>NC_137169.1:87163419-88452433 GCF_951394435.1 Stenella coeruleoalba
TGGAGTCATTTCCTCACAGTGGAGTGGATTTTGGAATGTGAAAGCCAAGGACAGAAATGCTAATTTTGACACAATTAATGTTGAGTTGTTTTTCCTGTCAGTAATTAGGCACTGAATCAATTGCCTCTTAGGTCCATCACTGTTTGGTTGTTTTTAATCACAAAACATTTACGTTAATCAACATAAAGGAGGATAACTGCTTTCTTATTTGCTATCATAAGATGGCTTCTGTACATTCTTCTAAAACTGACATTAGACCATTGAGGTATAAATTAAAGAGAAGGGGAAATACAGGTATTTAAAATCAATGTGTGTTCAGGAAAAGGAAAACAAGGTATCAGTACATTTAGTGGACTGTTGTTGGGGAGTGAGAATCATGGAAATATGTGTGGATATGTTGTCTACAACTTAATGTCCTCACCAAAGCCTGTGCTGTAGGATTGCCTTAGCGGTTAAATCGCCATTTAATAAAGTTCTAATCATGCTTCAGAAACTGGGCCTTCATGGAGAGTCTAAAAGAGAAGAATCTTATATTAAATACACTCCAAAAAGGGGTGCCAAAGTAAAATGCCAGGGTGTATTCGGTTTGTACTTCCATGAAAATTCATTTAGTCATTGAATAAATATTTATTTATTTCTTATTATGTACCTTTTCGTTAAATTAGTGGAAATAATATGGAATCATTACTGGCATACTTCCTAATCTATAGTAGGATTTCAATAAAGTTTGCCTAAATGGATGGAGTAAAACAATCCTGATAGTTATAAATTTTTCCTTAACTTTTCTTAGCCAGTGGAGACATTTTTATCTATAAAATAAGTGGCGATGAAGGTTAAATCAATTTCCGAGGTCTGTGAGCCTCATTTCTTAATAATACTTATGCTCATTTTATGATCTAGAGCATACCTATGGATTAGTTGAGATTTGAGACATCATTCAAATGATTTTGAGATGCCTCTTCAAAGAGAGGCATCGTTTAAACAAAGGACTTATAGTTTTAATTTTCATAGAAAATTATCTTAGTTACATAACGTATACATGCCAGCAAAGACAATTTTTTTGTGGCTATGTGGAACAAACGATAACATTTTTTTTAGTAATAAAATGTGCTTCTTTGTCAGATATAGTTGTATCCCATACTATATTGTATTTGTTTTATATATTTGTTCATGACTTTTTGATGCATCTCACAATGAAACATAGTACAATTATACTTAATTTAATCACAGCTTTAACATGTTGGAAAATAAAAGTTCTTAATGTCCCACATTAAGCCTCTCTTCAATATCTCTTATATTCATCAATCCCTTTCACAGATACATTCAAGTAAATAAGGTCTTAAGCAGCCTTGGAAAACCATTAATCTTGAAGGTGGGCTCATAATGTACATTTAAGTATGATCTAAGTATGTAGGAGACAAGCTTGGAAAAAGAGAGTGATTCATGATACATTGTTAAATTCTCATCTCTGAAAATAGATTAGAAATCCTTCTCTGGATAATTTATGGATCAAATGAAATATTATCAGGCACATAGTACACACTCAATAAATGTTTGTTAGATAAATTAATTATTATATAAGAGAAAATATAAACTTTTACAGTGCTTAAATAAAATGGTTTAAGGATAAACTTGATACCTGAATTTAGTAAACAACTCAAAAAAAGTAATTTAAAAATATTGATGTCTTTAATTCACTAATTTATGTGCATATAAGATTATCACATTAGATCTCAAAATCATAAATTTGTTTCTCTTATTCCATATCTCAAATACAGAATTTTTGGTTAATTTCATTTCTCTGACATTATTACAATGACAATATATTTTTTTTCCTTAACTCCTATTTTGTTTGGTATTAAGAAATATATGTTGGACCCCAAAGGTACTATGTATTCTTTTATAAGACTGTTCAGGTCAAAATATATTTGCTTTTTCTATATAAATAAAGTAATCCCACTAATAGTGAAAATAGTGAAAGTTGTCGGGTGACATTCACAGTATATAAAGAAAATGTACATTATATTATTTTCTGCTATTTCTCAATGTCTTTGGGAAGGTAAGGTCAGTGTTAAAAATTTTTAGCAAGAGGTAGTAGGTATAATGACTACAAACGTGAAAACAGGTGCTAGATTTCTTGAGTTTATAATCTAGCTAATAAACTGTATGATCTTTCACAAACCATGTAATTTTTCCATGTTCCAGTTGCTTCTTCTGTAAGATGGGGATAATAATAGTACCTTTATCAAAGGGGTATTGTGGAGATTGGATGAGTTCAGAAATGTAAAAGTATGAACTTTAAATGGTACCTGGCAAATATTAGTAGAATTAAATTGTGATTCATACCCATGTTTTTAAAAGACAGGTATATGTTCTAAGGGTAAAGAAATTACAGCTGTAAGGAAAGATTTCAAAGCAATTACTTTTAAGAATTGAAATATAAGTCCCCAACCTCAGGTCTTAGTCTCTAGGTGTAAAGAACAAAATGCTTTCCAAGGCAATACATATAGTACTTGTGTCTAATTATACAAATCAGGACCTGAGGTTAAAGCTGGTGACGGCAGAGCTTACTACTCCAAGCCTAATGCTAGATCAATATTCAGGTAATAAAACAGCCACATACCACTATTTTAAACTTTACTGTTAGATCATTGAGTGATTGTAATTAGTCTTTTTAGAGCTGTAAAGATGTAATTTATATTTGGACATAGAACACATTTTTCCCATTAAACCTAACATATATGTTAGATCTGTTCTCTCTTCCCTATTAATTACCATTGCTATTTGGAGGACTCAATTTGAGCTTTTTGTGTTCTTTAATGTTAACGAAAATTATTAGAATTCTAGAAATTCACAGTAGGAGCATATTCTATGGTGGAAGTAAACAAGGATCTTTTAACTTGGGGATTTTTCTTTCATCATGTTAACTACACTATGAGAACTGTGTAAACAGTTCTGTTCAAATCATCATCCATACATGCATTAATTTGGTACATTGAGGGTACCCAGTATGTCAGGTCCTGCCTAGTATAAGGCCCTGGGGATAGAGAAGTGAAAGAGACAATTTCCCTGTTCCCAAGGGTCTTTTAATTGAATAAGAGAGAAAGGTGAAGGAGCAACTGTCATTCCATATGACAGTTGCTATGACAGAGGCATTCATCGGGCCATCTCTGTGCAGTTAGAGAGTGATCCAAAGGAAACAGGACAGGAAAGCATCTGGAGCTTGAAATGTGCCCAATTCCTGATATTTTATATTAGAAGTCATTCACTAGGGAAAACAGAAGTGAAGATGAAAGCAGACCACATCCAAGATATAATTAAAGTTTCTTGAGATATTACCAAAAAATTAAAATAACATTGGAGAAAACTGCACAGGAAAGAACATTCAAGACCTTGGAACACCATAAAATTAAGAACATGATTTGAAAGTGCCTGCCACCCCTTCGCTCTTAGTGCCATCAAACCCCTTGTACACATGGCTATCTCTCACTTCTGTCCTTTAAATTGGCATTTCCACTGAAGCCTGGGGCTGCTTTTTCCTGAAAAGCACCAGACTAGTGCCAGATGGCAATGGTGAAATGTACCAAAGTGGCAGCAGGGTGTAGTGGGATTCAAGCTTCCAGGAATTTAACAGATCAAGTTCCAATTGCTGTAAGCCAGACATGCTGTTTACCTTATCTGGAGCAGGGTCTTCTTGTTAAAATGTATCTTAAAATTCCCAGGTAGGTTGTGAGTATTAAATTAGATAATTTATGGGGAAATGTCTAAATTAAAAGTCAGTATATGTTCTTTTCTTTTTATGTAAGAGGAGGTGTTCAATAAATTCTTTCAGTAACAAAGTGAAACGACCTCTAGAAAGGGTAGATATTAGATTTGCACAAAAGAAGCAATTTTCACGTTTGAGTGATAGGAAGTCCTCGGAGAAACTGTTTAATAAGAGTATTTAAGAGTTAAGAGCAAGGGAGACTTTTTTCGAACCACGCACACCCTCTGCAAGCCCTCTTCCCATTTGGGCATTGCAACCATTGTGGCAATGTCGAGAGGGAAACCGTTTTGAGACCCGTGAGCAAAGCAGTTTAGAGCATGTTTCCTGGACTTAGGCACCTGGGTAGGAATCTGGATGCTCCCACTCACCAACTCACTGGCCAATTTATGTGACCTATCTCTGTCTCAGTTTTCCCATGTGTAAATTACGATACCAATAGACGGTTTATAAGGTGTAGATTGAATGCAGCAATCTATTATATAACTTAGCACTGTCTCTGGCACCTAAGTCCTCAACACTTTCTATGTATTATTAAGAAATTGTCCATGTTTTCTGTTTATTTAATAGTAATGTCCTGATTTCTTTCAATTAAATTCAGCAAATATTTTCTGGACACCCAAAATTTTCAAAGCACTGTGCGAATTACAAAGGCCTCACTTTGCAGTATCAGATGTTAAGGGAAGGGCTGGTAATATACAGATAACTACAATTCAAGGCAGACTAACAGGTCTTACAATAAAGATATATATGGAGTCCATGAGGCAGAATCTTCGGTTCTGAATGGAGAGCATGGGGAAGGTTTCAGGGAGAAAAAATTATGTGATCTTACCTTTTATGAGGACAGTTTTTATGGGAAACAAATGTGAAAATGTAATGTAAAGCAGAGACTAGAACATGTCTGTTTGGAACATCAGTGTAATGGGAACATAGGTGTTCATGGGTTGAAAGAGTGGAGAGTAGGTAAAGAGCAAAATTAAACAAGAAAGGCAGATTGAGGCTATAATACAAAAGATCGTGCATAATGCAAAAGGTCATTCTAGGAAATCTGTACTTTATTTTGTAATTAGTGGGGCATTATTAAAGGCGTGATTAGATGTGAATTCTAGAAAAACTAGCCTGGAAGCATTGTGGAAGATGAAACAAATTGTAGAGAGAATAGTGGTAAAAAATCTAGTACATTATATATGGTAGTGAGACTGTCAAAGAAATGTGAGGAATGTTTTTTTACTTCATGACAGCACACGGAGAATTCTAGAACTAAATGGCAATGTAAAAAGCCCCTTATTTCACTGATGACAAGTAAGACCCAGGAAGGTTAAGTGACTTGCTCCAAATCCCAGAAGCTAGTGGAATAAATGAGGGAAGAAACTGGGTTTTGCTGGTTCTGAGGCCAGCATTGATTTTCCTCAATTACACTGCCCTGTTTTAATTGGTATCTATGCATGTCATATAAGCCACGTCCATTCTATTTGTGAAAACTAGATTTTTAGACCTTGAATAATGTAATAGACTCATTCTGACCTACTCTTAATGACCCTACAAGTGTTAGTGTGCTTTTTATAATCTATATAGTTAACCTAAATGTGCTACAATTATGGTGAAGTAGTTTTATAAACCACAAAGCCCTATACTATATTATTAGTTATTATTATTGTCAATGTTTAAAGGAAACATTTATCTGTATTAGCTACAAGGCACAAATGCTAAGGAATGTCATTAAAGATTGTACTGTAGGAAATGGAAAATTCTATCATCACTGTGTGTGTTGACCTATGACAACATGCTTATCAGCCACAAGCTTTAATAAAATTACTTTGATCTGTTAATATTTCTTCCTGTTTTAATTTCATTTGAATATAATGTATTTATGTTTTAAAGTTCACATTTTATATGACTTGGGGACACTTACCAGAATTTATTCCAAGTCTCCCATTTAAAATTTGTTATTAATATAAAAAACATTCTTTTTCTCTTAGGTTATCTCTTGCATATGAGTAGTATGAAGACACACAATTATATTCTTTGGTTCTTGTGACAGTAGTCATATCAAAACCAAGTTAATTTAACTTTGAAGTTCCTGTGCAAGTGTTGTTCTTCAAAAGTAAAGATGATATTATTTAAATCATCATACATCAATGATGTTATTTAAGTCATCATGTATCAACCTGCAGCCTTGGACTCTCTTTAGCCCAAGATCGGCGTCTTACTCTCTTTTTGACATTTTGATAACTGAAAGGCATCTCAGTTTTCCTATTTCCAAAACAAAACCTTAGATTCCTCCTACTTAAGCTTCTCCCGGCCTTCCCCATCCCAGTAAATAACACCCCCAGCCCAAATGCTCAAGCCCCAAATCCCTGAAATCAACCCTTACTGGTTTTTCTTCAATATCCAACTCATCAAGAAGTCTGGTCTTTTTCTCTCTAAGGTTATATCCAGAATCTGGAAATTTCTCTACATCCTAGTAAAACCTGCCATCATCTCTTGCCTGGATTACTGCAAGTGCCAAGCATCCACTAGCAGGTGAACTCCACGAGTGCAGGGAGTTTTCTCTATCTTGTTTACCTTTATATTCTTCACCCTTAGGGCAGTGCCTAGCACATACCAGGCACTAGATAAGTATTTGTTGGGTTTTGAAGAACGTTCTAATTTTTACCCTGCTTCGATCTTTGACCCATCACAATCATTCTCAACCCAACTGCCAGAGTGATCTTTGTAAAATATATTTCAAGTCTTACTGCACCTCTGCTTCAACTCTCCAGAGTTACTTCCAAACGTACTTTGAATGAATGAAACACTAATTCTGCCATGGCCTTCAATTCTCTGCCATGGCCTTCAATTCTCTGCAAAGTCTGGTCCCAAATCCATCTCTCTAACTTCATCTTATATCACTGCTCCCTTTTTTTATTTTCAAATGACATGTCACTTTAAATTTTTTATTTATTTATTTACTTTTGGCTGTGTTGGGTCTTCGTTTCTGTGCGAGGGCTTTCTCTAGTTGCGGCGAGCGGGGGCCACTCTTCATCGCGGTGCGTGGGCCTCTCACTGTTGCAGCCTCTCTTGTTGTGGAGCACAAGCTCCAGACGCGCAGGCTCAGTAGTTGTGGCTCACGGGCCCAGGTGCTCCGCGGCATGTGGGATCTTCCCCGACCAGGGCTCGAACCCGTGTCCCCTGCATTGGCAGGCAGATTCTCAACCACTGCACCACCAGGGAAGCCCGATCACTGTTCCCTTTTGACTATGCCTCTTACCTGGTTTTTATATGGTTAGTTCATTCTTGCCCACTCAAGTGTTTCTTTAAATGATTCCTATTAAGTAAGCCTTCATTGATCTAAAATAGCAATCCAGGCACTCAATTACCACAGCCCCCTGTTTTATCATCTTTATAATATATGTTCTTTCTCGTATTATAATTTTTAATTTTTTATCTGTCTTCTTCAGCAAGAATGAAATCTTCATCAGAATAAGGACTTGGAGTTTTATCATAGCTGTATTCCCAGGATGTAGAACAACTCCTAGAACTAGTAGGTTTCAATATATATTTGTTGATTGAATAAGTAAATGAACCATAAATATCATATATGGTAATTGACCCTCTGTGACTATGATCCTACCAGTTTATGAGTATCTCAGAGCACTCTGAATTTACCATGGTTATGAAAAAGGAAAAGAATGGAATTGACATGTCTATAGGCTAAGAGCAAGTGAACTACCTGAATGAGAAGTAAAAGTTTGTTATTATCAAGATGCTAAAAGCAAGTAAGCTATATGACTTAGATAAAATGTCATGATAGAGTCCATAAAATGTTTCACTAACATTGACATATACCTTATATTTGTCTTTTTCAAACTGGCATCAGAAAAATCAATATTATCTAGCAAATGCCGTCTTTTGAAACACATTTCATTTGCCCTGTTTTCTAAAACTGTTATACTTTTCTCTTTAAAAATTGCTCTATTATTTTTACTCACAAGTTCCTTAGCAGAAGACAATCATAAGAATAAATCTTTTCTTTTTGAAAACTGTTTTCCTAATCTTCAGATAATTTCCCTTCTCTGTATTGCTGCATAAAAGTAGCATTGTTCACACTTTTTTCTTGGCTACAACATAACTAGAGAATAAAATTCCTAATGCCTGATTATATAGAGCTTTTAAAATCTCTTTTTAAATCTCATTTTAAATGCAATCAAAAGATGATTTTATTACATATATATCAATTCTATATCTATGCCAAAGCTAGCACACACCGTCTGTTAAATTTCTTACATTCAAAAGAAGGTTGTCGTGGAGTACCTCAAAAGATAAAAGATACCTTTGAAAGACAAGGATGTTCGAAGCAAACGTTGTCATTTAATCCATCACACTGACCAGTAGTAAAATACAGTATAGGAAAACAATGTCTAAAATTACTTTTTCCTCAAATATTAAAAACATTTTGTTCAAATCCCTCTTTCTTAAAAACCAAAATTGATGTAAAAGACAAAGAATAAAAGATACTTTTTTTAAAAAGTCAGAGAAACAAATATCAAAAGGGAAGAAAAATATGATTCTTATTTTGAAGACAGAAGAAGGCCTTGAAACATGTTTCAATAGAACTATAAAAAATATTAATATATGGATAGAAAAATACATGGATAAAAAACTGGAGAAATTGGCAGTTTCAAGAAGGCTGATGTCTGAAAGGACTGAAATACATAATATTAATGAAGGACATATTTTCTTTCATATATTAATTTATTATATGTATGCATATATATTTGAAAGACACTATGACGTATATTACTAGTTTACATATTAAAACGAGTAAGCTTAGGTCTCTATCTTAAGGACATTTTCGTTTGAGAAGCAAAAGCTATAACTAATCTATACCAGATAACTATAATAAAGAACAGTGTATAGAAATTTCATAAAAAGAAGTACTGGGGAATTAAGAAAGAGGAAATTACTCTCAAAAAGGATCACCAAGTATGGCAAGTGAAAAAGGTGACATTTGATGAGTATATTATTGTTAATAGTTATAACAGCAACAATAAAACTAACATTTACAAACTAGTCTTCACTCCAGGTATTGTTGAATATGACTTGTAATACTTCATTTAATCCTTTAAACTGCCTGTGATGATGGGTACTAGCAATGTACCTGTTTCATAGATAAGAAAACAGGTTTAAGAAAACCATTTCCAAGGTCGCACTGGTAGTGAACAGAAGAGCTTATTTTCAAAGAACCTCCTAGGTGACTTGGAAACCATATGGCCCCACTGGATTCACTACAGTATGTAAAATTCTGAGTGTCTCTTCCCACTTACACACACACACACACACACACACACACACACACGGAATAGCACATTAATTCCATGGCTATGTAATATCTTCACTGGCACATTTGAGCAGATTCTGAATTAATTGACAAAATTCAATGGTGAAGAATGCCCTTAATAGGGAAGATTTACTTAATTTTTACATTTACCAAATTGATAAAGTTTTGTTCACCTTTCTATAGAAGACATCAAACTCACTTTACTAGGGCATGAACATTTAAAAATGAGGTAATCAGTTGTTATCTGGGTGATGTCTTATGTAGAAGACCTAAAATATGAACTAATGGCATCGAGGAAAGAATGTAGATCATCAAATCTGGTTAAATATTTAACATTCAAATTAAAGGAGAGAAATTTAATTTAAACTTATTGAAACCATATTTTCAAGATAAAGTTTATGCTAAGTGATACATATTTTTAACTACAGATTCACAAATAGAAACTCTTCATTAAACAGAACTGTAGGCTACACTGTACCCCCATTCTTTGATGCTAGTTGTATTTCATTACCCTAAAACTCTACTCCCGTTTTTGGAAAGGAAGCATAGAGTAGTGGTTAAGTAGAGGTTACAATTCGTGGCTTCAAAATCCAACCTCTGCCACTTGCTAGAGGAGACTGGCTTTATCTACCTGCAAAGTGTGGTTAATAGTAGCACTTACGTCGTAATAGAAAGTTTTTAGTTAAATGGGTTAATATCAATGAATAAAATTAATTAAAATTTCTAAAAGAGAAAATTGTCTGGCACATTAAGTGCTATTTCAAGTATTTCTTAAATTAAAACTAAAATATATTTAAGTGGATTTAAATGGAAAATATGAATTGTTCACATGAACCATGAAGTATTGATTTATTGGTCAAGACTGGAAGCTACTATTCCTTACAGGAGAGGGAAGTGGTGAGGAGGAATGACCAGATATTCAGAGTGGTCAAATGATAATGGATTCTAATAAGAAAAATGTAAGTGTTTTGACATGCTTTTTGCTCTCTTTATTGGAAAGCATCCGTCTGAAAAACAAAGTGCCAGATTAATCTTCATACATTATTAATTTTTCCAATAAACCTAATTCTCACCTCAAAAAATCCTCTTGGGAATAGAAGACATAACGCTGCCTTGTAAATTTGTTTATTTTTTAAACCAAATGAACAGAAATCATGGATGGTCAATAATATTTTTAACAAAATTTGCTCTGTTTTGTTGAATAAATATTGTATCCTCCACAAGCAACAAAGCCTTAAACTAGATAATTTTTTTGGTGTTACAGAAATCTGCATCTTCAGATTCTGAAAGGACTAGCATCAACAATATATTTGCAGTATTTTTTCTCTAGCCGAGAGCAGGTGTCTCACTAAGTTTATGATCCTTGATGACCAAGCCCGTGTCTTGTTTGCCATATTATAGTAAGGACCCACATAGTACCTGGCACATTGTAGGTTGAAGGAATGAATAACTGAATCCATAAAACAAAGTCTAAAAAGTAAATTGTGCCTAGTTTAGGTTTAGCAGACAAACTAGAGGATGTCCAGTGAAATTAGAATTTCAGATAAACAACAAATAATTTTTTAGCGTAAGTATCTCCCAAATATTGCATGGAGCACACTAACACTAAAAATGATTTATTACTTACCTGAAATTCTAATCTTACTGAGTGACCTATATTTTCATTAGCTAAATCTGGTAAATCTTGTCTAGCTATGGTAATGAATTAATATTTACTTGTTTATTCAGTTAGTCATTTATCAACAAGTATTATTGCTTCATTAAATTGTTAAATGATGTATTGCATGCCTACCATGCGCCAGGAACAATGCTATGCCTTGGGGACCCAACAATAAATAACACTGGCAGACTCTTATTTCATGGAGCATGTATTTCAGTGAGAGACGGGGGGAGAAGAAAAATAAATAAGTGAAGTATTCAATTGACAAGGCAATTTCAGTTATGAAGAAATCAAGCAAGATGATAAGGGTTTAGAGGGAAAGATGGATCAATGACTACCTTGGATGGTACAGGAAGTCATCATTAAAGGATGAGGAGAGGCCAGTCAGACATAGAGCTGGGGAAGAGCACAAAAGGAAGAAGAAACAGCAAATGCAAAAACCCCTAGGTAGAAATGAATTTGACTGTTACAGAAAAAGAGTGAAGACCATAGGACTATATCAAACTAAAAAGCTTCTGCACAGCAAAGGAAACCATCAAAAAATGAAAAGTTAGCCTACCAAATGGGACAAAATACTATAAATCATATACCTTATAAGGGGTTAATGTCCAAAGTATTTATAAGGAACTCATACAACTTAATAGCAAAACAACCAAAACACACACAAAAAAAACAAACAACAAAAAAACAAGCAACTTGATTATAAAATGGGCAGAGGCTCTTAATAGACAATTTTCAAAAGAACACATATGGATGGCCAATAGGTATATGAAAAGATGCTCAACGTCAGTAACTATGAAGAAATGTAAATTAAAACCACAATGAGATATCACCTCACACCTGTTAGAAGGGCTATTGTCAAAAAGACAAGAAATAACAAGTGTTGACAAGGATGTGGTGAAAAGAGAACCACTGTGCACTGTTTGGGAATGTCAATTGCTGCAACCATTATGGAAAACAGTATGAAGGTTCCTAAAAATATTAAAAATAGGACTACCATATGATCCAGCAATTCCACTTCTGGGTATTTATCTGAAGAAAACTAAAACACCAACTGGAAAAGATATATGCCCCCACTATGTTCTCTATAGTATTGTTTACAGTAGCCAAGACATGGATGCAACCTAAATGTCCATCAATGGATGAATAGGTAAGGAAATTATGGTACATATATACAATGGAATATTATCCAGCCCTCAAAAAGAAGGAAATATTGCCATTTAGGACAACATGGATGGACTTTTAGAGCATTATGCTAAGTGAAATAAGGCAGCCAGAGAAAGATAAATACTGGATGATCTCATTTATATGTGGAATCTAAAACAACAGCAATAAAAAACCGAATTCATAGCTACAGAGAAAAGATTGGTGGTTGCCAGAGGTGGGGAATGGGCAGTGGGGAAAATCGGTTAAAGGGGTCAAAAGTTACAGACGTTCAGTTATAAGACATATCAGTCCTGGGGATGATTAATGTACAGTATGGGGACTATAGGTAATAATACTGTATTTATATTTGAAAGTTGCTAAGAGAGTGATCTTAAAAGTATTCATCATAAGAAAAAATATTGTAACTATGTGTAGTGATGGATGTTGACTAAACTAATTGTGGTGATCATTTTGCAATATATACAAATATTGAATCATTATGTTGTACACCTGAAACTAATATAATGTTTTAGGTTGATAGATGTCAATTATTTCTCAATTAAAACAAAAGTGAAGTCCCATTGGATTGTAGTGGGTAGGGAGCTGGGGAATAGTATAAATATGGTTTAAAAAGATGTAAGAAACTGAAGCAAGAGCCAGATCATGCAGAAACTTGCATTCCATGGTGTGACATTTGGATTTTATTCAAGTAGAATGGGAACCACTGGAGTAGTTAAAATGGGGAGTGTTATGACCTAAAACATTTTCAGAATATTTGGAATGCTGGGTAGAAAATGGATAGATGGGGAGGGGAGGGTGAGCGTGAAAATGGAACAGCATTTAGGAGGTGATCCAAGAGCAAAGGGGAGGCATGACATGGGTTCAGAGCAGGCTGGTGACAGAGGTGGATGAATTGGAGCTTTATTTTGAAGGCAGAAGCAATAGTAAGTATGAATGATTTTAATTCTGAGATCAGAGAGGAGCGGTGAAAGGGAGAAATACATGTTTCTTATTTTAAGATGTACTGATTCTATGTATGACGTGTGTATAAGAATAAATTGATCTCCTATGTCCTTCATTCTCAGTTGCCTATATTGGCATCATCGGTGGTTAGCCTGTATTTCCTGGAACTCACAGATGTCTTCAAACCTGTGCACTCTGGATTCAGCTGCTATGACCGGAGTCTTAGCATGCCATACATTGAACCCACACAAGAGGCAATTCCATTCCTCATGCTGCTTAGCTTGGCTTTCGCCGGACCTGCAATTACGGTAAGAATTGCCCCCAAATTGTGTTTGTCAGCCCCAGAAGACGAAGAATGACCACATTTATGTAATAAATGGGTTAAAAGTAAACCAAAAAAATTCTGATATGTTTCCTCATTAACGTATTTTTCATGTGTTCATGTCATATCTGAAGTCTGGGAAACTGTGGGGAAGAAACAATTCTATAGCAAACAGACTTTCTTCTCAAAAGTGCATGTTGCTCTCACTTTTTACCAGGTTAGCACTTTTTATTGATTCTGAGCACTGGGCATCCACAACTGTACAGTGAAGAGGGCACAACTCACATTCCTGCCCCCTGCCCCCCGCACAAAATAAAATACTTTAGATTCAGAACAAGCACTTGCATTTTAAAATATATGACATAAAGAAATGCCCTAACCTACTGAAATTGAATTAGAAACATAATTGTTTTTAGTTTTTGTGTTATTGTGAATAACACACTTTTCAATAAATTCATTAATAAATAACACTGGCCTAGTTTTTACACCATCTCTTATACCCCCAGACTCTACCTAAAGGACAAGAAACATGTTTCAGCGTTAATATTTATTTCTAACAGTAGGAAATCTTACTTTACTTTTATCATGCTTATGAATGACAGAGGAAGTGGTTATTAAATGAAGAGCTTATTCTGGTTCAGTACAGCAGCAGTTTTAGAAAAGTCTCTGCATAGACCTATACTTTTATATAGCTATGGAGAAGCCACCGCAATGAGAAGCCGGCACACCACAGAGAAGAGTAGCCCCCGCTCGCAGCAACTAGAGAAAGCTCGCGAGCAGCAATGAAGATCTAACGCAGCCAAAAATAAATAAATAAATTTATTTTAAAAAATTTCCCTATATTAAATAATCATAACATGCTATCTACACTATAAATAAATTATATAAAATATTCTCAGAAGATAAAACTGGAACTTAATTTTCCCTAGAACTTTATCATACTTAAAAGATCTCAAAATACTTTGTAAATAAATGAGTTATTTGAGCTTCAATAACTCTGAGGTGATTGGAACTATTAACGATGTACTTGGAAGTAGCTGAGACTCAGACTAATAAAAACATATTTAAAGTGCATTATTGCTCAGAATAACAGCATTTGCTGGTCATTCCTCTAAATGACTTATAAGAAGTCTACATCATCCAGTCATTTGACAAGAGCAGAAAGAATATATGCTTTAAATCTAGTAGACCAGAAAGCATTTCTCCTAGTTGGAATGTAATACAGAAATTTATTGTAATTGATATAGTATTTGAAATAAAATACATAAGATACTGTACAAATGCTCATGATTCTGCTGAAAAGACTATGCTGATATTTAATCATTTAAATAATTTGCTTTTTATATACCCAGAAGTCTTTCTTCCCTAGGGTGTTTTACTAAGTGGCTAGGAAAGCAAGTCTAACTGTGGCTCTCCCTGCCAGCATCGTTGATCTCACATTGATCCTTTTGCTGACACTGTTACATGTCCTGGAGACAATGACCTTGGCCTCATCATTGTGTTCCTTCTTCTCTGACTCCCTCATTTCCAGGAATAAATTCTCAGTATGCAATTAAGGATGCTTTCTGGGGGATTCTGGGTCAACGCTTTCTTTCTTGAGCCTTGAGAAGTGAAAGAAACGAATGCCAACTCCTTCCACAAAGACTGCCTGAATTCCTGGGTCTCTACAGGGCCTCCATAGCTGCTGCAATGGCTCTTAATGGCACAGGAAGCAAACTAGGGAAATATTTACAGCACAGCATCCCTAATTTTCCCCATATCATTCAGGATATTCCAGGATGTCAGTCATTCTTTTCGTCCACACTGACTTCATGGATTTTGAGTAAACAACTTGATGGTAAAACAAATCCTGACTTTATGGGCATCAGATACTGTCTTCCACACCTTTCTCTCTAAACATATATATTTTCTAAATTTCTTTCTAATTTCATTTTCCTCTGTTTTTAAGGCCTTTCCCTGAAACACTGGTCCTATTGTGTCTGTAGTCATTCTGTTCTAGAACCATAATTCTGTCTCTAATCTTACTACATACGTTTCTGCTCCAACTCCTTTCCCCCCTCTTCCTGAAAGTGGAAATAACAGACTCTAATCCCTGGCTTTCAAGGATGCCACTTTCTTTTTATCTTTATGGCAGAGTATTAATCTGTTCCAAAATGGAGTGGTGGGGGAAGCAGAGAGGCAGGCTGAATTCTTCCTTTGGAAATGGCTTTCAGAGCTCATTTGGGTGAGCAGAGGCACTTCCTATTTTCACCCATTCACATGAAGAGAAGACAAAGCAAAACAAAAGACCACACATGGGTAATATTCTTTAAAAGGACGTTTATATGAACAAAAGGGAGATCAACTGATTTTTTATACAGGCATTTACATATCATTTAATGTTTGTTTCTCAGTTTCTTTTTTTATGCTTTGAAGGGTGTTTTAAAAATACCTTGTCTTCGTGATGTTGTACAAGAAACTGAAAAATTCCTTGCGTCTCTGTGAAATACATATTCTTATTTCTCTGAAATAGTCCTTAAATTGGAAAATTTCACCCTTAATATTAACTTTTCATTTACTTTTAAGTGCTAATGAAACAAGCATTTTGTTTAGTCCTTTGGAGATTGTTTCTCAGGGAAAATAGCACAGAATATCTAGGCTTATCATAAATCTTCATGAAGTCTACATGAATAGAAAAAATGTATATGTTCTCTTCCCTGGAAGTAAAATTTTATTGCATATGATTAAAGGATAAGTATATCTAATTTTATAGAAGAATTGTATTGAAATTTGATTATAGTTTCTAGAAGGTAACCTAAGCTTTAGGAGACTATACAATCTCCTTTAGGTGGCTATTCCAAGGGCAGTATCCATGTAATAATAAGCAATATATTTCCTCTCTACATCTCCCCTGAAGCTGAGTCACTTCAGAATCTCTTCCAAAAATCTGTCCATGATATTTGACATGCAAAAAAAAATGGTATTGTTTCTTTTCAGGCTTGTATACAGCATAAACAGAATATTGTGAGAAGATGCTTCTCATAGACTGTTTTATATTTACAAATGACAAGATCAACAAATAATTTTCTTGTCAACACCTAATCCCTGAAACTAAATTGCATCACAACAGTGTGCCATTCAGAACTGGGAAACAAGCAGGAGCATTTGGAAATACATCAGGAAGCAGCTCCCCTTTCCCTGAAGATAATTCTATCTTTAAAGCAAATTAAGGTACTTCCCTGGCGGTCCAGTGGTTGGGACTCGGCGCTTCCAATGCAAGGGGTGCTGGTTCAATCCCTGGTCGGGGAACTAGGATCCCACATGCCACATGGCACAGACAAAAGATTAAAAAAAATAACTGCAAATTAAATCATTTTGAAAATTCATACAGTGACATGTAGGTCAAGGTTAAATGAATAGTAGTGTGAGGAGAAAATTAATGTGCTCCATAGAGAGAGGCAAAGTTGGGTGAAGTCAAAATACTGACAAGAAACCTCTATCCATAATCAAGCCAAAGAGTATGAAAGCGCTCTCCTGACATATGAGTTCTGAGCATATTAAACGACTAAATTAAAACTCCTGAAGTCTCAAGATCCCTTGAGATAATAACTGTGGTGTTGTATAAGAAACATTTCCGTAATGGCACTGAACAAATAAATTCTTCTATAATTTAGCATTCATGGATAAGATGTGAATCACTATTTACATGTATGATTACAAAGAAAGAAACAAAATTATTCACAGAATTATTATTGAAGAAGTGAAGATGAAATCAATCTCAATGCATTTCAGAACACATTTCAGAAATGAGTGGTTAATTTTTTTGAAACGATGAATTTGAGATAACCATGATAATATTCTACATGCATGGTGGGTCATGTCACGTCTTTCTGTGCAGAATAACCTGTTGTGTTTCTATGTCTAACAAGGTGATAATGTAGTATGATATTTTTCAAGACGTATAAATAATTAATTTAGTATTCAATGATTTGAAAAAAATTCCTCTTGATTATTTCTATTTGATTGTTCATAAAGGAGTTTATCATGTATGCCACAAGATTTTCACACATGTATGGTGACTGGTAGTTTCATTAGGAAAATTATTTTTATACAAATAAAGGTTCTTTATAATTGTACACATACCATATTGCCTATGGTACTAAATATAGCAGATTGAACATTTGAAGCATAAGGTCATAGACTTACAGTCATTAGTTTAAAAAAAGATAATTTTAAGTACTTTATAAAATAAGTGTTAAGTTGGTATTGAGAACTGGGAAGTTTCCCTTGGAAAATGTGTTTCAGCTAATAATCATGGTGATAATCTTTAAAATGACATGATCACATACCTAAGGGACTGCCATTCCCTACTTTTCTCAGTTCCACATTTTTACCCATATCAACTCTAATTTCACAGTAATCTCTTTGGCACAGTAACCCCAAATATTTAAGATTTTTTGCATAAATAAAACTCATAATCTCAAATCTTGCTTTTCTTATACAGAATAGCTACCAGCCCAAATGCCCAAGGTAATTAGCCAATGAGAATCCCACAGCGAAGGTAACAAAAGCAAATCCCACAATGCCAGGCAGTTTGCTAGATAGTGAGGATAAAAGGTAAAAAAGAAATAAATGGTCTTCCCTCAGAGGGTCATAGTCAAGTGAGAAATAATCAAATGAATAATCAAAGTGCACTAATCAAGCTATGCTAGAGGGAAGGACAAGATACAAAGGGAGCCACATGGAAGGGGACATAATTCAATTTAGGGTATAGTAAAGAATTTCAGGGAAAAGTTCCTGAAGGAAATGATGCCTAAATATATTGAGTTTCTTCACTGATGGCCTATGTCCTAGAATCCTACAGCAAGTGCCCTGTTCCTTATCTTAAGTATGGTCCTCTGTTCACTGTAAACACATTTTCTAAATATTTCATACCTAAGACATATTACTCAGTATGAGTGGATAACTCTTCAGAAATTAGCCACATCAATTCCATTTCAATTGCCCTGGAGGGTTTTCACCCAGAAGTTCCTGCTTACCTAGATTCTCTTATAATCTACATTCTCCAATAAGATAGTTACTAGACACATGTGGTTATTTCATTTTAAATCTAATTGATTTACATTTTAAATAATTAACTAAGTACAATGAAATGAAATTAAAAATTCAGCTCCTCAATTGCAGTAGCTAAATTTCAAGTGCTCAGTAGTCAGTAGTGCTGTTTCAAGTGCTCAGTAGTGGTCTACCATATCGGACAATGCAGAAAATATGTCCATCATCACAGAAAAGTTTACTGGACAGCTCTGCTTTAGGAAGCACCTTTCTTCCCTCATGCTTGCTTTTCATGGGTTGGTCCTTCTGCTCAATCCCAAATTATTTTATTGAAACAATATGCTAATAAAATGTTCCTGATTCTAACTCTGGTACTTATTTGATTCTCCCCTCAGGCACCTTGTCTTCATGGTTTCAAGAATGAAATGTCAAGATTCTAAGAGTTAGAGCAGAATCAGTCACTATGTGATTAATCAGTTAGGTGTCACTGGGTATTGCTGGGCACAGGGTCACAGTCTGGGTGCTGCAACCACGTTAAAATGCCAGGATGCTGTCACACCCTTGACCAGTATGTAGGAGCACAGAAGATCCAGCAGTGCTCTTTACAGTGCCCTGATTGCTTACTTCTCACTGCTTCCTCAAATACTCAGGAGACATTGCTCACATCTCTAAAGGTCTTACGAAAAATACATCTTGACTTTATTGAAAATATGGCATGTTAAGAGATAACTTATACTTCATTTGTACCCGTTAAATCCAATTTGAACACCCTCTTGTCCTTGCAGATTATGGTAGGGGAAGGAATTCTCTACTGTTGCCTGTCCAAAAGAAGGAATGGAATTGGCCTGGAGCCCAATATTAATGCCGGAGGCTGCAACTTCAACTCTTTCCTTAGAAGAGCCGTCAGATTCGTTGGTGGGTGTGGGAAACCACAAAGAAAGGAAATGTTTTCCAAATAGAAATGTTATATTTAATGACAGATATTAAGTCCTTAAATCTATAATTTAGATGTATAATGTCAAATACATGATGAATTTTACATTATTAAAAAAAATCCCATTAAAACACCCAAATTTGAGTTTTGTATCTAAAATGTGTTATTTACAGTTATAACCTGTTTGAGAGCCAACATGCCATGCATTTCAGTATATTTTTGTCTTAGCTCTGGTAGAAGCACGAATTTACTTTAAAATAGTTCCTGGATCTGTGTTCATTTTTTCAAATGGAGAATAAATGTCAGCAGGCCAGTATGAATGGATAACCCTTCGGAAACTACTTTAGCCACATCAGTGATTCCGTTTCAATTGTCCTGGAGTGTTTTCATCGAGAAGTTACTGCCCATGAAAATGTCACCATAGAGTACGGCATCAAGGCTATTTTTTCCTTGGTTATATCGTCTAACTTTACCTCCTATTATTTGAGACCTACAGGAAATCAGTGGGCCTGCATCAGAATCAAGCCAGATCTAAGCCTTCATCTCTTCTGAATAGCATGTGACTATCTTAATATTGTTTGAGTCACAGACCTTTTTTTTTTTAACTGAGTTGAAAAGTCAAGCCAAAGTACATCACCCCAATGTAAAAGCTTTAATTGATTCCCCGTAAATCAGTAAAAAGTTATTTCTACCTTTAATGTCTCAGCTGAAAGGAACAGGTAGCTTCATTTAATACCTAGTAGATAATTAAATACAATCACCTCTCCCGCTAGAGGAAAACATCTGGTCTAAATCATGCCCTAGACTCTGCCCCACTATGAAAGGCACATCTTTGCCACACAAGGACTGTACAGCAAGAATAATCCCCTTACCAGGGTCATGAACTAAGACAAAGAAGTAAAACTTCAGGACATATAGCTGATCTCAGGAAAAGTTTTCCTACTGTAACAAAATGCTGTGGCAAAGGGGCACATAACCTCCCTAAAAAGCCTCATGATGGTGAGGATGGGACATCCTTTCCTAGAGAAGCGTGCCCCAGAGTCAGCAACGCCCACCCCCTGGGGGGCCTAGAGATTCTCATTCTCCAAAGGTAAAAATGAGTGGGTTTCCTCACTTATCCATACTCCTCTCCAAGATCTTGCATGCTGCTAGGAATTAGAATGTATAAATAAAAGTCCAGTGTCATGAATCCGGGTGAGTGGGTGGAGAAATAATTGGGAGAGTGGTTTTTAGGTGACAATAAGCCGAGAAGGAAAATGCAAAAAGAGGTAACATACAGGCCAACCATCTTGGTCTAGAGGAATCCACTGAGGAGTTACCCAGGTGCCTGTCACAGTGATTTCTATGAGCAAATCATAGATCAGAATCCAGGCTATCAAGTCAGAGTGACTCCAGGGGGTCTAGACAACGTAGAGGGAGAAGGTGAGTTCAGATCATGTGTAGTGAGCAGAGCTAGATTCCCAAGGATAAAGCCAGGCAAGGGACTTGAAGCAGGAATGGAGTTCGAGTGTCCAAGCCTGCATCAGGGTTTGTGAGTTTATGGTTTCATACTGGGCCCAGGAGATAAAAGAAAGATAGAATTTCAACCAGGATATTTAAGAATATCATCTCCGAATTCCAAACATGAAGGAAGCCTCCCTACAGCTCTGTACTTGTATGATTATTGTTTCCATGACAAGGTTGGCCTGCCCTTTCCTCTGTTTTAATTAGAATTCCTGGTATGATGAACATTTTTGGCAACTGTGGCTGCAGATAGGGACTACTGGGGAGAGAGAGCCCTGGAAGCTCAAACGTGCTAAGCAATTTACAACGATTTTGAATTTTGCTTCATTCCCCGTATTTAATTCTTCTCAAATCACACAGTTGTCACCTTAACATTTTCCAAGTGTCTGTCAAGTAATCTATGGTTCATGATATTAAGAACTGGCCCAATTGAACCCAACTGACAAAAATACCTCAAATGACTACTTTGGAAATACTCATTGCCCTTATTTTGGATTTCAGTATCTGTTTGAAAGTTTAGGCATTTTCTTTACTATCTTCCTGAAATGAACTCAGAGAAGATGATCACAACAGATGTGAAGATTGTCATGTTAATGTGTAATAAGCATGGCTGATGATGGCACATCAGCATTAAGCACTAGCTTGGTAACAGTTTCTTTCCTTTTGCTTATAGGTGTTCATGTGTTTGGACTCTGCTCTACAGCTCTCATCACAGATATCATCCAGCTGTCCACAGGCTACCAGGCACCATACTTTCTGACTGTGTGCAAGCCAAACTATACCTCTCTGAATGTGTCTTGCAAAGAGAATTCCTACATTGTAGAAGATATTTGCTCAGGATCTGATCTTACAGTTATCAACAGCGGCAGGTTAGAAACAGAGATCATGAAAATTTCCATGTCAGTGTTTTCATTGTTCATTAATAGCTTGGAGTATCATCGCAGGCATACATTTTCAATCATAATGATTTTGGTTTTATTTTTCTCTTCAATTCAGTGATCTCTTTAGGGATAATACCATAGAAACCCACTAGTGGTTCATTCTGAATCCTTCTGTCTGTCTCCAAATTTCAGCCTCACATTCATGCCACTCATCTTCATATCACCAAACCCCAATCATGTTCTGTGATTTACCCTGTACTACTTATGGTTTTAGGTTATCACAATTGGTTTATTTTAGATATTTATAGTCAGTCATGGCTTAGAGTCAGTATGTGTCATGTAGTGACTTAAGTGGAAGGCTAAAATATCTATGATATTTCCAGCTTCATTATATATTTTATTAAAAAAAAGAAATCATATGAATTTTCCTTTTGGTAGTATTTTAAAAGAAATAGCATCTAGGATTGCATATGTCTTCTTTGAGTAAACTCAGAAAATCTGTACAGCTTCTGACCTTGCATTTCAGAAAATAAAAACTGAAAAACCCAAGAAACTACCAAGACATTAAATTGTTTTCAATCAATAAAGTAAAAAAAAAAAAAAACTTATATGGAAAGAGAAGTCCAAAAGAAATAAATTACAGAAGGATGAAGGGCAACAAAAAAAGATATAAGAATTGTATTTTTCACTCACTGAGTTCCCAAAGATTGAGTCAAAAATAAGTTAAGTACACTTGAAGAATCAGAGACTTATATTATGTAATTATATGTATTCACATTCTTACGATCCATTCAATTCAATAATTTTGAACCTACATTTAAGACCTATGCTCTCTATTCTTTCTCAATTCTTTTACATTTTCTTGTCTGTGTTGAATGGTAGTCCTTTTTATTGAGTACCAAATAATTAGGAGGACATTAATAAAACGGCATTTTATTTTTTCCATTTTTTATCCATTAAAAGAAATCTCTATTCTCCATCTGTCTGTCCTTTACAGTGTCTCTCTCACTATCCTCTGTTCTACCTCTCCCACCTTGCTTCTTATTTCACTAAATAATATACTCTGTGATTTTGGAGATAATGATTATTTTAAAGTGGGATAGATAGAGAAACATTTTGTTAAAATTAGACTTTTTCGATGCTCTCTAGAGTGTAAAAAAACACATCTAGACCTGCCGCTGTGAGAAAATAATTTTGTCTTTTAAATTTGTATGTAAATGAAACCATATATTTAAGAGCATAGAAAAAGTTTAAAATCTTAGGTTTTATAAACCTTTAAGCTGACATAATTATAATACCAATAAACAATTATAATGCTTTCCATTCCATTTCTACTTTCAACCATCATTCCAATGGTATAAAGAAGTGATTCCTAACAAAGCTAACACTTTACATTGGAAAGTGCATCACTACTTTACTTTAATAGTAATGGTGATTAGCAGTGTTTATTTTATCACTCAGATCTTTCTCCAGAAAACTAAACAGAAATTAAAGTTATTGCTTATTATCTTGAGGCTTTTAAGTTGAACACTGTAACCACCCAGTGTTCTTGAGATGATTGTTAGCAGTATTTCAGAAACAGAAGGCATAATTTGACTCTTTTCCTTTGGCAGAAAATCATTCCCTTCACAACATGCGACCCTTGCTGCCTTTGCAGCTGTGTACATTTCGGTAAGTAACTGGGTCTTTTTTGTCAAACTGCGTCCTAGAGAAAATCAGAGAAATGAGTGTTGTCTCCAATGACTAATTAGATTATATAGCTGTGTAATAGCAGAACAGTAAACTTTAGTACAGCAGTCCTTCAATACAATGGCATCAGAAATAGAAACTGGATACTACTATAAAGAGTAAGATAATTTTTTGACACAGTCATAATGTTTATTTAGCCTCATACCTCTTTAATGTAATAGTATACTTCATGGGAGGATATTGTAAACTACATGAATGTTATAAATTGAAAGAATTGTGTTAAATACACACACACACACACACACACACACACACACACACACACACACACATACACACACACACCACACATTTTTGTTTCAGTTTTTTTGTAACAGTGAGTTCTAAGTCAGTGTTGATAAATGCTATACAATGAATTGTCACCATATCTGATTAATAGTCCACTAGATCTTATGTGAAAAAAATGGATTGAAATTATGTGACAAATAACATGGAGAGTAACCAGTTAACTGGATAATTCTGCGGCTTCAATTTTTTTCCAGACTTTTGTGTAATTATATGAGAGATCTGTTATTTATTTGATGAATTTTGTCATGTATTTCCTTTTTTTCAGGTATAGAATATAGCCATAGCAGGGGGAATGGAACAGTAAAATTGATGTCACGTGTATCAGACTTTTGAGTTTACCTTTTTATTTGATTATAATTGAATAGTAAAATGACCTTTCTTACATACTTAACCCAGTTCTTTTCATTTTAAAGATGTACTTCAATTCCACGCTAACGGATTCCTCTAAGCTTCTGAAACCTCTCTTGGTCTTCACCTTTATCATCTGTGGAATCATCTGTGGGCTAACACGGATAACTCAGTATAAGAACCACCCAGTTGATGTCTATTGTGGCTTTTTAATAGGAGGAGGAATTGCTCTATACTTGGTAAATAATTTATTACTATTCAATAAAGCACAGTTTAAAATGGAAAACATGCAGAAAATTTGTTTTGCACTGTAATGATTTACTTGCAATATAGTTTATATCTATGAGAAAATCTCTGACTGCATCTCCATTCTAAGCCAAAACATATATCCCACTTTCAGTAAAATAATTTACTAAACTCTTACCATGGGCCAGAAACTGTGATTTTAGAAAGATTATTGCATTTTACCCTTACCCCTCCCACCAAAAACAAAAGTCAGGGGCTACTATTACTAGTATAATTTTATAGATAAGGAAAGTAAGGTAAGTGAAAGTTTAATGGAAAATTATATACTTTGCCCAACAGCACAAATGTAGCATCTGGATATAACTATGATCCAACTAATATTGAATTCTTTAGCAGTACTCTATTTTCAAGCCCGATCTTCCTTCAAGAATATCCTCAACATAAGGAAACTGAGATTGTCCACTTCATTCATTCATTCATGCATTCATTCATTCATTTTACATTTATTCAATATCTGATCCGTGCCAGGTACTATACTGAGCGTCGGAACACTAATAAATAAGGTACATCTTTTATGAGTTTCAGTGCAAAGATTAATAAAAGTATAAATGATTACAACATGTTAAATGATGTATTAGGGTATGAACAAAGAGCTCTGAGGATAGCAAACTACCCAAGGAAGTTAGGGAAGTCTTTATAGAAGTGATACGGTTTTTAAAAAATGAGAGTTTCTTAGGGTAAAGAAAGGAGGGCATCCAAGCTGAAGAAACTGCATATGCAAAAAGATGGACATGTGAATGAGCAAGTCTAAGTGGAGGGTGAGGGAACAGAAGGAATGAGAGATAATGGCCAGGTTTCTAGCTTGAAAGACTGGCAGATGGTGACTTCATTAGCTGACCTGGTAAATGATAGACGAAGCAAATTGGTGGAGAGAAAGGAGGTGGACAAACTCAATTTAAGGATCAACAGGCAGTTGAATAGTTGGGTCTGGAGCTTAAAGTAGCAATGAGTGGTGGAGAATAGATTTGGGAATCATGGACATTATCGGTGGAAGTAGCATTATAGTTATGGCGGTATATAAAATTGCCAGGTCCTAAGAACAAAAGGAGTCAGGGAAGCACCAATATGCAAGCCGCCTGCAGAAGAAAAAAGGCAATGATGAAAGAAACTAAGAGGATCTACAGAGAAATAAAAATTAACTGTCTATTAGAACCATTCTAAATCTTGTGGTCTTGGTGTACTTGTGAAAGGCATTATGAGAAAATGCTTACAAAAAATAGTAAATGTACTGAAGTGAGCACTGATTTTTTTTTTCATTTTTATATACTAGCATAGTCAAATCTCATACTGCCTCATATACTTTCTTCAGTGGAGGAGAAAGCCATCAAATGAAAGTTAGTGTGTCAGGAATTGTGCATAAGCCTGTGTTGCCCACAGAAGTATTCATTGGCAACGGGTGTTACAGAGTATGACTGAGAACTGTTTCTCTCCAGTTCATGTATTGCTTTTGTAAATTTTCATGGTTTCCTGGAGTCCCAAGGGTTTGGGCTTGAATCTCAATTCTCCTGCTATTTGGCCAAGTTTTCTTCACCTATAAAATGAGGATAATAACTATCTGCCTCATATCATAAGAAGGATTAAACAGCTATATTTATTAAGCCCAGTGCTGGGCTTTGAATTTTGAACAATATAAGCAGAGGTTATGTACAGTCTAGTGGAGGATGGTCCTAGACTTAATGAATTTAAATACAATCATTTTTAAACTAATTTTTATTGGAGTATAGTTGCTTTACAATGTTGTGTTAGTTTCTTGCTGTACAGCAAAGTGAATCAGTCATATATATACATATCCACTCTTTTTTAGATTTTTTCCCATTTAGGTCATCACAGAGTACTGAGTAGGGTTCCCTGTGCTATACAGTAATTATTAATGGAACATTAGGGAGGGACTGTTCATCCTGGAAACTCTGGCAGTATGAGCGTAGATAGGTATTATTTAGAAGAAGATTTTAAACAGGAATTAAAGTACTTGGAGAGGCAGAAGCTTGACTTTATTCCATTCCTGTTTACATTCTGCCCTGAAACTGTAAATTTATCAGTTCTAAGCCAATGCTGTTGTTCATTTTTAGGCACTCTATAAAATGTCAAATCCGTGAAATTCCTTCCATTTGATTTGAAAAGCAGACAGTGGCTACCTTCTATTGAAATTAGCTTGCAAATAGGTATTTGCTGCTGGCTCTTATCTCTAAGCTAAACATCTCAAAAACTAAAAATCCAGCAGGAATTAGAGCATCTATGTGTCAAAAGCCTAAAATTTCTGAAGCTGAACTTTAGCCTTTTTTCAGATTTTTATCCCCCAGATCTGAAACAAACAAAAAATCGACGACCTGAGTATGAAGACAAGATTAAATAAAGTTTGGTTCAAATTTACTGTAATAGTACTGAGTTGATCAAATATTGCTTTCAAAATTTAAGACCAGGTTTAAATCAGGAAAGAACATGAATGCCCCAATCTAGTGACAGTTTCTGCCCTCTCTTCCAAGAACATTCTGGAAAATGTTGAACAGAGGGCTGTGCTCCATGTGAGTTGTGAAAATATGTGTCTCTGGCCCCACTACAAAATCTGATATCATGTTTTATGAATGATTCATTGTTCTGTATTTCCACATCTGTTCTGCTTTCCATCATGAGGTATGACTGAAAATGGTAGACAAAATAAATCAGTTAAGCCATTTGAGGAGTCACTCAACAAGTGGTTCATAAATCCAGAAAAATGAATTCCTTTGAAAAGGGGAAGAATGCCCTGATTTCTCTCGTTGCCTGACTTCTCTTCTCAAAACAGAGGACAAGATTGTCAAAAACATCCCAGTGGGATGGAGAAAGGAGAGAAAATCCAATTAATAATAAAAAGTAATGGGGCTTCCCTGGTGGCGCAGTGGTTGAGAGTCCGCCTGCCGATGCAGGGGACACGGGTTCGTGCCCCGGTCCGGGAAGATCCCACATGCCGCGGAGCGGCTGGGCCCGTGAGCCATGGCCGCTGAGCCTGCACGTCCGGAGCCTGTGCTCCTCAACGGAAGAGGCCACAACAGTGAGAGGCCCATGTACCGCAAAAAAAAAAAAAAAAAAAAAGTAATGGACTCCATAGTTCTGAACAGTTAGTTCAGTGATTTATGATATAACTTACAAACTATTTCCTGAGTAATTGTACCTTTAGGTTTTGGTTATTTGTATTAGTCAATGGTTTATAGAGAACACACACTTATTTATGTGCCTCAGTACATCCTCCAAGGCAAACTCCCAGTAACCATGTCTTCTAATGCATGATATTTATTGTTTCTTCCAACATTAGGGTCTGTATGCTGTGGGGAATTTTCTGCCTAGCGAAGAGAGTATGTTTCAGCACAGAGAAGCCCTCAGGTCTCTGACAGACCTCAATCAAGACCCCAGCCGAGTTTTATCTGCTAAAAATGGTAGCAGTAGTGACGGAATTGCTCACACAGAAGGCATCCTCAACCGAAACCATAGAGATGCTAGCTCATTGACAAACCTCAAAAGGGCAAATGCTGATGTAGAAATCATCACTCCACGGAGCCCCATGGGGAAGGAAAACATGGTTACCTTCAGCAATACCTTGCCTAGAGCCAACACCCCATCCGTGGAAGACCCTGTGAGAAGAAACGCCACCATTCATGCCTCTATGGATTCTGCTAGATCCAAGCAGCTCCTCACCCAGTGGAAGAATAAGAATGAAAGTCGTAAGTTGTCCCTGCAGGTTATGGAGACCGAGCCTGGACAGTCACCACCGAGATCCATTGAAATGAGGTCAAGCTCGGAGCCGTCGAGGGTGGGGGTCAATGGAGACCACCATGGTCCCGGCAATCAGTACCTCAAGATCCAGCCTGGCACCGTCCCCGGGTGTAACAACAGTATGCCTGGGGGACCAAGAGTGTCCATTCAGTCCCGCCCCGGGTCCTCACAATTAGTGCACATCCCTGAGGAGACGCAGGAAAACATAAGCACCTCCCCCAAAAGCAGCTCCGCTCGGGCCAAGTGGCTGAAAGCTGCGGAGAAGACCGTGGCCTGTAACAGAAGCAACAGCCAGCCTCGAATCATGCAAGTCATAGCCATGTCCAAGCAGCAGGGCGTCCTCCAAAGCAGCCCCAAGAACACCGAAGGCAGTACGGTCTCCTGCACTGGCTCCATCCGCTACAAAACCTTGACAGACCACGAACCCAGTGGGATCGTGAGGGTTGAGGCTCACCCAGAGAACAACAGGCCCGTCATACAGATCCCGTCCACCGAAGGCGAAGGCAGTGGCTCCTGGAAATGGAAAGCCCCTGAAAAGGGCAACCTTCGCCAAACTTATGAACTCAACGATCTCAACAGGGACTCCGAAAGCTGTGAGTCCCTGAAAGACAGTTATGGTTCTGGAGATCGAAAGAGAAGCAACATTGATAACCACGAGCATCACCACCATGGAATCACCACCATCCGCGTCACCCCAGTAGAGGGCAGCGAAATTGGTTCAGAGACCCTGTCCATTTCTTCTTCCCGCGACTCCACCCTGCGGAGAAAGGGCAACATCATCTTAATTCCTGAAAGAAGCAGCAGCCCCGAAAACACTAGGAATATCTTCTACAAAGGAACCTCCCCAACACGGGCATATAAGGATTGAGGGATGGCCATTCAATCATTTGGGCCACCCCCAAAAGACCACGTGTAGATTCTACCAGTGCTCTGTTCCAGCGAATCAAGAACCTTCTCACCAAACTAGATTATACACCATCAGCCCGGAACTCAGTGACTCTTGAGAACTACTCTACCCAAGCTTGTAGACTTCACATCAAGGGGAGGGAAAAGCACAATGCAAGAACCTAACTAATGTGATAATGTGAAGACTCTTCTTAAGACCTACCTTCAAACTCAAATGGTTTGCAGAGGGTAGTATCAAAAGAAAGTGGTTTCCTTCAATGTATACTATTGTACTTCCTGAATGTGCCAACTTTAGGGATCTTTCTTTATAATTAGCTGTGGGAATCCAGAACACATGTTTTCTCTATAGCAGAGGCCATGCAGTATTATATATTCATTTTGCAGAATCTGCACCGAGAGCTCAATACGGGTGGTGCTGATCATTATAGTACGTATACCATGTAAACTCTCAAATTCTATTTAGCTGTGAAATAGTGATGTGCAACTCCTTGTCAAAGAAATGCTACTGTATTAAGAAGATGTTGGCTTCTTTGTGTTAGAATAGGACACCCTGCGGCTTCTCTGTAGTGGCTCTGTCACAGTCAAAAAAAACCGAAAAGGTTTTGTGCATTTCTTCAAAATTATGCTTTCTTCAACAACAAAAATTGATAGGGATATTTTCAGTGAAAGAGAATACTTTTCTGCATAGCTTTTTGCTGCTTACTTTTTATTTAAATATAGTTACTGCTAATGAAAAATCTGTTTTTAGTGAGTAAATTTGAATAATTTAAAAAATACTGTTTTAGAGAGTCTTTTGAAATTGTGATCATATTTTGCATTTTATGCCTTCTCCTTTATCGATTTAAATTTTTTATGTTATAGATATGTTGTTCTATTTTTAAAGCAAAAATAACAGTTGACATTCTTTGAGCAAAATATACTGCTGTGAATTTATAAAGAAGGAATATGAACCAAAACTCGACATTGCGGGTTACATTGACAGCAGTGTTGGTCATGTCTAACTTTAGATGTTTCCAGCCAACTGGCTTAAGTTGCTATCTTAAGTAATCCAAAAATTTTGTTTGTTCCAGATTATTAACTTTTTTTTATATCCTAATAACCAGTAAATTAGAGCCACAGTAGTTGGGTTTTACTGTCTTCTCTAAAGTATTTTTGTTAATTGGATACCAACAGGGAGAATCTGAAAAAGATGTAAATTGTTAAGAAGAAAATCACAGTATACGTTAAGAATGTATTTCTTCAAAATATCTAGATAGGCACAGTTTTTGTGCTCAACATACAAATGACAGTTTTTGCTACCTATCCTGAATGAAGCCTTCAACTTAAATCAAACAAAACCAATATTATCAATAAGAAGATAAAAACAAAACATTTTGAAGTGTTTTCCAAGTTAAAATTTTATTTTAAGTATGAAGAAATATTTGGTTCCTGTAATTTAGTATTAAACCTTTTTTTTTTTTTTTTTTTGCGGAATGTGGGCCTCTCACTGTTGTGGCCTCTCCCGTTGAGGAGCACAGGCTCCGGACGTGCAGGCTCAATGGCCATGGCTCACGGGCCTAGCCGCTCTGCGGCATGTGGGATCTTCCCGGACCGGGGCACGAACCCGTGTCCCTTGCATCGGCAGGCGGACTCTCAACCACTGCGCCACCAGGGAAGCCCATAGTATTAAACCTTTTTACACTATTTCTGAAGAATTCTAATGTGCATTTGATGATTGCCAAGGGGACAAAAGGTAACAACAATGCTGGTTGATCTGATCTCAGTTTAATTTTCAGTGAGAACAGAAGTAATTGTTTAGAGATGAGTAGTACCACATTCTTATCAACTTCTACCGGAAAAGGGCAGAGATTTGTAGAGTAACCAACCTCCTAAAGCATTAGGGATTTAGCTGAAACCAGCAGAATTGAAAACTCTGGCAATAAAATACAGATTCAACTATACCCCTTCTGGCAATTTCCATCTCAGAGAGGGGAGTGAGAGTACAATGTTGCCTTCCCCATTTCTTAACCACTACCACCACCATTATGACACTCCTACTGGCTTTTGCCAATTTATAGAGAGGAAGGGGGACTGGTTTTAGTGCTCTGAAGGAAAAAAAAAAGCTGCAGCATTTCAGGTGCAGTATGATATTTCCTAATCTTTCCTATTTCTTAACAGAAGATTTTAAAGTACTTCTCTAGTCATCGAAGTTTTTTTTTTCTTTACATAAATATTGATATATTCGTTTTCTACTCAAAGTGCCAAAGGCTACAGTTTTTAATGACTTAAATTGTACCACACTGTTAAGGAAATATAATGATAGTCACTAGAACTCAGACCTCTGCATGTATATTTGATAACACATCTTTTGTATAAAAAAATTACAAAAAAAATTGTTTACATTCCACTGGTACCTTAATTTAAAATAAATGAGACTAACAGGTGTTATCTCTTCTTAGTGTTCTATTTATCTTATTTGCTAATGAGAGCACTTCTTCCTTTGTTAGGCTGTGCTTTATTGATAAAATGAAGTACTGAATAAAGAGAGTTAATTATCTTTTTAAAGTAAATAAAATTATGAAAATATATATGATATATATATATAAAGTATTGTGTTTAATAAAATGTTATGCAATGTTTTCCAAACTGATAAAGTTTGTAAAGTGCTATAATGTATTTTGTTAAGTACAGATCAGAGCTATTGTGTGAGTATATTGTGCTAACATTATAGAAATAAAGATTAGATTTCTTCATCAAAATTGGAGCATTTTGATCTTTTACTTCAGATGGAGTATGAATGGATAATAACTTGACTTATAGGAAAACAGCTGAAGAAATAAGAATGACTCAGACTGATTATATTCATAATTATTTAGAAGAAAGAGTATTGTACTAAGAAGGAAAAGCTTCTCAAACTATGATATAATGTTTCCTTATCTTTTAGAATTTTGATTTTATGCTCATAAAGAAGCTCTTTTAGATTTTTTAGACATAGGTTTTTCATATATCAATGTTATAGAGTATTGAAAAAGAAAATATGAAAAAGTCAGGGTCAATTGTTCTCAATCAATTTTTTACTAAGAGTAGTTGATGTGCATTATTACCCTCTGAGTCAGCTTCTCTTAAAAAGAATGCTTTATTATTAATTCCAGGATTGTTTTCCAAGCCATTAACACCTGTTATATGAGTTATACTGCTAATATTTTGTCCACCTCCCTAGAAGGTATTAACACACAAGTTTTTAGACCACAGCCAGGACTTATGATTTAATCAAATTATCCTTAAGTGGCTGGTTCACTAAAACATGAAGTTACAGTTGTCCAGTGATGCCACCAAGTTCTTGCAAGTGCCAACAGCAACCAAATTCATGCATACCATGCAACTACACCATGATAGCCACCCGGCCAAGAGCCATTGTAAGATGCTACTGATTATAGAAAACATACTTGTTTTAGAAACATTAACATGTGAAAAATTGATGTGTACCTTATAACGGCTGAAATATAATATTAAGCCTCTCTGGGTTTTGAATTTTTCATCTCTGGAAAGGGGACATTCAGCTATATTATCTTTTCTAAAGGATATCCTAATGTTCTTTCTATGTATTACTATTATGTATTTTATCCAGAGAGCAAAAACTGACAAGAAAATAGGAAATAACTTGCTGGTCTAAAATGACTAACAAGTATTATCATCTTTGACCACAAAGTTTATATAAGCAAGCCAATGGGGTTGCTAAAAGCCTACATCAACCATTTTACTACATAATATATCAAAATAGGTGATTTATATACAGGTACCCCTGATCCTAGTACCTTTCTCATGATGTATCAGGTGAGTGGATTCTGGGTTATATACATAAGAAACTATCATTAGAGCAATATCTTTTCTGCCTTTTACAGGTCAAGTCTTTACTTGATATCTATGGGTCATTTCATATTGCAGTTCAAATGGAATACGGAAATTTATGAATGATTCAGAGAGTAATTTAGTTAAAATAATTGAAGGAAACCAAAAGGAATTGAAATGGCTTAATCTAAAAGGAAAATGTGGCCTGGAAAATGGGTAATGGTCTGTTGTGACTGGATATTTCATTTCCCCTGCTTATTAAATATGTCTCCGGTCTTTATTCTGTAGAAAGCTTCTAAAACACTCTAGGGTCAAATGCTGCAGGTTGAAGGAAGTATAGATTTCAGTAATAGTATGTGATATTATAGGTAAGACCCAATTATAGGAAATTCCCAGTGACCATGCTTCCTAATTGCAAAAAAAAAAAATGTCTAGATGAGTCCTCTGATACAGAAATGACGTCCATTTCACTGACCATACAATGGTCAATGAAAGTCCCTCATTGCTAGTGTTTGCGCACTATTGTCAATGATAAAGAGGGGCAAACTGAACAAAACTATAGTTCTGCCACCAATTCTATTTAACAAACTTGTTGAGTGCCCATTTTATCTCCTTTATTCCCCCTACCTTAAGATTCTCAGCCATTGCCTATGAGAAAAATCCATCTAAACTCTAATGTTAGCTTTTAAAAATAGTACAATTGACAAGTAGGTGAATAAGTTTGAAGAAAAAAATATGAAAATTGTATTAATATAAAATCTCCCTCTTAATCACCTCCATACACTTTGTACCCGGCTACTACCTTATAGAAAACAAGCTAGATATTCTCTATAGTAGGAACTCCCCCCCTACCCTCCATTGTGTGGTTTGTACCTTCTAGCCTGTGATAGCCTTCTGAGAAAAGATATGAAGATATGTCATCTTTGAGTATTAGGAAAACTAATTCACTCCACCCCCAGCCCAATCTTTCCTATTCTGTGTCTAAATTAAACAATCACAGATATTTCTGGAAGTATAAAAAGAGGTATTAAAAAAATAAACTCAAAATGAGTCAAGGACCTAAATGTAAAATGTAGAAATATAAAATTTTTAGTGAAAAACACAGGAGAAAATCTGTAGGATATAGAACAAAGACTAGCTGCTAGTGTTTGGTTGGATACAGTGTCTGCAAATGTTTTTTTCCAGTCTGTAGTTTATCTGTTCAACCTTTTAACAGGGTCTTCGAAAGAGCAAAGTTTTAAAATTTTGATGAGGTCCAATTTATCTTTTCCCTTTATGTGCTGTTTTTTGAAAGTCAAGTCTAGAATACATTAAAAAAAATCCTCAAAACTCAACAGTAAAAAATCAGTAACACGGTAAACAGTAAAGACTAAAAGAGAAAAACAGTAAAAATAAAAAAATGGGCAAAGGCATGAACAGACATTTCAAAAAGGATATGCAGATAGTAAATAAGCACACAAATAGATGTTCAACATTATTAGCCATTTGAGAAATACAAATTAAAGTCATAATGAGATATTACTACATACTTATAAGAATGACTAAAATTAAAAAAATAATGATAATACCAAATGTTAACAAGAATGTGGAGAAATTGCATCACTTACACGTTCCTGGTGGGAATGTAAAATGGTATAACCACTCTGGAAAATAGTTTGGCAATTTCTTAAAAAAAAAAAAAAAAAAACTAAAGATACACTTACATTACCCAGGAATTGCACTCTTGGGCATTTATCCCACAGAAATAAAAATTTATGTCCATAAGAAAAATGGCACCTATGTATTCATCTCAGTTTTATTAATAATAGCCAAAAACTGGAAATAATCTAGATGTCCTTCCTTGGGTGAATGGTTAAATAAACTGTTATACAACCATACCATGGACCACTACTCAGCAATAAAAAGAAATGAACTATTGATACACACAACTTGAATGAATTTCCAGGGAATTATGCTGAATGAAAAAGCCAAAAGATTACACCCTGTATGATTCCATTCCATATAATACAGATATGAGCAGCCAGTAGTTGGAGAAGTAGCTTTTCCCTCTGTAACTCATGGCTTCCAAAGTTTCTCTAGTTGTCATGATTTCCCAGCAGGATTGGCGGTGGGAAGGAGGGAGTCAAGGATAAGCAGCTTTCTCTTTAAGAAGATGACACTGAAGTTGTATCTGTCATGTATAATCTACCCAATTGGAGCAAACTAGATCATCTTGCTGCAAAAATGTCTGGAAGATGTAGTTAGTCTCTAGCTGAAAGGCCTTATTACCAGCTAAAAGTCTGTGTCTTCTCTAACTAGATGGAAAAGGATGAGAATGGCTCCTAGATGAGAATGATCAGTCTCTGTCATACAGCTTCAAGACTCTTCACAGTACAACCTACAGACCTTTATAGGCCACTACTTCTCCATACAAACCTATTGGTGCAACAGGCTTCACTTCTTCATTTGTGTGTGTGTTTGCCTGTGTGCATATGGTTTATTTTTAACTCTCCTTCCAGAGAGTCTTTGCACTGCTTTTTAAATCTCTTTTGCCCTTCAAGACTAAATCTCAATCTTCCCTTATACAACTTTAGAGCTAGAAGGGACTTGAGATATCACTCATCCTTTTAGGTATAATCACTATAATTATCTATGTTTTACACATGAGAAAAGTAAAACACATGAGAAGTGATATACTCAAAGTCACACTACTGGTAGAGGTCAGGAGGGCACTGAGAGAGGGAAACAACTATCTTCTGTTCATTTTGTAATCCCTAACATTTAGCACATCACCTGCCACATAGGTTAGACACTCAATAAACATTTGAAATGAATGAATGAATGAAACATTATGATACCAGAGTTGGTACATTTTTCAAAAAGGCTAAGCCATCTCTCCCTTTTGAGAATATTTGTAGATCTGTGTTTTGCACGGTCAATGTTTTCACAATTATATAGTTTGTACAATTAATCACCTTAATTAACAAGGCATTGAATATTTACTATACACTAAATTGTAAGCTCTTTATAAGTAGCACCTAACACAATAGGTGATCAATAAATATAAGAATAATTGAATGAATACAGTATGTTCTACCTACTATGTGTAGAAAAATTATGAAAATAAGTAAATAGAATATATTATACAAAGGAAAATATATGAGGGTGTTTGGAAGAGAAAAAATGGTTGTCCATTTAATTGTTCCCTGAAGTCCCATAGTTCTCAGAAATCTCTTCACGACTTTGAAGCCAAATTTATCTATATTTTTCTCTTTTTTCTTATTTGAAGCATCTTTTAAAAATGTTGACATGTTGTTAAGCCAGATTTCTTGGAACAAGCTGTCTCCTCACAATAGATACGATTTTGCAAAAGTTGTTTGTTCAAACGTTCCCACCTCCACAGTAATCTCCGTAGAGGCAAGTGCCAATAAAGAATACTTACTCTATCATTAAAAGAAAAAAGGTAGAAAGCCCTCTTTGTAGTCAGCATTCAAGGTATTTTTCAAATTCAAAATTAGATATTAGAGTCCAGGGACTAGAGTATCAATGATTTATTTAGATCTGGCATGTCCACTGGTCTCGTATTGTCACCCAATCTGCCACTAGGATATCACAATTATTTTCAGAATTATGGAGTAGTGAAAGAGTCTTTGGGGTCAGGCTGACAAGTATTCAAATTCCAGCTCTACCTACTGTGTGCCGCCGTTTTCTTTTCTATATAATAAGGATAATAATTTAGCATTGTTACGGAGATTAAATGAATAAATATAGGCAAAGCACTTAAAACACTGTGTGGCAATATATTAGTTCTTAATCTTGGGCATTATTTTTTGACTTCTTTATCTCTAGTCCTCATCTCTCCCTAGAACTCTAGAACCAAATATACAACTGCCTACTTGATTGATATGTCTACTTAAATATCTATAATTATCTCAGATTTAACATTCTCAAAATACATTTTCTGATTTATATTCCCAAATTTATTTCTCCATCTTAATAAGAGCAAACTATCCTCCCCCACTACTATGGCTAAAGAAAAAAATATATATCTAAACTGTGACTTAATCCATTCTTTTCCCTTACCATTCATCATGGTACTGCCACGAGTAGTGAAGAGGAAACACATTTTAGAAGTGGAGAGCACTGAGTAGAGTCCTGGCTCAATCACTCAACAATTCTGTGACCTTGAGCAACTCTTCCACCCTTCCTGGGAACTCTGCATTTATTATTTTTTAAATTATAAATTTATTTTAAAATGCTTTGTTGTGAGAATTAAGATTATAAATGTGTACACCAACCGTCATTTTTGTCATCCTTTTTAAGAGTCATGTCCTAGTATTTTTAGGAAATAAAGGCTGATCGTTATCTCAGATCATGTCTTGAGTTTTCCATCCCCCAGCTGCTGCTCAGCCTGCTGTGCTGTTACGTTCTTGCTTCTCTTCTTGTCACCACCAAGGACGATTAGACATGGTGGCTTAATACAATACTGTTCTTTTCACTTAGGTTTAATGGGAGGAAGAATGAGGAAAGGCAAAATTCTTGTTACTGCTCCATTCTTTTGTTCTCCACACTACTATACATGTGAGTCTATACTGATGTAACCAAGTAATCATAGGGAATTATCAATATAAACATAGGAGGAAAAAATATTAACAATTTGTGCTAAAAATTAATTTCCTATAATTAAAGAAAAAAAATCTAGGAAGTTAAACTCTTCATAAAGGTCCATGATTGATTGCCTCAGTTTCTCACTCTGCCTCAATTTCTTTATTATTGAAACACCTTTTCTTTTTTCTAATCTCCTTTAGCAAATCTCTCATTTCCTACCGACAGGGGCCAGTTTCAGCCTATTCCATTTATCTTTTCTTAAGTTCTGTCTAAGTGTTAGAATGAGGTCCTAGGAACAGAGGTTCTGGGAACAGTGTGGCAAGGACTTTGCCTAAGTTCCACCAAGAAATTTAAATTTGGACCCTTTGAGAATCAGAATGAGTTGCACATAGGACAATTGATTCTTTCACCAGTTAACTATTGAATCAATCTCTCTCTTTCTCTCTCTGTGTGTCTCTTTAGAAAGTGAATATTTCTGTTATCCTTCCTTTCTTTCCTAAACACCGCTATCTGTTTTCATTCTCTTATGTTTTCTTATGACTCTTTGAGTTTTTATATCTCTTCTCAGAGAATTGTTTATTTCTTGATATTCAAGAACAAGTGTTCATTAATCTTTATGACAATATTTTGCTTGGTTTAGTCTTCACTAATCTTCAGTTTATCATGTTTCTTTCTGTCCTCCTGGATATCTAGTCCCCCTCTAAAAAACAAAAAACAAAAACAAAAAAACCCTAAACCTTTACATGCGTCCCAGGCCGGTCCCTTTCTGATTAAGCCTCAAGTTAAAATCAGTTTTCTTCGGGAAACTACCCTTTGTTGAAAGACTGTGCAGAGACATCTTTACTGCCCTGTTATCTTAAACAAATATTCCCGGATTTTAAAAAATTAAACTATTTTTTTTACAGAAGTTTTAGTTTCACAGCAATATTGAGCAGAAGGTACAGGGATATTACACATACTCCCTGCCCCCCAACATATGTATAGCCTCTCTATTATCAATGACCCCCCAGTAGAGCAGTACAGTTGTTACGATAGATGAGCTTACACTGGCGCATCATTATCACACAGAGTCCATAGTGTACATTAGGGTTCACTCTTGGTGATGTATAGTCTATGGGTTTACACAATGTATAATGTATAATGACATGTATCCACCATTATAGAAGGGTACTCCACCTATTCATCCTGCTCTCCCCCTTCCCCAACTCCTGGAAACCACGGATCTTTTCTTGATTTGGTTTGGTTTTGTATTTTTCATTGCCATAGAATTGACATATAACATATTAGTTTCAAGTGTACAATATAATGATTTGATATTTGTATATATTGTGAAATGCTCACCCACTGATCTAACTGTCTCGTTTCACCTTTTCCAGAATATCATATAATTCGAATCATACCATATGTAGCCTTTTAGATCAGCTTCTTTCACTTAGTAATATGCATTTAAATTTCCTCCATGTCTCTTCATGCTGGATAGCTCATTTATTCTCAAAGCTGAATGATATTCTATTGTCTGGATACCACAGTTGATTTATCTATTCATCGACTGAAAGATATCTGGTTGTTTCCAAGTATTGGCAATTGTGTACAAACTGCTATAAGCACCCATGTGCAGGTTTTTGTGTGGACATTAGTTTTTAAATCCTTTGAATAAATACTGAGGAGTGTGATTGCTGAATCGCATGGTAAGAGTGGGTTTAGTTCTGTAAGGAACTGCCAAACTGTCTTTCACAGTGATTGCACCATGTTGCATTCTCCTCAGCAATGTATAAGAATCCCTGTTACTCCACATCCTAGACAGCATTTGGTATTGCTGCTGTTCTAGATTTTGGCCATTCTAATAGGTGTGTGGTGGTGTCTCTTTGTTGTTTTAATTTGCATTTCACTGCTGGCACATGATGTGCAGCATATTTTTATATGTTTGTTTACCACCTGTATATCTTCTCTGATGAGCTATCTGTTAAGGTCTTTGGCCTATTTTCCAATCAGTTGGTTTGTATTCTTATTGTTGAGTTTTAAGTGGTTTTTGTATAATTTGGATAATGGTTCTTTATCAGATGAGTCTTTTGCAAATATTTTCTCCCAGTCTGTGGCCTTTCTTTTCATTCTGTTATTTCTAACATTCCTGCCATGCCTGGTTTTGATGCTTGCTCTGTCTATTCAAATTATGTTTGTTGCCTTTTGGTATGCCTTGTAATTATTCTTGATAGTTGAATATGAATTTTGAGAATAAAATGGATGATACATGTACAATTTCTTTTAAAACCACAGACTAATAAATAACATGAATATAAATTAGAGAATAATTTAGGGTTTGTTTGTTAAGAAACTTACTTCTTTTTGAATGAGCTTAGATTTTTATTTGGAGATACTTTGTGGGTTTTTTACCCATTTTTTAAATTGAAGTATAGTTAATTTACAATGTTGTGTTAGTTTCAGGTATACAACAAAGTGATGCAGTTTATATATATTTTTTATATATATATATATATATATATATATTCTTTTTCAGATTCTTTACCATTATTGGTTAATATAATATGTTAAATATAGTTCCCTGTGCTATACAGTAGGTCCTTGTTGTTTATCTATTCTATATACAGTAGTGTGTATATGTTAATTCCAAACTCCTAATTTATCTGCCCTGCTATCCCCTTTACATTTTAACTTCCTCATTATAAATAGTTGAGGCTGTAAATCCAATGAGTTGTGATATAGTCAAGTAAATGGTTTCAGTGAACAGTTCAAGTGTATCTGTGGCTTGACAAGGCACGTTCAATGCTTGAGTATTTCTACCTGTAATTCAGCTGGCTGCCACCAGGAGATAGGAGTGTCATTTGTGTCATGTAACTAGACTATCTCAGTAGAGTAATTGAAATTACAATGAATAAGCTACTTGATATTTATTAAAATCATAATAAATCTACTGCTCAAATATTAAATAAATACATTTTTATAATAACAAAGAAAATGGCATTTAGAGCAGGACTTTAAGAAATATAAGATCCAGCCATAAAGCACTGTTGGTTTATTTACACTAATATTAGTCACTGTATAAATGAACAGTTAGGGGAGAACACAGTGCAAACTCCATTCTGCACCAGGAAGGAGTTGCTTTCCCAGCCCCTGAAGCCACTGCTGCCACCTCATTGTGGAACCAAAGTGGCTCCTTTCCTCTCCTCCTGTCAAAACAATGGGACTCAGGGCCACGCAGGCTCCAGCACAACTGCTTTAAGAGGCACTGCAAGTGTTGCTGTTGCTGTCACAAGCTGTGCTCAATGCTGTGACAAACTAGAAACCAGATAGCAGACATTCTTTGTACCTGTGCAGAACTCCAGCACCAACTCAACAGGTGCCTACCACCTGCAGTAGCAGTGTACTTGAGTCCTCAGGATAACCTCATAGAGTAGACACTGTTATTCTTTCCACTTTACAGATGAGCAAACTGAAGAACTGTAAGATTGAGAACTTGCCCAATGTCATAAGTTAGGACTCAAACCCAGGCTCTTTAGGTGCAGAGCTTGCCCCATGACTGACTGCCTGTAGATAATATAACCCTTATTATTTTATTATTATTGGTTTATTATTAATTTTAAAATGTATTATTAATTTTAAAAAATTATTATTAATTCTAAAAATCATAAAATAGATAATGCTATTATGCAAAAATTCCAGTTCAAGTCCCCAAAATTGAACTGTACGTGGTTTATACAGGACTCTGAAAATATTATGACCTGAGTCATTTAAAGGCCTTTAGCCTTGTTTCAAAAAATTTAAAAATGTTATCCAGGATCTATTCTAAACTAGGCTCTACAGAAAAAAAAAAAAAAATGTGAATAAGAGTGGATCATTGCCTTCAAGAAACTTCTTGTTTTTCCAAAACTTAGTAAAGAGTCTTGTTAAATGGCCTCTTCTGGCTACTTCTAAATTATTGTTATTATTATTATTATTTGGTTTATAAACAACAGAAAATTATTTTTTACAGTTCTGGAGGCTGAAAAGTCCAAGAAAAAAAGTGCTGGCCAACTTGACGTCTGGTGAGAACCCCCTTCCTAGATAGCTATCTTTTCCCTGTAACCTCACATGGTGGAAGAGGGGAAAAGGAGTTTTCTGAGTCCTGCATTTATTTTGCGGGACACGCAGGCTCCGGACACGCAGGCTCATGGGCCCAGCCGCTCCGCGGCATCTTCCTGGACCGGGGCACGAACTTGTGTCCCCTGCATCGGCAGGCAGACTCTCAACCACTGCACCACCAGGGAAGCCCGCTCAGTCCTGCATTTTAAGGGTGATGATCCCATTTATAAGGGCTCCACCCTCATGACCTAAGCACTTCCCAAAGGCCACCCTCCTGATACCATCACACTGCACATTAGGTTTCCACATGTCAATTTTAGTGGACATGAACATTTTGGTGATCATAGTAACTAAAGAGACAATTCATAATTCCACATAATTGGAAGGTTTCTCCAATAGAACATCTCAAACTATGAATTATCTTTTTTAACAATTTTTAAAGGTTTATTTCTAAATTATTAATTTTGTATATTTGATAAAAAGGAGATAGATTTTTACTTCCTGATTGGATTTTCAGTCTTTACTTTTACCCTTGATCATTCAACAATTCATCTTCTAATTCAAGGGCGAAAAATATTGAGAAAAAAGAAATGTTGCACATCTCTTTACTAAGATGTTAAAGTGTGTCTTTGCAACTCACTTTTCAATCCAAATGTGGTTACTGAAATAAAGCATATTTGTAAGAGGTAGCCTTATTCTCTTGTCTCTTTGAGTAATCCTTCCTCCCCCAGTCTTTTTCTTCACTTTGCTTAGTCAGTTTATATTAAACAAATGCCTTAAATTTTCTTGTCCTAAAATTTTAGTCCATGTCTAAAACACATAATATTACTGATGAAATTTTCTCTGAAAGGAATCATTTTTTTCATTAATTCATAACATAAGGAAAGTGGCATTTAAAGCAGGACTTTAAGAAATATAAAATCCAGCCATGGATCTGAAGGAAAGTGCTGTAAATAATTTCATACAAAACATTGATTGTTTCATAAGGGAAAACTGTAATGTGGTCTACATCTTAATCAGTCTACATTTTAATAAGTACCTCAGGTGATAAACATTCACACTAGCATTTGGAAAACATTGCATGGGCAGTATTCACCAGGAGGACAAGGACTATGTTTTTCCATTGTATTTCTAGTGTCAACTACAGTGCACTGGTGTTGGAGAAACTCAAAATCATCCATATGAATTTATTAAATTCTTCTCACAACTTAACAGTTATTATTATTTCAACTTGAAAAATGAGAAACAAAAACTCTAAGAAGTTAGAAGACTCTGTCAAGTACACTAACTAGCTAGTGACAAGCCAGATTTTTAAATCCAGGTTCTGCGATTGCAGCTATGTCTATGATGGTGCTCCCCCCAAATCTGACTTTTTTCTTCCTTCTTGGTGAGTATCCGACTCAAAAATGTCCACTCATTCAGACTGGAGAAGACATGCAGATTTGGAGGGAGGTGGAGCAAAGAATTGAATCCACCAAAATCCCATCAAAGGGCTTTAGATTGTAAAGTTCCTTATCAATAGCAGAAAAAGTATGGCTTCTTTTGATAATGGACTTTTGAACAGAGGCCTTGTTCTAATATGAGTTCAGTTTATCATTTACTAATTTTTTTTCATTTTAAAAAAAACACTACAGTTTATTTAGAATCCCTTAGAAGTAGTCTTAGGGGGAAAAAAAATTAAGGGACTCTTCCAAAATCCCAGACTATCCAGATCAGGATTCCTATCTCTAAACTGAGCTTTTAATCAATTTCTAACTTTTTCGTTAATTGATGGATACCAGGAGCATGGCAGGAGCCTATGCCTTCATATGGTCTCTGAAATGTTCCCAGTAGGTAACCATCACCTTTCAGCTCTGTTATCCCTGCTCTGTCCACTTCCACACATGCCTTGCAAGACCCTGGAGCATAATCATTGGGTAGCTTCATTACCAAGTCAGAGAAATTCTTTCAGTTCTTGTGGTCTAGATTGTTAGATATATATAAATATGTGGTGTGTGGGTTTGTGCATGCCTGCTCATAGCCTTTAAGAGAAAACATACACCTCTTAGTATGTTAGTTGAAGCTTCTAAGTAGTGGGTGTATGAATATTTCATGTTTCCTCCTGGCTGTTGCTTCTGTAACCTGTTTCTAAAGTGATAAAAAGAGAGAGAGAAGAGTGCAAGAGAGGTCGGTTTCCATAGGAACGAAGGTAACCATGGAAAAAACCGGTTAAAGCTAGAGTATTGCCTGTAGGGAAACTGAACTCGCACCACCAGCGTGTTAGGAACAATACATTTACCTAATTCAATTGCATTTTCAACAGTCATATCTAAAAATCTTCCATAGTGAACTACCATACAAACATGAATTATCTGGCCTCTGAAAATAAAAATATTTTAAATCAGAAAATTAACTATATTTTTATTTGGGCTAGTACCATTTGAATATGGTGTGTGTGGCAGGGAAGCCAGCTGAAGCATAAATATTCTAGGAGAAAATTAAGGCATTACGAAATAATTACTTTTTCTTAAATAATAACTTTGTAGTACATCTAACTGTAAAACACACGAGGTACTTGATAGGGAACCTGAAGAATCAAAAATAAGAATAAAGTAATAAATAACTTGTAAAGCTTTTCTAAATTTACAAGATGAATTGATAGGAAAAATTCAATTTAAAAGAAAAATTGGTAACTTACAAATAACTTCTCACAATCAATATAAGAAAACAAATCCGATCTGTAGTATATTTTAAGGGCCCAGAGGAAAAGTTCCATTTTAGAAAAATCTCTAATTTCTCACGTAAACTTTAAAATTTCTGCTTATAGCTTTTGAAGAGTATTTAAGTACTAAAATAATGACAACAATTAAGTTCTGGAAACCTCAGAATTATCTTTCAATTCTTCTTCTTTCTTCTCTCTCCACGCCCAACTCCTCATAAAATTCTGTGTTCTGTCAATACTCATCCTTAACCCATGACCTCGCTCGAGTACCCCTTTATCCCAGCTGCTCTAGTTCCCCACCCGGCAAGCTTCCGCTCCAAGCAGAACCACAATTCTTTCTTGTACTTACTAGCCCACGCTCCCAGTCCAAATGGGCCAATTTCTCAATTTTTTGCCAGGAGGGACTGATAAAATGATTTTACAATATAATGTAAATGACTGATAGGGCAGTCAGTGTGTTACACTTCCCACCCAGGGTGATCTGAATTTAAAATGGAGATTTATAATCCAAAAAAATTAATTTGTTGATTCAGATCATTTAGAAATGGGAGAAACAATTTTTTATTTAAGTAAGTAAACAAATGAATATTCATAGGAAGAATAAATCAATGATGTTAGAATTTCAGCAATAACACAACTGTAGACTGCAATAGTCTCTTAATTTGCACACTTTTGGCAACTAGCTCTTTACATACAACCAACAGCTCTGCAACAAAATTTTGGAAACTTAGAAGCAACGTGATTTCTTCTTCACCACCTCTCCCACAATGCTGAGCTTGCAGCACTGGGTACATTTTTTTTTTTTCCAGGGGGTACCTTTAAAATGGAGACAAGGTGAGGCTGAAAACAAGAGGCTGTTTAAGAATCAGCAAGAGCCACCAAATACTGTTCCTCACAGTCCCTTCCCCACCTCTGCAGAAGACTGAAAATTTGTCCTTGAGATGGTGAGACAGAGGCTTATTTGAGAATAAGAAGTCTGTCCCTTGGACACATCACAGATGGAGGCAGGAATCACGTTAAAAACTCAAAGTTAAGTGAAAGTCTGTTGGTCATATACTGAATTTTGAAAACCCAACTTCTTCCCCCATTGGGATCTCAGAAGGATGGCAAGTAGACTTATAATCTCCAGGTCAAAGACTGAAAAATTCATTTTGAGGAATCTGATTGGCACAAGAAAAAAGAACTAAAGGTACTGATGTTAGACCAGCCAGATGAACCAGGCCAGAGATCAATGGATCAAGAAGATATAATAACAAAAATTAACACTACTAAAGGGAGAAATTAACAAATCCCCATTCACAGGTGGTGATTTTAATATCTGTTTCTTTGTAATTGATAGAACAGGCCAAAAAAAAATAAGTAACAACATTGAAGTTTTGAATAACACTGCCAAACTTGACCTAACTGATACTTACACATTACACAAAACTGCAGAATATACATTTTTCAGGCGCACCCATGAAATGCTCACTAAGACAAATCACATGCTGGGCCATAAAACAAGTCATGATAAATTTTTAAAAAACTGAAATCATGTGTTTTCATATCACAACTGCATTTAATTAAAAAAATCAGTAAGATATCTAGAACATCTACAAATACTCAGAAATTAATTAACTTCTAAATAATTAATGGAGCAAAGAAAAAACCACAGGGAAATTAGAAAATATTTCTTATTAAATGATAATAAAAACACAACAGACCAAAACTAGCAGGATGTAGTTAAAGTAGTACTAATGCAGTACTTAGAAAGAAATGTATAGTTTAAAATGTTCATATTTAACCGCAAAGCCAATTATCTGAAACAAGGCACTCTGTTGGACACCAGAATACAATGGGAACAAAAATACAGTCCCTGTCCTGATGGTGAATATAGCCTGTGCGAAGGTTGCCATATATTAGCATGAAAAATCACTACCAGGGGTACTCATTAAAATGTAGAATCATTAACATGTAAACCAAATTACAGATCTCTCTTCTGAAGCAATCACTGTTGTGGTATGCCCTTCACAGCAAGGAGATCCATGTGGCTAACATACATATGCAGAAGTCTTCAATTTCATCACATATTAGGAAGGTGCTAATTAGAAGCAATGAGAATTCACTACATACCCACCAGAATAGCTAGATGAAAAGGACAGGAAATGCCAAGTGTTGCAAAGATGTGGAACAACCAGAACTTTCAGCTACTGTTGGTGGGAGTTTAAATTGGTTTAAGCACTTTGAAGAGTTGTTTGGCAGTAACGGCTATAGATGAATATGTGCATAGCCCATGACTCAGCAGTTTACTTCCTTAGAGAACACCCTGCAAAATGTTTACATATGTTGACCAAAAACTGTATGTACAATCATATTTGGAGTAGCGCTATTTGTGAAAGCCAAAATAAAAACCACCTAAATGTCTGGCAACAGAAAAATTTTTTTAAAAATATGACATAGCCACACAATTAGATACTATACAACAATAAATATGGATAAAATACAAATGCATGCAAAATTGGATGAATATCATAAAGGTAATGTTGAGTAAAAGGAACCCCACAGATAAAGTAGTATGGACAGAATGATTCTATTCATATAAATTTCAAAAACAGGTAAAACTATTTCATGGTGGTAGAAGTCAGAGTAATATTAGTAATGTTTAGCCTTGGGAGTTGTGGGTAGTAACTGGTAAGGGGCATAAAGCTAGCTTTGGGATGCTGGCAATGTTCTGTTCCTCAACTTGTGCACTGTTGACATTTGAGTGTCCACTTGGTGAAAATTCACTGGTCTGTACACAGAATTTGTTCACACATACTGTCTATTATATTTCAATTAAACGCTCAAATAAAAACAAAAGAAATATTTTCCTTTGTCTTTAATTTGATTCATAAAAGTCACCACCAAAATATCTTCATTATCAGGATTTCTTATGCTGAGAATTGCCAGCCACTGTTCTTTTTCTCATTACACTTAGTTAAAATGGCCTCCTCTATTGTTCTATTAGTTCTCATACTTACCATGTACTGTTTGGGTGTTCAAATGAATGGGAGACCTTTACCATTTTCAAATAATAAGTCAAATAATAAGTTTACTATTTCAGTAAGAGAATTATTTTTGAGGTGAACAACTGACTCTGAAATTCCCCTGTCCTCCTATGTAATCCTTTTTGAATTACAGTGTAATGTAGTTTATAGCTCCCTGAGTATGGTGGTAGCTACCTGAGCTGTTTCCCTTTGGGAATGGAATGCATTGTTTCTGCAGCTGAACAAGTCTATATTGAGTCATAATCCTACTCTTGACCACTGGAGATAGCTAGTATAATTAAATATCTATTCTTGCACTCTAATCATTTTCCTTTTCCTTTAGTAGACAGATGGGAAAGCAATCACTAGTCGCTGGTTTTTCCAAGTCAACTTTTGTGAAGCCATTAATTAAACAAAAGGATATTCACAGATATATGAATTATCTTATGCTCCTTAGTAAATTATAAACTTTCTTCGCTATTTAGGAAAAAATCCAGGTACTCATATTGGTTTATGTGAGATTCAATTACAAGTTGCCTTGGAGTTTAGGGTAACTGATATTGACTTACTGAATAAAGAATCTTGACTCTCTGACATTCCCTTAATACAACTCCATGTTAAAACACTGAATACCCACAAGTGAGAAAAATCCATTCGTTTAAACATTTATGAATGGAATATTTGCTTTCTTTTCTTTTACCTTTTATAAATTAAAAAATATTTTTAAAAGGGAAAATAAATTCCATTCCTACCAGAATTACCTGTAATTCTTACTGCAGTCTTATCAGTGAGTCACAGTCATGAATTCAGGAATGATTGCATTAGTGCACCAAAAGTGCCCACTGAAAATACAAATGCAGTTAATCTTTATGGGATTTTATCACTTTGGTGGTGGTATATTATGCTTCCTAACCTCTTCTTCAGTTTCAACCAGTGGATTTAACACAAAGTCTGTGTAATGGTAGTTGCAAGTGTGAGTTTGCGTCAAGATATCTCTCCATCAAATCAAAATGATTTGGAAATTGCACTTGAGATAAGTCTAATACTGGAAATTAAGAGAGAAGAATAATAGTGGTTTGTCTTAAGATTTAGGCCTCTCAAAGTACAGTAGAGTTTTATATTTATCCAGTTTCTTAAAATAACTGATTTCTTGACAGCATCTTAAAATGAGAGTATGCCAAACTTCGCTGCAGTTGCACGAATTTATACTAGTGGATAAACCATAATTGTAAACTGTTTTTCCTTCTGTTATCATCCTTTGAAAAAAAATTCTATGTTGCATTTTTTCTAATAATTATGAGGGATTTTGTGTTTTATTGCTTTCTATTCATAATACTCACATCTTTACTTACACTTTTATGGTTTCTGAATTGATTGCTGTTTTAGTTTCTATGGTAACTCTGCCAGTTGCATTTACCTATAAATAGATATTTTATAATAGCAGGCTTATGAAAGTTCATTTCTTGAATACCCTTCTGCAATAAGAAGAATTGCTAGAAAAATAACATATGAATCAAGGTTTAAGGAAACAGATATCTTGTACCTGTCAGTGTGTAAAAATAGAAGACTAAAATTAAAAATTCATGTAGATGCAGGCTGGCAAGTTACATGGTGAAAAGAGAGAATACATTGAATATTTTAAAAGAAAAATGTAGAGTTGGGCTATACTTTTTATTTTAGCCCCCACAACAAATTTCACAATACCTTTAAAAAAACATTTATTAACCCCATATAAACTATCTAGACTCCATTTCTTTCATTGGCATCTTAATACGATTTTGTAGGAACTCTCTCGTACGAATATTATCCTTTGAACATATATATATAATCTCCCAATCTATTCTTTACCTTTTAACTTTCTTTGTATTATGGTTTTATTTGCCATATAGTTATCCTAATTTATGTAGTCAAAATATGTCAGTTTTCTTCTGTGGCCTCTGAGTTTGTGTCTCACTTAGGAAGTCTTTCCTACTGCAAGACTATAAAAAAATCCCCCTTTTTTCATTTTTCCTTAAATAGTCTTTAAATTATATTATGCTTTTAATTGATCTGGCATTTTTTGTGTGTTTAGTGTGAGGTAGGAATTTTTTATAGAAAGTCAGCTGGATTTCAGCACTTACCCTTTTCCTGATAATTTTAAATATCGTATTTATCATGAATTAAATTTCAAAGGTACATGGATCTATTTTTGGACCCTGTACTATGGTTCCTTCATTTGTTTTTCTGTTCCCACACTGACAGTCTTTAAATAGCATGTTTTAATATAAATGTTTCGAATGTGTATTAGTATCCTGTTTATTTGCTCATCTATATGAGTTTTAGAAGCAGCTTGAAGTCCCATAATCCCCATTACTGTTTGCATTTAGTCTATTATTTAATTAAGGAAACTTACATCTATAAACCCTTTAGTCTTCCCATTCAGAGACACAGGAAGTATCTACATTTACTCTGCTCAGTTTTATGTTCAACAGTACAGTGACAAGTTATTCAGATAGAATTGTGTAGTTCAGATAGAATTGTGTAGTTTTTGTGCTATTGTACATGAAATATAATGCTGCTAGCATGCTTATCTTGCACTGCATCATTCAACTGTACTCTGTTATTAGTTCTGTTGGCTTTTCAGTTTTATATATAAATATTTAAAGGCATGTTAAGATATGCTTTACTTTGCTACCCATATATCTTATAAGTCATGTAAACAATTTTTATACTCCTCAAGTATTTTGTAAACTTTTAAGAATAATCAAAAGTACCAAAATCTTGAGGAAAAATAAGATTGTACATGTACATAGATGTATATGAGTCTGTATGTACTTGTCCCAATGAATATGTGTGTATCTAGACAGAGTGGGAAATGTAATTCTACAAAGTAAGTAACATTATCACTCTTTCTTATAAAAATTATTAACTTCAACTTTTTCCTAGATTTAAAATGCATTATAAATTTTCACATGATATAATCACCAATGGATTGCAAACTCAAGTTCTGTGGATCCACCTAATCTTGTTAGCGTCCCCAAGCACACCCAGTGATCTCATTCAAGGTTGTTGGAAAAATCGACCAGTCCTTACTACCCTAACTACTTTTGGTCAGCAAAGAAAGCCACAGTTTGATCGAAGCCTATGCTTACGAAATTTTTCTCTGTTTTGAAAGAATTGTATTTTTGTACCATATTGGGTCTTATTCCTAAATGCTTTTTACATACCAGATAATCGTGCATTCAACTGAAGAAGGGGCTTTTTCACCCTAATCAGAATCGGAGGGCTATCTGTAGGTGTCTCACACGTAAGAGAACAGAAAGATCAAAAATGACTATGCTCGAGCTTCCCTGGTGGCGCAGTGGTTGAGAGTCCGCCTGCCGATGCAGGGGACACGGGTTCGTGCCCCGGTCTGGGAGGATCCCACATGCCACGGAGCGGCTGGGCCCGTGAGCCATGGCCGCTGAGCCTGCGCGTCCGGAGCCTGTGCTCCGCAATGGGAGAGGCCACAACAGTGAGAGGCCTGCGTACCGCAAAAAAAAAAAAAAAAAAAAAAAAGACTACGCTCAAATATGTCTAATTTTCTAGAAAAAACAGTTTTGAAACAAAACATCAATATCCTTTGAATACTGGTCGTTTTCCTTTTCTTCTGAATTTTGACTGTAACCATCATTAACATTATACTTTCTGGGTAGATTCGTGACACAGATCAATAAATTGTATTTCCTGTGCCCTTTTAATATAAGGAATGCATGTTAGTGTAGACAAATATAAATACTCCTAACAGTTAAAATTCACATTAATCACTCCTTTTGAGGTTTCTTGAAGAACGATTGTAATAGCATGAAGTTGCAAGACAGTAACTTGATTTTATTGCATTCAGTACAATGTTCCATTGATGGATGCATTTTTGTGTTCGTTTCAGGGGAGACTGTGTATTGAAATGTATGCCAGGCGTTTAATGTCTATTAGACATTTAAACTGCTTTGTATTTAAAAGCGTAAGTTGACCTTATCAGATGCCTAATAAGTGAAGTAATTGTATCTTGTACTAATCAAAATATCTTCTATTATAACGGAAATGAGATTCAATTACTTCATGAAGCTATTATTTCTGAGGTTCAGTAGCTTATAATTAAGTACATATTTCCGGTGCTAAAGAAACTCAGCCATTTCTTCAAACAGTTATATTGGATATGCATACAACAAACAATACTTTTAAAACATATAATTGTTAAAAGTATGGGAAGGAAAACATAGAATAAAAAATCAAATATCAGCAATGGCTTCCATTTTCTGATCTGTTCAAACAAGTGGTATGTATCCAAAGCAGAACTTATTTGATCTAAATCCCTGTCAATGGTATTTTGTTTGAATAAATTATCAGAAAAACAGTGATTTTAAAAACAGGTTGTGATACTAAGAAACAGACCTTAGTATCTGTGAGGAAATGGCTAGTTCTAGAAACTAGAAATTATAAGACATGTCACTACGGTAAATTAGATTCTCTAGTGCTCTAGTTATATAAATGTTATCTCTGATGCCATATTTGCAATGTTGTCAAGTTCTAGCTAGATCAAAAGCCTCCCATTTGTTCTGTCTCCAATTCACTTTCTGATTGACTCTGCACTGCTCCTGGTCTGTATATACCTGTAAAAACAGCCTTTCCGTAACTCTGTGAATTTCTTACAATTCTCTTAGTGTTAGACATACTCTCTTTTGTATATGGTCCAATCCTTTAACTCTCTGAGGGCTTTAAAATATGGAAATATTAAATTCTAAATGAAAAAAAACAGTATTCTCATTGGTACAAAAGTATATTAATTATGGGAATTCTCTTTAAAAATATGTCCTATGAGGTCTTATCTAATGTTAAATGATTTACCTCTGATAAGGCTTAGAGGTCTTAGAAAGCTTACAGCATTTTTCTTAAATAGCTTTAATATACCTTATCCTATTTGTCTTTGTCCTAAGGCCAAACTTCAGTTCCAGGATTTGTATTCCAGTATCAGCCTCAGTTCTCTCAACCCCACCCTGGCATTCTTCCTTACAGGACAGCTTTTGCATTTTGACCATCCTACAATACAGGTGACTTTTGACCTTTTTGATGTCCAAGTAGGAAGTACAGAAGAGAGGCTACTAGGTCAGTCTCCACCCTTCACCGTGACATGTACAATTTGCCATTATGTTTCCTCCTGCTCTGCATTAGTTATTCCTATCACAATACTCAGACGGGTTCTCACTCACCCACTATCTTTGTAGTTAGGATCCTCTGACTGCTCCCTTCTCTCAAGATGTTCCCCAGCCTTCTCTAAAAGAGAGATCGTCTAACTCTGGTTGAGAACCCTGGATTCTGCTTCTGCCAACATGTAGACTCAGCTAGCTTTGCTGAACACATCTTTCAGACCCCAGTTTCCCCATGGAATACAGCATTGGTTACATGGTATGAACTCTGACTCATTCTAAGTTCTATTTTGGACTTCTTCACATGGCTCATACACCTCTGGTTTTTAAGGCTTACTTTACAACCTGTGCATTTCTTTTATTTCTGGTATGCTCTCCTACCCCACTCAAAACCAACAAGTGTTCACTGAGCAACTTACTATGTACCTGGAATGTGCTTAATACAAAGACATGGTCCCTGGTCCAAGAAGCAGACTTTTCAAAACTTGTGTTCCCTCCAAAGCATTCCAAAGTCCAGTTTATGCATGTTTGAAGGATCGGTGTAACAGAAGGGAATGGAGAGATGTGAACCAATAATTTTCTTTTTTTTAAAGTATATCTATCATGTACTCAAGTACTGAAACTTGAGATTGGTGAACCATTCATATTCATCCAGAAGAGTTTGGGGGTAAACTATTTTTAGATTGTATGGAAGAGGCAGAACTTAAATGAAAACTTTGTCTATAAATGTATAATCTAAAATTGTATCTGATTTTACTTAATTTTGAGCTACTGTTTAACCTGAATCTGCATATTGTGCAAGCCTCTAGGAGCACTGAAGTGAATTACATATAAGGGAAAATCAGAACTTGCCTGCATCAGAAAACTCCAGTAATGATAATAATCTGTAAACGCAACAGGAGAGTCTAAAAACAATACAAATTACAATCCAAAGAAAAGACAGAAAACCTACTGGGCAAGAGGTTCACAAAAAAGCAAACAAAATAAGGTAAATCTGCTTTCAACCCTCATCAAGTAGGAGGTGTGAGACAGTCCTGAATTACTGTACAGCTGTTTTTTGAGTGTGGGTGTTCAAGGGTTTTTCACCTGCACAAATGAGAGGCTTTGAAACAAAGAATAATAATATCTCTTTCCATGTCTGAAGCACTTTTTTTTTTTTCTTTTTTTTTTTTTTGCAGTACGTGGACCTCTCACTGCTGTGGCCTCTCCCGCTGCGGAGCACAGGCTCCGGACGCGCAGGCCTAGCGCCCACGGCCCACGGGCCCAGCTGCTCTGCGGCACGTGGGATCCTCCCGGACCGGGGCATGAACCTGCGCCCCCCGCATCGGCAGGCGGACCCCCAACCACCGCACCACCAGGGAAGCCCTATTGAATTTTTTTCTTAAGTCAAATAACCATGAGATTAATTTTCTTAGTGTCACAATAATGAAGTTAATTGAGTCTATATTTTGCATCTTTCTTTCCTTGTGACTAAATTGTTGTTTTGTTATTTAAGCAGCAGTGCTAAAGCAAAGTTAAACAATATATTTAGAATTGACTAAAAATGTCCAATTAATTTGCTAATGATTCTCTCATTTTGGTCTCTCTTCATTATTTGATTATATATTGTCTTTGCCTGGTTTAAAATATAGCCTTTCACTTTCTCCTCTAGAGAGTTCAGCAATTTTTTGTTCCAAAATAGAGTAATGAGGGAACTATGTACGTAATCTCTGTCCTGGTCCACACTAAGCTAAGTGACTCCACACTAAGCTACGTGACCCTCATTCCTCTTTAGGAGAACTACTCAGCAGTCAGTAGAAACACCTATTTGGGTCTTTTATTACCTTCCTCCTTATTTTAACAGCCAGTGAGAAAACCTGAGCTTTAATCAACTCATTTAAAGGTGATCGAGAACTAACACAAGCCAAATTAAGTGACTAACTGATAAACTACAATTATAAATTATAAGTTACAATAGAGAACTTCTACTATATGTATACCGGGTTTAGTATTCTTTCTGATGAATGGATTTCAGGGATGAGTCTAAATCCACCCAATTACCCCAAGATTGCAAGAGCCAATGTGCTTAGGTCAAATCCAGAGTTATGTATTTATGGGGTGTTTTTCAAAGTCAAACAGTTTTTTATATATATATATATATATATATATATATATATTTAGTTAGTTAGTTAGTTAGTTATTTTTGGCTGTGTTGGGTCTTTGTTGCTGCACGTGGGCTTTCTCTAGGTGCGGCGAGCGGGGGCTGCTCTTTGTTGTGGTGCGCAGGCTTCTCATTGTGGTGGCTTCTCTTGTTGCGGAGCACGGGCTCTAGGCGTGCAGGCTTCAGTAGTTGTGGCATGTGGGCTCAGTAGTTGTGGCTCACGGGCTCTAGAGCACAGGCTCAGTGGTTGTGGCTCACTGGCTTAGTTGCTCCGCGGCATGTAGGATCTTCCCCGACCAGGGCTCGAACCCATGTTCCCTGCAACCCCTGCATTGGCAGGTGGATTCTTAACCTCTGTGCCACCAGGGAAGTCCCTCAAACAGCTTTTTATATTTAAGAATCTACCTCCAGTGCTGTTCCTTCAGTTATGCAATTAGTTCATAGCCATCCAGAGCTTGTCACCCAAGTGACCTTTTTCTGAAATGCACTCAGAAAATTGTTTCTTTTCTTTGGAAATGTGGATTGCTCCCATGGGTAAATGAATACCAAAAATATTGTATTTGAACTTGAACATATTTGAGTGATTGTGTTCATGGAGGGAACTTATTCCCTATACTTTGAACTTAATCCTACACATACTTAGACTAATGTATAAACAACCACATTTCATATTCATTTATTCATTTGAAATGAGGGAATGTGGTTACATTAAGCACTATCAACAAATATCCCCTAACGAATTATATTATTAAGTGGTTAAAGGCATCAAAGTACTAAGATGGTAAATTTTGAATAAATGTGTCACTTGGGTAGGAATTTCCAATAATGTACAGAATTGTAGGATATTTATCCATATTTTTTTACATTTCTCTTTACAGCTGTGTTTGAAAGTTGTTTAGGCTGTAACTGAAGTATTAATATGAGTCTAAGCTACCAGATAAGGAAGATCAAGGGGTTTCTCAGACCAGTTATTATTTATAAGATGAAAGAGGTTATTTATCCACTATTTCTTCCTGTACTGGTCTCTAATTCCAATTAATTGATACTATGTTTGATTCCCTAGTAAGCTTAATGTTTCAAATCTACAAATATTTTCTTACCTTTAATTTCTCGGAAAGGCCTTGATGCATAATTAATTTTGCCAAATCTATATAAAAACTCAGACAAGAAAAAGTATCTGTAACTAGGACTAAGAGGTATACCCTTGTCATTATTTACCTTTAATTAATATTTGAAATGAGTTGTTTTTATGTGTTGGATATTAATCCCTTATCAGTCATACCATTTGCAATATTTTCTCCCATTCATTAGGTTGTCTTTGCATTTTGTTGATGGTTTCCTTTGCTGTGCAAAAGCTTTTAAGTTTAATTAGGTCCTATTTGTTTATTTTTGCTTTTATTTCCTTTATTTTAGGAAATATGCTGATGAACTTTTAAAAGCTTCAATAATATCTAATAGCAATGCAAAGCACTATGGGATTAAAATTATTTAAATGGCAGTAGCATACATCAACATATGCAAATAAAAAATAAAAATTTTCACCCTACCCCTAAACACTAAATAGGATCAATTTAAGATATGAACATATTTTGAAACAATTTGATTTTCAAGAAGTAATTTTTATCATAGGAACTAAATTTCAATTAAATGTCTTCTCATTATTTTTAAAATATCCAACAATAGCTAGATATCTTATAGAATATGAGTGAAAGTCTAGCAGGACCAAAGAAAATGTGGTTGATCAGTGCCACACAGTCACACTTAGATTCCCAACTGCTGCAAAGTGCTTTTCTTCTTAGGCCTGGCACATGATTAAGAATCAATAACCTAAAGACTTTAGCAAAAGAAAGACCTTGGAAGTAGAAAGAGCAAGACCCACTTTTCCTTTTCCCCCAAACCCAACCCTGGCCTCCCTCAACTCTCTAGTACAGCATACATAGGTGCCATTCCTATTCTACATCCTACTGTCTACAGTGTCTGATGAATTATAATGACCAATGATTTTTTTATTTGTAGCCATAGTTTCTCAAGGTAACAATATCAAATACATTAAATTTACTGCTTTAGCACGAACATTCAGAAAGGATAAGCATCATAAATGCAAAACAGTTCCATGATGAATAATAAAAGGAAAAGTTCATAAGAATGCAAGAGGGGGAATGGTATCATGCATTAATTAGCTCATTTAAGCAGTAAGTTATTCTAATGTACATTTTAGAAACACTTAAAAGTATATTGCTCTTTATTCTGACCAAAATCCAAATGATTTTGAAAAGGGATTATAGTTAATAAAATTAAAAATAAAATTACTTCCCACCCAGCAATGAGAAATGACTTAATTGCCAAACAGGGTAATTGTCTCTAGGGTTATTTTATTTCAGCCCTTATCCTCCTTAGGTTTATTTTCCTTTTTTACCATATTCAGGACTTCTTTTCACAATATTGTTATTAATCTAACTCACCCTTTTAGCAAAAGTTTCCAATTATTTAACTTTTGATTCTTTCATGTTGTGTATTCTGTTTTGTTGACGTTGACTTAAATTTTAAAATCATCAATAAAACATTTTGAAAGCAATGTTTGTGGAATATATTTTTCTCAGTTAGTTAACATGTCCAAATCATGCTGCTTTCTTTAAAGATATGTAATAACAATCAAAAGGAAGAACTGCAATTTCTTTAAACCCTTGACGATAAGGGCTACTGGAGGTTCCAACCCATTACATCTTTCTGTAAACACAACTATTTATAAATACAAGAGTTGTGACTTACCAGCTTCTCCCCTGGGTGGGGATTAATAAAATGGGTTTACTTGAATCTAAAATTTCTAAGATGAGAAGATGGAGAACAGAATAGAAAAGCCAATTTATCTTATTCTCAAGTACATTACTTTTTTAGTCTGCCAAAGGCAACTCAAAGTCTAAAGAAAAAAATTCAATAAATGTCAATTTAACTCCTACTCTGTGCCAGAATCCTTTCTGGGAAACATGGTATTTAGTTTGGTAATATTAACATGCAAGTGGCAGGTACTGTAAAGTCAGAAGGAAGTAGGAATTAAAACATCATGGTATTGTTGCAGGAAGAGACGAATGGATTACTGTAATGGCATAGAGTCCAGAAATGGGCCCACATATGAATAAATGTGCAATAATTGATAATGTCAGTAAAACAACGCAGTGGGGAGAGGAAAGACATGTACTGAATTTTTTCTCAAATTTAGAGAAAAAATTAAGTTGAATGTCTATTTTACACCATTGGCAAAAAATAAATTCCACATGAATTAAAGCTATAAAGGTAAAAAAAAACCTCAAACACATTATAAGAAAAATTATATTATTCATTATAGAAACTTATGCTTATACCTTTGGATAGAAGAAGCTTTTAAAAACAATATAGAACAACAGAAGCCATAAAGAAAACATCTGAAATTTTGACTACACCAAAATTTAAACTTCAAAAAGTAAAAAACAAAGCTACCAATTGGGCTTCCTCAACTTGATCAAGAATATCTATTAAAAAACTATAGCTAACATCATACTCAATGAGGAGAAACTTGAAGCATTCACACTAAGATCAGGAACAAAGCAAGGATGTCTCCTTTCACTACCCCATTTTAACATCGTACTGGAGATACCAGCTAATGTAAAAGGACAAGAAAAGGATATAAAAGGCATATAGATAGGGAAGAAAGATAGAAGACTTTGTTCACAGATGACGTGATGACTCATGTAGAAAACATACAAGGATTAAAGAAAAAAAAACCTCCTGAAACTAATAAGCAACTATAAGCAAGTTTTCAGGACATAATGTTAACATAGAAAAGTCAAAGGCTTACTTATATACCAGGAATGAACAAAAGGGATTTGAAATTTAAAAATACAATACCATTCCAACAGATACGTGAAAAGAGTATCAACATCACTAATCATCAGAGCAATGCAAACCAAAACCAACATGAGATAGCACCTCACACCTGTTAGAATGGCCATCTTCAAAAAGACAAGAGATAACAAGTGCTGGTGAGGATGTGGAGAAAAGGGGACAGTTGTACACTGTTGGTAGGAATGTAAATTAGTGTAACCACTAGGAAAAAGAGTATGAAGATCCTCAAAAAATTAAAAATAGTACTACCACATGATCCAGCAATCCTACTTCAGGGAATATATACAATGGAAATGAGAATATAATATTGGAGATACAACTGCACTCCCCTGTTAAATGATGCATTATTTGCAATAGTCAAGGTATGGAAACAACCAAAAGTATCCATCAACAGATGAATGGATAAAGAAGATGTGATAGATGATAGATAGATAAATAGATAGATAGAAAAAGAGATAGATACATAGATAGATAATAAAAAGCTACAGATTGGGAAAATGTACTGTCAACCTATATAACAGAGAGGGGATTAATATCCAGAATAGAAAAGCTAAAGATGAGAATAATACATTTTTCAATCTTTATAATGGGAAAAGGATTATTTCCAACAACAGATACAGAACTTATACAAATCAATTTAAAAATCATAGAAAATTAGAAAAACACTTTAAAATTTTATACTATCACATATTGGGTTTGTGGGATATTTGCTATTGTCATACATTACTGGTAGGAGTGTATATTGGCACAGCTTGGAAATAATTCATAAGTACCATTAGAAGTCAAAATATACTTTTAATTATCCTAGGCTATCACTCAGCAATTGTATTCTTTGATACATTCTCTAAAGAAATACCTATCTGTGTGCAGAAGGCATTTACAATGAAATTCTTAGTGACATTGTCTGTGACACTGAAAATTGAAAACAAACTAAGTCCTATCAACAAAAGAATGATTATGTAAAATCATTCAATGTACCTCTTGAAAAGGATAAGATATATCAATATTTACAGAATGTGGAGAGGGCAGACAGCACAAGTAAGAAGAACTACAATCCTGCAGCCTGTGGAACAAAAACCACATTCACAGAAAGACAGACAAGATGAAAAGGCAGAGGGCTATGTACCAGATGAAGGAACAAGATAAAAACCCTGAAAAACAACTAAATGAAGTGGAGATAGGCAACCTTCCAGAAAAAGAATTCAGAATAATGATAGTGGAGATGATCCAGGACCTTGGAAAAAGAAAGGAGGCAAAGATCGAGAAGATGCAAGAAATGTTTAACAAAGACTTAGAAGAATTAAAGAACAAACAAACAGAGATGAACAATGCAATAACTGAAATGAAAACTACACTAGAAGGAATCAATAGCAGAATAACTGAGGCAGAAGAACAGATAAGTGACGTGGAAGACATAATGGTGGAATTCACTGCGGTGGAACAGAATAAAGAAAAAAGAATGAAAAGAAACGAAGACGGCCTACGAGACTTCTGGGACAATATTAAACGCAACAACATTCGCATTACAAGGGGTCCCAGAAGGAGAAGAGAGTGAGAAAGGACCTGAGAAAATATTTGAAGAAATTATAGTCGAAAACTTCCCTAACATGGTAAGGGAAATAGCCACCCAAGTCCAGGAAGCGTGGAGAGTCCAATACAGGATAAGCTCAAGGAGAAACTCTCTGAGACACATAGTAATCAAATTGGCAAAAATTAAAGACAAAGAAAAATTATTGAAAGCAGCAAGAGGAAAATGACAAATAATATACAAGGGAACTCCCATAAGGTTAACAGCTGATTTCTCAGCAGAAATTCTACAAGCCAGAAGGGAGTGGTATGATATACTTAAAGTGATGAAAGGGAAGAACCTACAACCAAGATTACTGTACCTGGCAAGTATCTCATTCAGATTTGATGGAGAAATCAAAAGCTTTACAGACAAGCGAAAGCTAAGAGAATTCAGCACCACCAAACCAGCTCTACGACAAATGCTAAAGGAACTTCTCTAAGTGGGAAACACAAGAGAAGAAAAGAACCTACAAAATCAAACCCAAAACAATTTAAAAAATTGTCATAGGAACATACATATCGATAATTACCTTAAATGTGAATGGATTAAATGCTCCCACCAAAAGACACAGGCTTGCTGAATGGATACAAAAACATGACTCTTATATATGCTGTCTACAAGAGACCCACTTCAGACCTAGGGACACGTTAGGCTGAAAGTGAGGGGATGTAAAAAGATATTCCATGCAAACGGAAATCAAAAGAAAGCTGGAGTAGCAATACTCATATCAGATAAAATAGACTTTAAAATAAAGAATGTTACAAGAGAAAAGGAAAGACACTACATAATGATCAAGGGATCAACCCAAGAAGATACAACAGTTATAAATATATATGCACCCAACATAGGAGCATCTCAACACATAAGGCAACTGCTAACAGCTCTAAAAGAGGAAATCGACAGTAACACAAAAATAGTGGGGGACTTTAACACCTCACTTACACCAATCAAAAGATCATCCAAAATGAAAATAAATAAGGAAAGAGAAGCTTTAAATGACACAATAGAACAGATAGTTTTAATTGATATTTATACGACATTCCATCCAAAAACAGCAGATTACACTTTCTTCTGAAGTGCACACAGAATATTCTCTAGGATAGATCACATCTTGGGTCACAAATCAAGCCTCAGTAAATTTAGGAAAATTGAAATCATATCAAGCATCTTTTCTGACCACAATGCTATGAGATTAGAAATGAATTACAAGAAAAAAACCATAAAAAACACAAACACAGGGAGGCTAAACAATACATTACTAGATAACCAAGAGATCACTGAAGAAATCAAAGAGGAAATCAAAAAATACCTAGAGACAAGTGACAATGAAAACATGACAATCCACAACCTATGGGATGCAGCAAAAGCAGTTCTAAGAGGGAAGTTTGTAGCTATACAAGCCTACCTTAAGAAACAAGAAAAATCTCAAATAAACAATCTAACGTTAGACCTAAAGGAACTAAAGAAAGAAGAACCAACAAAACCCAAAGTTAGCAGAAGGAAAGAAATCATCAAGATCAGAGCAGAAATAAATGAAATAGAAACAAAGAAAAGCATAGCAAAGATCAACAAAACTAAAAGCTGGTTCTTTGAGAAGATAAACAAAATTGATAAACCATTAGCCAGACTCATCAAGAAAAAGAGGAACAGGACTCAAAACAATAAAATTAGAAATGAAAAAGGAGAAGTTACAACAGACACAGCAGAAATACAAAGCAACCTAAGAGACTACTACCAGCAACCCTATGCCAATAAAATGGACAACCTGGAAGAAATGGACAAATTCTTAGAAAGGTATAACCCTCCAAGACTGAACCAGGAAGAAACAGAAAATATGAACAGACCAATCACAAGTAATGAAACTGAAATTGTGATTAAAAATCTTCCAACAAATAAAAGTCCAGGACCAGATGGCTTCACAGGTGAATTCTATCAAACATTTAGAGAAGAGCTAACACCATCCTTCTCAAACTCTTCCAAAACATTGCGGAGGAAGGAACACTCTCAAACCCATTCTATGAGGCCATCATCACCCTGATACCAAAACCAGACAAAGCTACTACAAAAAAAGAAAATTACAGACGAATATCACTGATGAATATAAATGCAAAAATTCTCAACAAAATACTAGCAAACACAATCCAACAACACATTAAAAGGATCATACACCATGATCAAGTGGAATTTATCCCAGGGATGCAGGGATTCTTCAATATATGCAAATCAATCAATGTGATACACCATATTAACAAATTGAAGAATAAAAACCATATGATCATCTCAATAGATGCAGAGAAAGCTTTTGACAAAATTCAACACCCATTTATGATAAAAACCCTCCAGAAAGTGGGCTAGAGGGAACCTACCTCAACATAATAAAGGCCATTTATGACAAACCCACAGCTAACATCAATCTCAATGGTGAAAAACTGAAAGCATTTCCTCTAAGATCAGGAACAAGACAAGGACGTCCACTCTCACCACTATTATTCAGCATAGTTTTGGAAGTCCTAGCCACAGCAATCAGAGAAGAAGAAGTAATAAAAGCAATACAAGTTGGAAAAGAAGAAGTAAAACTGTCACTGTTTGTAGATGACATGATAGTATACACAGAGAATCCTAAAGATGCCACCAGAAAACTACTAGAGCTAATCAATGAATCTGGTAAAGTTGCAAGATACAAAATTAATGCACAGAAATCTCTTGTATTCCTATACACTAATGATGAAAAATCTGAAAGAGAAATTAAGGAAACACTCCCATTTACCATTGCAACAAAAAGAATAAAATACCTAGGAATAAACCTACCTAAGGAGACAAAAGACCTGTATGCAGAAAACTATAAGACACTGATGAAAGAAAGTAAAGATGATACCAACAGATGGAGAGATATACCATGTTCTTGGATTGGAAGAATCAATATTGTGAAAATGACTATACTAGGCAAAGCAATCTACAGATTCAATGCAATCCCTATCAAACTACCAATGGCAATTTTTACTGAACTAGAACAAAAAATCTTATAATTTGTATGGAGACAAAAAGACCCCAAATAGCCAAAGCAGTCTCGAGGGGAAAAAAACGGAGCAGGAGGAATCAGACTCCCAGACTTAAGACTACACTATAAAGCTACAGTAATCAAGACGATATGATACTGGCACAGAAACAGAAACATATATCAATGGAACAAGATAGAAAGCCTCGAGATAAACCCATGCACCTATGGTCAACTAATCTATGACAAAGAGGCAAAGATATACAATGGAGAAAAGACAGTCTTTTCAAGAAGTGATGCTGGGAAAACTGGATAGCTACATGTAAAAGAATGAAATTAGAACACTCCCTAACACCATACACGAAAATAAACTCTAAGTGGATTAGGGACCTAAATGTAAGACCAGACACTATAAAACTCTTAGAGGAAAACATAGGCAGAACACTCTTTGACATAAATCACAGCAAGATCTTTTTTGATCCACCTCCTAGAGTAATGGAAATAAAAACAAAAATAAACAAATGGGACCTAATGAAACGTCAAAGCTTTTGCACAGCAAAGGAAACCATAAAGAAGATGAAAAGACAACCCTCTGAATGGGAGAAAATATTTGCAAATGAATCAACGGACAAAGGATTAATCTCCACAATATATAAACAGCTCATGCAGCTCACTATTAAAAAACAAACAACCCAATCCAAAAATGGACAGAAGACTTAAACAGACATTTCTCCAAGGATGACATACAGATGGCCAAGAGGCACATGAAAAGCTGCTCAACATCACTAATTATTAGAGATATGCAAATCAAAACTACAATGAGGTATCACCTCACACCAGTCAGAATGGGCATCATCAGAAAATCTACAAACAACAAATGCTGGAAAAGGTGTGGAGAAAAGGGAACCCTCTTGTACTGTTGGTGAGAATGTAAATTGATACAGCCACTGTGGAGAACAGTATGGAGGTTCCTTAAAAAACTAAAAATAGAACTCCCATACGACCCAGCATTCCCACTACTGGGCATATACCCAGAGAAAACCATAATTCAAAAAGACACATGCACCCCAGTGTTCATTTCAGCACTATTTACAATAGCCAGGTCACGGAAGCAAGCTAAATTCCCATTGACAGACGAATGGATAAAGAAGTTGTGGTACATATATACAACGAAATAATACTCAGCCATAAAAAGGAACGAAATTGGGTCATTTGTTGAGACGTGGATGGATCTAGAGACTGTCATACAGAGTGAAGTAAGTCAGAAAGAGAAAAATAAATATCGTATATTAATGCATGTATGTGGAACCTAGAAAAATGGTACAGATGAACCAGTTTGCAGGGCAGAAATTGAGACACAAACAAACATGTGGACACCAAGGGGGGAAAGCTGTGGGGGGTGGGGGTGGGGGTGTGATGAATTGGGAGGTTGGGATTGACATGTATACACTGATGTGTATAAAATTGATGACTAATAAGAACCTGCTGTATAAAAAAATAAATTAAATTAAATTAAAAAATTAAATAAAGAAAAGATAATGTAAATCAGTGCTGCCACTACTGAAAACATTATGGAGGGTTCTGAAAAAAAAAAAATTTACACAATGTGGAATGATCTCCAAGGTGTATTATAAAGTAAAAATGCAAGTTGTAGACCAGTCGTCACATTATAGTACTGTTTATTTTATAAACTAGTTACACAAAGCTATATATTTTCATATATTCTTTATGTACACAAAACTATATATTCTTTATGTACATACATATGTAATAAGTACACAGAAAACAATGACAAATTAAACTATTACTTGATCTGAATTTTAAAAATATTTATGAAAATGCATTTATTTAATATTTCTATAATTAAAATATATAATTTTTAATATATTAAAATGATTATAAACACAGGAACTTGAAAATGATATATTAATATGAAGCTGTCAGGGCCATCTTGAAGTTTTATTCCACTAAATTAAATAAAACTATTTCTACTCAAATATGGCTTTTATTATGCCAACAATTAGAATTCTTTCTACTAATAATACTATTTAGAAGATATTTCAATAGCTAACTTTTCTTATTTTCCATTTAATTATATTTTTATAATGCTTCTCACACTATGAAATTTTCTAGACTTCTGTCCTGGCTCATCGCCTTCACCATTAAACTAAAGATCTTCTGCACACTATATATAAGAAGATATATTACTCCACTTTTCAAGGGATCATTTGTGCTTTGTTTGATGTCAAATGAAATTTTTAGATATTTTCCTTAAATAGTATAGTGAGCAGTAAATTAAATCTCTAGAACGTAATTCCTAATTAATCCTATTAGCTTTTTTCTCACCCTAGAACATAAACACTTTTACAACACTTTTTTAGTTCCAGCACTTTTTCAAAATTCCTGGGCTATGATGCATACTCAATAAGTAAGAATGGGTTGATGGATGGATGGATGAATGGATGAACAAATGACTTGGTAACAGGATGCTTTTGAAAACTGGTATACAGATAAATATATCTTACCTTAGTCTTCCATTCTGAACTGTTCCTTAAATCTTTCACAAGAACCATAAAGGCATCCGCTTCCAATGCAAGAGTTTTATTGCTTCACTAGAAGACATTATGGACCAGTGTTCAGAGACGCTTGATGAGTACACAATGCTTACGTAGGTTATTCTGTCCCTTTGTACATTCTTTATGACAAAATTACATGTTCCCACCTTGAAAAACAGATGCCTATATTGTGATTCCCACAACCAATGAAAAAAACCCTAGCCTTTGTATGATGTTTTGTCATATAAAAAGTAATCTTACATATACACATATATTACTTGGAAGAACCCTTTTTAAAATTGCAAACCACTTCTCTACATAGCTCTCATCTCCCAACCTTTCTTTATTTTTCCCCATAACACCTGTCATCTTCTAGCATATCATTTACTTACTTTTTTTTATTGTCTGTCTCTTCCCTATCTTCCTCAGCCCAACCACCCACTTTCATATATACTAAATATAAGCTCTATGAGAGAAAGGAATTTTGTTTATTTTCTTCACTACTGAATTGCCAGTGCCTAAAACAGAGCCTGGTACATAATAGGCACTTAATAAAATGTTGTTGAATAAATGAATGAATATAGTCTTTACGCTATTTTTACATTGCTTGAATGGATGAAATTTGAGAATGAGAAAGTTTGGCTTTTTGAATAGTAAGAGGACACCTCCAATTTTCCCTATTTTATTGATGATGTAATTGCTTTGGCAAATAAATTAAATGGCATAATAATAATATAATAATCTTCAAGTCCTACACAGACAGACAGTTCTCTCAGATTCTAAGATGATCAGCTCTTTATCATGAATCAGGCTGTTCATTTCACTTTACCTTTGTCTGCATGACTTGGGGCTCATCACAGATTGAAATTGAGGGTGAAATGGGAAACTACATTGTATACAGTGATGTATACAATTCTCTAATGTAGGAAACATTAGAGAAAAGGAGACACTTTAAAATATACCTCTGTTACTAAACACCTCTTTTGGCTGTCACTGTCTTCTGTGTGGCAGGTGTCCTAGCACTGCCCCACCACCCCACACACACCAAGGGGTACATGTGTAGGTTCTTCAGGAAAATGTACAAAAGTCTCCACAAGGTAGTTTGCTGATATAAAGGACACTCTGCAGCTTCACCTCCCTCTATTTTCTCTCCCCACCTCTTGCTTTTTGGAGCTCTATCTCAGCAGGCAGCTCTCTGCCATCACGTACTCACACGATAGCTGCAGCCCGAATTCCTTCCACAGGGTCTACCTAACCCCTCCATCCTTGCCACACGAAGCACTGAGAATCCACCCTGCCATCTCCTCCCTACTCCTTTCCCCCTGTTCTACTAGGTATGGGGAACAGAACAACAAGCATATGTACTGTCTCAGCAGATATGCAGCCACGAGCTGAGCTAACTGCTTCCCTTCCTTATGGATGAGGCAGTGTAGTAGTAAAAGAAACAAGCACATTTGCCAGACTGCTTCAGTTCAAATCCCAGTGCCTCTATCAACCAGTCCTGTGACACTGGGCAAGTTTTAAAATTTCTCTGTAACTCAGACTGAGTCTGCAAAACAGAGATAAAATAGCTCCTAACACATAGGGTCATTATGAAGACTGAATAAATTGATACCTGTACTACTCTGATAATAGTACCTGATAAAAGTACCAATCCATATGTGTTGTCTATCATCAACCCAAGTTTCTAGTAGTGGTTGTTTTAAAACTGCTTTTGCAGATCAGGGGAATGTGACTTCCATCCCTGACCACTCTTGTCAAGGGTACGTGGAAAAGGTTCAACACTCTCCTTTCAGGCAGAGGACCACTCTGACACTCCTGCCCATTTCTAAACACCATCTTCTCTTGCCTGGACACCTGCAATAGCACCCTCACCCAACCCCTCACCATCCTACAATCCATTCTCCCTCCTACAATTAGGACAGTTTTCTTAAAACAGAGGTCAGCACAATTTTTTCTATGAAGGGTCAGATAGTAAATATTTCAGGTTTTGCAGGACTAGAGACAAAATCAAGGATACTATGTAGGCACTTTTATAACAAGAGAGATGAAAAAATTTCATAAAATTTTTACTGACAGAATTCAAAATATATTGATAATTGAAAACCATTTGAAAATACAGGTACACTAATGAAAGGAAAGTAGTTATTGGGGAGGGGATAACATTCTCTTAATTGGGATTTAAATTAGTGTTCTCTAACATCAAAATGATTGCAAATGTTTATTTGTTAAAGCTGATCTGAAATGGAATTTTACATGCTTCATCTTGAAAATGTCTTTTCACAGAAATTGATACTGAAATGACTACCCAATAAATTTATATATATTGAAGCTTAAAGATTATCTAAAGAACCCACAGACTTTTTTTTCTTTTAATATTCAGTCATGTCCATAGAATAGACAGACGAGAGAAACTTCACAGTAAAGAAGACTGCTTCTGCACTTACCAGCGCCTCAGGGTAGAATCCGTGAAAGTAGTCACAGTGAGACTGATTACCATGGCTCTTCCTCACTAGAGATAAAACATAGTGCCACTAAAAACAAAAATAAACAAATAGGACCTAATGAAACTTCAAAGCTTTTGCACAGCAAAGGAAACCGTAAACAAGACCAAAAGACAACCCTCAGAATGGGAGAAAATATTTGCAAATGAAGCAACTGACAAAGGATTAATCTCCAAAATTTACAAGCAGCTCATGCAGCTCAATTACAAAAATCAAACAACCCAATTCAAAAATGGGCAGAAGACCTAAATAGACATTTCTCCAAAGAAGATATACAGACTGCCAACAAACACATGAAAGAATGCTCAACATCATTAATCATTAGAGAACTGCAAATCAAAACTACAATGAGATATCATTTCACACTGGTCAGAATGGCCATCATCAAAAAATCTAGAAACAATAAATGCTGGAGAGGGTGTGGAGAAAAATGGAACACTCTTGCTCTGTTGGTGGGAATGTAAATTGATACAGCCACTATGGAAAACAGTATGGAGGTTCCTTAAAAAACTAAAAATAGAACTACCATACTACCCAGCAATCCCACTACTGGGCATATACCCTGAGAAAACCATAATTCAAAAAGAGTCATGTACCACAGTGTTCACTGCAGCTCTATTTACAATAATCAGGACATGGAAGCAACCTAAGTGTCCATCACCAGATGAATGGATAAAGAAGATGTGGTACATATATACAATGGAATATTACTCAGCCATAAAAAGAAACGAAATTGAATTATTTGTACTGAGGTGGATGGACCTAGAGTCTGTCATACAGAGTGAAGTAAGTCAGAAGGAGAAAAACAAATACCGTATGCTAACGGTATATGGAATCTAAAAAAAAAAAAAGAAAAAGAAAGGTCATGGAGAACCTAGGTGCAAGACGGGAATAAAGATGCAGACCTACTAAAGAATGGACTTGAGGATACGGGGAGGGGGAAAGGTAAGCTGGGCTGGGACAAAGTGAGAGAGTGGCATGGACATATATACAGTACCAAATGTAAAATAGATAGCTGGTGGGAAGCAGCTGCATAGCACAGGGAGATCAGCTCGGTGCTTTGTGACCACCTAGAGGGGTGGGATAGGGAGGGTGGGAGGGAGGGAGACGCAAGAGGGAGGAGATTTGGGGATATATGTATATGTATAGCTGATTCACTTTGTTATAAAGCAGAATCTAACACACCATTGTAAAGCAATTATACTCCAATAAAGATGTTAAAAAAACCAAACAAACAAAAAAAACAAGTAAAGCTCTGTAGCTTGATGGGTAGGCCATCAGATAGAATCTGAACTGTAGTATATTAACTTGGTCTCCTATGTCTAATGAGACTGTTTATGAGAGTTCTCATAAAATCTATAATAATTCTAGAAAGAAGTCATAGAAAATATACATTATGACAAAGTACTCAAGAAAGAGACAAAAAAAGACTAATTACTATTAACAAATTTTTCAAACCAAATCAACACTGTAGTATCTATGTAAAAATATGCTCTCAGCAAGACTAAAAGCAATAGTTTTTTACTAGTAGGCCCAGTACTTTATTTAAAATATAATTGTATGAGACAAAGCTTTAGTTTCTAAAGATCTTCTAAAATATTCCTATTGCTTCCTCAAATACAGACTGCCTCATTTCCTGCAAATTGTTTTTCTAATTCTGTTCAAGAATATCAACTTCATTAAAACTTTAAAGACTTAAAAAAAAATAGTGCCAAAGTGTTTAGGTGTTTCTGAGAGTTGTTACTGTACATTTTACAATAATCAAGCCATTGAAGATTTGGGGTAACACGTAAAGACACAAGGCAAGAACATTAAAGTAAGCATTATGCACACCTGCTACTATTAAAAAATGCAACAATGCTATTTTCAACGTATTTTCAGTAAAGTGTCATCGATAACAGGACGAACAGAGGTTGCAGAAACTATCAAAACATCAAAAGTAGAATCAACGGTTTTAGAAATCTCCTTTCGAAGCTGGAAAGTTGAGTCAAAAATAATAGAAAAATTTCTTAATCAAAATATATTAGGAATATTTTTGTAACATGAACATATGTTAGAATATATGTTAAAATATAATTAAAATATTAGTCAGACTAAATTTTACAATCTTATAACTATTACATATGCCCAGGGTTTTTTTAAATCATTTTTCTCCTTTTACTTTCAAATAATTTTTTACAAAAATGTTAAATCATAGCATTTAATGATTATAGTTTCAATTGCCATTCAGCAATGATTTGTTAAATCAACTTTATTTTAATGGGGTATGTAGGTTCACTTGGAGTTGACCAGAATTCATTGTGGTGGGGAGATGCATCCTCTCCCTCCGTCTTCTGAAGGAGCCATTGTGCATGGAAACAGAGAGACGGTCCAGTCTTTGCAGCTCAGGCCAGGAGAGACACTCAGTTTCACTATGGTCACTTGTGCAGAAACAGCCAGTGAATCCAGCTGTGGGAAGTATCAAGATCCCGAACATCGGACTCTGCAGAAGGTGTCTTATTGTCCTTAGTGAACTTTCTCAGTAATTGACCTTCCTCTGAGGCCATGGCAACATGAGGTCAGGCAAAACCAGGCTGATGTGGAGAACAGCTTTCCCCAAATCAAAGCCCAAATAGGACTGAGGACTTTGTAAAGATATCTGATGGGTTTGCTCCTTGGCTAAAGTCAATGTGATCTAGACCTTGAGGGAACCAGAGTGTATGTTAATTTCCATTAATAAAAGTGAGGAGAAATGTTTACAGAAACAGTACCACCTCCCTCCAAATCCACGTCCTTCTCCCTCCCTGCCTTTCATCTCCTCTGTTACCTATCAATCACCTGAAAGGAAGATCCTCCTGAGCTGACAGCATCCTCTAGCGAGAAGATAATGGTATTCTCTCTGTAGATTAACGCTCTATTTGAAAAGCAAACCCCACTGTCACCCACTGCAGAGCCACACCACTACTTTTAGTGTGTGTCCCTGTGCTTCTGCGTGATGAGTCCTCCCATTCAGTAGGTTGTCTTTTCATTCTGTCGATGGTTTCCTTTGCTGTGCAAAAGCTTTTAAGTTCAATTAGGTCCCATTTCTTTATTTTGCTTTTATCTCCTTTATTTTAGGAGACAGGTCCAAAAAATATTGCTGCAATTTATGTCAGAGTGTTCTGCCTATGTTTTCCTCTAGAAGCTTTATAGTATCCAGTCTTACATTTAGATTGTTAATCCATTTTGAGTTTATTTTTGTGTATGGTGTCAGAGAATGTTCTAATTTCATTCTTTTACATGTAGCTGTCCAGTTTTCCCAGAACCACTTATTGAAGAGACTGTCTTTTCTCCCTTATATATTCTTGCCTCCTTTGTTGTAGATTAATTGACCGTAAGTGTGTGGGTTTACTTCTGGGCTCTCTATTCTCTTCCATTGATCTATGTGCCTGTTTTCATGCCAGTACCATTTGGTTTTCTTTTTGTTTGTTTGTCTGTTTTTTGAAGAGAGGTATACTTTTTTATTCTCACAAAGTCTCTATTTCTAAATAGACCTATAATACAGAATCTTACCTTGAGATCCATACATAAACATCAAGAATATTTTATTTTTTTAATTTTTATTGGAGTATAGTTGATTTACTATGTTGTATCAGTTTCAGGTGTACAGCAAAGTAAATCAGTTGTACATATACATATATCTGCTCTTTTTTTTTAGACTCTTTTCCCATATAGGCCATTACAGAGTGTTGAGTAAAGTTCCCTGTGCTCTACAGCAGGTTCTTCTTAGTTATCTATTTTATATATGGTAGTGTGTATATGATAAAGAAGGTGTGGTACATATATACAGTGGAATATTACTCAGCCACAAAAAGAACGAAATAATGCCATTTGTAGTCACATGGATGGACCTAGAGATTATCATACTGAGTGAAGTGAGTCAGACACAGAAAGTCAAATATCATATGATACCACTTATATGTTGAATCTAAAAAAAAGAGTACAAATAAACTTATTTACAAAGCAGAAATAGAGTCACAGATGTAGAAAACAAACTTATGGTTACCAGGGGATGGGGGGGAGGGATAAACTGGGAAATTGGGATTGACATATACACTGTACAGTTTTGATTACTGTAGCTTTGTACTATAGTATAGTATGAAGTCAGGGAATGTGATTCCTCCAGCTCTGTTCTTTATCAAGACTGTTTTGGCTATTCAGGGTCTTTTGTGTTTCCATACAATTTAAAAATTCTTTGTTCTAGGTCTGTGAAAAGTGCCATTGGAATTTTTATAGGGATTGCATTGAATCTGTAGATTGCCTTGGATAATCACATTTATAAGGAAACACTAAGTTATGATACTAAAAGTATTCTAGACTTTTTCTAAGAGCTCTTTCTACAATTATCACCAGGAATTCCCACTGGCCCTTACACAAGTAATCCAAATGTAACCTACTGTAGGATTCTAGGCCCAGTCATTTTAAATAGTTTGAACTTGGGTCCACTTAGTGATATATTACAGCTGCCACTCCTTATTCTTATATCCCTCTTCGAGTCTCTGAAGAGGACAATTAAGCACTGCTTGTGGCTCTGCATTCACTGCTGTCCTCGTCAACCTTCTACACTGTTGTCTGCAGCCAAGTAAGCTGCCAGAGTCCTCTAGAGGATGGAGTGTTCCCACAACTTGGTACTTGCTTGCTGGTGAATCCATGGTACCCTTGGAATCAAAGACTCTCTTCTCATATCCTCTAGATCCACCTCTAAGTTCACTTGCAGTTGCATTTCCTGTTCTCTGACACTTCCCTGTATTCTGACAGCTTTCTACATCAAGTATCCACATTTTCTGGCCACTGCCTTAGGACTTTCTCTGGAACCAAGGTAGAGCTTGCTCAGTCCACATGCAGGGTACCCCAGAAGGCCTGGGGATCTTACCCATTAGACTTCTCCTTTATTCATAAGAACCTTATCTAAAAGGCTGTGTTATCTCTGTCTGTTAACTAGGCACCATGCTGTTATCTCCCTTTCCCCACCCTGATGAATAGATGAATAGATCAGTTGTGCCTACATATGCCCAAAGCCAAATTGTAACAATGGATAAGTTTAAGTTCTCTCCCAGCAGTCTGAGTGGTCCTACACCAAAGGCAGGTTAAAACCAAACCTGGGATGTTCTCAGACTATTAAAATAGACTGACTCTGTAGAATGCAAAGAAGATCTAAGGTGGGGTAATGAAGTGGAGTTGTCTAAGCACATAAAATCCTATGTGAGTCTCAGCTTCAGTCCCTGCTATATGCACATTTTTTTCAATTAGCCCTCATAACAACACTATGGGATGAGTGATATCCTTGTTTATGAATGAAGATGCCAAGACACTTGACTTGTCTAAAACAGCACACTTAGTAATGGGAAGACGTGGATTTGCCTTTCAAAGTGGGGAAAAGAAAGATACCATCTATCTGGTGGCAGTATTATCAAAATTATTAACTAGAAAAGTATCCAAAGCAAGAATTGACTAAGACGTTTAGCAAATGTGTGGATACAGTATAGTTTCATCTTCTTCAGCACTAACCTAATATTGTCAAGATAAATGCATTCCTTCTTCAGTATACTCTTAGGCATGTAGAATATACATCAGTATATTCCTAAGCATAGCACTATTTACAGTGGTATCCAGAAAAGTTTTTACTTTTCCCATGGGACAGAAGATGGTAATCTTTTATTCAGGCTGAAGACTTTGTGCACATTTATAACATCATTGCTAGAAGCTGTTTGGGGGAAAGCCCAGATAAAATTAAGTCATCTTTCAAATATTAAAATTAATTCCAATTTCAGTCTTTCAAGACATATGCCCAACAAAAGACCCAATGCTTTCATCATCTGCATCTTTAAAATGTATTTTAAGTGCCACATGCCTTAGCTAACAAGATCCCTAAGTTTAAGACTCTAATCTAAAATTTTTACCTTGTAGTGCTATAAATATTAAACTATTGTTGAGGTTCAGAGGCCCATTAACTCTTATTGCCAGAGATTTCCCATGTGAAAGATGGAAAGAATATCATAAGATTACTGTCTACTTCAAAGATACACATGCAAAGATCAATGAAGCTGTTCTGACTCCTTAAATTAGGAAACAAAAATATTCCATTCTTTTTATTCTTGGAATCTTTAACACACTTCAAGGAAACAGACTAAATGCTCTTTGAAATGGTTTGTTTATTCTTTACTTAAAAGAAAATTTCATTTGCAGATTCAAAGGCAGCGTATAAATACAACCCTCTGAGTCCTTTTCAATATGAGGCATGGAATTGGGGAGATCATTTTCCTTGGCATGTGTAGGATCTAAGCTCAAAGAAAGGATCCTGTGTTCACTTCCTTTAATCAAATTATATGTTTCAGTCTGTTTTTGAGCTGTCCTCTGCTATCTTGCACTTGGTAAGGATAAATCTAATATTAACTTTCTGTTTGGGGCAAAATACTAAGTTTTGTTTCTATATTTTTATCTGTGCTTTACTTTCTACACAAACAAGCATGTGGCTTAACTTACATTTACATGTCACTCTTACTAAGTCCAATGCATCATCTGCTGCCCCAGTCTTTGTCCCAGTCTTTCTCTACCTCTGCCAGACCGTGAGCAAAGAGCCTTTGGCCTGGTCTCACGCTCACTAATAATAATCCCTTTCATTGCTGGGTCTGGGCCCTGGGAGCAGTCCTTTGCCTTATCACAGGACTCCCCTGATTTTATTATTTCTCTTTTCATTTTTCAGCAACATGCTACTTTCTCTTTTCAATAATTGATTATATTCATGATTTCTGCCACTGGATTGAACATGAATCTCTTTAAGCAAAGAATGTTAGATTTTGAACGACTTTAAATTCCCTCAATAAATTCCTAATTAGCATAAACTGCCACTCACCTGCATCTGATACACAAATGTGTCATCCTTAACTGTGACTGAAGGAAGGTGAAAGGTATTGAAGCAAAGCAAGCCTTTTATTTATTTATTTTTTTAACTTTTTATTTTTATGCTATTTATTTATTTTTAAAATGAAGTAGAGTTGAGGCTTCCCTGGTGGCGCAGTGGTTGAGAGTCCGCCTGCCGATGCAGGGGACATGGGTTCGTGCCCTGGTCCGGGAAGATCCCACATGCCGCGGAGTGTCTGGGCCCGTGAGCCATGGCCGCTGAGCCTGCGCGTCCGGAGCCTGTGCTCCGCGGCGGGAGAGGCCACAGCAGTGAGAGGCCCGCGTACCGCAAAAAAAAAACCATGAAGTATAGTTGATTTACGATTAGTTTCAGGTGTGCAGCATGGTGATTCAGTTTTGTTGTTGTTGGGTTTTTTGGGGTTTTTTTTGGTATTTATCTATCTTTATTTATTTATTTATTTTTACATCTTTATTGGAGTATAATTGCTTTCCAATGTTGTGTTAATTTCTGATGTATAACAAAGTGAATCAGCTATACGTATACATATATCCCCATATCCCCTCCCTCTTGAGCCTCCCTCCCACCCTCCCTATCCCACCCCTTTAACTGGTCACAAAGCACTGAGCTGATCTCCCTGTGCTATGCAGCTGCTTCTCACTAGCTATCTATTTTACATTGGGTAGTGTATATATGTCAATGCCACTCTCTCACTTCGTCCCAGCTTCCCCTAACCACCCGCCATGTCCTAAGTCCATTCTCTACGTCTGCATCTTTATTCCTGTCTTGCCCCTAAGTTCATCAGAACCTTTTTTTTTTAGATTCCATATATATGTGTTAACATACGGTATTTGCTTTCCTCTTTCTGACTTACTTCACTCTGTATGACAGACTCTAGGTCCATCCACCTACAAATAACTACAATTCTACAAATAACTCAATTTTGTTTCTTTCTATGGCTGAGGAATATTCCATTGTATATATGTGCCACATCTTCTTTATCCATTCATCTGTTGATGGACACTTAGATCCATGTCCTGGCTATTGTAAATACAGCTGTAGTGAACATTGTGGTACGTGTCTCTTTTTGAATTATGGTTTTCTCAGGGTATATGCCCAGTAGTGGGATTGCTGGGTCGTATGGGAGTTCTATTTTTAGTTTTTTAAGGAACCTCCATACTGTTCTCCATAGTGGTTGTATCAATTTACATTCCCACCAACAGTGCAAGAGTGTTCCCTTTTCTCCACACCCTCTCCAGCATTTATTGTTTGTAGATTTTTGATGATGGCCATTCTGAACGGTATGAGGTGATTCCTCATTGTGGTTTTGATCTGCATTTTTCTAATGATTAGTGTTCTTGAGCTTTTTAAATATCCCTAGATTGGCATCAAGTTCAGCAGCATTTACGTTGGCATTCCAAATGAAACATCCCAGGGCTATTTAATGGGAACAGCTATTAGTACTGCACAGAACCCCAGCCTTGACTCTGCTTCCTTCTGAATACTAGACCTTCCATAGTTAACCAGGGGCCTCCTGGCATCAGATAAAGCCAAAAGTATTATAAGTTAGAGTGCTAATTATAGACTAAATTTTCTGCTCCTTTTTGTGACTAAATTTTCTTCAGGATGCTGACCCTGAAGCCATAAAATCTTGGCACCTGTTGTTTCACGCTGAAAAGTGTTATGCTTTTCTCTTACATACTGAAGTAGTTCATGATCTTAAAACAGATTTAGTGAAAAGGCCACAGCTTTCTATTATTTTTTCCCATTGGTTCCAACAAGGTCACAGGAACAGAGCAAGACTAACCTGTATTGTTATACCAATTTGGTTTGCCTTATGTTACATATAAGAGGGCTTTCAGAGACATAAATTGCTTTTTCCTCAACCTTTCTTCTTCTTAGTACTTAATGGAGATTGACAAGCTTAGGCATCGATCTCAGTCTTGCCAAAGTGGTGCTTGGGCCAAAACCTACTTCTTCTTTCTGGGCTTCCTTTGCTCTTTCTAATTCCCAACAGTTTACCAAGAGTATAGTGTAGCAAGATAGTATCTCTCCCCAGAGACTTGGCATTTAACTGGATTAGGATTCCGAGGCAAATAAAACGCTTCATGGCCTGGCGGCTTAATTAAGCTCTTGTTAATTAACTAGTCAGTGGATTGATGACAAGAAGTTTAGTTTTACCAGGAAAAAGAGAAAATAGAGACTTCTGTTTTTTTCCCATTTTGTCATATGTGCACTTTAGAAAAATTGATAAACTACTAAACCCAACCTGAATGCTAAGTTCCTAAGATATCTACATTCAAAATAATGAATGTCAAGGTTAGGACTGATGCTGTATATTGGTGGGTTAAGTATATTGTGTGATTGCAGGAGCAGCATACGTTCTCTCACCAGTCTATAAATCCCCTCTGCCAACCCTCTCCAAGCTTGCCTATTATAGTTAGATTTATATTATAGGCTCTAAATGCCTGACTCTTTGAGTTGCAGCACAAATATGCTGTTTCCTGAAAAGTGATTTTAAGTATCATGAAGGTATAGCCTCTTAAATTAATGGAGTGGTTCATGTCAGTGAATTCCCTTATTGGATGATAGAGAGCAACAGGGAGAACATCAACACCCATGCTCTCCACTGTGGTAAACTCACAAGGCTACTCTCAATAACACATTCAGGGGCACTAATCTATTAGTTGGTAAGGAAGAATGACAGAGAGTGAATAATTTCCCCAAAATTTAAGAAGGCAGTTTATGAGTGATAATGAAACTGGGCCACTAAAGGAACTAACATATACATACATAATAGAACAATTGTATTTAACCCCTTCCCCTAAAAAACATTTCTTTTTCATTCATTCAACAAGTATTTCTTGAGTGCCGACTACGTACCAGAAAGTGCTGCAGGCACTGAAGATTCAGCCGTGACGTAGCGTGATTTCCATGTTAGAATTATCACTCTGGATCTCACGAGAAGATACATCAGGGTGACAAAGTCAAAAGCAGGGGAGTGAGTTAGGAACCTATTGCAACAGTCCAGAAGAGAAATGATAATGGCTTGAAGAATGATAGTAGTCATGGAGGTAATTTGGGATATAGATTGAAGGTAGAGCCAACAGGACTTGCTGACGGATTGGAAGAAATGTAGGAGAGACCTAAGCAAATGGAGGAAGAGAAATGACATTTACAAAGAAGGAAAGACTAAGGGAGTTTTGGGACAGAATCAAGAGTTCTGGTTTTTAGATAAGTGTTGATATGGAGTAGATAGCTAAATATATTAGTCAGAAATTCAGAGAAGAGGACTGTCTGGAAATATGAAGGTGGAAAATGTTGGCAGATGGATGGTATTCAAAGCTGGGTGTCTGGATGTGGTCAACTAGAGAGTGAAGATAGAAAGAAGAAAAATTTCAAATCTTGGGTCACACCAAAACCTAGAATTCAGGAAGAGAAGAGGAGCTAGAGAAGGAGATTGGAAAAGCCTATCTAGTGAGAACCAGAAGAGTTTAGTGTCCTGTAAGCTGAGTGAAGAAAGAATTTCAAGAAGAAGGGAATGATCAACGGTGTTGAATGAAACAGAAGGTAGAGCAAGATGAGAAATTGGACTTGACTATTGACTTGGCTAAGTAAAGTCAACGGGGAGATTGACTTCGACAATAGCAACTTCAGTAAAAGGCTGGCAGTAAAGGCCTGATTGTGATGAACACTCTGAGTAAGAAGTGAAGTAGTGGAAGCAGGAAATGTAGACACTAGTCTCCCAAAACATTTATTGAAAGAGAACAAAGATATGAGGCAGAAGCTGGAGAGGGACATTTGGCCAAGTGAAGTTTTTGTTGTCTGCTGGTCTGTGTTTAAAGAGGTTGGGATTCTTCAGGCGGAGAGAAGGAGAAATGACCTGGAAGAAGAGGAACAAGAGTACCTACCCTGCCTCTAGCCAGGGCCAGTGCAGAAGAAAACAATCACCTAGTGAGAAGGTTGTGACAGAAGTCGTGTCCTCAGGGAACTGAGAGGTTCTGTTATCTCACCCAGCTGAAGGGAACGTTGAGAGAAGAGGCTGAGGGTACAGATTTTGCTAATGACAGACCATGAGCTCCAAAGAACACAGGGGAAGGAACTGGCAGGTTGGGGTTTTCAGGGGTGAAACTGTGAGCCATAAGATGATGGACAAAGCTTACAGAATAAGATGTGAGAAAGTCTGAGCTTCTTCTGTTGAGTGTGGTCCATAGGAGCGTAGAAAATATTGAAAATATATGACATTATGTTCCTTACTTTGCTTTATATTTTATATATTTTATATATTTTTTATATATTTTATATATTATATTTCATGTTTACTTTATGATATTTTATATTTTAAATAAACCCAGGTGAGGATGGTAGAGAGAGAAATATGATCTACAATGTGATATGGCCAGGGTACCAGATGGCACTGAGAATTTGGAATATGTTTGTTTCTGGTTTAAAAGAGGGAAAGAGTCAGAAGGGGGACTGAGTTTCTCACGAGGTGAATTTGTAGGGTTCTACCAGGCAGAGGCTGTAGTATATAGGGGTCTGCTTCCTTAGCTACCATTAAGGCAGAAAAAACCTCACACTTTTTTTTTTCCTCTTACCCATCTAACTTTTCTAAGATTAGGGAGGGGGGTGGGAAAGTAGACGTTAAAGAATCAAGAGAAATCCAGAGAACATAAGAATATAAACTTTAATACTCCCAGTTATTTTAACTCATTTTCCTTTACTGCAAATAATTATCCATTTGAATTTTCCCATGTTTATCCTATTTTCAAGACTTTTTATTTTTATTTTTTAAATGAATTTATTTATTTATTTATTTTTGGCTGTGTCGGGTCTTCGTTTCTGTGCGAGGGCTTTCTCTAGTTGCAGTGAGCGGGGGCCATTCTTCATCATGGTGCGCGGGCCTCTCACTGTCGCGGCCTTCTCTTGTTGTGGAGTACAGGCTCAGACGCGCAGGCTCAGTAGCTGTGGTGCGCGGGCTTAGTTGCTTCGCGGCATGTGGGATTTTCCCAGACCAGGGCTCGAACCCGTGTCCCCTGCATTGGCAGGCAGATTCTCAACCACTGCGCCATCAGGGAAGCCCAAGACTTCTTATTTTTAGAATATGGAAAAGGAATTGTATTTATACCTGAGACCTTAATGAGTTCTTAAATTTATTTATATTTCTTTTGCCCTTCAACTTATCTTTTTTACTTGCTTCCATTCTTATTTCAAATAGAGTGACTGGAATCTTATAAAGCTGTATCACTGGTTTGCACAGAGAAGTATAGCACATATATGAATAAAGATGAGAAATAGGTTACTTGCAAGTAGAACAGTAATATATGGACAGTGAATCTAACACCTAGAAAAATAATCAATGCTAGCTCTTCTAGTTGGAACCTTCTCAAGATTTCATGTATGCTTCATTTCTCTGAGTTTTATCCTGTATAATTTGATGAGAATTTTACTATCTTTTTGGTGCTTGAATATCTCTATAGTCATGTTTACTAGATGTTGTTTAAAAACCCTCAGATTACATTTTTTTCTTGATGTTCTGGTAACTATTTTTTCTTCCAGTTACTAGCTTGCTCACTGAAATGACAAGATAAACCTATGTGCATTTCTCTTAAAGCAAAGGTTAATGTCGAATAAATTGTCATTTTACTCAGACATGCAATTTGTTCCCAACAGCATCCTGGTGCTATTAGGAGAAACAGCCACACATCATTACCTCAAGCTCATCTCCTTTTCTATGCTACTAAGTGGAGTTGCAACTTGCATACTTTAGATAAATGGCCACTTGCTCTTGTGTCAGATTGTTAGTATTTTTTAATTGGGATAAATATCAAAACCACCCCATGTTTAAAAATCACGGGTAAGGAAGAAGGTGAGGTTGGATATTAATTTTTCCATTTCTCCCAAATCTTAGGGACACAGCAACAACAAAACCTGAAAGGAGGAAACTGACATGTCAGCTCCAAATGTTTAAAGAAATGTGTACCAGCTCAGTACAGCCAGAAAGGTCAGTATAACTCAGGAGGCTCCTAACCTTACCTCCCGTCAGAGAAAAAATTATAAACAAAGAAAGAAGATAAATAGGCCATACCTTAAAGAAAACCTCATTGAAAACACACACCCAACCACTCTGCAAAAAAGCAGATGAGGGGGAGGAACCAAGATGGCGGAGTAAAAGGACATGCTCTCACTCCCTCTTGCGAGAACACCAGAATCACAACTGGCTGCTGGACAATCACTGACAGGAAGACACTGGAACTCACCAAAAAAATTACCCCACATCCAAAGACAAAGGAGAAGCCACAATGAGATGGTAGGAGGGGCACAATCACAGTAAAATCAAATCCCATAACTGGTGGGTGGGTGACTCACAGCCTGGAGAACACTTATACCACAGAAGTCCACCCACTGGAGTGAAGGTTCTGAGCCCCACGTCAGGTTTCCCAACCTGGGGGTCCAGCAATGGGAGGAGGAATTCCTAGAGAATCAGACTTTGAAGCCTAGTGGGAATACATTGCAGGACTTCCACAGGACTGGGGGAAACAGAGACTCCACTCTTAGAGGGCACACACAACGTAGTGTGCACATCGGGACCCAGGGGAAGGAGCAGTGACCCCAGGGGAGACTGAACCAGACCTACCTGCTGGTGTTGGAGGGTCTCCTACAGAGGCGGGGGGTGGCTCTCTTTCACCTTGGGGACAATGACACTGGCAGCAGAAGTTCTGGGAAGTACTCCTTAGCATGAGTCTTCTCAGAGTCTATCATTAGCCCCACCAAAGAGCCCAGGTAGGCTCCACTGTTGGGTTGCCTCAGGCCAAACAACCAACAAGGAGGGAACCCAGCCCCACTCATTGACAGTCAAGTGGATTAAAGTTTTACTGAGCTCTGCCCACCACAGCAACAGTCAGCTCTACCTACCACCAGTCCCTCCCATCAAGCCTCTTAGCCTCATCCACCAGAGGGCAGACAGCAGAAGCAAGAAAAACTACAATCCTGCAGCCTGTGGAACAAAACCCACATTCACAGAAAGATAGACAAGATGAAAGGGCAGAGGGTTATATACCAGATGAAGGAACAAGAAAAAAAAACAGAAAAACAACTAAATGAAGTGGAGATTGGCAACCTTCCAGAAAAAGAATTCAGAATAATGATAGTGAAGATGATCCAGGACCTCGGAGAAAGAATGGAGGCAAAGATCGAGAAGATGCAAGAAATGTTTAACAAAGACCTAGAAGAATTAAAGAACAAACAAACAGAGATGAACAATACAATAACTGAAATGAAAACTACACTAGAAGAAATCAATAGCAGAATAACTGAGGTAGAAGAATGGAGAAGTGACCTGGAAGACATAATGGTGGAATTCACTGCTGCTGAACAGACTAAAGAAAAAAGAATGAAAAGAAATGAAGACAGCCTAAGAAGACATTAAATGCAACAACATTTGCATTATAGAATTATAGGGGTCCCACAAGGAGAAGAGAGAGAGAAAGGACCAGAGAAAATATCTGAAGAGATTATAGTCGAAAACTTCCCTAACATGGGAAGGGAAATAGCCACCCAAGTCCAGGAAGCATGGAGAGTCCAATACAGGATAAACCCAAGGAGAAACACTCTGAGACACACAGTAATCAACTTGGCAAAAATTAAAGACAAAGAAAAATTATTGAAAGCAGCAAGGAAAAAATGACAAATAATATACAAGGGAACTCCCATAAGGCTAAGAGCTGATTTCTCAGCAGAAACTCTACAAGCCAGAAGGGAGTGGCATGATATACTTAAAGTGATGAAAGGGAAGAACCTACAACCAAGATTACTCTACCTGGCAAGGATCTCATTCAGATTTGATGGAGAAATCAAAAGATTTACAGACAATGAAAAGCTAAGAGAATTCATCACCACCAAACTAGCTCCACAACAAATGCTAAAGGAACTTCTTTAAGTGAGAAACACAAGAGAAGAAAAGCACCTACAAAAACAAACTCAAGACGATTAAGAAGATGGTCATAAGAACATACATATTGATAATTACCTTAAACGTGAATGGATTAAATCCTCCAACCAAAAGACACAGGCTTGCTGAATGGATACAAAAACAAGACCCATATATATGCTGTCTACAAGAGATCCACTTCAGACCTTGGGACACAAACAGACTGAAAGTGAGGGGATGGAAAAACATATTCCATGCAAATGGAAATCAAAAGAAAGCTGGAGTAGCTATACTCATGTAAGATAAAATAGACTTTAAAATAAAGGATGTTACAAGAGACAAGGAAGGACACTACATAATGATCAAGGGATCGATCCAAGAAGAAGATATAACAAGGATCGATCCAAGAAGAAGATATAACAATTATAAATATATATGCACCCAACATAGGAGCACCTCAAAACATAAGGCAACTGCTAACAGCTATAAAAGAGGAAATCGACAGTAACACAAAACTAGTAAGGGACTTTAACACCAATCGAAAGATCATCCAAAATGAAAATAAATAAGGAAAGAGATGCTTTAAATGACACAATAGACCAGATAGATTTAATTGATATTTATAGGACATTCTATCCAAAAACAGCAGATTACACTTTCTTCTGAAGTGCGCATGGAACATAATGAAGGATAGATCACATCTTGGGTCAGAAATCAAGCCTCAGTAAATTTAAGAAAATTGAAATCATATCAAGCATCTTTTCGGACCACAATGCTATGAGATTAGAAATGAATTACAGGCAAAAAACGTAAAAAACATAAACATATGGAGGCTAAACAATACGTTACTAAATAACCAAGAGATCACTAAAGAAATCAAAGAGGAAATCAAAAAATACATAGAGATAAATGACAATGAAAACATGATGATCCAAAACCTATGGGATGCAGCAAAAGCAGTTCTAAGAGGGAAGTTTATATCTATACAAGCCTACCTCAAGAAACAAGAAAAATATCAAGTAAACAATCTAACATTACACCTAAAGCAACTAGAGAAGGAAGAACCAACAAAACCCAAAGTTAGCAGAAGGAAAGAAATCATCAAGATCAGAGCAGAAATAAATGAAATAGAAACAAAGAAAACAATAGCAAAGATCAATAAAACTAAAAGCTGGTTCTTTGAGAAGATAAACAAAATTGATAAACCATTAGCCAGACTCAGCAAGAAAAAGAGGGACAGGACTCAAATCAATAAAATTAGAAATGAAAAAGGATAAGTTACAACAGACACAGCAGAAATACAAAGCATCCAAAGAGACTACTACCAGCAACTCTATGCCAATAAAATAGACAACCTGAAAGAAATGGACAATTTCTTTGAAAGGTATAACCTTCCAAGACTGAACCAGGAAGAAACAGAAAATATGAACAGACCAATCACTAGTAATGAAATTGAAACTGTGATTAAAAATCTTCCAACAAATAAAAGTCCAGGACCAGATGGCTTCACAGGTAAATTCTATCAAACATTTAGAGAAGAGCTAACACCCATCCTTCTCAAACTCTTCCAAAAAACTGCAGAGGAAGGAAAACTCCCAAACCCATTCTATGAGGCCACCATCACCCTGATACCAAAACCAGACAAAGCTACTACAAAAAAAGAAAATTACAGACCAATATCACTGATGAATATAGATGCAAAAATCCTCAACAAAATACTAGTAAACAGAATCCAACAACACATTAAAATGATCATACACCACGATCAAGTGGGATTTATCCCAGGGATGCCTGGATTGTTCAATATATGCAAATCAAACAATGTGATACACCATATTAACAAATTGAAGACTAAAACCCATATGACCATCTCGATAGATGCAGCAAAAGCTTTTGACAAAATTCAACACCGATTTGTGATAAAAACTCTCCAGAAAGTGGGCATAGAGGGAACCTACCTCAACATAATAAAAGCCATATACGACAAACCCACAGTAAACATCAATCTCAGTGGTGAAACACTGAAAACATTTCCTCTAGGATCAGGAACAAGAAAAGGATGTCCACTCTCACCACTATTATTCAACATAGTTTTGGAAGTTCTAGCCATGGCAATCAGAGAAGAAAAAGAAATAAAAGGAATACAAGTTGGAAAAGAAGAAGTAAAACTGTCACTGTTTGCAGATGACATGATAGTATACACTGAGAATCCTAAAAATGCCACCAGAAAACTACTAGAGCTAATCAATGAATTTGGTAAAGTAGCAGGATACAAAATTAATGCACAGAAATCTCTTGCATTCCTATACACTAATGATGAAAAATCTGAAAGAGAAATTAAGGAAACACTCCCATTTACCATTGCAACAAAAAGAATAAAATACCTAGGAATAAACCTACCTAGGGAGAAAAAAAACCTGTATGCAGAAAACTATATGACACTTATGAAAGAAATTAAAGATGATACCAACAGATGGAGAGATATACCATGTTCTTGGATTGGAAGAATCAATTTTGTGAAAATGACTATACTATGCAAAGCAATCTACAGATTCAATACAATCCCTATCAAATTACCAATAGCATTTTTTACAGAACTAGAACAAATACTTTTAAAATTTGTATGGAGACACAAAGACCCCGAATAGCCAAAGCAATCTTGAGGAAAAACAATGGAGCTGGAGGAATGAGACTCCCTGACTTCAGACTATACTACAAATCTACAGTCTTTAAGACAATATGGAACTGGCACAGAAACAGAAACATATATCAATGGAACAAGATAGAAAGCCTCGAGATAAACCCACGCTCCTATGGTCAACTAATCTATGACAAAGGAGGCAAAGATATACAATGGAGAAAAGACAGTCTCTTCAGTAAGTGGTGCTGGGGAAACTGGACAGCTACATGCAAAAGAATGAAATTAGAACACTCCCTAACACAAAATAAACTCAAAAATAAACTCAAAATGGATTAGAGACCTAATTGTAAGACTGGACACTATAAAACTCTTAGAGGAAAACATAGGAAGAACACTCTTTGACATAAATCACAGCAAGATCTTTTTTGATCCACCTCCTAGAGTAATGGAAATAAAACCAAAAATAAACAAATGGGATCCAATGAAACTTAAAAGCTTTTGCACAGCAAAGGAAATCATAAACAAGACGAAAAGACAATGCTCAGAATGGGAGAAAATATTTGCAAACAAATCAACGGACAAAGGATTAATCTCCAAAATCTATACACAGCTCATGCAGCTCACTATTAAAGAAACAAACAACCCAATCCAAAAATGGGCAGAAGACCTAAATAGACATTTCTCCAAAGAAGACATACAGATGGCCAAGAGGCACATGAAAAGCTGCTCAACATCACTAATTATTAGAGATATGCAAATCAAAACTACAGTGAGGTATCACCTCACACCAGTTAGAATGGGCATCATCAGAAAATCTACAAACAACAAATGCTGGAGAGGGTGTGGAGAAAAGGGAACCCTCTTACACTGTTGGTGGGAATGTAAATTGATACAGCCACTGTGGAGAACAGTATGGAGGTTCCTTTGAAAACTAAAAATAGATTTACCATATGATCCAGCAATCCCACTACTGGGCACATACCCTGAGAAAACCATAATTCAAAAAGAGTCATGTACCAAAATGTTCATTGCAGCTATATTTACAATAGCCAAGAGATGGAAGCAACCTAAGAGTCCATCATCGGATGAATGGATAAAGAAGATGTGGCACATATATACAATGGAATATTACTCAGTCAGAAAAAGAAAGGAAATTGAGTTATTTGTAGTGAGGTGGAAGGACCTAGAGTCTGTCATACAGAGTGAAGTCAGAAAGAAAAAGACAAATACCATATGCTAACACATATATATGGAATCTAAGAAAAAAAGTATGTCATGAAGAATCTAGCAGTAAGATGGGAATAAAGACACAGACCTACTAGAGAATGGACTTGAGGATATGGGGAGGGGGAAAGGTAAGCTGTGACAAAGTGAGAGACTGGCATGGACATATATACACTACCAAACGTAAAATAGATAGCTAGTGGGAAGCAGTTGCATAGCACAGGGAGATCAGCTCGGTGCTTTGTGACCAGCTAGAGTGGTGGGATAGGGAGGGTGGGAGGGAGGGAGACGCAAGAGGGAAGAGATATGGGAACATATGTATAACTGATTTACTTTGTTATAAAGCAGAAACTAACACACCATTGTAAAGCAATTATACTCCAATAAAGATGTAAAAAAAAAAAAAAAAAAAGACACATGTACCCCAATGTTCATTGCAGCAGTATTTACAATGGCCAGGTCATGGAAGCAACCTAAATGCCCATCAACAGACGAATGGATAAAGAAGATGTGGTACATATATACAATGGAATATTACTCAGCCATAAAAAGTAACGAAATTGAGTCATTTGTTGAGACGTGGATGGATTTAGAGACTGTCATACAGAGTGAAGTAAGTCAGATGGAGAAAAACAGATATCGTATATTAATGCATGTATATGGAACCTAGAAAAATGGTACAGATGAGCCGGTTTGCAGGGCAGAAGTTGGACACAGATGTAGAGAACAGACATATGGACACCAAGCGGGGGGAACTGCGGTGGGGTGGGGATGGTGGTGTGCTGAATTGGGCGATTGGGATTGACATGTATAGACTGATGTGTATAAAACTGATGACTAATAAGAACCTGCAGTATAAAAAAACAAACAAAACAACTAATACTAAACTTTCATTGGGTTATTTGTATGGAAATATGTTAATATAAATGTTTCAGACATTACATGAAATTTCTATAAATCTTATATGTTCTGGTATAATGTTATAAGTCATAATTCTAGTTATTACTTTAAAATGTATATCTCAGAAATAACTAAATTTCCTTGTCAAGTGCATTATTAAGAACTTTCATCAAATCTTTAACCGTGGTCATTTTTAAGTCTTTTGTCATTTACAGACAGTTCTGGGTGTACTCTGATGCTTTTGCAAATATGTTCCTATAATAGGGTTTCATCTTCAAGGAATTCATGGAAAAGACTCTGACAAGTACAGGTTTCTGGTAACTGACTGTACTGCTGAACTGAATGAATAAGCATTTTCAGAACTCTAATGAAAAACTGATGAACTCATAAAAGTGCTATTAAAAGATCAAGATAAAAAAAAATTAATTACATGGGACTGAGTGAGCTGATGGGGATGATTATAATTTTTGTGACTTTCTGTTTGAATTTTTTAAAAAAAATCCCACAAGGACTCAGAGGCAAAAAATATACAAATCAATTTTCACTGCAAAGTAAAGGAGCTGTTACAGTAGAGGATTACTGGACTGAATGTCAATATTATGAAATAATATGAGTGTGTTTCGTGTTTGGTAATTGCAATCATTGTTGCTTTTGTTGTGGTCATCCATTTACAATGCTTGGTGTCAGTCTATTTATCTCCTGTAAAAATAAAATACAGTGTGTGTGTGTGCGCGTGTGTGTGTGTGAAAAAAATTAATTAATTAATTTAAAAAAGCAGATGAAAAGTTTTGTGAGAAAAGGTTGTGATTTGTAAATGTGTGTGTATGTAATATGTCCAAAGAACTTTCCAGAATTTTTCTCATACTCATCTACAACTTAATTTTATTAAATCTTCCCTTAATAAGTCACCAAAATCTATCAGGGGCTGCCATACTGACCATATTAAATGGGAGAAAAACTGAAGAAAAAAGGCAATTAAGGGCTTCCCTGGTGGCGCAGTGGTTGAGAGTCCGCCTGCCGATGCAGGGGACACGGGTTCGTGCCCCGGTCCAGAAAGATCCCACATGCCGCAGAGCAGCTGGGCCCGTGAGCCATGGCCGCTGAGCCTATGCGTCCGGAGCCTGTGCTCTGCAACGCGAGAGGCCACAACAGTGAGAGGCCCGCGTACCGCAAAAAAAAAAAAAAAAAAAGAAAGAAAGGCAATTAACAAAGCAAAAGAAAAAAATAAGTATAAGAAAATCTTAACAGGAAGTAAAATTCTGGTAGGTAAGCAGAGGATTATGTGGAGTGGAATACAAAGATCTCCAAGGAAAGTGTCTCCCTGCTACACCCCTCTGCCCGGGAACTTCACAAATAAGACTGACGAAAGTCACTTTAGTATGTTTTCCCCTCTCTGAATTGTAAGGGAGTGAAACAGATTTTAGGGAGAGAGGATGAAGTAAGAGTGAAAATATAGACCTGTTCCTGACTCTCTCGGTAGAAGCTAAGTTTTGGGGCTCCATTCTGCGTTGGGAAAAGATAGGAATCTTGATGCTTTCTGCCAGAGAAAGTGGCTATGAACCTCAAACTGTCAGACAATTGTTGGAAGAGGGACAAATATCCACTTTATATCAAAGCTGAAGGAATATCTTAATTAGACTATTTGTGTTATAAATGAGTAAGAGAAAAAAGAAACGGCAAAGTCTCAATTCTAAGAATGTCAACACACAAACAAAAGAAAAAGAAATAAAGAAACATATTATTTAAAGAATGAATGTAGAGCCTTATATGGAAGCAATTATAGCCAAAGAAATAGAACTTTTTCTACAAGTGCCTTATACACTAGAAGAATATTTAAAAAGAACAACAACATGAATTCAGTGACAGAAGACTTCAAACATGAGATGAAGAAACAAAAGAATTAGTAAGACTGTAGAACTGAGAGAACCAATTAAAGACCAAAATAATACCCACAGGGAAATGAATGCAATGCAAACAGCAATAAGCCCACTAAGGCAAATCTGAATAGTTAAGAGTACAGAGATTTTTAAGAATCTAGGAAGAAAACACAAGTCATCCCTGAGAATGGGGACAGGATGAAAGCAGAGGCTGTCCCACTTGAAATCACATGGAATGGTTTCCCCACAAGGAAGAAGGATTCTTCTTTCTACACAGGAATGTAGAAATGGTGTTTGGGAGGCAGAACATCAGAAGACTAAGATAAATACAGAGGGTCACCACACAATGATGAAAGTTTCAATTCACTAAGAAGATATAACAATCAAAAGAAAATAACTTCAAAATATGTAAATTAAAAGTTGGGTGAGCTATAGGGAAATTTGACAAATCCATGGTCATAGGGAGAGTTTTCAACATGTTCTTCTCAATTATCTGATACAATCTATAATATAATATAAAAATTCAAAAATATACCATCCACCATATTCTTTAACCACATGCAGTTAATCAGTTTCAAAAAGGTAAATGAAAATCCCCATATACGTGAAGAATTTGTTTTTGGAGGTGATGGTTATGTTCAATTTGGTCATGGTAACATAAGTGTATACATATGTCCAAATTCACCAAATTGTGTACATTAATTATATGCAGTTTCCCCAGCTTTATTGAGAAATAACTGATATACATCACTGTGTAAGTTTAAGGCATATAGCTGGATGATTTGATTTACACATATTGTGAAATTATTACCCCAACAGGTTCAGCTAACATCCATTTTCTCATAAATACACAATAAAAAGAAAAGAAAGAAAAATAAAGGAAAAACAATTTATCCTTTTGATGAGAAGGATTTACTTAGGGTTTACCCTCTTAACAACTTTTCTGTATGTATTACAGCAGTGTTAGCTATAGTCATCATGTTGTCCCCAGTACTTACTTATCCTTTTTCTTGGTTCCTTCTTTTTTTAAACTGGAGTATAGTTGATTTACAATGTTGTGTTAGTTTCAGGCACATAGCAAAGTGAATCAGTTATACATCCACTCTTTTTTAAATTGTTTTCCCATATAGGTCATTACAGAGTATTGAGTAGAGTTCCCTGTGCTATACAGTAGGTCCTTACTATTGCTATTGAGTGTTATGAGTTCTTTATATATTTTGGTTATTAACCCCTTATCAGACATATGGTTTGCAAATATTTTTCCCATTCCATATGTTGTCTTTTCACTTTGTTGATGGTTTATTTGCTTTGTGTAGGCTTTTTAATTTGATGTAATGCCACTTGCTTATTTTTAATTTTGTTGCTTGTGCTTTAGATGTCATATTCAAAAAATCATTACCGAGACACTGGAGAATTTTTTAAAAATTACTTCTAAATATCTCATTAGTGAAAAGAAAATCATAGAATTAAAAAAAATACTTTGGGATAAATAATAATGGAAATGTCATATAGCAAAATTTATTTGATTCAAGAAGTGGTATAAAAAAGATTTTATAGATTAAAATGGTAATATTAGAAAAAAAAGGCCAGAAATTCATGAGTAGTAATCTCATTTAAGAATAGCTAGTGTCTTCTTTATGGTTTCCTTTGCTGCGCAAAAGCTTTTAAGTTTCATTAGGTCCCATTTGTTTACTTTTGTTTTTATTTCCATTTCTCTAGGAGGTGGGTCAAAAAGGACCTTGCTGTGATTTATGTCATAGAGTGTTCTGCCTATGTTTTCCTCTAAGAGTTTGATAGTTTCTGGCCTTACATTTAGGTCTTTAATCCATTTTGAGCTTATTTTTGTGTATGGTGTTAGGGAGTGATCTAATCTCATACTTTTACTTGTAGCTGTCCAGTTTTCCCAGCACCACTTATTGAATAGGCTGTCCTTTCTCCACTGTACATTTCTGCCTCCTTTGTCAAAGATAAGGTGACCAAAAGACAACCCTCAGAATGGGAGAAAATATTTGCAAATGAAGCAACTGACAAAGGATTAATCTCCAAAATTTATAAGCAGCTCATACAGCTTAATAACAAAAAAACAAACAACCCAATCCAAAAATGGGCAGAAGACCTAAATAGACATTTCTCCAAAGAAGATATACAGACTGCCAACAAACAAGAAAGAATGCTCAACATCATTAATCATTAGAGAAATGCAAATCAAAACTACAATGAGATATCATCTCACACCAGTCAGAATGGCCATCATCAAAAAATCTACAAACAATAAATGCTGGAGAGGGTGTGGAGAAAAGGGAACCCTCCTACACTGTTGGTGGGAATGTAAATTGATACAGCCACTGTGGAGAACAGTATGGAGGTTCCTTAAAAAGCTACAAATAGAACTACCATATGACCCAGCAATCCCACTACTGGGCATATACCCTGAGAAAACCATAATTCAAAAAGAGTCATGTACCAAAATGTTCATTGCAGCTCTGTTTACAATAGCCCAGAGATGGAAACAACCTAAGTGTCCATCATCGGATGAATGGATAAAGAAGATGTGGCACATATATACAATGGAATATTACTCAGCCATAAAAAGAGACGAAATTGAGCTATTTGTAATGAGGTGGATAGACCTAGAGTCTGTCATACAGAGTGAAGTAAGTCAGAAAGAGAGAGACAAATACCGTATGCTAACACATATATATGGAATTTAAGAAAAAAAAATGTCGTGAAAAACCTAAGGGTGAAACAGGAATAAAGACACAGACTTACTAGAGAATGGACTTGAGGCTATGGGGAGGGGGAAGGGTAAACGGAGACAAAGCGATAAAGAGGCATGGACATATATACACTACCAAACGTAAGGTAGATAGCTAGTGGGAAGCAGCCGCATAGCACAGGGAGATCAACTCGGTGCTTTGTGACCGCCTGGAGGGGTGGGATAGGGAGGGTGGGAGGGAGGGAGACGCAAGTGGGAAGAGATATGGGAATATATGTATATATATAACTGATTCATTTTGTTGTGAAGCTGAAACTAACATACCATTGTAAAGCAATTATACTCCAATAAAGATGTTAAAAAAAAAAAAAAAAAGAATAGCTAGTGATGGGGCTTCCCTGGTGGTGTAGTGGTTGAGAGACCGCCTGCTGATGCAGGGGACACGGGTTCATGCCCCGGCCCGGGAAGATCCCTGTGTGTCTGGAGCCTGTGCTCCGCAGCGGGAGAGGCCACAGCAGTGAGAGGCCCACGTACCGCAAAAAACAACAAAAAAAAGAATAGCCAGTGATGAAGGATGTTACATGTAACAGCATAAACTTATGACCAGTTACAAATATTAACTAAAGTCTCATAAAAAGTTGCAGAAATGAGGACTAAGGTACGCAACCCTACTTTCTTCTGAGAGAGAGAGAAAGAGATTGATATTATTTTTCCTATATACCTTTCTCTTGCTAATTTATATAGGAATTACTTGCTAGTAACAATGTAATTTAGTCTACAGCTTACAAAATACCAAGATGTGATTGTAACTACACTAGTTTAGAAATGAACATTACCCAGAAATAGATACAGAAACAGATGGGATTTGGGGCTTCCCCTTTGAGGAGAGAATAGGTAGGTTTTTATTTGCACAAAGGATAGCTGAATTATGTTAAGCGCACTGTTCTTGCTTTCATGTTCTTGTTCTTATTGTTCTTGTTCTTGTTTGAAAGTTTAAGTGTGGGAAGAGTTTCAGTGGTTGCTGAACAACCAAACGAGTTTTTAATTGACTCCTTTAACACCTGTTCCAACTCATGTCTCGTTTGCCCTCCTGGTCCTCTGAAGACTTGAAATCCTTCCATCTGGGCTTCAAGTAAGTGATCTATGCTCTGTATCTATACCAGACTTGGGCTCAGTACTAGTAAGAAAAAAGGAGGAAGAAGCTGATTTTTCTTTAGCAAGTATCATGGTTAATTTTTTGTGTCAACTTGGCTAGGCTATGGTGCCCAGGGTTTGGTCAAACATCAGTCTAGATGTTACTGTGAAGACAGTTTTTAGATGTGATTAAGATTTGTAACCAATAGACTATGTAACCAATAGACAGATTCTTCTCTCCATAATGTGGGTGAGCCTCATTCAATCATTTGAATACCTTAAGAGAAAAAACTGAGGTTTCCCAAGGAAGGAGCAATTTGGCATCAAGACCACAACATAGAAACTCAGCTGCAGATTTCGGATCAATGTTGCAGCATCAACTCTCAACTGAATTTCTAGACTGCCGACGTGCCTTACAGATCTCAGACTCACCAGCTCCTACAATCCCACAATCAGGTGAGCCAATTCCATAAAGTAAACTGAGAGAGAGAGACAGAGAGAGGCAAATCATGGCAGGTGTAGAGTTTTGGCTAAAACAGTCCAAGATGTGTATGAGTGGGTACTGAGACCCTTGACATTTCAGCCACACCAAACTACTTAGAGTCTATAGATGCCTTTGCACACATTATTTCTTCTTTCTGGAATGCCCATCATCTCACACCTCTCCATGACACCTGAAGGACTCCATCTCACACTCAACTATAAATTTCTCTAGAATAATTTTTGAAATTCTAACCAGTTAAACACTCCCTTCTATATGTATCCCTTCTATGTGTGCACAGATTACTTTTTTCCATGCCTCTACTATGGAATGTATCTTATTATTGCAATTATTAACTTATATACCTATTAATTCCTCTCTTGCCATACACACTAGAAGATGAACTTGTAAATGACAGAGAATTTATGCTGTCCTTTTATGTGTTTTTTAAACCTAAAATCTTATTTGGGCTATAATAGTTCTTTACTGCTTTGTTGAATTAACGAGTGACATTTAATTTACTAGCAGCATCAGTGTTCACACATCCCAGTTTCTCTTAGTCTAGGCCTTCTTGTTGGCTCCATAGCAATAAAGCACTAAAGTTATCTCCTCGGCTATTATTCTCTCCCAGTAGCATTCACCAGCAGAAAGGGTCACACTTACCTGCATTCAAAGAAAACATACAGGTAAATAGCTTACTAAGTTTATGTTGCTTTTGTTAATCAAATGCTCACAGAAATACATAAAGAATAGTATTACTTAAAAACAATCCTACATTGGACCCCCATCAGCTTTCCTCTGCTGATTTCTGACTAGTTGCCAAGATCAAAGGTTTCAGAATAAGTAAACCTGAACTCAAAACATATCTTCATCACAAACTAAGCTGCAGAGATCTTGAGAAAGTCACCTAGCTTCTTCAAGTCTCACTTTCCTCATCTGGGAAACACAGCTTAGAAATACCTACCTTAACAAAATTTTGTGAGAATTAGGTATGTAAAATAATTATCAGAGTATCTGGCATGTAATAAGCACTAAATAATTATTAACCATATGAATTATTATTGTTGTAGTGTATTAATCAAGGAAGAATTTCTAGAAATTAATGCCTGTGAAGAGAGATTTTTACAGCCCACTGATGCAATCTTTAAAGTGGATATGTATATAATTTACATTTGAAAATTACACCTAGTCCTTAACTATGTGTAATAATAAAATAGTGTAATGGATAATAGGAGGTCAAAGGGTAATGCCTTTATCATCTGCTGACTTCATACTTCTTACCTCTTCTCTGAGGACAGAGGTGCATTACTTCATTAGTTCTTGTAATATTTTTGATTGGTTGGTGAATAGTCTTATGCTCCCTCTTTACAAATAAATTCATCTGCAACATTTCATAGTCACTTGCTAAAAAGTCGGCATTAGGGGCTTCCCTGGTGGTGCAGTGGTTGAGAGTCCGCCTGCCGATGCAGGGGACACAGGTTCGTGCCCCGGTCCGGGAAGATCCCACATGCCGCGGAGCGGCTGGGCCCGTGAGCCATGGCCGCTGAGCCTGTGCGTCCGGAGCCTGTGCTCCGCAACGGGAGAGGCCACAGCAGTGGCAGGCCCGCGTATCGCAAAAAAAATAAAAATAAAATAAATAAATAAAAAGTAGGCATTAAAAGACAATGGTTATTCTTTAAAGAAAAAGAATACAAGAAGGGTAAAGCTCACCAAACTTTGATCTACAAATGTACCTTTGACATACAATACTTTGGAAGAAATGACCCCGACAATCCTTCTGCCAAGGTGATCTACGAACAGTTCTGCCTAGAGATAAGGGGAGCAAAATGGTTGGTTGCATTATTTTTAGCTTTATAATTTGTTAATAAAATGAGGAACCTCAAGAATATCTCAGTCTCCTCACCATCTAAGATCAGCTTCATGCAGTCATTCACCATGTTTGTAATTTTAAACAAAGTATGAGTTAATCTGACTACTATGCTTGCAGTATCCATTTTATCTTCTTTCTGAATGAGGTAAAGTTAAAAGAGTATACTGAAAGGAATTATGGCACAAAACATGAAGATATCCATCTGTTGGTTTGAAAACTCTGGAGATTCCCAGATGAAGTCTGAAACTGGCATATGCGGAGTGCAAGAAAAGACAGAAGAAAGATGTAGATCACTCCAGATTGACAGGTGGCAGGTTTACTGAGCAAAGGAACTTACTCAAGAGGTTTGTCTTGTGCTGCCACAAGATAAATAGATCTCCGCACTGCCCTCCAGAATCTTAAAAGGGTATGTAGAGGCCTTAACTAGGTTCAGTCATGTACTCAATCCTGATGATTTCAACCACACATTGTTCTCTCAAGGTTGCATCCTTGAAAATGGCTCCAAGTGCAGGAACAGTGGGTACAAAGTGCATTCCAGGGACAGGGAAGGGGAAGAGGAGCCTCCTATCACCCAGGTCCAGCTCACAGGTCAACCAGCGGTCACATCCTCTGGATGTCCTCCTCCAATGCCTTCCCTCTAAGAAGCAGATAAACGCAACTAATTCCTCCCAAAGAAGATATTTTATGAATAACTTGAGCAAATTAAAAGCAATTAGAAGCAACCACTACATCAAAGGCTAATGATGCATACTTTTTCTTTCTGCTCATCTATCTGGTATGAACCTGGGTGTCCCATAGTGATTGGTTGGCATATTTGTCCTCTTTCTATCCTTTTTCTCTAGCTTCCTTCAGTTAAAGTTCAGTTTTAAACTCTATTCTCCGTTCAAATGGAATATGCAGAAGGGATGAGAATAATTGGTATGTCTTTCAAACTGTGCAGATTACCTATGAAGAAGGTACAGGGAGCAAGAATAATTTGAAGATCTTTTATTTAGTACATATTAATAGAAATAGTTGTATCAATAATTGTATATGTTAAATTCATAACCCATGAAATAACCTCATGAGGTAGGTATTATAAAACCAGTTTTACAGATAACATAACTAATGCTCAGAGAGATGAACTCATTTGCCCAAATATACACAGCAGAGACAGGAGTCAAACCAAATAGGTCTGATTCGAAATCTCAAGCTCATGCCAGACTGGCTCCCTTTAATGAATCCATTGTACCCAGTGATGGATACAATGAGAATTATCCTTAAAATCTGAGAAATTAATAATTTGAGGTAGACAAAAAGCATATTTCAAGCCTCACATGTCTTGACATAAGCCAAATATAATCCAAGTGTGTAAGGTCTGCTGAGTGGTTTTGGGGAATGTAAGAAGTATACTGAAATCCCCATATATGATACATAATCATACTCAAGACAGCTATATTTAGTGCACTTATGTTAAAATCTACTTGTCTTTCTTTGAATGTTTGTCATTACTCAAAAAATAACTCCTCCAATGTCAGTACATGCTAATACGCCCATTGTCATTCAAGAGATATTAATGAGACAGAACAGGTTGATTATTGGGCTAAGCTCTGGAGACACATGAGTGAACAAAACCAGATGTGGTTGTGTCCTCAAAGAGCTTAGAGTCCAATAAAGAGACTGTTTAGTAATAAAACAAATTTAAAATTATAATTATGGTTAGTGCCAAAAAAGAGAGTTGCATGGTGCTGAGAGTAGGTAAGAGGTCATGGTCACAGGGGGGTAAGCTGAAATTTAAAGGAAGAATAAAAGTTTATCAGGCGACAAGGAGACAGAGGAGTTTTTCAGACAAGGGACCAAGTGTAAATGTCCAGTGTAGGACGGAGAGAGCTTGGTAAGTAAGAGGGACTGAAAGAAGGTCAATGACACTACAGAAATGAGAGTGGGATGAGGGAATGATTGAAAGGGATATGGGCCAGACCACTCAGGGACTTGTAACTGATGTTTAATAATTTATTTTTAAACTTTAAAGTATTTTTAAAACACTGGAGGTTTTTAAAAGGTAGACTGGCATAATCCAGTTTGCATTTCAGAAAGATAGATCTGGCTGCAGTATGTACAAGGAATTGGAAAGGGTCCAAAGATAGACAACCAGCAAGAAGGCCATTTTATTAGTACTCTCTCCTAGGCAATAGATCATGGGAGCTGGGACTCGGGTGGTGTGGTAGTAGAAGGAGAAAATATTTAAGAGATGTTCAAGAGGTTTTCAGGTGCCAGATTAAATGTGGAGGTAAGAAAGCAGGAAGTATCAAGACTCATAAGTTTTTGGCCAAAAACTGAGTGGATTATGTCCCTTTTAAGATAGGGGATGTGGAAGCGGATCCCTTTGGGGGTTAAACTGTTAGTTTTGGGTGTTAAAATTGAGACATAGAAGAGAGGTCAAGTGAGCAAGCTGGACATATGAGTCTTCATCTAAAAGGAAAGAAATAATGAGCCATGATTTCTTGGGAAATTTCTTGGATGCAAAGCTAGAATATTGATGTTTTCACATGTTTTTTGGAAACAAGAAACATTTATTCATGTGTCTAATGTAAAATGAATTCTATCATTTTCAGGTTGGCTTCACTGATGACCCTTCGCGGATGCATTTAGTTCAGGTCCCATGTCTCTTTCTGCTGAATCACCTCCATTGCCTTTAGATAAATCTTTCTCCTTAGTGTCCATGTAAACTTCAAGTTATAAATAGTTCAACTTGTTTTGTTCTAAAAAGTTGGCTGAAGAATGAAGGTGCACTAACAAAATATGAAATATTTTCTTTAAATTAGAAAGGAATTATTCAAATTATGGTTAAAGGAAACTTTCAGACTTAGGTACCAATTATTAAACATCATGTTTCTCTCTCTCATTTCAGGAATGTTGGTGTAACTTAAGGCCTAACACAAAGTTATCATCCAATATAAAACATTACACAGATGTAATTGTGTCATTTAAAAATGATTGGGCTATTTGACACTCTCTTTTACCAGTAACTTTAAAAATATCTATTATGCAATCTTCCAATCTCTTTTCATATCTCTCTATATTAATATATGAATGTATATATATATGACACATATATATCACATTGATAGGATAATGCATTTGTTATAGTTGAATAGTTGAAATTAGCTTTTAAGATTATTAATTTGAAACTTCTATCTCCCATTTATATTAAAGTTTTAGATTACTCCCTACCATTTTCCCTATTATTCAAATGGAATGCAATTTGGGTAGAAGAGAATGAAAAATGTTCTCTTAGACATTCCTCTGGGGAAGAAAAAGGAAAAGGCAGTTCAGAGAGATCTATAAAATCTTGAATAATTTTGGTTTATCTTGAGTTTTTACTACTTCTTAAGAGCTTCAGTGGAAAGGCAGTTTCAAGCATTTGGGCTATCTTCAGAAAAAAGAATTTTTTTAAAATCCTAAATATTATTTACATAATAAGATGATCTTTCCCTAAAGCTCTCAGGTAAAGAGGGATTAGGTCACATCCTACACTCATTGTCTTTATCATAATAAAGCATTCTTTACACACTTGTAGGCAGAGATATTCCATGAGATAGTCCCTGAGATATGCCATGAATTCAAACACCAAGGACTGTCTACAAACAAGGAAAGGCTGCATTAAAGACTACTAGCTACCTATCATTTTAAGGAAATCCCAGCAATTTCATTAACTCTCATCAGACGCTATGGTTGGCAGTTAGATATGCTGCCTCTCTGACTCCTGCACCTTCACCTTGTATTGACGTTTCGCCACTCTCAATCATTCATTTAATATTTTATTAATTTATTTAATATTTTCAGCTAATGTTTTCTTTGAACATATGATGGGACAGCCATACATGAGATTCTGATGCTAAATATTGAAAAAGACATAGTCTCTGAACTCAAACAGCAACATACGATTAAACAAAGAGATGCACATACCGTAGGTAGAGACCACGTGAGAGGTACGTGTGGGGTTCAGTGAACCAGGAAGTGGTCATCTCCTCTTGGGGAGTGAACATTGCCTGAATATTGAAGGATAAGTTTAGTTGCACCAGCTTTAAGCAGGGGGATGAAATGAGATTCTCATTTACAGCAGATCAGCCTATCAGCAGTGTATAGATGACTGGGGTAGAATAAGATGAAGGGAACACCGCCATGAAGGGAGAAAAATAACCTCATGAAATCACAACTAGGATAATGAGAAAGGAAATACTAATTTTAGCTGGAAACATCTTAACAGAATAGGCTGTTTAATATGTTAATCTAGTCAACTGAAGAAGCAGGATCTGTATCTTAATGTCTTGGCATTCATCTCTCCTTATGAAGTACGACATTGTGGAGGCTCATGGCAGGGAGCATAGAAGATAAAAGGAAAACAGGCAAACTCAAGTGACAAAGCATTTGTGCCTCACATCTTTTCAACTGCAAGACCATTTCCTGGATGAATGAGTTTATTCAACCTGGCAAAAGCTCACCAGGCAGGTAACACAGGGAGCTCATCAAACCCCTACTTGGAAGCTGTCGTCAAAATCTAAAACACCTGTGGCATCACAACCAAACTGAATTCCAAATCAGTCCTTTGTAAAGGTGGAAGTAGCTGTTTGGGATAAATACCTTTGTGTGGATTCACATACTGCAGAAAATGAGATTTTTTTTGCCAGCTCAAGAAATACTGCCATATCCAGACAGCTGAGGGCCACAATAGGGAAAAATCAAGGCTTTCAAAGCAGCAAATCTCTACATTCACACCGCAGTATCAATGCCATAAAAGATGGTGAATAGGTCTGTACAGTCTATAACGTTTTCACATGCATGTCTCATTTCCCTTCATTTGTTTTTATCTGCATTTGGAGATATTTGGTGATGGTGGTGGTGGTGATAGTGGTCTATGTGGGGATGTGTCTCACTGTTTATTGTAATATGAGAATCAGGTATTTCAGGAAGACTGGGTGGTGTAATGGAAAGAATACAAGTTTGGGGAGTTGGATGAACCTTGACTGAATTCTAGGGTAACTTCTGTAGCTTCCATTTTCTCATCTGTAAACTGAGATTAATTAACCTCTTAGGTTTTAAGATATCTGTATCACTGAAAAAAATAATCTTGTAATTGTGATTCTGAAACTGTCCAGGTTTCAAGCTCCATTCCTATAATCACTAGTTTTTACACTATGATTTTTAATAATGCACGGGAACACAGTGATCGTATTAGAACTGACTTTATTCCTAGACATGAATTTGCTGTGTAAAGACCATGCTCACTTTAATACTTTCAATACATAAAAACGACTGATCTCTACTGCTACTCTGAGAACCCAGAAATACATGTCAGGCAGCTAAAGAGAGTGTAGTGTCTTAAGTCCACAAACAAAATATGGCAGAAAGGATGTATAAAAGTGGGAAACAAGTCACCTTCAATTGTGGAAGCGAAGACAGCAGCTCTCAGAGAAAAGATAAAATTGTAGGAATAAATTGCAATGTTTTTTAAAGTCCAAATCATTGCTAATTTTCCCCTCTAAGACAGTAATTGTCTGATCATTGGCTATGTTTTAGTTTGGTCAAATATTAAATCATCTCAATATGATATTTTAAGAAACCTCATTTTAGTTTCATTATTTTCAGAGAAGTTATATTCAAGAAAATCTGAAATATACCTTAAATGAGAATATTTGTAGCAGTAAAAGTAGAATATAGTAGGTCACTTGTTTTTCACAGAATCAGTAAAATGAACTGCTGGGGGCACAAAGTTTCTAATTTGCATTTGCTTAGCTTACACTTTAGCCAAACTCCACCTGAGGTGTCAAGTTGAGTATATACCATCCCAAACTGATATTCATTTGCACAGTATGTCAGTGATGAGTGCAATAATAGAACATATGGAAATTTCTGTTCCCTCTTTTTATACCTGGGATCAGCTGACATGTTTTCTAAAAATTAGAATAAAATTTCTGTCACTGCTATAGATTTTTATGGTGATGTTGACCTCTTCAGTATTGTTTTGAGAATAAATGAGATAACATGTCTCTCTGGCAAAACTTGAGTCAAGCTCCTCAGAGCCCTCTTCTCCACTGGATCTGGACTTTGGCCCCTGTCCTTGCCAGGACTGCATAGCCTAGTTGTAGCAAGAATTCTAAGTCAGTTTAGAGAGAATCACCACCCTCAATATCGGACCACCCTCTGTATCTGATCAAATTTCTCATCCTTCACCCTCCCTCAGGTGATATCCGACCCCCTGGCCTGTCTTCAGCAAGAATCTATCAGGATTACTAACAGGGATGAACAGACTTAGCAAGAAACGTCCCCTATCCTTGATGTCTCCTGTTAGTAAATCCATCATCCACCAACCCCCTTCACTGGTTTCTTGGCTATAAATCCCCAACTGTTCTTGTTGAATTCAGATATAAGGCTGATCTCTCTCTCCTACTGTGACAGTCTTGACAACGGTCGCAATAGCTCTAAATAAAGTCTTCCTGACTGTTTTAAATAGGATCAGAACAATTGCTTTCTTCAACACTGTCCCGCTCAACTTAGAGAGTGGCAGAGGAAAAAATATGAGAATATACTCTTTCCGTAGTCAGGCAAAACCCAAAAGGAGAGCCAGGAACAAGCATAATGTGCACGCACGTCTTTTTCTTTGATGCACACTGAGGTTTATGAATGTTCTTTCTCCCATCCTGCCCTTAATATTCAATTAGGACAAATACTGAACATGCAGCTTCTGTTAGGTGTCCATGTATTCTCATAGGCTTATCAATGTGCCTACCATGGAGAAGAGTGAAAAACCAATGAAAATCATAATCCTTATCACCAAGCAAATCATCAAGCAATTGTTTGCCAATAATTAAACAATAATAAGTTAACCTAAAATTAACTTCATGAGCACCTGCTCTGTGCTGAGAACAGCACTTAAAGACAATTTGGAAGTGTGAGACTTGGTCCCTGGTATCAAAGAGATTAAGCTGTCAAATTTGACCCTCATATGTCTAGAATTCTAGGAGATTCAGTCCTTGGTGATAACACCAAGCATCTGAAAATAAGTAAAGTGAGGCTTCAGGGGACAGATAACCATTCCATAGGTCAAGAAATCAAGTGCCTCCTGGTTACACACACTGCAACTCTGTCTTTAGCTCCAAACTGGCTTCACTAGGTCATGCCCTGAAACCTAAGTTATCAATAACCTCTCCCTCCTCTTTCCCATATCAAATCCAGCAGCAAATCCTGCTTCGCATTCCTCCAAAGTCAAATCTGAATCTGCCCGCTTTTTGCCCCCTTTACTGCTACCGCTACTGCTATTCCATGGCACCACTGCCCAGACCTCTTAGTCAGCCTACTAACTATTTCAGGGAATTTCTCCCTTACCTGTCCAACCCAAGCAGCCAGATATCTTCTGAAACTGTATGTAAGACCTTCTCACCTTCCTGCTGAAACCTACTTCCAAGTACACTTGGGAAAAATCTAACTCAGTAAAATAGCCAGAGGCATCCCTCCCTGTATCTGGCCCCAGCAACTCCACGTTGCCCCCTGATCACTACTGCCTGCTGCAGGCTTCCCTTCTTTTCCTAAATGCTCCAGGCTCTTTTGTCCACTCAGCACTTTAGCACATGCTGTTCCCTCTGCCTGGATGTTCTTCCTCATTCTTTATCTGGCTAAGACTTATCTATTCTTCAGGTTTCAGCTTGCATGTCACTTCTCTACAGAAGCCTGCCCTGACAACACCTGTTTAAATCAGCTACCTTTGTCTTACTCCCTCATAATATTTGTATTGGTAGAGAGGGCCTAAGGAATGAATTGTATTCAGGTAGAAGAGAAACAGCAAAGATTCAGAGATGGATGGGAATAAGTACATGTGGGAATTATGGGCGTCTGCATTAAATGGAGCAGAGAGTTTCACATGATAGCAATAAGGTTGACTAGATGGGTTTGGACCAGAATATTTGCGAGTATGGGGATGGGAGGAGCCTGGTGCTCCAAGAATCAGGTTTATGCGTTTCATTGTAATAAGAAACCCAGTAACTTCAAATGAAACTGGAACTATTTCTCACTCCCTGAATTACCCACCCCTCCCAATATGACACAGTTTTGGGCAAGACGTCTTTCCTGATACAAAAAGCTTAATCCCACAATAGGTGCAAATTGGACTATTATGGTTTTGTGGATGTTTTTTCCTCCAACTAATACCAAACTCTTCGGTAAGTATATATAGGCAATAAGATTGTATGCAGCCACTACAGAAATCACCCGGTTTCTAAATTCTCCTGTTGATTCAGATATTTAAAAGGCTAGCACCTTCCCCAGACTCAAATGCGAACTCAGCATCGCCAGACTGCTGGTCAGAACAACGTCAGTGGGAGAGAACCTGCCCATTACAACAAAGGTCTTTAAGTGGGGTTTAGCCCAGTTCTTTGGTCCTATGGGTCTGAGAAACATAAATAAACAAAATTCCTTTTCAGACAAAATAGATTATTCTACTTAAAAAAAAATTGTCCAATACAATTAATTAAATAATCATTTAGTGGTAATATGGAGCAAGAAAATGTTTATACAAATGAACAGTATCATCAGTGGCCTCAGTATAAGTTTATTTATGACATTCACAAAACATAAAACTGTAAAATGAGAACTAACTTAATGTTAGGGTGAATGTTCAGTAAGGTATTAAACTGAAACAATGGGTTAAAAATGAAATTTAATGGGGATAAATGTTAAGGATGAAATGTACAGAGTGAGGATATAGTCAATAATAATGTAATACCTTTGTATGGTGATAGATGATAACTAGACTTCTCATGGTGATTACTTTGTAAAACTTAGAAATATCAAATCACTATGCTGTACAGCAGGAACCAACATAGTGTTATAGGTCAAAAAACAAACAAACTCTTAGAAAAAAAGATTATATTTGTGGTTACCTGAGGCAAGGCATTGGGGTGGGGCTTTGGATGTAGGTGATCAAAATGTGGAAACTTTATTTTAATAAGAAAAAAGAATTATCAATGGATGCTAAAACTACAGGATAAAAGTTAAGGGGGTTAACAGGTTATTTACATAATATCAAAGCACACATACACATTAATTCAAAAGGTAAAATAGTAATTTTAAAAAGAAAAAACCTGGCAGACATCACCTTAACAAAATGATCAGTTAATATCTCCAATAATGAGGCTAACTGATGGCATGTGCCTCCCGATATAAGGCACTGAGAAGACCTCATGATCAGATCTATGGTCTTCCCACCAAAAATGCATAAGCTGAATCTAATCCTGAGGTAACACAAACCCAAACTGTGAAACATTCTACTGGATAACTGATCTTATTCTTCAAAACAATCAATTTCATGAGATACAAAGACTCAGGAAGTTGCAAATTAAAGGTTTTAGATATGTGATCACCAAATGCAACACATGGCTTTGGTTTTCTGTTTTGTCTTGTTTTGTTTTTTGTCCAAATACGACATTACTTGTATAAAGTCTGAGTAAAGACGAATAAGTAAATTGTACAGTTTTTATAAAATATAATATAATAGATAATAATAGATAATACAATATAACATAATCATATTGTATTCATGTTAATTTCTTGATTTTGATAATTGTACTGTGTAAGAGAAATACACACTAAAATATTTAGAAATAAAGGGGAACTTTCTCTGCAACTTATATGGTTCAGGAAAAAATAATATAGCAGTAGTGATACCGTGTTTGATCATTGAAAGGACTCATGCTCCACAGAGTGTAATCACAGAAGACTTAAAAGGGTACAGGAGAGCTTCCCTGGTTACATTGTGAAGTTACATTGTGGGTGAGTCTAAGATCTTTACAAAATTAATCTGTTAGAATTACAGTAGTATTTTCTCAACCTTCTCAACAAAATCAGTCCTTGCATATTTGTTATGATGGATTGGAATATAAATTATGAGTCTAGTCCCAGTTAATTCTGGATTCTACGTCTCTTGTGAGCAGAATTATGTGCCCTGTTTCATATTAATGTACTCGCATGGATTCCCAATGAGGTTTATCCGTATACAGTATCTATCTTTCCCCACTGGCAAAATCCTAGTCATGTTTAATAGGTTTCCAATCCCAACAAATTGCACTTTTAGGTGGGTCTGATATGATGATTAATTTTATGTGTCAATTCAAATGTACCAGACATTTGTTAAAACATTATTCTAGGTGCATCTGTGAGGGTGCTCTGGATGAGATTAGTATTTGAATCAGTAGACTGGATAAAGCAGATTGCCCTCTCTCCTGAGTCTCCGATTTACCGTATGTAGACCATGGGACTTGTCAGCCTCTATAATCATGTGAGCCAAATCCTTATGTTATAAATCTATATCATCCCACTGGTCCTGTTTCTTTGGAGAACCCTGACTAAGACATCTGGGTTTTGTTTATGCATGGGGCTTTGGCAGTTAGAGAGACCATTAATATATCCCAAGTTTATTCCTTGGTTTTTGCTGACAAGATCCTGGGACATTTCCCTTGAGCTACCTCTGTTTCCACCTGCAGAAACATACTGAATAGCCCCTCTTAAGTAAGCACGCATACTCGTTCCCATCTATGTCCCCTAGCAAGTTGTCTAGCTACTGAGTTCATTTTATCCATTTTTTTCTAAAGCTGCATTATCTTTACAGGCCAGATGCCATCCTTATACTTCCTTCTGAAATAGCATCACTTCAAAGCACTCAATGTGGCAAATAAAAATTTTCCTCAGTATGTCTCTCTTCATTAAAGGTAAATGTGACTTGTCCTAGGACATGGACATGTACCAATTTCTCTTAATTTCTTTTGGAATGTTTTGGCCAGTGTTGGTTTTCCCACTAAATATTTTGTTGTCATTGAGGACTTAGAGTACAATTTCAGTATATATGTGACTCTAAAATGTTGAATTACTCAGGATAGTGTCACATGGTTGGTTGGAGTAGACCATGAAGCTTCCCACAGATGTTTTTGGTGGAAATCAGGGCTCTCAGTAGTACGCATGTAGACCCACCAAGGCACTATTACACTAACATTGATTTCAGTTTGTTAAGTTTTCTTTACCTTGATCACTGGTCTCCATTTGCAAATACATGTCTACAGGCATGAAGGAACCTGATAAAACATGATGTTTTATGTCCACTGATTCCAGGCACCTTTTTCAACAGATTATTACTTAGGTTAACAGCTACATGTGGCCCACGGCTTTGTTACTCAGCGAAGCTTTTTGCATGCATTCGGGAGGCAACGATTCACACATTACATTCTGAAGAGAGTCCTCTGTAAAATGTTTATATATAACTCATGAAATGGAAAACAAAAGACAAAGCAACGTAAGAGTTATTCCAAGTGCTCACCCAGGAGGTCTTAACAAATGTCATTGAGACGCATCACATAATGGACTTCACATAAATGCTTTTTAAATCTACTAGGACCCATCCTGGACCTTCAGCTTCAGCTAAAGCAGTGTGTTTTGGCGGGCAAATAGCTTCACTCTTACAGGATTCAGAACCAGCTTCCTGAGCTTGAAAACTATGTAGTCACTCAGGGCCCTGGGCTTGGAAGAGACTCACATTTGGTTTAGTGCCGGGCTGACTGGAAATTCTTAATTATTTTTTAACAAGGAGCTCTGCGCTTTAATTTGCACTGTGTTCTGCAAATTACGTAATCTGCCTTGTACATGGGTAAATACAGCTAAGAGATGATTTCATTGTCTTGCTCTCAGCCTCTCACAGATAGCACGGTAATGTTAGCTTTTCATTGTAGTTTATCCATTTGTGACTCTCTTTCCATCAACAATTATTTCCCCTTCTTTCCATTTGTCGTTAATTCTAACCCAGACACTCTGCCATGGGGTAGGACAAGCAGGTTCAACAAGAGGAATGACCCATGACACTGGCAGCAATCTAAATCTAGTCAATGCTTCTTCCTTCATCCAGTTCCACTCATAAGGCTGGAAAAGTAATGCTTATAGGACTGTTTCATCCAGTAGGTAGGAAAGAGGGAAACACCATTAATTCCAGCTTAGACAGGTGAGAAGGAAACACTCATGCCACCATCCCTCTACAGATTTGAATAGCTGTATTTAGAAATGGTATCAGAGTGTCATGTTTGGCAATTGATCCTTCCTCTGGAACTTGTAAATGCAATACAGTTCTCAGCACTATATGATCAGCCAGAAAGAAAGAAAAATACTTAAAGTAAAAAGGTTTATGTAAGCTCTTGTATCACACCCCCAACCCCTCTTCCTTATCTTCTCCAAAATGTCTCAACAATCTATCCAATGGCAATCCCTCTTTACTTTCTTTTTGTTGTTGTTGTTGTTGTTTTTAAATTTTTATTGGAGTATAGTTGATTTACAATGTTGTGTTAGTTTCAGGTGTACATCAAAGTGAATCTGTTATACATATATCCACTCTTTTTTAGATTCTTTTCCCATATAGGTCGTTACAGAGTATTGAGTAGAGTTCCCTGTGCTATACAGTAGGCCCTTATTAGTTATCTATTTTATATATAGTAGTGTGTATGTGTCAATCCCAATCTGTCAAGTTATCTCTCCCCTGCCTTACCCCCTGGTAACCATAAATTTATTTTCTACATCTGTAACTCTATTTCTGTTTTGTAGATAAGTTCATTTATTAAAAAGCTCTTAGAGGAAAACATAGGCAGGACACTCTCTGACATAAATCGCAGCAAGGTCTTTTTTAATCCACCTCCTAGAGTAATGAAAATAAAAGCAAAAATAAACAAATGAGACCTAATTAAACTTAAAAGCTTTTGCACAGCAATGGAAACTATAATCAAAACGAAAAGACAACACTCAGAATGGGAGAAAATATTTGCAAGTGAAGCAACCGACAAGGGATTAATCTCCAAAATATACAAACAGCTCATGTAGCTCAATATCAAAAAAACAAAAAACCCAATCAAAAAATGGGAGGAAGATCTAAACAGACATTTCTCCAAAGAAGACATACAGATGGTTAAAAAGCACATGAAAAGATGCTTAGCATCACTAATTATTACAGAAGTGCAAATCAAAACTACTGTGAGGTATCACCTCACACTGGTCAGAATGGCCATCATCAAAAAATCTACAAACAATAAATCCACTGTACTTTCACCTATATTGAGCTTTAACACACATTTGTTTAATCTTGCAAGCCAGCCATTCATTCTCTTATCATGTCCCAATTTAGTAAGCACATGTTTTCATTGCCCATTTCTATGTTTACTTAGTCCACTACTTTGTGGATGGTAAGACATATAATAACTCTGTTGTATATATATGATACTTTTTAGCCCATGGTTCTATTACACCTGCAGTAACATGGCTGCTCTGACTATAAAAACAAGATCTCAATAAAACACAGGGAACCTTATGAATACCTGCCAAGCTCAACATTTTGATATAAACTACAAGATAAACAGGTTACAAAATTACAGACCCAAGTACCTGAACATTCTGGAATAAAGTTGTTACATATAAACCAGTTAAACTTTATAAACATGATAGCTTTTCTTTAGAATAATCAATCTACCTCCTTTGTCAAAAAATGTTACTGGCCTTCAGAAACCTTGGTAACCAAAATAAGTCAAAGTTAGGGGCCCATTGATAACATATACATCTGGCTATTTCAAATTTAAGCAATTAATAAATAATTATATACACTAAATAATTATATATACTATATTGGTGATAAGCTAAATATTATTTATCACAATATACTGTATAATTTCAACATATCAGTATTTTAATGTAATGAATTACAAGCTAATAACCTTGCTTTTAACTACCTTTTTTCCCTCTGTCTCAATACATTATTAATTGATTGAATATCACTTTCTAAAAAGAACACCAAAAAAATCACAAATTCTAAAATGTTAAAATTACTACAGATTCTAAATAACACTTTTATTTAAAGGTAGTTTAAAAGATCAAATAAAGTGAACATCACTTTACTACCAAAGAAAATTCTTAACTTTCATTTATGCAACATATTTTTTTGTGATCAAATTCTGGGCTGGGTATTGAGACACCAGAATTAATACATCCAAGTCCCTGATACCTAAGAGATTACACATTTCTGGGTAAATCAAACGTGTAAAATAAACAAGCAGTTACAATGCCAAGGTCTTCTCTTCACCTCAAAAACAAAATAAGAATAAGAAAATTGATTGATATTTGCCCTCAGAAATCAACACAATCTATCAAAGCAGAGATTTGCAAATTGCATCTTAAGAAATAGACTGGTCTCCAGGCCAGTACAATTTAGACTACGATCTTATTTAAGTATAATAAAATCAAAAAGAATGTGCCAATTAGACACAGGGTAGATCAGCCACTTAAATATATAGAGAAAAAGAGAGTCATATATAGAGAAAAAAGAGGCAGGCAAAGGTTGGTAATTCTTGTGCAAATAGTATCCAGGATGAGTTTTATCAGGCTTACAGGTTTATCTGCTCTGCTTGAAGGTACATCCCTGTTGCTGAGATTGTTATGTCCAGTTAAGGGAGCCTAATGCCATAAAATATTGAAATCATACAATGTATATAAATTCCCTTGTTCTGATTCCATGCTTATCAAGCATCTCTCTGATAAGTTGGCTTTCAGCATAGTTTCTCTCCAGGGAGCAAATGTAGTTATTAGACAAATGTGAATGTCATGTCGGTCTCACAGATTTTTCTCATTTTAAATTGACAAAATGGACTCTGTGAGGTCTCTTAGTGTGAGTTAGCATCTTTATGTCCAATCATTCTTATTGAACTGAGACATAGCTGAGGCTAGTTTCTGAGCACATAAGGCTAAGAGTCTGATCCCGAACTGTGGTGAGGTCACCAGGCAAATAAACAAATACTACCTGGTTTCATGTGGACCTTTCATCATGTACCTTTTCCCTTTGCTGATTTTGCATTGTAATAAATCTTAGCTGTGAGTACCATTATATCCCGAGTCCTGCAAGCCCTCCTAGTAAATCATCGAAGCTGGATGTGGTTTGGGGATCTCTAACACAGATAGGAGGAGAGAAAGACTGGACATGGGTGGAAATAGAGGGAGCAGTTGATTAGAATGAAATTCAAAAGTAATATTCAGAAATTTTTAATGGGATGGATGAATAGTATTATTATTAAACAATACCCTAGAGGTCCTGTGTGTGACACATGTTGATGGACTAGACATCCCAGTAGAGTGTGTGCTTCCAAGTATAGTAGGAATGAAGACATGTAGATGTGAGCCCTGTCCTATTAGTCAGCCCATTCTAAGCTCATGCATGAGCAAGTCTTTTATCAATAAATACATTTATTTTCTCATTAGCTTTCACCCTCCCCAAATTCTCTGGTCTAAAAATTCCCATTGTGCCCATCCACATCAGGTCCTCAATAGCTTCCTTGTCAATATATAAGCAAAAAATAAACATAAGCCTTCAACAAGTACAGTCAGAAATTCCCACAAAAATTCTCTGATGAATCTTTCTCTTCATTTCAGTTCTCTTAACTGATTTTTCACCCTAAGATTTTTAGGTGTTGAGCTTTATAATCTAAAAACTATTTTCTCATTTGTATTTTAGGAAATATAGTGGTTTTAGATATAGTTTCTGAAAGCTTAATGGGGTTAATTTCACTAACCTGATTAATCTGATTTATGATCAGATACATTAATCTGAATAATAAATCCATAAGTACCATGACCACATACATGAGATTTTCCAGAACATAATATATACTTGACATCTCTTTATCCTCTTCCCCAAAATTAAAGTTAAATAAATGTATAATTAAATGTGATTTTATTATTTCTCCTTTATCAGACTATTCACATAAATAAATGCATAAATTAAAATGTAAAATGCCAGACACTGGGCAGAAAATGAATCTACATTATCTATGAAATACTGATCGTTCTTATTTCTGTCAGAATGGGAAATGTGGAGACAGTAGAGGCCAAGAGATCAAATTCAAATTAAAATGGCCTCAAGCTAAATAACAAAAAAGATTTAAAGAACAAAAAACCTACCCAGCTGCCAATGTTGGCATGAGCTCTTAGAGAAAGTACCACAGGCCCACGGCAAACTGTTAGCCATTTACAGGGAAGAAAAATAACATATTAGTCATCTTCTCAGTATCATATGATATAATTTTGGCTATGATGATAGCAAATTAATAATAATAGCTAAAATTCATAATTCATTGTATACCAGGCACAATACTAACCTCGTTACTGAGCTTCTCATGTATGATTCCTAAATCAAGCTTAAGTAGGGATACAATCCATATCCCAGTTTTACAGATGAGGTAACTGAGGCTTGGAAATGTCGAGTAGCTGATCCAAGATCCCACAATTAGTAAGCAAAAACATCAGGATCTGAGCCCCCAGGTCTAACTCATTATCGCTGTGCCAGACCTCAGGACTGCAGGGTGGGAAGGGTTGAGGTTTGCCCTGGCCTGGCAGCAATGGGTGGTATTTATAAGAACCTGGCATGAAAGTAAAATTACCGACTTTCCTCAACTTACAGTGGGGTTATGTCCCAATAAACCCCCCTTTCAACCTAAACTGAAAATATGGTAAGTTGAAAATGAATTTAATTACAACTAACCTACCAAACATCATAGCTGCCCCTAGCCTACCTTAAGAGTGCTCAGAATATTTTTATTAGCCTGCAGTTGGACAAAGTTACCTAACACAAAGCCTATTTTATAATAACGTGTTGAATATCTGATCTAATTTATTGACTACTGTATTGAAAATGAGAAACAGAATGGCCGTATGGGTATAGAATGGTGGCAAGTATATCTATAAGTTGTTTCCCCTCGTGACCACGTGCCTGACTGGGAGCTGAGGCTCACTCGCTGCTGCTGCCCAGCACAGAGAAAGAGTACCTGGGCGTATTTCCAGACCAGGAAAAGATCAAAATTCACAATCTGAAGTACCTCCTGTACTGAATGCATATTGCTTTTAAGCCTTCATGAAGTTGAAAAATTGTAAGTCAAACCATCCTAAGTCGGGGACCTCAGGATTTCCCTTCTATGAGGCATACCTGTAGAAAGACGTGGTGAGTTCTTGTTCCGTGATGAGATTTTATAATTACATGTTTACAGTGCTTTATAGTGTACAAAACACTCCTATATATCATCCCATTGTCAAACCTCCCAACAATCCTATAAGGTAGAGCAGGCCTTGTTAACCCCATTCCACGGATGAGGAACAGACTTCTGGGACTTGGTCTATTTGTTTGAAGTCATGTTAATAAGAACTGGTAGGATTCAGAGTCTTGTGTCTCCAACACTATGCCGTTTCCACTACAACACACTACTTAAGTAGACATCTATGGATAATCACAGTGTACATATGCATTCAGCTCTGAAAGAAAACTTGCTGATTAGCCCAAAAGGAAATGTGAAGGTTCAAGGGCAGTTTTTCAGCTGACCTGGAGAAACGCAGTATGCACTGATTCTCTGCCCGTAACTATTTCAGTTTTTCCTGCAACTCCTTGGAAGGAATCCTAAGCTTGCCACTCTAGGGAAGTGCTGACTTCAGCCCTGCAATTGATAAGAAATGCCTAAAGGATGCTGTACTAGTAAAGAAGATAAAGGAGGAAAGGCTGGCTGGCACACTGAGGCACAGGAGCTGGAAGAAGTTCGGGAAATGATGATGCCTCAGGATTTCTGACAAATCCTTTCCAGGAGTGATGGATAATTAAGAATGGCACTGGGCTTCCCGGGTGGCACAGTGGTTGAGAGTCCGCCTGCCGATGCAGGGGACACGGGTTCGTGGCCCAGTCTGGGAAGATCCCACATGCCGCAGAGCGGCTGGGCCCGTGAGCCATGGCCGCTGAGCCTGCCCGTCCGGAGCCTGTGCTCCGCAACGGGAGAGGCCACAACAGTGAGAGGCCCGCGTACCGCAAAAAAAAAAAAGAATGGCACCTGTAGACAACAAGCCAATCTAAATGAAGTGGTATATTCCCAGTCTATGATGCTCTAGTGGAGTCCAAATTTAAAATATGGCTGTGCAATTGATATCTGGCTTTTCCCCCCAGCATTTGATTTCCAACCAAATGTATGTAAAAATAAATTTTTGCCCATGTGTACTTCTCAAGTTACATTTTAGAAATGAAAGAAAGAGAAAAGCGTGGGGAGAGGAAACCTTTGAAGAAAATCAACCAAAAGAATTTTTTCATGTAGCTAGACATAAAATATCCATTTTTTAAAACAGCTAAAATAAAGGTATGGATAAAAAATATCATCTAGATTGTTTCTCTTTTAACTACTGGAAGATGAAAATTGTTTTACTTATTTATGCAAAAAACCAACTGATTTTTCTGGTTTGATAACCAAGACGTCTTGAAACTGGGAAATACACAGGTGTGAGGAAGCCACAATGCTAATTTAAATGACACACAGATGCCACTGAAGAGTGGCAGAAAGCTGTTTCTGGTGTGAATGACATTGGCAGCCTCAGCTATGTGTGTTCCTGGAGCACCCACTGAGTATCCATCACTATGCTGGGCATCCCTTAGGAGGAAAGGCTTTTCCACCCCTCGTGAGAAGAGGTTTGGTCACCCCTCATATTAGGCTTACACCTAGGGTTCAAGTTAATGTCAAGTTAATGACATGGGGTCCATGTCATTGTCGGAGGAAAAGGTCTATAAGGGATGACAAGACTGAATTTGAGGGTAGAAACAGAGCCACAGGTTTTATTTTGTCAGAAAAGCAGGGTTTGTAATGTGGGCAAGTGCCCACATACCTAAGAATACCAAAGTCACCACCATGATGATCCATCAAGCTTTCTAGTAGGTAGTGGCATCCAGAAACCTTATATTGGTTATAAGACGCATTCAGGTATGAATAATTGAAACTACCCCTTACTTCCCCCCAAATGTAACATTGACTTAAACAAGTTTAGGTACGTTTTGCATATATAACAAGAGGATCTGAGTAGGAAATCTAGGGCAGATTTGACAACTCAACAATGCCACTGGGGAACCAATGTCACTCTATATATTTATATTTACCAATATAAGAAATTTATGTCTAACATTTATTTAGTAGTTACTGTGCCTCAGGCACCATATATATTATCTTACACAATCCTTAAACATTCCAATTAATAAATACTATTTCATTTTTGTCTTTTTTGTTGACTCTTGTATCCCAAAGCACCTAGAAATATCTCAATAAATGCTTGTGAAATGAATAAATCCCCATTTTTCAAACAGAAATTCGAAGCATAAATAAACATAAACTGTGTGACGTCTAAATTTAGTAAATGGCAGAGCTAGAATATAAATCCTCGCAGTCTGACTCCAGAATCTACGTCCTTATCACTATGACAACTGACCTTAAGTAGGAATAAACAGTTTTGTGGTGGAAGGGACCCTGGTTTACTTGTCAATGAGTACCCTCAGCTTCTAACACAGTGCCTGAAATATCTTAGGTGCCAATAAAGACTTAATGAATTAATGATAGACAGAGGAACAGTGCATGACCAGTAGATCACTTAATTCAGCTCCGGGACAATGGTATGGGCCTGAAAAAGCCAGACAAATCCTTTCAATACTTAAGCACCCTAACCTTAGAAATCTCCAGGGAGAACATTCTTCAGTCTTTTTATACAAAACTTTCCCTTGCTACATTTTGAATTTCACTTAAAAAAAAATAAGTAAATAACATAAAAAATAAAAAAACTCTAATTAAAGATTTAAAAAACAATAAAGGAGTAGGAAATACTACTTGAGCTAGAAGTTTTAAAACAAAGTTGTGACTATTTCAGGCCTTGACATTTGCTGTTTCTTCTGCCTACATCTTTCTTCCACCAGAAAATATGTATAACTTGTTCTCTTAGTTCAGTTAGATCTCTATTCAAATCACATATTCTCAGAGAGACTAGCCCCGACCCTTCTATTAAAATAGTCCCCCTTCACTCTCCACTTATCTTGAGTTATTTTCCTTCAGAACATATAGACAGTGTATTTTACATTCATTTTTGTTTTGTCCTCTTCCCACTAGATAGTAAGATTCAGGAGCAGGGTCTTTGTTTCATTTGGTTGCCACTATAAGCCTGGAATTCAGAGTAGAACCTAACAAATTATAGGATCTCACTAGTTAATTCAGAGAATAAGTGAATCAATGAAATTAACCCAAGAATGTTATAAAACTGGCATCGATCAGTACAATGTCCTCTTAAGAAAGTGACTAAAGCCATTATACAAAGATGACTATACTATATCTATACAGGTATATGTACATATAGTATATACATATATATGTATATAGATATAGTATAGAGATAGTATATATAATATAATACATAGGATATATATCTATACATACTGATATTTTGTGCATATATGTGTGTGTATATGTGTGTGTGTGTGTGTGTGTGTATATATATATATATATACACACACACACTATAGATCAGCTTCTATACAAATGTAAAGATCAATTACTTCAACTAAAATTAACATACTTTTGGTTCTTATCCTAAAGAAAATTTTTTTGTATGTGCATTTTCCTCCTGTGGAAGAAGAGGTTTATGTAGTTCTGAATTGTATTCTGTGGGTACCATGGAAACAGCATGCTTTATATAATCAGTTATTTAATTTAAGAAAATTTCAAATGGTGCCTAGAAGAAAGAACTGCTAGAGACTCTAACTGGTATTACCAGTGGTTTTAGATAAAGTGCTGGCAATCATAAACATCAATAAACCCAATGAGGAGAGGAAGCAATGATATGACCATTCTTCCTTCAAGAAATGAAATTTTGATAACACACTAATCATTCATTTCCTAACTGTACAGAGGTGAGTACAAGTGTTGAATTGAATTAAAAGAGTTAATTTTAACAAACTGAAACTTTATAAGTATACGTAAGCAAGAACCTACTGACTCTAACAGAAATGAATTATTACCACAATGGTTGTCGAATCATCAATTCCAGTAATATTTTAAATAGGCTTTTTGATCCCCTTTGTTAGGAAAATCTAGATGTAGACACATCTTACTTAGGGGTTGAACTGTATGACCTCTTGAGACACTTTTATAGACTAAACTGTGTTCCTCCAAAACTCATATGTTGAAGCCCTAACCTTCAATGTGATCCAGGTTTATTCACATGTCAGTGGTGTGGTGGTATGGTTTCAAGAGCAAAAACATAAGCACGCATGACCCCTGAGGTCTAAGCTCAGAAGTTGTACAGTGCCACTTCTGCCACATTCTATTGGCCAAAGCAAGTCACAAGGCCAGCCCAGACTCATGGAGTAAAGAAATGGACTTACCTCTTGATGGAAGAATCTGCAAAGTTACATTGCAAAGACCAAGGATACAGAGAGGCCAATTGTGGCCTTCAATGCAACTGATTCACATTAGAGTACCTGAGAAAGCAATTTACAAACTGAATGTGTGAGTGGAAATGGAAGTGGGAGAGGGGCACCATATGGGGATAAATCAGGGCTGACATTTCTTAAGCACAATTATCATAATTTGTTATAGTTATAGAGGAGTGAGAGGCTATTCTAATTTTCTTAATGAAAGAAAATTCACTTCTTTAAAGTGTAAAGGAATTTAAATGAGAAGACTCTTCATTACATAACATGGAGATTTTCACTGTCTGAAGTAAATCAATTCATGTTGTGCTGAAATCTGTGAGTTTCATTTTTCCCTTCCTGTTGAATGAATATTTCCTTGTAATAATTCTCTTTGCAGAGCACAATAACTACCCAGCCAGCCTGCCGGTTCTGAGTGGGAGCCTGTCCAGTGGTACATGAGAGTCAAGCAAAAATACAGCTATCTTTCTGTAGTGTGACATTAATGAATCAGACCAAAGCTTTTAGTAATATGGAGATAATATGAGGCCTACGTGTACAGAAACGAACTGTCGTGATTACAGTATGTTCCCAGATAAGGGAGGCAAAAGTCGAAAAAAGTAAGCAGTGTTCAGTCTCTTTTAAACCTTCAACATGATTGGGTTTTCTGCCTTTTTATTTTTTTCTGGTTTGACAATAGTTTAAAAAATAAAAAGTCACATTAATGTTCTTTGTAAGGAGCTTGTTTTATTATTTTTTTAATCTAGAAGAAAGAAGAAATATATCCTTTAACCGAACAAAATTTCTACGAAAAATACAACTGTGATTAGAGTGTATATCATATTGAATATATTCATAAATACTGATTCAAGAATACTGAATCAGAATTCAGTATCACATTCAAGAATACTGAAAAATCCTTTACTTTCTATAATCTAACATAATTTCTATTTTGTGTCCTAACTTTTCCAGAGAGGTGAAAACTTAATCTCAGCCAATTCAGAGGCCCCTCCATTTTCCCTCTAAGTTGCACAGAAGCTCCAGAGAGCATACATAGCGCCAAGGTACTGGGGGCGGAGAGGAGGCATCTGGCCTGTTGTTTGCTGTGGACACTGGAATCCACAGAGATGGCCATCATCTCACTTGAGTCTCAGCTATTGGCCCCTGCACATCCCTGAGCTTTTCCTGGTTTTTGTCAACAAGACCCCATCAGAGCCAGCAACTCTTGCCATTTCTTCCGTGTTCCTGTTACGTGCACATAAATTGTCAATTTTTCTTTCCACAGAGTGTGGAAATCATAGCTAGTCTCTTTTAAGGTCCTGTCTGCTAAGGTAGGCTGCTCAGTCAATTCAGTTTTCTGGGTTTTCTCAGAGGTTTAACTAGGAAAGGAGACACATGTGTTTTCCCCTCCTGGGCCCCCCAAGGCTAAGTGGGTTTTGTTTTCCTTCCCACTGGGGCTCAGTCCTGGAAGCAAGATGAGGGACATTTCACCCTGCACCACTCACAGTGCACTCAGCACTCTGCCTGATTCTTTTCTCTCTCACACACTCAGGGAACCTTTCCTAGGTGATGTGTGAGGTGGGAGAGTTGTTCTTGCTCATATTTTCTCTTACACGTTTCAACAATATTATGAGTAACTTTTGTTCCTCTGAGGACAGGAAGTGGATACGATACATTTAGTTTAGGGCTTAATGGAAAAAAAACAGCTGGCTTCTCTAAAAGTAGATCTGAACCTCCTATGTTTAGTTCAAGTATAAATATGTTTAGTACTATTTCACTGTCTTCTATATAATTTAATAAAAGTTAGAAACATCACTTTATTTAAAGGCAGACTGAAAAGCATAGTCCTCTGAGGAGCAAAAGAAAGAGACTTTTTTTCTCCTTGTTGTTCTACATTTTCCCCATGAAACAGCCTACCTGCTTGAGGGGGGAAAGGTCAAAAAGGAAAAGGAATGTAAGGGGAAAAATTTTCATTAGTAATTAGAAAATAGTACCCTTCCACACAAACTATGGTATCATGTTTGCTTTACACATAAGTAGTTTTCCTTTGGAAAATATTTTATTTTCTCTGACAGCACAGAGTTACATTATGGCAGACTCATCCCAAATGGACATCAGAATTGATTCTATTTCATGAAATACTTGATAGTTTATTTTAAAGCAGGATAGTAAGAGGAGACAGTGGATAGTTTTGGGCTCAGTGGAATAAAGGAGCTGATTTCTTTTTTTTTTTGCGGTACGCGGGCTTCTCACTGTTGTGGCCTCTCCCCTTGCGGAGCACAGGCTCCGGACGCGCAGGCTCAGCGGCCATGGCTCACGGGCCCAGCCGCTCCGCGGCATGTGGGATCGTCCCAGACCGGGACAAGAACCTGCGTGCCCTGCATCGGCAGGCGGACTCTCAACCACTGCACCACCAGGGAAGCCCAGGAGCTGACTTCTTGAAAGAAAGATACAGACCTCCTTCCTTTTTTAATTCTAGTATGTCTAGTAATGGTATTTTAATAAAATTAGAAATATTTTGTTTATAAACAGACAAAAGATAGTCCATCTCTTAACTGTCCATCTACTCACCTAATTTATAAATTTATCTGAGGTGAATAGACTTCTTCCTTGCTGCTACCCTCTAGGATCAAAGAACTAATACCACAAACAAGAATGATCTAGAAATACTTCCCACTGACTGTGTGATAATGTGTGTATGGGTTTGTTTACATGTGTATTTATATATATCAATCTTCATTCTAAAATCAAATAGAAATTTTTGATTATTCCAATTTAATATAATTGAGTTTATCAAACTAAAATCCTTTGTTTCCTGGGGGTTCATAGTCATATCTGGGGGACCACTGAGTTCTCAAATATTAGTATTAACAAATATTAGTATTACCATTGCCTTTTCTCCTTTTGGTTGATTCAGGCAATTAAACATTTACTATGTTATCTTATCCCTGAGTCCCCTGGAAGTAGCATCTGAGATGATGTCATCTGGATTGCAAGTAGCTTATTTGAGACAAGATTGGACCAAGCAGAAGTAAGGGAGCAGGGAGAGTAACATAGGAAGGGGAAAAAGGCAATAAAGTGTGTCTCATTTAGCTGGTTACCACTTAGGATAACCAGGGTTCGAATCCTACTGGGGACTCACTGAGGAACCATGTAGAACCTGTCTCAGATTTATCTCATGGAAGGACAAGGAGATAGGGCCTGTATACACCTGCTCAAATCTTCATGGCTTGAGAGTTGCCACCAGGGAAATTAACTCCTCTCTCATTTCCAACCTGTTCCTATTCACAAGAGCTAAGAGCGCTAAGGGCTTAGCTAAGGCTTTGTAAACCCACAGAGAAGCCCACAGCGTGCAACTGAGGTAAGTACTGGCCATGTTCATAGCACCATCCTACGCTGGATTTACTGGATTCTCTAAAGTTGTTTTCTCTTTGAAAACAACTGTCTTCTGTGTCTTTTCTTCCTTTTGGGATCTAGTGGTTTCTAGGATTTTTTTTTTTTTTTCAGTTGTATCAATCCAATTAGTCCTTGCCACACATTGTGTGATACGCAAATATTCACTCCATTATGTAGGTCAGAAATCAGAGGCTCAGTGAGGAAAATTAACTTTCTGGACCTTCAAACTTCTTCCCTGTGTTCTTTCCAATATACTAAGCTGCTTCTATTGAAGTAATAGATATGAAATTTAGACATACTTTTGAAATATGAAAGATCTTTGGATTAAGCCATAATGGTTCAAACTATAAATTCTACACTATAACTTTCAGCCCTCAGGAAAAGAAAAAGAGAATGCTTAGTCAGAACTCTTCTGGCTATGACTGACAGAAACCAAACTTAGGTAAAGAAGGATTTATTGACTCAGGTAACAAAAGGATGGACAAGGAGTCCTCTAGGTGATTCCGTTTCTGTTTATCGGTTTTCTCTGTATCTGCTATGAAACAGCTTCTTCCCCAGGCTAGAATATCTCCATCCTATTCAGAATTGGAGATTCAATCTTGAGATTAAAGGAAACCTGGAATCTAGTCTCTCCAATCCAAAGTTTTAAAACCTCAGAGAAGAGCTCTGATTGGCCCACCTTCAGGTAGGCATGAACACTTACATAGCTAATTGATACCAAAGAAGTAGGATCTGCTTGAACTTCCTGGCCTCCAGACTGTGGGGAGACTCAAGAGTAGAAGCATTTCTTGGAAAATATAGAAGATGCAATTTGGGGCAAAGTAATTGCTATCTATCTATTCTAGAAGGGATAATAATGTGGTATCTACAGACTAAGAAAATATTGGTATTCTTTTAAGAAAAGCTTAAATCCTTTTTCTGTTTTTCCATGGTTTTTTTTTTCTTAATCAGATTTAATCAGGTGACAAATTGCTCTGGTGTTTTGACACTATTTAGGCACAGTCATCAGCTTAAGGGAAGAAACACCTAAAGAATTGAGATGCAAAATTATTTTTGTGTTAAGTATTGGTTATTATCAGTTAAGGGCTATTGTTATAATTATTCTTCAGGTAAAATAAAAGGAAATTGATATAAAAATATTTGGGAAAAGAAGAGTTATGTGTTGTAAGAAGATATGGTTTTGGAAAAAAACTGAAAATACAGTATTAAAACTAAGAGAGTGGCTAAGGTTAATACAGAAGGAAAGCAGAGAGAGTAGAGGAAGAACAGTGTTTAAAAAATAATGGCACATTTTCTTCCCATCTTTCTTTCACTTCTTATCTTGCTTTTTCTTCTCATACTCACTTTCCTCCCCATTTTCTCTTCCTTTCCTATCTATACTTTCCAAAATGGAAGAGTCATCATGGTGGTTGAGATTACAGAGCAATAAGCAGGTGTTAGGGTGCCACGTGGGTTATTTTAAAACTCTAATCTGAAAAGATACATGCACCCCAATGTTCATAGCAGCACTATTTATAATAGTCAAGACATGGAAGCAACCTAAGTGTCCATCATTGGATGAATGGATAAAGAAGATGTGGCACATATATACAATGGAATATTACTCAGCCATAAAAAGAAACGAAATTGAGCTATTTGTGATGAGGTGTATAGACCTAGAGTCTGTCATACAGAGTGAAGTAAGCCAGAAAGAGAGAGACAAATACCATATGCTAACACATATATATGGAATTTAAGAAAAAAAAATGTCATGAAGAACCTAGGGGTGAAACAGGAATAAAGACACAGACTTACTAGAGAATGGACTTGAGGATATGGGGAGGGCGAAGAGTAAACTGTGACAAAGCGAGAGAGAGGCATGGACATATATACACTACCAAACGTAAAATAGATAGCTAGTGGGAAGCAGATGCATAGCACAGGGAGATCAGCTTGGTGCTTTGTGACCACCTGGAGGGGTGGGATAGGGAGGGTGGGAGGGAAGGAGACGCAAGCGGGAAGAGATATGGGAACATATGTATATATATAACTGATTCATTTTGTTGTGAAGCTGAAACTAACATACCATTGTAAAGCAATTATACTCAAAAAAAAAAAAGATCCAAGTCATTTTGGCAATATAAGTTTCTTTGAATCAGCAGAGACCTTCTGGAAAGACCCCAAAACTACTACATAACACCTCCCTATGTGTCGCTGCACCTCCAAGAAGTGCAGCACCTTCACTATATGTCCGCAGCGCTCAGAGCTTCCAAGAGTATTAAGACAGGAGAGTGATGTCCTCCAAAGCTGAGGAGCAAGCAAAGCAGAAAACCTGGTAAGCAGCCAGTTGAAATTATTTACAGGTTAAAGAAGAACTCTGGTATGAGGTTCCTCAAAAAATTAAAAATAGAACTACTGTATCCTGCACTTCCACTTCTGGATATCTATCCGAAGACAACAAAAACGCTCATTTGAAAAGATATATGAACCCTCATATTCGTTGCAGCAATTATTACAACAGCCAAGATATGGAAGTAACCTTAAATGTCCAACAATGGATGAATGGATAAAAAAGACGTGTGTGTATATACAGTGGCTTACCATTCAGCCATTAAGAAAAGAAATCTCACCACTTGCAACAACACAACTGAATCCTGAGAGCGTTATGCTAAGTGAGGGAAGGCAGAGAAAGACATGGTCTCACTATATGTGGAATCCAAAACACCAGCCAGCAAGCAAGCAACCAACCTCAAAGATGCAGAGAACAGACTGCTGGCTGCTGGGGCAGAGGCAGGGGTGGGGTGGGTGTGGCAAAATGGGGGAGGGGGCAGAAGTACAGAAAAAAAAAACCATAACTATGTTCTTTGAACATGAATAATGAAGTATTAAAAACATCATGACAAAGCAGACTAAATCTAGGAATTCAAGATTGGATTAACATTTGAAAAGCAAAGGATTTGATTCAGCCTTTGTTTGTATTAACAGAATAAAAGAGGAAAAGAATAAGATCATCTTAATGCTTCTTAGGTGAAGAAAATATATTTGACAACTCAAGGCCCACTTAAGCTGAATTCTCTCAGCACACTAGGAATATAAAGGAACTTTTAAAATTTGATAAAGAATATCTAAAAAAATTTAACATAATGCTATAGTGAAATGTGAATGCTTTCTGAGATAGAGAATAAATGAAGGTTGTCCACTTTGATCACTACTATCAAACATTGTACCAGATGTCCAAGCAAGAATACTGAAGCAGTAAAAACAAATAATAAACAAATAAAAATTGGAAAGAGAGAAGAAAAACTATAATTATTTACAGATATTCTGTACATTGAAAATCCAAAGGAATCTTAAAAAAATAGTATAATTAGTAAATGAATTTTACAAAATCATAGACAACATTTTTATGGCAGAGTAATATATAGAGAGATATATCACATCTTCTTTGTTGATACATCCATTAATGGAAACTTAGGTTGCTTACATATCTTGGTTATTATACATAATGTTGCAATAAGTATTGGGGTGCATATATCTTATGAAATTTTTGTTTTGTTTTCTTTAGGTAAATACCCAGAAGTGAAACTGCTGGATCATATGGCAGTTCTATTCTTAATTTTTTGAGGAACCTCCATACTATTTTCCATAGTGGCTGTACAAATTAACATTCCCACCAACAATGAATGAAGGTTCCCTTTTCTCCACATCTTTGCCAACACTTGTTATTTGTTGTCTTTTTGATAATAGCCCTTCTGGCAGGTGTGAGATGGTATCTCATGTGGTTTTGATCTGCATTTCTCTCATGATTAGTGATGTTAAGCATCTTTTCATGTGCCTGTTAGCCATCTGTATGTCATCTATGGAAAATATGGCTATTCAGCTCCTTTCCCTATGTTTTAGTCAGACTGTTGATTTTTTTGATGTTGAGTTGTATGACTGCTTTGTACATATTTTATATTAACACCTTATTGGATATATCATTTGCAAATCTCTTTTTCTGTAGGCTAATTTTTCATTTTGTTGTTTGCAGCAGGCTTCTTTTGGGTCTTTTTGCTTAATGTAGAATGAGGGTCTTGCAGCGAGGTCCTTCAGAAGAATGGCTGGTGTTAAACTAGTTAAACCCAGAGTGGCCTTTTTGAAGTCAGTGTCTCCTAAGATTTGCCTATCGGAGGTACCTTAAAATGGAGTTACACTGTGTTCTGTTTTCTTCTCTTTTAAAAGTGACTCTGTTCTCCAAATACAGCATTTCTGGCTGGCCAGTTCCAGGAATGGGTAATTATTATTATAGGTCAGAACACCTCAACAAAGCAAACTCTGCTGCTTCTTGCTCACAAATTCCAAAAATGAACAAACTAACAAAAAGTTGTTAGATTTGGTGGTAATAATTAGGCTAAATTAAATACTTTTTGGCCGCTTGTTTAACAAAATGTCACAAAGATTGCACCAAAATGCTCCCTTAAATACCTTCAAACCTGCTTAGCTAATGACAGCTACTCTCCCCTTTAAAGAATTAAACCTCAGATTTCCAATAGTTCACGAAAGCAGTTTTGAAAACTTTCCTCATTAAACATGGGAACACACTGCCCTTGAGCCCTGAAATGTAATTGCTCCAAGTGAAATACCATATAATATTAACCTACTTGGCCATCCCTGAGAACTTTCAAGTGGCTCATTACCTCTGAAAATAGTTAATGTACTTCCTAATGTTTTTAAAATTTACAGGAAACAGGAAATGAAAGTCGAGAGCCAGGTCTTCTAAAATAATCATAATAAGCATGCTGGCCTCCACAGAATCATAACAGTTAATAGTCATTGAGTCATCACTAGAGGTCAAGGGCTTCACACATACTAATTCATTTTGTCCTCACAAACAGCATTATTTTCTCATTTTACAAGGAAGAAAGCCAAGGCACAGAGAGAGTAATATGCCTGGTGTAACAAAGCAAGCAATTCGCAAAGTGAAGCTCCTAATCTCCATATTCTGTAATGTTACATTATTCTCTCCCTTAAAATAATTCTGGCTTCCTGAGAATGACTCACATGAGTTTTCTCAGCAATTCCTACTCTGTTGAATTGCATCTTTATGTGGCAAGAGGACAGACCAGCTCAGAGCAGCTAATCGGAGTTCTGCATTAACGAAAGGAAAGATCGTCCAGGACCTGTGTCAACCACAGTATCTCATATGGTGCAGCGCATGCTATGGGTGTTAAGTCTTACCTTTTTACTGTATGTAATACTGCATCTTTGCCTTCCGACTGTAGTTAAAGGTGTGAATGTGTTGAAGGCACCTGGTGATAAAGGGGCATCAACAACATAAAGAGCCCCAGGACCTTAGACTTAGGAGGAGAAACTGCACAGGCTCATTTCCTTTGGTTGTGAAATGGAGCTCAGTTGAGGAGCCCTTTGGGTCCCACTGTGTTATAAAAATATTGCTGATTTATCTCACTGATAATCTATACAGGCACAATATGGGTCACTTCATGCATTATTTTATTTAATTCTTATGATATGTCTAAAGACTACTGTTGTCTCCATTTTACAGATGACAACTACTGAGCTAGTCAGTAGCAGAGATAGAATTTTAACTTCAGTCTGTTTTAATGCAAAATAGTTCTTCACTGTTACTCTAGTTTTCCACAAAAGGGAGTCTAAATTTATTTTTTTACACAGATGTAGGAACCGCCCAATTTTTGTTGTACTGTGTCCTGGGCAGAGATCCCAGGCAGCACAGTTGCAGACAAATGTATGGTCTCCAAAAGAGGTTGTCACGAGCCAGAAAAAAAATCAGGGATTTGAAGTCAAGGCAAGGTGGCAGTAGGAATAAAGAGGAGAGGAGAATCAAGGCAGACAATATGGCAGAAACATAGTCCTTGAAATTGAAGCCATCTAGACTTTGCTGCAGCTGGCCCTTTATAGCTCCGTGTTATAATAGGATCCAATAACTCTTTTCTTAGCCTCAACCTGGATTTGGTCTCCAAGTTACAGCTAATGTTCTTTCCTGCCACATCTGGACATTGTTCCTAACAGGACATTGGTAATCAGTCTTTCAGTTCCTCATAAGAGCACATCTGGCTGACAGCCATGACAAGCCTGACTAGTGGTTCTGAGAGATTTCTTGACATAGCCCCTTGTTTCTGTCTCTTTCAACCAATAAAACTCTCCATATTTTAGCAAAATATGTCAACAGTAACAGAAAGTAGCCCCGTTTAAAAACTTCTATGAACAACCCCTTATTTCAAAATGGCAAACTAAATCAGAAATTTTACCATTTAAAGTGTAACTTCATGCCTTCTCCTTGTACATACAAAATTACTTAACTCAGTAGAAAGTTATAGTAGAATAGACACTAGATGATTGTTGCTAAATGATCAATGTATTCATTAGGACTCTTCCCACTGCAAGTGTAGAAACTCATCTGAAACATGATTACATTTAAAAGGGGAAATTTTTGACTCGCATAAGTGTAAAGTAGATGCTGGCCTTGGGAACATCTGGTTTCAAGTAATGTCATCAGTGTTTGCCTCCAAGTGTCACCTCGACACATCTATGTGTGTTGTTCTCATCCTCATTTCCTTTGGACATCGTCCTCCATGAGGTGTGTGTTCAGTGGAAGAAGTGATGATTTAGATCTGTCTGTAAACACAGCAAAATGCAAGCTATCCTCTTCCTGCTTTAGAAGAGATCCAGAGAAGGACTGGGTTTGACTCAGACAATCATTTGCATAACCCTTTGGACAATTATTATTAGAGGGGGATGGGTGCCATAGTCTGAAGTTACCCTGTTCCCTGTGTGGTAGAGCAGGGTGATCAACAGCTTCACGATATTCACATGGTAGGAATCCCCCCAAAAAATGGAAATGATTTTGCCAGAAGAAGAGAAAAGAGATGGTAGGGTGACTAATAAAAAAGGAGGAAAACAAATAAAAATAGATATCTACTGAATCAATTCAGAGAGAGAGAAAGATCTTATTTAATTTAATCAAATATCCTTTCTAGTTGTGTCTGGAAGCCCCAAATATTTTTACATGCAAGAATATTCAGCGAATGGGGTTCAAGATGGTGGAGTAGAAGGATGTGCACTCACTCCTTCTTGTGAAAACACTGGAATCACAGCTAACTGCTGAACAGTCATTGACAGGAAGACACTGGAACTCACCAAAAAAGATACCCAACATCCAAAGACAAAGGAGAAGCTGCAATGGGACAATAGGAGGGGCTCAATCACAATAAAATAAAATCCCATAACCGCTGGGTGGGTGACTCACAAACTGGAGAACAATTATACCACAGAAGTCCACCCACTGGTGAAGGTTCTGAGCCCCACGTCAGACTTCCCAAACTGGGGGTCCAGCAATGGGAGGAGGAATTCCCAGAGAATCAGACTTTGAAGGCAAGCAGGATTTGATTGCAGGACTTTGACAGGACTAGGGGAAACAGAGACTCCACACTTGGAGGGCACACACAACGTAGTGTGCACATCAGGACCCAGAGGAAGGAGCAGTGACCCCATAGGAGACTGAACCAGACCTACCTGCTAATGTGGGAGGGTCTCCTGCACAGGCGGGGGTTGGCTGTAGTTCACCATGAGGACAAGGACACTGTGAGCAGAAGTTCTGGGAAGTACTCCTTGGTGTGAGCCTTCCTGGAGTCCACCATTAGCCCCACCAAAGAGCAGCACAGGCTCCAGTGCTGGGCCGCCTCAGTCCAAACAACCAATGGGGAGGGAACCCAGCTGCACCTATCAGCAGACAAGCAGATTAAAGTTATACTGAGCTCTGCTCACCAGGGCAACACCCAGCTCTACCCACCACCAGTCCCTCCCATCAGGAAGCTTGCACAAGCCTCTTAGATAGCCCATCCACCAAGGGCAGACAGCAGAAGCAAGAAGAACTACAAACCTGCAGCCTGTGGAACAAAAGCCACATTCACAGAAAGATAGACAAAATGAAAAGACAGAGGACTATGAACCAGATGAAGGAACAAGATAAAACCACAGAAAAAGAACTAAATGAAGTGGAGATAGGCAACCTTCCAGAAAAAGAATTCAGAATAATGATAGTGAAGATGATCCAAAACCTCAGAAAAAGAATGGAGGCAAAGATCGAGAAGATGCAAGAAATGTTTAACAAAGGCCTAGAAGAATTAAAGAACAAACACATAGAAGGATTAAAGAACAAACAAACAGAGATGAGCAATACAATAACTGAAATGAAAAATACACTAGAAAGAATCAATTGCAGAATAACTGAGGCAGAAGAATGAGTAAGTGACCTATAAGACAGAATGGCAGAATACACTGCCATGGAACAGAATAAAGAAGAAAGAATGGGGCTTCCCTCATGGTGCAGTGGTTGAGAGTCCGCATGCCAATGCAGGGGACACGGGTTCATGTCCCGGTCTGGGAGGATCCCACATGCCACGGACAGCTGGGCCCGTGAGCCATGGCCGCTGAGCCTGCGCGTCCAGAGCCTGTGCTCCACAACAGGAGAGGCCACAGCAGTGAGAGGCCCACGTACCACAAAAAAAAAAAAAAGAAGAAAGAATGAAAAGAAATGAAGACAGACTAAGAGACTTCTGGGACAACATTAAACGCACCAACATTGCATTATAGGGGTCCCAGAAGGAGAAGAGAGAGAGAAAGGACCAGAGAAAGTATTTGAAGAGATTATAGTCAAAAAATTCCCTAGCATGGGAAAGGAAAGAGCCACCCAAGTCAAGGAAGTGCAGAGAGTCCCAGGCAGGATAAACTCAAGGAGAAACATGTTGAGACACAGAGTAATCAAACTGACAAAAAGCAACAAATAACATATAAGGGAATCCCCATAAGGTTAACAGCTGATCTTTCAGCAGAAACTCTGCAAGCCAGAAGGGAGTGGGAGGACATATTTAAAGTGATGAAAGGGAAAAACCTACAACCAAGATTACTCTACCCAGCAAGGATCTCATTCAGATTCGATGGAGAAATTAAAACCTTTACAAACAAGCAAAAGTTAAGAGAATTCATCACCACAAAACTAGCTCTACAACAATGCTAAAGGAACTTCTCTAGGTGGGAAACACAAGGGAAGGAAAAGTTCTACAAAAACAAACCCAAAACAATTAAGAAAATGGTAATAGGAACATACATATTGATAATTACCTTAAATGTAAATGGATTAAATGCTCCAACCCAAAGATGTAGACTGGCTGAATGGATTAAAAAAAAGACCCATATATATGTTGTCTACAAGAGACCCACTTCAGACCTAGGTACACATACAGACTGAAGGTGAGGGGATGGAAAAAGTTATTCCATGCAAACGGCAATCAAAAGAAAGCTGGAGTAGGAATTCTCATATAAGACAAAATAGACTTTAAAATAAAGACAAGAGACAAAGAAGGACACTATGTAATGATCAAGAGGTCAGTCAAACAAGAAGATATACCAACTGTAAAAATCTATGCACCCAAAATAAGAGCACCTCAATACATAAGGCAAATGCTAACAGACATAAAAGTCGAAATTGACAGTAACACAATAATAGTAGGGGATGTTAAAACCTCACATTCACCAATGAACAGATCATCAAAAATGAAAATAAATAAGGAGACACAAGCTTTAAATGACACATTAGACAACATGGGCTTACTTGATATTTACAGGACTGCCCATCCAAAAACAACAGAATACACTTTCTTCTCAAGTGCTCGTGAAACATACTCCAGGATAGATCATATCATGGGTCAAAAACCAAGCTTTGGTAAATTTAAGAAAATAGAAATCATATCAAGTATCTTTTCTGACCACAACATTATGAGACTAGAGATCAACTAAAGGAAAAAAAAAAAACTGTAAAAACTACAAACACATGGAGGCTAAACAATATGCTACTAAATAACCAAGGGATCACTGAAGAAATCAAAGAGGAAATCAAAATATACCTAGAAACAAATGACAATGAAAACACGATGACCCAAAGCCTATGGGATGCAACAAAAGCAGTTCTAAGAGGGAAGTTTATAGCAATACAATCCTACCTCAAGAAACAAGAAAAATCTCAAATAAACGACCTAACCTTACACCTAAAGCAATTAGAGAAAGAAGAACAACAAAACCCCAAAGATAGAAGAAGGAAAGAAATCATAAAGATCAGATCAGAAATAAATGAAAATGAAATGAAGGAAACAATAGCAAAGATCAATAAAACTAAAAGCTGGTTCTTTGAGAAGATAAACAAAATTCATGAACCATTAGCCAGACTCATCAAGAAAAAAGGGGAGAAGACTCAAATCAACAGAATTAGATATGAAAAAGGAGAAGTAACAGCTGACACTACAAAAATACAAAGGATCATGAGAGATTACTACAAGCAATTATATGCAAATAAAATGGACAACCTGGAAGAAATGGACAAATTCTTAGAAAAGCACAACCTTCCAAGAATGAACCAGGAAGAAACAGAAAATATAAACAGACCAATCACAAGCACTGAAATTTAAACTGTGATTAAATATCTTCCAATAAGCCCAGGACCAGATGGCTTCACAGGTGAATTCTATCAAACATTTAGAGAAGAGCTAACACCTAACATTCTCAAACTCTTCCAAAATATAGCAGAGGGAGGAACACTCCCAAACTCATTCTACAAGGCCACCATCACCCTGATACCAAAACCAGAGATATTACAAAAAAAGAAAATTACAGACGAATATCACTGATGAACATAGATGCAAAAATCCTCAGCAAAATACTAGCAAACAAAATCCAGCAACACACTAAACGGATCATACAGCATGATTAAGTGGGGTTTATCCCAGGAAAGCAAGGGTTCTTCAATATATGCAAAACAATCAATGTGATATCCCAGGGAGAAGAATGGGGTTGGCTGTGTGAACACAGCCTGAAGGGGGCTAGTGTGCCAAGGCTAGCTGGGAGGGAGTCCAGGAAAAGTTCTGGAACTGCTGAAGAGGCAAGAGACTTTTTCTTGCCTCTTTGCTTCCTGGTGCACAAGGAGAGGGGATTAAGAGCCCTGCTTAAAGGAGCTCCAGAGATTGTGCAAGCTGCAGCTATCAGCGCAGACCTCAGAGATGGGCATAAGATGCTAAGGCTGCTGCTGCAGCCACCAAGAAGCCTGTGTGCAGCACAGGTCACTGTCCACACCTCACCTCCCAGGAGGCTCTGCAGTCCGCCAATGTCAGCGTCCCATGATTCAGGGACAACTTCCCCAGCAGAACACACAGCGCCCCTCATGCTGCTGCAACGTCATGCTGGCCTCTGCCACCGCAGGCTCGCCCCTCCTTCTGTACCCCTCCCTCCCCCGGGCCTGAGTGAGCCAGAGCCCCCAAATGAGCTGCTCCTTTAACCCTATCCTGTCTGAGCGAAGAACAGACATCCTCAGGCAACCTCCAGGCAGAGGCAGGGCCAAACCCAAAGCTGAACCCCAGGAGCTGTGCAAACAAAGAAGAGAAAAGGAAATCTCTCCCAGCAGCCTCAAGAGCAGTGGATTAAATATCCACAGTCGAGTTGATGTACCCTGCATCTGTGGAATACCCAAATAGACAAAGAACCATCCCAAATTGAGGAAGTGGATTTTGGGAGCAACGATACATGTATTTTTTTCCCTGTTCCTCTTTTTGTGAGTGTGCATGCATATGCTTCTGTGTGTGGATTTTGTCTCTATAGCTTTACTTTTACCATTTGTCTTAGGGTTCTGTCTGTCCGTTGTTGTTTTTTGATTTTTAGTATAGTTTTCAGTGCTTGTTATCATTGGTTGATTTGTTTTTTGGTTTGTTCTCTTCTTTCTCTCTTTTTAATTACTTTAAAAAAATTTTTTAATAATTATTTTTTGGTTTTTATTTTAATAACCTTCTATTTTATCTTCTTTTATTTTATTTTAGCTCTTCCTTCCTCCCTCCCTTCCTTCCTCCCTCCCTTCCTTCCTTCCTCCCTTCCTTCCTTCCTTCCTTCCTTCCTTTCTTTCTCTCTCTCTCTCTCTTTCTCTCTTTCTCTCTTTCTCTCTTTCTTTCTCTTTCTTTTTTTCTCCCTTTTATTCTGAGCCATGTGGATGACAGGCTCTTGGTGCTCCAGCAAGGCATCAGGGCTGTGCCTCTGAGGTGGGAGAGCCAACTTCAGGACACTGGTCCACAAGAGACCTCCCAGCTCCACATAATATCAAACAGTGAAAATCTCCCAGAGATAGCCATCTCAACGCCAAGACCCAGCTTCACTCAATGATCAGCAAGCTACAGTGCTGAATACCCTATGCCAAACAACTAGCAAGACAGGAACACAACCCCATCCATTAACAGAGAGGCTGCCTAAAAACATGATAAGGACACAGACACCCCAAAACACACCACTGGACGTGAACCTGCCCACTAGAGAGACAAGATCCAGCCTCATCCACCACAACACAGGCACTAGTCCCCTCCACCACAAAGCCTACACAACCCACTGAACCAACCTTAGCCACTGGGGACAGACAACAAAAACAACAGGTACCACAAACCTGCAGTCTGCGAAAAGGAGACTCCAAGCACAGTAAGTAAAGCAAAATGAGAAGAAAGAGAAACATAGCAAATGACAGAGCAAGGCAAAAACCCACCAGACCTAATAAATGAAGAGGAAATACACAGTCTATGTGAAAAAGAATTCCGAATAACGATAGTAAAGATGATCCAAAATCTTGGAAATAGAATGAAGAAAATACAAGAAACGTTTAACAAGGACCTAGAAGAACAAAAGAGCAAACAAACAATCATGAAAAACACAAAAAGTGAAATTAAAAATTCTCTAGAAAGAAATAGTAGCAGAATAACTGAGGCAGAAGAACAGGCAAGTGAACTGGAAGATAAAATAGTGGAAACAACTACCGCAGAGCAGAATAAAGAAAAAAGAATGAAAAGAATTGAGGACAGTCTTGGAGCCCTCTGGGACAATATTAAACGCACCAACATTCGAATTATAGGGGTCCCAGAAGAAGAAGAGAAAAAGAAAGGTAATGAGAAAATATTTGAAGAGATTATAGTTGAAAACTTCCCTAATATGGGTAAGGAAATAGTTAATCAAGTCCAGGAAGAACAGAGAGTCCCATACAGGATAAATCCAAGGTGAAATACGCCAAGACACATATTAATCAAGCTATCAAAAATTAAATACAAAGAAACAATATTAAAACCAGCAAGGGTAAAACAACAAATAACATATAGGGGAATCCCCATAAGGTTAACAGCTGATCTTTCAGCAGAAACTCTGCAAGCAAGAAGGGAGTGGGAGGGCATATTTTAAGTGATGAAAGGGAAAAACCTACAACCAAGATTACTCTACCCAGCAAGGATCTCATTCAGATTCGACAGAGAAATTAAAACATATATAGACAAGCAAAAGCTAAGAGAATTCAGCACAACCAAAGCAGCTTTACAACAAATGATAAAGGGCCTTCTCTAGGCAGGAAACACAAGAGAAGGAAAAGACCTAAAATAACATACCCAAAACAATTAAGAAAACAGTAATAAGAATATACATAGTGATAATTACCTTAAAGATAAATGGACTAAATTCTCCAACCAAAAGGCACAGACTGGCTGAATGGATACAAAAACAAGACCCATATATATGCTGTCTACAAGAGACCCACTTCAGAGCTAGGGACACATACAGACTGAAAGTGAGGGGATGGAAAAAGATATTCCATGCAAATGGAAACCAAAAGAAAGCTGGAGTAGCAATTCTCATATCAGACAAAATAGACTTTAAAACAAAGACTATTACAAGAGGCAAAGAAAGACACTAACTGATGATCAAGGGATCAATCCAAGAAGAAGATATAACAATTGTAAATATTTATGCACCCAACATAGGAGCACCTCAATACATAAGGCAAATACTAAAAGCCATAAAAGGGGAAATCAACAGTTACACAATCATTGTAGAGGACTATAACACCCCACTTTCACCAAAGGACAGATCATCCAAAATGAAAGTAAATAAGGAAACAGAAGCTTTAAATAATACTTAAACAAGATGGACTTAATTTTTATAGGATTCCATTCAAAAACAACAGAATTCCATTCAAAAACAACACTTTCTTCCAAGTGCTCATAGAACATTCCCCAGGATAGATCATATCTTGGGTCACAAGTCAAGCCTTGGTAAGTTTAAGAAAATTGAAATCGTATCAAGTATCTTTTCTGACCAAAACGCTATGAGACTAGATATCAATTAAAGGAAAAAACCTGTAAAAATACAAACACATGGAGGTTAAACAATACAATACTTAAAACCAAGAGATCACTGAAGTAATCAAAGAGGAAATCAAAAAATACCTAGAAACAAATGACAATGAAAACACGACAATCCGAAACCTACTGGATGCAGCAAAAGCAGTTCTAAGAGGGAACTTTATAGCAATACAATCCAACCTTAAGAAACAAGAAACATCTCAAGTAAACAACCTAACCTTACACCTAAAGCAATTAGAGAAAGAAGAACAACAAAACCCCAAAGTTAGCAGAAGGAAAGAACTCACGAAGTTAAGAACAGAAATAAATGTAAAAGAAATGAAGAAAATAATAGCAAAGATCAATAAAACTTAAAGCTGGTTCTTTGAGAAGATAAACAAAATTGATAAACCATTAGCCAGACTCATCAAGAAAAAAAGGGAGAAAACTCAAATCAACAGAATTAGAAATGAAAAAGTGGAAGTAACAACTGAGACTGCAGAAATACAAAGGATCATGAGAGATTACTACAAGCAAATCTATGCCAATAAAATGGAGAACCTGGAAGAAATGGACAAATTCTTAGAAAGGCACAACCTGCCGAGACTCAAACAGGAAGAAATCGAAAATATGAACAGACCAATCACAAGCACTGAAATTGAAACTGTGATTAAAAATCTTCCAACAAACAAAGCCCAGGACCAGACGGCTTCACAGGCGAATTCTATCAAACATTTAGAGAAGAGCTAACACCAATCCTTCTCAAACTCTTCCAAAATATAGCAGAGGGAGGAATACTACCAAACTCATTCTACGAGGCCACCATCACCCTGATACCAAAACTAGACAAAGATGTCACAAAGAAAGAAAACTACAGGCCAATATCACTGATGCATACAGATGCAAAAATCCTCAACAAAATACTAGCAAACAGAATCCAACAGCACATTAAAAGGATCATACACTATGATCAAGTGGAGTTTATTCCAGGAATGTAAGGATTCTTCAATATATGCAAATCAATCAACGTGATACACCATATAAACAAACTGAAGTAGAAAAACCATATCATCATCTCAATAGATGCAGAGAAAGCTTTTGACAAAAATCAACACCCATTTATGATAAAAACCCCGCAGAAAGTGGGCATAGATGGAACTTTCCTCAAGATAATAAGGGCCATATATGACAAAGCCACAGCTAACATCATCCTCAATGGTGAAAAACTGAAACCATTTCCACTAAAATCAGAAACAAGACAAGGTTGCCAACTCTCACCACTCTTATTCTACATAGTTTTGGAAGTTTTAGCCACAGCAATCAGAGAAGACAAGGAAATAAAAGGAATCCAAATCGGAAAAGAATTAAAGCTGTCACTGTTTGCAGATGACATGATACTATACAGAGAATCCTAAAGATTCTACCAGAAAACTACTAGAGCTAATCAATGAATTTGGTAAAGTAGCAGGATACAAAATTAATGCACAGAAATCTCTGGCATTCTTATACACTAATGATAAAAAATCTGAAAGTGAAATTAAGAAAACACTCCCATTTACCATTGCAACTAAAAGAAAAAAATATCTAGGAATAAACCTAACTAAGGAGACAAAAGACCTGTATGCAGAAAATTATAAGACACTGATGAAAGAAATTAAAGATGATACACATAGATGGAGAGATATACCATGTTCTTAGGTTGGAAGAATCAACATTGTGAAAATGACTCTACTACCCAAAGCAATCTATAGATTCAATGCAATCCCTATCAAACTACCACTGGCATTTTTCACAGAACTTGAACAAAAAATTTCACAATTTGTATGGAAACACAAAAGACCTCGAATAGCCAAAGCAACCTTGAGAACAAAAAACGGAGCTGGAAGAATAAGACTCCCTGACTTCAGACTATACTACAAAACTACAGTAATCAAGACAGTATGGTACTGGCACAAAAACAGAAATATAGATGAATGGAACAGGATAGAAAGCCCAGAGATAAAACCACACACATATGGTCACCTTATCTTTGATACAGGAGGCAAGAATATACAGTGGAGAAAAGACAGCCTCTTCAATAAGTGGTGCTGGGAAAACTGGACAGGTACATGTAAAAGAATGAAATTAGAGCACTCCCTAACACCATACACAAAAATAAACTCAAAATGGATTAACGACCTAAATGTAAGGTCAGACACTATCAAACTCTTAGAGGAACACATAGGCAGAACACTCTATGACATAAATCACAGCAAGATCCTTTTTGACCCCCCTCCTAGAGAAATGGAAATAAAAACAAAAATAAACAAATGGGACCTAATGAAACTTCAGAGCTTTTTCACAGCAAAGGAAACCATAAACAAGACCAAAAGACAACCCTCAGAATGGGAGAAAATATTTGCAAATGAAGCAACTGACAAAGGATTAATCTCCAAAATTTACAAGCAGCTCATGCAGCTCAATAACAAAAAAGCAAACAACCCAATCCAAAAATGGGCAGAAGACCTAAGTAGACATTTCTCTGAAGATATACACATTGCCAACAAACACATAAAAGAATGCTCAACATCATTAATCATTAGAGAAATGCAAATCAAAACTACAATGAGGTATCACCTCACACCAGTCAGAATGGGCATCATTAAAAAATCTAGAAACAATAAATGCTGGAGAGGGTGTGGAGAAAAGGGAACACTCTTGCACTATTGGTGGGAATGTAAATTGATACAGCCACTATGGAGAACAGTATGGAGGTTTCTTAAAAAACTAAAAATAGAGCTACCATACGACCCACCAATCCCACTACTGGGCATATACCCTGAGAAAACCATAATTCAAAAAGAGTCATGTACCAAAATATTCATTGCAGCTCTATTTACAATAGCCAGGACATGGAAGCAACCTAAGTGTCCATCAACAGATGAATGGATAAAGAAGACGTGGCACATATATACAATGGAATATTACTCAGCCATGAAAAGAAATGAAATTGAGTTATTTGTAGTGAGGTGGATGGACCTAGATTTGTCATACAGAGTGAAGTAAGTCAGAAAGAGAAAAACAAATATCATATATTAATGCATATATGTGGAATCTAGAAAAATGATACAGATGAACCAGTTTGCAAGGCAAAATAAAGACACAGATGTAGAGAACCAAGGTATGGACACCAAGGTGGAAAGCTGGTCAGGGGGGAGTGGTGGGATGAATTGGGAGATTGGGATTGACATATATACACACATTTTACACATAATATGTGTAAAATAGATAAGTAATAAGAACCTGCTGTATAAAAACCCATTAATTAAATTTAAAGAAAAAGAATATTCTATGCACTAGACCTCATAATTTGGAAAAACAAAACAGAAACACAGTTGGACTAGAAACTGATGAGTTATCTTTTGGTCAGAGTCAAATGGAACAAAAGTTACGACCAAGTGCTACCAGGGATTTATCCATCTTTTTATGAGTTTGGGGTTTTTTTTTTTTCCTTAAGCCCTGAACACTTTAGAATCTAAAGTGAGTTAATAATCATCGAATAAAAGTTAGTCGGTAGGCTAAATTTGAAGAGTCATTTCAGAAATCCTTTCTAAACATTCCTCATTGTAGGATCAAGATCAATTCCCACAAAAACATTAGATTTATTTCTCATATGGTTTCTATAAGTTATTCACTGAAGGTGGTTAATGACTAATTTCTTTTATTAATTTATCAACCTTAAAATCTTTTTTATCCTCTTTCAAGTCCTCCCTCTTCAAAAGAAGGACATTTATATGGAAATAATATTCCCCATAAGTTTCATTTCCTTTCAGCTTTACGCATTTAGCATTCTGAAAAATATGAATCACAGAGACTAAAGAGGAAAATCTTCCTTTTATTGTCTCACATACATAGCTGCTTGTACAAGTATGGTCATACCATCCTTTCAAAATACACAAGAATGTAGGAGAACTTTGCTGAACTATGGAATTTTTCATGATTAACATGGAAATTTTTGCTGGGGAAAGAGAGACAGTTGAAATATTTTTCCTATACAAGCTGGTAGTAATATTTGGACAAGAATTTACTTTATACGCTCATATTGTAGAATCTCAAAGCATAGCAATCCACATTAAATATGTAATGTCAATTTGTTTTCTTCCAGAGTATTTATTTCCATGAACAATAATATTCTGAGAGGTGTTGGGTTTTTTGTTTTAGTTTTTTTTTTTTTTTTTTGAGGCATTTGTTTGAAAAACTGTGTGGGTGGCTCACTGCTAAGTGGAAATTCTACCACACCTTAAAGCTCTGCAATCTTAGGAATGTTGGTAATTTTCAAAAGCAGATGTTCTTTTTGACATCTACAATAATATTTAGCATATACAAAAGTGCTGAATACATTAGGATGACCAAATGATAGGCTTGACTGTCTTTGTAGTCTATTTAATGCTTGGAGAGGAAAAAAAAACTAAAGGGAAATATTATTTATTTAAAGCTTATAAAAAACAAGAGTGCAAGTAAAATTTATTGGCCTTTAGACTTAGAATTCCTTTGCCACCTTCATCTCACAGTAATTCTAGAAATGGTAACCATCACTAAAGTCTTTCCCCGAATTGTTTCTTTGTAGATGTTCTCAACAGGGTCAATGAATACTCAAAAAGAAACTTGGGGGGGAAAAAAGAAACTTGAGTCATCATTTTTCTTGTCTTTTGATTTTTCTTTTAATGGATTACAAAACAAGCTTCATCCACACATACAAATGAAAGATTCCCAATTTAAAAAAGATATATCTTTGATTTGAGAACAGAAGAATATAATACAATGACTCATAAATTTAGAAGATTTATTCAGTAACTAGTTTCTGAACTCCTATTATACGTCAAGCACTCTTCTAAGCACTGGGGGAAAGTATGACGAATAGGACAAAATCATTGCCTTGCATGAGCTTTCAGTGTTATTCAACTGTCATTGACCCCCTTTGTCCAATAACTTATTCAATGACTTTAATAAAATTCCATCAACAAAGTATCTTACTGGTTGAGTAAGAAGGGTATTATATATGAAAGAAAACTCCTTGGTCTTTAAGTAGAAAAAAATTCAAAAGCCAAGATATCCAATGCAAACTGAATAATCGTATGTGGCATACCAACTTGATTAAAACTCTAATTGCTATCTTTGATGTGCTTCCTCTAGGTTGAGGATCCCTTGGGAATGCCTTGCGGAAGGATCAAAGAAAAGAAGTTTGAGGAAATCAATTCTTTTCATCTTGACTTTCAATAAGTTTAAAAGGAAATCATGGTTAGATCCTCTCTAAATGTCCTTACATAGATCATTCACATAAACCTAACTATCAAAATATCAAGGATGTTGTATCAATATCAATATCAATATCTCATGTTGTATTGGGTGGGCAGTCATATCCCTGAATTTTATTTCACCAAGCTTCTGTCTCATAAGATTAATAGATTAATGTGTATTTGGCAAGTAGGACATTTCATAAGGGATTCTAAGTTTCCCATTTGAGACACCAGTATTTTCTAAATCAGACACCATATATTAAGACCAAAATGTGCTGGCCAACAAGTTTTATAGAACTCTAACGGGTTCCAGTGGATAATTCCTCTGCTAATATCTCTGAAGTTCATTGAAAGAGGGATGCTATTATTTCAGTTTCAAAAACTATTTCCTGTCCTAATAGTGTCACAGAATATGATGGCTGCCCCTTATTTCTCCATTCTCTCGTCAATCAACCCATCTGTGCCAGTTCAGCAACAACATCCCATTTCTGCAGCAATGATCCTGCAGGGACTGGTGAGAGATGCTAACTCACACTGTTGCCTGAACACCCAATCCCTCCAAAGAGCTATATGCAAAGCAGGAACAAATGAGATCATTAGAAGGAGAACTCAGTCAGACTTCTTTAGTCAACAATGTCTGAGATAACTCCTTTGTCAGTAATGGAGATATGAAGAAAAAAAAAATGTTTTCCAATTCCAGTAAAAAGTTTCATTTATATTTCATATCATGCCCCCCCTTACATCATTATGAAATAAATTTTTAGCTGCATGACGCCAGGCAAGAAGTTTTAAGAACTAAGTACTATCTCAGAACACTTACTTGGAAGGACTGTTGTGAGAATTAAATGAGATAATGTATAAAAAAGAACAGTTCCTGGTAAACAGAGTAACCATACTGTTCCCTCCAAAGGGCACAATTCACATTGATTTCTATATATGGAGACCCCTGGAATTAAGCAATGACATGGTATGCTTACAAACAGGAATATTTAAAAAAAAAATAAGCACATGGCCAGGTATAAAGTGTGCATTATATAGATTTACTTTTCTCTGTGCATCAGGAAATAATAATATTGATGAAGCTACTATCAGTTAAAGCTCCCATCTCTATCAACACATCTACCTTGTGTAAAGAATCTTTTCTGAGAAATCACAGAGTGAATTAAATCAAGTGATGTGTTGTGTTCTTACAGCATGGCTTCTATGGAAGTGTGCTCTGGGCATCCTAGTCTGGACATTTCTCTTCCACCCTCTTCAAATTCTCTCAAGTCATAGCATGCCACCAACAACAGCCCTTTTCAGCTGTTATTGATACATGTTTTGCCAGTACTTCCAGGGTGCTGAGATGTTTCTGCTGCCCTTCAGAGTGTTATCCCTAATTGTTTGCTGATATGTACTTTTTGTTTTCTTTGAAGGAGACTACAGACTCCAAAAAAAGAAAAAGCATAATAGTCTTTCAGGTTTTTTTTTTTCCCAGCAGATGTAGGTAGCAATATTATTTACATATCTTTTTGCCAACCTTTCTTTATAGGTCAAGTCTATTCACTGTATCACAATAAATGGAAGAAAGAGAGATGGCAACAAGGAAAAATATCATTGCAGAAAACAAACTCAGGATTGCACATTAGAGTGCTCATGACTAGAAAGTGCAAAGAGAACCATACTAATGGTCAGAGAATGGAAACTTATATAAAGTAACCATGTCCTAGCACTGTTGGGAGTGAAAATTAGTCAAGCACTTTGCAGAGAATATTGACCACACTTACTAAAATTGAATTTAAACATGCCCTACAATTCAGCAAGTTCACTCAGTTATGTACCTCAGAGAAACTAACACATATGCACAAGGAGAAATCATCAGAATATATATTTCAGCATTGTTTCTATCAGTGAAAAACTGGAAAGAACCCAAATATCTATCAAACAAGAATGATAAATCGACATGTATTCATACAACAAAATACTACAACGCATTTAAAATAAATTAACCAACACACAAGTAAACATGGATAAATTGAAAACATATATTCTTGGGCAAAAAAGCAAGTTGCAGTATTCATTCATTTAGTTTTGAATTTATTAAGCATTTTCTATGCATCAGATATGCAAGATTGTTCTAAGTAGCAGAAATTCATCAGGGGAGAAAATAGACAAAGTCTGTGACCTTAAGGAGCTCACATCCTCATGACAGAAAAGATATAAGAATCAAATAAATAAATATATACTATATCAAGGATGAAAATTGAGTGAAGAAAATTAAAACAGAGTGAGGGCATTGAGACTGAAGGGACTGCTTTTGTATAGGGTACTTGGGGAGAGATTCTAATAAAATATTGTTTGAGCAGAGACCTGAAGGAGTTAGGAAGGAAAATAGAGAAAGTTCTGTCTACATTGAGAAAACAAGCACAAGCCCTGGGCTAGGACGTTGGTATGTTCCAGGGCTAGTAAGAGGCCAGTGCCACAAAGGAAATAGTGGTAGACAATGAGTCCAGAGGCAAGAGCACGTGGGAGGGGGGCGGGGAGGGCAGAGTAAAGATTTTGCTTTTGTTCTGCGTAAAATAGAAAGTCATTAGAGGATTTTTAAAAGAGGAGTTACAAAAATGACAGTTTTCAAATACTCTGGGTCAAAAAGGATCTTGCTGTGATTTATGTCATAGAGTGTTCTGCCTATGTTTTCCTCTAAGAGTTTGATAGTGTCTGGCTTTATACTTAGGTCTTTAATCCATTTTGAGTTTATTTTTGTGTATGGTGTTAGGGAGTGTTCTAATTTCATTATTTACATGTAGCTGTCCTGTTTTCACAGCACCACTTATTGAAGAGACTGTCTTTTCTCCATTGTATATTCTGGCCTCCTTTATCAAAGAGAAGGTGACCATATGTGTATGGGTTTATCTCTGGGCTTTCTACTCTGCTCCATTGATCTATATTTCTGTTTTTGTGCCAGTACCATACTGTCTTGATGACTGTAGCTTTGTAGTATAGTCTGAAGTCAGGGAGCCTGATTCCTCCAGTTCCATTTTTCGTTCTCAAGATTGCTTTGGCTATTCAGGGTCTTTTGTGTTTCCATACAAATTGTGAAATTTTTTGTTCTAGTTCTGTGAAAAATGCCAGTGGTAGTTTGATAGGCATTGCATTGAATCTGTAGATTGCTTTGGGTAGTAGAGTCATTTTCACAATGTTGATTCTTCCAATCCAAGAACATGGTATATCCCTCCATCTGTTTGCATCATCTTTAATTTCTTTCATCGGTGTAGTTTTCTGCATACAGGTCTTTTGTCTCCTTAGGTAGGTTTATTACTAGGTATTTTATTCTTTTTTTGCAGTGGTGAGACTGTTTCATTAATTTCACTTTCAGATTTTTTTATCATTAGTGTATAAGAATGCCAGAGATTTCTGTGCATTAATTTTGTACCCTGCTACTTTACCAAATTCATGATTAGCTCGTAGTTTTCTAGAGAAATGGAAATGAAAACAAGAATAGACAAACAGGACCTAATGAAACTTAAAAGCTTTTGCACAGCAAAGGAAAACATAAACAAGATGAAAAGACAACCCTCAGAATGGGAGAAAATATTTGCAAATGAAGCAAGTGACAAAAGATTAATCTCCAAAATTTACAAGCAGCTCATGCAGCTCAATATCAAAAACCAAACAACCCAATTCAAAAATGGGCAGAAGATTTAAACAGACATTTCTTCAAAGAAGATATACAGATTGCCAACAAACACATGAAAGGATGCTCAACATAACTATTCATTAGAGAAATACAGATCAAAACTACCATTAGGTATCACCTCACACCAGTCAGAATGGCCATCATCAAAAAAATCTACAGGGCTTCCCTGGTGGCGCAGTGGTTGAGAGTCCGCCTGCCGATGCAGGGGACACGGGTTCATGCCCTGGTCCGGGAGAGGCCACGACAGTGAGAGACCCGCGTACCGCAAAAAAAAAAAAAAAAAAGAAAGAAAAAATGAAAACACAGGGTCTTATACATGACTTTCAGAGTAATAACCAAAAACTGGAAATAACACAGCAATAACCAAAAACTGGAAACAGCTGAAATGTTCATGAACCGGTAAATGGATACGCAAATTTCAGTATATCCATGCAATGGACTAATCCTCAACAATTCAAAGAACAGACTATTGATACACACAGATACGGGTGCATCTCCAAATAATTAGGCAAAGTGAAAGATGCCAACCAAATAAGAGTGCACACCATATGATTCAACTTATATAAAATTCCAGAAACAGAAAATTAATCTGTAGTGACAAAGAGCAGATCAGTGGTTGTCTGAAGTTGAGGGTGGAGACAGAGAAGCATGAGGAATAAGGATTACAAAAGGGTATGAAGAGACATTTGGGAATGATGGATACCTTTAAACACTTGACTTTAATCACAGTTTCATGAGTGTAGACAGATATCAAAACCTATCAAATTGTAACACTTTAAGTGAGCGCAAAAACAACTGTGACAGAGATAAAAAAGTAATGGTACAGAGAAATTATTTCTTTCAAAGGGCACTATGGGTGAAGCTACATCTGATCCCTTTCTGTGTAGTCTATGGCTTATAGTTAGGCATCTCTACTCAACAACAAAGATATGTGTTCAGATGTAATTTTTTAAAGTTATTAAATTCATAAGCAAACATGAATTAAACAGGATCTTAGTAACTAATTTCTTGTACATAGTCTCATATAAGGAGATTCCAGCAAAGCTGATGAGCAAAATTTGTATTATAACAAAATTTTTCTATTTAATATCAACTTGGCTGCAATAGTAGGCTGAATTCTGTGCAAGCTTTAACTAGTAGCAACGGTGACTCATAATTTAGGAGATAAAGCCAATGTTATAACTATGCTGAGGGATTAAAGAGGTCCATCATCATCGAGATGATCATAAAAATTCAGTCACGCAGACCTAAGGAAACTTCAGAAAGTGAATTTATTTGTTTTATTAGAAGTGTGATATTCTAGCACAGCAGATTTTAGGGGTTTCCTGCACTTTGTGTCAGAGTTCCCATAGTTTTTGAAATATGAACATTGAAAACTGATCACGTGGCTTTATATCAAAAACAACAGAAATCATCGTCTTCTTGAGGAAGCAACTAGGCTGTGGTCAGACGTCAGGCTCCACTGCTCCCCCTCTGGGGCCTGGCACAGTGCCTGATGATACACAGAGGGTGCTCAATACATGAGAACAGTGGTCTCCCCTACAGCTGTCACTTAAGAACTGAACTTGTAAACTAATACTACCTTAAGGAAGTTTTAAGAAATATTAAATTATGCTTACTAAGAGCAATCAGTAAGTGCATAATCTTTGAAAATCAGTAGCTTTGAAGCAAGTTTTAAGCCTAAATAATAACAATAATAGCGATAAGATCACTACAGTAATAATATTCATAATGATAAGAAGAATATTGGACACATTTTATGCCAGGCACTGGCGAAGCACTTTGCACTTGTGATTTCTTTTACTCCTCACGATAATCATGTGAGATGCATATTACTGTTATCATCACTTTGTACGGTACTGATCCATTTACTGCATCTTTGTGTGGGGAATGGACCATATCTTTCTTATGCTCCACAGCATACCCAGCACCAAGTCTGGTTTCTAACACAACAGATATTTGTGAGTATGTTCATCCCTGTATAGATAAATAGCAAAGTCAGGACTCAAACATAGGTGACCCAGACTCCAATTTCTATTTTGCTTATTGCTCTTTATTTATGTCAGTAAAATCTTAAAACAACCTAAATGTTCAGTGGTATAGAAATGATTAAATGCATTTTGCTGCAGTGACTCTATGCAGTAAAATACAGCCAGGAAAATGTTAATTCAAAAAACTAAATAGCTATATGGAAAAATACTCATAATTAATGGGAAAAAAGAAAACAAAATTACCTCTCTGCTTTGATTACAATTATGTAAAAATGATGTATACATATTAATAAGAACTGTAAAGGAATAAAATATTAAGCAATCTATTTTATGGTGGTTGCAGGTAATGTATTTAATTTCCATTATTGTTATTTAATATAGCCTTCTAAAAATTACACTAAAAAATAAGAAAAGCTGTAGCATGGTATGTGCCTATATTACATGAAAATTGCATTTTAACCCGTGAGTTTACATTTAAACACCACGTCAGTCATCCGCATTTCAAAACGAATGTGATAAGTTAGTGCTGAACAAGTAAGAATTAAGTTAGAGTCCTGGCAGAGGGTAAATGTGAAGTATGGGGGAGACGGGGGGATTATAACATACCTAATGAAGAAAAGAGGGGCTAAGAAGCCTTCTCTGCTTCTTAAGAGGTCATCCTCATAACTGTCTATTTCTACTGTTCACAGAGTATTAGTTATGTTGACAAGCCTTTGTAAGACAGGGAGATTCTAGTAACTAAATTCCCCTCATGTCTCCATCTTCTGCAGCAAGTTTAACCCCAAAATGATGTTCCCTTCATTAATTATCTTCAGGTGAAGGCATTCAGGCTTTCCTAGGACATTATTGCTGTGTATTTCTGCATCTTTCTTCCTCCCCAATTTAAGAGCGTTCATTCCCACTCCAATCACTGCAGGCATAGATTACTGCAGCCTCCACCAGGACACATCGCTACCAACAGGTACGTATTTGGCATGGGGTTAAGAGCATTTAAATCTCAGTTCCACCACTTACCAGCTTTGGATCAGAACTGAGACAAATTACTTCACTTTTCTAAACTCCAGTGTTCTTGATTGTAAAATGGGAACCATAATAGCATTCAACTCTTAAGATTATAGAAAGAATAAATTGAGAAAATGTAAATAAAGTGCCTAGCCCATAATAAGTGCTCATTAATGTTAAGTATTACTATAATAAATACTCCTTAGCAGTATTATCTTTCCTTATCAAGACCCTCCAGCAACTCCTACGTACTTTGTATAGTTCTTCTACTGACTTCTAAAGCTCTTCCCTGTATCTTCACCTTATTTTCATTTACTTAATCTCTATTTATATCTTCTTATATATATTTTCAGGTTACTTTGTTGCTTTCTCACCTCTAAGTATTATCCGTACACTTCACCAAGCTCTAATAGGTATACAAAAATGATTTGTTTAATGAATGGAGAAATTTGACATTTTTTGCTCAGTCTTTAAATTGTAAGTTAATATTTAAGAATTTTCCACTAAAATAATACAGCCTTTTGGAGTGTTTCACATCAGAAGTTGACATCCAGTTGAAGTAGTGAAACTCCCTCAAAAATCTGATCTGTTATTGGGTAGAATGGATTATTGCCACAGTCAGACTTAAAGGATGCAGGAGTGGTGATTCCCATTTATCCCCATTTAATTCGTTAGTCTGGCTTGTGCAAAAACCAGATGGATCCTGGTGGATGACAGTAGGCCAACACAAACATAACCAGTGTTAGCCCCAGTTACAGCTGCTGTACCAGATCTGATATATTTACTAGAGCATTATTAATACAGCCCCAGGTATGTCATATGTGCCCACTGATTTGGTGAATGTGTTCATTTCAATATCCATCAGTAAAGGAGATCAGAAGTACTTTGAATTCACTTGATATGGACAAGTAAATATTAACAGTCTTGCTGCAGGGCTATGTTAACTCTACTGTCCTCTATCACAGTATAATCTGAAGGGACTTGAACCATCTGAACACTCTGCAGCATATCACATTAATACACTATATTGATGACATCATGTCAATCAGACATGATGCATGGAAAGTACTCTATATGCCTCAATAGGAAACATGGCCCAAAGGGAGGGATATAAACCATACAAAGATATTGGAGCCTGCTACACCCATGAAGTTCTTTGGGGTTCACTGATTTAAGGCCTGTCAGGACATCTTCTTCAAAATAAAAGATGAGTTATTATATCACACATTAATTATCACTAGGCAATTCAATGCATGTAAGGCATCTAAATGTTTTGGAAGCAGCAAATTCCATACTTGGCAATACTGATCAGCCCATTTATTAAGTGACACAGAAACTATAATATTTATTACAGTGGGATAACAGAGGCTAGGTAGACATACTGTTGTCTTTTAAAAGGCAGTAGAATATAGGGGTTGAAAACACAGACTTTATCCATATTCAGAACCCAGCTCTACCACTTAGTAGCTATGTGACCCTGAACAAGTTCCCTTTCTCTCTCGTCTTCAGCTTTCTCATCTGTAAACTGAGACTTATAATAACCTCTCAGAGTGTTGTAAGTACCGTTATGTCTGGCACAGATAAATTTAGCTATTCTTTTTATTAAATTGGAAGTGCCTCCAAAACAATGCGCTGCATATTTTGAGACGTAGGAGAGAAGGAGACCAGGAGAGGGTTATAAACATTTATGTTCATGAGCTCTTTTTAGTGAATGGGATGAAAATGTGAAGGATTAGTTTGACAGAAGTGAAAGGTTAATTCTTGAGTTTAATGCATAGAAAAGTAAGGTCAGAGTATGGTGGAAAGAAGGAGATACCTGAAGATGAGGAAGGATAGCCACATGGAGAAGAGGTGCAGGTGACTGGAAGAGATGGAATGAGTAATCCCAGAGGACAGGCAGAAAGGACAAATTAGAAAGGTCTTCAAGCTGGAAGGAGAAAGTTAGGAAGGCTTGAGAAGGCCAGAAATATATTTCAGGTTGCAGAGACTCTGTGTCAGTGAAGAATAAATATCAGGGCTTTTTCCAGTTGACAGAAAAAAGAGAATATTCAGATAGTCCCCATATTGGGAGAATTATAATTTAGAAGAGCAGTCAGGGCATTCTGTTCTTGCAGCTACAACTGTCAGCACTCTGGTAAGTTCATGTGAATTGGAGAAGGCGATTAACAGAGAGAAGAGGTAATCAGAGTCATTGAGGAAATAATTGCAAAAACAGCCTGCAAAAGCACGTCCAAATGATTAAGAAATTGGTGGGAACCAAAGAAAACCAGAGATATTAATGCCCCAACACACCCAGTCAGAGAATATAACCTTCCTCGTGTCATTTGTTTAATGATTCCCATTGGTGTGGATTTCAACAAGGAAATGCACAGCTGATTTATGTAAACCAGAGAACTGTATCAAGGCCTGAGCCCACCATGACTGAATATCTACCACCATCTAAATAGGCCCTAGAATAAGTCTCTCTGGGTTGGCCTTCAGCTCCAGCTTTGTGTGTGCAATTCAGACCTTACTTAACTTCTCCAAGCCTCAATTCCCTCATCTGTAAAATTAAAATAATAAGGGTACCTATTTCATATGATGGCTATAAAAATTAGATGAATAAATATATGTAAAGTGCTTAGACAAGTACCAGGCACAAAGTAAATGTATGTAAGTGTCCACTAGTGTAGTCTTTGTAGGGGAGGCCATCTCCCTTTCAAATTCACTGGTTAGATCCATTCTATTAACTCTTAGTTTTCAGACAATATATTTAAAGACGAAAGGTTTAAATCATTTCAAAGTGTTCTTTTTCTTAGTAACCATTTTGTTTACAAAAATAGATAAAAATGAGGGGAGAAGAGGCAGAGCCGTCAAAACTGTTCCCAGCAGTGGTTGGGTGTGGTCATCACTCCTAAGTCATCAAATACAAAGCATTTCAACACACACAATCACATATGCCATATTCCCCATCCATGGCAGTTATAAAGACCTAAAGCTCTTCACATAGAAGTCTTAAAGATTTGTGTTGGTCTTACAAGGGCTAACACACATTAACTGCATCTCTGAATTTTATTTTTAATTTGGATGAAATGAGCTTCTGGAAGAGAAAGCCTTGAAAAGCTGTGCTTTTATTTCCAGTGAAGTTCTGAACAATAAACCAAGGACCCACCCTTCAGTGCAGTAGAGACTCCAAGAGTCATTTTTTTCAAAATAACAGGGACTGCACAAGCAGAATATTTTCTCCAAAGTGGTAGAGATCGAGGTTCTTGCAATGTCTGCTCAGTTGGGAAAAGCCTCCAGCCAAACTCTCTCTCCTGACAAACACACACCTCAGAGACATAGCCCGGTGCTATATGCAGTCAAGCAGAGGTTATGGCTAGAGACTTTCCCATCAACAAACACTCCCCAAACCCTAATGGCCATAATGCCATTACCTCTGAACAAAATAGAAACTGCTATTCCAAGGATAGAAAATACTCAAGCAAAATTTTCCAAAATTGTTCATTTATAACATCAAAAAGTAAAAACTTGAAATATTGCTTTTCCTGGCCTAAGGCAGTCTCAATTTTTCTTTCTCTAACATAGCAATTATCATCTTAGACTATTTCTCTCTGTTAGTTGCACCATCATTAAATAATTAGTCAAGATCTAGCCTTAGAGGAAAAAAACTCATCCAAACAGATATTCCCTAAGGACTCAAAATCAATCTAGATACAGGCCAATAACAGAACTATATCTAGACGAGACAGGAGTCAGAGTACTGGCTGGATAAAGAGTACCTGCAATAATTTTATAATTGTTAAGGAGACTTTTCTGTTTCCTTACAGGAAGACTACTTGTCAGGGATGTGCAGGGTATAGCAATAGATCTGCCTGTTAGATCAAGTCAGTGTTCATTGCATCTCATCCTCTTTACATTTAACAAGTCTCACAAATCAGAGCCATCCCAGGGTAAGTGCTACAGTGTGTGTCTGCTCACCCACCTCCCAAAGCCCCTCCCAGGTGTCTCCATTAAGAGTCCCACCTTCCTTGGACTTCCCTGGTGGTGCAGTGGTTAGGAATCCACCTGCCAACGTAGGGCACACGGGTTCGAGCCCTGGTCCGGGAAAATCCCACAGGCCGCATAGCAACTAAGCCCGTGCACCACAACTACTGAGCCTGCGCTCTAGAGCCCATGAGCCACAACTACTGAAGCCTGCGCGCCTAGAGCTCATGCACCGCAAGGAAGAGTAGCTCCTGCTCACTGCAACTAGGGAAAGTCCATACACAGCAACGAAGAACCAACACAGCCAAAAATAAATTAATTAATTAATTTATTTTTTAAAAAAAGAGTCCCACCTTCCTTATTCCACTGCTTCCTGAGCCCCCGGCTCCCATTTTGCTTCTATACATTGGGTCTGCTCCTCCATTAAGCCCCTTGGGTTGATGTCCCAGTCACTGACCTTCAGATGCCCACCAGGACACCACTTCCTGTTTTCTGAGCTGAAGCTTCCCACTGCTGTGTACCCAGCCTTGTGGCATCTGCCCAGGTTTAGTCTGACACAAACCTACGTCCTTCTGACCAGGAAAATGAGAGGGGAGTTGCAAACAAATGCTGGAATTGCATCAGGTGAGATACAATCTAGTGTCAGAGCAATAGACCCATGTCCAACAAGATTGCAGTCAAATTATCTGTAACCGTCAGGGCTCTGCCAATAAAAACATTGTGCCTCAGTCCTAGGTTGAGGGGAAGTAAGAGACAAGACGTTTATAATCACTGTAACTGGAGCACTGGCATTGAGGCTCTAATCCCAATTGTAAGAATTGGAGTACACAGGTCTGGGGTCATTTGGTGCTTGAACATGTCAGTGACCACGATCTGTTACTACATTAAGGAAAGAGCCATCTGGTTGCAGTGGAGGTGACAGTAGAGACGAGATGAGCTGTTCCCAAGTCTGGCTGTGCCAAGATGCTTTCCCTCTAGCCCCATCCTGTTTCCTCCCACTCCTGATTCTAACGGTAACATGTAAAGGGATGAAAGATTCACTCAGACCTGCCGTCAAACTCCCACCCGAGCGTAGGTTGCCAGTAGGCAGATAGGCTCAGCACTTATGCAGTTCCCATGAAAAGAGAAGCTTCTGTCTGTTTTATTGTTTGGTTTAGTCAGACAGATAGAAATCTCAGATGATGCTGATATGAGTAATGAAGTAATTTATAAACTGTTGGCCAGCAAATTGATCTCCCTGTAATCTGTCACATCACATACACAGGCATGCTCTAAGCAATCAGCACACAGATAATAAGTGCAAAGGGAAAAATTCTTCATCTTAGTTTTACATAAGGGTTTGAAATTCTCCACCATGGTGACCAACACTTTCTGTTTTGCCTGAGGCCTTCTTGGTTTGAGCACTGAAGGTCCCATGGCCCTGGAGAACTCCTGATCCCATGTAAACTGGGATGGTTGATTACCTCGTGGGAATTCAGGAACTTGGATTGGGGCCTTCCGGTAGTGCAGATTAGATGTGTGGTTTGGGGCACATCAGTTGATATAGCTTACCCTCAGATATAATCTAAGACAGTATTAAGACCTACACAAAGCATTTCATTCTGTTGATCTTTTTATTCTACCCAAGGTTCTCAAAAGGGAATAGGCATCTAAGCAAAACAAACCCAGAGTAATGTCAAAATTTCCCCTCTTCTCTGCCCTTTGTTAAGAATCACAGAGAGCAAGGTGAAGAACAGGTGTCAGCAACAATTGAGTAACTTCAAATATTTCAGTATTTATTAGGAAAATTATTCACTTTTAGTGTGAATTTAGTATGCATTCAAAGAATAATCATTTTCTTATTGACAAATATACTTGCCCTGGAGCAAGGCATTTCTCCTACTCCAGCCCCTTCTGGCCTTCTTGTCTTACCCAAAGGGGTAAAAAAGCTAAGAAACACTTATTAAGTCATAGCCCAGGAATGCAGGCCCACTAAAAGACAGAGGTTGAATGAAAAATAGCAGAATACTTCCCCTACCAATGCCTTATGGATGGTTAATTTTATGTGTCAACTTGACTAGGCTAAGGGCCCAGAGAGCTGGTAAAATTATTTCTGTGAGGAGGTCTCTAGAAGGGGTTAGCATTTGAATCAACAAACTGAGTAAAGATTGCCTTTCCTAATGTGGGTGGGCAGCATCCCACCTGTTGAGGGCCTGAAGAGACCAAAAATGTGGAGGAAGGGTGAATTCGCGCTCTCTGCTTGAGATGAGACATCCCTCTTCTCCTGCCCTGGAATGTTGGCGCTCCTGGTTCTGGGCTTTCGGACTCAGATGAGGACTTAACACCATCGCCTCCTTCCCACGTAAGTACATCTGCAAAGACCCTAATTTCAAGTAAGACCACACTGAGAGGTACCAGGGTTAGGATTTGAACTTATCTTTTAGAAGGACATACTACAATCCACAACAGACACTATAAGAAAAAAATCTAGCCACAAACTAAGAACTGATATTTTCAACAGAAGCTTAATACTAGATTACACAAAGCCTCTCCTCTCCCCCTTCTCTTCTCTCTCCCATTCAGGTCTGGCATTAACAGCAGAGTTCCCTTTGATTTGAAAATATGTATTCAGAGAAAGAAAAAATAGTAGTTGTTGAGAACAGTGAAGTATCAGGGACATACAGTTCTGGAAGTAGCTCTAAAAACTAGCTTAATGGCTAAAAAGTGTCTGTATTTTCCATTAAAATGTTTTTTAGACTTTCTGAGTTAACACTAGAGTAGGTTGTTTTCTTACCATCCTATTTGCATCATGATTTTAAAGTATGGGTTCCAAAATATTTTTCTACACAAAGGGCTTATTTAAAAACACAAATGCGGACAGCTTTACTATTTTATTCCCCATTTGGATGTGGCTCCTATACAAAGACTTGAGACAAATGAAAATCATCATATCTTATAAAAATCAAAACAAGCAAAGGCAGTTAGAAGAAAAAAATCTGCCACAAAAAAAAAGAAAGTGTGTAGGTTATTATGACAGAGTAATTTAAGGGAAAAAAACTATTTCTTTGGACTTTCTGTCTTGTGTCTTTTTTCTCTTTTTCTCTTTCTTTCTTTCTTGTTTTTTGACATGTTCAAATGGTGAAGACTGTTTACAGAAAAAAGTCCCAACTGCTTCTGTTTGTACAAACTTATTTTGACCTAATATGAAAACTGTATAAATATAAAATAAATGTGACTATAATATAAAATAATGAGTGACTATGTATTTGATCACTAAAATATTTATTCCTGTTATAATTAATAGCCAGTAAAAAGTGTTGCCTAAATGTTCATACATTGATAGAAATCAAAGACTAAAGTTACCGTGTGTCTTCAAGGTAAACAGTTAAATAGTTTAGTATAAATAGCTTATATGTACTTGATATTTCATGATCTGACTCAGTTACCTCTAAAAAAATCACCTTCATCTGCCTGCCTGGTCGTTCACTCCACTCCAGCCACGCTGGGCTCCTTGTTATTCCTCTACTATCACAGGCGTATTTCTGCCTCTGGACCTTTGCACTTTCTGTTTCCACTGCCTAGAATGCTCTTGCTCCAGATAGCCACATGGTGAGCTCCTTCACTAACATTAGGTTTTTATTCAAAAGTAGCCCCTGTGAGGCCTTCTCTGGCCTACCTGAAATCTCATGCCTCCACACAATACTTCTTATCCCCTTTTCCTTATTTATGTTTTTATTTTTAGTTAATAGTAATGGTGAGGATTCTAAAGATACAAAGTAATAACAGGTTATCTTTTCACTTTGGCCACTAGGCAACTCAGTGCCAAAGTTATTGTTCAATTATAACAATTGTGTTCATCTGCAGGTCCTGCATTTCTTAATAACTTTTCCTAATCTTGACCTCCTATTCAATCTGCTTTTTTATTCTATTTTTGTCTTTTAATTCTAAATTATTATATGTATTTCATATGTCTCCTTAAGCTGTTTCAAATTATAGACTAGGATGTATATAAACAAATAACAAATGAAATACTAAGACCTGATATGGAAAGAAGATGAATAGTGCTTAACCAGGTTCTCATGGTTTATAAAACGGAGATTAAATGACTTAAATTTACAAAAAAAAAAAAAAAAAAAAAAGAAAATGTTTTTATTCTGTCCAACTTACACGAGAAAAAAATGATCGTTAGTAGTCATTGTGGCTTTTTTTTCCCCCAAATTCACCTGTCTCACAGTGTGTATCACACAATGGACATAGTCCTGGAAAGTTGGCAGACAGTATGAATCAGGGGAAGCATTTTGCCTCATTTTTTTTCTCTGAATAGTTAAGTAAAGACCATTCAGGAGGAGAATGCATATAGTCTAGAGCCTATCACATTCCAAACACTTGAAAAATATTTGTGAATAATTTTATTAATAACTGAATTAATTAGCAGCTGAATGAATATTGTCTTCCTTGATGAATACGGTATGCCCTCTGGGGTAAATTAAACAACATTAATTGATGACAATTCTTCCTTCCTTCTCTGCTCTTGGCAGGGTTTACTGTAGGTAAATTTTGATAAAGTTATCAAAATTCACAAGTATGTTTATATATACATATATACCTATATCATACATACAAATAATTTGTATACTTATTAAGTGGATTACATTGTGTGTGTGTGTGTGTGTGTGAGTGTGTGTGTGTGAGCTGAAGCCAGGTTTGCTGCTGAGGATATGGAATCAGGGACAGTCTTCAGTGACACGATCTACAGGACAAGGACTGGACAGACTATGTCAAAAAGGCTCAAGTGGAGCTTCCCTGGTGGCGCAGTGTTTGAGAGTCCGCCTGCCGATGCAGGGGACACGGTTCGTGCCCTGGTCCGGGAAGATCCCACATGCCACGGAGTGGCTGGGCCTGTGAGCCATGGCCGCTGAGCCTGCGCGTCTAGCGCCTGTGCTCTGCAATGGGAGAGGCCACAGCGGTGAGAGGCCCATGTACCGCAAAAAAAAAAAAAAAAAAAAAGGCTCAAGTGTCTGGGAATCAGTAGTCACCCACCAGCTTGTGAAGTGCTAACTCGTCTTCCTGCACTGCCAGATAATCTTCTGGTCTGCTCCCTTGCTGTGGTGGGGCGCAGCCTTCCAATCAAGGGAGCCAGTATATAAGCTCTTCCATATGCTAAGTCGGCCTCTATACTTCCTGTAGCTCCTCCCACTGGTCTTAGTTTGTCCCTACTGTGGCTATACTTATGTGTTCTTCTTTCCCTGACAGCCCTTTGGAGATGTGAAGACAACAGACAAGGCCCTCTAAGTCTCATGGACTTGGTTCTTGGGTCTGAAGATTCCCCCAGGCGGTGACAGAGTTATTCCGTGCAGAGCTCAGTCATTGGCAGAAGCTCATGGCTTCACACTGGTGAATCCACCGTTTGAAAAACCTGCTGCCAAGGACCTTATTTCTCCACTATCCTGATGGAGACTGGAATTCTTTGGAAATAAAAATCAGTATCCTAAGACAAATAAAATAAAAACATCAATAAGTGAAAGGGGATAAGAAGTATGGGTGGAGACATGAAATCTTATTGAGGCCAGAAACGGCCTCACAGGCACACTTTCAAGTAAAAACCTAATGTGAGTGAAGGAGCTCACCATGTGGACCTCTGAGGGACGAGCACTGCAGGCAACAGAAACAGAAAACGCAGAGGTCCTGAGGCAGGAATATGCCTGTGATAGTAGAGGGAATAACAAGGGTGCCAGTGTGGCTGGAGTGGAGTGAACAACATAGCATGTAGACACAGATGATTTTTTTTTTTTTTTTTTGCAGTACGCAGGCCCCTCACTGCTGTGGCCTCTCCCGTTGCAGAGCACAGGCTCTGGACGCACAGGCTCAGCAGCCATGGCTCATGGGCCCAGCCACTCCACGGCATGTGGGATCTTCCCGGACCGGGGCACGAACCCGTGTCCCCCGCATCAGCAGGCAGACTCTCAACCACTGTGCCACCAGGGAAGCCCAACACAGATGATTTTTTAGATGGTGGGTCAGATTCATGAAATTTCGAGGACACCTGCTTCTCCTCTGAGATGGGAGCCACTGGAGGGTTCTGAGAAGAGGAGGGGCAAGACCTGACGTCTGTCAGATCACTTTGGCTGAGTGTTGTGAATACTAAAGGACAGTGGCAGAAGCCCAGTGACAATTAGGTAGCTGTTCATAATCCAGATGAGTGATGGTGGTTTGCACTAGGGGGAGAGAGAGAGTGTGTTGCTAAGTGGTCAAATACTGGATGCAGTTTGAAGAGCTGACAGGACGGACTGGACAAGAGAGAGGAGAGGAAGTGATATGTCGAGGATGACACCGAGACCTTGGACTGAGCAGCTAGAAGATTGAAGAGGACTTACTTCGATGAGGACGTTTCAGGAGGACATGACTGGAGGGAAATATCAGAAGCCCTACTTTGGACATGGTAAATTTAAGGCACCTGTTAGACATTGAAGTGAAGCTGGATACAGGGATCCCTAGTTTCAGGGGAAATCCTACCTGGAGATAGAAATTGGGTTGTCACTAGTGTATAGAGTATTAGCCATTGGTCTGGATGGAACTGTCCATGGGAAGAAAGAGTAGATTGAAGAAAAAAGGGGACTCAGCCCTGGGGCACTTCCAACATTTAGGGATTGAAGAGATAAGAAGGAAAAATAAAGAGACTGTGGGTGTATGCTGGTGATGAAATGAAGTGAAGGAGAGAATAACTTGCCAACAACTGCTGATCCATCAAACAAGATAAAGACTGAGAAATGAGATGATCGTGGGGTTCAGTCCAAGGAGGTTACTGACAGTCATGATAAGTGCAGCCTTTGGCTTGTATTAGAACTTTGTTTGCAACTTAACCCAGTGTGTTTCAAGGGCACTAAAATAATGATCTGTTTTGAGCTTCCTACAATGATGTCAGGTAGCAGTATTATGACCCCACATTGACAAGTGAGCTCAAGATCACCCAGTTTCAAAGAGGTTAAACCAGACTCATAACTCCATGAGTCATGAGGGTCTTTCCACTCCCTCGGGCACTTTGTGGACATTAAATATTAGACAGTGTTTCCCAAGTTGCCCTCTATCCTTCAAAAAGTGACTATTTATCTCACAACAATACATTTATCTAAGCCTCTCCACATTACTAATTTAGCTTATAAAACCCCTGGGATAACAAATTCCATTAATTTGTTGTCCACTTGGCACAGAGATGTGTCTTCTTACTGCTGCCTTCCCAGCAGAGAGGGATGCCTCCAGTATGGACAGCCAGTACCATTCAAGTCCACGTTGGAATTATAAAGTCAACATGGTTTTTTTACTCTAATGATCATTTCTGTTAACTATTTCCCCTTTGCAGACAACTTTTACCCTGACTTTCTTTTGTCTATCCCTTAAGGAAGATGTTTTCCTGGGTTCCAAAACATGCATTTCTCTCTGTAAGTGCCACACTTAGACAACTACAGTGCTCTCTTCTAGTGGAGATGCATAATTATTTTTACATGCTTCAGATGATGTTCTCTGTATTGTTTCTTTCTTCATGATGTACAACCACTCGGGGCTTCTTGCAATATATGGACCATCTAAAGAAAAAGGTTTGCAAGTAAAAAATGAAAAATAAATCTTACCCAAATTTAGACTTTGCTTCCCACCCCTACAGTTGATCTCCACCCTTGGAGGTGTTAATTAAAACCCTTTCAGTTGAAAGTGTCAGTTTCAAAAATAAAGCAAAACATAGTTTCTTGACTCATTTGATGAAAAATCCAGGGCACACTGGGTTTAGCTTTGGGCACGTGTGGTTAAAGAGCTCAAATAAAGTCATTGAGACCAGACGTTGGCTCTCCTTTCCTCCATGGACTTCATGGTCAGGCTCCTCAGAGAGGAGAGATGCTTTTGGGCTGTCATCATCCTGCCTGCCTGCAGCTTTGGCTGAAAGACCAAATCAGGTCATTTGAACCCAACACTGTAGCCAAAGGAACTATGTATGTGATGTTCTTAGGCCTGGATCCCTGGCACCTGATAACAGTAAGTAGGGGGTCATTTCCTCAAGGGAAATAACAGTAACTGGAATAGTAAGATATAACAGTAGCAGAGTGCTGTTACTAAGAAAAAGAGACAAGGGGGGAAATAGGAGTCAATTCAATTTAGGTACCAACTCAGAAGAGGCGATTATATTACTCCCTTGTTATTTTTTGGTAAAGGATGATATGTTTAGCTAACTGATGGGGAAGGGTGACAGGAGTTGGCAAGACTGAGCATCTTATATAATTTTTACAACTGTTAGCTGATTCTGTCCTTGTTCTTTAAGTGAGAAACCTGAGGTATGTAGATGTTCAGTAACTTGCCATCAACCTCATAACTAATGAGGGATAAAGGCAGCCCTTCAAGCTCTGAAGTTCATGTTAATTTTTCTCACCACAAGGCTCAGCAAGATGGTAACTGAACGTGGGCAAGATTGGTTGCAGTGACACTGAATGCAGGCAACATGGGAAAAGTGGAAAGCTGTTTGTGAGAAAGGGGCAGTTGTACTGTCTGTCACACACAAAACCATGCCTGCTGGACGAGGATGCTGTTCCAAAAGATAAAAATATTCCTTTACACTGAATAGAAGGGAAGCCCCTTTATAATCCAGGGAGTTCACTGAAAATGGTATTATGTTAGGGTATTTTTGTATCGCATAATTTCCCTTTGATTTCTGAAAAAACGGTATTTCTTTCCTTATCAACTCGTTTTAGAAACATGTATGTAAAGGATACAAAATAAGATGAAGATTTTAAATTGAAAGAATATGTTGTCTTCTCTCCCCAGCCAGCTTCCTGGATGCCTTTCTAAGAAGAGCAAATGCAGATGTGCATGTAACCCAAAATGTTTTATTCAAAGATGCAGACCCTTCTTGCTTTGTTTTTCTGCTTAGGTGATTCGAAAACATGCAGTCTCCCTTGGTACTTTGAACTCCCTTTTGGCATTAAATAATTTCCATGGGAACTGGGGCTAAAGAGAACATCTCAGAACTCATTAAGTATTATGCTACTTAAATAAGATTTTTAATTTCCCTTGTTCTCCCTTTTGTTACATAATCAATAACTACCAAGACATATTTCTTTTTTTTTTTTTTTTTTTTGCGCTACACGGGCCTCTCACTGCTGCGGCCTCTCCCGTTGCGGAGCACAGGCTCCGGACGCGCAGGCTCAGCGGCCATGGCTCACAGGCCCAGCCGCTCCGCGGCATGTGGGATCTTCCCGGGCTGGGGCACAAACCCGTGTCCCCTGCATCGGCAGGCGGACTCTCAACCACTGTGCCACCAGGGAAGCCCCAACACATATTTCTTAATGAGGCAACTCCTGGACAAGTCTGGAAAATGGTGTCTGAACCACAAAGGTTCCTATTTACAGAGAATGCAACATCTATGTTTTTTAAAAGATGCTTTGCATCTCAGTTGAAGCAGAAAACGAATCTAAATATTTCCAATGTAGCTCAGCCTTTTAGCCACACAAGGAAAATCCTATGCCGAGATTCCAGGATTGTTCTTTGTCTTGGAAATCTTCCATCATGTGCTTTTACTCTTCCAAATGCCACATCAGAGTCACAGATGGCAGCATGATTTGAGCAGGTTGGAGCTTCTCTGTTTTTTAATCCAAATCCTAAATTAGATGGAAGTCGGCATTAAACTCTCAGCCTCCTCCACCCCTGTCTCCCCCTTCCTACTCCTCGTTGTTTTCATCTCATCGAGCTTTCAATTTTTGACCTGTTAGTATTTTTTTACCAGCACAATTAAAACACCAGAGTCGCAGAAATGTCGATACCACTTCCCAGCACCTCAAACATTTCCTTTCTTGTTTCAATTTGTACGCTCAAAATCTAAACTAATTGAGGTTATCAGGTGAATGCTGGATGCTAGTTTTGCCCATTTATAAAGGTAGATATAATGTTGATAGTAGGTTTGGGCTTGGCATTTAAAAATGAAAATATTACATTTTAGGCTGTTTCTACATAGCACAAATATTCCTCCAATATCCAAACATTTGGTTTAGGATTTGTTCTTCCATTTTTCACTTTTCATCCAGATGCTTGATATGATTTAGATGTGACTTTAAATCTTAAAACTACAAATTGCATATACATTTCATGTATTAAGATTCAAAGTTGTTAACGCATCAAATTTCAATGACATGGAAATATTAACTCCTGCCCAAAAATATGAAAATCATGTATGATTTTAAACCGTTAACATCTTTTAGAATTTGACGAAAATTTATTGACTGTCTACTACATGAAATGTGTTGGTCTGAGAATTTGAGGGATACAGTGATGAGAATGAAGGGGTCTGCCCTCAAGTTAATGTGCATAACAACACTCTGTTTAACAGGTTGAGACAAACATATTATTACAGGACACATTACTTTGCTGTAAAAAGATCTCTGCTTACAGATGCCATTGATTTTGCTTGTGTATTGCTACCTGTTTCCATACATTTGTGTGCTGTAACATGAAATTCCGGGCTTGGTTTAATGAATCAATTCATTCAACAAATATACGAGCACCTACTATGTTCTAGACTTTGAACATGGCGCTGAGGATGGAGAGAAAGTCATCTCCCTTCTCAGGAGATGCATGCAGTCTAGTCAATGAGGCCATCCAAATAAATCCACAAATTACAGTATGGAACGAGCCGTGGAGGCATGCACATGGTCTGGGAGCACTGTGCTGACATTTTTATGTTCCTCTCTACTTAGTTTCCAAATTTCATACCTTCTCCTTGCTAGCTCCCTTTGCTCTAACCCAGACCTCCTTGAAACATACTGTAAAAAACAGATCCTTGGAAGAAGCCCGTAATCAGATAGACTTTTATATCTGGCTCCACCATTGACAAACTGTGTGTCCTTGGACAAATTGTTTTAACTTCTCTGAGTCAGAATTTCTCCTTCTGTAATATGGAGATGTTAATACTCTGCATATATTTGATGTGAGAATAAAGGGAAAGGACCTACATCAGGTGCCTAGCAAAGTGCCTAAGCATCATACATATGAGTACTCTCCCCCCCACTGCCACAGTTCAAATGACCTCATAGGTCACATCTCACGTCTGGCCTTGTTAACCAGCCTGACTAATAATGATGATAGCCAACATTTATGGAGCATATGCAACGAGCCAAGCATCCCTGATGTGTCATCTCATTTCATCCTCACAACCACCCATTGAGTAGATGGCCTCTTGCTCCATGCGTGTTATATGGGAAGGAAAAATTTCCAGGCACAAGGCTACAAGGAAGACTGTATTGCTGAGAACAACAGGCTTCCTTCTCCATAGTCTTTTCCTCTTTCCTTTTCAAAATGTCCCCCAGCCAAATGCTCCCCAACTGTTGCAACCTGCCTTGTAATCAAATTCTGCCCAAATGCTGCTTGGCTGTGTTAGGCACCTTGAAACCCTTTAGCACTTTCTTGTCTGCTATTTGTAGTTTATTCTTATCTCAGAAGAAGAAAACTTGCCATTTAACTATACACTACAAAGTAGGGTAAGATCAATGTCATTAAGATCAATGTCTTATTGGTTATCCACCTATTTTGCTACCTGAAGCATCTATTCTACTTTCATTTTCTCTTTCCTTTGAGGAAAATCTATGATTCTGTGAACACACACGGTCTCTACTGTGAGCCCCTGTATGCAGGAAAGAAAAGACTGGCTAGAAACTACCTGGATTCTTCAATCTGTGGCAAGCTTTATGATGAACTTGTGCCAGAAGCCAAATGGATAGTTTTGTAATGAAAGTTCTTAGCAGGTAGAGGGCAGAGAAGTGACAAGCTTAGCAACCAATCACCATCATTACAATTCAATGGTGTAAAGACCTTTCTGACCGAAAACCACATATTTATCCATTCGGTTCATGGTTCCTGGAGGTGATTCACCCAGGGGAGTCAATGTATATATACTGTGTATATACTGTGAAAGTATACAGACAGGCTGTCCTCGTAGTTACTTGATGGAATGTCCACTGTTTATACTAATAATTTGCAAGCCCAATATATTTGAAATTAAGGGAGAACTTAATATCTTCTCAGTCCTTCTGTTTCAGGGTGTTGTGTTAGCCAGTTCATAACCTTTCTTTTATCACCTTGTTGCTGTCATCTGGAAATCTGAAGAAATTTTATTTGTGCCACAGTCTATCTTTGGAAAGTTTCTTGGTCATGGTTGTTAATTTTGTCGGTAACAGCTCATCCCCATTTTAATTTCTTTTTAAATTTATTTTTAACGTAGCTAATGAAATAAAATCATCTACTTTTAATTTAGCACTATTACAGTACTCATTACACTCACCTTTAGTCTACTAATGAATTATTATTAAGTTCAATAATATAGTTGTTGTGCATATAAAATTGCATATAGAATTCCATATGTTGTGCATATAGAATTCGCCAAAGCAGATCAAACACATTGTGCTCAAAAAACCTGAAATGTTTTCTTCAACTGGTATTTCTTAAATCCATAATTTTACCTCCTCTGTCTTGTTGCTCAAACCAGAAACACAGGCAACTTTCTCTCTCTTTACCCCCCCCCCTCATCAGGGTCTATTGATTCAATCTCCTAAAAATCTGTTTTTATCAACTTTTCTCCATCCTTCTTGCTACAACCTAGTCCAACCTACCATAATCATAAGACCTATTAACTGTTACTCCATATCCTCTTTTTCAGTTTGTTTAATTTATTTTCCAAGGTGCAGCCAAAGTTAATCTTAGAAAATCTCATATCTTTGATGTCCTTCACCTACTTAGAATCCTTCAGTGGCTTTCCATGTCGCTCACAATTATTGTTTAATATGGTCTAGTAGACCTCACAAAACCTGAGGCCTGGCTCCACTCTGTCCTCTGTCCCAGCCATTCTCTCTCTTATTTTCATGTCTTAGTCACACTGGCTGATCCAAGCTCTTTTCTGCCTCAGGACATTTCCACATACTGTTCACTGCCTGGAACACTCTCCAACCCTCCTTCCTATGTCCCCTTAACCAAGCTAACTCATAGTTATCCTGCAGATAACAACTAAAAAAATCTTTCAAGGAATAATTTCCTCCTCTCGACCTTACCCACAAACACACTCCTAACTAGGCCCCCAGTTCTGTGTCCAAACTACCGTGAATCCCTCCATTATATTTACAATACAATTTACAATAATCACTTGTTTAAAATTTATGTTCTCTGAGAGAGTGATAACAGGTAGGAAAATTAATCAACAGATCCAGCTGTGCAAATCCCACCCTGCTTAACTGACTTAAAATCCAAATTCCAGTAATCTGAGAAAATTTTAATCCCAATAATTAATGCTGGGGTTTGTCCTTCTTTCCTTAGTATTATATAAAAATCTAAGTGGGGTGTCTTACTCTGTCCCAAGGCACTTCAGAGGCCTATCCAGCCTTTGCTATACACTGACTACTGCAGAAAAGCCCATTTTTTTCTTCTCACATTGTGTCACATGGCCTCCATCTGTTCTGTGCTACACATGAGGCCCTGGGAATCTTTACTGGGAGTGGTGAGAACTCTGTGGCCTGGGGTCAGCCTCTCTGGGTACCCTTCGAGTCTTGCCATTGCCAAGGGTACTGCCAAGGAAAAGGGGCAGGACCGTTCTGCTGGCAGACCCAGAAGCCTCTGCTCCCACCATCGTCTGAGAAATCTCTGTCCTTTCTCAGTGGGGAAGGTATTTCTCTCTCTCCACTTCTCCGCTCTTTGTGAGCACAGTCTTTTAGAAAAGCAAAAAGAGGGCTGCTTCCAAAGAGTTTCTACTTTCTGCTTTGCAAAACAAACCTTTGAGGCAAGAAACAAAAGTTATCTGCTTAAAATAAGAAAGAGAATAAAATACAGGAGGAAAGAACACACAAAATAATGTTTGGAGACAATTCATGAGGTCAGTTCTTGCTCATAGAATGTGCTCAACATACATAGTTATTGAAAGAATGAATGGATTTCAACTATTAACTCAATCCTAATATGTGTTTTGTATGTATCTGAGCATGTTAACAGACCTACCTGCATGTATATGGAAAGAAAAACGTGAGCTGACTTTTATGGGCAGCAAGGAGGGTAACATTTCTAGTCTCTGTATTACTTATCACAGCGCCACATGCAGCTCCAGCTCCATGGCCAACTGTGTACTTGGTAAAAGAAGAGAAAAATGAGTATGTGTTATAAGAGAGTTCCCTATAATACATGAAATCCAGGGTGTGTTTTCCGTAGGCTGACAGCAGCCTGTCTTCCCCTACAAAGTGGGCGGGGAGTGTGAATGACTGAGAGGTAGAATGAACTACAGGAGGCCTTTTAGCACACGTGAAGCAGAACAGAGTGCTTTGGGTATAGTCAGAGTTTAAATCAAGTAGACTCTAACAAATTTTGTACTATGGTACTTAGCTAACCTCACCCTCAAGTGGGCAAAACATTTTCACTTCCCTTTCCCAAAGCTGAGATAAGTTTTGGGAAAGGAGATTTATCATCCTCATTTATAAAGGTCACACATACACAGAGAGAAAGAGAGAGGGAGGGAGAGAAATTGCTTCTGACACAGTTCTTCAGCTGGATTTCTTCTTATTTTTCCAGAAGAAATTCAGCAATTGGGCTATGTTTGCAGAAATTCCATTCAACTTTCTAAAGCTACATATCATCTAATATATGGTTGATGCTTAAGAATATCAAATAAAGAACAATCATTTCCTGGGAACTGAGCTCTTCCCTAGCTATGAATATTTGGATTTTGCAAAATGTGTCTGTTCCTGCAGCAGTGAAGCCAACCTGAACTTTGGCAAGACGCCTGTCCTACAGGACTGGTTCTTTTAAGAACAAATCCCCCAGCTCCAGGAAGCACATCTGCTCAAATGTAAGTGGGATCCAATTCAGGTAATTCGCTCCCTCACCACCTTGTGACAATCTTGTTTCTGTTTCGGTGTTTCTTCTGCAGCTCCCCTTCTCCTCTGGACCTGAAAATTGATGCACCATTTCATCTGCACTTTCAGAAATCCAGTTTCCTTTTCATATCCTGTTTTTGGCTCACAGGCTGCCTCTTAGCCACTATCTCCATGGACTGATACTCTTATAAAGAGTCTCCTCTCTTGCATCAGATTCAGATTTGGACCTCAAAGATATCCCCGACCATTCATAGCCCCACTCGAAACAGGTTAGGTCATATTACCCTGTCTCAGAATTTGAATCTTTATCAAAGAATTCTAATACTGGATTTCTAGTTTTAAAAGAATCTCAGCAAGATATAGGGCTAGCTTGATATAGATACTCTGGTCATCATTCATATCTAATTCATTTCAATCATTGGGAAAGCCAGTTCTTCAACAAAGGTATTCAGCCTTCTTTAAATAAATTCCTTTATTTAATATTCAAACTAGTGCCCAACCAAGCTTTTGTGGCACCCACTCTAAAGACCAGCCAGGAAAATGCTGTAATCCTTTTATTCTAAGAATACAGGACACATTTTCCACAAGGTGATTTAGGTTCTCATGAAAATACATATACCCGGAGGCACTAGATCTAAAGATACAGTCAGCAAGTAGAGGCGTGACTCCGTCCTCCTCACCATAAGGAAGCACAGTTTCTGGTGTTACAGAAATTGTTTCTCTACACAATTATAACAGGGAAGTGCCCTGACTCACACTTAACAGATGAATGCCGTTGCATTGCATAAGCTATATGATGAATGAGGATGAAATCAGGTCACAGAGCATTATTAAAGAGAAAAGTAACATCAACGTATCCAACCATAAAATTACAGCCAAGGATGCTGTCATAAGTCAGCAACTCTTATGGAAATAGCAAGTCTAGTTTGTCGCCCATGTACCCGAGGGCCAGTATTCTATGAGACTGATGTTCACCCAGAAGTGCTCTCCATTGGTGCCCGCCTCTGCCCTGGCCTCACCATCCTTCTTCGACCCAGCCCAGACCACCTGACCCACCTTTAGCTTCAACACTGTTACATCATTAGAAACCAGCTCCAGCCTTAGTGACAAGGAATTTAAGAAGTTCTAGACCAAAATGGTACAGATGAACTTATTTGCAAAGCAGAAATAGTGTCACAGATGGAGAAAACAAACTTATGGTTACCAAGGGGAGAAGATGGGGGCTAGAATGAACTGGGAGATTGGGACTGACATATATACACTACTATGTATAAACAGATAACTAATGAGGACCTACTGTATAGCACAGGGAATTCTACTCAACGCTCTGTGGTGACCTAAATGGGAAGGAAATCTAAAGAAGAGTGGATGTGTGTATTCATACAACTGATTCATTTTGCTGTACAGCAGAAACTAACACAACATTGTAGAGCAACTATACTCCAATAAAAATTAATTTTAAAAAAGTTCTAGACCAATATTTGGATGTGACACTCAATCCAGCCCTGACCTCACCTCATAGACACGCATTCACAATTGCACCTTGGTAGTTTTCTTCTGCTCACTCAAATTTTACAAAAGCATGGCTTTTGAAACCAGATGGGTATTAAGTTCTAATCCTATTTCCACGAAGAAGTTTTCGCATCTGACTTCTTGCCTGTAAAATGAAAATAAAACCTGTACTTGTAGGGTTGTTATAAGCTTTCCCTGAGATGGTAAATATGCAATTGCCTAGCAGAGTGTAGCACTTGGGAGATGCTTAACTTGTTGCTTTTTAAAATTCTCATACTACAATTTTGAAGTTTTCCTCTGGTGGGTCTGTGATCTTGTTGGTCGAAAATTTCAATATCTCATTTTAAAAATTTCAGCAGTCTAATTAGGCATTTATTCTTCTAGGCCTCCACTATCCAAATATAGTACCGTATATTTAAATATGGCTACTTAAATATAAATTTTATTTACTTATTGTAAAGAAAATTAAGTATTTAGTTCCTCAGTTACAGTAGCCACATTTCAAGTGCCCAATGGCCACATATAGCTAGTGGCTACTGTGTTGAACAACACAAATAGAGAACATTGCCATTACAGCAAAAAGTTCTATTAGACAGCACTGACATAGACAATATCTAAGGAACTAATATATTTAATTACTTAGCTCTGAAGCATTTCATAACCTTTTTCCTTAACATGTCAAAATATGACAGATGGGGCTCCCCTGGTGGCGCAGTGGTTGAGAGTCTGCCTGCCGATTCAGGGGACACGGGTTCGTGCCCTGGTCCGGGAAGATCCCACATGCCGCGGAGCGGCTGGGCCCATGAGCCACGGCCGCTGAGCCTGCGTGTCCGGAGCCTGTGCTCCGCAACGGGAGAGGCCACAACAGTGAGAGGCCTGCGTACCACAAAAAAAAAAAAAAAGACAGATGGCCCAGAGGCCATTTGCTTCTATGACACGTTATTAAACTTAAAAATTGTTTATGCTTATTTTGGTCACATGAATAACAAGATTCTCAGTTTTGAGCCTTCTATTCTTAGGTTAGGACAGCAGTGCTTAAAAGGAATTAACCTGGGACTTAACTGACCTTTAGAAATAGAAATCACATTAAAGGTCCTTGAAAGATGTTGAAATATTTCTCCTCAAAAAATTGAGTTGAACTAAATATTTTGAGAGATGGGGTCTCAGAGGAGTATCAATATCTAATATTTCATGTCCAATTTAATAGTATCCATATCGACTCATGAGAAATCTTCATTTGTTCCAAAGTCTTCCATATGATTCTTCGATGATTTGAAGTGAAACAGAATAAATAAGGCATTCAACAGGTTTCCCAGCTTTTACTGCTGGTATCTTCCTGTTGCTAGCTTCCAAAAGGCCACAGGTTACCCTTCAAGAAAACTCTCTCTTTTACTTCTCCAGGAACCCTTTCTTCAGATTACTCACCAGCTTAGAGTGAAAAACTACCTCATTAAATGGGGAAAATCATGTGGCATAAAACACCATTCACTCATTCACTCATCATGTATTATTGAGTCCTTGGTATACGTCAGACCTTGGCTAGATGCTGCAGATACAGTGAAGAACAAAATAAACCTGTCCCTTTTGTATGGTGCTTATGGATGAATATTCTAATTCAGACTGACTTAGATTAATACAATTATAAGAATTTTTAGTTGCTTTTATTTTCTCACCCTCAGGCTAAATGGTTTATTCTTCTGTTGCCATGTGTATGGAAGAAGGAACATTCTGTTCAACAAACATTTTCATAGTCAAGTCAAAATTATATTCTCCAAAGCCACCCAATCCTGGTCTGAGTTAACCAGCTACAAATTTGGGCTAAGTCACCAAGATGGAAAGTATGTTTCACCTCATAAACCAACTGTAATTAATTGGTATTGGTATCTGAGCTATTCTGAGAAGCTGTACTGAGAAAGGTATTAAGGCCAGATTTAGTGGGATCGGGGAGTGTTGTGATCTATTAGCAATGTCTTCCATGAGTTCAAGGGATTAGAGTATGACAGGTATGCCCAGTTACTTGCACAGCCTGGGGGAAAATGAGAGGGGTGGTGGGACGAAGTATTATCCCAGAGCAAGGCAAGCAAGGGCAGACACAGAAGCCTGGAAAAGCATCAAGTTTAGATGACTTGTCTTCAAACGGCCCATGTGTTCTTTGGTGGCTCCCAGTCTGAATCAAAGTCTTATTCTTTCTGCTATTAGCTTCTCTAAAAAAACCTCCTTCTCTTCTAAACTTTCTCCAGCCAATTTGTTCACATACAAATCATCTTGTTATCATTAACATTAAACTTGACAGTCTTAAAATTCAACTCTAAATTTGATGGGTTCTTCATTTACAGAGAACTAAATTTTGAAATTACCAATTAAATGAAATTAGTCATGTACTTAGATCACCAAACTGTTTAGGAGAATTCTGTCAAGAAATTCTGTCATATATCTCAGGATGTGTTTTTCTCCATTAAAGTGAACAAGAGGATGAATATGTGTTTAGTGCACAAAAGACAGAACAATAAAGCAAACTATACTGTGATATCCTATTCCCCCTAAAATGTTCAATTTCTCATTTCTATGCCATAAATACTTAAGTACTCCCTAAAATGTTTATTCAAAAAAAAAAAAGCATGAAATCTCCTTTTCCCTCCACCAACGCATATCTGTGTACGTGTATGTGTAGGCTAATGATAAAACAGAAGAAGAGAAACTAACTATAAAATTACCAATGACTAATTCACTGCAATGTCTGGCATATCATCCTTATAACTCTGTAAAGTTACTCAATGTAGTGAAGAGATGAGTTGTTTCATGCCTATAATTTGTGTAGTAGAGGTCTGTTCATCTTTTAAGATGTATACTGTATGAAAAGGAATAGTACTTATATATTTTAAACTAAATGGCAAATGAAAAAAAGAAACTCATGCAAAAAAGAAAATAATGGCCCAAATATACTCAAATAACAAACACAAATAACCTCATGATACAGAACTCTGAGTCAAAAGAACTGAATATTTGTCTATCCCTGCCCCCTTGTGGTAATATGTACCTCTCAGGTAAGATAAGCACATTTTTAGAGGAGGGAAACAAACACTTGAGGTTTGAAAACAGACAAGAAAAACGTGAAAGCAGAAAGGAATTCTTATACTTAATACATGACAGAATAATTTTATTTCCATCAGCGTGTGTATACTTAATGTAACATCTGTGCTTAATTTTTAAGAGCTACGGTACAAGAACAGTTATAAATGCAGACTCTAAATTAGTCTGAGACAGAAACAAATAGCAAAATTACAGTTCATTTTTAGTTTAGGTTTTCAAAGTTCTGAAATGGTAATTATGCAGCGCTATGTTTTACCCAGAGACTATATAGGATTAAATGATATATGACACTCAATCACAATGATGAATGTTTATTGAAGACCTTCTTACTACATGCCAGGCTCTGGATCAGATCTTGGGAAGTACCTGATAAGCAATCATAAACATAGTCTTTGCCCTCATGGGGTTTATGCCTTGCAAAGAAAAGAGACAAGCAACAAATAATCACAATAAAAAATTACAGTCTCAAAGCGGTGTTTGAAGAAGAGGATATGGTTGTATGAGAGCCAATGAAATGCATCTAGTGGTGGGGAGTCTGCAGAGAAGGAAGGTCGGGAAGGCTGTGCCTGTGGAGAGGTTAAAGAGTATATGAGAACTCTCTGTACTTTCTGCTCAATTTTACACTTTTCCACACTCTTCCACTAAGCTTTATAAACCTAAAACTGATCTAAAAAATAAAGTCTACAAAAAAAAAAAAAGAGAGAGGAAGAGGAGCTTCATAGCAAAGGGTACTGGGGTAGGTAGAAAGAGGCATGCACAGAAAAGTACACAAAAAAATCCCAGGGTCTTAAAAGGTCAATGCCTGAAGCCCAAAGAAGGAGCAAGGTCTCCAAGGAACATGGAAAGATATTCAGGGGCTAAAACTTGCATGATCATGTGAGCCATGTTATGAATTTAGGTCTTTAGGAGTAATGTGGAGCTATTAAAACGTTTTAAAGAGGATAGCGATAAAATCTGATTTTTATTTTAGAAATATATTGAATATTTTAAAATAAAGCTTAAGAAAAGAGAAGATGAGGGAGACAAAATAACATACTACCTTTGTTAAGTTGTCATACATTTAGTGGGTGCTTACTAGGTGTCAAACTTTGTTCTAAGCTTTTAGGTGTAAAAATTTAGTTCACACAACCCCATAAGGTAGGTAACAGACTGTGATAGTGCTTTCAACAAGAGGTGATGGAAGCTTAGACTAAAATAGTGGCAATGGAAAGGAATGATGAAAATATATTTGACAAATATATGGAAGAATCAATGATGCGTTGAATTTGGAGACTGACAAGGAGAGGGTGGCATGAATAACTCCTTAGTTTCTGGCTTATGCCACTGGAGGGAAATTTGGTGCTATGTCCTAAAATATGAAACTTCAAGGAAGATCAGAGCGTTGGAGTGGTGGGAAAGAAGAGAGGAATATACCTCTGGTCTTGGAAACATTGAGTCTAAAGAGTTTCTGAGACATCCAAGTGCACGTGGGGTATGCCCATGGAGATCTGGGTCACGTCTAGAGCCATGGACTGGTAAATTATTTCCTCAAAGAAAGATAGTGACTGAAGCCATGGCAAGATGAAATTGCCTAGGGATAGAACAGAGAAAAAAAGTATAGAACTAAGCCTTGGCCAGGGAAAAGAAGGTGAACCTGAAAAGAGGAAAACAAACAACAAACCTCTGACCAGAGAAGCTTAAAATAGCTTGGTTGTAAAAGGGTTAGCAGACATCCCTTAAGAAGAATGTCACGAGGAAGAGAGGCTTCAATGAACACAAGAAAGTTGTAGAAATTGGAGAAAGGTGCAGAGTACAGGCAAATTTGCTGGTGGCAAACAGTAGACAAAGTCACTAAAAATCAGTTCACCAAATGGCTGGTTCACTGACAACCAACCCAATAAATATTTTGACTTGACAAAAGATAATCTTATAGGTTTTAAAAACAGTATTTGATTTGATGACTGAATATGAAGTAGTTCATATGTAATAAGCAAAATCTTAGTTTTCATATGGGAATTCTCAACTTACACTGATTTTTACTCCTTTATAAAATGTCATTTTATATTGAGCCAACCTTTTAGCATTCATCTGTTAGCTTTCATAGTATTTTTACTCAATTTATTTTTTACCTTTCTTTACCATCTTTTTATTTGGTCCATTGTGGTCATTTATTTTCATTGTTTTTTGCGTTTTCAAGAATCATTTTTCAAATTGCTACCAACCAAGTCACGATACTCTAATTTTTCCTTAATAGAAGTTACATTTTTAGTTTTATGGAAATGTGATTTTTAAACTAATTCTGATTCTTTTAGATAAATTTAAATTTAATTCTAAAGTTAACTTAAATATTTCATTTAATTAAAATTTAATTTAATTTAAAATTCTGATTTATTTTAGTGCCTGTGAGTTTAAATTTAAAGTTTACTCTTAATTAAAGTTTAATTTAATCTTAAACTTTAAATGCTAGAGATATAAAAGGAAAGCTGGTATGCCATTTGAGGAAATGGCAAAAGAAATAGGAGAATTCTTAAAGTTTACTAAAATAGAAAATGACATTCAAAGATAGCTGAAAATATTTCAGAGGTAGACAAATGGTCTCATTAAATATAAAACAGGGCGAAAAGGGGGTAGGTTGGAAAACAGCTTCTCCTTTGAGAATTTTGTTTTTATTAATACTGATGCTGTTTTTCTAACCTTTTGCATTTATAGTTTTTTTTTTTTTGGTCAGGTTCTCAGATAATATATCAACATTAAAAAGTTAATATGCAGAAAATCATATTTCATCACTGGGAATCAAACTTAAACAGCCAAACTGCTTTAACTACGAAAACCATTTGGAATAAATTGATGAATGTGGTAACTCTGATGAACCCAGTCATTTGGCAAATGGCCTTTCAGTGAACTGGACTATTAGCAAATATATTTTCAAATTAGGAAGTGTCCAATTCACTGTAACAAAGACAAGCTTCCTTTTTTAAAAACTCTCACAATCTAGAAGGAGAGGTGAATCCTCAAATAGTTGCAAACCTTCTGACAAATATTTTTATGAGAATGGCAAATAATGTACCTTCAGCATTCAATGCTCAGGAGGCATGGAAAATGGCAAATGGTAGGTAATGATGAATGAACAAAAGCCTATCAAGTTGAATTATATTTAGGAAATGGAATTTCTTGTTAATTAGCAAGACTTAGAACTTGATTGGCTATAGGGGATGACTGAAGGAGCAGATCCAAAGATGAGGGGCCACTTCCAACTTGGACAAATGGGCAAATTGCCAAAACAGGGAAATTTAGAGGGAGAACTGCTAGAAGGACAGATATTTAGAGAGGAAGAGAGGTTATACATTCAGTTTTAGAAATGTTAAGTTTGAGCTGCCTGTGCAGCACCTAAATTGGGAATGTTAAATAGAACTTGATTAAATGGCTACAGAAATCAAAAACAACGGGTAGACTAGATAAGGTAGGAATACGTGGCATATATTTTGTAATTGAAACCACAGGAGTGATTGATATTAACAGCAGAATATTTAGAGTAAAAAATAATAATAATTTGGGGTAAGAACCCTGAGGAATACCAACATGTAAGAAATAGAGGAAAATGAACCCCCAAAGTTAGGCTGAGAAAGAGTGGCTACAAGAGTAGTGTGGAGTGAAAAGTTTGCTAAGGAAAAGAGAGCATGTTTCAGGAAAGAGAGAGTAGTCAACAGAACTAAATATTTCAGAAAGGTTGAGTGATATAAGAAGAAGGCAGTCTCCATTGGACGTGTTACCAGAAAATACGGGCAAACTATTTGAGTGGTGAGGATGTAAGCCAGGTTTCTTGAAGGGTGAGAGTGAGGAAATAAAGACAGCAAATGAAGGTAATGAAGGAGGGAACAGTAGTTTCAGGGAATGGCTTTTCTCAAGACTGTGGGGATATAAGCATGTTTAAACACAGACAGAAAGTGAAAATAGAGTGAGAGAGTTTAAAGATATATGGAGGTTCTACCATGCTTGCTTTTTGAACAAATTGCTTAAATTTTTCTGCTCTTAATTCTTCTGCCTGCAACATGGAGATACAAAATCGTGCCTACTTCATGAGGTCTAATGATATAATCCATGCAGAGCTTCACATATTGCCTGGCACACACTAATCAGTAAATACTGGCTAATACTCAATAGCAAGAGTATGACTGGAGCAGGAGGAAAGGAGAGAAATGGGATTTGGATCCACATTTATGTGTAGATTTGGCAATAGGAAGTTAACAAAGTTTCAGTCTCATAACTACTGTTTTCTCTGCCAGGTAGAGAATGGAAAAAATGGTAGTGGAATCAGTGGCTTAGAAAGCAAGAAAAAGGATTGTTTTCTCGCATCTAAGGGAGGATGGAAGGAGGTAAAGAAACTAAAATTTATCACGTGTCTTCTATGGACATACATGAAAATAAATGTTTTGTTTACATTATCTCATTTAGTTCTCGAAATAAAGTATCTATTATTCCCATTTCATAGATGAGCAAATTGAGGTTTCTAAACCTCAGTCCAAAAGGGTGATGGGGTCTTTCCCTATAGTCATTTAAGAACTCAGGCTGATAAAATCTCTGCCGTTTTCAACAATATGGCTTCCAAGTTTGACATAGTCATCTCCAGTCAAGAAAAAACTTAGAAAGAAATTTTTTTGTTAATCTGTTGTTGCTGTTGTTGTTGTTGTTTCTTTGTTTGCTGGTTTATTTGTTGTGGGCCAGGAAGATGGTATGGACCAGACTCAGAAGGGATACCCATAACTTGAATTCCTGTGCCATTGACTAGAAGTCAGCCATACATTACAGTCAGCGGTCTCTGCCACTGTTTGTTTATTTGTTTGAGGAGTTTTGGGAGCAGGCAGGAAGATTATGAATTTTTTTAGAACCATTGCATTTAAGAATAATTTATGTATATTTAAGTGGAATTTCACTTGTAGAAGTAGAGCTTAAGGGAGAATCTCCATGGAGTTTTGAGGAGAACCCTGAGTATTGTATAAAGTAAACAAGACCACCAAGCTTTGAAATAAGTAAGATTGCCCCAAAAAGATATTAGAGTAGCCATAGAATCTTAATATTTTCTTAGATAAAATAGCACTGAGAGAATCCCTACCTACTGATTTAAAAATTAGTAAGGATAAAATGGGAAAATAGGTCCCAAATTGCTAGGCAAATACATAGAATTATTATTTCATAAAATACAGTAAAGAACTAAAGAAGTAAGAATAGGTAACAGTCTATGATACTGTGGTTCTCTTTTCAACCTTTTTTTCTGCTAATAAACGTATTTGCTATGCAATTAAAAATCATGTAACAAAGGAGAAATTCCAGTCAAACATATATGGGCTATTTAGGAGCCAGAAATAGTTATTGGTGTTTCCTGGAAACCAGCTGAGAATCTGTACTTAGTTTTTTTCGATTGTATTTGAATCAGTTGCATGATATAGTTCATGCCATATCTCTGGTAACTGTGTAAGCAAAAATTTAAAGCAAGCAATAAAACAAACAAACTCACAGTCTTAATGGAGATAATGCTCAACTTCACAAAATCATATAATTCTTCCAGAACAAATTCCTCCATGAACAGCAAGTGTAGTAAAAAGAGCAATAGACTTATACTTTTGTTCTAGTTCTGCTAATATCTACTTGAGTAATTTGGGGAAAGTTACTTTCCTTTGGGGGACTCTGCTTTCCCATCTGTAAAATGACTCAAGTTTTAGCTAGATTAGATTCAGTTTATGAAACATTTATTTGATGTTTATTGCCAAACTCTCTGCCAAGTACTAGAGATATAAAGACGATTGCGATATAATTCCGGTGCTAAACTGTTTATGGACGTTCCTCTTTCTTTCCTGGGTACATGGAAGACTAATATTCCCAGTTCCACTCTCATTAGACAAAACCCTATGATTAGTTATGGTCAATGAAATATGAACAGCAAAGACCTGTGCCAGTCCCGTATGAGGCAGTTTCTAACCTCTCTCTTCTGCCATACAAGTCATAGAAAGCCCTCGTACTGGGAAGGTGAAGGTTCAAATTTGAGTGTTGGGAAAACTGGACAGCTACATGCAAAAGAATCAAATGGAGGACTTTCTCACACCATATACAAAAATATACTCATAGATCAAATACCTAAATATAAGACCTGAAACCATAAAACTCTTAGAAGAAAACATAGTATGCTATTTGCCATTGATCTTAGCAATAGTTTGTTCAATATAGCTCCTCAGGCAAGGGGAACAAAATCAAAAATAACAAATGGGACAACATCAAACTAAAAAGCTTTTGCAAAATGAAAGAAACTATCAACAAAACAAAAAGGCAGCCTACAAATGGGAGAAGATATTTGCAGATGATATATCCGCTAAGGGGTTAATATTCAAAATATACAAAGAACTAATACAACTCAATATCAAAAAAACCAAACAAACAAATTGAAAAATGGGCAGAAGACCTGAACAAACAGTTTTCTAAAGAAGAAATACAGATTGCCAACAGATCATGAAAGGATGTTCAACATCACAAATCATCAGGGAAATGCAAATCAAAACCACAATAAGATATCACTTCACACCTGTCAGAATGGCTATTATCAAAAAGACAATAAATAACAAATTTGGCAAACATGTGGACAAAAGGGAACCCTCATGCCCTGTTGGTGGGAATGTCAATGGGTACAATCACTATGGACAACAGTACAGAGGTTCCTCAAAAATTAAAAATAAAGCTACAATATAATCCAGCAATCTCACTTCTGGGATTTTCCCAAAGAATACAAAAACACTATTTTGAAACGATATTGCACCTAGATGTTCATTGCAGCACTATTTACAAGAGCCAAGATATGGAAACAACCTAAGCGTCCATCAACAGATAAATGGACAAAGAAGTTGTGATATACACACACACACACACACACACACATATACATACACACGCACATACATATATACAATGGAATACTACTCAGCCATAAAAAAGAATGAAATCTTGCCATCTCTGGTAACATGGATGGATCTACAGGATACTATGCAAAGTGAAATAAGTCACACAGAGAAAGACAAATATCGTATGATAGCACTTACATGTGGAATCTAAAAAACCAAACAAATGAACAAACAGAACAGAAACAGAGTCATCGACACAGAGAACAAATAGGTGGCCAGAGGGGAGGGGGGCATGGGGAGTGGAGAAATAGGTCAGGGAGATTAAGATGTACAAGCTTTTAGTTAAAAAATAAATGAGTCACAGGGATGACGTGTAAAGCATGGGGAATATAGTCAATTATATTGTAATAATTTTGTGTGGTGACATATGGTAACTACACTTATTGTGGTGATCGTGTTGTAATATATAGGGATATTGAATCACTATGTTGTGCACCTGGAACTAACATAGTGTTGTAGATCAATTATACTTTAATTTTTATAAAGAAAGGGAAGATGTGTAAAGTAAGGGTGAGTGTGAAAATCTAAATGAAGCAACTGGAAATATTGCACTGAGACAGAAGAGAAGACAGTTAAGGATGAGACCTTAGGGAGCGCTAACATTGAAAAATTATATAAAGACAAGTTAATAAAGAAAACTGAGAAGAGACGACCGAGAAGAAGAGAAAAAGCTGGAAGGAAATGGTGAACTGGAAACCCAGAAAGGAGAATTTTCCAACAGGGTCAGAAATTGCCTATAAAGTCACTTACTAGGAAGTCATGAGATGTGATATGAGAAGAGGCCTTTGGATTTGAAATTATGGAAGTCTTGAAGAGAGAAATGCAGATTTGAGTCATTTGAGAAATGAAAAGGTGGTAAAATACGCATTTATCAAAGGGTGTCTTGTGAAACATTTACGCACAAAATGCTTCCCCAAAAGACAGAGGGGTTCATGATTAAATACATTTGAGGCATGCTGCATACTCTATGCCTATAAGGAAATGTCTTAAAGATCTTTTCATGATTTTCTCACTTTGAGGGATGAGAAAAGGGGAAAAAAAAGCTATCATTTGCTTACAAACTGATAATACCAAAGCAAGATAGCAAAACTAATATCCTAGGACTGGTCCACAAGTATTGACCAATAATGTTTAGTTTCTACTAATGTTTGGCTTCTACTGTTACTAAATTTTGTGTCACTAAGCAAACTAAAGCACTTGACTAGAGAAGAACTAAGATAAATTTTTAATTGAATATGTTTTGAAAATAAAAGAATCAATAAAATATGCTTCACTTCTGATGTAACAATTTGTAGAGAAGTCAGATTGCCAGCCTGATCACAATTGAGATGTTTGACTAGCCAGTTTTCATAATTTCCCTTTCTCTGATCTGTAAAATGAAAATAAGAATAATATCTATTTCATGGGTTTTTTGAAGAAGTCAATGAGATAAAACATCAAAAGCATTTGGAATATTGCCCAGCACATAGACAATGCTTAATAACTATTAACTATTATTATTACCTTTACTGTGAAGCTTTCCATATCTCCTCAGGATCAAGCTGGCATATAGCAGAAAACTCAAATAGTCTGGACTCCCTGGTGAAGTAAGGTTATTGGCCACGGGAAGTCAATTTAGCATTAAAGCATAATCTTCACACTAATAAAGCATAATAGCGACTGAGGAACCATTACCTTTGGTAACTTCGATTGCAGATGGAAAAATCTGTACTTGAGAATGAACTCTCAATATAGCCCTGACCCTTACAGAAGAACTACACTTGTGGGATTTACTCATTTAGCCCACCTGATTTCATGAAAATAGAATAATCTAATGCATATTCCTAGCTGGGGTTCACACCTAAATGCACACGTCCCCAGCTGAGTGGGTAAGAAGCCTATGCTTTCCTATCATTTCTCTAACCATTGGATTAAATCATTCCTCAAGGAATCTGTTTTCTGAAAGGATACTATAGAAAAATGTTTCGACATTTTCATAATTAAAGAGCAATTCTTTAAATCTTAATGTGAATTAAAAACTTGAACATAAAATCTGCTCTGCAGAAAATGGGATTATACATGCTGCTACTGACAAAGGACTCCCTCCCTGAGAATTTATACCACGTGATAGCGGGGACTGTGAACATCATGAGAGCCTTCCTCTCAAATCTCCCAGACTGAGGACTGCCTCCTGCACAGTTTTGTTTTGTTTTTTTTAAACATAGAATTTTAACCCATTTTTACTTTTAATGTCAGATTTATTCTGAGGTGATTTACAGAATCATCATTAGACATAGAAAAAGTGAAGTCTCCTCTTCCTCATATTGCAATAAAAATAAATACCAGAAATTATCAGCAACATGATTGTGATAAATAGGTTGTCTAGATTTGAAATCCTTGCTCTAGAACTGCACTGAATTCCCCTTAGAATGTTTTTGGAGGTGGATTTTTTTATATCTGTCAACTGAGTTTTTTTATATCTGCCAACCTTAGAAGGCATATTACGCCCTCGCCTGTCTGTCCAGGGAGAGCTCCGCGTTAGCCCGCAGTGATGTGCTTCCCTGAGGACAAGCGACCTAACAGCCCCCAGCTGCTGTTCCACCGAGTCCACGGACTCTTTCTTCCCTTCTCTGACACCTTCAAAGCCTAAAAGGAGGCAACCTATTCACCGACACTTCTATAATTGTACCACGCATCTCTGCTTTCCAGGGCGGAGAGAAGTGTTTTAGAACAGAGACATGTCAATCTAGTACCCTACTGTTATTTTGTGTTGTTTCCAATTTCCATTACCTTCCCTCCAATCAGCCACACCAGAAATAGTCAACTGGCTAAGTTTCTTTTGTACCTAACATGGAAGTTATATAAAGAATAGAGTAAGATCAGTCTTACATGCCCTGACTCCATCACTAATTTCACCTGGCCAATTTCTATTTATTCTTCAAGTCTCCTCGCGTGTAACTCATGAAGGGACACTTTCTCTTAACCTTCCTTCCTCTGCCAACATACACACCTGTCTAGAATAGGTCCTTCTAGACAATGTTCTGAGAAACAATGTAATTTTTCTTCGTGGCATTTAACATAATTGTAATTCAGTTTTAGTGTTTTTTAGTTTTTCTCTCTCCCGCTAGACTTTTACCTGCCCATGCTTACTACTCAATGAGTGTTTATTGAATGGATGGATCATTGAGGCTAATAGCTTTTATTAAAGAAGCAAGACTGATGATATTATGGCGGTACCCACGTTTCATTTATCAATCTGAGGTGTGATGAGAGTGAAACAGGGATAAGCCATTGCATCAGTTTGGCATTTAGGAAAGCACTTAATCTAACCATAATTCATTTCATGAGCCTGGCCCTTTAAATTTTAAATGCAGCAACCAAAATTGATATGATCATATCCTTGGGAATACTATTTCTCCCCTGTTATTGTTTTCTGTAACTGACCAAAACATTAAAATGTGATGTCTGCTTTTGTAGCCAATCACATAGGGTACAAAGTACCATTGCAAAGTAGCCCATAGAGGAGAATAAAAATTTACTACCACCCTCTATTTGTTTCCCTGATCAATTGCTTCTCATGGCTACTCTGTGCTGTCTCCCCTGTGTTCTCTGCTGCTGATGTCTTTCCTGGTGCCTCTTTCTCTGCTTGGCATCCTCGTACTCATGCATTTTATCACAGGCATAGGAACCGCTGGAGGATTGTTCTGTATGGATTTTCCACTGTATGGGAGACTCAGAGCACATCATTAACCCCAGACTGGCCTACTGACATTTACAGAACTGCCCCCTCAGTAATGCCTCCTCCCCTTATCAGCTGGCGTTTGCTCAGAAAATGCAAGCAGTTACAGTATTGTCCCGAGGTAAACATAATTAGGAAATCAAATCCTCGGAGGAAAAAGATATCCACAATAATGCTTTCCAAAGCCAAATATAAATGACTTATTAAAAATCGTCCATATTCATTTGTCAGGCTGATTTCCCGAATTTAAAATCTCATTTAACACATCTATATATCTATGGTGATACTTAAAAGGTTATTTGAAATGTTCATAACGACAAATTCTCAGTCTTGCAGAAATCAAAATATCAAGGACAAATGTATGAAAGGGTAACAAGGCAGTTGTAAATGCTTTTCCTCTAAATAGATTGTCAAATTTCTTCCCACTGAATAAAATCATGGTGAATGGGTTCCGCTAGAAAATATTAATAAACTTATAATGAAATTAAGTCAATAAACACTTATTAGATGCCTGGTGTGTATCTAGCATTGATTAAATGTAAAAATAAATAAATTATTAATTCCTTTATTCCTCAGTACCTTCATCTGCAAAATGATGATAATAACAATACTTACCTCAAATATTTATTGTAGGTATTACATGAGTTAGTACATGTGGAGCATGTAAGGCAGGGCCTGGCATCTAGTAAATGCTCAGCGATGAGAGCTGCAATTATTTTTATTGACAATAATGAAGAGGATTCAGCTTAGTGGGCAAGACAAAATGTAAGCATATAAACATGGACCTCACTGTGGTTGTTCTGGCTGTTTCCAGGGTTTTCTCAAACCTTATTTGCCTTGACAATACAATTATATGAGGAACAGGTTTAGTACAGATCTGACCCAGCATTGGACACCTCAGAGACTTTAAACCAGTAAAATAAGGTCTTGGTCGAACCTCTTTCTCCCCTCCACTCATTTCCAGAGAAAACTTGGAAATATTTCTTTCTGAAGGAGACCCAAGTTTCCACCTCTCTCTATCCTAAATCACTTTTTGACTATCCTAAAGTGAACCTAACTATTAGGTTAACCCTGAACTTTTGTGTATTTGCTCTTTTTGTTTTTCCATTATTTGGCAATCTATAAAATAGGGGTAATTATAAAAACAACAAACATTTATATAATCCTATGAGCCAGACACTCTTCAAGTCCTTTGCAAATATTAATTCATTTACTTCTCACAATAACAATTATTATTCCCAATTTACTGTTAAGGAAATTGAGGCACAGAGAGATTAAGCAACTTGCCCAAGGTCCCACAGTTGATTAGCCAGGATTTGAAAGTGGTCAGTGCTCTTAACCACATATTATACACTGGTCCTTATCCCACTCCATCCTCACCTAGATAATAAATTCTGCCTAAGCCAAAAGTTCTGGTGTTTCAAGACCAGAAGTCCCAGGAGCTCCTTACATGGGACTGAAAAGCATTTGCTTTACCCAGTTTAACAAAGTTTGTGTGGTTCCTATGACTAAGCTCCCCATACATCCAGCCTGTCCAAGACAGTCTAAGTTTGCACCTATTGTCCTGATGATAATTATAAATAGAACCCCCTTTCACTTTCAGTGGTATCCACCTAGATAATTTAAACAATATGTCTGATATTTACCTTAATATGTCTGAAAGTGAGAAATGAGTCTGTGCATATGTGTGTGTTTCCCCTAAGATTCTGAGTTCTTTTTGTGTGTGTGTGTGTGTGTGTGTGTGTGTGTTATGCGGGCATCTCACTGCTGTGGCCTCTCCCGTTGCGGAGCACAGTCTCCAGACGTGCAGGCTCAGCGGCCACGGCTCACGGGCCCAGCCGCTCCGCGGCATGTGGGATCTTCCCGGACCAGGGCACGAACCCGTGTCCCCTGCATCGGCAGGCGGACTCTCAACCACTGCGCCACCAGGGAAGCCCTTGAATTCTTTATCTTTAAAATATTTTGCTGTTTTTTCTTGAATTTGTCTTGCACAGATTTCTATCTTTAAAACTAAATCAGAATACTCATCCATCTTAGAAGTCCCCTGGCAGAAGGGCTAAGAGGGTATAAAGGAGTAATGGACTTTTACACCTATGACACAAAGTGTTGATAATAATTTTAATTAGAACTCAGCTATTCTCCCATTTTCTGCTTAGTTCATGAATTGTTGTTGAAGTTATTTTGTAAAAGGCATTTGAATGTATCCTTGATCAAATATTGTTAGTCATTTTTGATTTGTTTTTTAATCTCTAGGTCCACATATTCACTTGCCTGGTCATTAAGTAAGACAGGAGCATCCTCTTCTGATTCATGAAGTTTCTGGGGGTGGTCTCAAGGCCTTCATGTATTTTTAGGGCATATACAAAGTCACGGATTACTGTTTCCCCTACTGAACTTTCATTTCTTATCGTTCTGTTTCAGTTGTCCTTGATGCTGCTTCATTTTATGACTTTAGCTTATCTTCTCTTAATGCAAAAATAAATAAAACTTACAATTAAATTTCTTTTATATGCCTTCTGGGTATCTTCTGGCCACTTAGCATTGTTTTAAAAACAGTTATATTCTGTTACAGATTATAAGTAGATTTCTGACTAGAATGCCCTTCTTGTCTTCTCCCTCTGGTGAAATCTTACCTATCCTTCCAAGTCCACGTCAAATATCTTCTCTTCTGCGAACCCCCTACAGAATTAATTGCTACCCCATCTGTGATACTGGGGTTTTGTTCATTTCGTATTATGATTTTGCCCTCATCTGTCACCTCCCTCAACTGTGAGCTCAGTCAGAACAAGGACACTTACTCAGTTTTATATCCCTCCCTTGGGCCTACCACAAGGTCTGAAATATATGTATTCAAGAAATATTTGATGAACGAATAACATTTTATCTTATACAAAGTTATTTCAAAAATATTACATTATCTTAGCTCTGCAGCCATCTTATATAAGATTATAAATGTCTCCATTTCACTGATGGGAAAGCTGAGAAATCCTAGAAAGTAAAGCATATGGAGAGAGGCTGCAAACCACTCTGTAGGTTTCCAACTAAATAGATTTATATAAATTATCCATGACAATTTTCCATGGCCATAAAGAAAATTTTGATTTAATAACTATTTGATTTGACAATTTTTTTCTAGCATCCAGAAAAGACTTTTGAAAATGGTTTTCTGGTTTTTTTCTTTATAGTAACGGAGTTATCAGATCTACTATGAGCTTCACTGTGGCAGCTTCACCTGACACAAAATGTTCGGGCCACAGGCTATACTTCTGAAATGACATGCCAAGGAACACAGGCCTTGGAACTTTATTTCCCGAGTACGTTTTCCATTACTTTTAGAATGGCCTCCAGAGTTGACTGGCCTCCAGAGAGAAGACCTTGGTCAATCTTCATGATGCCAGCTCACCAGGAAAATGCCCAGGCAGCAACAGACCATAGCTTAGCCAATATGGGTAAGACTGCTCTCAGACATTGAAATTGTCTAAGCTCCCTTTGGAGGGGTCCAATCCTTTTCGCCTTAAATCACTCATTTATTTTTCTCTCTAAAGTTGGGATGCCAGAAAAATACATTGAAAAATAAAATGTCATTTGCGCTTGACCTCTGAATAAGAAGCAATGTGAATTTACTAAATTTATTCAACTTAATTACTAAATGTATTAAATATATACAGATGATCCTTGAACAACATAGAAGTTAGGGGCACTGACCCTTTGTGGGGTCCAAAATATTCATAACTTAGAGTCAGCCTTCCATACAGATGCAGTTTCTTCATATCCGCAGTTCCGCATCCATGGATTCAACAAGCCACGAGTCATGCAGTGCTGTAGTATTTACTATTGAAAAACATCTACATATAAGTGGACCCGTACAGTTCAAACTCATGTTGTTCAGGTCTACTGCAATATATATAATATTGTTTTACATATATTATTATATATAAATAGATATTAATATATATTTTACCTTCTCTATATATTACTAATATCACTTTTAGTCTGTGAACACAAAATAAATTAAATATATAAGAAAAAGAAAAAGATCAGCAAATTAAGTTGCATTGTGCCATAGTAAGAAGAGTTCTGAAATAGGCAAGTCAGGGGTGTTTGTTCTTTCAACCAGTGCTTACTGAGCACCTGTTAGGTACCAGGCACTGTGTTACATGTTAGAGATTCAGTACTAGGTGAAATAGACATGGTCCCTGACCTCACAAAGCTTACATTCTTAGAGAGAAGCCAGACTTTGAACACATAATTGCAATAAAGCATAAGTGTTAATATCCAAAGAAGTCAAGGGAGGCCTGAAGAAGGGATATTTAAGCTTGGATTAATGGATAAATATTTGTTAGTTTGGCAAAAGAGGGAAAGGAAGAGAGGGAAATGAGGAAGAGCACTTCAGGTTGGGAAAGACAAGGAGACTAATGCGAGCATACTGCAGCATTTTCCCCTTGCCTATGGGAGACTAAATCTGGCTATTTGAGTAACCAGAAGAAAATTAAAAATATAATAGGGAGAGAGTTAAAGCCTGAAGAGGTAGACAGAATACAAATCCCTTTAAGTACCTTTTAAGTCACGTTAAGTTGCTAGGACTTTAACATATTCAGAAACATGGTATGCATTGAAGTTTTAAGCAGGGTAGTGGCCTGATAGACCAACCATTGACTGCTGTATAAAAAGGGGATTAGGGACTTCCCTGGTGGTGCAGTGGTTAAGAATCCACATGCCAATGCAGGGGACACGGGTTCGAGCCCTGGTCTGGGAATATCCCACATGCCACGGAGCAACTAAGCCTGTGTGCCACAACTACTGAGCCTGCATTCTAGAGCCCGTGAGCCACAACTACTGAAGCCCGCATTCTAGAGCCCGTGAGCCACAACTACTGAAGCCCGCATGACACGACTACTGAAGCCCGTGCACCTAGAGGCTGTGTTCCACAACAAGAAAAGCCACCGCAGTGAGAAGCCCACACAACATAGAGTAGCCCCCGCTCACCACAACTAGAGAAAGCCCGCGCGCAGCAACAAAGACCCAACACAGCCATAAATAAATAAATTTATTTTTAAAAGGGCGGGGGGATTGGAGGGACCAAGGATGGTGGTAAGGAAGCCATTAAGCAGGCTATTATAAAGTCCCAATATAATAGGTTGCAAAAATGGATGTAGAATATATTCCTCTCCCTCTATCCACAATCCTTGGTAGTGCCTTGTCACAATGAATTAGTGGCTCGTCATGGCATTAACAAATATAATGCAAACCAAGGCTTGAAAAGTCCTTGTATGTCAGGGCTTGTTCTCTCTTACTGCACTTGGAATCCTGAGACCACCATGTCGATGAGCCCAAACTAGCCTGCTAAAGAATGAGAAACCACAGGGAAAAGAACGTCGGCATCCTAGCCAAAAGTCATCCGGCTATCAGCTGACAGCCTGCCCACCACTAGATATGTGAGTGGGGCCATGGTAGATCACTAGGCCACCAGCGAACTCACTAGCAGATCACGGACACAAGAGAAAGCCTAGCAAAGATTAGCCAAACTTGTCCAGACGCAAAGCACTGTCCGGCTGACCCATATAATTGTAAGTGAAGTAAAATGATTTCTATTTTAAGCCACTAGGTTATGGGGAAATTTGTATTATGCAGCAAACACTAACTGATACACCTAGCAAGTTTCAATCAAAAGAACTCCACGATTCTGGGCTTGGACCAATAGGTAGATGGTAGGGCCTACTGGCTGAGCTCCAGGATAGTAAAGGAGAAAAAGATATGGGGATGAAGACAGCAAGTACAACTGTGAATACACAGAACCTGAGGCGGTTGGAAAACATATAGACAAGGATGTCAAACAGGCCATTGGATAGATGGCTGGAGAACACCCAAGAGAGATCCAGGCTGCAGACACAGATTTGAGATTTGTTGTTGTAAACATTGGGATGGAACTCATGGTAGATAAACTTCCATAAGCATAAGATGGAGAGTAAAAAACCTAAAGGGCCCTGATAACTTCTATATATGTCATTTTGGACAAGTTACTCAACAGCTCTGAGCCTATTTTATCACCTGCAAAATGATGTAGTGTTAACTGACTTACTGAGCAATATTAAAGATTAAATACGATTTATTTTGTTTGAATCATCTGACACATATTAAGGCCAAAAAAATTTTAATTACCCTCCCAATCAAATTACCCAATGATATATTACTGTTGTTCTGCTCCCTGTTTTGTATTCTTGAATATCTGTGGATTAGTGATGAGTTTTAATCGCAGTAAGAATATTAGATTATTCTCCTTGAGAAATCCTAAATGTTGCTGCTTAAATTATATGCATCAGAATTAACTGTGGTGATTACTTCAAATGCAAATTCCTTAGCTCTGCTCTAGACCTTCTGAATCAGAAAGTCTACAGGATGCAAACAGGATTCTGAATTTTTAATAAGCTCCCAAGGTGATTCTATACACACACTCGAAAGGTGCATTACCCAAACCCTTCTCTGTGGCTCCTTAATAATAATATGAAAACAAGTAGAAGTTGGTGAAGTTTATTTAATATCCTATGATATTCACACACAAACGGCTAATTCCTAATCATCCTCCCAAAACTCTTCTGTTGCACTGATTCTGAGCCTCACCACCTGACCACCACTATCACAAGGTAAGACTCTACAAATATTCCTTCTGCCTGTGAGTTTGACTGGCCTTCCTGGAAATGGAAATCCCTGGCCTCCTCCTGAACCATTTTGTTATATTCCTAGAATAGAGTCTGACCCATTCCATGATCCCAAAGCTCCTTCTCAGAGCACACTTGATCTCCGCCTGTTGAAACACTGCTTTATCGCAGGCAGCTCTGCATGGTTTAATACACAGTCACATACATTATGTGGCGTCAGACTCATGAAATCAGTTGCTGATTAAGAATAAATATTGTCTCACAGCTGTTAGGAAGGTTCAAACACTTTAAACTGATTGCAGAAAGAAAATAGGTCCAATCTGTTCTGTTCTGCAAAATGTCAATAGAGACTCTTAAGCAGGCACGTCTGATACTTTGCTTTTGCAAAAATTACTGGGTAGACTACAAACCAGAATGGCATGAATAGAAAGGCATATTTCAGGAGAAAAAAGTCAGTGGCAAATCAACGAGCTGAATCTGTGCCGGTAGCTACTTGTCATGGGCTTCTGAAGCTCAGTTAACGTGAAGACGGAGGGCTTTCCTCCCCTTTCCAGAGATGGAGCTGTCTAATCACAGGGGCACTCTTCTAGGTACACGGTGTTGCGAACTTGCTCATTCTCAGCACCTGGGATCAAAAATGCAGGGTCCTTAAATACACTGTGTTAGTTTGCCTATTTCTCAGCAGCTGGAGCAGAAGGCAGGAGACATGCTAGGAAGCCACATGTTCTAAAATAGAGTTAAAAGCCTATGATTAAAATACCTTTAAATCTGTTCAAAAACACCACATGCCAGCTCAATGTGCCTCTCCCTCCCAACTCTCTCTCTGTTTCAACCCCCTCCTTCAGGGAGCCTGCACATTTACCGAATCACTGCAGAAACAAAGAAAAGATAATCCTTCTCTGAATAAAATCATTGAGAGAGTGAAAAAACCCCAATCTCTATGCTCCTATTATGAGGTCTGCTTTTATATTTCTGCTGGTGCATTGTGAAATGCATATTTTCAAATATGTTACCAGCAGGTTGTTGATTTATTCCCGAGTGAGTACTGCAGCCCCCCAGACACCCAAGCTAAAGCACATCCTGGGTCCTTAACAGACTTTACCCCAAGTAACCATCACCGTGAGAGGTGGTGCTGCCCCCAGGAGATTGTGCGCCATTCCAATGTCCACCCTCGTGTGTAGAAAACTCTTTGGTCTTTAAAAAAAAAATTTTTTATTCTAAAAGAAAACAGCAGGCAGGCATATTTTTCTCATTCAGAGAGGGAGATGCTTAAAAGGAAAAGAAAACGTGTGCTTCTGTTTGCCTGTGGCTTGCTTTGACTCTACAAGCGCTAATGTCTTTGTCACTAATGGCAAGTCTTCCTGTGCACAATGCCCAGCTGACACTGGGCAACTCAAGGAATCGGCTGAAGGTCACACTTTCATTCTCAAGAGAACTTTTTTACAGGTCAGGTGAGACAAAAGGGATTGTTTATGTCACTCCTTCTTTTGATAATTCCGTTCTCTCTCATGCCTAGCTAAATCTAATTAACATGTAGGTTTCAGGAGTCTCTGATGGCTAAGGATCTCAAAATCTGACGCTTAAAAAAAATTATGCTCCAATCACGGTAAATTAAATTAAACTCATTCCAATGCAACTCAATTAACCCCTTCTCAAGACACTGTTTGATGAATGATTCAAATACATTTTGCAAGCTTTTTTCACAAAGATTTACTAATAATTGCTTTACAACAAAGTAAAATTATTAACCCCATTTTGAATACCATAAGAAATCTGAGGCTTAGAAAATTTAATTAAACTTACATAAAATCAAGAAGTTAGTAACACAAAATAATTCTGAGCCCACTATTCTTATTACTGTAAGTACATCATCTTGCAAGAGAGAGGAGCTCTACAGCAATGTCTTAGTCTGTTTGGGCTGCTATAACAAAATACCATAAACTGGGTGGCTTATAAACAACAGAAATTTATTTCTCACAGTTCTGGAGGTTGGGAAGTCTAAAGTCAAGGCATCAGTAGACTCGGTGTCTGGCGTGAACTCAGGTTCTGGTTCATTTCTTGTTCCTAGCACCTGCTAACTATAACCTCTCATGGAGGAGGGGTGAGGGATCTCTCTGGGATCTCTGGGAATAAGCACATTAATCCCATTCATTTGGTCTCTGCTCTCATAATCACATCCTAAAGTCCGCATTTTGGGGGATTAGGATCTCAACATATGAATTTATTTTTTTAAGCTTGATTTGTCATTTTTTAATTTTTTTAACATCTTTATTGGAGTATAATTGCCTTACAATGGTGTGTTAATTTCTGCTGTATAACAAAGTGAATCAGCTATACATATACATATGTTCCCATATCCCCTCCCTCTTGCATCTCCCTCCTACCTTCCCCATCCCACCCCTCTAGGTGGACAAAAAGCACCGAGCTGATCTCCCTGTGCTATGCGCCTGCTTCCCACTAGCTAGCTATTTTACATTTGGTAGTGTATATATGTCCATGCCACTCTCTCACTTCGTCCCAGCTTACCCTTCACCCTACCCGTATCCTCAAGTCTATTATCTACATCTGCATCTTTATTCCTGTCATGACCCTAGGTTTTTCAGAACCATTTTCTTTTTTCTTTCTTTTTTTTTAGATTCCATATATGTGTTAGCATACGGTAATTGTTTTTCTCTTTCTGACTTACTTCACTCTGTGTGACAGACTCTAGGTCCACCCACCTCACTACAAATAACTCAATTTCATTTCTTTTAATGGCTGAGTAATATTCCATTGTATATATGTGCCACATCTTCTTTATCCATTCATCTGTTTATGGACACTTAGGTTGCTTCCATGTCCTGGCTATTGTAAGTAGTGCTGTAATGAACATTGGGGTGCATGTGCCTTTTTTTTTCTTTTTCTTTTTGTGGTACACGGGTCCCTCACTGTTGTGGCCTCTCCCTTTGTGGAGCACAGGCTCCAGACGCGCAGGCTCAGAGGCCATGGCTCATGGGCCTAGCCGCTCCGCAGCACTTGGGATCTTCCCAGACTGGGGCAGGAACCCATGTCCCCTGCATCGGCAGGTGGACTCTCAACCACTGCGCCACCAGGGAAGCCCTCATGTGTCTTTTTAAATTATGGTTCTCTCAGGGTATATGTCCAGTAGTGGGATTGCTGGGTTGTATGGTAGTTCTATTTCTAGTTTTCTAAGGAACCTCTATACTGTTCTCCATAGTGGCTGTATCAATTTACATTCCCACCAGCAGAGCAACAGGGTTCCCTTTTCTCCACACCCTCTTCAGCATTTACTGTTTGTAGATTTTTTGATGATGGCCATTCTGACCGGTGTGAGATGATACATCATTTTAGTTTTGATTTGCATTTCTCTAATGATTAGTGATGTTGAGCATCCTTTCATGTGTTTGTTGGCAGTCTGTATATCTTCTCTGGAGAAATGTCTATTTAGGTCTTCTGCCCATTTTTGGACTGGGTTGTTTGTTTTTTGATATTGAGCTGCGTGCACTGCTTGTATGTTTTGGAGATTAATCCTTTGTCAGTTGTTTCATTTGCAAATATTTTCTCCCATTCTGAGGGTTGTCTTTTCGTCTTGTTTATGGTTTCCTTTACTGTGCAAAAGCATTTAAGTTTCATTAGGTCCCATTTGTTTATTTTTGTTTTTATTTCCATTTCTCTAGGAGGTGGGTCAAAAAGGATTTTGCTGTCATTTATGTCATAGAGTGTTCTGCCTATGTTTTCCTCTAAGAGTTTGACAGTGTCTGGCCTTACATTTAGGTCTTTAATCCATTTTAAGTTTATTTTTGTGTATGGTGTTAGGAAGTATTCTAACTTCACTTGTTTTCATGTAGCTGTCCAGTTTTCCCAGCACCAGTTATTGAAGAGACTATCTTTTCTCCATTGTATATTCTTGCCTCCTTTATCAAAGATAAGGTGACCATATGTGCGTGGGTTTATCTCTGGGCTTTCTATCCTGTTACATTCATCTATATTTCTATTTTTGTGCCAGTACCATAGTGTCTTGATTACTGTAGCTTTGTACTGTAGTCTGAAGTCCGGGAGCCTGAATCCTCCAGCTCCGTTTTTCATTCTCAAGATGGCTTTGGCTATTTGGGGTCTTTTGTTTTTCCATACAAATTATGAAATTTTTTGTTCTGGTTCTGTGAAAAATGCTATTGGTAGTTTGATATGGATTGCATTGAATCTGTAGATTGCTTTGGGTAGTAGAGTCATTTTCACAATGTTGATTCTTCCAATCCAAGAACATGGTATATCTCTCCATCTATTTGTATCATCTTTCATTTCTTTCATCAGTGTCTTATAGTTTTCTGCATACAGGTCTTTTATCTCCTTAGGCAGGTTTATTCCTAGGTATTTTATTCTTTTTGTTGCAGTGGTAAATGGGAGTGTTTCCTTAATTTCTCTTTCAGATTTTTCATCATGAGTGTATAGGAATGCAAGAGATTTCTCTGCATTAATTTTGTATCCTGCTACTTTACCAAATTCATTGATTAGCTCTAGTAGTTTTCTAGTAGCATCTTTAGGATTCTCTATGTATAGTACCATGTCATCTGCAAACAGTGACAGTTTTATTTCTTCTTTTCCGATTTGGATTCCTTTTATTTCTTTTTCTTCTCTGATTGCTGTGGCTAAAACTTCCAAAACTATGTTGAATAATAGTGGTGAGAGTGGGCGACCTTGTCTTGTTCCTGATCTTAGTGGAAGTGGTTTCAGTTTTTCACCATTGAGAACAATGTTGGCTGTGGGTTTGCCATATATGGCCTTTATTATGTTGAGGTACGTTCCCTCTATGCCTACTTTCTGGAAGGTTTTTATCATCAATGGGTGTTGAACTTTGTCAAAAGCTTTTTCTGCATCTATTGAGATGATCATATTGTTTTTATCCTTCAGTTTGTTAATACAGTGTTTCACATTGATTGATTTGCATATATTGAAGAATCCTTGCATTCCTGGGATAAACCCCACTTGATCATGGTGTGTGATCCTTTTAATCAACATATGAATTTTGAGGGGACATAAACATTCAGTCCATTGCAGGCAAGATCTATACATTAAATAAAATAGTTGATGCTAAAGCTAGAGGTGAAAGTTCACCTGATTCTTATGAACTGGTAGGTACACTTAGAAATAATCTAAGTGGAAAAATCTCTAAGCCTTTGAACAACCTCAATCTCTATTTTCAACCAGAAGCTAAAAGTGTATTATTTCTTGACAATCTAAACTATAATGATTTTAGTGCAAAATTGTATTTGTCATTTCTATATTTTATAGCAATTACAGTAAATATAGCTATAAATTTCAATTGCAAATTTGAGCTGTGTTGAGGAGGTATCTATGTACCTAACATGTCCTCAGCGCCCTCCTGTGAGGAAAACAACTGTAGAGAATGTCTTCTATTAAAGCTGTTTTGTCATGTGACCTCTCTGTATGGGTCACAGCTGGCTGAACTAGAATGCCCAGAGAAAGAATTCACAGAAGCCTACTCCTGAGTGGATGATAAAATAGCCAGGTCACAGGAATTGCTATTTGGTCTTGGACCTATTGTGTTTTTTTTGTTTTGTTTGTTTGTTTTGTTTGTTGTTGTTGTTGTTTGCAGTAAATGGGCCTCTCACTGTTGTGGCCTCTCCTGTTGTGGAGAACAGGCTCTGGATGCACAGGCTCAGCAGCCATGGCCCGCGGGCCCAGCCGCTCTGCGGCATGTGGGATCTTCCCGGACCGGGGCACAAACCCGTGTCCCCTGCATCTGCAAGCGGACTCTCAACCACTGCACCACCAGGGAAGCCCGGACCTATTGTTGAATCTTGAAAAATGTTCCAATTTTCCATAGACCTGATTTCATTGTGAAATTTGGAAAACAGTTTTCTATGCCTCCTCATTTCTCCATGCATACTTAAAGTAAATCCCTACTACTTGAAGGAGACAATTCACCAGAGCCTAACTAGCAATGTGTTCATCACTATTACCATAATTTTTAACCACTAATAGGAAGAACTTTTAAAATCTGCATTTAAAGCCGTGGTACACATGATCAAGCAATCCCACTCCTGGGCATATATCCAGAGAAAACTCTAATTCGAAAAGATACATGCACCTCAATATTCACTGCAGCACTGTTTACAATAGCCAGGACACAGAAGCAACCTAAATGCCCATTGACAGATGAAAGGATAAAGAAGATGTGGTATGTACATATACAATGTAATACTACTCAGCCATAAAAAAGAATGAAATAATACCATTTGCAGCAACATGGATGGGCCTAGAGATTATCATACTAACTGAAGTAAGTCAGAAAGAGAAAGACAAATACCATATATCACTTATATGTGGAATCTAAAATATGACACAAAAGAACTTATTTACAAAACAGAAACAGACCCACAGACATAGAGAACAGACTTATGGTTGTCAAGGGAAATGGTGGTGGGAGAGGGATGGATTGGGAGTTTGGTATTAGCAGATACAAACTATTACATATAGAATGGGGGTAAACAACAAGGTCCTACTGTATGGCACAGGGAACTATATTCAATATCTTGTAATAGAACATAGTGGGAAAGAAAATAATAAATAAATAAAGCCATGGCAACAACAATAAAAAAATACTCCTAAAAATAGCTTAGCAATTTTATATGGTCTGTAAGTCTACCATAAATAATCAGTAAAAACTTTCCATACTATAGGAAAGTCCTGAGAACAACTAGGTTATCACTTCTCTCACTGTGTGATCTGAAACAGAATGGGTTTAAGTCTGGTTCTGCTCTTACTAAACAGGTACCTTGAATAAGTTAGTTTACCTGTCTGATCCCAAATGTTCTCACCTTTAAAATGGGCAAAAATTAGTTCTTATCTCATAGGATTATTATAGGGTGAAAGAGATAAGATCTGTAAAGCAGTGAAAACAACTCTTAGAACATAGTTAATACATTTTTTTTTCTTTTCTTTTGAACTTCTTAGCCTCTAGGACTGGCTACTAAGCAACTACAGCCCCCACGAACAACAAATGTGTTCTCTGACATATCTCACTGGAGTCTTCATTCTGAAGCACATTAAAAAATGGTCCCCTTTCCCTGAATTCTCCAATTCTTCACCACCTCCCCTCCCCGCCACGTCTCCACATTCCTAAAGTGAGCTGCAGGACCAGTGTATGGAGAAAAGCGCGAATGTAAAAGGTACAGTCTGATAGAAAGGCTCTTCCTCCCTCCCCTGGATAGTGGCAGGGATTTATGTACTCAAAAGATGAGGCAACAGGAAGTTAGATGAGGATATGCCCATTTCATCACAGGATCATTCAGTCAGTTTCTGAAATTTCCTGGTCTCTGCATGTACCCTATTTCTAGATCCACAACCATGGTTCCTTTCAAATGTGTACAAAATGTCATAGCAATAAATAAAAACCCAACTGCCCCTGGCTGCCATTTCTACCTAAGGGACATGGTTAGATATAGGAAATGAAACTCTGGCTGACAGGCGGTCAAAGGATCATTTATTTTCATTCTCTGCACATAAAAGAAAGAGCTTATGAACCTATGAAACATGCCAATATGTACATTAAAATAAAATCTTCCCCATTAGAAGTTTGACTTTCGAAGCAATGTAAAGATCATGTATCAAAATTAAGCAGGTGCAAAGAATCTCAAGACATCAACAATTCAACTCTAGAAACCTGAAATGGTTCAATAAAATGAAATATCCATATTTTATTCACCAAGTGAAAAATATTTTTGACTCCACAGAAAATGGATGACTGACAAGCCAGCTAACAAGTGAAGCCTGAGACTTGAAGAAGCAAGTCAAATTACCTTGAGTTATAAGTGATATGGAATGAAAAACCACAAGTTAGTCTTAGGAAACAGATGCGGGGGTGGAATTTAGCCAGTTTCTTAATGTAGTAGAAACACCTTCTTGGTGGGGCATAAGTAAGGGGCAGAGTGAGGAAATCTGTACAGACTTCAGAGTTAGAAACCGGGTACATTTTCTTTGGCCTGGTAAAATGTGATAAGGTGATTTTTTTAAAATTACTAATCTCATATCAAAGGAATGAAAGATGATCCTTCACACACCTCTGCCTCCTAAAAAGAAGTCCATTAGACCTTTCTGCTCACTGCTAAGGAGCTAGTTAAACATTTTTTTGTTGTTAAAGACAAAAAACGTTGGTAAGACATGGTTGAAAGTAGAACTACTTTGGAGAAAACTCCCACTAAGACCTCTATGTGGAAAGATCTGGTCCATGGATCTCATCAAATATTTATACAAGTCAAGTCAGTAATAATAAAGAAATAATAAAGAATAATAAAGAAATAAAGCAATAATAATATAAAATAAAAACACCTACAAAGCACTTACTATGTGCTAGATATGGTTCTAAGTGTCACACATACACTAATTCAGTTAATCCTTACAACACCTTTATGAGATAGGTGTCTCTTATGTATTTGCAATGTAAAGGTGGGGAAACTGAAATACAGAAAGGCTAAACAACTTGACCAAGCCGTACAGCTAGTAAGTGGTGGAGCTTGGATTTAAACTTGGACAATCTGATTTTTGGAGTTGGGAGGTGAACCACAAATGTAGGAAAAGCAACAGTGAAAGAATGATGACACAGATGCTCAGTTGTATTGTTGGGAAACAGTAGGGAGTAGTGGAGACTAGCAATTGGAGAAGAATCCCATCTGTGAATCGAATTCAATCCTTAGATCACTGGTTTGCAGCCTCAGGCCTTACGAAGACAAGGACTGCATTGCCGAAACAGGACATGGTAGAAGCTGTAGCCTTGAGAATTGAGCAGGGTAGTAGTTCAAAGCCTCGTGGTAGCTTGATTCCCAAAGACTGAGGAGCTGGATAAAAGTGGGTTTTGTGGAGTGGCATTCACTGGCCTATTTATTCATGCCATCATGAAAAGGACAGGATCTAGGACATCGACAGCTACATGAATTCCTGTGGAAATGGAGACTAATAGAGCCTTGGCAAAAGTTCCTAGAACAGCACTTGGTTCTTGAGAAAGGATGCTACCTGCAGAGCCAGACACTTTCAAAAATATCTTACGATCAGACAAAAATCAATGCCCGTGGTGATGTCCAGAAACGGAGAGCCAGGGATTGCTCTTAATTTTCCAGGATTGTGTAAATCACAGGTTTGGACTAACCCAAGACATAGGGCAGGACTTGTGAAAAATGAGTGATATTAGACTTCATCCTTGGACAGTAAAAAATAGAAAAAAAAATCCAGTAGGGCAAGACCTTGTCTGCCTGCTTTTCCAAGAATATCCCCATAATTGAACACGTCTGGCATATAATGGCCGTTAAATGATTATTTGTTGAATAAATAAACCAGATTTAATTTCACCTAAAAAAAGGCTCTGTGATATTTCTTACATCTCAAGTTTTAGAGCAATTCTTCCTCTACTTATTGCCAATTTATAAATTATTTTTAAGCTGAAAGGGACTTCTGGAATTAACCCTATATTTTATGGATGAGGAAACTGAATGACCCAAGAACTCAGCCAGTTAGTGGGGGAGCTAAGACTAAAGACTCACCCAATCCTTCCTCACTCTCACAATATCACTATATACTTTCCTTCTCAGAAGATCTCATGGGATCAAAATAAAACTGCTGGTTGAGTCACAAAACTTCAGACAATTACTGTCCTTTTGCATTACATACTTTCCACTCACCCACACTACTGCAGTCATATAAAAGTAATTTCCACTTTCTATACATGTCCTTTGTGGCCTCACCTTCAACTTTCACACATGCCATTTACTTCTACCCAGAATGCTTTCCCACACTACTCCTTTACAGGAAAAAGTCCCTCTTGGAGCTCAAACTTTTCTCACCATGGAGTCTTCCTTAACTACATAATTCTTTCATTGAAAGTTTACCCAATTACAACCGAGAGCCACCATCTGGCCAAAGGGCCCTCCCCACGTTCTAAGAGGCAATTAGGGTCACTCACTCAAAACTACGTTAAGTGAAACAACTTTTCTGTATAGATAATTCATTCAGTTGTTTTTTTGCTTGTAATTCAGTAAGCAGACATTTCAGAGCACAAGTCTCTTACCAATAAATTCTAGTGAATCCATGTTTTGTTTATTTTTAACTCACTTGGGTGGGGCTAATCATTTTTTTTTTCCTTGACTGAAGTTTTAGTGTTTTAGCCTTTTCTTACTCAGAGGTATGAGAACTCTTCCTCCCCAGTTGGTTTTAAAGGAAACTTCTGGAGACAAGAAGAAAGCCACAGAAGTGGAGGTGCTAAAATATAAAATCGCAGTTAGAAGTCACATCACCATCATGGTAGCGTAAGATGGCCCACATTGTTTGGTCCCCACCTCAAAGGAGCAGTGTGACTCCAGCTGTGACACCATCTCCCAAGGCGGTACAGCTTGGAGCCAAGAAAGATATTCCTCAGCCTGTGATTTATCCTGTAAAGGAAAAGGAGGGCATGTGAGTAAGCACCCAACTTCCCCAGCTGTGTGGGAAGCTACCAAAGGAGGCCACCTCTCTCTTGCCCTGTCTAGAGTGCTAAATCCAGAGCTCCATTATGGGGGCGGGGGGCAGAAAGAGTCTGGGAGAGCAGCACAGAGGAATCTCAGAGACTTCAGCTGTCAGGTAGAGGGAAAATGGGAAGCTAGCGGCAAGTTTTGAGCGTAGAAATGACACGACTGCTAAGAAGAAATTCACAGTGGGCAAGAGAACAGAAGAGAGAACAGTTAGGAAGCTACTGCAATAATCCTCAAGCAATAGCTGTTTGTTGCCTGGTTTATAATGATAGCAGTGGTGACAATGAGAAATGGTCAGATTCCGGATATTCTCTGAAGGCAATGCTAAGAGGCAATGCTAAATGATTACATATAGCATGTCAGAGAAAACAGCTTCAAGAATGACTCCAAGGCTTTGGGCTGGAGCGAGTGGTATGATGGAGATGTCACAAGTAGCCTGTGGAAGAAGTCTTGGGGCAAAAATCAAGTGCTCAGCTTTGGACATATTACATTTAAAATGATTATTAGATCTTTAAGTTAAAATGTCAAATAGGCGGTTAGATATGAGTCTGGATTTAGGGGAAGTATCCAGGTTATAGCTACAAATTGTTTAGTCATCAGTGTACAGATTGTTTTTAAATCCACCAGAGTTGTTAAGACCTTGGGCACAGAGAGAAAAGAAAGTTCAAGTGTAAGTTCTAGAGCACTACTACATTAAGTTTGGTAAGATGAGGAAGAACCAGCAAAAGAAACGGAAAATGAAGGGTCACTGAGATAAGAGAAAAACCAGAAGTGTGCAGTGTCCTAGAGGTTGAGAGAAAAAAGGAGTAATCAATGGTACCAGTGCTGAAGATACATGAATAAGCTGAGTACTGAAAAGTGACCATTGGATTTAGAAACCTAGAAATCATTGGCAGAGGTTGGGTGGAATGAAGGAGGCAAAAACCTATTGCAGTGGATTCAAGAGAGACTGGGAGGAGAGACACAAAATATAGAATAATATTTCAGAGGACTTTTCTCCAAAGGGAAGTGGAGGAATGGGGCAGTAATTTGAGAGTGAATGGGGTCAGGACAAAGTTTTTCGTAATCTAAAGAATTAACTGCATGAATATTGGTGAAAGGTGTTGCTTTGAATTTATATAGAAATTAAAATTTCCCTTGATAATTAAGAGTTAATTTTTATCTGATTCATCTTGAATAGCTATGTTTAAAATTGGCCTACACTTTCTTAACAAGAAGACAAAGTTGTGGAATCAGTTCAGTTTAGGGATGCAGAGTAGTGTTAACATAATTCTAATTGGATAAAGTCCTCAATTAAATATTTCCTTTAATATCTTAACTTGAATGTAAAGAAATTATTATTGTTTCCTTTGATCATTACAGATTATTCGATTTTTTTTAAACTTAGTGTAGAGTCTAGAGTAGATGTAAACACCACAGAACATAAAACTGGGACAATAAGCAGAGGATAAAAGGTTAATACCTCTAACAATATGAACACATGTACTGAAAGTGCTATAGAATTTACTGAGACATATTAATCAGTAACTTCTATATTTTTCATGTTAACTTTTATGAGGAAATGATTCTTGGCTTGTATCAAAAATGACTATGAATTAATTTTAATTATATTGAGTTATATATTAAGGTGTGAGAATAGAATTACATTCAAAATTGCTGTGGTGTGCAGGCTGCTCTAGCATATGAATGGTATGCAACTGAATTTATGAATTATCTTAGTAGAATAAATGGAATTCTCAGTTCTGAATTTGACTGACTTCTGTGATGTGTTTCTTAAGAATGTACATGTCGATATGGTATGTGGCAGACACCAATGGGCTGTTTGCCAAAATCATTCTTCCTTTAATTTTAGTGCCAGAATCCCCCAAATTTAGCTAAGCACACAGCAGTTCAAAATGTAGACATTTTCCCTCTCTTCGTGCAGCTAGGTGTGGCCATGTGACTGAGAGCTGGTCTGTGTGAAAGTGATATGAGGCATTTTCTAGGAAGCGTTCTTGAAGAGAGGGTGCTTGCCTTGATTTATCCGTTTCTACTTTCTGACTGGACTGTAGCCCTACTGGACCATCCAGTAAACTTGAGAATGCTAACTATGCATAAGAAAGGTAGCAAGGAGATAGAAGCCCAGATTTTTCCCTAACCCTACGGAATGCCATTCAGTCCTATGCTGTCTCTTCCAAATTTCTCAAATGCAAGAGAGAAATATACTGTTCAAGTCACTATTAGTTGACGCTTCTCTCTTGACCATGTTACATGGGATAATATAGGCAGGCCCAGAAATTAATAGCTTTGAATGGTGTGAAGTAAAAATAGGGGACAGCAGTCCCAGGAATAATGACTGAGAAACTTTTTAGAAAGAGAAATGATGACTACACAGATTCATATGTGGAATAATTGTCTGAAAGAATCTCTTTCTCTCTGGTTTTATCTAAGATGTTTATTTCTTAAAGCAATGACTAGAAAGGCATCTGTGCTGTCTTAAGGCCCGTTCATGACCACCCATCTCCAAATAAGAACAAATGCTCGGGCTTCCCTAGTGGCGCAGTGATTAAGAATCCACCTGCCAATGCAGGGGACACGGGTTCGAGCCCTGGTCCGGGAAAATCCCACATGCTGCAGAGCAACTTAGCCTGTGCGCCATAACTACTGAGCCTGTGCTCCTAGAGCCTGTGCTCTGCAACAAGAGAAGCCATTGCAATGAGAAGCCTGCGCACCGCAAGGAAGAGTAGCCCCCTCTCGTCACAACTAGAGAAAGCCGGTGCGGAGCAACGAAGACCCAAGGCAGCCAATAAATAAATAAATTAATTAAATAAATCTATTATTAAAAAAAAAAGAACAAATGCTTTATGAATATCCTTGTACCCTGCATGCAAAACATAACTTTGTCCCTTACTAACGGAGTTCAAGCGCCCAAACAAAAGTGAAACCATGAATATTGGTTGAGCAAGAGGATAGATCGTTAGCTGTAGTGATAATTGTCTTGAAAGAAATTTATCACAGTATATTAGAGAATACTATCAGGCTACTATAAGAAGAAGAAAGAATTTAATAACTCTTACTAAGAGAAATATCTTTGATAAAAGAGACAAAAGATAGGAAATATGATCCAAGAAGGAAACTGATGATAAGTTTCCACAAAGAAAAACTACTTGTCATATAATGCTTTTTGAACCACATAAATAAAAAGTGACGCCAAATCAAGATTTTTCTATAACTTCCAAAGCCAATATTTTTTTGTCTTTTCTTCTTTTATTGTTTTTATTCAAAAGTAAAGATGTTCCTCTTATGGTAGTGAGCACTGTGGGTAGAACAGTGTTAATTCTGGCAACTTTGTGTGAACTTGAGAACATAAAAGGAAATAGAATAATTGTCCACATTTGACTCTATTTCACTCCCACTTGAGTGGTGAAAGAGGCAAGGGGTGGGGAGGGGGGCATGGATGTGAGGGGATATAGCCAAATTTCTGCTTCTGCATTTCAGGCATAGAGCACAAGAACCTGGTTTTACTTCCATCAGTTGGAAGCGTAAAATACAAGTATATACTAAGACAGGTGACTACCACAGGCACAGACCTAATACAACTGAACATAATCTATAAGTATTATTGGATCCAGTAGAATGAGCAGCTATGCTACTGGAAGATGAGGCTGGTAGGAAGACCCTGTAACAGGAATATGCAAAGGCACTAAGGAAGATGCACAGACGGTAACTCTAATAACAACAAAACACAAACCCAGTTCAGTTTCTGACTAGATGAACTCAATCTCCATGGAAAAGGCTTAGCAAAGTAAGAGGTATAACAATTTCCAGGCTTTTATTCCCAGATTCCACTTACCTCAGTCTCTACATTCCTACACAAGATTAATACAATGCATGTAAAACCTAAAAGGTACATGAAGAAGCAATTAAAAAAAAAATACTGTCAAGAGACAAAGTAATCAACAAAACCAAACTCAGATATGACTGAGATGTCTTAGACAGGGAATTAAAAACAACTATGCTTAAAATACAAACGTGGGAAAGTTGGACAGCGTGCATGAACACATGGTAATTTCAGCAGAGATACAGAAACTATAAGAAAAAATTAAAAGGAAATGCTATAAGTAAAAAATACAGTAGCAGATGAGGATTCTGTCAACAGGTTCACTGGTAGATTTAACACAACTAAGGGAAGAAGAAGTGAACTTTAAAAGAGGTCAACAGAAATCAGCCAAAGTGAAACATAAAGAGAAAAGGTGAATTTGTTTTTAAAAACAGAATCACAAAGGAAATTAAAGAAGATTTTAAATTGAACGAAAATGAAAACACAGCCTATCAAATTTTGGGATGACTGGAAAGTAGTGCTTAAGGGAAATTCATAGCACTAAACACTCATATTAGAAAAGAAGGAAAATTTCAAATCATTGATCCAAGTTTCCAATCTAAGAAAACTAGAAAAAGGAGAGTTCAAATAATCACAAACAAAGCATAAGGAAGGAAATAATAAAAAGAGCAGAAATCAAAGGAATTGAGGACAACAAAAGTAATAAATGAAACCAAGTGCAGTCAGCAGGATTCAACAGCCAGCAGCTTCCCCGGCACCTCCCTTGGGTGGTTGTGTCATGAAGTACCTCCAGTGAGACACTTCCTCATGAACAGCTTTCCCTGGAACCCTAGATTCAGATTTCCAGCAAGTTCCACCTGTGCAGTACCCCAGTGAGTTCTCAGCCATATACTGACCCATAACTGTGTCTTCAACAAAGTGCACCTCAGCCCTACAGGTAGTGGCTGCTCCTTATATATGCTATTCTTATCGTTTTTAGAGCTTTACTTTATACTATCTAATCTCTCCTTACTCGAATCCCCTGTTATAGTCGACAATTCTTTATATTTAACTTTCCCTGTTCAAATAACTAATTACTGTGTGGTTTCTCTCTCCTGACTGGACACAGACTGATAAAATCACAAGTCATTCTTCCTTCCACCTGGTGGCTTGACTCTCACACAAAAGGCTTTATACTACCCTCCCTCTAAGGATCTTCAGACTACTTCACTGCAATGCCTACACTCAACCCCACTCGAAAAAAGGAGGGGGGATCTATTTTTTTCTTGTCATACAGGAAATTATCAATATGGCACCTGCATATAACATGTGAGTCAGACACCCAAAGAAGCTTGCAATTTTCTTTTTGCCTCTTGAATGGAAAGCAGAATAGAAAGAGCACTTGTGCCTCCCACAAATTCTTCATTTAATCTATCCTTTGGGACCACCCAGGCTGGGGAAAAGAATTGTTCACTATATGAATAAAGCTTCCCGTTGATGGGAAAGCACAGCAGGAGAGTCAAATTCCTGATTTCTCATTTCGCATGACACCTAAGACTTCATTACAAGACTGCATCTCTTTCCAAGCTTTAAAAAAGTGAAATTCTGTGCATGGTCTTCCAAAATTTCATGTGATTTTTTTTATATACCTACTATTTTAACACCATATAATTTTCTACTTGGAGGTTATTCCTTCTATTTCCCTAGCTGGTAGAAGTTAGAAGACAAGACCAGAATCTACAATAATAATGAGAATAGGTAAGAGAGAGAGGAAAGATAATTTGCTTTTTGTACGTTGATTCATTTGAATTTGACATGTTCGAAAAATTCTGACTGGCTAATCAACAGATCTGGAAAAAAAAAAGGCAAAATCACAAAACCACAGACTATGGATAAAAAGGAGAGTTAGAATTCATTTATTCAGATCATTCCCTAATATTTGAACACCTTGTAGAAGTCCCACTTACGTGACTGTCTCTCATCATGGAAAACTCAGTGTCAACACTACAGTCCATTCTATATATGGACAACTGACTGTTAGAAAGTTCTGCTATTTATTTTAAACTGAAGTCTATTACCATTGTTCCTGGTTTTATTCCTTGGTTTTACAGAGAGTAAGTCTCAGTTCATTTTCATCCAGCAGTCTTTCAAATAGCTAAAGACATTTGCTATTTTCTCCCTTACCACACTGCCTATGTACCTTTGGTAATGACGAACTTTGGTTCGCTCCCAGAACTAGGCTCCTGAAACAACAAAGATAGAAATTCTAATCAATGATGAGACGAGACAGAGTTCTCCTCACCTTACTCCCACAAACGAAGAGAGACTGAACGCTAAGGTCCAACCTCACTAGAGTCTGAGAGGAATGAAACCAAAGCACATTTCCAAAATTCCTCCTAAGCAGGAGCCACCTCAGCCCAGAAATGCTTCCTTCTATCGAGAGCACCTCTTAGAGCCCCAGAACCTCTGAGATCCCTGTACTTCTGGAGACTGAGTCTCTGATCCCAGGATCTGGCTGAGTTTTTCACAAAGAACCTCACTGTGTACAGCTAACTTGGGATGTGAAGAAATATATTTTACTCTGACATTCTACATTTTCTCTAATGGTCTTCTCAATTCATTTTAAGTAGTCTGTTAGCTGATGTGTCTTCCTAAAAATGTATTTCTCTATTGGAATACCAAAGTAAGCATTGATAGTATACTGTTTGCAGAAGTTGGTTAGAATATACATGCAAGGTTAAGCGTTGAGTTCAAAGACCCAGTATTTTTCATGCAATCAATAATGGGGGTGGACGTCACATGCTAACACTTGCGTCATATTTTGCACCAGCAAAGCAGAGATGAAAGGGTTCCAGATACCACAAAAAAATGACTGAAAAGTAACATCTATGGAATCTGGGTTCAGAGCTCATACCTGGGGCCTTCCACACTAATCTTGGTTCTAAGACATAGACCCCAATCACTTGCCCCCAAACCCAAAATATAGTCATATTTCTTCTTTCTTAAATGTCCAATGTTGATAGATATTACATTATATACACTATTTAAGGTAACATATACATGTCTCAAAGGAAGTTCAAAATAAGAGATATCCACCATTTATGTTTATTCTGTGAAATAGGATACCAGGAACTCTAACCACAGTTGTGAGCACCAAGTGTACAGATGACATCAAAACCTAAAGCTGGCCTAGATTATGGAAAAAAAACAGTTCCATGAATGAGTTCCTCCTTTACACTGGAAGGGAGGGGCAATATATTTCAATACACGACAGCAGGTGCTAAATGCCGAGACAGAAATAGCTACATACACAAGAAGGGAGAGATCTTTAGGAATCCAGCAGATGGGGAAAGCTTCCCAGAAAACATACCCTTTATCCTGAGGCCATGAAGGAAAAGTAAGATCTAGATAAAGGAAAGGGAGAGAACAAGGCATTTCAGATGGTGGAAACTGTATGATCAAAAATGCAGAGGCAGGAACGTGCAGAGTATCTCCATTAAACGGTGAATCCAATTGGACTGGAGAAAAGGATCAGTGAGAGATAAGTATGGAAGACAGACAGGTTAGAAGCCAGAGGGTAAAATGCCTAATTGATAAAGGAAACCTCAATTTTGTTAGGAACAGAGGAGTTTCCAAGAAGAAGAGTACTTTATCAATAGCATGATTTAGAATTGTTGGTGCAGAGTGATTTTAGTTGGTATTATTACTGTTTTTAAACTCTCTACAGATAATGCATCTCCTTTCTGCCTGCACCTGGGAGTTACCTGCTCCCATCTCCCCCGTGGAACCCCAGTGGTTTAGAATAAGTTATAGAAATTTCTCGTGAGAGATCATGCTCATATTTGATATGGGTCATTCTCTCCCCTACCCCGAGCCCTCTCTCGCTCTCTCTATGTAAGTACTTACAATTTTCTAGGCATGGGTTAAACCTTTTACCTACATTATCTTTCTTAATCTCCAAACGACCATGTAGCTATTATTATTCCCACTTTACAAACTGAGGAAACAACACTTAAAGAAATTAAGTGTCTTGCCTGAGTTCACACTGCCACTGAGTCAAATTCAGGTATCTCTAGCACTGATGTATATGTCCTTAACCAGTTTCCTTATTTTAATTGCCATCCATAATTTGTAGTTTTTGAAAAAAAAGTTGTTTTTTTTTTTATTTGGTTGTGCCGGGTCTTAGTTGTGGCAGGCAGGCTCCTTATTTGTGGCATGCAAATTCTTTTTTGTGGCATGCATGTGGGACCTAGTTCCCTGACTGGGGATCAAACCCTGGTCCCCTGAATTGGAAGCACAGAGTCTTAACCACTGCACCACCAGGAAAGTCCCCATAATTAGTAGTTTTGCAACTATTTGCAACATATTCATATCATGTTTTTAAACCATTATTTTTCATAAGAGTTTTTTCTTTCACATTCTCTGCTGCCACCATCTGGTCTCTTGAAAAATTCTCAAGCTTTTCTTCTCAAGTCATTTTCAGCCTTATAAGAGTTTTTCATTCCCTTGAAAAAGAACTGAAATGTGTGTGGACTAGATTTATTTAACTGAAAAATCCCTAAACTTATCAATGGACTCTACTTGTCTACAATGTGTTAGGGTCATAAATTAATTGGCTAATAAATTGTACTGGAAAAGAAATTGACAGCAAATCAGCCACTGAGCCAAATGCTGCTGAGGGGCTCTGTCAGTTCTGGATTCAGAGAACAAAGTGAGTTTGATGCATTTTTCCCTTGGTTGACTATGGGAGCCCTGAATTAACAAGGGAAGGTAGGCAAATACCAGAAAATCAATAAGGCTATGAAAAAAAGGTTCAGAGGGCAGGGAAGAAACCAGCAGAGATTTAGCACATAAGTCATGGACCTCTAAAAGGTTGATAGCTGTAATCCTATGAAAGATAAAACAGGTTCACATTTCATAGAATGAGAAAAACAATAAAACATTTGCCAAGTCCTTACCATTATCCTGTTTCTTTTGCCTATCTCTACCTTCTACAAACTACTGATTGTATTGAATTTGATTCTCCCTCATGTGGGAGGGAAGGGAGAGAAACAAAAGAGTGTATGATAAAAGGAGAGCTAGTCAATGTGGAAGATGGAGAGATAGGGAGTTTGCAGTCCGCTCTGATCTGGCCTCACAGACCTGTCCACGAGCAGTTCAGTTGGTTGATTTCTGAGTGCTTTCCCAATTCTCACACTTTGAGCCCTTCTTTGAGCATATAACCTTAGTATCCTATTGAGATTATGGGAATATTGAGGATGGAAGAGGAGGCAAATGATGTTCGGTGCCTTCTACTTTCCAGGCACCATGTAAGGTTCTTCAAACCCATTGCTTCATTTTGTTAATCCTCACAATAACCCTATGAAGTAGAGATCATTAACCTTATTTTACAGTTGAGGAAACTAAAGTTTATGAGCTCAGAGGTAAAATAAGTTGCCCCAAATCATGCAAGCTGGTGGCTAAAGGAACCAGGATTTAAATCAAGGATTTTTATAACTTTATTCATATGACCTTTCACATCTGCAAGCATACAGGACTAATTTCTGATACTGAAATTATTTATTTGTAAGTTTGATTAATATTGCAAATTACCTTGCATAGAAGATGTTCGGTTTACTCTCTGTGAGGATTAAGTGATATTTGATATACAGCCAAGGTGGCATTGGCAATCAGTGGAAAAAGGAAAATCGCTTTAGATGATGTTGGAACAAATAATTATCCACATAGGACAAAAAAGAAAGAAGATGAATTTCTACCTCACATAATATACAAAAATATATTTACAGACAGATTAAGGATTTAAATTTGAAAGCAAAACTTTGGCACCTAAAATAATATAGTATTTCTGGTTTTGGTTAAATGAAAGATTTCCCAAATAGGAAAAAGTTTCCCCAAAAGAAATAAAATTAAAGTTGTTCAATTGGACTACACTAAAGTTAAGAATGCTGTTTAACAAAATACACCATAGTGTTACAGAAAGCAAGAAAATATAAGAAATGTAACACATTATCAATTATAACAATATCAACATATTGTTAATTATATATATATAATTGATATATCAATGAAGTCTGAAAAGGAATGTATTCTCTTTTTTAACAAAATAGATAATTAACTTGCTGTGTTTCATTTCCCACCAATCACTGGGACTTTTGTTCCACTTGAAGCCACTTGTCAGTCAAAGGCAAAAAGGCATATAATAGTATTTAACACTCACCCAACACTTACTATGTGTCAGGCACCATTCTAATTAATCCACACAATGCCCCTATGAAGTAGGGACTATTACTGAACTGTTTAACAGATAAGGGATGTGAAGATAGGAGAGAGTAAATAACTTGCCCAAGATCACAGTTAGTAAATGTGGGGCAGAGCGTTAGACTCCATCTGGTTCCAGAGTCTGTACTCTTAACCAGTACACTATAACACCTAACACCTCTTCAATACACACACACACACCTTCACATACACATACACGCACATGTGAACACACAGTCTGACTTACTTCTTACACAAAAAAATGGACCTATAGAGCAAACAGATTTGGTGTTCAGATATTTTGGGACACATCAAACTCTCATCATCCATTGTAACACCCCCTCTCTATTTACCTAACAAGAAGTCAGAGGAAACAGAGAAGCTCATAAAAGTTGTTTACAGATATCAGGGCTGGAATTCATAAAACCTCCCAGAAGAGTGAAGACTTGTCTTGGAATTTCCATAGCTATGGCTCTACTGTATTGGTTTGCTAAGGCTACCATAACAAAGTACCACAGACTGAATGGTTTATAAAACAGAAATGTATTTTCTCACAGTTCTGGAAGCTACAAGTCCAAGATCAAGGTGCCAGCAGGGCTGGTTTCTTCTGAGGCCTATCCCCTTGGCTTGTAGGTGGCAGTCTTCTCCCTGTGTCTTCATTTGGTCTTTTCTCTGTATGTTTGTGCCCTAATCTCCTCCTCTTATAAGAACACCAGTCATATTGGATTAGGGCTCACCCTGAAGACCTCATTTTAATTTAATTATCTTTTTAAAGACCCTATCTCTAAATATACTCACATTCTGAGGTACTAGGGGTTAGGACTTCACATGTGAATTTGGAAGGGGTGGAGTGGGGAGAGACACAATTCAGCCCACAACAATTCCTAAAACTATAACAACATTCTAACAGTTCAAAAACTAATTATGTTCAGAGGTAGGTGCTTCTTAGTGATGCTAACATAAATTGTCTAGTTCAAGTGAATATTGCTATTACATTAATCATGTTTAAAATTGCCCTTTTATCTGTTATCTCTATAACAAAGTGAAGGACAAACAATTTTAATACATGAACAAAATAAGATACAGAAATTCTTAAATAGTAATTATGAGAAATTAATTTTTATTGAGAAATTAAATATTAATTTTTAGAATGTTTACTCTGCTGCCTCACCAAAAACAAGTACAATGTCTGATTTTTCTAGAAATAAAGTTCTGCTTCCTTCTATAACAATTCTCAGCATAATTTAAAATCTGTAGTTTAAACTTTGCAGTAGAAAACGTACTTGGACTTAGTGACTTACAATTTAATATTAGTTATATTATAAGAAAATTTATTTCAATACAAACTGATTCTAAATATTTTTTTTTCTTCTGGTAAATGTGTGTTTGATTGCTTCCATAGCAAAAACAAGATTTTTCAAGGAAGTAACAGTATTATTATGTCTGGAATATCCTAGCAACAGAAGATCAAGTTTCAATGTATTTAAATACTTAGAATGAACTTCTGTTTTTCAAAACAAATAGGAAAGCCTCAGTAATCAATTTTTTAATTAATTAAATATTCATGCATATAATTGTCAATTTCACACATTTAGTACACATGAAACTGTCTCAATATAAGAGAAATTGCTAGTAGGTAGTAATTATGTCTATTATACTTACATTTTAATTTTTCATGACTAACACTGAAAAGGATAATAAATAGATCCTCATGACTAACACTAAAAAGAATAATAAACAGATCCTCAGAAAGTAAATTTTACCCTAAGAATTGAAATAAAATAACAGAACTACTTTCTTATTCTAACAGTATACATAGGCCTGGCTGAGTTTTAAAGTTTGTTTGACTTCATTTCTTCACATGAAACCATAAAAATAATAAGCCCCTGAATAAACTACTAGGTGATTAGCTCACTTGGTCAATTCCAATGTCACCAGGAAAAGCAGGTGAGATATCACACTGATTTGCAGATCTTGAAAAATCCTTGCATCCCTGGGATAAATCCACTTGATTATCATCTATGATCCTTTTAATGATTGCTGGATTCAGTCTGCTAATATTTTGTTGAGGATTTCTACGTCTATGTCCATCAGTGATACTGGCCTGTAATTTGCTTTTTTTGTGGTATCTTTGTCTGGTTTTGGTTATCAGGGAGATGGTGGCCTCGTAGAATAAGTTTGGAAGTGTTTCTTCCTCTGCAATCTTTGGGAATAGTTTCAGAAAGATAGGTGTTAACTCTTCACTAAATGTTTGATAGAATTCCCCTGTGAAGCCAGGGGAATGATGTCTAATACATCATTTAGGGTCTGTGTTTCCTTATTGATTTTCTCTCTGGATGATCTGCCCATTGATGTAAGTGGGGTCTTAAATTCTCCCACTATTATTGTGTTACTGTCAATTTCTCCTCTTTTGTCTGAAAACATTTGCCTTATATATTGAGGTGCTCATATATTGGGTGCATATATATTTACAATTGTTATCTTCTTGGATTGATCCCTTGGTCATTATGTAGTGCTGATGAAAGAAACTGAAAATGACACAAACAAATGGAAAGGTATACTGTGTTCTTGGACTGGAAGAAACAATATTGTCAAAATGACTATACTACCCAAGGCAATCTACAGATTCAATGCAATTCCTACCAAATTACCAATTGCATTTTTCACAGAACTAGAACAAAAAAATTTTTAATTTGTATGGAAACACAAAAGACCCTGAATAGTCAAAGCAATCTTAAGAAAGAAAAACAGAACTGGAGAAATCAGGCTCCCTGGTTTCAGACTATACTACAAAGCTACAGTAGTCAAAACAGTATGGTACTGGCACAAAAACAGAAATATAGATCAATGGAACAAGATAGAAAGGCCCGAAATAAACCCATGCACATATAGTCAATTACTCTACAACAAAGGAGGCAAGAATATACAATGGAGAAAAGATAGTCCCTTCAATAAATGGTACTGGGAAAACTGGACAGCTACATGTAAAAGAATGAAATCAGGACATTCTCTAATACCACACACAAAAATAAACTCAAAATGGATTAATTACCTAAATGTAAGACTGGATACTAAAAAACTAGAGGAAAACATAGGCAGAACACTCCTTGACATAAATCACAGCAATATCTTTTTTGATCCAATTCCTAGAGAAATGGAAATAAAAATAAACAAATGGGACCTAATGAAACTTAACACTTTTTGCACAGCAAAGGAAACCATAAACAAAACAAAAGACAACCTACAGAATGGGAGAAAATATTTGCAAATGATGCAACTGACAAGGGATTAATCTCCAAAATATGCAAACAGCTTATACAGCTCAATATCAAAAGAACAAACAACCCAATCAAAAAATGGGCAGAAGATCTAAAAAGACACTTCTCTAAAGAAGATATACAGATGGCTAACAGGCACATGAATTGATGCTCAACATCGCTAATTATTAGAGAAATGCAAATCAAAACCACAATGAGATATCACCTCACACAAGTCAGAAAGGCCAGCATCAAAAAATCTACAAAGTGAATGAGAGAGTGTGGAGAAAAAGGAACCCTCCTACACTGTTGGTGGACATGTAAATTGGTACAGCCACTATGGAGAAGAGTATGGAAGTTTCTTAACAAAAATAAAAATAGAGCTACAAAATAATTCTGCAATTCCACTCCTGGGCATATATCCAGAGAAAAACATAATCCAAAAAGGTACATGTACCCCAGTGTTCATAGCAGCACTATTTACAATAGCCAAGATATGGAAGCAACCTAAGCGTCCACTGACAGATAATGGATAAAGAAGATGTAGTGCATATGTATACAATGGGATAGAACTCAGCCATAAGAAGAATGAAATAATGCCATTTGCAGCAACATGGATGGGCCTAGAGATTATCATACTAAGTGAAGTAATCCAGACAGAGAAACACAAATACCTTATGATATCACTTATATGTGGAATCTAAAAAAAGGATACAAATGAACTAATTTACAAAACAGAAATAGACTCACAGACACAGAAAACAAACTTATGGTTACCAAAGGGGAAAGGCTGGGGGAGGAATAAATTAGGAGTTTGGGATTAAAATATACACACTACTATTTATAAAATAGATAACTAACCAGGACCTACTGTATAGTACAGGGAACTGTACTCAATATCTTGTAATAACCTATAATGGAAGAGAATGTGAAAAAAGAAAAAAAAAAATATATATATATATATGAATCACTACACTGTACACCTGAAACTAACACAACCTTGTAAATCAACTATATTTCAATAAAAAAAAATTTTTAATTAAAAAAAGGTGAATACTTTTGTGCAACTAATAAGTAGCATAGGAATCTTGGTTTTCTACAAAATTATGTCAGATTTAACTTTAAAAAAAGAAGTTAAAGCCAAAATTAAATGTCTATTTAAAAGAATACAAACACAAAATCATTTTCTAGATGCCTATTATGTGTGTGGTGGGCTCTGTGTCAGGCACTGCTTCCTAAGCCAATGTTTCCGAAAACAGAAGGTCTTCAATCATCAGTCTAAGAAAGACCTATGGAGAAAATCAGGATAATCTACCCAGACAACATTTGAGTCCATATGATAAATAACTTGGTCTGCATCTCTAAGAGAAATTAACTATTGGTGCTTAGAGTTAACAGTAGAATTAGGTAAAGATCTTTTGAATTCAAAATTCTTCCATAATGAACTAATTTTGACCTAATACAACATAGTAAAAAAGCTTTTTAATTCCTTTTTAAAGATCAATTAATAGAGAAATAAGTACAAGAAAAATTATAGTAAAGGGCAGATGAAACGTATCATCTCTTAAAATACTAGAAACTGCCCATCATCTCCCATGTGTTCACTAAATTACATTACATTATTTTCGCCAAGCCTTAGTTATACAGCTTGGTGAACAAATTATTCAGATCTTTTGCCCCACCTCTTTGCTTCTAGTAAAAATTCTTTGAGCAGGTCACAAATCACCATTATCAAAATGGAAAATAAAGTTTTAATACATGGAGTTATATCAGTTTGCAATTTATTAGCCATTCTGAAAAAAATGTTTGCTTTTACTGGAAACTGATCCTTGTATAATGGCTTTAAGGTTTGAGACTGATTATTGGTGGATGCTCATTATGCGTGATACCACTAAAGTTAACGCAGATAGTTCATACTTTCCTCTATTTTTAAAGTACTATTTTTAAACATCTACAGATGTCTTTGAAGATTTTTGACCTCCACTCAAGTTTCCATATTGGATTACCCAAGATATTTATGTATTTAATCTTAAGGTATCCTGCATGATAATGCTTCTAAAATACTGAGTTTATTTCTATTGAAGTAAAATTCGTACATAACATTATGTAAGTTTCAGGTGTCCACCATTATAATTTGGCATCTGTATACACGACAAAGTGATCACCACTAAAGGTCTAGGTACCATCACATCCCATACAATTGACCATCTTCACCCGTTTCGACCATCACCCCCAAATCCCTTCTCCTCTGGTAACCACCGATCTGTTCTCTGTATCCGTGAGTTTTGTTTTGCTTTGTTTGTTCTTTTTTTTTTTTTTAGATTCCATATATGAGTGAAATCATATGGTATTTATTCCTAAATGAGTTTTTCAAAGTTCTGCAAAATGAATCATTATAGACAGTCTGTTTTTAAAGCAATTGTTCAATTTATACATTTCTGCAAAAGAGGCTAGCATTCCAACTCTCTTCAAAGTTAGCACCAGGTCCCCAGCTCTCACTTAGATGGCTGGAGACAGAAATATATAGTTTGGAACGTCAGCCAGTGATATTTTCTAATTTAGGGATTGACATAAACACACTGTCTTCTTATTTTTCTGGCCCTTGGAGATATTTCTCTTTAGTGACAGAAAGAGTGTTTTGAACCCTGCCAGACTTGATCCATTTCTCCTACTTTATGAGAAAAGCAAAACCAACAAAATTCTGCTTGTTTCTCCAGACTTTGTATGTTTTCGGGAACAGCAGTTGCTCCAACATTTCTCTTAGATCTGCACGACACAGAAACTGACTTCCCAACAAACTGGCCTCTTAATTTCATCTTGCTCTGACAGTAAAAGAACAAGGAGCTCAGTGATGCTGAAGCAACACTCTCAACCACCAAAAAGAAAACCTTGGTGCCCATTCTGTCACTCACTGAACCAGGTTCAAGACTAATGAATTTCTGCCACACAGTGAAGTGCTTGCTCCTATACAGGAGTAATTCCTTGTGTTTAAGTCATGGTAACCTTGCCAAGCAACAGAGGATCAACTTATGAAAGGATATTTATATCTCAGTTGTTTTTGTTTGTTTTGTTTGGTTTTCAAGTGCTCTATGTAGAGAAAATGGAAGAGTTGGAAGTAACCATCCCATTTTTCTCCAGTAAATTGCCAATTTTCTAAGATGACAAGTCTTCCTTTACTTTCCTTTTATTACTCCTCTTGTAATCTGGCTTCTGGACCCAACCATTAGGGCCTGAGAGTCATCAGACACTTTCTGATTCCCTACTGTATCATTTACTATGAACACATACAATAATTTCCTACTTACTTCTCTGATCCTCAGTTTTCCACATCCGTAAATGCGATCATAATAATAGTACTATTCTTTTAGGTTTGAGGAGATTCAATTAAATAATGTTTGAAAAACATTTATCAAATTCATAGTACCTGAGTTTTTCAATAAATATTATTAGTAGTAGTAGTTCTAATTTCAATAGTCTTTGACGGACAAAATTAAAAATGAATCAGCACTAGAGATCTTAATCAGAAAGGGACAGTTGGATTTTAAGCTTCTTGCAACTTTGGGAGCCAGAAAAGACCACTGAGTCCAGGAGTCAGCAAGCTATACCCCGCAGGACAAATACAGGTACGACCTGTTCTTGCAAATAACCAGTTACTGGAACAAAACCTGTTAATTAATTGATGTATTATCTATGGCTGCTTTTGTGGTTCAACAGTAGCACTGAGTAACTGTGAAAGAGACTGCATGTCCTGCAAAATCTAAAATATTTCACAGGAAAGGTTTGCTGACCCCTAATCTATTCTCACCCCCTTCATTATCCTGATGAGAATATTAAATACAATCATACAATTGAATATTGCTAAGAAATTTCCTAATGTATCATCTTTGTTCGTTACAGGAAACTTCTGTGTATGCAGACTGCTTACTGATAGAAATAAAACCTGCTTCATTAACGTGTTTTGTTGTTTCTGTGACACAGTGATGGTTCCTGGGAGCCCTACAGAATGTGGGATTTTATTCTAGCACTTGCACTATGGAAAGGAAAGTATCAATAATTCCCACTAGGACCAGAAAAACCTGAGGTTAAAAAAAAGGCAGCATAAACTCATGCCAAAAGCTGAATTTTATTTAATATAAAGAAAGGTGGTAGCTTCCAACTTCAGCATAAAGTAGGAGTGTCAAATTGCTGCAGAAACTGCTGTCTTCTGGAGACTGATGACCAGAATGACCCCAGAGAAATATTTTATTCTCATGAGACGGCTTGCTTAGATATTTCTGGGAAGAAGCAATGGGTCTTCAGAAAGAAACATGTTGTTTCTTTCCTGGTAACTGCTTGCCGAAGTTGGCAGGAGTCCGTGAGACCAGACATAAATCAGGAATCGGGTAGGGCCATGGCATTGAATCAGTGGCTATAGAGGGTATCAGCAGATTGTCCAGAAAGAGGGACGTTTCATGGGTGAAGCTTTGATTTGCTTCTATTATATTCATGTTGCACTAAATACAGTATGAATATCACAAATAGAAACCACTCCTCGGGTTCCCAAGGGTAAAGCTTAGCTTCAACCTAAAGCTTTCAAAAGTGATATATATGCACATCTAGCAGTGGCATCAGGAAGACAGAGAAAAATAAAACATCATTTCTCTTTTAGGGAAACCAGCTCTATTTTCTTCTATGCCATAGGGAATGGCATTAATCCTAACTAAATAGCACATGATGTTTAAAGGATGGAGAAATAACCTATAGCTTTTGCTTCCAGGAGCCTTCACGTGTAATCCATACGGTGTTGTCCTATAATCACCTATTTCAGAATTACCAGCGTAGTTGCTAAAAATGCAGATTTCTGGTCCCTGCACCAGACAGTGTGGATCAGCACCTGTATGTGTTCACACCCAAGCACAAGCATTTTCTACAAGCTTCCTGCATGATTCTACTGCAAACTATAGTATGGAGACCACGGGTCCACTGAAGAGGAACTAGCGCTAAATCTCGTAGTTTTGCCATTGTCTAGCCTTGTGACTTTGAGCAATTTACTTAAAATGAGTGTAATGTGATCTATTCTGCTAGCAAACAGATTCATTAATTTTGAGAATTAAGAGGGAAGAGCCCAAGGTGTCATGTCAGATGGAGGTATAATTACCTGGAAGAGTCTAGTGCAGTGATCTACAACAGCTAAACTGCTTGAAGACAGGGATGTGCAGACGGTAATGTTGGATAACACGGCTTTTTTTTTAATGTACTCAGGGAAAAGCATTTTAAATTTATAAAATGTAAGCTAGCTTTTCATGTTATGTTGTCTCTTCCCTTTATCCCATAAATTTGGGTAATGTCTAATATGTATTTTCACGAGGAGGAAGAAAATCTCAAAAATAAGCAGTTTACCGAAGATTCATGTAGTTCTGCCCGTTCAATATATTCTGCACAATTAAAATGTCTAGGGGCAGAGCTTGAGCTACCCCAGATGAGAAACCGTCTAAACATTTGAATGTTGCTACAGACTAAACTAATGAATATTTTACACTCACCAGCTGCTTCATAATCCTTCTCCTGCCTAAAAGCCATGAGATTACAAAATGCAATTTCACCTTCTCTGGGGCTTTGTATCACTGTATATACAACAGCCAAATCTCTTTGGTATTTTACTGACAAAACAAAAGGCCGCAAAAGAAGCCGTAATTGAAGTCACTGCTACTAAATAAATCCCAAACCTGTTCTTTTGCTCTTTTCTGCTACAATATACAGTTCAAAACTGGGCCTGCACTTCTGTCCTCTTGATGCTGTAATAGCTTCTGGGATCAAGGAACTAAGTGGCCACTAAAATTGACGTAGGTATGCTGGGAAGCAACATCCCCTCCCACTCAGTTTAGAAAAAAATGATTCATTAAAAGATATACCAGAGCATATTTTTAATAATGATAACCATAGATAACATGTATTCATTATGTAACTGGCCTTTTAATACACCATCCCACTTAATCCTCACAACAAATCCATGACGTAGATATTCTCCCCATTTTATAGATGAGGAAAGTGAGAACGAGCTAAAGATTGCAATGAATATCACAGTACGTATACAAAATGTCATGTTAGGCAGTCAGCCACGGTCTACCTGGCTCCAAATATCACAATTTTAACTGTTACAACAAGATAGACCTGATGGCGCTGATATATCTATCTCTGTTAGCAAACTAATTCTTGTTTGAATTGAATCAGATTTCTCTGTTAGTTGTTATTTTCATTTTTCTTTCAAATCTAGGAATTATCCCAATTTAAAGGACTGTATCTTTAAGGCACGTAGTAAGGTGCTCAGCAAATATTTGCTGGATGAATGAACACCTCAGTACTTAGAGGAATACTGCCAGGTATTTTAAACCCCAAATACTCTTCCTTATAATGAACAACCATCAGCATTATTCTCACACCAGTTGTTTAGCAGTTCTTCACAGGTAACTTGTCACTATTAGTAATTACAGAAACAGTTTATAAATCATTTACTTTTTGAAAGAGTGTGGAGTTACGGGGCAGTCCACCAGACCACTCTCACTTCTGACACCAACTGCAAGTCCAGGAGTCCCCAAGACCACACCTTGGTTCAGTAATTCACTAGAAAGACTCACAGAACTCACTAGAAGCTCTTATACTCGTGATTATGCTTTAGGATACAGACTAGGTTAGGTTAAAAGATACAGTTAAAATCAGCCAAGAGCAGAGGCACATAGGGCAGAATCTATGAAAGATTCAAACAAAGAGCTTCAAGTTGTTCTTTCTAGATGAAATCATGGACATCATTTTCCCAGCAACAGTATATGATGATATATATGGAATATTGACAACCAGGGAAGCTGAGCCAAGTCGTGGTGTCCAGAGTTTTTATTTGAGCTCTATGGTTGATCGCCCACATGGCTGCCCTCCATTTCCAGACACTCTGGAGGTCAAGCTGATACCATATGACTCAAAGCTTCTACCATAGATAACATTGTTAGACTGTTTGGCATGGCCCAAAGCCCCCAGTCACACAAAGAAACTCCTATCAGGCCCGGCATTGCAAGGGTTTAGAGATTACCTCCCAGAAGTTGAAGGTAAAGGGCAGACCTCTCTTAGGTAAGGTTTAATTCTTCACTACACAAAGGGTTTAAAGAAAATCCAAGGTTTTTCAAGAATACTATTTTTACTTGCATTTTGATATATTTTCTGATGTAGGAGATGTAGAGGCCCAGTTATAGTTTTAGGGCCAATATGCAAATGTGAACGTCATCTTCCAGCTATGTTGTTACTTCATAAACATAGGATTTTGAAAGGAAATAGAGATGATGTGGAGGGCAGCCAAGGACTACAAGTGTAAGCATAGATTAACATCAAGCTATAATGAGACCAATGTGCAATTATATCATGTGATCAAATTAGAGAATCTAAATATGGAGATAAATTTTAGAATTTCTTTAGTTTAGGATCCTGTCCAATAACTACACTTTGAAATCAGCCCTCTTTTACATAGTTGTTCCCCCAAATCAGTCTTCCTCTTAATTCTACCATCTTTTCCTCCAGCCATTCCAGACTCCTTGCTGTTCTTTCTTTTGACCACCAAGGAAACATGTGGTTTGTCCATCTGGGACTACAAGTTTTGCTCCATTCTGATCATTTCCAAATATGCTGAAGTGCCAAAGACATATATTGTTCCAATTATTTTAATTATTAGGTCTTTGGGTTGAAAGCAACAGTACTTTAATTCCAATTAATTGGGCAAAAATGTTGGACACAGACACACATACAGGGAGAATGCTTTGTGATTTCTGTTGCTTAATCCACCTAGTACGTGTTACTTTGTTACAGCAGTCCTAGCAAACTAATATATAGATTAAATATGTATTTCTGGTCATTTGAATGTCATGTTTTGTAGTTGCCTCATCTGTTTAGTCAAAGTGCAGTACAGTTTCACAAAAAGAATTTCCTCTTTTGTATATGCAACTTCAGGCTCTTACATTTCTTTGCTATTCATCAGCCTACACCTATTGGTTTCTATGTTCATATCACAGATTTTATCCTATGTGACAGATAAATACAATTACCAAGAGATTCTAATCAGTCATATGTCAGACATAAAAACCTTAATTTCAAATATTCTACTTTGCAGACCCATCTCTATAGATTCTTTTAATAGGTTCCAACTTTCTGTTAAAATCATCCATCTTTTTATTCATTTTGATCATCTTTTCCTTTATTTTAACATATTATGATTATTTTGAACTCCTAACATTATAGTCAATATTTATATCACCTCTAGGTCCTTATTTATTTTCTGTTTTATCTTTTATTAGTCTCTTTTTCTGCTTACTTGCATGTCTAATACTTTTTTATTATATGCTGGGCATTATAAATGATACATCATAGATGTTCTTGAGCACGTTATCTTCTTCTAAAGAGTGTTAAGTTTTTATCTGGTAGGCAATTCAATTAGTGGAGGATCTCCCTGATCCTACCATAGCTTGATTTTAGTCTTTGTTAAGGTGGGTCTATCTCACTTTTGTCCTTTCTCCTAGATTCTAGCCCTCACTTCTAGCATACTTGTAGCATTCTAACTTCTAGGATGTGATATTTCAACAACAATGACAACAAAAACTAAGGTATTCACCAGCTAGACCCAAATTTTAATGCCCCCCGAAACCGTGAAACCTCTGAAATTTCCTGATTATATTTTAGCCTCCCTGCATTTTTCTCTGTTACATCTCTTGAAATTACATTCTATGAATGCACAGCTTTCTGAGTCAGCCAAAAACCCAATGTAAGTTCTTATGTAGATTTTTGGAGCTCCTTCTCTGAAACTCTCTCCCATCTAATACCTTATCCCTCAAATCCCAATCATTATGGTAACTCCAAACACCAGTCTCTGTTTCCTCTGACAGCAAAATTTCTATTTTCTTCTTGGGCTATTCCCCATACAATGGCTTGGAAATTGCACCCAGGGAGAAATCAGGGTGAATGCAGGATGTAGCTTATGTGCTTCCCTTAGCTCAGAGATCTCAGCCTTGCATTGGTTGCTGCCCATTTCCTGCACATAACTGTTTTACATATTTTTCCATATGTATATACATTTTGGTGGAAGGGGAAGCCTGATACAAGCTAGTTATTCATAGCCAAATTTAAAAGTCATGTGTAAGGTTCTTCAATACAGAGTTAGGTCCTCATGATTCATTTCTTTGCTCTTCCCTATTTTTAACTCATTAGGAATACTTGTTTCCAGTTTTTTGTTTGGTTTTGGTTTGCTTTTGTCATTTTTTGTTGTTGATGTTAACTGGGTTTATTTGCTATATTACAAAAAAGATTTTGGTAAATATTCTGCACAAAAATCTTTTTATGAATCACTAATTCCATAGATGAGATTTCTAAAGCTGAAATCATTGGATCAAAGGGTATGGACTTTTCTAAGTCTTTGCTAACATATTGTCAGATTCTGTTCCTAAAGTATTGTACTTGCCCACAATGTTGTAGTAAGGTTCAGCTAATGTAAAAGAAAACCAATTTTATGGTAGCCTTGTCATGATTACCTATTTTAATTATTATCAATATCATAGGCAACAAAAAAGAGCATCTCTTTACTGTTTCATGATTACCAGTGAAATTGGAAAATTTGTCATGTTTACTGATTTTAATTATTTCTGCCATGAATTATCTCTTCTTGTTCCATTTTCAATATTTTCTTTATTGGTATTTAAGCACTATTTATACTTTGAGAAATTAATTTCTCAGTTGTCATAACTCATAAAATTTTCCAAATTTGTCATCTACATTTTAATATTGCTTATGATTTTTACATTGTGAGTTTCTAAGTTTTTTAAACCAAATTTACCAGCCAGTTTCTTCCATTGCTTTCCTTTTTTATACTTTGTGAACTAAGTAGGGGGAATATCTCTGGCATCTATACCATCAATTCATTCTTTTAATAAGAACAAGTCCCTAATATTCAAAGACTTAGCAATCTAGAATTGGCACTAACCCAGACACAGCTCTATTTATAGGCCACTCAGATACCTCCTGTGCTATGGCATGTAGCCAACGGTGAGCACCCAGAAATTCTGACACTTGGAAAAAAGAAGGTCTGTACTGGTACATCTGTAAGTCAGAGGGGGTCAGGCTCAGGGCTATTGACACCACGGAGAGGGTAGGAACAGGAACTAGAACAATACCAAAATCAGTTCTGTTAGAGAAGATTGGTTTGCAAATGTCTGAGATACAGAAGCTATAATTTAAAATGTGACTCTAAAAGGAGTTCAGTTTATATCCCAGTTCTAATGTTCTCTTGTTTCACTGTTCTCTGACTCTATTTGACTCTGTACTGAGTAAGGGCAAGCTTCTTGCTTACCATACATTTAAATTCTACACTTCTGTCTTTAGAAATACCCCTGAGTAGGCAAACTCGCATCTTCAGCAGCATGAATATTAATCATGGCTAATAAAATTAATAATAATTAGCATTGATTAGGCTCTTACTATGGTCCAAACTCTCTTCTAAGCCCTTTATATTCATGGAAACCTTCAAACCACTTTGAACTGTTTAGGAACTATAATTTTCTTCATTTTAGAGTTGAAGAAACTGAGGTACATAGAAGTTAACTTGCCCAAGGTCACACACAACCACTAAGAAGATGAACCAGGATTTGACAGCAAACAGCCTGGTCCCAGAGTTGGCACCCTTGTGATATTCAATGATATTCTGTAGTTATTAATGTAAATCTTGAGAATAAGTATTAATTATAATTAACATATGTGGAAAGATGTATACATATGTATTTATACATACGGGAAGATGTATAAATATTATTCCCTTCAATACCTGTTCTTATTTATTATGGCAATGGAAGGGGGGAATTAAGAATTAATTTAAGAATTCTTGGATTATCTAAGCTTTTGGCTTTCCCAACTTCCAAAGCTTCTATCAGAAAACAAAAATAGAACAAAGGAAAAACACATACATGACAGTTTTTTTAGTTTGATGTTAGTTCCACTGGAGATTGATTTAAAAGGGAAACCAGACAATGTAATGATCGAAGTAAGATCAGGTTTATACACCACCTGCAATATTCCTACTATCATCAGTGCTTCCCCCCAGTTCCAGCTTAGAGCAGAGCAGTGGATGGTGCAGAGCTCGTATGGGTGAACTCCCAACAACTACACAATTTGAGCTCTCCCTGAGCGAGCCTTGCCAGCATAATTGATGGACTCTTGTCCCTACTGTCCCTTTCTCTTTTCACTTTGGTACCCCACTCAGACTCGGGGTTTCTCATGGCTGCAATTCCAGGACTGTTCATGGCCAAGTCACTGCTAGAGGCCTCACAGAGTGACTAGGAGAGGCTGCTCCACTGCTGTTCCGCTTTTGCCTCTCATCCTGTTCCCTTCACTCCACCCTCCACAGCACTGCTAGACTGATATTTTTAATGTGTGAGTTCAGTCACGTCCCTCCCCTTAAAATCCTTCCGTAGATTCCCACCTCTTATGAGACAAAATCTAATCTCCCTAACATGGTGTACAAGACGCTTGATGATATAGCTCCACCTGCCTGTTTGCCCTCTCCTGCCCTCACCACCTTCAAGTTTGTATTCCAGGCTTAATGGCCTACTTGCAGATCTTCAAATATGCTTTACCCTCTCATGGGTCCATGTCTTTGTATATTCTGTTTCCTCCCCTGGAGCATCCTCCACCTACCCTCACCACATCAACATACACTTAAATGATTCACATATTTCGGTCTCATTTTAAATGCTGTCTTCTCTGTAAAGCCTCCCTGACGGCTTCAGGGCACCTTAAGCGGTTCATAGAAACTCATAGTGTTCCAACCTGCTTCCCTCAAGCACTCATCACATTGTATGGTAACTGTTCATTTGTGCATCTGTATCCCACTTACACCACATCCTATCAGAAGGAAACCCTACTTTTCGTCTATGCAAATGGCACTTGATAAATATCTAATGGATGAGTGGATGAGTGGATGAATACATGGCTCAATGAAAGAATCACTTTTACAACAGTGATAATTTTTTATACTGTTCCTTAAAATAAACAAAGGACCCCAATATATATTATCTTATTTAGACATGACAACAGATTTCTGAAATAGATGCCACTGACAATTTACACATGAAGAAACAGGTTCAGTAAAGAGACTTGCCAGATATCACATAGGTTAGTCACACCAAAACTCGGGGCCTTTCTAGTATGTCACAGCTCTTTCTCATAATACATTAGATGATTAAAATGAAGTCATTACTGGTCCATAGACTTATGGAGTTTCACAGCCAGGAGACTTCCCTAGTCAACACTTCTTAGTGGAAACATGAAAAACTGTGGCCCAGAGATATGAAATGGCCCAAATTATATCACTCATTAGTGGCAGACCCAGGGATGACTTCATGGCTCCTAATTCCCACTTTGTAGGTTCTTAAATCCAGGTTCTTCCACTCATTGTGAGACTATATGACTTTAACCTCTTTGTACCTCAGTTTCCTATGTTGTTAAATGGGCTAATAATGTACTTACCTCATAGAGTTGTTGTGAGGATTTAAATGAGATAATCCATGGGAAACTCTTAACAAGAGTGACTGACAACCATGAATGCTTTAAAAATGTTAGCTATTAGCCATCATCATTTCACTTGGCTGGGTTCTTCCTCTTTCATAAATCAATAGCATCAAAGAAGTGCCAATGTAGTGATAGCAGTCACACTCAAAAGAAAAAAGGTAAAAGACAAAAAGCAATCTAATGCATGTGCAGAAATGCAAATAGTAAGTTATAAGATGGAAGATATTATGAGTGAACAAGAGAAAAACCCTATCTTGAGGTCACAGGCAAACAAATTGTGTTAGGCTTTTCCTTCCATGAAAACTACCCACTTTCTGAGGGAAGCAAATTGATATAAATTGCATTGCATAGTTGAAAAATAATAAAGTAATAGGTAATAATTTTTCATTACTTATTTTCCCCTTCAAATAATTAATTTATGCCTCTCTCTTCTAACTGAAATAGATAAATGCACAAATATATACATAAAATATAACCAGCAGTGCGTACACTGTCTTATCTACTGAAGGACAATTAGATTATAATCATTGCCTCTCCTATTGAGTTCCAGCCATCTGGTTTTCTCTGAATGGATTGTCCACAGTTCTCATTCATCAGCCTCATCAGAATTGCATTTACTCATTGACGTCTTGCCATCCTAGCTTTTAGCAGCAGTCAGATTAGGCAGGGCTATGCTATAGTAACATACAAAATTGCATTAGCTTGCAAGAGCAAGAAGTCCATCTCACTCATGGCTCATGTCAAGGAAGACTGACTGCAGGTCTCCACCTCTTCTCATTCTGGAACTTAGCCTGAAAGAATAGCCTCCATCTAGAATATCACTGGCATCACAGCAGAGAAATACATTGTGGCAAAGAATGAACCCACTCTCAAAGCTTCTGCCTGGGTGTAATGCACATCACTTCCACTCACCTTCATTGGCTAATGGAAGTCACATGTCCAAACCAGTCTTCAGTAGGGTGAGGATACAGATATTGATCAATAGGAATATAATCTATGGCATATTCCTATTGCAACCGTATTGATTCTATTTTTTTCTACTGAGTTTCAATGGATTCTTATTTTTCAAGGTAAATGTAAATTGTCTTTATCATGCTTCCTGCTTATTGCTCTGTGACTCCTAATTAGTTTTGTAAAGTCTGGAATAGAGTATTACTGTCCCAAAGAGGACTCACATTATAAAAATGACTAAAGGATTTTTGTTTTGTTTTGTTTGCCACAGCTCGGTTATCAGATTACTACATGAATTCATTCTGACACAAATTCTCATGAGTTTATTTACTGTTTCTCCAACTATTAGAGCAGTAAATGTATCTTCAATCTTCTAAATCTTTTGCCCCATGGGGCCTGGCACTTACAGTAATTACACCATTTGTGTTTTCGTAAATACTTGCTAATAAAATGATTAAAATAAACAGAGAGCATCTCCTAGACTAAAGCTAATAGACTTCAATCCTAGCTCTACAGTCAAACTGTTCTGCAATTTTTTAAAAAGCAGGTCTATGTCTTTGGGTTTAAAAAGTGATGATGTCAGTCTTAATGGAATTTGTGAGATTGGAGAAGAGAGTGCTCATTATTTAATGACTGTAATGGGCTCTGAAAGCATCCTGCAATCCATGTGCCTTATAATGCCAAGCCGCCAAAATAAAGGGGAAGGAAAAAATTACTGTGGAAGTCATTCTTTCCATGAGTCAGGAAAAGAAACAACTTTTGTATAATTTACCTCACATACAGTTTCCAAAATTACATTAACAATTTGAGTATGTGGAGTATTTTTACTGAAATTACCTAGACCCACCTCAACGCAGTACCCTATCTCCATGATATGGACCAGAACCAGGACTTAAGTAAGGCAAGTTACTTTCTTCAGAGGGCTCCATAAAATTCACCATTTTGCCAGAATCCATCTATAGCAGTGTTTCTTAACCTTTTTTTCATTGTAATCCCCTTAAGAAATCTTTTCAGATATTTTTTGCTAATCACCCACACACTATTTTACTGCCACCGATTACTGTGTGTCTGATTATTTATTGTATGTATATCTGTGATTTACACATAAAAATGTAAGAACAGGGCTTCCCTGGTGGCTCAGTGGTTGAGAATCTGCCTGCCAATGCAGGAGACACGGGTTCGAGCCCTGGTCTAGGAAGATCCCACGTGCCGTGGAGCAACTAGGCCCGTGAGCCACAACTACTGAGACTGCACATCTGAAGCTTGTGCTCCGCAACAAGAGAGGCCGCGACAGTGAGAGGCCCGCGCACCGCGATGAAGAGTGGCCCCCACTCGCCGCAACTAGAGAAAGCCCTTGCACGGAAACGAAGACCCAACACAGAAAAAATTAATTAATTAATTAATTAATTTTTTAAAATGTAAGAACTTTTTTACCACCTTAGGAGTAATATTGCCCCATTGAAAATACTTGATCTTTAGGACCGATGCCTTTCCTCTCCTACCACCTCTATCCATCTTACACTTAAGCCATAATGTTCTGCTCTTCTTCCTCAACCATGCCCTTTTTCATTTTCTCATCTCTGGATTTTTGTTCATGCATGTTATGCCTTCTCTCTGGAATAATCTCTCCATTTCTGTTGAGTCCAACCATTTTTCAAGGAACAGATCATGCCCTACTTCCCCCAAATAGCATTTTCCCAGATACTAAGTCAGCCTCCTTCCCCCCACAATATTTACCTTTAATAGAAGACATTTTCTTTACTAGAATAAAGTATCTCAGTCTATTTTAAAGTTATTTAAGTTCATGATCCCCTCACTAGCTTGTAAGCTGTTAAGTGGCAAAGACTATTCATTATTGGCTCTCCCACAGTTCTTAGCACAAGACTTTGTACAGAGAGCACTCAATAAATATTTGTTGTATGGAGTTTATTAATTTATGGCTCTATTTATTCCTGCTAGCACCTCACAGGAAATATAGACTTCAGCTGCCAAAGAGCTCACATTGTCATTTAGGTGAACATAAACACAGATGCACACACACACGTGCGACATAACTGGCATGGGAAAATGGGTTATTCCTTCAACCGTTCATCCTCTGCAAATCAAAAGTGGGGTTCCTCCTTGGAAAGTACCCTGATCAATAGCACCACTCTCATGGCACAGTCTCAAAATTACAGAGGAACTTTAACTCCTTCATCTCCCCATGTCTATCAATAAGTAGTTGCCCAAATTTGTTGATTCTTCATTTTCCATGAATCTTTGATTTTTGCTTTTCTCTAGGAGCCCACTGTCAGTGCCTTACTCCAAATCCATGACATCTCATCTGTAGTCAGCTCCTCCCTCCATAGTTTACACCTTTCCACATCACTAGTTATAATCACTCTTCAATCATTCTTACTATAGATTATCTTCCTGAAACATACACTGTGATCTTATTCTGCTGCACAGCAGCTTAAGAACCCGCAGACACTTCGGAATAAATCCAACCAACTCAATATGACTGCTATGAAGTGAACCGTGTCCCCCAAAATGCATATGTTAAAGCCTTAACCCACAATGTGATAGTACATGGATATGGGGCCCTTGGGAGGTCATTAGGTTTAGATGAGGTCAGAAGGTAGGGCCCTCATGATGAGATTAGTACCCTTATAAGAAGAGACATCAGAGAGCTTGCTCTCTCTCTCTTTCTCTGCCACATGAAGACACGGCAAGAAGGCACTGTCTATAAGCTAGCACGAGATCTCTCACTAGAATCCAGCCAAGCTGGCACCCTGATCGTAGACTTCCAGCCTCCAGAACTGGGACAAAATTAATTTCTGTGGTTTAAGTCACCCGACCTATGATATTTGTTATGGAAGCCTGAACAGACTCATGTGATAGACTTCAGGATTCTGCTTTAAATGGCCTTACCTGATCAGCCCCAGCTGCTAAGGCTCCTCCCAAGGAATATACAGATCTACTCAGGCCTTCATTCTTTCACACACACAAACTAGGAAGACATTATCTCTACTTAGATCAGTTAAAATGTTTTTCAAAATAATTGGTTATAATAAGGATTGTTACCGTTTATACACTTTTTCTAAAGAATGTTCTTGCTAAAGTGATCTACAAGCCTCAACAACTGTGAAATGTGTAGTCTGCCCTAGTGCTAAGAGAATAGTCATTGTATTCAAGTTCAAAATACCTTAACTTCTCATATCAAAAATAAATTAAAAGAGAGAAATTTGACCATTATATTCATGCATTTGACAAATATCATTGTTCACCTATCATAAGCCAAGTCCTAAGCTAGGTGCTACTAACACAATAGTCAAAATGGACAGTTTCTACCTTCCTGAAAACTGCAGTCTAGTCTGCTGGATGAGTCTAGATCTTTTCTATAAGCAAGTGTGAAAAATTACTTTCATTTGCTTGAGAACGAATGTGCATGTGCTTTCAGGTCTGAGCCATAGAGAAATAGTTAAGTGGCTTGTTCGTTACATCTCTCATTTCATTCCATCCCTGAGGCTTCCTGTCTCTCTCTCTTCCTCTGTCTCTCTTTTCTGCACTAACTTCTTATGTTAGTGAATGGAGGAATGGAAGGAAAGTTCTCCCCACACAGAAGTTTTCCTCATTCAACTACAAAAGAGCAGACTGAAGTGACAACTCTCCACTGCTTCAGCAGGAATATCCTGACAGCCAATGGGCTTTCTGGGAAACTAGAGCAGGGAGCTGTGACATGAGGCTAAAGAAGGTTTCCTTGTCTGGGGATTCACCCACTATGGACTTTTCAAAATAAACTGGCTAAGGAGAATAGTAGGGAACTAAGAAAGTAAGTTTGTCCTATATCTTGGAAGATAACTTTTCTCTTTCTAAAGTTAAAACCTGTGCCCCACAAAAGATTTTAATTTAGAGAAAGTAGTTTTAAATTCAAATCCATGGATTTTGGTTTTGGAGTTAATGTAACCCCAAACAAATACAATTGTGTTTTATTTCCCTTTGTGAGAATGCTATGGCGTATTTTATGTGTCCTCCAATGTCACAGAGCAGCATTTTATTCATTTTGATGATGTAATCTTCTACTTAGCCAATTCTTATCCAAAAATTAAATGCTAAACTTGAGAGGTTTGCAGACAGTTGAGCACATTTCCAAATAGACCCTCAGTTCCTAAAACAGGTTTTTATTCTTAGTTAAAATAGGACCACGTCATTCACTACCCCACTGAATTTTAGGCGCTTAAGATCCACCCACATGAGCACACTTCTCACATCACACGTCTTGCAGATCTTTGTGGAAGACCTTATCTTTCATCAGCAGACCTGAGGTCCCCACATGGGGGAGACCTCACTATGCAGCAGCCCTGCCATTTTAAAGTCATAAATTAAATAGAACGTACATGGATTTCACAGGTCTTACAGTCCCATGGAATTAAGGGTAACAAAACTGTTCTGAGAGAAGAAACACAAATGCTGAAAACTGGCTTTCCATTGAGCTATGCACCACAGCAAGCAGAGAACGAACAGAGAAAAGCAAAAAATCTTGCTCCTAGAGACCAAATTCTTAGACAACTTTAAGTCTTTGGCAGCTTCTTGTATCATTTTTCTCTTTTCCGAAATAGAACTAATAAAAGTTTCTCATTCCTAGATGGCCTGCTAAGAGCAAAGCCTTAGACTTTTTCAGAAGGAAGATCAAGCTACTTGAATATTTTCAATATATTGGAACTTAAAGGGTATATTTATTTTTTAAATAATAGTTATACATTATTTAATACTTTCTGAGTGTCATATCCTTTGTTAAATTGTGTTTCATCTTTCCTATAACCCTATGAGTGGATATTATTATCCTTATTTTACAGGTTAGAAAATTGGGGCATAGAGAGGATACACGGCTAGTAAATATCGAAGCCATGATTTTCACCAATACTTTGTATCACCACACAATATTGCATCTCCATAATTTTCTTTAGGTGCTTCATTACCATCACCAGCTCCAGTTCCAGCCCCACAGCCAAACTCACTAGCTCTATGCCAGAAACAGACAGAAGTTGTTCAATACATCAGGCAGAACCAAGTAGGTGAAGTTGCATAGCATATTGGTTAAGAATTAGACTATCAGCTCCAGCTTGCTCCTATGGGAGCCCAGGCAATTTATTTGGCCTTCTTGTGTTTTATTCTCTGATATGTGAAATGGAAATGATAATAATGATATCTACTTGAAGCGTTAGTATTAGTATTAAGTGAGATAATCCCCATAAAACACTCAGTGTCTGTCACTTATATCAGTCTTTTTTGTGTTAACACACGAAAACTATCATTTTAAGCTTTGTATTCTCAGTGCCCACTTAATGCATGACTTATGGCAGGTTCTCAGTAATTGTTTGATAAATTAATAAAAATAAAGTAGGTCAGGGTTCACTGTCAAGAGAGCGTAAGCCTATCCCAAAACTAGGTTTTGTAGCAAATGTGAAGTCAGAGAGATAACCAAGGTCAGATACTTAGTGACTCAGAGGAGAGTTACACATGTAAGCAAACATGAGCATTGGGACTAAGAACAAAATCAAGGTCAAAGTTGACAGAAGCTAAAGGAAGAGAAGCAGGGCATTGGAAAATGGATGCATGCACCAGAATATAAAAGGTGACTTATCTGCCTTTCTTCTTCCCTTCCTTCTCTAAGCAAACATTTGCTGGGGTCTTTCTATGTATCCAGAACTGTCCTAGGCTCTGAGATTACAATTAATAAAATCATTAGAATTACTTAATTTGCTTATTTCCTTATCATGCTTATTTGAAAGCAAAGAAGGTTGTTAGAGGGAGATTTCTCTTGCCTTGATTTCTACTAAGGTACCAGTATCTATTTCATATGCCAAACGGAGTGTGGGACAGGTTGCCATACTCAGAATCTGTCCCCACCAAAGAGGTAAGAGAAGTAGTGTCCTAAGTCATGAATCCACCTTACTCACTTTAAAAATATAAAAAGGGGAAAGGGAGAGAGAGAATAAAAATGGAAAAAGATTTAAGAAGACATTTCTTCCTCCCACTTATTCAGGACAGAAGAGTGTTCTGGTATTTTCTCATGTCTCTCCAGCTAAGTGAATAGACTCTCATGGCAGCATTTGAAGAACTAGGTATTTCCTTGCATCTAATGGGCACAGAAAACTGAAGCTTGACTCAGGTGTGAGCTAGTCAGACTGACCTGTGTCAGGCTCCTCAATGGGTTGATCCTGTTGTGACTGACCTACTCTCCCAAATATTTGATGGGACAAAGGTTGCATAAATGTTTATGGTGGGTGAGATGCAAGTCCCTTGGTAGAAAGAGCTGGCCTGGCATCAAAGTAGGTCCTGTGAGGTAAAGCCACCTGGAATAGCAAAGGAATCCCAGGAACAAGAAGGTAGAAGACCTTGATTCCTGGGGACTGTGGAAGGGAGTCAAAATGACGGTGCACTACAGAGATGGATCTGACAGGTCAAAAACGTTGAAAGTGAAAGGTCTTCAGGGATGAGAGAAAGACCACAAAATGCTCACCTGGGAGACAATCACCTTAGAAATGTACCCAACCCAGAAGGGCCAATTTATAACCTTTTCTATTCCCTTACTCCTGACCTTTCAAACCTCAACAGGGACAGGAACAAGCTCAAAAACTGGGACGAAAAGATTGCTATGGAGGAGGAAAGCACAAAGCATAGAAAGACAGACGCCAACCATGCCAATCCCACCATGTCTATCAACAAGAAGAAGGCCTGAGTTGGAAAAAGGGAAAACATCTGATGCTGAATCAAGTTCAGTTTGTATTAACGTCTTAGACTTGGCAACTCTGATTCATTCACTGTGACTAGGCTTCTTTCTTAAGAGACATGGTAGGATACACTAAAACCTATACGTGAGCTAAAAAGTTATGGAACCTACCCAAGTTCTGATTCAGCAGCAGGAGATAATTATTCTCACCGAATATCTGAAATAAGGCTGAAGGAGACAATAATAAAGTTGTGTTTTCATTATATGTCATGAGTCATGTTTTTCCACAAAGGCCTGAATCTCACAACGAATCTATCTCAATCTCTTCCTGTCTTCTCGCTCTTTCTCTGACTCTCTCTCTCTTTCCTTCTCTCCCTCTTTCCTTCTTTCTCTCTCTCCCTACTGTATGTGTGGCTGTCCATCCTTCTCTTTCTCTTTCTCAAGAATCTTTGGATTTATCATTTAAAGAAACTGAAAAGAATTGATATTGTAACGTACGAAGATAGATAAATGACATTCTCAACACAATCCAATTTGGACCCTTTATTAGTCAGCGTATTATTGCAGACAGCAATAGCACTCTGCATAAAGCACACGTAAAGCACTTAGTCCAAACAGAGCCTTTCACACAGTAAGCGCTGAGTGAACAAAAGCTGTTATTACTTGAAACACCACTTCTTGAGCATTGCTGAGGGACAAGCCTTCTTGGGAATCACTCCCTTTTTTCAAATGTTGTTCTGCTTACTACTTACAAAGAAACATATTGTATCATGAATTCTCTTTCAATTCATACCTTTATTTGCAGATACCAGGCCTCTTTTCAATCATTAGAAACAATAAATCACACTGGCACATTCCAAACTCTAAAGAAGGTTAAATATTTACAAAGTTCTGCATGCCAAATAAAGAACAATATATTGAGACAGGCCCTGTGAGAATGATTCCTTTATACATTTTTGCAAGACTCTATCAGAAATTTGGCCTGGACATTATAGCAATAATTCTTCTGAACTTTAATGTTATCACTGCTTTTAACTTCCTCAGATCCATGCAAGAATAAAATGCAGCAAGACCAATCTGAGCTGCTAGTTAAGCTAGTATTTTTCTAGAGGCTAAACTTTTGATAGTGCCAACTGCAATCACCTGGAAGACACAGAAAGGTGAAGCAGATTTTTTTTTCCATTTTCCTTCTGCCTTTCCTTGCTCCAAAATCAAATGGTAAAAACTGGTCAACATTTCAGGCATCCAATATTACCAGAAAATTCCAAATTTTCTGGATTTTTATGAAATCATGCATCTACAAAATCAAACATCCAAATAATAATTAACAATATTATAAGTCCTTGTGCCTACGGAGCACTTCCACTGTTCATCACTCTTGTAATGTTCCTCCTCTCATGAGCTAGGCTTATTCCTAGTTTGTAGATTAGGAAACTAAAGCACAAGGCCAACTAACTAGTAAGTGCTGGGTTATAACTCAACTATTAGATTTCTGAACTCAAACTCCTTGTTTATTTCAGTATCTCATGCTTTCTCAGCCTCTTCAAAGAAATTATTTTCTTATTCTTATTGAAAGTTGGTCATCTATAAGGAAGAAGAGTTATCCAACAGTTAGGACACACGAGGACGACAGAGGAAACCTGATTCTTCTCTTATAGTTACAGATGACTAGGAGATGCAGCAAATACTCTCTGGGCTTTCAGATTTCCTCCTAGGAAATAAACATTCTCATCACCTTCTAGGGAAAATAGTGAGAGCGAGAAGGGAACAGATGAGGGTGGGGAAGTGTATCACATGGTAACTGATCTTGAAAAGAAGTAGAGCTGACTTGAGCCTTTCCAAGTGTATAGTTTAACATAGACCTTGGCAGATGGCGTGAGAAAATTCAGAGAGGCTACGGAGAAATGATTAGGAAGATCTCAGCAGAACCCTCCAACGCATCTCTTGTAGCTGCAAATCCAGGATCAGGCAGGGCTGGGCTGCTTCACACAGTGAATCTGTTAGTCAACAGCTCTGGTTGAATTCCCACTGTGGACTGGGTAGGTACAGATGCACGTGGGTTTATCTGAGAGAATAAAGGATCTAAAAAAACAGAAAGTGCCCATGAAGTGCTTTGAGCTCTGTAAAGATAAACACTCCTACTCTGAGGTCCATCAGCAGTGACTGTGGTACTAGAAGGGAGATGTTAATTGCATGTTATAAGTAAGCTTGTTTTGCTTACACCTACAAGAATAGTGACTGATAAACCTGACTCACCAGATAGACACAGTTCGTAATCTCACTCTCATTAGTATTCAAAGGGAAAGTTTTTAATAGCATTGTTGGCTCTCTTTCTACTCCATACCTTAAAGATTGGTCACCTTCGTTAGCTGCATTGTGAGCTGTGTTCTTCCTTTTATTCAAAGGCCTGCAATGAAGAGAGCTCTGCTTCCAGATATGATCTTGCCTCCTTCCCCTATTAGCTACTACCTCACCTTCCTTTTACCTAACAGCTACTTCCCGTTGACACTCACAGCATTAAACACATATGACCAAATTTTTTGAAGTTTAAGAAATAGAAAAAAATTTGAATTTACAAGTATAGTAATCATGAGTGATGTTTCTCAAATATTTCTTTAATTTACAAAAGATTAACAGTCTTGTAAATATTTTTCAAAGCACATTTTAAATGTATTTAATATATTTTTAAATATATTCCCAAGTACTTTTCCAATTACATAAAATGAGGCTTACTTATATTATTTTTGTTTAGCGAACCACTGAGTGGCAAAAAAAAAAAAAGAATCAGAATTAAGAAGCCTTAATATTATACTATCATATTCTTCTATTGTGTTGGTCTCAGAGATGCTATGAAATGGATAATGCTAGATCAGCCAATGGACTTCGTGCAAGTTGTAGCTAAGTCATAATTTGGGCTTCACTACAAAGTACATTTCAGGCCCTAATTACTTTTTGGCATGGGACAATTTTATATTTGTGGCCTACAAAAAGCCATACAACTCTTGTCATTCTTCAAAATTACAAGTAAACCCTTTGTGAAAAATACTCTGGAGGAAAGCTTTGAACAGTTATTTCCTAACTCTTTTCAAGGCAAATGTGTCCACTCCTGTGACCTACATTAATTTACCCAAAACAAGGTAAACTTACAATCAAACTACTAATTCCACTAATTGTGAAGACTGAATACATAAAAATCGATAAAACAAAACTTTTTCTTCTCTCACAAATTTTTTGAAATGCTCCTAAATCCCAAGGCAGACTCTTCCGTTAAATCTTTATTCTGATAAATGTCAATAAGATTAAGAAAGAGGGCTTGTAAAGATTATTTAGCTCCTACACATCTATCAAAGCAATGTAATTATGTGGTCAAAGGACCCAGATCCAGAATGGATTTTTGAAGTTTCATCAATAAGTTTCTGAAAAGTAAGCTCCTGAGGAGGTGGGATGGGGAAATGGTATGACCAAGGCTCAGAAAGACAAGATTTTATTTTTAGTTTATCAATATTTTCTATAAATACAAACTCATCATGAAAAGAAAGAAACCCAGAGAAGTAAGGCCTGCATTCAGGGCCACTTTTTTTCTGGAAACTTCTGCCTCTTTTAGGAAAAAAACTGACATGCTGAGCAGACAATTTAAAAGCCTCACAGGCTAAAGGAATGAACTTTCTCTGGTTAAATATCCTATATTTTGTGTTATGACTCCAAAGGTCTGAGCCCTAGGGGTAAGGATAAACCAAAAATAGTTCAACCTTTGCAGAGACTGAAGCACAGCTTCATATCATATAATTTCTATAATTAGAATGAGATGATCTGGGATTGCTAGTGTTCCTAGGCTCTTGCCAAAAGAAAACATACGATTAATAAGCTCTGGGGTAACACTATCATATGCTTCAAATTAACAGTTTTTCATCATCTACTTTTTAGCACAATCAAAAGTAACCAGAAAATGTAATTAAAAACCAAAAGTAATAAGAGAAAATAGATTTAGAGCTGCAGGAGATCCAAATGATGAAGGTGTTATATACAGACTTTAAGTCTTTATTAATATGTTTAAAAAGACAAAATACAACATTAAGAATTTTGACAAAGAAATAGAATCTATAAAATAAAACCAAACAAAAATTCTGGACATGAAAAGTATAATAAGTGATATTAAAAATTCATTTCATGAGTCTAAAACTATATTATATACAGCTGATGACAAAATTAGTGAACAAGAAGCAATATTGGAATAAAATCATCAACGTGAAGCATGGAGAGATGAAATACAGAAAATACAGAAGAGAGAGTAAAAGATATAGGAGATACAGTGAGAAAGTCTAACTACTTGTAACTGAAGTCCCTGAAAACGAACAGAAAATGAATGGGGCAGAAAGTCGCTGAGCAAGTCTCTTTCAAAGCAGTTAAAATCAGCTAGGTTTAGCAGAATCTTCTGCAATACTCTATGCTAAAAGAAAAGAAAATGATAGAATTCTCAGTCATAGCCCAAGAATGTTATAACTAGCCTAACTGCAATTTGCCCAAATTCAAAAGCAAACTATGAAAGTTACTTTCCTTAGTAAACTATTAACTAAAAGAAATAAGTAGAGAAGTGTATGACTTCTATAACTATATTAATGTCTTACTTTTTAGTGATAAAACTGGTTTTAATGTATTTTATATTTTTTGCTTTAGAACTTGTTAATAAGATCCTTATTAGCCTACAAAAATCCAAAGGAAAAAGTATCCTACAATTGCTTTACGTAAGCTTTCAAAAATAACAAGTTTCAAGGAACAAGACAGGGCAAATATTTGGTATGCTCCTTAGTTAAATATTCTTATCAAACTAAATGTGACCAAGAGGTAACTGAACTCTGGGGAATTTTTGCCCAGTGATGTGGCACTGAGTAATCAATTAGAAATAAAGTCAGTCCCTAGGGAAATTTTTAGTTGTAAAATATGCTCAAATATCACAAAGATTCTTTCTCAAAAGTTGATGAAAACTCTGCAATTCCCAGGCTTTACAGAAAGATGTCTCCTGTGGAAGTCAGTTAACCTAAGGTTTACTTGGATTCTATTTGATATCACATAAAATGACTGGACTGGTACCTAGCAGCACGTGCTTTTGAAATTGAGGGAAATATGATCAAAAACTGCTTAACTCATTTAACAATACATGTCTCCAGGATACTGCTTAGTGTCAAAGTTACCTGAAAGGATTCAGTTACCTCTAAAATGTGAGTCGTTTACTACCCACTCACTAGTCAGATGAGGTCAATATTGGTAAAGCTTTTCCAATATTGTCTTAGTGATATTCATTCCCAGATTAACTGAGAGGAAGAAAAAGTGTTTTGATACACAGTGCTTCTGGATAATTGTGCTTTATTTTATCAAACTTGATGAATTATGCTCAAAAATATAATACACAAATAAAATTTCTTTACAATTCCAACACATTGTAAAAGGTCACAGGATTCCACAACAGTACTGGGTTGACCTGATGACAATAACAAGGGGTCTTTTATATCACGTGATAAAGCCATTGTTGTACAGAGAATGAAATTTAATGCTGAAATAATTATACAGGCAACTCCATGATAACAGTGATTTAGAAAATTATTCTCTTTGGGAAGCTGAAATATTTCTTGAAGTCCTGTCAGATCAAAGGGGAAAGAAAGTAGAATTCTGAACAGAGAAAAAGCAAATAGCAAACCTAGCCAGAGAGCACAGTTCACGTCAGGACGAGCAGACAAGAGTCCACAACACTAGAACTAGAGTCCAAAACAGGGTTCGCAAGTCAGAACAAAAGTCAAGCTAAGAAAGGTAAGTAGCACCATTCAGATTCTTTCCACCCATAAGCATGAAACTATTAGATGAACAAGGACATTAGGCAATCTGTATCCTTTATGAATGGAGAACTGACAGATAGCCATGGCCTTTGGATGATGTCAGTGTGGGTCATTAGGTCACCCTGCTCCCATCAATCAAGGGGCCATATCTGGCACTTGGACACTGGCAGGACAATGTTTTCAACGTTAGTTGAATGATATTAGGTGTTGTACAATTTCTCCTTTAATGCAAAGCCTTTTTCGTTGGCAAGGTAATCTAGTCAAAATAAAAAGTAGACAAAGCATGCAATTAGAAGCAGTGTTTGCTGGATTTGACTAAATTAACAGGTTCACCACAGCATGTACTTAACGTACATTTCTTGAATACAGGCTGAAGAATAGAGAACCCACTCACATTCAGGTAATCACAACACAGGGACATTGGAGGACATCAAATTCTAGCTCTCACCCGTGGAAGGGATAACTTTTAACACCTTCCTTGGTTAATGGGCATGCACACTCAACCCAACACTGCCAGGGAAGGGAACAGATAAATTCTTAATCATGCCAATTCTACTTATTTTTTTTCCTTTTTTAAAAAACTTGGATAAGTAATACATTCACAGGGATCAGACTGTTTAAGTTATAAAATGATACTAGTAAAAAGCCCCCTCCAATCCATCTGCCCATTTCTGCAACCACACCACCACTGTACCCCACCTTGCCACAAAGAACAATCATAATAAATTTCCTATTTGTTCCTCCAGAGATTTCGTGCATATAAAAGTGAATGCAAATAGAGTTCCACTATATATCCACTAGTTTTTCTAGTACCACTTTTAAAGAGTTCCATTTGGCTTCCTTCTGTTAAGCAGAAAAGTTATAGCAATCATGGTCAAAGACATTAAATTGTATTATATCTGAACATGTATGAGTATTTGCACACTACCCTAAATGCTTTACAGATATTATGCCACATTATTTTTATAGAACTCCTATAGTGTGGGTATTATTATCATTATAAAGGTAATAAGCACTTGATACATCAAAATCAGAAAATTGCAATATCCTCTGATCTCCTCTCTTCATCTCCCCTAATGCTCACATCTTCATTCATATCTTCTTTTTCCTCCTAAATTCTGCCATGATCCAATACTCGGCCTCACAGTTCCTTAACCTAGCAGACTTTAACATCGACTTTGGAGACAGACAGACAGATCTAGATTTGAATCAACTTTCACTCTTCACTAGTTATGTGAACGTTGAATTCTTTTCTTACCTCTCCGAAAGTAAGAAATTGGGTATGGGCTGGGGTGAGTGTGAAGGAACATGAAATGGAAGACACTCTATAGATTTTTGCAACCAAAGTGTTACAATTCTCAACCATAAGTGGGCCTTCAACATTCTTTTACTTAGTCCCTTTTTTATATATTCTATGGTAGTTAACCCAAACCATTGTCATTTTTTTCCTTCTTACCTCCTGTCTATCACCCTCATTATCAGCATATTAACTTTAAATAAAACCATACAGGGGACTTCCCTGGCAGTCCAGTGGTTAAGATTCCACACTTCCACTGCAGGGGGCGCAGGTTCCATCCCTGGTCCGGGAGCTAAGATCCTGCATGCCACACAGCGCGGCCAAAAACAAACAAACAAACAAAACCATATAGGCAAGTGTGACATAAGAGGAAATATATATTTGACCAGGAACTTTTGTTTCTGGTTCCTGACACAGAGCTCCTAAAACCCTTGTAATTCCCTGAGTGATACAAATGCTAGGAGCATCTTTTTTCCTGATACTTGGGTTTTTACTCCAGTTCCTGACACAGAGCTCCTAAAATCCTTTGGAATTTCCTAGGTGATAGAAGAATGATAACCATTCTTTTAGAGTAGGTCTGTTAATGATAAATCCTTAGTTTTCCTTTAACTGAGAATGTCTTGATTTCCCCTTCATTTCTTTTGTTCTAATGAGGCAACTCTTAGTGGGCTCCTGGATAGTTTCAGGGTGGGGGCTGGTAACCAGGAAGATCAAGCCATGATTAGAAGCTTGGAAATTTCAGCCCCACCCCCCATTTTTCAAAGAGGGGAGAAGGTCTGGAGATTGAGTTGATAATTGATCATGCCCACACGATAAGGCCTCTGTAAAAATCCCTAAACTACAGGGTTCATAGAGCTTCCAGGTTGGTGAACACATCCATGTGCTGGGACGGTGGTACACCCCAACTTCAAGGGGGCAGAAGCTCCTATGCTCAGGATCTTTCTGGGCCTTGCCTTTTGTGCCTCTTCATCTGTATATAATAAACTGTTAAACATAAGTAAATGTTTCCCTGAGTTTTGCAAGCCATATCAGCAAATTTTCAAATCTGAGGGAAGGTTTTGGGAAACCCCAACTTTGTAGCTAAGTTGGACATAGGTGTGGTTCCCCTGGGAACCCATTACTTGCAACTGGTTTCTGAAGGGAGGACAGTCTTGTGGGACCGAGCCCTTAGCCTGTGGAGTCTGACACTAACTCCAACCAGTTATTGTCAGATTGAAATAAATTATAGGACACCTAGTAGGTGTCTGGAAAGTTGAGAAAGTGGTTGATGTGAGGGGAAAAAAAAAATCACACATTTGGTGTGAGAAGTGTCCAATGAAATTTCAACAAACTTAAGAGAACTGATATCATACAGAGTGTATTCTCCAACCACATCAAATTAGAAATCAGTAAGAGAAACATAACAGGAAAATATCAAAACTTGGAATCTAAACAACACAATAATCCACAGATGAATAAGAAGTCTCAAGGGAAATAAAGAAATACGCTAAACTGAATGAAAATGAAAATATATCAAAATTTGTGGGATACAACTAAAGCAGTGCTGAGGGAGAACTTTATAGCATGAAATGTATACATTAGAAAAGAAAAAAATGTTTCACATCAATAATCTAATCTCCCACTTCAAGAACCTAGAATAAGAGCAAACTGAACTAAAAGAAAGTAGAAGGAAAGAAATAATAAAGAACAGAAATCATTGAAATTAAGAACAGGAAAACAATAGAGAAAATCAATGAAACAAAGAGCTATTTTTTTCAGAGATCAATAAAATTGACAAATCTCTAGCAAAACTAAAGTAAAAAGAGAAAAGATATAAATTACAAATACCAGTAATGAAACATACGACATCACTACAGACCCTGCAGACACCAAAAGGAAAATGAAGAAATACTATGAGTAAGTCTACATACATAAATTTGACAAAGTAGATGAAGTGGACCAATTCCTGAACCTAGCACAACTGAACTAATCTGAATTAGATAATTTCAATATCCCTCTAACTAATAAAGAAGTTGAATTCACAATTTGAAAACTCCCCAAAGAAATCTCATGGTCCAGGTGGTTTCAATGGAGAATTTTAACAAACTTAAAAAAACAATTAACACCAATTCTGTACAATCTCTTTCAAAAAACAGAAAAGGAGGAAACTAGTATTTGGTGAAGATAATATTGCCTGACAAAGACATTACAAAAAAAAGAAAACTATAGACCAATATTCCTTATTAACATGGACATAAATCCTTAACAATATATTATTCAGTAGAATTCAATAATATATAGAAAGAATTATATGCTGTGACCAACTGAGGTTTATTCTAGGAATGCAAGGCTCATCTGATATTTAAAAATCAGTCCATCTAACCCACCATGTTAACAGGCTAAAGAAGAAAAATCATTTGACCTTATCAATTGACGCAGAAAAGGCATTTAGAAAAATCAGTATCTTTTCATGATAAAACTCTCAGAAAACTAGGAATAGAGGGGAACCTCCTCAATTTGATAAAGGACATCTGTTTTAAAAAAAACCTACAGTTAATGATGAAAGACTAATGTACAGACCCCCACCATCACCACTACAACCACCACCTAGATCAGGAACAAAACAATAATGTCACTCTCACTACTATTCAACATAGTTCTGGAATTTCTAGCTAATACACTAAGGAATGAAAAAAAGGCATAGAGGTTGGAAAGGAAAAAAATAAAACTGCTCATATTCTCAGATGACATGATTGTCTATGTATAAAATTTTAAAGAATCTCCAAAATAACTTCTAGTACCTCCTAGTACTAATAAATGAGTTCAGCAAGTCATAGACATAAAATAAACACAGAAAAATCAATTATATTTCTATATGAACACATAGACACTGAAATTAAAAATGAAATACTTAGATGTGAATTTAACAAACACAAGTACAGGGCTTTCATGCTGAAAATTACAAAACACTTAATGAAAGAAATCAAAGAAGAGCTAATAAATTGAGAGACATACTGTATTCATAGATTGAAAGACAACATAAAATGGTGTCCAGTTCTCCCCAAACTGATATACAAGGTTTAAGAGGATTCTTATCAAACTTCCTCAAAATTACTTGTAGACATAGACGAGACTGTTCTCAAATTTATATGGAAAGACAAAGAAACTGGAATAGTTAAAACAATGTTTAAAAAATAAAGTGGGAAGACTCATACCTGAATTCAAGACTTATAATACAGCTACTGCTATTAGTAATCAAGACTGTGTGATATTGTTGGAGGGATAAGCACATAGATCAATGGAACAGAATAGAAAACCCAAAAATAGATACCCACAAATATGCCCAAATGATTGTCGACAAGGGCACAAAAACAATTCAATGGAGGAAAGAGTGTCTTTTCAACAACTCATGCTGAAGCAATTGGACAGCCATAGGTAAATAAATAAATAAATAAAGATAGGAGAAGAAGGAGAGGGAAAGAGGAGAGGGGGAGGAGGAGAGGAGAAGAAAGAAACTTGACCTAAACCTTACCTAGTACAAAAATTAATGCAAAAAATTGTAAAAATTGGACTTAAGTGGAAAACATAAAACTATAAAACTTTTATAAGAGTATATATGAGAAAATCTTCAGAACCTAAGACTAGGCAGAGTTCTTAGAACTGATACCAAAAAAAAATTGATAAACTGGACTTTATTAAAACTAAAACTTTTGTTATGCTAAATACCTTGCTAATGACAAGCTACAGACTAGGAGAAAATATTTGCAAACTGCATAACCAACAAAGAACCAGTATCTAATAACTAGAATATATAAATAATTCTCAAAACAAAACAGGAAAAAAAATCTAGTTAATAAGCAAAAGACATGAAGAAACACTTCACCAAAGAGGATATACAGATGGCAAATGAGCACACAAAAAGATGTTTGACATTATTAGCCATTAGAGAAATGCAAATTAGAACCACAGTGACATATATCTACACACCTGTGAGAATAACTAAAATAAAAAATTGTGATAATCCCAGACTCCGGTCAGGATACAGAGAAACTGGATCACTCACACTTTGCTACTGGAAATGTAAAATAGTACAACCACTCTAGGAAACACTTTACCAGTTTCTTCAAAAACTAAATGCAACTATCATACGATCATAGAGAAATTGCACTCTTAGGCATTTAACTCAGAGAAATTGAAGACTCACATTCACATTAAACCTGTGCATGAATGTTTGTAGCAGTTTTGTTCATAATAGCCCCAAACCGGAAATAACACACGGCACTTTGTGCACTGAAATTATACACTCGGGGCATTTTAGTTATTTGTTCCATGTCCTCTCCAACTAGAAATTGACATGTTTGAGAGGTCTTATCTACCTGTGAGATATAGTATAGAGTATGAAAGGATGACAACTCTGGAACCAGACCATGTGGGTCAGATCCTAATGCGGTAGCTGACTGGACTTGCCAAATTATTTGATTTCTCTGTGTCTGTATTTCCTCACCTGTTCCTGGCACATAGTAAGCTCTCACCACATACACTTGGCTTTTGGTACTTGGTCCAGAGCCTGGGAACGAATAAGTGCTTTAATAAACATTTTTTGAATGAATGAATAAGACAGTGAATGAATGAATGATCACGGTCTTAAAATATTTTCCCCACAACTGTTTAAACTGTTGCCCTTTCACTATTACTATAAATCTAATCAAGGCCCTTATCATGTCTTCTTATACTAATATAATAAACTCTGACATAATAAATGAGATCATGTTTAAGATACTTAGCCCAATACCTGACACAAAATCAATACTCAATAATTATAGCCATAATTAGGTTACTAAAGAATTGTGGATTTCTTCACAATTTTACTACAGGGAATCATTCTCTACTTGTTCTAAGAATAAAGTAAATCTCTTAGCATAACATTTAAGGCCTTACAATCTGATTTTAACCTAGTTTCATGTACCAACAAAGTGCTCAATAAATAATAGCTATAATTATATTTACTATCTTTCTCACTAGATTCTTTACCATATTCTAGAGTCAAATCCCACCAAATTTCTATTTCCTGAAGAAGCCATGGCTCTATCTAAAATGTATTTTCTCTCTTCCTTATCTGACAAATATTTTCTCTTTAGTAAAGCTTCCATGCCATCATCTACCTCTACCCAAACCCCACCCATCCATCTATCCATACCCCATCCAACGTCTAAACCTTTCTTCAAGCATTCATTTCTTATCTTTTTACACCCGGGGGCCAGCACAGTGCCTGGCACACGGTAATGCTTATTAACGTTTGTTAAATTGGATAGAGGAAGAGAGGGAAAAGTGCTAAAGCCACCAGTTTTCCAAACTCCTGAAACCTGCACTGGTTTCTTTGGAACGGAAGCATGATAACTGAGTGCCATGTGCAATATTTGGTAAAGTGCTTCAGTTTCTAAGAAGGAGGATGTTTAGTTTTAAGACGTCATAAAAAGTTGCCACATGAATCTCCTAGGAAACCCTGAGGGTGTGTCTCTAAGAAGTGTATCTAAGCCGAGTGTGAAAGGAGGCTGCACAGTTCTGACCCCTTCTCTCCCTCATTCTCTGCCCCCCACCCCATCCAGGAGCAGTCCTCCAGACACCGTAGCCCATGCTGTCAAAGCTCTCAAGCACACACATCTGGGTCCACATTCCCACTGTGTCCTTTCCACCTCTTTTAGCAACCTTCTCATCAAAAATTCCAATTCCTAGGGTCCTAGTCTCAGCTATTTTAAATGATACTAATACCTTGACGACTAACAACTCACAGTTTTTCCTCAGCATATATCCCTGTCACATCATTTGAGCACTTGAATATTTTGAGGTAATTCCTTGTTTGACTTCACAAATCCCAGCCAGGAATTTTACCTCATTCTTCAAATTACTGCCACCAAATAGACAGGGCCAGTGATGAGAATATAAGCTTTACAGAACACTGAGCCTAACTTTGTATAAACCTGACTTCATTTCAAAAATTAAAGACATCTACCTAAAAAAGAAGAAATTTATATTCATTATATAATTGAATCAAATAATTCTGAGAGCAAAAATACCACTTTTGAGGTATATGAATCTACCAAATACTTTTATTTACTTAATTTTCTGTGTAGTAAAACTTTCTGACAAGATTTTGGCAAATGTTTCTAAATAGATTTTTCCAACAGATTTTTTTCCACACCTTTAATGAGCTAGTTCTTTTTGTAAATTAACAATTAGTCTCTGACCAAAACTGGTCTACAAAGAATTAGAGTGCTCTTTCCCCAGCTGGTTTTTACCTTTAATCACTGTTTCACACTGACTCCTTATTTTACTAAATCTTCACCTCTCCACTACTCAGGTAATAGAAATATAATTGAATTTTAAAATCTATGCCTTTGTTTTCTCTTTCCTTATATTCTACATCATATCTGATCATATAAACACATTTTCTAATTGCAACCTCAGCTAATTCCACAGATCCCCCCACCTCTTAACATAGAACTTCCAGCCCCAGGCAAACTCCATGTTCCCAAACTCCCACCCACCCAAGGCTGCTGATACACAGGTAACTGGGGCTTCTGAAATGATCTATGGAGGCTTGTGAAACAATGCTTCTCTCCTACTTGGGTTGATCTCTAAGGTTAGGAATCTTCAGAGGTGCTCCTCAAACTTCGCTGTTTATTTATTTCAGTGAAACAAATTTTTCTATTTTTACTTATTCTCTTTCCCTGTCAAAAGCCAAGCAATACACTTTTATGTTCAGAATCATTTTTCCTCCTCAATGTCTAATGCTTTATGGCTCAGCCAAGCATAGTGTCTGGCTCTTTTTGCTTTTAGAATGAAGTTTCCACCTAGACCTGTTCAGCCCGTACGAACAGTTCTGTGAACTGCCCCAGTATCACATCAGACATTAGCCACAGTGCCTGAGCCCTGGAAGGCGCAAAGCCCAGGTTCAAGTGATTCCCCACTAGGGGAATTAAAACTAAGTGAAGGAGTAGGACAAAAATGCGTTGTATTAGACCCTCTTATAGATTCTTTCTGTTTAAAAGAGAACATCTGGGGCTTCCCTGGTGGCGCAGTGGTTGAGAGTCTGCCTGCCGATGCAGAGGTCACGGGTTCGTGCCCCGGTTTGGGAGGATCCCATATGCCACTCCGCCTGCGCGTCTGGAGCCTGTGCTCCGCAGCGGGAGAGGCCACAACGGTGAGAGGCCCGCGTACCGCAAAAAAAAAAAAAAAAAAAAAGAGAGAACATCTGAAAATGGTAACACCTTAACCTAAAGAAACAAACGCCTTAGAGCAAAACTTCCAACAAGGAGACAACAGGTGAGGAGATATTTTTAGAGATTTCTATCAAATCATACTCTAAACAGGATCGCAGAGGTAGCCTCCCCCCATCCCCAAAACAAACAAAAAAATCCAGGCCTTTCTTGCTCACACACAGGATGGCTCTTGATGTGCACTACCAACCTACCAGACAGCCTCAAGCCCAGGGTCCTAAGTAGCCCAGACTGTATCCTTTCCCATCTCTAAAAAACTCAGATATGTACACTCAGACATGGCCAGCTGCCACCAAAGAGAGAAGCTTCACATAGGTTTACTGGGGAAATTTTCAGATCCAAAAACAACCTGACATTTAAGTTCTGCCACTAATTAAAACCCACTGTTTTTCAGGGGGTTACCTCAAGTTTCTTTCATTTCCATCCAAGCTTTCTTTTTGAAATAAGTCATTTCCCACCTGACTGTTTTTGCTTTCTATCTGTCCAGATTTGTGAAAATATTTCCTCTAGATTTATTTTATGTTTAAAGCCAGCTAAGGCTGCTCTCTATCCTACTGTGGGAAGGCTTCTTCTCAAAGTGTATAGACAGTGGTTGGTCATGCAGCTGTTACACTGAGCATTTGCTCAATGTGGGGAAGGGAGAAATGGGGGTATTGACAGTTATAGAGCATTATACTGGGTTCTTTACACAGACGGGAAAGCCTCACAACTTTCTTTGAGGATAAGTGGTACTGCCTTCATATCACAGATGGAGAAATCGAGGCATCAAGAGGCAAAGTAATATGCTTAAGGTCATACAGCTCTTACTGCACAGAGACTGGGTTTAAGCCCAGGTCTGTCAAACTCCAGATCTTATTCCTTTTTCCCTATACCAAAAGCCTTCCATGAATCAGAAAGAGAGTTCCACAGATGGTTCTCTCCACACCAGGCAGGGACCTGCCTTTAAGTTTAGCATTTCATTTCCCAACACACCTTTTAATGAACGTTCTGGTGTTCACCATGATACAGGAATATTTCTGCCTTGTCTTTGTCTCCAAATAGATGTCTCCATTATTTTGTCTCATTTGTGTATTTTTTGTATCTCAGAGGTGCACAGTTCTAGAATTAGTGCATACTTTCTTACAAAGTCCTAGGCTGTAAATGTACTCTGTCCTTCCTATAGACTACTCATTTGGATGGAATTACTTGGGAACATTTAGCCAAATTACAGTTATTACTGAGGTATGAAATGAAGTTGAAAGATTTAAATCTGCAATCTCAAAAACTCTTGCTTCTTGTTTATAGGGTTAATTAAAACATTCTTCAGTTAGTTGAGAAATTTCTTGATATAAGATGATTTTAGCACGATTGATTGGAAAAATAGTGAGCTGTAAAATCTATAACAGTTTGATAAGCTGCAGTGAAATAGACAACTAATGTTAATATAAATTGGTAAATACCAATCAGACATACCAGGTGAAGGTTACACAGAGTCAAATATTTGTATAGAACATGCCTAGAACTCCAAGTATTTAACTTTCCCTTTAAAAACTCTCCTGAATTTTGATTTGTGTGGGCAGCTTAACTGAAGAATTCTACAAAGAAATACTTAACAAGTGAGGTCAGCTTAGTTAAATATCTGTGAAAAGAATGAAATGTGTATACAAGAATATAAATCGTTGAGTCAACACCACCAAAAGAAAACACAGCAGCTATGTGTAAACGAAACTAGATGATTTCGAAATCCTAAAGAAATTTGCAACATTATTACCTGGTTACAATAGCCGACATGAGCATCCTGCATATAAAGGGCAAAGTGGCCACGGTCTTGATGGCATGCCACCTGCTTTGGGTTGATCCTCATTTATAGGATTGAGCTCTATAAGCAAATAAAATGATTTAAATTCTACTTTTAAATATTTTCTCTCTTTTCCTTACATTCAGAGCAGATTTGTGGTATATCAGCACACCCATGCTCAGTAAAAACAGGCTCCAGGGGAGAGGGGGAAGATGGCGGAAGACTAAGACGCAGAGATCACCTTCCTCCCCACAGATACACCAGAAATACATCTACACGTGGAACAACTCCTACAGAACACCTGCTGAACGCTGGCAGAAGACCTCAGACCTCCCAAAAGGCAAGAAACTCCCCACGTACCTGGGTAGGGCAAAAGAAAAAAGAAAAAACAAAGACAAAACAATAGGGACGGGACCTGCACCAGTAGGAGGGAGCTGTGAAGGAGGAAAGGTTTCCACACACTAGAAGCCCCTTCGCTGGCAGAAACTGGGGGTGGCGGAGGAGGGGAACTTTGGGGCCGCGGAGGAGAACGCAGCAACAGCAGTGCGGAAGGCAAAGCAGAGAGATTCCCACACAGAGGATCGCTGCCGACCGGCACTCACCAGTACGAGAGGCTTGTCTGCTTACCCGTACTCACCAGTACGAGAGGCTTGTCTGAGGCTCGGGCTTTGGTCGGAGCGAAGGGAGAGGACTGGGCTTTGCGGCGTGAACACAGGCCTTCAGGGGGTTAGTGCACCACGGCTAGCCGGGAGGGAGTCCGGGGAAAAGTCTGGACCTGCCGAAGAGGCAAGAGACTTTTTCTTCCCTCTTTGTTTCCTGGTGCGGGAGGAGAGGGGATTAAGAGCGCTGCTTAAAGGAGCTCCAGAGACAGGCGCGAGCCGCGGCTAAAAGCACGGACCGCAGAGACGGGAATAAGACGCTAAGGCTGTTGCTGCCGCCACCAAGAAGCCTATATGCGAGCACAGGTCACTCTCCACACCTCCCCACCTGGGAGCCTGTGCAGCCCGCCACTGCCAGGGTCCCGGGATCCAGGGACAACTTCCCCGGCAGAACACACGGCACGCCTCAGGCTGGTGCAACGTCACGTCGGACTCTGCGCCGCAGGCTCGCCCCGCCCTCCGTGCCCCTCCCTCCCCCCGGCCTGAGTGAGCCAGAGCCCCCGAGTCAGCTGCTCCTTTAACCCTGTCCTGTCTGAGCAAAGAACAGACGCCCACAGGCGACCTACATGCAGAGGCGGGGACAAATCCAAAACTGAACCCCGGGAGCTGTTCGAACAAAGAAAAGAAAAGGAAATCTCTCCCAGCAGCCTCAGGAGCAGCGGATTAAATCTCCACAATCAACTTCATGTACCCTGCATCTGTGGAATACATGAATAGACAACTAATCGTCCCAAATTGAGGAGGTGGACTTTAAGAGCAAGATTTATTTTTTTTCCCCTTTTCCTCTTTTTGTGAGTGTGTATGTGTATGCTTCTGTGTGACATTTTGTCTGTATAGCTTTGCTTTCACCATTTGTCCTAGGGTTCTATCCGTCTGGGTTTTCTTGTGTTTTTTTTTACTTAAAAAAATTTTTTTCCCTAATAATTATTTTTTATTTTAATTATTTTATTTTATATTACTTAATTTTCTTTTATCCTCTTTCTTTCTCTCTCTTTCTTTCTTCCTTTCTTTCATCCTTCCTTTCTTTCTTTCTTTCTTTCTTTCTTTTTACTTTTTCTCCCTTTTATTCAGAGCCATGTGGATGAAAGGTTGTTAGTACTGCAGCCAGGAGTCAGTGCTGTGCCTCTGAGGTGGGAGATCCAACTTCAGGACACTGGTCCACAAGAGACCTCCAAGCTCCACGTAATATCAAATGGCGAAACTCTACCAGAGATCTCCATCTCAACACCAGCACCCAGCTTCACTCAACGACCAGCAAGCTACAGTGCTGGACACCCTATGCAAAACAACTAGCGAGACAGGAACACAACCCTACCCATTAGCAGAGAGGCTGCCTAAAATCATAATAAGTCCACAGACACACCAAAACACAACACCAGACATGGACCTGCCCACCAGAAAGACAAGATCCAGCCTCACCCACCAGAACAACGCACTAGTCCCCTCCACCAGGAAGCCTACACAACCCACTGAACCAACTTTAGCCACTGGGAACAGACACCAAAAACAATGGGAACTACGAACCTGCAGCCTGTGAAAAGGAGACCCCAAACACAGTAAGATAAACAAAATAAGAAGACAGAAAAACACACAGCAGATGACGGAGCAAGATAAAAACCCACCAGACCTAACAAATGAAGAGGAAATAGGCAGTCTACCTGAAAAAGAATTCAGAATAATGATACTAAAGATGATCCAAAATCTTGGAAATAGAATAGACAAAATGCAAGAAACATTTAACAAGGACCTAGAAGAACTAAAGATGAAACAAACAATGATGAACAACACAATAAATGAAATTTAAAATACTCTAGATGGGATCAATAGCAGAATAACTGAGGCAGAAGAACGGATAAGTGACCTGGAAGATAAAATAGTGGAAATAACTACTGCAGAGCAGAATAAAGAAAAAAAGAATGAAAAGAACTGAGGACAGTCTCAGAGACCTTTGGGACAACACTAAATGCACCAACATTCGAATTATAGGGGTTCCAGAAGAAGAAGAGAAAAAGAAAGGGACTGAGAAAATATTTGAAGAGATTATAGTTGAAAACTTCCCTAATATGGGAAAGGAAATACTTAATCAAGTCCAGGAAGCACAGACAGTCCACTACAGGATAAATCCAAGGAGAAACACGCCAAGACACATATTTATCAAACTGTCAAAAATTAAATACAAAGAAAACATATTAAAAGCAGCAAGGGAAAAACAACAAATAACACACAAGGGAATCCCCATAAGGTTAACAGCTGATCTTTCAGCAGAAACTCTGCAAGCCAGAAGGGACTGGCAGGACATATTTAAAGTGATGAAGGAGAAAAACCTACAACCAAGATTACTGTACCCAGCAAGGATCTCATTCAGATTTGATGGAGAAATTAAAACCTTTACAGACAAGAAAAAGCTGAGAGAGTTCAGCACCACCAAACCAGTCTAACCCAAATGCTAAAGGATCTTCTCAAGGCAAGAAACACAATAGAAGGAAAAGACCTATAATAACAAACCCCAAACAATTAACAAAATGGGAATAGGAACATACATATCAATAATTACCTTAAATGTAAATGGATTAAATGCCCTCACCAAAAGACACAGACTGGCTGAATGGATACAAAAATAAGACCCATATATATGCTGTCTACAAGAGACCCACTTCAGACCTAGAGACACATACAGACTGAAAATGAGGGGATGGAAAAAGATATAACATGCAAATGGAAACCAAAAGAAAACTGGAGTAGCAATTCTCATATCAGACAAAATAGACTTTAAAGACTATTAGAAGAGACAAAGAAGGACACTACATAATGATCAAGGGATTGATCCAAGAAGATATAACAATTGTAAATATTTATGCACCCAACATAGGAGCACCTCAATACATAAGGCAAATATTAACAGCCATAAAAGGGGAAATCAACAGTAACACATTCATAGTAGGGGACTTTAACACCCCACTTTCACCCATGGACAGATCATCCAAAATGAAAATAAATAAGGAAACACAAGCTTTAAATGATACATTAAACAAGATGGACTTAATTGATATTTATAGGACATTCCATCCAAAACCTACAGAATACACATTTTTCTCAAGTGCTCACGGAGCATTCTCCAGGATAGATCATATCTTGGGTGACAAATCAAGCCTCGGTAAATTTAAGAAAATTGAAATTGTATCAAGTATCTTTTCTGACTACAATGCTATGAGACTAGATATCAATTACAGGAAAAGATCTGTAAAAAATACAAATACATGGAGGCTAAACAATACACTACTTAATAACGAAGTGATCACTGAAGAAATCAAAGAGGAAATAAAAAAATACCTAGAAACAAATAACAATGGAGACACAACGACCCAAAATCTATGGGATGCAGCAAAAGCAGTTCTAAGAGGGAAGTTTATAGCAATACAATCCTACCTTAAGAAACAGGAAACATCTCGAATAAACAACCTAACCTTGCACCTAAAGCAATTAGAGAAAGAAGAACAAAAAAAAACCCACAGTTAGCAGAAGGAAAGAAATCATAAAGATCAGATCACAAATAAATAAAAAAGAAATGAAGGAAATGATAGCAAAGATCAATAGAACTAAAAGCTGGTTCTTTGAGAAGATAAACAAAATTGATAAAGGATTAGCCAGACTCATCAAGAAAAAAAGGGGGAAGACTCAAATCAATAGAATTAGAAATGAAAAAGGAGAAGTAACAAGTGACACTGCAGAAATACAAAAGATCATGAGAGATTACTACAAGCAATTCTATGCCAATAAAATGGACAACCTGAAAGAAATGGTCAAATTCTTAGAAATGCACAACCTGCCAAGACTAGATCATGAAGAAATAGAAAATATTTCTCCACTCTCAAACTCATTCTATGAGGCCACCATCACCCGGATACCAAAACCAGACAAGGATGTCACAAAGAAAGAAAACTACAGGCTAATATCACTGATGAACATAGATGCAAAAATCCTCAACAAAATACTAGCAAACAGAATCCAACAGCACATTAAAAGGATCATACACCATGATCAAGTGGGGTTTATTCCAGGAATGCAAGAACTCTTCAATATACACAAATCAATGTGATACACCATAATAACTAACTGAAGGAGAAAAACCATATAATCATCTCAGGAGATACAGAGAAAGCTTTTGACAAAATTCAACACCCATTTATGACAAAAACCCTCCTGAAAGCAGGCATAGAGGGAACTTTCCTCAACATAATAAAGGCCATATATGACAAACCCACAGCCAACATCATCCTCAATGGTGAAAAACTGAAACCATTTCCACTAAGATCAGGAACAAGACAAGGTTGCCCAGTCTCACCACTCTTATTCAACATAGTTTTGGCAGTTTTAGCCACAGCAATCAGAGAAGAAAAGGAAATAAATGGAATCCAAATTGGAAAAGAAGAAGTAAAGCTGTCACTGTTTGTAGATGACATGATACTATACATAGAGAATCCTAAAGATGCTACCAGAAAACTACTAGAGCTAATCAATGAATTTGGTAAAGTAGCAGGATACAAAATTAATGCACAGAAATCTTTGGCATTCCTGTACACTAATGATGAAAAATCTGAAAGTGAAATCAAGAAAACACTCCCATTTAGCATTGCAACAAAAAGAATAAAATATCTAGGAATAAACCTACCTAAGGAGGCAAAAGACCTGTATGCAAAAAATTATAAGACACTGATGAAAGAAATTAAAGATGATACACATAGATGGAGAGATATACCATGTTCTTGGATTGGAAGAATAAATATTGTGAAAATGACTCTACTACCCAAAGCAATCTACAGATTCAATGCAATCCCTATCAAACTACCACGGGCATTTTTCACAGAACTAGAACAAAAAATTTCACAATATGTATGGAAACACAAAAGACCCCGAATAGCCAAAGCAATCTTGAGAATGAAAAATGGAGCTGGAGGAATCAGGCTTCCTGACTTCAGACTATACTACAAAGCTACAGTAATCAAGACAGTATGGTACTGGCACAAAAACAGAAATATAGATGAATGGAACAGGATAGAAAGCCCAGAGATAAACCCATGCACATATGGTCACCTTATCTTTGATAAAGGAGGCAGGAATGTACAGTGGAGAAAGGACAGCCTCTTCAATAAGTGATGCTGGGAAAACTGGACAGGTACATGTAAAAGTATGAGATTAGAACACTCCATAACACGAAACACAAAAATAAGCTCAAAATGGATTAAAGACCTAAATGTAAGGCCAGAAAGTATCAAACTGTTAGAGGAAAACATAGGCAGAACACTCTATGACATAAATCACAGTAAGATCCTTTTTGACCTACCTCCTAGAGAAATGGAAATAGAAACAAAAATAAACAAGTGGGACCTAATGAAACTTCAAAGCTTTTGCACAGCATAGGAAATGATAGACAAGACCAAAAGACAACCCTCAGAATGGGAGAAAATATTTGCAAATGAAGCAACTGACAAAGGATTAATCTCCAAAATTTACAAGCAGCTCATGCAGCTCAATAACAAAAAAAACAAACAACCCAATCCAAAAATGGGCAGAAGACCTAAATAGACATTTCTCCAAAGAAGGTATACAGACTGCCAACAAACACATGAAAGAATGCTCAACATCATTAATCATTAGAGAAATGCAAATCAAAACTACAATGAGATATTATCTCACACTGGTCAGAATGGCCGTCATCAAAATATCTAGAAACAATAAATGCTGGAAAGGGTGTGGAGAAAAGGGAACACTCTTGCACTGCTGGTGGGAATGTGACTTGGTACAGCCACTATGGAGAACAGTATGGAGGTTCCTTAAAAAAGTACAAATAGGGCTTCGCTGGTGGTGCAGTGGCTTAGAATCCGCCTGCCGATGCAGGGGACACGGGTTCGTGCCCCGGTCCGGGAAGATCCCACATGCCGCAGAGCAGCTGGGCCCATGAGCCATGGCTGCTGAGCCTGCGGGTCCGGAGCCTGTGTTCCGCAACGGGAGAGGCCACAACAGTGAGAGGTCCGCGTACCGCAAAAAAAAAAAAAAAACTACAAATATAACTACCATATGACCCATCAATCCCACTACTGGGCATATACCCTGAGAAAACCATAATTCAAACAGTCATGTACCAAAATGTTCATTGAAGCTCTATTTACAATAGCCCGGAGATGGAAACAACCTAAGTGCCCATCATTGGATGAATGGATAAAGAAGATGTGGCACGTATATACAATGGAATATTACTCAGCCATAAAAAGAAACGAAATTGAGCTATTTGTAATGGGGTGGATAGACCTAGAGTCTGTCATACAGAGTGAAGTAAGTCTGAAAGAAAAAGACAAATACCGTATGCTAACACATATATATGGAATTTAAGAAAAAAAAAATGTTGAAGAACCTAGGGGTAAGACAGGAATAAAGACACAGACCTACTGGAGAACGGACTTGAGGATATGGGGAAGGGGAAGGGTGAGCTGTGACAAAGCGAGAGAGAGGCATGGACATATATACACTACCAAACGTAAAATAGATAGCTAGTGGGAAGCAGCTGCATAGCACAGGGACATCAGCTCGGTGCTTTGTGACCACCTAGAGGGGTGGGATAGGGAGGGTGGGAGGTAGGGAGACGCAAGAGGGAAGAGATATGGGAACATATGTATATGTATAACTGATTCACTTTGTTATAAAGCAGAAACTAACACATCATTGTTAAGCAATTATACTCCAATAAAGATGTAAAAAAACCCAAAAAATACACAAGCTCCAATTTTTTCAAAGTCCTGTCCTTTAGAAAATGTTTAACCATTTTTTATAAACATAGTACAAATGCTATAATGTCTAAAATTATTTTGAACTGTTCAGTGTATTATACATATCATTCCTTAATAATTCTAGGATGTTATTTCAATCGAAATGTTTTAGCACATATTAACCCCTCTATAGTTGCCAGATAACATTGCAGTATAAATCTTTCTAAAGCTTTGACTTTCAGGCATTGGTTCATTTGCTGCTTTGGCAGAGCTAACAAACATTCTCTAATTTTATTATTCCATTTCCTTTTCAATGATCCAATGCCTTTTATATTTTTTCATTTTTATATTATGATATAGAAATTCAACTGACATTCAGCATGTACTTAATTCTAACCTTGAAAAATCCATAAAGCAAGTAAATGGTGAAACTGACAAGCATTCTGTACCTTACCATGAATTCTGACTTTCTTTGGAAGGCAGCATAGAGGGATATATACCAAATCAGTACAAGAAAACCATGACAAATTAACTGATAGGGAGAATTTTCCAGTTTTTTAAAAGGTATCAACCTTTAACAATGTAAGACTGTAATAAGCTTCGAATAAAAGCTGAAAGCATTTTCCTATCTCTATCCATTATGAACTCGGACTATATCTGGTCTGGGGAACTTGACCTTTACATTACCGCAAAGTGTAATCTCTTTGTAATCCTCAAACAAACATGGTGGACTCCTAATAATGAACAGGAAATCCGGCATTCAACTTGGTGCCCAAACCCCTGCCCAGATCTCTAATATTCATTAACCTTGAGTCGAAGCACCATTTAGGAAACTTCCGTCCCACTGGAAATTTTGAGATAAGCCAGAACTGGGAAGAACGTTGTGAGAGAACCCAACAGACAACTCTGAAGAGGAAATCAGTTTCACAATTGAGCTATCAAACTCAGGCAAATTGAGACCAGTGACAGCTTTAACAGAGGAGAAATATCAAGAGAAAATCCCAGTGAGAAGAGGAGTAAGTGTGCCATGGGAAGGGAAGCAGAAAGTGGAAAAGGTGACTAAGAAACTAAAAGGAAAAGGAGGTGAACAAGGCCAAATCCGAGAACTTTGTAGGAGGTAGGAGGGCAGGGAATCCCGTCTCCCAACTTTCAGAAAGCCATTTCTTACCCCAGCTTTCTCACACACACGTGCACACAAACACACATCACACACTCTAAGAAGGTTAGATTTCCAAAGAGCATTGATTACAATAATCCACACTGAGATGCTCGGCTAAGCACAGAAAAGTGGCAAGAAAAGATCCTTGCCCTGCCCAGCGAGGCAGGGTGGGTGGTGGAGATGGGGAGATCAGGACAAAGGGATGAACTGGTAGGGGAGCTTGGAAGGGCACCAGAATGCCGTCAGCATCTTCTTTTCTAGCATCTGCCTCATGAGCATGTGGCTCAACATAACTGTAGGAGGGAAAGCTGTGCGCAGGTGAAGACGTCTGTTTGGGGCGGTGCTGTTCCCCTCCCCTCCTCCAGTTTACATCAAGCAAGATAGGCTAATAGAGATCTCTCTTTCTAAAACCTTACTCAGACTTTTAAGCAAATCTGCCAAGTACTTATTAATATTGCTACTTTGGTAACATAAAAGCTACAGTTGATATACTCCCAATTTATCCTAAATGAGGAGGGTGTGAGCACCCTCCTACCTGAGGAAAAAATGACAGCCAAACTATAGTTCAATAACCTCCCACCAAAAAATGCAGATTTTAATGCAAATTAGGGGAAAAGTTCCTTAGAAAACACAATCAAAAATAAAATAGATTGCCTTTTATGAGACAGAGGTCTTCACTACTTCTTCGAGCAGAATCTGGTAAATCATGAGAGAAGATTCATGAATCAGGCAGTTCAGTGAAATCAAGTGTGTGTATGTGCACGTGCTCACGCACATGTGCCCAGAGAAAGAAACGTGGCAAAATGTTAGCAATTATTGAATCTAGGTGGAAAATATAAGAATATTTACTGTGCTTTCACCTTTTCTGTATGTTTAAAATTTTTATAATAAAATGTTGAGGAAAAAAACCTATGCAAACTTATATGCATAACCTGAGCATTCCCAGTCAAATTATTATATTATACCATAAGTGTTGTTTTGTGATCTTTTTTCACCAAGTGTAACATGGATATTCCTCCATATCAATCAATGTATGTGTATAGTATTATTTGCAAAAGTAGTCCATTGTATGGCTTTGCTTTAACTTTTTAAAACTAATTCTCAATTACAGATATTTAGGTGGTTTCCATTTGTTGTTATGTTAAATAAAGCAGCAATGAGCATTTTACGTACACGTCTTTGCTTGTATGTGATTATTTCTTTAATCCCTGAAAGTAGAAATACAGAGTCAAAGAATGCACATTTTTACATGTTGAGACAATGGTTGCAAGATTACTCTTCATACAATTTGTACCATTATATATTCCCTCCCACGGTGCATGAGAGGGCCCGTTTCCTCACAGTCTTGCCTAACACTGGTTATTACCAATTTTTTAAAATATTTTCTATTGATAAGATGGTAAGCATTCTTTTTTTTTGTTTTTTTTTGTGGTACGCGGGCCTGTCACTGTTGTGGCCTCTCCTGTTGCGGAGCACAGGCTCCGGACGCGCAGGCTCAACGGCCATGGCTCACGGGCCCAGCCGCTCCGCGGCACGTGGGATCTTCCTGGACCGGGGCACGAACCCGCGTCCCCTGAATCAGCAGGCAGACTCTCAACCACTGCGCCACCAGGGAAGCCCCTAAGCATTCTTTTAATTTGCATTTCTTTCATCATTGGTGAGTTTATGTTTTATTTCACATGTTTATTGGCCATTTGTAATTTTCTTTTGTTTTTCTCCTGGGGTATCCACAATTTCCTTATGGATTTCATAAACCTCTTTTATTATACTGATTTTATAAACCTCATATAATAAAGCCATGTATTTTTGTCTTTCAACTTTGCTTATAGTGTGACTTCCCTGGTGGTCCAGTGGGTAAGACTCCGTGCACCCAGTGCAGGGGGCCCGGGTTCGATCGCTGGTTGGGGAACTATATCCCGCATGCATGCTGCAACTAAGAAGTCCGCATGCCGCAACTAAAGATCCTGCATGCTGCAACTAAGACCTGGCACAACCAAAATAAAGAAATAAATAACTTTGCTTATAGTGCTTTCTATCATGGAGCTATTTTCACGTAACCAATCTATGAATTTTCCTTTGGATTTGGCTTTAGATGTCACTTTTAGGGAATGTCCTTCCCTATCCCTAGGTTATGAAAATCTTGCCTATATTTTTTCCACTATCATTATGCTTTTTCTTTTTACATTTAAATTATAATCTATTTGGAATTTAAATTGACATTAAATAGCCAGACTTTTTGTCTTGTTCTGGTTTTCCCCAAACTGAGTAGAATAAGTACTTTTCTTCATGACTCCATGTCTTTCCTGTGTCATTCACCAGTACCTCAGGATTATTAATTCTGCATCCTAATTCAATTTACTCTCTACTCCCAAGTTTCTTACCAATTATAGCCATTTGAATTCAGAAAGTACTACTGACACAAATATTCATGCAGTGATATTTCAGGACATTCATACACATTTCTGAAGTTCTGAAAAATCACTTTAAAACCACGCAAGTCCCCCTAAAGTATCAACTTTCCTGCCACCCCACTGGCAGGAAATGTGCTACGGGTCTCAGCTCAATTAAGAAGTGAGTGAAGTAAAATGTAACATTTCTAGCAGTCTTGAGAGTTTATCAAAGTCTCCAGCTCACAGAAACGGACTGAATTTTCTCCCAGGCCACTGTTTCTTCACTTGCTCTACACATGTGACAAGTCAGAGTGTAGCGTTTCCTTACAAAGGCTTTTCAGGTATCCTCTGATCACAGACCTGACGTTAGAAAGACAGGGAAACCTGAAGCCAACGGTAAAGAAAAGGAATCTGTCCCACTGTTTTTATTCATGTTTATCTATAAAGGTTTCCTCCTCACTCAGAGATAACTGTGAGTCTGGAGTCTCTCCATATTTGGCAGAAATGAGGTGAGAAGAGGCATGTTTCTTTTTCTACAGAATAAAGTAGAAGGCCCTTTCCATTTTTTTTCGTAAAATGGTTAATGAAGTACTATAAAAAATAGATTTCCATGAATCAGGCAGAATAAACTCAATGTGTTTGCTATTTCCAAATCAAAATAGCTCCGTTTTCTCTCTCATCTGAAGCCAATAATCACAGTGTTTCACATCAATGAATTTGTTTTCTTTTGAACCAGCTACTTTAAGCCTAAGGTTAAAAATTGCTCTGTGAGTGTTAATCACAATTTTATTTCATCTCTTCCAAGCAGGTCATAACCTGTCCCTCCAACAATACCACCCTCTCCACCAGTCTCTCCAGGGGAACGGGCATCATTCTTGCATATGCTAGTCTTTTTTAAAATTTTTTCCCAGTCACTGGAATAAGGGTGAAGTCATCTGGTTAAACAGGTTTATTTTTTCCCAATCAAGAAAAATCTTCCGTAAGATAACACTGTGAGAGCTGTGGTCATTTAGAGATCTATTACTGAGCATGTGACCTATGAAAGAACCAGAAGCCACTAGAAATGTTACCCCATTCTACTCACCTGTTCAATGATGTAAGCAAGTACTAAGTCTGTGAAACTTAAGTGCTTATCTTCTATAGTCTAGTTGCATTCATGAAATTCACCATTTGAGGATAGGAAAATTAGCATCAAATAGGATATCTATGATTATTTTTTGAAGTGTAAGCTATCAGCCAGTCCACCACTCCCTCTGCACCTGAACTGTTTTTCTCACTTTGGGTTTTGCCTAAAAAGTGCCAGTCCAGACCATATTGAAATATTGGCAGAGCTACACAAGACAGTTGGGAGGTACCATACCTTTTGAAAAGGTATGATTTAGTCATGTGGAATCTATCCTGTTTCAGGTAGGGAGCTTGCAAGCGTTGGCATGTCTCCTTGTGCTGGTCTGCCAGGCTCTACTACTATGTTTTGAAAGCACTTTCTCCAACTGCCGCTGAATTGGCAGGGTGGACCTCCTGTGGATCAGTTTTTCCATTCTCTCAGTCCTACTTAAGCATGGTGATCTGTTGTTATCAACCTTCTATTCTAGACCAGGCCCTGCCCTTGGCCTGCTGTAAAATCTGGGAACGGTTAGAAAAGAGAGAGCCCTGTTAATGGTGTGGACCATAAAGCCAGACATCTGAGCCTTCCCCACCTCTCCAGCCACATACCACTGGCTCTCAATCAGCCATAGGCAGGGGCAGAGCAGAGCGTATGTGATCATTTGGTTTGTGTAAACCATATTCCTTTACTGAATGCTTACTGGTCTCCTCACATATCCTGTGCACATGTGATATGTAGCCAGAATCCCTTTGTTCTTCATGAAGCTCAGGGATCATCTCTCTAGACCCAGCCCAGAGCTATCAATGACATCTCATGAGCTGTCCTCTTGATCCATGCCAAAGAAGGAATATTATTTTAATCACCTTCCAAATAGAAAGTAAAATCACCCATTGTTTATTGAGCACCAGCTCTTTGCCCAGCATCATCTAGAACACTCAAGTTAGTACAATTGTGGTATAAGGCATGATCCCTGTCTTCAAGCTACTTCAAATTCTATTAAAGAGACAAGACCACACCCAGAACCATATGAGAAAAACAAGTAGTGATAAATTAAATAGTATGTTTTGGCCTTAGTAATATGGGAATTTCAAGAAGAAGAGATATGAGTGAGATGAAAGTGTTGGGGAATACATCATGAAGGAAGTTGATCTCAAAAGATGAATTGATAGTATTTTGCTTTGTAGAGAAAATCAGGAAGTAGGAAAACCAAGTGCATCATGATGAAAGGCTTTTGATGTTTTCAAGGGATAATTGAATAGGGAGTGACTATTGCCAAAGAATATATTTTAATAATAGGAAGAGTTACCCTGAGGGCTTACTATGTGTAAGGTGTATGCACAGGCTATTGTCATATATGACATGTGCACAGGCTATTGTCATATATGACAATAATAATGTAATGCGCAGGATATTTTCATATATGATATAATGTGTAATGGCATTTAATCTACACAATAAACTCAGATACTATTGTTAACCTCATTTAAAAGACAATGAAACTAAATTTTAAGGTGGCTAAGTAGTTTGCTCAGCATCAGAGTAAGCAGCAGTGCTAAGATTCAAACACAGTTCTACTGGACTCCAGAACCAAGACCTTGACCAGCTTCACCCAGACCTCATGCTGTACTATTATCGCCCAGGAAAGGACAATGCTTGAACACTAGGTGGTCACAAAATTCCCAGTCAGAGCCCACGTTGCTCAAGGTTCCTAAAACCTCCATCCCTGAGTGATATTAGTTTAGAGTGATAAACTAAACTATGATAAACCCATGAGAGCAGTCTGCCTAAGGAGAGCACCAGACTACTTGGCCATGTGTTTTCATAATAAACAGACTGCAGTGCCCTGTTGGTGAAGAACCTGGATGCTGTGGGGCCTACAAGGTTATAGTGCTCCTCCTTACAGTCCAAAGTAGTCCCAGAATTTTCAACCTAGCCTTATGTAATTGGAAATCAAAAAAAATCCCTTGCCTGGTGTATGGACAACACTTACAGTCGTCTCCCCTGACCCCCAGGGATGAGCTCCAAGACCCCCAGGGGATGCCCCAAACCTCAGGTAGTACCAAACCCTAAATATACTGTTTTTTCCTATACATACATACCTATGACAAAGTTTAATTTATAAATTAAGTACACTAAGAGATTAACAACAGTAGCTAATAATAAAATAGAACAATTATAATAATATACTGTGATAAAGGTTATGTAAATGTGGTGTCTCTCTTGCTCTCTCTCTCTCTCTTTCTCTCTCAAAATATCTTACTGTACAAATATAATGCCTGTTCCATCTTAACTAAGCATTTATCACATTCTGCAGCCATAACTTTTGCAGTCTGAGCTGCAATAGCAAAACTAAATTTCTTTTTCCATCTTCACAATTTCACAGATAGAAGATTCGTTCTTATTGTAGATCTCAGCAAACTTAAAGTCAGATTTTCTTTCTTTCCTTGTTAAGTCAAGAACTTTCCCCTTTTCACTTAAAGGAAGCACCTTCTGGCTTCTCTTTGGCATATCCAAATTGCCAGCATCCCTACTCTTGTAGTTTGGGGCCATATTTAAGTAAAGTAGGTGTTACTTGAACACAAGCACTGTGATACTGCGACAGTGAATCTGATAACCAAGACAGCTACTGAGTGACTAACAGGCGGGTAACTTATACAGTGTGGTACACCAGACAAAGGGATGATTCACTTCCTGGGGAATAAAGGAGTGACACAGCATGAGGTTTCATCATGCAACTCAGAATGGCATGCGACTGTTTATTTCTGGAATTTTTCACTTAATATTTTCAGTCCATGGTTGACCATAGGTAACTGAAACTGTGGAAAGCAAAGCTGCAGATAAGTGGGGGAATTACTGTACTTAAGTCTCTACCACGACCTTACAGATTTTTGGCCTGCCTTAGAACAGATGCGAATACTTCAGGCCCGCCTACTTGTGTCTAGGCCCAAAGATCTCTCAACAGCTCTACTATGGGGCAGAACCCAGGCACCATCCACTACCTAAGCCATCTTCTACATAAACTTCAATAATGCCCACCATGAATCCACGTGAGTCTTCTCTTAATGTCCAAGTCATAGTATAGTAATTTGTTCATTTATTCAATATACACTTATTAAGTGCCCACTATACACTAGTCCCTGTTCTGCCACACAAGTGGTAACAGAAAGGATTCTTTTTCATTTTTTCCCTTCTTGTCCTTCTTTATCCTCCTCCCTAGAGGTTAGTTGCCTAACCTAATAACATTAAAGTTATGCTATGAAAGGTGATCAGTATTTAGTAAGATTTATTGTTGGCTTGCAGGAGTTGCAATCTAATGCCTACAAGGCTATATCTTAGGTTTCCTAGGACTGAACCAAACATGTAACCCACTGGTCTCAAATATATCTTGATGGGAGCAGGATGGAGCCAGGAATGTTGGCAGAGGGATATAAGAGGAAGGTGGAGAATGGGGGGAACAGATGGAAGATGAGATTTCCAGGGTCCACCTGTTTTAGTTATCTGTTGCTACATAAAAATTTACCCCCAAAACTTTGTGACTTTAAACAATAATAATTATTATCTCTCAGGGTTTCTGTGGATAAGTAACACACAGGGCACAGTAGGGAAATGGCTTGTTTCTGTTCATGGTGTCTGAACCTCTCCCTCAAAAGTTGGGAGACTCAAAGGCCAGGGGATAGAACACCATCCTGTGGCTTTTCCATGTGGCCTTGTCTTCCTCACAACTGGTGGCTAGGTTCCATCAGCAAGTGTCCTGACAGAAAAACAGAGGAGCGAGAAAAAGGAAAGGCAGAAGCTGTATCTTTTTTATGACCTGGCCTCATAAGTCACAAACATCACTTCTGTCATACCTGATCAGAACCTAGATTCACAGAATGGGGACCTAAGATGCACCTCTTAGGAAACCCATCTGTAGGTGGTGTAAGTCACACTATAAAAAGAGCACATGGAATTGAATAAACCTATTAGTATGACCATCTTTATAAAATACAATCTACCATACCACCTACAGGTAAATCTGAATGGACTACTAGATGATACAATGTGTATGGTGACTAGAAGTTTTTGTGGTCTCCCCTGAACTCTAATGATGTTGGGCATTTCTTGGCAGTAGACTGTACTAACACACCTTTCCACACGCTGTAGAATAGTGTTATTGTGCTGGATCTTCCTATTATCAACATCATTAAGCTGGAAACCAAGGTCCTCAGAATCCTCTCTCGTATGGTTCCAGAATAGAGTTGGCCAAAAGAGAAACTTGCGTGGGATTTGGTAGGCGGAAGTGAAGCAGTGGTCATGACTCTGTGAAAGCCATTGAGGTGAGATGTAGTGAGGGACAGAGTTACCCCGCAGGTCCCAGCTTGCCTTTGCTCTCCTCCACCAGGCATCCAGCTCTTCTTCCTCTGCCTCGTGCCCACAACCAGGTGTTTGGTTGTGGACGCCAGAGGCAGCAGCTGTACAGATCAGCAGCTTTCCATAGACATTACACAAGTTCTCAGTCCTGCTTCAATGGCTGGACATACATAGATTCTAAGATTTTTTTCCCTACAACGCCAACTTCTCCACCTGTGTAAGTGCCTTGAGAGGAAATCGTCACTTGTCTTATTCTCCAACTCCCTCTTTTTGAAGTTCACTCCCTCAGCTCCTCTTACAGTTTTTTAAAATTCTAATTTCTACAATAAACCCCTGATTTGATAACACTCATAGTGGCTCTGTTTCTCTGCCTGGACCCTGACTAATAGAGTTCATATGTTAAATTCATGGGAGTATCTAGGTCAGTGACAGCAGCAAATCCGCATCCTTCCTGTTTAGATAATGTGAACACTGGAACACAGAAAGAGCCCAAGCCAAGAAGTGGAGGTGACATCAAGCCTAATAAACAGCCCTCTGGATAAGGCCGTCAGGTTCTGCACCTCTAGCTCCATGACAGCCACAGGTAGAGAGAGGTAGTTCTCTTTTGGTTTTTTTGTTGTTGTTGTTGTTGTTTCTGTTAATAATGCCTGCATTCTAGGACTTGAGACCCTATAAAACTAGGAAATGTATAGAATCATGAAGAGAGGGAGTGTTTCTTGACAACGGACTAATCTACAACACTGTCACTCATCAGCTGTGAGTCCTGAAGGTCGCAAAAGCCACAGCTTAGTTCACGTGGTCTTCTAATACCCAAGTAGAACAGCACACTCCAGACCTTAAGGGAATGACCTGCCTAACAAAACAAGGACAACAGTGAGTGTCTGTTAGAAAAAGCTTCCTCTATAATACAAAGAAAACAGAAACAAGGGCTTCTGTTCCCTTGGGAGAGGACACGCTTCCCTTGGTTTTCCTACCTTCCAAATCTGGTTCCACTTCCTCAGGCTGTACCTCTTTGATCCCTGCCAGCAGGCATCAGCTAAGCTGCCACCTTCCAGACACCCACTGAGCACTCTGTACAACTATCCCTCTTTATGGGAACACAGCAAGTGTCTACCACTCACTCAGACCTCAGTCCAGGACCAGAGAAGTTTGTGTCTTAGCCCTTCACCTACAGGAATAGAACTGCTTTTCTTCACTGCAAAACGTCAGGTCAAAACCAAATGTCAAATAGATAGCTAGTGGGAAGCAGCCACATAGCACAGGGAGATCAGCTCGGTGCTTTGTGACCACCTAGAGGGATGGGACATGGAGGGTGAGAGGGAGATGCAAGAGGGAGGAGATATGGGGATATATGTATATGTATAGCTGATTCACTTTGTTATAAAGCAGAAACTAACACACCATTGTAAAGCAATTATACTACAATAAAGATGTTAAAAATAAATAAATAAAGTACCTAATTAAGAACAACAACAAAAAACAAACCAAGCCTCGGTCTTAGATTTCCTAAAAGAATGAGTAGAGCACCCAGGAAGGGGCTAGATTAGTGAAACCCTAATGCATTAATCAAGATGTTTTTCTAGCCCAGTCAGAGCTGTTGGGAGAAGTGAAGAGCATTTTACACAACAACCTCAGCCTCCATGTCTTTTCCCCAAAGCCATAGCTTGACAGCATCATCCTATCAACAATGGGCTGGGTGTAGGTGGCATTTATTAAATGAAACTATTTATGAAAGTAATATTGTATCTTAGAGTCAGTCCTGTCAGAGGAATTAGAACAAGAAAACATCACGGACAAATCACAAGTATTCAAGCCTTCTACTGTTAATGTGCTTCCACTGCCCTCAAGAACATCCTTCCAAGTCACACGTGATCTGAAGCAACTAACATCAAAATCAGACAATATCATCTTGAAACCCTTGCTAACTGAATGCATTGGAAATCCAGTGCTATAACAATACATACTCAAATGATAAGTTAAATGAAAAATCTGCGTAAGTTTTCTTCATGTATGTAAAGCATCAAGTACTGATTTTACACGACCAAGGATGAGATACAGACAGGAGAAGGAGAGAAATTCACAGACAAGAACAGTAGTTCTCAGCTGGGTGTGACTTGACCCCAGGGTATATTTGACTAGATCTGAAGATATTTTGGGTCATCACAACTGGAAGGAGGGGGGCTGCTGCCACTGGCATCTAGTTGATAGAGGCCAAGGGTGCTGCTAAATACTTTACAATGCACACAACATCCCCCCTCCCACTAACAAATAATTATCTGGCCCAAAATGTTAATAAGTCTTAGGTGGGGAAATCCTGGACTAGAGCCACCAAAAATCAACCTAAATTCTTTTCAGCAACCATGAGTTTTAAATATAGTGTACCATTCATCTAAGTTCACACTTTGAGCCCTCTTCATCATCCCTAAGCTCGTGTTCCAACCACAGCATTGATAGATAATATATGGAATGAGGACATCAAAAACACAGAACTCTGTTTACAATCAAGATAAGCATCTCCGTGAAGCAGAACCAGAAAGCAACGTGAAATAGAGAGCCTTCCAGACGCTGGGTATATGTGCAGTGGCAGCCAGGAGTTTAGTTCCTGTACACAATGGAGACATGCGAATGGAGCAAGTTTCACTGTATGAAAGCACGTTCTGAGAATAAGTTGAGGAAAGCTGCTACAGGGAGCTCTCTGAAGCAACTGGCTTGCAGGAAGCTGGATGCCGCAGGTAAAGGAAATATACATAGACATTAACCAGGACCTGAGCCTAGCCACTCAGTGCCTGAATCTGTGATATCCTTAAGATCAGCATGAGACAGGAACTTGAGCCACCAATATAAGAACTAGTTCTGGGTCAGTAACAGCGCCTACAAAAGTACAGCAGAAAGGGTGAGAGAATAAATCAACACATCGAATTCCAAAATACATGAAGAAAATCAACACTAAAAAAAGTTACTTTAAAAAATCAACAGAGCATAAATTCACTCTAGATCAGTGAACTGGTTCTCAGTTGGGGATGATTTTATCTCAGTTGGAGAGATTTGGCAATGGCCTGTAACATTTTTGTTTTTTTGGTTTTTTAAGTTTGTTTGTTTTTTTTAACACCTTTATTGCAGTATAATTGCTTTACAATGGTGTGTTAGTTTCTGCTTTATAACAAAGTGAATCATTTGGTCATCTTAACTGATGGGGGTAGGCATGTTACTAGGCATGTAGCAGATAGAAGCAAGGGATACTTCTAACCATCTTACAGTGCACAGGACAGTCCTCCAGAATAAAGAATGATCTGGCCCAATGCCAGTAGTGCTGAGGTTGCTAGATGAAACAAACATCATGAAAATGTCTAAAGTTTTTGAAAAGGTAATGGAGGCAATAGCATCCATTAAAATAAAGAGAGAAATTTTGAAATAAGTTCAGAGAAATAAAACAAGGGAGTGTGAAATGAATGTATTAAAATCTTAGAAATGACAAATATCACCATTGATATTTAAAAACTCAAACATGATAAAGTCTAGGCAGCACAGAAAATTATTAAACTAGCATATAATACTGGAAAATTCACCAAAATTCAGAATAGCATGATGAAAAGACTTTTTTAATATGAAAGAGTAGTTAAAATACAAAGGACAAACTAACAGTAGTTTCACGAAGGGTATTAGAAGGAATGATGTTGATGCAATACTCAAAGACAGAGTAGATAAAATGGCTTAAAATATGAAGAAGACTATGACTGCTCATTAAAAGAGCACTCTAGGGCTTCCCTGGTGGCGCAGTGGTTGAGGGTCCGCCTGCCGATGCAGGGGACATGGGTTCGTGCCCCGGTCCGGGAAGATCCCACGTGCCCCGGAGCGGCTGGGCCCGTGAGCCATGGCCGCTGAGCCTGCGCGTCCGGAGCCTGTGCTCCGCAACGGGAGAGGCCACAACAGTGAGAGGCCCACGTACTGAAAAAAAAAAAAAAAAAAAAAGCACTCTAGGTAAAAGCAGAATAAACAAAGACAAATCTGCACCGAAACACATCATCAGAGTAAATCAGAAGAATATCAATACGTAAAGAGAAATCTTTTAAGAACTACCAGGGGAAAGGAGAGGATACCTAAAAAGTAATGACAATAAACATGTTTCTTAATGTTTTCATTGTCAGTAGATTTCTCATCAGTAGCAATAGATGCCAGAAAATAACATAGTGATACCCTCTAAAACCTTAGGGAAGATAATGCCTAACTTAAAATTCTATACTCAGCCAACCTATCTTTCAAGTCTAGAAGCAAAATAAAAGTAATTTCAGACATAATAAGAATACCCATAGACTCTATATAAACAAGGATCGCTGTGTGTATAGAGAGACAAATGTGTTTACATGTGTAATGTACATGTAAAATTATATATAATCACATATACTCTATAAAACACATGTGCATTGCATGTATATATGTGTGTATATATTTATATAATTTTAGCTTCTAAACCAGGAGAGGAACAAAAAGAGAGAGTATGTATAAAATTCTGTCACAAGAAGAAAGAAAGAAAGAAAGAAAGAAAATGGAGAAAGAGAAAGAAGGAGGGAGGGAGAGAGGGAGGGGCAAAGGGAAAGGATGATAACCAGAAAACACAACTGAGATAGTACAAACAAATCCAAATGTACCAATAATCATAATAAATGTAAAAAAGAGTAAACCACCTATTAAATAACAGAGATTATCAAGAAAAAATATACAGTTTACAAGAAACGCATTAAAATAAAAGTACACAGAAAATTTGGAAATAAAGGACTGGAAAAGATATATCACGAAAATATTAAAAGAATGCTCATTGGGACTTCCCTGGTGGTCCAGTGGCTAAGACACTGAGCTCACAATGGAGGGGGCCTGGGTTCGGTCCCTGGTCAGGGAACTAGATCCCACATGTCACAACTAAGAGTTTGCATGCCACAACTAAAGAGCCTGCATGCTGCAAATAGGAGATCCCGCATGCCACAACGAAGATCCCATGTGCTGCAGCTGAGACCCAGCACAGCCAAATAAATAAATAAAATTTAAAAAAAAAAAAAAAAGAATGCTCATGTTTCAAACATCAGTGTCAATTTCCTTCTCTGTAAAATAGCAATAATGATGCATCATAATGCTGGTCTCCCAAGATTGCTGTGAACATTAGATGACATAATGTTCAAGTGTGTAGCACAGGCCTGATACATAATAAATACTCAAACCCTGTTGGATTTAAATCTCTCATCCTGAAACAGTGTGCTGAGAGCTCCCAAACCAGCTAAAGACTGTTCCTCCTCTTACAGACAGACGCCTTATCCTGGGAGCCAGCACCAGCCTTTCCTGAGCTGGTGACATCAGCTTCTGGAGCACTTTATTATTTCCATACTGGGAAATTAGCAGCTTAGATTCAGGAATAAAGAGTCTGTATTAGGTATTAATGCCTACCAGGGTAAGGTATTCAGGGAATTTCACAGGTGCATCAGGAAGATACAGAGACTAAAATCAGAGCTCCAGCGCCCTGGGATTCTGAAGGGAAAGATGTGTGTTTTCTTTATATTACATTCTCAGCAGTGTTTAATATTCCTGGGAAATGAGTACACTAGAAGAAATGACTTCCATGACTGAAAGAAGCTCTAAAAAGAGATCTGACCACACTGTTATTTACAAAATGGGGTAAAATCCTAAAATCCTGCTGGATGAAAAAATATAAAATGTAAAATATTATTATAGCTTTTAGAATTTTCAAACAGCAATACCTTAAATTCGAAACAGTGGCTTATAATTTAGCCTGAGTGTTTCAATTTATAATCTTCAGCATAATAGTTCCATAATAATAACATTCAGCTATGCTTGAAGGGCAAAATTTGACCACAAATATAAGGTAGAGTTTGGTTTTGACTTTAAATGATATGAAAGTTACACCTGCTTAGATATAAGGGGTACCAGCCCTTTTGATAGCATTTTCTATTTGTTGCTTTGTTTTTTCTTTCTTATCTTCTGAAAAGTTCCAAACCAGATACTTTCTCTCGTTATCATGTTTAGCAAGAAAATATTTTCCAGCACTTTCTCCCAACCCAGTGTCCAAGCAGCTGCCACTCTGAATCAACACTTCCCAAAATCTTGGAGCTAGCGTGCAATGAGATGCTGGCTTTCACACCAAACCTACATGAAAATTTTAGCAAGATGTCCTCTGCTTCTTTTTGATGCAACAAGGGGAAAAGATGACTTCCCTCCTGGGAACTGGGAAAAGAATCAATAAAAATCAAAGGAAATCTTTTCAGTGGAAGGAAAAGGAACACATCACATTTGTAATGTCTTCTCTTTTGCTAGACCATAAGCTCCGTGAAGACAGAAACCATGGCTAAACTGGTGATAATAATAATACCTTCAACAGTAAAGTTCTGTAACAGACAGCAGAAAGCACTCTGGATGGTAAAAGAACAAAGAGATTTACTAGGAGGTATCAGGACCTTATAAAATTATTGGAAGTCAATAGATTCTAGACTTTTAGGAAGCACCTAGACCCTCAGAATCATATTTCCTCTGCAGGAAGCTACTAATGCAAGAAGATGCTAACCACAGGACTACACTGCCTCTGTGTCTCAGTCAGAGAAACAGAGCCACTAAGAATGATGCAGAATATGGGAGTTCTTGGGGCTTCCCTGGTGGCACAGTGGTTAAGAATCCGCCTGCCAATGCAGGGTACACGGGTTCAAGCCCTGGTCCGGGAAGATACCACATGCCGTGGAGCAACTAAGCCCGAGAGCCAGAGCTACTGAGCCTGCGCTCTAGAGCCTTCGAGCTACAACTACTGAAGCCCATGCTCTGCAGCAAGAGAAGCTACCGCAATGAGAAGCCCCCACACACAGCAATGAACACCCAAGACAGCCTAAAATAAATAAATTTAAAAAAAAAAAAAAAGAATATGGGAGTTTTTGTGGGGATTTTACCTTACACAATTGTGTGGATGTTTCAATGACTTTTATATGATTATTGCTCCTATACCTGGTGTTGGAGACTGACTAGCAGGACAAGCAGAGCAAGCAATTAGGAAGGAAAGATGGATGTGAAGTAGAAGAAAACAAGGATAACATAGAACCTAAGAATGAGATGGAGCCTGCGAGAAAACCCAAGACCCACATTCGTCTCTTACCACTTCTAAGCCTCCATCTTCAATAGTGGGGTGTCTTGCAGGAGAAGCTGGCACCCTTTCACATACAGAGCTGGCCCAGGAGTTGGAGGAGCTGATGGAGGGGATCTAGAGTTGCTTTGGGCTCAGCTACTGTCCCGCACCAACAAGATGAACCAGCAGATAACCACAACATACACAAACTGCAACAGTGCTACAGCTTCATTTCCACCTTCCAAATTTCATGCAAGATCACATAGCCATGCTAACCCAGAATCATGCAGGGAAGGGAATTCTGAGAAATGCAGTTCAATCTTAGTAAAGTTAACAGAGTACAAATCCACTACACTGTGCCATGAAATGGATGCCCTGTGCCTTCAGTTCAAAGTCAAGACTCAAACAGCTGCATCTGACAGAAAGACTCTAAATCATATATGGTTCCTAAGCTGCAAGGGAGTCTAGGCAATGCAGTTCTTCTAGCATTATGGAGAGGCATACTAGAAGGAGATTGGAAGAGATGTTGAGCTAGCCAACACACAATGTCAGTTACAGTAACCAACATTTATTGAACCTTGTCTATGTGCTATGCGCTTAATATTTTACACTTATTATTATAATTTATTATAAGGCATAAGACTGACATGGTCATGGAGGCTGAGAAGTCCTACTATCTGCCATCTGCAAGCTGGGTATGCAAGAAAGCCCATGGGGTAATCTGAAGGCCTGAGAGCCTGGGAGCTGGAGGACCAATGCTGTAGATTCCCATCTGAGTCTAAAGCCTGAGAACCAGAAGTATAGAGGACAGGAGAAGATCATTGTCCCAGCTCAACCCATCAGGCAGAGAGTGAATTCAACCTTCCTCTGCCTTTTTGTTCTATTCAGAACATCAGTAGATTGGATGATGCCCATCCACATTGGGGAAGGCCATCTTCTTTATTCAGTTCACCAATTCAAATGTTAATCTTCTCTGGAAACACCCTCACAGACACTTCCAGAAATAATATTTAATCAGAGACTGGGCATCCTGTGGCCCAGTCAATTTGACACCATCACAGAGCCTGATCTGATAAGTGCCAATTAGCAAACCCAGATGGGATTCACTTGGACCAACCCTTCCTTCCCGATTTTTGTAACTGTTCACTTCCCTGACTCTACTGAGTCCCCTCCCATCCCTCTACCTATTCCCTCATTCTCCCTTTAAAATGCCCAGTTACCTCTTTATAAATCAAGTTGAGTTCATTTCTGGGCTCTTTTTCCCTATTGCAATCGTATGTCATTGATTAAAATCTGTCTTTACCGCTTTAACTAGTGCCTGGCTTTATCTTCGACAGGAGTTAAATACTAAAGTAAAATGACTTTCAAAACTGCCACCTTAAGAAGTAGAACCATCCCAGTTTTTAAGGACTGTACAAGAAAATCTATGAAGGGAAAAAAGGAAAAGGAGAAGGAGATGTTACAGAAAGCCATACTGGTTATTTTGACTTTAAATTGTGTAACACCACTACGTTTATAATGGAAATTTTGATGCTAATAAATGTGAATCTTTTTGAGCTCCTCTGGAATGGAGAATATTAACATTGCCTCAGAAGTAAATACAGAGAACCACTGCAAGCCTGCCTTCCTTCATTTATCCACTCAACAAATTCTACTGAGTACCTAGAATATCAAGAACCAACGAAGCAGACAGAATAACCTGGCAGCAAAAAGCAATATAGAAATTAGGACCCAAGCCTAATAAAAGAAAAGAAAAAACAGAAACAAAACAGGGTCATGCATAATTTATTATTATATCTTATTAACATTTATTGAGAACCTAGGAAGTACCAGCACTGTGTTAAGTACATACATATACTATAGAAAGACATGCCCATCCCCAGATCATTTTATCAAATGAAACTATTTCAGCTTCTGAACACTCACTTCTTGTATTCTTTCACGTAGCTTCATGCTCTATTGTTTCTCTCTTATCAACAAGAAAAAGAACATGGCTTGTTAAATTGTTCCCTTTACTGTATATCAAGTCTGGTACCATTCTGATAAAACCTTGGGTTAATCTAAATTTATCTGACCTGGGAAAGCCCACTAATACTGTCATCAAATTCAAAAGATGAATAGCATGAACCCTCCATCCTCCATAGTTAGCTTCCTCATGGCTATAAAATCTTCATTCTTCTTGCTGGACCATGTTCCTAGGAATGACACCATCGCTGCCAGTTTTCTGGAATGACCAGCTGCCCAGGCCCATTGGAGGCCAGGCAGCTGCACTAATCTCCTGCGGTTTCTAACGCCAGAGGGCCACGCTGGGGCATGGACCAGCTTTGCCATGCAGGATCCTCCACTCCCACATCTGCATCTCTGGCTGCCACTCTGAGGACCAGCAATTCTTTAAAGTTACTTTTCTGGTCGCCCTAAAGACTCTCTTCCCAATACCTTTTCTTTGTATTGGTTGAAAAGCATTGATATGAGGGATAAAACAAGAGGGCTACTTGCTCAGGTTCCTGGGCCTTCCAAGTTGACCAAGTTCTAAATCCAAACACTAGAATCTTAAGCAAAATCCAGCACAGAGGTCAACAATCCTTACTGTATTGATCTTGCTGTCATGTTAGCAGGTACTATGACACAGACCACAAGAGAAAGCTTTGCAACATCACTACTTCCTCTCTAATGGGGAAGAATTCCCTTGGAAATCTCAAACAACACAATATTTGAATTAGTACTGCCAAAATGAGGACCCTTAGCAATCTTTAGTGGAGGAATTTGATTTACCTGAAGAATAAAACTAGATTTAAATTTTTTAAAATTTTCTAAAGAAGAGGTAGTATCAGACTGCCAAGTCCTTGGAGACCAAGAGAAACATATTGAGGACTGCGGTCTGAAAAAGAGAGAATTCATAGAAGAAACTCTTGGGGATGAAGAAAACAGTGAACACAGAGAAAAGATCAATCCAATCCTGCAGCTTCAAAGAGGACGGCAAACCAAGGCGAATTCTGAGAGGGAAATATGAGAAACTTCATCATAAAAATGACTGAACTTGAAGATGTCAAGGGGAGGGGAAGAAGAGAAACTAGTTCAAAAGAAACTGAGCTTTTCTCCACAGAGAAAGCACACAGTTCTTTGGAGAGGTCCAAAATTTCACAAGGAAAAGGTTAGTATTATTGTTTGTTCTTTCCTATCGCAGCAGCCTAGCTGGAAAGCAATAGAGTCAGCTAGAAAAACACAATGCAGGCTTCTGTGCTAAGGGAAGTGGAAAAAAAAAAAGAGGTCCAAGGTTGCCTCCTTCTTACCCACTCTTGAGGCACATTTTCATACCATTGTTGGAGTTTGCAGTTTTCCTCTGGTTGCCATGGCATCAGAGAGACAAATGCCTTGCTTCCATTTTAAAGCTGCATTCCCTTACAAACAAAATTGTATCCATTTGAGAGTATTCTCACCCTCACACTCCATCAGAGCTGCTTTCAAAAGAACGTGTCTTTTTAAAAATATGGATGTAAATTCATTGCATTCTTCTGATTGGGGGAGAAATATATAGTTCTTTTTTAAGAACTAGAAAATGCAGAAAAATATTTTTTAAATGAAGTTAAATGCCCATATGAGCTCTTCACCTACAGGTGACCAATGGCCCACATTTGGGCATATCTATTTCAGGTCTTTCCTCTATGTAGATATATTTTTTATTTTATATATTCTGAAATTGCAGCCCTATTACATATACAGTTGTGCATGCTTCTTTTTCTTCCCTTTATATCCTATGAATGCACTCTTCTAAAGCAGGGTTATAAAATCCAGAGATTGTCTTTACAGAGCTTTGGCATTTTTCTCATTTGCATCTTACATATTTCTATCTAAAGAAGGATTTAATGAGACAGCAGTCTGGCCTTTTGTGTCCCCATGAATCTAAACGTTTGAGAGAAGTTAGCAGCAGGGAAGGATGAGTTAACTGTGTTAGGAAATTCTTGGAAATTCTTGTTTGTTTTCCATTAATTCATGCCATTAAAGAGGGAGTAGAGATAGCTTCATGTAGCTATTTGGTTTTTTTGAACCAAAAAAATCTGAGAAAGTAACTATAAGTTTTTTTTTTTTAATAATATGTGTTCTCTACAAGTATCAGAGTACTTTACAATTAGCAATTATTTAGCCCATTCATTCTTGCACAACAGGTCAAGATTACCAGGCTAGTCCCCTAAACCAGGAAACTGGACTCTGAAGGGTATAGAAACCCCAATGAAGAAGTGTGCTATAGTAGAAACTGTATCAGTTTTGAATCAAACAAATGTGGTTTCAAATCTAAACCCTGCAATTTAGTAGATGTATGACCTTGAACATGTTATTATAATTCCCTACATCTCAATTTCCTTATCTCTAATAGTTTGGAGATAAGGAAATTGAAAAACTACGCAACCACAGGACTGCAATAAAAATTAAATGAGATGAAATATGGGGGAAAATGCTTTACATCTATGTCGTGCCTGACATAGAGTAGGTGCCTGGTAAATATTGATACCCTTCTTTCAATGGCAACCTGAGATGAACTTAAAACTTTACTTCAGAATTACACCATTTCTGTAAGCAGTGGTGTTTACGTTGTTTGTTATATGAGTGATTAGTGATTCTATGTTGTTTTTCTACATTAACAAACATTCTTGGTTAACCCTGCCTCCATTCTCCTCTCATTAGAAGTTATGCAATGTAAAAAGTTTTCTAATGAAACCTAAGAGTCAGGAAGAAGAGGAATGTTCATATTTCCAACAAGTTTCTTTTTCTGAGTTCCCAGCTCAGTAGAGGAAACGAGATAATTTGTGTACCACCAAAACCAGAAGAGAAAAAAAGACTTCCCCTGTTCACTGTTAAGAAATCTCCTTAACTATTCTACCAGGACTCTCAGAATCAAGATTAAAAAGAAAAAAAAAAAAAAATGATGTTTCCACACGTTTCATATCAATAGAAGGATGTTGAAATTGTTCTGGTAAACAGGGTAAGGAAGCAAAATCCTCATTAGAGCCTAATTGTTTTATAATTAACCTACTGAAAGCAGATGCGATCAGGAGTTTGCTCAAGAGATTTTTGAAGATTAAAAGATTAAATTAAACCAATTATTTACTAAACCTCCTGAAAATATATAGCAAGCACCAAAAAAAATTCTCATTTTTTAATATTGCTAGGATTGGTCTAAGTCCTAATAAATAGTAAAAGTGTGATTATTTTTTTCTTTTGGATATTATATTTATTTATTTAGCATGTTTCAAAGTAACTAAAATGAAAACCACTTGTATAGGTAAATCAATGTAACATTGGAAACAAATAATTCATATCCCATATTTATATTCACCCTAAGTACAAACTACTACTACTACTACTAGAAGACTGATGATTAGATAGATAGATATATAGCAAAATACTACTTCTGAACCATTTTTTAAAATTAGTATTTAGATATATATCTGCCCTAGGCTGCTGAGATACTCTGTAAGTTCCTGTAAGTCAGTGTCATTTTACAAATGAAGAAAACAATACACAGAAGTTTTGTGATTTGGCTAATGATCTAAAGGCTTGAAAACCAAAAAATTACAAATTAAAGACTTGAAAATGAAAATTGATGTGTTTGGATTTTTTCCTGGGACAGCTATGAGTTATTGATAGTTTTTGACCATGAAGGTCATATCATCTCTAGGATGTTTTAGGAAGATCATTCAGAAAGTAGTTTGCAGAATAAACTCAAGGAGGGAGAAATTAGTGACAGGAAGGTAAAACAAAAGACTAACAAAATTATTCAGCAAAAGGGTAATTTTAAAAAGAGTGTTAAATGACAGGTTTGCTTCCACTAAAAGTGGTTTTGTTTGTTTTGGTTTGGGTTTTGGTTTTTTTGTTTTTTGTCTCCCCTACCCCATTAGAAATTCCTTTTCTATTGTCTCTTTTTCTTTAGAGGAAATCTGGCCACTGCCCCACCCCCTTCCTTCCCCAGTGCATTCTTGGAAACTCCTGCCTTGTGACATCTTTTTACTGCTTTAGATTCCAGCCTCTGGTTCTAAAACTTCTCTGTCTGTAACTAAAGGAGCAGATTTCATGATTAGGCATGTTTCATATTCACCCCTCCAACCTTTCCACTTGAAGTACACACAAGTTTGGGCCCCTCAGAGAAGCTGCCTTCATGTACAGCCATTGACTATAAGTCCTTCGTGAGATTACATCTCAGCAAAAGAGACACAGAATGTCTGTCATCCAGCATTCCCAAATAAGTCTTGACTTTTAACCCACAGGATCCTTCAAACTGAGGTGGATTTCTTTGCAGTGAGAAATCACAAATCTACAAAAAGTGCTTCCTTTTAAAATATCCATTCCTGAGGGTTTTGAGAGCTAAGGTAGGCTGGCTAGGCTTGGCAAGAGTAGAGTCTGTGATTTAAGTGCTGCATTTCAAGGCCCAGCCCTATTATGAAGGGAACAAGATTTCTCATTCTTTTGAGGTGCACTGCCTGCCTAAGGAAATATAAGTTGTTGTTGTTTTTTCTTTTTCACTATGAGAATATCTTTCTTCTTTGGGATACATGTTTTTACTTGAAATAAACTGACAAAATAGGAATCTTGATGATGGAAAAGGAAAATATAATGATGTTTATTTTTATGTGATCAATAAGTAAACCTTCACTGAACTAATTAAAAGCCAAGAAAATGCCACATATTTGACAAAGCTCGCTGACTTTTTTTTTTTTTTTTTTTAATTGGCTGCGTTGAGTCTTCATTGTTGCACGTGGCTTTCTCTAGTTGCAGCGAGCGGGGGCTACTCTACGTTGCGGTGCATGGGCTTCTTATCACGGTGGCTTCTCTTGTTGCGGAGCTACTACTGTTCAGTAGTTGTGGCACACAGGCTCAGTAGTTGTGGCACACGGGCTTAGCTGCTCCCCAGCATGTGGGATCTTCCCGGACCAGGGCTCGAACCCACGTCTCCTGCATTGGCAGGCAGATTCTTAACCACTGCACCACCAGGGAAGCCCTGACTTTTTAAATTGAAAGATATTTTTAAGAATGTATTGGCTAACTCTTCATTTTATATATGAAAAAGGGAAACAGCTCTCCACTTGGTAAGGGCATAATTCCTTGGTGAACAAAGTATACTAAACTAAAGAATATCCCCAAATTTATCTGATAAAAATTTTTTTAAATACCTGGCAAATCATTCAGAGTTTAGAGATTATCCCATATGAAAAATATTCAATAGGAGTATTACTCTTGGACTAATATGGTTTCTATGTTACAGTATCCAGTTAGCATGCCATACTTATTAACTTCAATATAGGAGTTAAAAATATTTTTTAAACCTCTGGCACTTTCTCAAAGTGCTTATCAAATTATATTTGAATATAGACTTCCCTGGTGATCCAGTGGTTGAGACGTCACGAGGGTGTATGTTCAATCTCTGGTCGGGGAACTAAGATCCCACATACCATGTGGCCGAAATAAATAAATAAATAAAGGGTTTTTTTACAACTATATTTGAACTCACCTATTGTCTCTATCCTTCACTAAACTGTAAGCTTGGGGAGGACAGGGACAACATCTGACTTGTTCATCACTATTATTTCACTTACCAGAGATTACAGCTTTCAGTAGCTCCTTGTTGAATAAATTAACTAAACAACCAATTAATCAGTTAAGATTTTTAACATCAGGGTTATTTTTTAAGTAAACCTTTGATTTTTTAATAATTTTAGGTTCACAGAAAAATTGCAAAGATAGTACAGAGAATTCCAGTATGTCCTTATCCAATTTCAGTTTGCCCTGATGATATCATCTGACTGTGGTACATTTCTCAAAACTAAGAAGCTAGAATCAGTGCATTACTATGAAATAAACTCCAGACTTTCTTCAGATTTCAATAAATTGTCCCATTAGTGTTCTTTTTCTATTCCAGAACCTGATACAGGGTACCACATTGTATGTAGTCTGCATGTCACCTTAGTGTGACAGTTTCTCAGTCTTTCCTTATTTTTCATGACCTTGAGAGCTGTAAGGAGTACTGGTTATGTATTTTGTAGAGCATCCTTAGAATTAGTTTTGTCCAATGTTTTTCTCATGATTAGTTGGAGGTTATGGGTTTTTGGAAAGAAAACTGCAGAGGTGAAGCGCCTTTCTCATTATATCATATCAAGGATACATGATATGCACGTGACAACACTGGTGATGTTAACCTTGGTCATGCAGTTGAGATAGTGTTTGCCAGACTTCTCCACAATGAAGTTACTATTCTTCCCATTCCCTACTCTGCCCTTTGGAAGTAAGTCAGTAAGTCCAACCACACTCAAAAAGTGGAGCGGGGAAGTACTACATAAATTATTTGGAATTCTTCTGTTAGGAAGATTTATCTCTTCTCTCCTATTTACTTTTTTATTCAATCATTTATGTATATCACTATAAATGTAGGTACATTTTATATTTCATATTATAATCCTATATTATGATTTATTTTGCTACTCAAATTATTCTTGTTTGGACTATGGGCATTCCTTCAGTTTAGTTCCTTTGACATGCTCTATCCTTTAATTTTGAGAACATTTCCTTACTCTTTAGCACTACAAGATGCTCCAGGCTCATCTTGTATTTTCCCTAACCAGCCCTAGAGTCAACCATTTTTCCAAGGACCCCTAGTTGCTTTTATAGCAAAAAGACATTTAGAAATCAAGATCTGTGCACTGAGAGTGCTTGTTTCTCCTGAGATGTCATTGCTTCTAGACTCTCAGTGGACTCTGTCTCAGAGTCCACTGAGACAGAGCTAGGTGATACATGTATATGAACCCAGGTGATATATGTATATGAACCTAAACAAACACACATCTAAAATTTTTTGGTATTAATCCACCTGTGTGTATATTAAGCCACATGTGAGTTCATACTGATGTCTTCAACTCTAATCCAGTACAACAGGGCTCATTCTAGCTTTCCCCTCTTGCTTGCCTGTAACCTTCCACTGCAACAGTGAGAAACATGGTACCCACCATCCACCATCCATTTACTTATTTGTGCATTACCATTGTAAATGTAAAGCAGTTTCATAATTATTAATTTATACCTCCATGAGAAACAAATTTACCAACTAGAATACAGTGTTCATATATAGTTCTTTTGGTCTTCACCCTTACAGTTTTCAGTCAAAACACTGTTTTTCAACTTAGCTCTTTTTCCTCCCACACCCTTTAGTGCAGTTATGTTGTACATTTATCCTATAGTTAGAATCACAGGCCAAAGTCTGCATTCCACCTTGGGATATCTAATATCTTCACTGACTTTTTTAGTTTGCATACATTAAGGTTCACTATATGTGATATGCACTTCTATAGATTGTGGCAAATGCATAGTTATGTATCCACCATCTCAGTGCCATACGGAATAATTCTATTACCGTAAATTCTATTTAGGGTAGAATAATTATAATTCTATTACCTGTGCATCCCCTTTGTGGTCAACCACTACTAGACCAATGCCTGGCAACCCGTGATCTGTTTTGTCTCTGTAGTTTTACTCTTCCAGAATGTCATATGAATGGAATGATACAATATGAAGCCTTTGTGATCTGGTTTCTTTCACTTAGTAAAAGAAGATTCATTTTTCTGATGAAAGACATCTTGGTTAAATCCAATCTCTAGTGAATATAAATAAAGCCTCTATAAACATTTATTTATAGGTTTGTGTTTGAATAGAGGTTTCAATTCAGTTGGGAAATACCCAGGAGTGTGAATACAGAGTCATATTGTAAATCTGTTTCACTTTATGAGAAACTGCCAAACCGTCTTATAGAGACCTTTTAAAATAGTATAATACAGACTGCAGAATAAAAATAATTTTTAAACCAGTTCAGCTTATAAAATTAGATTGTTGCATTAATAGTTTATTATTGGGAAAGTGGCCAAGATGGTAGAGTAGGAAAACCCTGAGCTCGCTTCCTCCCATGCGCACACCAAAATTACAACTATTTACAGAGCAACTATCAATGAGAGCAACCTGAAGATAAGCAGAAAAGACCTTTTACAACTAAGCTATAAAGAAGAAACTACAATGAGACGGATAGGAGGGGCAGAGACATGGTATAATCAAGACCTGCAATCCCAGGTAGGCAACACAGAAAGGGAAGGAATATCACAATCACAGAAGTCCTCCCCATGGAGGAAGGGGTCCAAGCCCCACACTGGGCTCCTCAGCCCAGGAGTCTTGCACTGGAAGAATGTCTGGCTTCGAAGGCCAGCTGGGCTTGCTTTCAGGAGACCCAGAGGGCTGTTGGAAACAGAGACTCCACTCTTAAAGAGTGCACACAAAATCTCACACACTCCAAGACCCAGGACAGAAGTGGGTCTGGCTCAGACCCACTTGCTAATCTTCAAAGAGCCTCCCAGAGAGGCAGGAAGCAACTGGGATTCACCTAGATGATGATGACAGCCACTTGGGGGAGCTCACTGTACCATAAGGACTCTGGGGCTGGCAAGCGCCACTTTGGGGTCCTCCCTCTAACTTATTAGCACTGGGATGTGGCCACCCCACCCACCAGCCAGTCAGCACTTGTCCTGGGATCCCCCCAAAGTCAAGCAGTCAGTCACATGGGGACAAAGCCCCACCCACCAGCAGGCCAGCCCTATCCCCAGACCTGGCCTCACCCACCAGCTGGAGGAAGCAGCCTCAGAACCTCCCCGGCCCCAGCCCCACGTCAGAGAGATACAGCATATATATATATATATATATATATACTGGAATATTATTCAGACATCAAAAAGAATGAAATCTTGCCATTTGCAACAACATGTGGACCTAGGGGGGTATTATGCTAAATGAAATAAGTCAGACTGAGAAAGACAAATACCATATGATTTCACTAATATGTAAGATCTAAAAAACAAAACGAACAAACATAACAAAACAGAAACAGAGTCACAGTTACAAAAAACAAACAGGTAGTTGCCAGAGGGGAGAAGGGTGGGGGAAAGAAAGAAATAGGTGAAGGAGATTAAGAGGTAAAAACTTCCAGTTAGAAAATAAATGAGTCATGGGCATGAAATGGACAGTGTGGGGAATACAGTCAATAACGATGTAATATCTTTGTATGGTGACAGATGGTAACTAGACTTAACGTGGTGATCATTTTGAAATGCATGGAAATACTGGTTCACTAAGACATGCACCAGGAACTAACATAGTGTTCTGGGTCAATTATACTTCAAAAACACAGACAAACTCATAGAAAAAGATCAGATTTGTGGAACCAGAAGTTGGGGGTGGGGAAGGGGAAACTGGATGAAGGTGGTCAACAGGTACAAACTTCCAGTTATAAGATAAATAAGTATACTAGGGATGTAATGTTCATTGTGATAAATATAATTACCACAGCTGTATGTAATATATGCAAATCCTGAGTTCTCATCATACGGAAAAAATATTTTTTCTATTTCTTTACTTTGGTGTCTATAGAAGATGATGGATGTTCACTAAACTTACTGTGATAGTCATTTCATGATGTATATAAATCAAACCGCTATGCTGTACACCTTAATTTACACAGCACTGTACACCAATATAGCTTAATAAAAGTGGAAAAATAGTTTATTACCATAATTTTAAAAACCATTCTAGTTAAAAGCTCATCTAAAAATGTCTACAACTACTGGACTGGAGGACCTCAGGCCAATTATGTGCAGCTAACATCATCTGTAAATAGTGTTGTATTACTTAAATATAAAAACTACCAGGTTAAACGGTCTTTGTCTTGAGGATGTTTGGAGCCAATGTAGCTAATTCATAAAGACAAACTAATTTCAGATGAAGAATGTGGTAATTCTCTAGAAAGCTTATTAAAATTCTATAAATATTAATGAGCAGCTTGATTGTTCTACTTTAAAGCATCATACCTCTCAAAGATGAGAGCCCTAGACTATTAATTTTAAGAAAAACTAAAAGATGATCTCTCAGAATTATCAATGAAGCCCTTCTTTTGTAGATCGTATATCTTACATGGCACTTTTCCATTGACCTCCTGATTTATGTAAATTATTCCTAAAATATTTGGAAGTTATTCTTATATCATCCTCAATCTTCTTTAAGCCCAACCACACACTTTAAGTATTTTTCTAAATCTGTTTGCTGAAATATAAGCTAAGTTGTCATTTCTTCGAAAGGCAAGACTGTTTCTTTCATTTATTTACTTTAACCTACAGCTCCACAAAGTCCAAGGACAAGTAAGCAGACATTTTCAAATACTCAGCTGTGTCATTTACATGCAGCCTACCTTTTATCCTCTCCCTCAAAGGGAGAAGATGAAAAAAATAGTAGATTACCAATATAAATAAAACATATTGTCATGTTCCTATTACCTCCTTTGTCCATGAAGTCAACATGCAGTTTCTGAACAGCTGAGCTAATTATGGACTCCAATTCTAAATGCATTTATTAAAATACATTTCTGCCACTCTTGTCTTCTCCCACCAAGAAAATGACAAAATTGTAGACCTAACCACTCTAGAACTTGTCTGTGCCTATAAATTTTATGCAGACTAAAACTTTTAAAATTTTAATGGAACTTTGCTTTTCACCCCACAACCTTATTAATGGGAATAACCTTTCAATCTTTATAACAAGCTATCTTCAATGTAGATCAATAAAAACAACTGAGAGAGGTCATTACTTCTCTGAGTTCAGGATCCAGGACCAATTTCAGAGGCGTGCAACCTTGTGCAATCACAAAGGCTCCACACTTACAGAGGCCCCACGTTTGGTTTAATGCTCTGCTGTCTCTGTCTTGAAATTCTTAATGATTTTTGAATTATTAAGAGGCCCCTCGTTTTCATTTTGCACTGAACCCTGAAAATTATGTAACCAGCCCTATCAAAATCATATTTTAATCAGTAATCAAGACACTGCAAGGGCATTCTTCAGAATTGTACATACTTTTTCCTTCTACCAGAATCTATTTTTAGGGTAGTAGTCTCCTGAATCAGCCAACTTGGTTCTGCAAAGACTACAGTTCTATAAATTCCTCTCTCCTTAGTCGTCAGGGATGAGGGTAGGGTAGGGAAAAGTGGGGAGGGGTGTTAGAGTCAAAAAGCTTCTTTGCAGTGTTTATATTTAGACTGGACCTTTCTAATGGTCCAGACTAATGAAGAGGCTTCTGATTTAAGCAGCTACATCTGGCAATCTGTGGTGCGATGGACGAGATTTGGCATTAGTAGATTTGGGTGTGAATCTCATATTCACTGCTCACTAGAAGTTATTTAAACACTAAGGCTCAGTTGGTTTTGTTCTTTTTTTTTTTTTTTTTTTTTTTTTTTTTTTTTTTGCGATACGTGGGCCTCTCACTGCTGTGGCCTCTCCCATTGCAGAGCACAGGCTCCGGACGCACAGGCTCAGCGGCCATGGCTCATGGGCCCAGCCGCTCCGCGGCATGTGGTATCCTCCCGGTCCGGGGCACGAACCCGTGTCCCCTGCATCGGCAGGCGGACTCTCAACCACTGCGCCACCAGGGAAGCCCTGTTCTGTTTTTTTAATAGTAGAGATAATGATAACTCTTTGCGAATTTTTGTAAAGTTAGAAAAAAACATGGTTTATACTCAATATTATTGTGGAACTATCCTGTCTATAAAAATACACACCCTTGGGTGATTAAGACTTTAAAGACTCCTGTCTTTGGACCATTCTCACTTCTGGGTTCTTTTCTACTTTGTCGTGTTACCATCAAAATTCATCACATGTATTTATATCCTAGCTGAAAAACACAAAGGCATTGAGAATAGGTTCCAGCACAGAGGTTCTTTACACTTGACAGACGTTTTATTAAATTGCTTGGAAATGAATAAAAAGATAGGGAAGTGCATCAAAAACCACCTTTATTCACAATTTTTCAAGAATTGACCTAGCTGCCTCACCAAAGCCCTGTAAATCTACACCTCTCCTGCTTGCACTGATTGCTCTGAGTTTCTCCTTCTGCTCACTATTTAAGATAGTAGAAATAGAGGTTTTTTTCAATCTAAGTTTTGCTTATAAATCTTTACTTCTCTTTGGGAAAAAATTAACTATATCTGAATTCACCATCATTCCTGGGAATACTAAATAACATGGTTTACTCCATTTAAAAAATATAAATTTTCAATGTCTGTATACTGAAGAAATCAGGTTAAAAAATGTTTCATGCTATTATCATCACCAAATGATGTAACTAAATTCCAAAAAGATGCCTTCACAGAGGACATTCAATGTCAAAAGTGTCCAGAGTTATTTATGATTAAGTTTCAGTTGATGAAGTTCATAAGTAAACAATCTAGATGCTTTAACAAATTCCACCATCAAAACTTACCCTGCCACAGTCGCTTAAGCACTGAAACTTTGACTCAATGGCTTTCACTGTGTGTGCCTATTGGCCCTTGAGAGGAAATTATATTAAACAAGGGACTGGTGTGCCAAGGGGCACAGCCTTAGAGCCAACCCTCTCACCCTACCTCAAAAAGTTCAATTCACTTAAAACCAGTTAGAAGATGTTTGTCCTGTAAGACTCTGATCAAGATTCTGAAGCTACAATAGGTTGTTTCAATCTACTTTGCAAATTTGTTCATTTCTAATATGACCGTGTATTATTTCCCAGAAGAAACACATCAATCCTGTTACTCAATGAACCTGTTTTCCATTAGAATTGTCATTGAATTTTAGACTTAATACCTCTGGAATTATCTCATCCATCCCCTTTATTTTACAGTCCAGAAAACTAAGACCAGAAAATTTAAGTGACTTGCTTAAATCTTGCAACATGTCAATTGCAGATTTGGAGCTAGAACTTGTCTCCTGATTCCTGGGACTAGTGTTCTTTTCATTAGGAAGTGAAGCCACTCTAAAGTTTAATATACCTGCCTGTGTCCTTTGCTAAAAAACTGCCTCTTGCTCATTTGCATCAGAATCTACTCATGAAGCAAGAGCCTCAAATACAGATGACAATCTCAGATACAATAAGGATAAACATTCTTCCCCAGATGGGACCTTCAAGATGGCAGAGGAGTAAGACATGGAGATCACATTCCTCCACACAGATACATCAAAAATATAACTACCTGTGGAACAACTTCTACAGAACACCTACAGAATGCTGGCAGAAGAGCTCAGACTTCCCAGAAGGGGCTTGGTGCTACAGCCTGGTGTCAGGCCTAAGCCTCTGAAGTTGGAGATCCTAGTTCAGGACACTGGAGTACCAGAGACCTCCTGGCTGTGTGTAATATCAATCAGCAAGAGCTCTCCCAGAGATCTCCATCTCAACACTAAGACCCAGCTCCACCCAATGGCCAGCAAGCTCTAGTGCTGGATGCCCATGCCAAACAACTAGCAAGACAGGAACACAACCCCACCCATTAGCAGAGAGGCTGCCTAAAATCATACTAAGTTCACAGACACCCCAAAACAAACCCCTGGACACAGCCCTGCCCATCAGAAAGAGAAGATTCAGCACCACCCTCCAGAACACAGGCACCAATACCCTCCACCAGGAAGCCTACACAACCCACTGAACAAATCTCACCCACAGGGGGCAGACACCAAAAACAACAGGAACTATGAACCTGCAGGCTGCAAAAAGGAGACCTCAAACACAGTAAGTTAAGCAAAATGGGAAGACAGAGCAATACGAAGCAGATGAAGGAGCAAGTAAAAACCCACAAAAACCGAAGAAATGAAGAGGAAATAGGCAGTCTACCTGAAAAAGAATTCAGAGTAATGATAGTAAAGATGATCCAAAATCTTGGAAATAGAATGGAGAAAATACAAGAAACGTTTAACAAGGACCCAGAAGAATTAAAGAGCAAACAAACAGTGATGAACAACACAATAAATGAAATTTAAAATTCTCTAGAAGGGATCAATAGCAGAAAAACTGAGGCAGAAGAATGGATAAGTGACCTGGAAGATAAAATAATGGAAATAACTACTGCAGAGCAGAATAAAGAAAAAAGAATGAAAAGAAATGAGGACAGTCTCAGAGACCTCTGGGACAACACTAAATGCACCAACATTCGAATTATAGGGGTCCCAGAAGAAGAAGAGAAAAAGAAAGGGACTGAGAAAATATTTGAAGAGATTATAGTTGAAAATTTCCATAACATGGGAAAGGAAACATTAAATCAAGTACAGGGAGTGCAGAGAGTCCCATACAAGATAAATCCAAGGAGAAACATGCCAAGACACATATTAATCAAACTATCAAAAATTAAATACAAAGAAAAAATATTAAAAGCAGCAAGGGAAAAGCAACAAATACCATACAAGGGAATCCCCATAAGGTTAACAGCTGATCTTTCAGCAGAAACTCTGCAAGCCAGGAGAGAGTGGCAGGACATATTTAAAGTGATGAAAGGGAAAAACCTACAACCAAGATTACTTACCCAGCAAGGATCTCATTCAGATTTGATGAAGAAATTAAAACCTTTACAGACAAGCAAAAGTTAAGAAAATTCAGCACTACCAAACCAGCTTTACAACATATGCTAAAGGAACGTCTCTAGGCAAGAAACACAAGAGAAGGAAAAGACCAACAAAAACAAGCCCAAAACAATTAAGACAATGGTAATAGGAACATATATATCATTAATTACCTTAAATGTAAATGGATTAAATGCTCCAACCAAAAGACACAGACTGGCTGAATGGATACAAAAACAAGACATGTATATATGCTGTCGACATGAGACCCACTTAGGACCTAGGGACACATACAGACTGAAAGTGAGGGGATGGAAAAAGATATTCCATGCAAATGGAAATCAAAAGAAAGCTGGAGTAGCAATTTTCATATCAAACAAAATAGACTTTAAAATAAAACTACTACAGGGCTTCCCTGGTGGCACAGTGGTTGAGAGTCTGCCTGCTGATGCAGGGGACACAGGTTCGTGCCCCGGTCCGGGAAGATCCCACATGCCGCGGAGCAGCTAGTCCCGTGAGCCATGGCCGCTGAGCCTGCATGTCCAGAGCCTGTGCTCCGCAATGGGAGAGGCCACAACAGTGAGAGGCCCACGTACCGCAAAAAAAATAAAATAAAATAAAGACTATTACAAGAGACAAAGAAGGACACTACATAATGATCAAGGGATCAATCCAAGAAGAAGATATAACAATTGTAAATATTTATGCATGCAACATAGGAGCACCTCAATACATAAGGCAAAGGCTAACAGCCATAAAAGGGGAAATTGACAGTAACACAACAATAGTAGGGGACTTTAACACCCCACTTTCACCAATGGGCATCCAAAATGAAAATAAAAAAGGAAATACAAGCTTTAAATGACGTATAAAACAAGATGGAATTAATTGATATTTATAGGACACTCCATCCAAAAACAGCAGAATACACTGTCTTCTCAACGGCTCATGGAACATTCTCCAGGATAGATCATATCTTGGGTCAAAAATCAGGTCTTTGTAAATTTAAGAATATTGAAATCATATCAAGTATCTTTTCTGACCACAACACTATGAGACTAGATATGAATTACAGGAAAACTGTAAAAAATACAAACACATGGAGACTAAAAAATATGTTACTAAATAACCAAGAGATCACTGAAGAAATCATAGAGGAAATCAAAAAATACCTAGAAACAAATGACAATGAAAACATGATGACCCAAAACCTACTGGATGCAGCAAAAGCAGTTCTAAGAGGGAAATTTATAGCAATACAATCCTACCTCAAGAAACAAGAAAAATCTCAAACAACCTAACCTTACACCTAAAGCAATTAGAAAAAGAAGAACAAAAAAAAAAACCTTAAAGTTAGCAGAAGGAAAGAAATTACAAAGATCAGATCAGAAATAAATGAAAAAGAAATGAATGAAACGATAGCAAAGATCAATAAAACTAAAACCTGTTTCTTTGAGAATATAAACAAAATCGATAAACGATTAGCCAGCCTCATCAAGAAAAAAAGGGAGAAAACTCAAATCAACAGAATTAGAAATGAAAAAGGGGAAGTAACAACTGACACTGCAGAAATACAAAGGATCAGGAGAGATTACTACAAGTAACTATATGCCAATAAAATGGACAACCCAGAAGAAATGGACAAATTCTTAGAAAGATACAACCTTCCAAGACTGAACCAGGAAGAAATAGAAAATATAAACAGACCAATCACAAGCACTGAAATTGAAACTGTGATTAAAAATCTTCCAAGAAACTACAGCCCAGGCCCATATGGCTTCACAGGCGAATTCTATCAAACATTTAGAGAAGAGCTAACACCTATCCTTCTCAAACTCTTCCAAAGTATAGCAGAGGGAGGAACACTCTCCAACTCATTCTACAAGGCCACCATCATGCTGATACCAAAACCAGACAAAGATACCACAAAAAGAAGATAACTACAGACCAATATCACTGATGAACATAGATGCAAAAATCCTCAACAAAATACTAGCAAACAGAATCCAACAGCACATTAAAAGGATCATACACCATGATCAAGTGGGGTTTATCCCAGGAACACAAGGATTCTTCAATATATGCAAATCAATCAAGGTGATACACCATAGTAACAAACCGAAGCATAAAAACCATATGGTAATCTCAATAGATGCAGAAAAAGCTTTTGACAAAATTCAACACCTACTTATGATAAAAACCCTACAGAAAGTAGGCATAGAGGGAACTTACCTCAACATAATAAAGGCCATATATGACAAACCCACTGCCAATATCGTTCTCAATGGTGAAAAACTGAAACCATTTCCTCTAAGATCAGGACCTAGACAAGGTTGTACACTCTCACCACTATTATTCAAGATAGATTTGGAAGGTTTAGTCACAGCAATCAGAGAAGAAAAAGAAATAAAAAGAAGGCAAATCGGAAAAGAAGAAGTAAAGCTGTCACTGTTTGCAGACGACATGGTATTATACATAGAGAATCCTAAAGATGCTACCAGAAAGCTACTAGAGCTAATCAATGAATGTGGTAAAGTAGCAGGATACAAATTTAATGCACAGAAATCTTTTGCATTCCTATATACTAATGATGAAAAATCTGAAAGACAAATTAAGGAATCACTCCCCTTTACCACTGCAACAAAAAGAATAAAATACGTAGGAATAAACCTACCTAAGAAGACAAAAGACCTGTATGCAGAAAATTATAAGACACTGATGAAAGAAATTAAAGATGATACACATAGATGGAGATATATACCATGTTCTTGGATTGGAAGAATCAACATTGTGAAAATGACTCTACTACCCAAAGCAATCTACAGATTCAATGCAATCCCTATCAAACTACCACTGGCATTTTTCACAGAACTAGAACAAAATATTTCACAATTTGTATGGAAACACAAAAGACCCTGAATAGCCAAATCAATCTTGAGAAAGAAAAACGGAGCTGGAGGAATCAGGCTCCCTGACTTCAGACTATACTACAAAACTACAGTAATCAAGAGAGTATGGTACTGGCACAAAAACAGAAAGATAGATCAATGGAACAGGATAGAAAGCCCAGAGATAAACCCATGCAAATATGGTCACTTTATCTTTGATAAAGGAGGCAAGAATATACAATGCAGAAGAGACAGCCTCTTCAATAAGTGTTGCTGGGAAAACTGGACAGCTACATACAAAGGAATGAAATTAGAACACTCCCTAACACCATATACAAAAATAAACTCAAAATGGATTAAAGACCTAAATGTAAGACCAGAGAATTTAAAACTCTTAGAGGAAAACTTAGGTAGACACTCTTTGAAATAAATCACAGCAAGATCCTTTTTGACCCACCTCCTAGAGAAATGGAAATAAAAACAAAAATAAACAAATGAGACATAATGAAACTTAGAAGCTTTTACACAGCAAAGGAAACCATAAACAAGATGAACAGACAAGCCTTAGAATGGGAGAAAATATTTGCAAATGAAGCAACTAACAAAGGATTAATCTCCAAAATATATAAGCAGCTCATGCAGTTCAATATCCAAAAATGGGCAGAAGACCTAAATAGACATTTCTCCAAAGAAGATATACAGATAGCCAACAAATACATGAAAGAATGCTCAACATCACTAATCATTAGAGAAATGCAAATCAAAACTACAATGAGGTAACACCTCACACCAGTCAGAATGGCCATAATCAAAAAATCTACAAACAGTAAATGCTGGAGAGGGTGTGGAGAAAAGGGAACCCTCTTGCCCTGTTGGTGGGAATGTAAATTGATACAACCACTATGGAGAACAGTATGGAGGTTTCTTAGAAAACTAAAAATAGAACTACCATATGACCCAGCAATCCCACTACTGGGCATATACCCTGAGAAAACCATAATTCAAAAAGAGTCATGTACCACAGTGTTCATCGCAGCTCTACTTACAATAGCCAGGACATGGAAGCAAGCTATGTCTCCATCAACAGTTGAATGGATAAAGAAGATGTGGCACGTATATACAATGGAATATTACTCGGCCATAAAAAAGAAACAAAATTGAATTTTTGTAGTGAGGTGGATGGACCTAGAGTCTGTCATACAGAGTGAAGCAAGTCAGAAATAGAAAAACAAATACCATATGCTAACACATATATATGGAATCTAAAAAAGAAAAAAAGTGGTTCTGATGAACCTATGGGTAGGATAGGAATAAAGACACAGACATAGAGAATGTACTTGAGGACATGGGGAGGGGGAAGGGTAAGCTGGGACGAAGTGAGAGAGTGGCATGGACATATATACACTACCAAATATAAAACAGGTAACTAGTCGGAAGCAACTGCATTGCTCAGGGAGATCAGCTCGGTGCTTTGTGACCACCTAGAGGAGTGGGATAGGGAGGGTGGGAGGGAGACACAAGCGAGAGGGGATTGGGGGATATATGTATACATACAGCTGATTCACTTTGTTATACAGCAGAAACTAACACAACATTGTAAAGCAATTATACTCCAATAAAGATGTTAAAAAATAAATAAATAAATATTCTTCCCCACATTTGGGACAAGATTAGGAAAATAGTATTTATTTAAAGTATGAAAATTTCCCCCAGGGATTTGCAGCACTTTTAGGACACCACATGTCTAAACACCAACAGATTGCAAGGACAGGGGTGCAGATATCAGCTGCCACAAATATGCAATACTCCACAGCAAAGTATCCTCCATATTGCTACACCCAGTTGGCAAGATGTGAACTTCTTTTCCTCGTGTCTTCACCATTTCATCAAGGTGTGGATATGCATTCATTCAAGAATGTCTTGGTTGGGCTTCCCTGGTGGCGCACTGGTTGAGAGTCCACCTGCCGATGCAGGGGACACGGGTTCATGCCCCGGTCCGGGAAGATCCCACATGCCGCGGAGCGGCTGGGCCCATGAGCCATGGCCGCTGAGCCTGCGAGTCCGGAGCCTGTGCTCCGCGACGGGAGAGGCCACAACAGTGAGAAGCCCGCGTACCGCAAAGAAAAAAAAAAAATGTCTTGGTTTTTTTGCCAAAACCAAAATACACATGGAACAGTCTTGAGATCCACTTAGAAACCCATAAAGCTAATCCTGGGCTGTAGCAGGATGTGTGACACCAGGCCCAAGGGAGACATCCAAATGTTTAAAACATTGGTCTTTCCCCCAAGTCTCATTATTACCATAGTCCCATGCTTAGCCTGCTCTGGATCAATCTCTATCCCCTATCCCTAGCTCATCACTAAAGACCTTTGGAGTCTAGCATCACATGGGAACTTGTTAGAAGTACATTCTTAGGCTCCACCTAGACCTACTGAATCAGAAACACTGGGGGTGGGGCCCAGCAATCTCTGTCTTAATAAGGCCTCCAGCTGAGTCTCAGTCACTCTAAGGTTTGGGAGCCACCAGTCTAGCCTATATCCCTTCACTTTAATTGTCATTGGTAATAGGAGAGAGAAGCATGAGGCAATAATAAGGGTTTGAAATACAATACAATAAGGATTTAGAAAAAGTCTAAAACAGCTGCTGCCATAAATTTACTGAGAACTAAATACGAGTTGAACAAGTGAAAAAACAACCATTCTGTAATAACAAAGATTCAATTGAATTTAGTTAATCCAATGTGCAAAAATTTTGCATCTCATTTTATGGTCCCTGCAGTTGAGAAGAAGTAAAGAATGTACAGGGCAGGGAAAAGACAAGGTAGAGAACAGGCAAGTGTAGCGGATTTGTACCATGTCAATTGAAGTAAATTTCCAAGAATTCCCTTCCCTACATAGCACAGATGAGTTTGGAGCACAGAAGACATTTGCATGACATTTGAAAGGTGAAAAAGAAAGAGCTGTCATCTTCCTTTCGTGCTGTGAAGGTCAGTGCCAGGCTCAGGGCACTGCTGCAGCTCCTTGGCATTTTCCTTCTGTGCTGCTCCTCTGATTGGCAGCAGCCAAGCACACTTCTCCATCTCCTGCTAGATCTCCTTCTTCAGCTTCTCCAAATCCTGGGCAGGTGCACGTTTAGCTCTGTGACAAAAGGTGCCAGCTTCTCTTGCAGGATATGCCCATCACCAAGGTTAAAGGCTTAGTGTCAGGAAGTCAGTGAGGATCTGTCTTTAGAACCATTTCATGCTTTCAGCCCTTCCCAACTGCCTGTCCTGCAAGCTTTGGGTTCCATTACCAGACAAAAAAACAGAAACCTCATATAAATTGTGTGATCAACTCCCACAATCGCATAAGGTCAAATTTCTAAAATAAATCCCTTTATAGTGTGTGTGTGCTGATTTTTATAAACTAAGAGATATAGAGATCGATATAGATTATACAGACAAGAGAGAGACACAGAGAGAGAGAATGGTTCTCTGATCAAACCCTAAGTGATACAGATTTAAGTACCTGGAAATGGGATGCTACTGCAACAAAAATGTAAAACATGGGAGAGTGGCTTGAGATGAGGTGACATGTAGAAACTGGAAGGATCTTGAGAAGAATGCTAATGAGAGCCTAAGGGACTTGGATGATACCATTAAATGAAAGCCTGATGTGCCTCAAGGAGGCTTTCAATGAGGGTTTCAAAGAAAGTGAGTAAATGGATAAATAAACTGTGGTTCATCCAGACAATGGAATATTATCCCACAGTTTTAGAAAATGAGTTATCAAGCCATAGAAAGACACGAAGGAATCTTAAATGCATATTACTAAGTGAAAGAAGCTAAATCCAAAAAAGCTACGTATGGTATGATTCCACGTGTATAACATTCCGGAAGAGGCAAAACTACGGAGAAGGTAAAAAGATCAGTGGTTGCCAGAAGTTAGAGGGAAAGGAGGGACACACAGACTAAGCACAGAGGACTTTGGGGCAGTGAAACTCCGCTGCCTGATACTATAGTGGTGGATAAACGTTATTATACAGTTGTCAAAACCCATAGAATATACAACACCAAGAGTGAATCCTAATGTACACTATGAACTTTGAGTGATAACGTGTCAGTGTAGGTTCATCAACTGTAACAAATGTATCACGTGGTGGAGGATGTTGATAGTGGGGAAGCGGTGCCTCTGTGGGGACAGTGGGGACATGGGAACTCTCTGTACTTTCCGTACAACTTTTCTGTGATCCTAAAATTGTTTAAAAAGTAAAGTCTAGTTTAAAAAGAAGAAAAAAAAGAAAAGGAAAGGTGGAAAATGTTATTGAAAGCTGGAGAAAAGAGTATCTTTGTTATGGAGTGGCAGGAAATTTAGTAGTCTGCTGTCCACAGTGATGGGCAAAGTAGAAGATGTACCTGATGAACTAGATGAACTAGCTAAGGAGATTTCCAGGCAGGGTGCTGAAAGTGCCACCTGGCTTCTTTTTGCCCCTCATAGTAAAATGTAAAAGGAGAAATGAGCTGACGAACAACAGTTAAGTGTATAAAGAAGCCAAGACTTGCTGAGTTCAAAAATGAAACCTTCTCATTCTCAGCCCTTCCAAGCTTCTCAAATTAAGAAATGACTTCAGAACAGAGATCAAATACAGTGAAGAATTATAAGATCCTTTCTTAAGACCTTAGAAAGATCTAAGGCAGTACCTGAGAAAACTATTCAGTCAGACTTATACCTTCTAAGGTCTAAGTCTCAAAAATTCACTCCTTTAAACAAAAATCCCTCTAAGATCCTTCAAGGTGATGTCTCTCAGTAGCCTCACAGGAAGATCCAGGTGAAGAAAGACCCGTCTTGAAAAGATATGTATGTGCGCCTTTTGTCTAACAGAGTGGATTATAAATGGATTCACTAAAAACCCACAAAATTTTAAAAAGAATTATGTCTTCTTGGATTTAAAGGACTGACACAGTACAAAATGAGAGGGCTCTGGATCCCTGAACCACTATGGGCAAGAAGCAGGTTGAGAAAACCACTCGGGTGCAAATACTGGCCATTTCTTATAAAAAAGGAAGACTCAGACGGTAGAATCAAGAGCCCAGAGTCTTGGAGAATCCTTCCCAGGCAGTAGAGTTGAGCACTCATCAAGGAATTGGCAATGTGTGCCTGGCTATCTGCCAAAGTGCCATAGACCACTGGCTCTGTGTGTTTCCTGTTTTCTCCCTTTTTGAAGAGTTTGGATGCTATTATCCTGTGTTTTCTTAATGACTGTTGGGTACTGGGCACTGTAGGGGATAGAAACTTGTTCACAGGTTTCCAGATCTAGAGGAACAATGTTCAAGGTGTGCCCAGATATGACTTAGATGTTGCAGTTTTGGTCTTTGAGCTGATATTGCAATGGCATGAGTTTTGGGGGTCTTGTGGAATGTGATCAGTATATTTCTCTTTTTTTTTTACATCTTTATTGGAGTATAATTGCTTTACAATGTTGTGTTAGTTTCTGCTGTATAACAAAGTGAATCAGCTATACGTATACATACATCCCCTTATCCCCTCCATCTTGAGCCTCCCTCCCACCCTCCCTATCCCACCCCTCTAGGTCGTCACAAAGCATCGAGTTGATCTCCCTGTGCCATGCAGCAGCTTCCCACTAGCCATCAGTATATTTCCACTGGGGACCAGAAGGTGGACCATGGTGACCAGTCTCAAAGATGGCCTCTGATGATGCTCACCTCCACATACTCAGGCCTTGCATAGCCACCCCCCTTATAAAGAATAAGGTCTGTCCCTGTGTGACCACTACAATATGGCAGAAGTAACAGTGTGTGACTTCTAAGACTAGGTCATATAAAGCATTTCAGCTTCTGTGGTGGTCTCTTCATTCATTTGCACTGGGGGAAGCCAACTGTCACAATGTAGGAGACCAGAATATGCCTCCCCAAAATATGCCTCTTTGCCATAAGAATTATTTTGGTAAACAGCAGACACGGGAGAAGCTCTAAAAACAGAACAGAAGTTACCCTTTTTTAAGGGAAGTTTATATTTTTAAAGAAAATCACAATTTGTAAAGACATCTCCCCCTATTTGTACCAGGAAGAAAAGGATACTCTAAATGGCAAAAGACTTGTCAATGGAGAAGACACTTACATCTGCATAAAAACCTTACCCTTGCTTACTGTGCTTTTCCTTCCCTCCCATAACTTGCCTGTCCCTTTTTCTTTGTTTTAGCTGAAGATGGTATGTAAGCCCCAATCCTAACCACCTCTTTGAATTACTCACCCCTAAATTTCTCCCATGTATATATGAGATATTGAATGAGTTCAGAATGAGCCTTCCCAAAATGTGCCACTTTGGCATGTAGACTATTTTGAGCTGAAAGGAATCAAGACCCAGCAGACTCAAGAAAAAATTTACCTCTCCTTAACCACCTAAAAGAATTTAGATGGGGGCCTAACCCGGAAATAGAGTTATTACCAGAGAGAACTTCTTATCTGAATGACCTATCTAGATGGCAAGACAAACATCTAATTACCAAACATCTGCTTTTCTTATTGTCCTGTGAATTGGCCTCCTCCCCTTTGAAGCCCCAGGCCCCTATCCTGTTCCTTATCTCAAGAGGACATACTAGCCTCAATGGCCAGACCTGCCCTTAGGTCTCATTGTCTTTGGGGGTCCCTGTATATATGTAATTAAATTTGTTTTTCTCCTATTAATCTCTCATATCAATTTGATTTTTAGAACAGCCAAAGAACCTAGACAGGTAGGCGGAAAAAAAAATTTTCTCCCCAACAATATACATGTTAATAAACTTCTGTTTGTTTTTCTCTTGTTAATCTGTCTTTTGTTACAGGGGACACAGTCTAGAATTTAGAAGCTGATAGATAGCACATCTCTGATATGGCTTAGAACTTAGAAGGAAAAGAGATTTTCCTTGTCTACGATACCATGAGGAAACTCAAGCAGCCCCATGGAGAGGCCCACGTGGAGAGGAACTGAGGTGCATGGGCAACAGCTATGTGACTAAACCATCCTCCAGGCCCTGTTAAACCCTCACATGATGGGAGCCACACCTGACATCTGATTGCAACGTCATGAGATGCTCCTAAATTCCACCAAACAATGAGAAATAATAAATGATTATTTCATGGCATTACATTTTAGAGTGATTTGTTATGCAGCAATAGAGAAAAAGACAGCAAAACTGGACATGAAGGAGGTCAGCAGGGGAAAGACTTGAAGGTGATTGATAGCACACCTCTGGTGTGATGCTGACAACAGGGGCCAGGCTGCCTAAGAAAACAAACGTTGCTTAGAAGGAAGGTCATGGTTTTCACCGAGAAGTTTAAAATGAAGACTAAGTATGCTAAGATATTCTGCCATCCCTAATAAAGCTACTGGAATGGCATAAATTCCTGCATTAGAAAAGTATGCTTGCATAACAGTTACTCACTTTAAAAAGACTTTATGAGCAAATATTCTTAATAATTTACATGTGTTTGGTCTTTGCACACTTACTTTCACATACCCTATCATGTTTCATTTTCACAGTAACCCTGTCAGATCGTGACCATTAACTTCATTTTATAGATGAAGAAGCTGAGGCTTGAAAAAGTCAACTAAGGTCACAATTAGGAAATGGCAGAGCCAGGACTGAAATCCAGGTCTTCCTTCAATGCATAGCTTTCCCCGCTTTGATCAAAGTTGCCACATGGAGAATACAAAAGAAATGTTAGTCCTGTAGTCCTATCCTCTCAGAATGTAAAGCTTTGTTAAAAAGAAAAGATATAAATATGCAAAGTAGGTAATTCATGATAACTAGCACTTTATTCTCATGGAAACAAAGGAACAACGTGGATAGCAAAGGCAACAGGAATTTAGAGAGGGAAGAGATGTGCTGGCACTAGAGAAAAACTTCACAAAGAGCAGGGGGTTTTAGTGGAGGAGTTTAATATGGATAGTGAGAGGGGAGAAGTTATTCCTTTTGAAGGTACAGAAGAAGTCTTGAGCAAAGCTTCAAGTAGGGAAGCACAGCATATTTCGGAAACAGAAATGAGACTACATGACTTACAACGGTTTTACTTAATCTTTCAACTTCATGATGGTGCAAAAGTGATACACATTCAGTAGAAGCCATATGTCAAATTGTGAAATCTTGATCTTTTCCCACGCTAACCATATGCAGTAGATACTCCTTCCTGATGCTCGGCAGTCATCGAGCCACAGTTGCTGGTCAGCCCACGATCACGAGAATAAACAACCAACACACTTAACCACCATTCTGTACCCATACAACCGTTCTGTTTCTCACTTTCAGCACCTTATCCAATAAATTTCATGATATATTAACATTTTACTATAAAATAGGCTTTGTGTTAGATGATTTATCTAAGGGTAGACTAATATGAATGTTCTGAGTCCATTTAAGGTAAGCTAGGTTAAGCTACGATGTTCGGTAGGTTAGGTGTATTAAATCCATTTTCAACTTACGGTATTTTCAGTTGACGATGCGTTTATCAGTACATAACCCCACCATAAATTGAGGAAGATCTGTACTTGTATTCAGAAGGTCCATGTTGGATCCCAAAAGAACATCTAGAGGTGAAGTACATTGGTGGCTGGCGTGAGGAATTTAAGTTTGATGCCATATGTAATGGGAAGTCACTGGAGATTTCTGGACAAGGCAGTGACCCATAGAAATGGATATTCATAGAGATAAGACCCTCTTCCAGCTTCTGGCATAAATATAGTCACACTTCCTTTACCTTTCCAACTTGTTGCTAGAAACTGTATCTGCCCTAGCAGGAAGTCTAGCATCTCTCTCCTAAAAATGGCAACCCATCCTAACGCTGAATTGTCCAAGAATTCTAAGAGCTTTCACAATTCAATTCAGGGATCATTTGTTCTTCTAAATGCTAAGAGAAGAGAATGGAAAAGCCCATTAGTCCACTAGCACCATAGCTTGGTTCACTGTCAGAGTCCCTGCACTATCTGAAAGACACTACCCACTGCTAAGGTGACATCTTTACTGGACCAGATCTCAGTCATGGCCATAGTGCTTCCCCACCCTTACATCTCAAACTTATACTTCTTTAATCCTCACATGCTTAGCCATTGTCCCCAGAACAGAACCTTGTGCCAGGGCAACTAGATCCAAAGGGTCATCCACCACATGATGTTCAGAATCAATCTCCCCTCCTTTAACTCTTGGTCCGTGCATTAAAGCCAGAGCACTAGCCATTCAGCCCTTCCATTGAGGTGTTGCTGATAGGACTCAGCTCACTGGGTTGTTCTGAAAATTAAGTGTGAAGCATTCACACCATCTGGGGCAAAGCAAGTTCTCACTAAATGTTAATACCACTATTATTTTACATTCACGAATACATCTCAAGGGGTGGAAAACTTCTTAGAGACACAGGCTAAGCATATTATTGCTTTCAAAATGATTTCTAGCTCTTGCTAGCACCTTAGAACCAAAATTTGCTCACTATCCCTTTCCCATAGCAAAGACTGAGCACTGTCAAGAGGCAAATATTCAGTCTAGGCAGTTATTAAAAGTGAGAATGGATGAGTCAGGATTTCCAGTCCACACTAAGCTACATGTGTTATAAATAGGGCTTTTCTGATGGAGTGAGCAAATCAGGGCAAGGCAACTTTTGTCAAGAAAAAGAAAAAATTGTGTTTTTAAAAAAAGTTCTAGTGTTGTAGAATGAGGGATGGAATCACAAAGGATAAAATACAACTAATATACTATATGTATTTTCTGTGCTGACACTTTAACATACAAATCCCTTTTCTTACCCTATCTTCTAAACTTCGCTCAAGTTCTGCCTGTTGCTGTACATCAGTGAAACTCTGAACTCCTAAGAGTACGCCAAGTATCTCTGCCGTAAAAAACCATAAACGGGACTCGGATGAAGCAAGTTTCCTCAAAGAAATCTTGATGGGTGAGCATTCAGGGCTACAATGCTGTGCTGTACACGCTGCCTTTCAAACAGGCCTCCTTTATTTGTAAAGTACCATCTCATCCCTAGCAGTAATGATTCAACAAGCCTACTTCCTGAGGATTAACCGTTTGGGGGCGGGGAGGATTTTAGGAACTTGCCAGGCCCTTTGACAGCTGTGACCTAAGTAGATGCTGCCAAAGTCATTTCAGTTCTAATTAAACTCAACTCCCCACGTTTACCCTTGGGCTAAAACCATAGTTTAACTAAAAATCTATATTCCAAATTCTTTCCCCGCTGCCTTCCAATTTCATCCTGTACCACAGAGACAGCACTATTTCGTGTTGAGAAACCTTGATCTAGATCATCACTTCTCTTTTATTAAGACTTTATTTGCCTTCATTGGGGCTCTTTAGTGACACATCACGACTATTTTCTTTATAATATTTCACCGGGTTTCAGTAATAAAGCTTCCTTAGTAACGAAGAAAACAATACTATAATCAAGTGTGACTGTGGTTGTCTGCCAGTCATACAGAAACAAAGAAGAAAGCTCTGGAAAAGAACATGAAACTTAATGAGTTTGCTCTGCAGGTAGTGTGCTGAATTCCCCTAAGCCCTCACTCTGAGAGTATTTTCCTGCCTGTGTCCCGGGTGCCAGCACCTGTTGCTCTTTCCTCTCCCCCGTGGCTCCACAGGGCTCACTGTGGATTCATGTGTCTGAGGCTGTCTGTCCTCTCACCCTCTGGGGACAGTGACTGACCAGCTACAAAGCAGGGATGACTGACAAGAGATGGAAGGACCCCTGTTTCAGAAGGTGTTTAAATTCCAGGGGACTATCTGTGAGCTGGAAAGGAAATGCCAGGGGGCCAGCACCTGATAAGCAGCTGATCACGTTCTCGATGTCATCATTACGGTGTGTCATCTAAGCGACAGGACTGGAATAGTTAGACTCCCTGGAACCAGAGGGTCAGATCCAGACAAAATTACCTCGGCTTTTCATCAGGGTAATGAGTGTAATCTTTTGCATTCCCCAGAGGGCTTTATAGTCAAGGATCTTAGAGAGAGTTTGCCAACAATTAATCTCAGCAGAGGCCAGTCTGTTTCGGGATGGACACTCTCACTTACTTCTTTCTAGTCCATAGTGTGCTCTCACGTGGACCGCTTGCAAGGACTGAGACTAGAAAACTATCATAGTACTAACAATATTACACCTTTTAATAAATGATTCTATCGAGGACTCAGTGGTCCATGCTGAGTCCAAAAGTGGAGAAGCACATGCAGAGTGGCTGTGAAACAATGCCTTTACCAAGAGTGGGAAACACACCAGCATCTTTCCACCAAACTGCCCAGCAGTCCCAGTTTGGAGCTTGAAATCCAAGCACCTAGAAACTGGGCCTGAGACTGACCTGTCTTCTATGAAATGTGCTATTGGCAGAATACTAGTTTAGGTCCAAATAATATTCCTTAGAGAGAGAGATAACAAAACAAAAAGGATAATTCCACAAACATGGTGAAAATGGAAGTTTTCTCGAGAAAGTTTATAATCAGTAGTTTTCATTGTGCCCAGAAAAGAGAGGATCATAGAATTACAAGATTCTAGAGAAGGAAGAGATCTTGGATGTCATCTAGACCAAATTCCTTATTTTACCAAAACAAAACTGTAGACTAGATTTTTTTCCCCCAGCAATCAGTCGGTTAAGAACAGGTTTCCACTGAAGGGGAAGGAGCCAGGTAGGGACAGGAAATAAGAATTTCCTGAGGAGGGCAGAGCTCTGTGGTATTCCCCATGACCAAACTGGCCATGAGGATTAAGATGCTGAAAGGGGAAATAAGAATGCTGGAAGGGCAAATACAGGAAAACCAAAACCAGCATCATTTCGTTTCCCAGATTCTACTAGACTGTCCTTGAATGTACCCTGGAAGGTTACAAACAAAAATGAGGATCCCAGGTCTAAAATGAATTCAATAAATTATAACCCAATGTCAAATAAAATTGCCACATGCATTTCTGGGGTGCCTTGAAGGTACTCCATAAAACGTGGCAATAGGGACTTCCCTGGTGATCCAGTGGTAAAGAATCCACCTTACAATGCAGGGGACGTGGGTTCGATCCCTGGCCAGGGAACTAAGATCCCACATGCTGCAGGACAGCTAAGCCCGCGTGCCACAACTACCAAGCTCGCGCACCTCAACTAGAGAGCCCACATGCTGCAAACTACAGAGCCCATGCACTCTGGAGCTTGCACGTCACAACTAGAGAGAAGCCCACGCCGCAGTGATAGATCCCGCATGCCTCAACGAAGATTCCATGTGCTGGAACTAAGACCCAACACAGCCAAAAATAAATTTAAAAAATAAATAAATAAATTTTAAAAAGTGGCAATAACAACATGCCTTTTGCCAAATATAGACCTTACCCTATGTTCCCTCATAATAATGTTAAATAAGATATGAATGAATAGAGAATTAATGAAACTGTGAGGCAGAGTCCTACGAGCTTTCCACAGATTTCCTTACAAATTTCGGATAATAAAATATATAACTAAAACTCTGTACTGTTTGACAATTAAAGACTGCCATTTCCCAAACTCTTTGACAATGCTGTAGTCTCACACTGCTTCTAAAAATTCCTTTCACAGTTGCCTCTATAGAAGTTTATGTTCTGCACTATTCTTAGCTCTCAGCTAGGTCTCAGCAGTTGGAGAATTCCGGGGAGTCCTCAACGCCAAATTCCAGGACACAAAGCTAATACCATGGCTTCAAACTTCTCTTTTTAAAACGAATGATTTTAGGTTTCAGTTATCAAAAGAATGTTGCTTTTAAATATAATGTAGGCTAAAACAAATATTTCTCTATAGCAAACTCAAAATAGCAACCATTTCAATGAAACCTTATGACAGGAGTGGCAATGGGGGTGATAAAGATAAGTAGGTATACTTATATATATATATCTTTTAAAAATAAGTTTCAGATTTAATATATGATTCAAGTACCAAACTTTCAAAGAAAATTGATATTTCACACAGAGCAATTTGATTGTTAAATTTATTAGGCTATACTGAATGCATTTCTCTACTTCTCAGATTAATTCATTGATCAAATATTAATTGAGCACCTAAATGCTTATGAATAAAACAGACAAAAATCCCAGGCTTCATGGAGCTCACACTATAGTGGAAAGAGACAGACAGTAAAAAATAAACATTAAAAAACAGCAGGTAAACAAATGGGACCTAATGAAACTCCAAAGCTTTTGCACAGCAAAGGAAACCATAAACAAGACCAAAAGACAACCCTCAGAATGGGAGAAAATATTTGCAAATGAAGCAACTGACAAAGGATTAATCTCCAAAATTTACAAGCAGCTCATGCAGCTCAATAACAAAAAAACAAACAACCCAATCCAAAAATGGGCAGAAGACCTAAATAGACATTTCTCCAAAGAAGATATACAGACTGCCAACAAACACATGAAAGAATGCTCAACATCATGAATCATTAGAGAAATGCAAATCAAAACTACAATGAGATATCATCTCACACCAGTCAGAATGCCCATCATCAAAAAATCTAGAAACAATAAATGCTGGAGAGGGTGTGGAGAAAAGGGAACACTCTTGCACTGCTGGTGGGAATGTGAATTGGTTCAGCCACTATGGAGAACAGTATGGAGGTTCCTTAAAAAACTACAAATAGAACTACCATATGACCCAGCAATCCCACTACTGGGCATATACTCTGAGAAAACCAAAATTCAAAAAGAGTCATGTACCAAAATGTTCATTGCAGCTCTATTTACAATAGCCCGGAGATGGAAACAACCTAAGTACCCAGCATTGGATGAATGGATAAAGAAGATGTGGCACATATATACATGGAATATTACTCAGCCATAAAAAGAAACGAAATTGAGCTATTTGTAATGAGGTGGATAGACCTAGAGTCTGTCATACAGAGTGAAGTAAGTCAGAAAGAAAAAGACAAATACCGTATGCTAACACATATATATGGAATTTAAGAAAAAAAAAATGTCATGAAGAACCTAGGGGTAAGACAGGAATAAAGACACAGACCTACTGGAGAACGGACTTGAGGATATGGGGAGGGGGAAGGGTGAGCTGTGACAGGGCGAGAGAGAGGCATGGACATATTATATACACTAACAAACGTAAGGTAGATAGCTAGTGGGAAGCAGCCGCATGGCACAGGGATATCGGCTCGGTGCTTTGTGACCGCCTGGAGGGGTGGGATAGGGAGGGTGGGAGGGAGGGAGACGCAAGAGGGAAGAGATATGGGAACATATGTATAACTGATTCACTTTGTTATAAAGCAGAAACTAACACACCATTGTAAAGCAATTATACCCCAATAAAGCTGTTAAAAAAAAAAACAAAAAACAGCAGGGCTTCCCTGGTGGCACAGTGGTTGAGAGTCTGCCTGCCGATACAGCGGACACGGGTTTGTGCCCCAGTCCGGGAAGATCCTACATGCCGCCGAGCGGCTGGGCCCGTGAGCCACGGCGGCGGAGCCTGCGCGTCTGGAGCCTGTGCTCCGCAACAGGAGAGGCCACAACGGTGAGAGGCCCGCGTACAGCAAAAATAAATAAATAAATAAAATAAAAAACAGTAAAATTATATATATATTGTATTTTAGAAGGTGGCAAACACTATACAAAAACAGAACAGGGTGAGACAACCAGGGTGGAGATGCTATACAATTTTATTTTTTTAATACAATTTTAAATAGGGTGACTCAGGTGTACATAATTGAGAAGGTGATGTTTGAAAGGCTTTCAGCAATTGAAAGAGCTGGCCATGGGGGTTTCTAGGGGAAGATGATTCCAGGCAGAGGCCCATGCAAAGGTCCTGAGGTAGATAGAGCACATCAGCTTTGTGAGTAGGAAGGGAAAAGCAATAGAAGACGAGGTCAGAGATTAATAGGGGTCCTTCGTGCAGGGTTGTGTAGGCTGTTACTAGTATTTTGGCTTTTACACTGTGGGTTATATGTAGAAAAGTGACATGATCTGACTTAGGCTTTACAAGGATCAGTCCTTGTTGAAACAAATGATAAGAAGCAAGGATGGAAGCAAGGAGACCAACTAGGGGGTGAGAGACAACAGTGGGCTTGTACCAGGGTGCTAATGATGGAGATGATAAGAATTGATCAGATAAAGCAGAGTTTAAAAGTAGGGCAAATGAGATTTTCTGACTGGCTGTGGGGCAAGAGAGAAAGAGAAGATCAGAGGTACCTCTAGGAACTTGGCTCTGTCTGAGCAATGAAAAGGGTGGTGTTGGCATCAACTGAGATGGAGACAAATGGAGAAGAAGTATTGCAGGCGTGAGGATCAGACATTCCATTTTGGATATATTGTTTGTGATACTGATTAGCTCTTTTAGTGGAGATTTCAAGAAGGTGGTGGATAGATGCAACTATTTCAAAGAGTTTTGCTGCAAAGGAAAGCAAAGAAGTAGAGTGGTAACTGGCAAGGATAGTGGAGTCAGTAGAAAGCTTTGGTTTTCATTATTTGTTTCAAGATAGAAAATATAATAAATAACATATTTGTATATTGGTAATAATGTTCCAAGAAAGTGAAAAATTGAGGAAGCAGGAGAGAGAGGGGAGAATTGTTGGGGCAACGATCTTTGGCTGGTAAAAGGTGGGACCTAGCACACAAGTAGAAAGATAGCTTTCACTCTAAGGAGAAACAATAGAAACAAGTGCGGAGGGTGGAGCTAAAGGATGCAGTTGCTGCAGATGGGTAAAAATGGGGGTTGGAGGCTGGGGAATTTTCTTTCAGTTGTGATTGAGGATGATGGAGGAGGTATTTGAGGTTTGAGGAGAGATGTGAAAAAATTAGCTAGAAAACTGGGAAAGCCAATAGACTAGGGAAACCATTTCCAGGCAGCATTAAGGATGAAGTATAAAGCAACAGAGGCCCAGCTGAAGTAGACAGTCATCAATTTACAGTGGGATAAATCTGTGCAAATTATATAGTGAGGCAAGGGTTTTTGTTTTTCTCGTCATATTCTGATGGATTGGTGTAGGTGTGTAATAGACAGATGGATTTAGTGGCTTTTGCGAGGAAGAACACTGAAGCCAAAACAGGCAAGGGAATTGAGGGTATATGCACGAGAGTGACTATACTGATCGCAAATGGAATTCAAGCTTGGTCAAGAGTGAAGAGAGGACATCAGGAGGGTGACAGGGAAAAGGTAGTAAGATCAGTGGGTTGCAGATCTAAGTGGAATCAAATTGTTGGAATCATCGTTCTAGAAGGAGGGAGCTAGAAGATAGGAAGTAATGGTCATAGAGTGGGAAGAGATTATGGAGATATTGCAATTATGGGTAATGACAAGATTCAGAATAATAATCTTTACCCAGAAAAAAATTATAATAGAGAAGAAAAATAGAATGTGACAGGAAAAAATGAGAAAGGATTAAACCCAGAACTGTTGAAAGGATCTGCAGCTTTTCAGAAATGACTGCTACACTGCTTCTTTGGGAATTTTGTGGGTGTGGAGAGAAAAGTGACAGGTAGCAGCCAGTATAAGAAAAAGGCACCGGGAAGACTTCATTTCTCAGAAAGAACTACCTGCAACCATCTCCCTAGTTTGAAGCTTACTTGAGTTATAACGCTCTTCTTTTTTTTTTTTTTTTTTTTTTTTTTTTTGCGGTTCGCGGGCCTCTCACTGTTGTTGCCTCTCCCGTTGTGGAGCACAGGCTCCGGATGCACAGGCTCAGCGGCCATGGCTCACGGGCCCAGCCGCTCCGTGGCATGTGGAATCTTCCCAGACCGGGGCACGAACCCGTGTCCCCTGCATCGGCAGGCGGACTTTCAACCACTGCGCCACCAGGGAAGCCCATAACGCTCCTCTTTTAAAATGCATTTAGTACCTTAGTCACCTACCCCTCAGTATGAATTACGATCATCAGACTGTTCTAATGCTCTCCTAGCTCTGGACTTAGAAATGGGGAAGTGGAAATTCTGAGTAGAAAAATGAAAAGATGGACTAGAAACTTTGAATGATATTCACATCGACATTATTTTTAATAGCCAAAAAGTGAAAATAACTGAAATATCCTTCGACTGACGAATAGATAAATAAGATATGGTGTGTTCAGACAATGGAATATTATTTGGCCACAGAAAAGTCCCAAATTATGCTACAACATGAATGAACCTGAAAAACATTTTGCTTAATAAAAGTCAGAAACAAAAGGCCATATATTGTACACTTCCATTTATAGGAAATGTTCAGAATAGGCAAATCTATAGAGACAGAAAGTACATTAGTGGCTGCCTAGAGCTATGGGTACAAGAAGATTGGGGGTGATGGCAAAGGGGCATGGGTTTCTTTTTGAAGTAATACAAATGCCCTAAAATTGACTGTGGTGAAGGATGAACACTGAATATACTAAAAATCCACTTTAATGGGTAAATTATATGGTATGCGAATTATATCTCCATAAAGCTGTTTTTGAAAAAAAAGAAATTTCGAGTGAGTTTGGGTGGGCTTTGGACAGCTGGAAGGCAGCATTATAATAGACTATAGGGAAGAAAAATTTGGAAAACATTAAAAGGAGCTTTATCTTTCCTGGGATTTGACCTAGAGTGCTGTCATACACCATGGGGCTCTCTTAAATCAGCTCTGTCTCCAACTTGGGCCTTCCCAGCAGAGACATGGGCTGACCAAACACCTAGGAGAGTTTTCGGAGCACAGTGTTTAAAGTTCAGTCTCTAAATTCAAGCAGAAAAGGACTGAAATCCTCATTCTGCTGCAGGTTGTGTGTGTGTGACTTTGGGCAAGTCTCCTCATCACTCTTGGTCTCAATTTCCAACGGAAATCATAAAACTACCTTTCTTCTAGTATTGTTGTAAGAAGTCAGTGAGATAAGAATGGCATAGCACTTAGTGAAGTAGCTGGCACACAATGACTGCTTAATCATAATAATTCTAAAACTTAAGGAATAGAGAGAGAGGTGGCTAGAGATTCCAACATGTTTGAAGGTGTGTGCTCCAGCACTGCATTTACCCACTTCCAGGCCAGGCAAACTGGAAAGGATGGACATGTGTCCAAGAGAAGTATGTTTTCCCCCTTCCAGTACTTCCCCTTTGGCATATATTCCTGTCTCTGGGTGAACTGTGTCCTTGCTGCCAAGAAGAAATGGTAATGTTGCAAGGGCAGCTGTATTTCCACCCAAATACTCAGGCCCAATGCAAAAGTATTGCTTTATCGTCACCTTTTATGAAAAAATTAGGGCCAATGTCATCAAATGGCTTTCATAAGCCTGTAAGAAAAATTCTCCAAAAATATATCTTATGAGCTTGACACTAAGAATTAAATAATATTCTTTTCCATTATGGTTTATGAGATAAACCACAATGGAAAAAAATATTAAAAAGAATATATATATGTATGTATAACTGAATCACTTTTGCTGTACAACAAAAATTAACACAACATTGTAAATCAACTATACTCCAATTTAAAAAATAAAAAAAAGAAAGAAAGAAAGGAAGGAAGGAAGAAAAAGAATTAAATAAAAATTTACTGCCAGATGACTAAAACACTTTCGGAACTTGCAGATCTCATGTTTTCATGGGCAGACAGATTTCCAAATACATTTGAAACTGCAATTTATTGAGTGGTATAATAAAAGCAGGTATCATGGGCTATGGAGGCACATGTGAGTGAATAATTAGTTCTGCAAATCCAGGTAGGCTTCAGAGAGGAAGAGTCCTTTCAGCAGGCCTTGGAAGGGTGAGAAGTTTCAAAGCTTGGGAAGAAAGGAAGGACAGAGTGACTTCATAGGTACATTTCATATGCAGGGACTAGTAAGTAAAATGGAAAGTATGGGAACAGGTAGATGAGGACAGACTGCAAAGGGCTTTGACTGCCAGGCTGAGGTTCAGACTTTATTGTGTAGTTAAAGACGGCCAGTGAAGTGGTATGATATGATAAGATCTATGCTTTGAAAGAGAACTGTGGAATGTAACTTAAAAAAAAAAGATACATCCTTTACAAAAGCAACAAAAATATACGGTGCCTAGGAATAAATCCAATAAAGATTTTTCCTAGTTGTCCTCCCGTATCCATTTTTCTTTCTTCCCTGGTAATAGTGTCTCTAGCTGAGCACATGGCCAAAGAGAATGAAGGCTGCCTTCCAGCCTTCCCTGGACAAACAGAAAGTTGAGCGGAGAGGCACTGCAGACACCTGGGGAAGAATGATATCCCATACATATGCCATCTCCCTCCTCCGAGCAAAGGCCAGGCCTTCTATCTGCATTCAGAGTCCCAGACTCAACTTTCCAGCAACTTTTCTTCTTTAGCTATCCTTTCTTTCTCTTACAAAATTAATTGCTTACCCTCCATAGGATCATTCCCATTGGCTTACAAATATCTTCCAATATCTACAGTCATGAAAAACAAGAACTTTCTTCTCTCCATACCCACTTCCAGCCACTGCCCTATTTCCCTGCTCCCATAAATCACCAAATTTCTTGAGTTTTAGATACATATTTACTCCAGTTCCTCATTTTCCATTCTCTCTTTAGCCTATTCTGAACTGTCTTCTGAACTCATGATACTCAGAAGAAAGAAAGCTACCGGAGACTTCCATATTGCCAATTGTGTCATCTTCTACTTTAGCCCCAAAAGCAGCATTTCGTGTAGTTGTCTCACTTCCTCCCCCTTTAACACTCATCTTGCACACTTTCCTGCCTTTCCTCCTACCTTTCTAGCTGTTCCTACTCAGTGTCCCTTGCTTGCTTCTCCTCCTGTTCCTGGCCTCTCAGTATTGGATTTCCATAGAGTTCAGTCTTGGACATTTTCTCCTTTCTCTACAATCTCTCCCCAAAATGATCTCATCTATTCGCATGGCTTTAAATACTATCTATAAAACATGATGACTCCAAAACTGATTCTCCAGCCCCACCTCTTCTCTGAGATCCTATCTAGTAAATCCTGGTGTATGTCTTCCTCCATGTGGATGTCTTAGATACTTCATATTTATCAAATTTAAAACCACACTCTTAATTTATACACAAAACAAAAACATACCTGTTTCTCTCTGACCAGGAGTCACTCAAGATAAAATTCTGGATGTTGTCTATGGTGGCCATGGATGCACCATTCAGACCTCCCTTCAAGAAAACCCATCTCACAGGGCACTTCAGATCTGTCTCAAAGTTCACTCTGAGGCAATGCTTCCTCCTGGCTGTTCCCAGAATGACTAAATGCAGTAGGAGAACTAGAGCCAGGCTGTTTTGATGTGGGACTCCTCTAATAAACAACCTTGACCCAGGAACTCCCCATCAGCCTACCTAAGATGCTTTCAAAATTGCACTGAGCTCTGAAGCTCCTTCTATACAATCCTTATTCCTTGCCGCTCTCCTTTCACAGGTGGCAGACCTGCGTCACAGCCTGAAGTCTCTCTGCCATGCTCCCTCTCTAAATATCTGTGAATGAATGAGTCATAAATGAACCATACAGTTAACCACCTGTGTCTCATTCAAATACTATCTTTCATAAACTTTTTAAAGGGTCTCTAAAGTTTTTCTGTTTTGGACCTATATTTTTACTTAATTCCTTAAGAGGAAAAGACCAGGACTGGGTGACTTCCAGGGCAAGCCTCTAGTAGAAATAAACTCAGAGCTCTCATCCCTAGTGGATGTCTTCTGAAGCATTACAGGAGGGGCCTTGAGGACAGCAACTGCCTGATACCCACCAGGAAGGCAAGGCGTAATTGACCAGTACTTCAATATCTCAATATCTATCTACTGGGAGCTATCCCTGTTGAAACATCCACCCCAGGATCCAATAACCCTTGTACCTAGTTAAAATGCATAAAGAACGAAGGTCAAGCAAGCTGATTTGACAATGAAGACATTGGGTGGGTTACATTTTCTGAGGAGGCTAGTGGCTCTACCATAGCTGGAATTACTAAATTACTTCTCTTTTCACATAGCTAAATTCTGAAAGGACTGAGATAACTTCTTTTGTCACTTCTTTGATTGAGAAGCCATCAAAAAGACATACCTCTCAGGCCAACAGTGTTGGGATGGGTTTAACTACATAGAGTTACTAAAAGAAAAGTGGTTTTTCATTGGGGAAAAAAAAATCTATTATTGCTCAAAAAAAATATGCTCATAGCTAAAGTCTGGCTATTAAAGTCATGAGGCTATTTTTTTTAACAAGTATCACCTGTTACCTGGAGGGAGTTTTTTTTTTGTTGTTTGTTTGTTTGTTTGTTTTTGTTTTTTTTTAAGTAGCTGTGAGATATTTATGGTAATTCTTAAAAGGAAGCAAACAAACTCTCCCCTATGGTCAATTTGCAAGCTTATTAAATGTTTCTATGACAACAGCAAAAAGGTTTGGCTAATTGAGAAAGAGCAAATAAAAATCAAATAAGTATTCAGCTAAATCTCATAAATCTAGAACTATGAAAAGAGGAATCTAATTCAAAACGATCCCTGAGTTTTCAACGTGGAACAAGTTAAATATTATCTCCTCAGGGAGGCCTTCGTTGACTGCTCAGTCTAAATTAGCTAAACGCCCTACCACTGCCACCACCCATAACCAGTAACTTTACTGAAATCCCTGCTTCGTTTTCTCTATGGCACTTAACACTATCTAAAACTGTGGTTACGTGTTTGCTTTTCTCATGTCTATTTTCACCACTGAAATCTAAGGCTCAGGAGAGCAGAGACAGTGTCTATCTGCTCAGAACCCTGTCGCCAGCCTCATGTACAGTGCCCAAGTCACGGCAAATACACAATGAATACTGGCTGAGTACATGAATACAACCATGCCACAACAGTCATTTCTCTAAGGTGTACAGCATTGAAAAGCTTCACACTGTGAACAGAGTTTTAAATCTCAAAAGACCCTCAGTAATCATTTGATTCCCATCAACATGTTTGAACCAAGATTTTGTCATTCCAAGTGATTTATCTTTCCAACCAACCACAGAGGCACCAACGCAACACCAGCTGACACACAGGTGATATGCAGACTGTAATTCCCACAAAAGTCTTACTGATTTCAAGCTAGTGCCTCAGGTGAAGGGTTACTTCTTTTCGTACATGAGTTGACCACTCAGTAAAACTTTAATGCTTAACCTTACGTCCCATTTAGACTATAGGAAGTGTTTTCATCCCTAAATATATCATTCAGATTGACCTAAACACTTTGAGGGGTGGTAAATTAATAAATATACCTAGACCCATTTGGTTATGTTCCGCCTAATAATAACAATTCTTAGGGAGGTTAAAGGGAGGAAGGAGAAAGGGAAAGGGACAGATGAAATTTATTTAGGTAGTGAGGATACAGGTAATAATCAAGAGCTCTGTGCACTTTTGGATGAGACAGAGAAAGTAATACTGGCCATGATATGGGATTAGTTATGCATGCTGCTTGAATCACAATGCTGGCTATAAGCTTCAAATGTGTTAGCACTCATTGGTTTGGTGGAAAGAACCAAGGGCTATTGGCAGAGACAGGAATAAAAGCTGCAGTAATATTGCTGTGAGAAGCAAGGGCTCTCAACTATTATTCTAATACCTTACCAAAGTGACTTTAGAAAAGTCTAGTCTCTTTTCAAAAATGTTATTTCTGTAGAGTGTTGAATTTACATTTTGATATTGGAATAACCACTATGTACTAAAAGATCTTCCCCAGGCCACACCCATCCTAGAGAGCCAGGGAGACCATCAAGGATATAGTAGTCATTGCAATTATCTTTGATGCTGGAGCCCCCAGCCCATGAGGGCACTCCACTCCTAAAAGTCTAGGTCTTTCCCATTCCCTTGGATCCCTGAAGTAGAGAAACACCATACTGAAAAAAAGAAGGAAGGGAGGGAGGGAAGGAGGGAGGAAGGAACCACAGGCAGTGGTTTGGGCTACGGTAAATACAAAACAAAAACAAAACTAACAGTGAATCAGCTAACATTTAGGACTTCTCTGTAGGAGTCAAATACTTCTCCCAAATAGAGAAGTCAGTGGGCTGCCATGTGATATCTATTCAATCAGCTAGAACATTTTGCTCTTTAGTATAATGAAACTTGTAAATAAAGCTAAGCCTCTGGATTGGTTCCCAAGGGGAAGATCATGCAGTTTGCTTTGGTGGAATGTCAAGACATAAGGGGAAAAAGTGATCGTCAATAAACAAATGCACAGAACTGAATCACCAGATTCTTTTTTGTAGACAAACCCTCTTTATTTTGAGCCCTATGTTAGGAAGTCTCTTCTCCTCGTTATAAATAACTTGGCATTTGGGGACTACCATTTGTACCGACGTATAAGAGCCTCTCTGTGCGTTTCACCCATTTGTGTACCCATGGCATAGCATTTGTTTGCATTCCATTTGTCAGCATATGCATTTGTACTTGGTGGATTTGTGGAAAGAGGGAGAAGACCCAGCAATCACACAAAGCTTGACACAAAATTGAAAGTGTTTACATTGCACTGTTGGAAGTGAGCTGACTGCTTTCAATAGCTCCAGGAAACATAATCCTTACTTCATGAGGCCATCATAAAATGCATTTCTGGCTTCTTCACACACACACACACAGATTTGGTAAATTCAAACAAAGGAAAATGAATCTGCCCACACCCCAAAATGATGTGATTTTTATTTCATTCATACCCATTTCCGAAAGGGATATGTAATTAAAAGAGGGAGATAAGAATACAGCTTGATAAAAATCAAATGTCAAATGCGCAAACCATAGTAAGTTAATAAAGCCTTGGACAAAATTAACCAGAGATAGTCACCTGGCTTGACCTTTCTTTCCCAACTGAATTACTATTCTTTCCCTATTCAGGGGCTGCCTTTAGAGGGCTGGTTACTATTGTGGTACCATATTGGCTTAGGATTTCATTTTTAACAATTCCAATGTCTATCAGGAACAGAGTGGACTGCTCTTTGGAATTTCACTTAGAAGGAAATTTTTAGCTAAATTGTTAAATTTCTCTTCCAAGAATATTTTTATAAGATTAAAATTAGATATAAATACATTGTAAATCAACATACTTCAATAATAAATTTTAAAATAAAATTAGCTATATACAAAGGAATATTTTTGTTGCTGGGATTTTTTTTTAAACAGTGGGTGTTGGACAACCGATGTGGGTATAAAGCGGCAGCTATCTTTGACACTATTTGGACTATACTCTAGAACTTCACATTTCACAGGAAATAAGGACGCTAATTAACCTCCAGCTCTAAGGGAGGTCCTATAAATCTGTTTGTGGCAACTATATTTCTTGGAACTTAGTGTTCTCTTAAATTCTCACCCCACCTACACCACTGCATGACTGCATACTGCAATTCTTTTGGTCTTTGCCCTGGTCAGGCATTAAGCAATCTAACTCTTACAGTTAGAATCTCACCAGAGAGAAGAGGAGAGGGGAAAGGAGAGAGGAGAGAAGGGAGGGGTGGGGGTGGGGGAGTTGGAGAGGAAAGGATCTAAAGATGACAGATCTAATCACAAGATAACGATGTTTCATACTATGCTAAAATAGAGTAAAACTTCTAAATGAAAATGTTTGGGGTTTTTTTGGTTTTGTTTTGTTTAGGTTCTTTTTTAAAGGCCTAACGCATGCAATAATCACTGGCTCTTACAAAACATCCATCTCTCCAAAGAGAGACCGATTAAATATTTTAGAAGTAAACTTTCAGTTGGCATCTTTCAAAACACTTATTTCTAAAAATCTTCAGGTTAGAATTGCTATTGTCTGGAATCCAATGTCAGTAGGCTAAACCTCAGAGCCTTCACTCTCAATAGTAAAATGGACTGAAGGGTAGACACACTGACAGCTGGCTCATTTCTTGCTTTGCCATGTAAATCTTCTTTAACATAACTGGCTCGCACCCTAGCTTTCAGAGTGATGGCTCTACTAGAAGCCAATCTAATTGGATAAGCTTCTAGCATATTTCCATAATAACAAAGAATCAGACCAAGACTTCCAAGATTTCCACAGACAGTCGAATGAAAGGACTGCTGCACAGAATAGCTAACATTTAATGAACTGGCTCCCTGCCCCAATCAATCAGTCCATCTAAGCCTCAGTTTCCCCATGTTGGAAATGAACCCATCTGATAGCTTCTTGGTTCACACAGAAGGATGAGACTCTGGTCTTTCTCCTGAACAAGTCAATCACAATATTAGGTTATATGTGTAGAAAGATGCATTCAGCAAATGTGAAAGCACTGAAAAAAATAATAATGTGCCTGCAAGATTTAATAGACCTGTCTAAGAAATTGACTTGTACAATAAGAAGTTTAATAATAACAGTTGCCGTTTATTAAGCAACTATTATGTTCCATTATCACCTTTACCTAAATATTCATTTGACTTTGGTCAAAATATTTTATGAGAACTATAATTACTATCAGTTTACACCTGAAGAAACAGACTCTCTGAGAATGATTTTTCCAAGTTCACTCACCTAGTAAGTGGAAAAGTTGGAAAATAAGCCCACGTCTCTCTGACTCAAAACCACCTATATTTATTAACTTTCTAATTAAGAAATAAAGATTTTGATATATGTGAATTAGTTAAGGACATTAATAAATATATATGTAGACAAACATTTATATGTGTGTATATATGTATACATATGTATAGTCTGTTTCGGGGGGGTTAACATCTTTATTGGAGTATAAGTGCTTTACAATGGTGTGTTAGTTTCTGCTGTAAAACAAAGTGAATCAGCTATACATATACATATATCCCCATATCTCCTCCCTCTTGCATCTCCCTCCCACCCTCCTATCCCACCTCTCTAGGTGGACACAAAGCACTGAACTGATCTCCCTGTGCTATGCAGCTGCTTCCCACTAGCTATCTATTTTACATTTGGTAGTGTATATATGTCCATGCCACTCTCTCACTTCGTCCCAGCTTACCCTTCCCCCTCCCCATGTCCTCAAGTCCATTCTCTACGTCTGTGTCTTTATTCCTGTTCTGCCCCTAGATTCTTCAGAACCTTCTTTTTTTTTAGACTCCATATATATGTGTTAGCATACGGTATTTGTTTTTCTCTTTCTGACTTACTTCACCCTGTATGACAGACTCTAGGTCCATCCACCTCATTACAAATAACTCAATTTCATTTCTTTTTATGGCTGAGTAATATTCCATTGTATATATGTGCCACAACTTCTTTATCCATTCATCTGTCGATGGACAATTAGGATGCTTCCATGTCCTGGCTATTGTAAATAGAGCTGCAGTGAACACTGTGGTACATGACTCTTTTTGAATTATGGTTTTCTCAGGGTATATGCCCAGTAGTGGGATTGCTGGGTCATACATACATATAGTCTTTGAATACCACATACCTTACAAAATAAACTCGGGACTTATAAGCCTGTATGTGGACAACTTGGTAAGTCAGTCATTCTATCATCTGCTAAGGAATGTGTATCTGGGGAGGATATTCAGTTTGTCTGGGATGATCCAGAAAATCAGGGACTGTGACTGTACTATTTCCCCTTTGCTTCCCCACCCTCCAACATGACTCATTCTCTTGATTAACTCCTAATTGTCCAAATCTAAAAGATTCAGACACTTGGCTCAGCTGTCATCTCTGCTAGGATGACTTAGTTGAACTCTGGTTTTCCCTCTGCCCTGAGTCTGACTTTAGTGACCAGCACTTTTCACACAGAGTTTACTTGTCTTCTATCTCCTGTCTTCTCCACTGAAAAGAGCTCATTGTCTTATTCATTTCTGTCTCTAGCACATAGCACAATGTCAGTTGCATAGTCAGATGTTTGACCAACGTGTGATGTATGGATAGATGAATGAACAAATGATCAGAACTCAGGGTACTTGGGCTCCCATGTAGTACAGACACCCCTTTACAATTCCACACCCAATTCCATAATTTCATTCCTGTGATGGCCAAACTGTTCTCTGAACATTCTCAGGGAATACAGGTGTTTGAGATTTAAATATGAGAACCAGGAATTCCCGAGTCTAAATTCAAGAGTCTAGCAGAATTAGGTCATCAGTGACTCCTTTATGGGGAGGATAACTCCTCAATGATCAGTTTCTCTATTTGCATATATGATCCCAATACATATATAAGGTTATTTATTTTGCTATACCAACAAAACCTGAGATTCAAACTTAAGGAGAAAGTAAAAAGGGAATGCGAAAATTTTAGTAAATACAAAGGATCCCACTCAATATTTGTGCAAATCTAGGGCAAAAAAATCCAACTACTCAAATGTTAAAACTTACAGATACTCTTTAAACTAAAATCACAAATTTGAGTAGAAAAATACAAAATAATTTTTCAAAACAAGAAACAAAGAAAGTTCAAACTTTTCAAGTTTAAAAAGCAGCTAAGTACACACAGAGGCAAACTGGACAATTTAAATATACAGTTGGGGGAAGATGGCGGAAGAGTAAGGTGTGGAGATCACCTTCCTCCCCACAGATACACCAGAAATACATCTACACGTGGAACAACTCCTACAGAACACCTACTGAACACTGGCAGAAGACCTCAGATCTCCCAAAAGGCAAGAACCCCCCCCCCCCCCCGCCACGTACCTGGGTAGGGCAAAAGAAAAAAGAATAAACAGAGACAAAAGGATAAGGACGGGACCTGCACCAGAGGGAGGGAGCCGTGAAGCAGGAAAGGTTTCCACAAACTAGGAAGCCCCTTCGCGGGCAGAGACTGCGGGTGGCGGAGGCGGGAAGCTTCGGGGCCGCGGAGGAGAGCACAGCAACAGGGGTGCGGAGGGCAAAGCGGAGAGATTCCCGCACAGAGGATCAGGGCCGACCGGCACTCACCAGCTCGAGAGGCTTGTCTGTTCACCCGCCGGGGCGGGCGGGGCTGGAAGCTAAGGCTCGGGCTGGGAGAGGACTGGCGGCGTGAACACAGGCCTTCAGGGGGTTAGTGCGCCACGGCTAGCCGGGAAGGAGTCCGGGGAAAAGTCTGGACCTGCCGAAGAGGCAAGAGACTTTTTCTTCCCTCTTTGTTTCCTGGTGCACGTGGAGAAGGGATTAAGAGCGCTGCTTAAAGAAGCTCCAGAGACTGGCGCGAGCCGCGGCTAAAAGCGCGGACCCCAGAGACGGGCGGGAGACGCTAAGGCTGTTGCTGCCGCCACCAAGAAGCCTGTGTGCGAGCACAGGTCACTCTCCACACCCCTCTTCCGGGGAGCTTGTGCAGCCCGCCACCGCCAGGGTCCCAGGATACAGGGACAGCTCCCCCGGAAGAATGCACGGCGGGCCTCAGGCTGGTGCAACGTCATGCCGGCCTCTGCCGCCGCAGGCTCGCCCCGCCCTCCGTGACCCTCCCTCCCCCCTGCCTGAGTGAGCCAGAGTCCCCAATCAGCGGCTCCTTTAACCCCGTCCTGTCTGAGCGGAAAAACAGACGCCCTCCGGCGACCTACACGCAGAGGCGGAGCCAAATCCAAAGCTGAGCCCCTGGGAGCTGTGAGAACGAAGAAGAGAAAGGGAAATCTCTCCCAGCAGCCTCAGGAGCAGCGGATTAAATCTCCACAATCAACTTGATGTACCCTGCATCTGTGGAATACATGAATAGACAACGAATCATCCCAAATTAAGGAGGTGGACTTTGGGAGCAAGATTTATGATTTTTTTCCCCTTTTCTTCTTTTTGTGAGTGTGTATGTTTATGCTTCCGTGTGAGATTTTGTCTGTATAGCTTTGCTTCCACCATTTGTCCTAGGGTTCTATCCGTCCTTTTTTTTTCTTTTTTTTTACTAATTATTTTTTTTATTTTAATAACTTTTTTATATTTTATCTTACTTTATTTTATTTTATCTTCTTTCTTCTTTTTCTCCTTCCTTCCCTCCTTCCTTCCTTCTTTCCTCCCTCCCTCCCTCCTTTCTTTCTTTCTTTCTAACTCTACTAATTCTTTCTACTTTTTCTCCCTTTTATTCTGAGCTGTGTGGATGAAAGGCTCTTGGTGCTGCAGTCATGAGTCAATCCTGTGCCTCTGAGGTAGGAGAGCCAACTTCAGGACACTACTGCACAAGAGACCTCCCAGCTCCACATAATATCAAACGGCGAACATCTCCCAGAGATCTCCATCTCAACACCAGCACCCAGCTTCACTCAACGACCAGCAAGCTACAGTGCTCGACATCCTATGCCAAACAACTAGCAAACAGGAACACAACCCCACCCATTAGCAGAGAGGCTGCCTAAAATCATAATAAGTCCACAGACACCCAAAAACACACAACCAGACGTGGACCTGCCTACCAGAAAGACAAGATTCAGCCTCATCCACCAAAACACAGGCACTAGTCCCCTCCACCAGGAAGCTTACACAACCCACTGAACCAACCTGAGCCACTGTGGAGAGACACCAAAAACAATGGGAACTACGAACCTGCAGCCTGCAAAAAGGAGACCCCAAACACAGTAAGATAAGCAAAATGAGAAGACAGAAAAACACACAGCAGATGAAGGAGCAAGATAAAAACCCACCAGACCTAACAAATGAAGAGGAATGAAAAAGAATGCAGAATAATGATAGTAAACATGATCCAAAAATCTTGGAAATAAATGGACAAAATGCAAGAAACATTGAACAGGGACCTAGAAGAACCAAAGATGAAACAAACAATGATGAACAACACAATAAATGAAATTAAAAATACTCTAGAGGGGATCAATAGCAGAATAACTGAGGCAGAAGAATGGATAAGTGACCTGGAAGATAAAATAGTGGAAATAACTACTGCAGAGCAGAATAAAGAAAAAAGAATGAAAAGAACTGAGGACAGTCTCAGAGACCTCTGGGACAACATTAAATGCACCAACATCCAGATTATAGGGGTTCCAGAAGAAGAAGAGAAAAAGAAAGGTACTGAGAAAATATTTGAAGAGATTATAGTTGAAAACTTCCCTAATATGGGAAAGGAAATAGTTAACCAAGTCCAGGAAGCACAGAGAGTCCCATACAGGATAACTACAAGGAGAAATATGCCAAGACACATATTAATCAAACTGTCAAAATTAAATACAAAGAAAGCATATTAAAAGCAGCAAGGGAAAAACAACAAATAACACAAGAGGGAATCCCCATAAGGTTAATAGCTGATCTTTCAGCAGAAACTCTGCAAGCCAGAAGGGACTGGCAGGACATATTTAAAGTAATGAAGGAGAAAAACCTGCAACCAACATTACTCTACCCAACAAGGATCTCATTCAGCTTTGATGGAGAAATTAAAACATTTACAGACAAGCAAAAGCTGAGAGAGTTCAGCACCACCAAACCAGCTTTACAACAACTTCTAAAGGAACTTCTCTAGGCAAGAAACACAAGAGAAGGAAAAGACCTACAACAATGAACCCAAAACACTTAAGAAAATGGGAATAGGAACATACATATCGATAATTACCTTAAATGTAAATGGACTAAATGCTCGCACCAAAAGAAACAGATTGGCTGAATGGATACTAACACAAGACCCATATATTTCCTGTCTACAAGAGACCCACTTCAGACCTAGAGACACATACAGACTGAAAGTAAGGGGATGGAAAAAGATAGTTCATGCAAATGGAAACCAAAAGAAAGCTGGAGTAGCAATTCTCATATCAGACAAAATAGACTTTTAAGACTATCAGAAGAGACAAAGAAGGACACTACATAATGATCAAGGGATCGATCCAAGAAGAAGATATAACAATTGTAAATATTTATGCACCCAATATAGGAGCACCTCAATACATAAGGCAAATACTAACAGCCATAAAAGGGGAAATCGACAGTAACGCATTCATAGTAGGGGACTTTAACACCCCACTTTCACCAATGGACAGATCATCCAAAATGAAAATAAATAAGGAAACACAAGCTTTAAATGATACATTAAACAAGATGGACTTAATTGATATTTATAGGACATTCCAACCAAAAACAACAGAATACACTTTTTTCTCAACTGCTCATGGAACATTCTCCAGGTTAGATCATACCTTGGGTCACAAGTCAAGCCTTGGTAAATTTAAGAAAATTGAAATTGTTTCAAGTATCTTTTCCGACCACAACACTATGAGACTAGATATCAATTACAGGAAAAGATCTGTAAAAAATACAAACACATGGAGGCTAAACAATACACTACTTAATAACCAAGAGATCACTGAAGAAATCAAAGAGGAAATCAAAAAATACCTAGAAACAAATGACAATGAACACATGATGACCCAAAACTTACTGGATGCAGCAAAAGCAGTTCTAAGAGGGAAGTTTATAGCAATACAATCTTACCTTAAGAAACAGGAAACATCTCGAATAAACAACCTAACCTTGCACCTAAAGCAATTAGAGAAAGAAGAACAAAAACACCCCAAAGTTAGCAAAAGGAAAGAAATCATGAAAATCAGATCAGAAATAAATGAAAAAGAAATGAAGGAAACAATAGCAAAGATCAATATAACTAAAAGCTTGTTCTTTGAGAAGATAAACAAAATTGATAAACCACTAGCCAGACTCATCAAGAAAAAAAGGGAGAAGACTCAAATCAATAGAATTAAAAATGAAAAAGGAGAAGTAACGACTGACACTGCAGAAATACAAAAGATCATGAGAGATTACTACAAGCAACTCTATGCCAACAAAATGGACAACCTGGAAGAAATGGACAAATTCTTAGAAAGGCACAACATGCCAAGACTGAATCAGGAAGAAATAGAAAATATGAATAGACCAATCACAAGCACTGAAATTGAAACTGTGATTAAAAATCTTCCAACAAACAAAAGCCCAGGTCCAGATGGCTTCACAGGCGAATTCTATCAAATATTTAGAGAAGAGCTAACACCTATCCTTCTCAAACTCTTCCAAAATGTAGCAGAGGGAGGAACACTCCCAAACTCATTCTACGAAGCCACCATCACCCTGATACCAAAACCAGACAAGGATGTCACAAAGAAAGAAAACTACAAGCCAATATCACTGATGAACATAGATGCAAAAATCCTCAACAAAATACTAGCAAACAGAATCCAACAGCACATTAAAAGGATCATACACCATGATCAAGTGGGGTTTATTCCAGGAATGCAAGGATTCTTCAATATATGCAAAACAATCAATGTGATAAACCATATTAACAAATAGAAGGAGAAAACCCATATGATCATCTCAATAGATGCAGAGAAAGCTTTTGACAAAATTCAATACCCATTTATGAAAAAAAAAAACCCTGCAGAACATAGGCATAGAGGGAACTTTCCTCAACATAATAAAGGCCATATATGACAAACCCACAGCCAACATCATCCTCAATGGTGAAAAACTGAACGCATTTCCACTAAGATCAGGAATAAGACAAGGTTGCCCACTCTCACCACTGTTATTCAACATAGTTTTGGAAGTTTTAGCCACAGCACTCAGAGAAGAAAAGGAAATAAAAGGAATCCAAATTGGAAAAGAAGAAGTAAAGCTGTCACTATTTGCAGATGACATGATACTATACATAGAGAATCCTAAAGATGCCACTAGAAAACTACTAGAGCTAATCAATGAATTTGGTAAAGTAGCAGGATACAAAACTAATGCACAGAAATCTCTGGCATTCCTATACATTAATGATGAAAAATCTGAAAATGAAATCAAGAAAACACTCCCATTTAGCATTGCAACAAAAAGAATAAAATATCTAGGAATAAACCTACCTAAGGAGACAAAGGACCTATATGCAGAAAATTATAAGACACTGATGAAAGAAATTAAAGATGATACACATAGATGGAGATATGTACCATGTTCTTGGATTGGAAGAATCAACATTGTGAAAATCACTCTACTACCCAAAGCAATCTACAGATTCAGTGCAATCCCTATCAAACTACCACTGGTATTTTTCACAGAACTATAACAAAAAATTTTATAATTTGTATGGAAACACAAAAGACCCCGAATAGCCAAAACCATCTTGAGAATGAAAAACGGAGCTGGAGGAATCAGGCTCCCTGACTTCAGACTATACTAGAAAGCTACAGTAATCAAGACAGTATGGTATTGGCAAAAAACAGAAAGATCAATGGAACAGGATAGAAAGCCCAGAGATAAACCCATGCACATATGGTCACCTTACCTTTGATAACGGAGGCAGGAATGTACAGTGGAGAAAGGACAGCCTCTTCAATAAGTGGTCCTGGGAAATCTGGACAGGTACATGTAAAAGGATGAGATTAGATCACTCCTTAACACCATACACAAACATAAGCTCAAAATGGATTAAAGACCTAAATGTAAGGCCAGAAAGTATCAAACTCTTAGAGAAAAACATAGCCAGAACACTCTATGACATAAATCACAGCAAGATCCTTTCTGACCCACTTCCCAGAGAAATGGAAATAAAAACAAAAATAAACAAATGGGACCTAATGAAACTTAAAAGCTTTTGCACAGCAAAGGAAACCATAAACAAGACCAAAAGACAACCCTCAGAATTGGAGAAAATATTTGCAAATGAAGCAACTGACAAAGAATTAATCTCCAAAATTGATAAGCAGCTCATGCAGCTTAATAACAAAAAAACAAACAACCCAATCCAAAAATGGGCAGAAGACCTAAATAGACATTTCTCCAAAGAAGGTGTACAGACTGCCAATGAACACATGAAAGAATGCTCAACTTCATTAATCATTAGAGAAATGCAAATCAAAACTACAATGAGATATCATCTCACACCAGTCACAATGGCCATCATCAAAAAATCTAGAAACAATGCTGGAGAGGGTGTGGAGGAGAAGGAACACTCTTGCACTGTTGGTGGGAATGTAAATTGATACAGCCACTATGGAGGTTCCTTATAAAACTAAAAGTAGAACTACCATACTACCCAGCAATCCCACTACTGGGCATATACCCTGAGAAAAACATAATTCAAAAACAGTCATGTACCACAATGTTCATTGCAGCTCTATTTACAATAGCCCGGAGATGGAAACAACCTAAGTGTCCATCATCGGATGAATGGATAAAGAAGATGTGACACATATATACAATGGAATATTAGCCATAAAAAGAAACAAAATTGAACTATTTGTAATGCGGTGGATAGACCTAGAGTCTGTCATACAGAGTGAAGTAAGTCAGAAAGAGAAAGACAAATACCGTATGCTAACACATATATATGGAATTTAAGAAAAAAAATGTCATGAAGAACCTAGGGGTAAGACAGGAATAAAGACACAGACCTACTAGAGAATGGATTTGAGGATATGGGGAGTGGGAAGGGTAAGCTGTGACAAAGCGAGAGAGAGGCATGGACATATATACACTACCAAACGTAAGGTTGATCACTAGTGGGAAGCAGCAGCATAGCACAGGGAGATCAGCTCGGTGTTTTGTTACCGCCTGGAGGGGTGGGATAGGGAGGGTGGGAGGGAGGGGGACGCAAGAGGGAAGAGATGTGGGAACATATGTATATGTATAACTGATTCACTTTGTTATAAAGCAGAAACTGACACACCATTGTAAAGCTATTATACTCCAATAAAGATGTAAAAATAAATAAATAAATAAATAAATATCCAGTTGAGTATGTGTAGTATCACATATTGTGGACACCATTCAAAATACTTTTGACTTCAGGAATATTCTTGATCCAAATATTTTAAATATTGAATTGACTGAAAACGAAAGCATCAAGTGAAGGTATCACAGTGGAGCAGCATTTTTGAAAACACCCAAACCCGAAAACAATGCCAAGGGAAGGGCAGCTTCCTTACACTGCTAACAAAGGCAGGAAAATGCATAAGGCAAACGGTCCTCACCAAATGCTCTGACTCAAACAAGTACACTTAAAATTCAGCTTAGATGGTCCTTTCATCCCCTCTATGGTACACACTATACACAGGTATGAAAGCCACTAGGTTTTGATGTGTGAGTGGTGATTTGATAGAGGAGAATTCATTGTGCTGAGGCACCTACAGTCCTTGATCTTGCTGGACTGATAATTGTAGACTCTTTAGACTCTGAAGTTTTTCAGAGTTTTTGGTGAGGGAGGAAGATCACAAAGGTAAAGTGCCATTCCCATCACATCATATCAAGGGTATGTCCTCTCAAGATGACTTATCACTGGTGATGTTGACGTCAATGCTAACATTTTTACGATGCTGATTATCTTCATGTCCATTTGTAAACTGAGTCAGAGGAAACTAAAATATAAGATCCTAAATATGTTAAATATTAACTTCTCATTTTATGTGCACATGAGAAAAGAAATAAATTATGGAACACTTGCATTTTGTTTGATGGGTGTTTGGGGGGATTTTTTTGCTCTGTATGTTTCATTTGTTAATAGGTAATTTTTTGTCTGTGGCTATTTTTGATAGGCTATTATATAACTAAGGCTGAGTTCAGAAAACAGCTGCTTCCTTCATCTCCAAAAAGTCCAACAATTGGTTTAGTTAAATATTCTTTTCCACTAAATTAAGTTGTTGTTTGAATCCTAGGAAACTCAGCCTGAAAGAACTATGAGTTGTTCAAAGAGAAAGCAGCATGCTTATCCACACACACACTTTAAATATCTGCTAGTAAATTTTTTTTTTGATACTGGTATACCTCTGAAATACTTCACTTACAGAAAAGCTGTAGTCTCATTTTTAAACAAATCCCTAAAGAAAAATGGTTATAGATTGTGTGCAGTCTTAAAAACTCAATTCCACAAATTACCAAAATGACCAAGTTAGCTCCTCATGCATAATGTGTTATTCTAGGCATGTAATAATATATGTCGTTAAACCTGGTACTATGGTGTCTCATTCCAACTGAGGAAGAATAGAGGTAGGATGATATAGTGGACTGTGGTGGAGCTTTGGGACAAGACAATCCCAGTTTTAAAATCCTCGTCTCATTGCTTACTGGATATGTAACCCCTTGGTAGGTTACTGAATCTTTTCAAGCATTGATTTCCAAATACAGACAAAACCCTTCACTATGTGGAAGTTGCCCCCATAGTGAAAGAAGAAAGACAATAATCCAAGCAACCAACAAACAAAAAAAGTGCATTATATAGTATTGTAGAAGATGATAAGGCTTATGGCAAAAAATAGGTCCAGGTGAGGGGGATTGCTAGAATCAGAGAGGTCTGTGGTTTTCTATAGTGTGGTCAGGGGAGGCCTCACTGAGAAGGTGACATCTTGGCAAAGACCCAAAAAAAAGGTGAGGGAATGAGCCATGTAGGTATTTGGGGTAAGTGAGTTCTTAAGATCCTAGGGCAGAAGGGGAGTCTAAGCTGTAGGTACAAAAAAATTCAGTCTTGGCATATAAATAGAATGAGATAAAATGAGATCTCTAGGGAGTGAGTAGAGAATAACAGAGAAGAAATGAGCACCAACAACTGAACCCTGGTGTTCAGGTTGGGGAAAAGAGAAGGAACCAGCAAAGAAGGCTAAGAAAGAGAAACTAGTGAGGTGGGAATAAAATCAAGAGTGCATATCATGGCAGCCAAGTGAAGAAAGAAGGAAAGAGGAATCAACTCTGCCCAGTGCCATGAACAGTTCAAGTAAGATGAGCACATGCACCATAGATGGTCTTGAAGCCTATTGCATTTTCCCCATTTAGCCTCAAAACCGTAAAGCTCAAATTACCTAACAAAGAAATAGGCATATTGTCAACCCAGCTATATAAACCAGTATATAAACCAGTATCAGGAATATAAATATAATATAAACCAGCATCAGTAATCTCCTGGAATTTATGTGATCACCCAATTTACATACCTGTCTGTTACTTGCTTATAGCAATTAAATACCATCCCACATACTAGAGAAGGAAAGGATGTGAAAGTAAGAGTCAAGGGCAACAAGAATAGAGACAGACTGGTTATCACATAACAAATCTGAGAATCAGAATGTTTTTAATGATCTTTCAGAGATTATAGAGGCTTCAAAGAACAGTTTGGTGATCATAGGGATACAATTATGGAACTAGATATGAAATTGTAAAGGGGTGTCACTACTACATGGGAGCCCAAGTACCCTGAGATCTGATCATTTGTTCATTCATCTATCCATACTTCACACATTGTTTATACATTTACTGACTATGAGAAGGAAACTCTCTCTTTAGGCAGACACCATTTCTGGCCTCCAGAAGTCTGAGAAGTCATAAAGAAAGAAGGGAAGAAAGAGAGAGAGGGGTCAGAGAGTGAGCACCCACTTTTTTAATGGGATCTGGCTTCAGAAAGGCTCTAGAAAATCTTTTCACATTATTTACTTCCTACCCTTGGTTTCCTTCAATGTTCTTCCTGCCATTATTTTATTTGGATTTTATTTCTCTGTGGTTTGCAATCCAAAATCTCTAATCTAAGGCTCTATTTTGTCCATAATTTGGAACCTATCAAATTCTCATGCTTCTAATTTAACCCTCTTACTGAAATTTCTTTTGGATTTCTCCCTTATAAATCATTCCCATCACCATCATCCTTGGGTTTTTAAATATTTGTATTAGCACCTTAAGTACTACTCCACTTACTTTGTCCTACTTATTCATTTACTCCTTGGCCTCTGGAACTTAGAAAAAAGCCTGGGCACCCTTCCTTTTACAGAACATTGGCAATTTTTTAGGCTCTATCCAAATTACTCATATTTCATACTTCCTACCTTCCTAAAAGACCTTCCTACCTAATCTTTCCCTCTTCCTATATGTTCTGAAAAGAGTTGACAGTTTTATTCTTCTGAAATATGAATTTGATCTTTCTTCTCCCACTCCCCTAATTCACTTTCCCTGAACATCAAATTCTATGTATGGATATATATTTCTATCAGTGTTTCTATCTAATTCTCCTCTCTGCCCCAGGTAAGGACAATTTCCTGTCTGGTCTTTGAATACATTGTATTTCCCTCCCTCTGACACTTAGAAATGACTTCTCTGCTTTTAAGTTCTGCTTTCTCCCTGTAGTAGCTTTCCTGCAACTCACATTAATTTCTGTCTTCTTCAACTTATTTTGCACTTACTTTTTGTGCCATACACCACTATTACTAACCATGCTATACTATCCTGGTCTCAATTAGTGCAATAGTTAGCACTACGTTTTGTCAGAATACAGTGACTGTTTGTTTACTATTCTTTTGTCCTCTAATTGTTTCAAGCCTATGTCTTACTTCTCCAACCAGAAAGCAAATTCATTTTAAGAAAACGCACAGTCTCAGAAGCTCTTATGTCTCTTAACTCCTAATATAAGGTAAGGTAATGGACTGTAACTTTTAACTCTTGCCATCCTCATTTACATTGGTTGGCAAACAGCAAAATATTTAGTAAAATTACTTTAATAAGATAATTGAGAGCAGATAGAGCTCTACTGTGTATTTTACAATGACTGAATTTGGTCATAAATATATATTTAACATTGAAGAAATACTAGTTCACTAGATTATGCTGCCTTGTGGACCATAATTCTAGATATTTTGTGATCCTACTTACTACCAGAGATAAAATAAATTTTATAAATCCAGATGAGCCATCTTTCCTGAACTCCAAACTCATATATCCAATTGTCTATTCAACATTTCCACATGATAACTAATCCACTTGTCCAAAACTGAGCACTTGGTATCCACCCTCTTCCTCAAAAAAAAATTATCTCACAACTTCTGCATCTCAATTGATGGCAACTTCCATTTGCTCAGTCCAAGGGTCTTAGAGTTATCATGAATCCTCTCTTTCTCTCAAACCCTGTATCCAATCTCAGGAAATACTGTGGGTTCTACTTTAAAATATATCCACAGTTTAACCAGTTCCCACTACCCTCATTGTACCACTTTGGCTCAAGCTACCATCATTTCTCAGCTGAATTACTGCTGTAGCATCCTGCCTAGTCTCCCTACTTCCATCCTTGCAAAACATGCTAGGTCATGTTACTTCTCTGCTCAGAACACCTCATTGGCTTCTTACCGCACACAGAGCAAAAGCCAAAGTCCTTACAATGGCCTAACAAGACCCATTCATGGACCGAGACTAGTAACAATTCCAATCACATCTCCTGTTATGCTTCCCTTCAGTCCCAGCTGTCTAACCATACTGGCCTTGCTCCTAAAACATGCTACATAAAAGTCCACCCAAGGCCCTTTGCACAGGCTTTTCCTGATCGGCTCTTCCCACTGATATCCTCATGGCTAAGTCCCACCTCTCCTTCAAGGTCTTGTTCAAATGCTCCTCTCTCATGGATGCTACCTTAAGAGCCCAATTCTAAACTGCAACTTGCCACCCATTAGAGATCCTTATTCTCCTCCCTTGCTCTATTTTCTTTCCACAGCATTTATCACTGTGGCTGTCATGAGAATGTGCCTCTCAGACATCCAACTATGAGAATAAAATCGACCAGGGGTCCCAGCTGTTGTACTCTGAAATCCATCCCTGTATTTGCATTAAGACCGTGCCACTCAGGGGTTACTCCCAGCCATTGATTGAGTCTGGCAGGAATGCTAAAATAGGCTCATTCCTCAGAGACACAGGACCTCTCTGGTAGCTGACTTTGGCTCCAGCACTCTCTGATGGCCTTGCTGATCCTCCTTACACTGCACTGCAGGTTGGACTGTTTTCACCCAACTTTCCCTCCCTCTTGCCTTCAGTCTGGTCAAATATGCACCATGGTCTGACCACTCTCCCAGACCTTCCCAGCTCCAACCTTTGCTGCCTACCTCCCCATTTTTTCTCATACTGTCATTCTCCTAATAAAATCAAACACATTTAATCCATCTTGGCATTTGTTTTTCAAAAGGACTCAGACCAACATAGTCATCTTCTCACCTCCTATATTTTGCTTGTTTATTATATTTATCTTTTACTGCCTTCTAGAATATAAGTTCCAGCAGAGCAGGAATTTTGTTTATCCATGTATCTCAAACATCTAGCACAGTACCTGACACATCATAGGGGCTCAACAAATGTGTGCAGAATAAATGGATAACAAATGCTGAAAATTAGCAATTATTAGTATTATCAGCTAAATAAATGAATAAACACATGATGATCCCAATCAGTTATTACAGTTTTGCTCCCTCCTAAATTCCCTGATTCTCTTATTTAATCTAGTCCTCCCCTTACACTAGAAAACACTTGGGTTTTCCCATTACAGAAATGAGATTTAAGAGGTAAATTGGTTTTAGGAAAAGATCCAGACTAATAATTGGATGGCTGCCATCTGTTCTGAGCAGCAAATATGCAATTCTGACTGAGATATTTATCACTACCGCTCTCTTGTCTTTAATTTCAGCCAGGATCTGCAGATAAACAAAATAAAAAATTTTAAAGGTTTGATCTTTTAAGCTTAAATATCCATCCAATAGCATTCAAGCTTGGCCCACACCTGGTCAATTCTCCCATTCTCTAGTCTCCCTAAATGTCCCTTGAGGATGTATGAGTAAAGACAAACTACACTCATGTATGACTTCAGACTGTGGAAACTGGTGAGTTTCACCTTAGGGTTCTATGGTAGGGTGACTTTAAATGACAATATGGGGAAATCTTTTCTCACTAGGGCCACAAAGGTCACCCAGAGGAGATCCCCACAGAGTTCTAACTAAGGGGTTTATAACCAGCTCTAAGTGTTCTGGGAGCTAGATGGAGGAGGAGGCTGGGGGCTCAACTCTTTCTCATAACGACTGATGTAACCTTCAGCCTGTGTTTCACCTTGCCCTGTTTCTTGGGCAGAACTGATGAATGGCTATTAGAAAGTCCAGGTTCCAATCCTGGCATTGCTACTTATTACCTGTGTGACAAATGACCTCTCTGAGCCTCAGTTCCCTCATTTTTAAAATAGGGCTAATATCGCCAGCACCTTGTAAGAAATATCCAACGTAAAACATTTGCCTATAGAGAGTACTGAACAAATGTTAGCCATTATTATTACTGATATCAATAATGCAAAGGAAATAAGAACATCTGTTCAATGTTTGGGGTGTCCTTTTAACCTCTTCAGCTGAATGTTGATATGAAGGTGCCTTATAGCATCTAAACATGTAACAATGAGGTAGATGGTAATTAGGATTTATTACATCAAAATTTAATTAAAGAAATGGTAGGGGAAAGAACAAAGTCAGTCATAAAGCTTCCCAGCCTCTGCTTTGACCTAAGAGTTTCGCTGGACTTGACTTCCTCTTTCTAAAGGGCCAGGGAATACTCACATGGTGTCAGACTACATGAGTTACAGAATGTCTCATCACACTTTCAAAGTCTCATTCCTTTCTATTGCATAACTGGTGAGGTCAAGATGGGCAACTTTCTGAGTGTCATTGCTGAATAGGATCCAAGAAAGAACTGCATTCCATAGAAATCCAAGACAAGAAATAAGGGAGGGTGGTACTTGACATTTAAACCACACTGAACACAGCCGGTGGACCAAGTTCTTAACAGAGTCACGTTAATGCCTTTAATTTCTCCATGACCTAAAGATTCCAAAATTTGAAACAAACTGCTGAAGTAGGAGGGGAAGGGAAAGGCAAGGGCAGCCTGACGTAAGTTTACCACTATATTAAATTCTAAAGTTACTCTAGAATTTTGTATTCTTATCTAAATGCAATTAAAGGAAGAAAGGCAAGCAAGTGACTTGACCCAGTCAAGGTAAGGCTTTGTCTTTGCAACTCTGGAGGACAGTACAGGTAAACAACTTTGTACAAATACACACAGACCCACACATGCAGAGATTTTCTTGTGTGTGTCTAGAGCAGAGGCTGATTAAGCACTCAGTGCATGGGCTTGTAGCGCTACTCCTAGGAAAGAATGAATTGGGTAAGGAACAGTTAATAAGAAAATGTGCCTTGCTAACTGTGCACATTACAACAAAGAGCTGGCAGCTCCTGAAGGAAAAGGGCTTGTACGGCTGCCGTTCAAACTTGTCAGTCAGCCCGTGCTAGCAGCCTCAGCGTCTGCTTCCCCAGCACACCCTCATTACATGTGTCTGGCCTGATCTGTACATCTGCTCAGAGACGCTCCTGCCGAGTCGGGGATTTCTGCTTTTCTCCACCGCTGCCAAAGCGGATTTCTCCCTGCTTCTCTGTCACCTCCACTCCTCTCCCCAAGGAGGCTCCTGCTTTATGGTAGTTTTGGACTTCCCTCACTGGCTGCCTGTCCTTGACTTCTAGAATGGAAGAAGCTGAGCTGGTGAAGGAGAGACTCCAGGCCATCACAGTAAGTCTTGCATACAGTTATAACTCATGGAGGAGGTTGCTCATACAAACAACAGAAGCGTTGCTAGCTGCCCCGGCCGCTGAGCCCCGTAAGTGGAAAAACAGAACTGTCACCTTTCATGGACGACGGGTCTCTGCCACTCTCTTAACCCTGGTGACCCTCTGTAACTCTTGGTTTTCCGAACCTGAGTACAGGCCAAATGTTCTTGATTTCCACAAAAACTGTGCCTATGTTTTAAATAGCAGTCAGAAGCTTTTAAGGCAGTTTGGTTAACCTTCTATGTACCTTAAAAAAAAATGCAGATTTTCCTTAAATTTATATTCAACAAACAGTAGATCAAAAAACAGATCCCTAACTTGGAAACTTTTTTAAACAATTAAGTCACCAAAAAGTTAAAATCTTTTAAAAGGAGGAGAGAAAAAGAAATAAAACAAATGACTTGAAACTTTTTATTTGTAGTTGTGGAAGTGTGTCCAGAAAGCCTAACAAAATTAAAATGAATGTCGTTGTATTTAAGCTAAGCATTAAACAAGAGAAAAGTAGGTAAAAGCATGTATCAGATTAATTCTAAGATATCAGTTTCCAGCAGAGTCACAAACTGAATAAGATCCTGATAAAGGAATGCAATGCATGCAATGCAATGGATTTGGAAAATATTTCGTTAATACCGGGAAGGAGAATAGTGCATTTTTTATGTTTGTTCTGGGAAAGAGTCAAAGTGTGAAATGAATTACTTTCCTTAAATGATCCAGCTTTTTTTTTTTTTAATTTTCCAAAATCCTCTATTTGGCAATAACCTGGAAATCTCTGGCACAATCACTTATCATTAGCTACAACTTATAATTTTTTTAAAGAAAAACCACTTTGGAAATCAACATCCCAATTTTTTCAGCATTTTCTGCCACTGAAATTAACCGTCAGGAGTACTTTTTAAAAACTGATGCATAATATCACAGATGCGGATTTATTAATTTCAATGTATATTGGACATTACTATCTATAAAAATAACTCTTCATTGCCTTGTGGAAAGAAAACTGACGCAAAATCAGGGTGGGTAGAAAGATATTACTCTTTGCTCTTCAAAGTCCCACAGCATAAATTATTACTATGCTAAGCCCAATTCAGAATTTTTATTAGAAGGATACAATGTTTCAGTTCCACCCAGAAAGATGCAATAACTTGAAATATTTTCTCAGCCAATGGTTAGGAACCAAAAATCCACAGATAAAATTGGCACTTTTCCATAAGACAGTGTTCTCAAAATGTCCAACTTCTAATTAGTACATTTTCCTTTCAGAAAAACTTGGTTTGGATTATTGTTTGTTTTGCTTTGTTCTTTTTTGTTGTTAAACTCAGCCACCATTTCAGCTGTCCCGCTTTAAGGGACAGGAACTGGGCCCTGCTCTGTTGTTTTTGGCGTGGGCCTTTTAGGTTACAGCTGTTGTCTAAAGGTTACTGTATTAGACTGTGTGACTTGTGTGGGCACAAGCTCCGCTTTTCCTGATGCTTCCATCTCCTAATTAACTAAATTAAATCATGTATCCAATGAAATCCACAAGTAGCCCCTTGTTCCACATTTTCCTTTTTGAATCACAGCCCACCCTTGCTTCCACCCTTTTTACACCCAGTGCACCTTACAACTCGTACTAAAGTGCATGTGTTCTAAAGGTATGACTGCATACAGTTGTTCAGGAAAACTAGGAATTTTCACAGAGGGTTCCAAATGCAAATAGAACTAGAACAAAAGTCATAATGCCTTAAATGCCTTACAAGCAGACAAGACAATAAATAGGTTCTTGAATATACTGGTGTGTGTTTTTATGATCATTTAAAAAATAAAATAAAATAACAACTACTTTTTGGAATATTTCATTAGCTTAACCATATCCCATTAGAAAGAATTAAGCAAATCTCCAAAGTAAAATCACAAAGTAATTCTATTTTGGAAGTAAGATACTTGTATAAAGATTGTAGAGAAAAAATTGAGAAGAGTTTGTGGGAGCAAATCTCCAATAGTGTACACCTCACCAGACTAAGTCCAGTCACAATGGTCACCACCTAAAAGGAAAAAATGGAGCAGTGGTGTGTCCATGGAAACAACACATCCACTCATCTCCCCTGAACACCCTGGGAAATGCCAGCTTTCTCCACCCTTGCCTTACGCAGGAAGCCACCTCAGCTATTGCCCTTCCCCCTGGGGAAATGAAAACACACAGTGTCCAGAGAGTTTGCAGGGATTGTTTCACTTTTGGAAGTACTTAAAATCTTCAAAATCTCTGACCTAGACTAAAACTCAGAGACAATATCCTAATTTTAACTGTTTTCCTCTTATTTCCCTACACTGAAATAATTTTTATATACTTTATAAAATCATAAGACAAAATCAAAATCATAAGACAATTGCCCAATGTAACCCAACACAGCAACTCATAGGCACTTTGTTAGAAAAAATAAAAAACTTTTGACAGTCTAAGAAAGATCTATTTGATTATTGTACTAAAAGTTATCCCTCCAATTCCTGGCTGTGTAATGAAATAATCTTCACTGTTATATTTATTCCACATGATTTTGAGTGTCCAAAAAGTCATTATTTCCACTGCAAGGAATTTAAAAAACAAATGTATATGCTTATAACTTGACAGACTCAAGTGCCAGTCTTATTGTTCCTCTTTTTAAAAAATCAGATTAAGCGTAGTAAGTAGATGGAATGTGACACCAGGCTCTCAAACTGAAAACAAAATTACTGTGATGGTGACATTCATTTCTCATATCAGTAAGTTGAATTTTAGATTAGTCAGAAGTCCTTCTCAAAGACTTTAAGAGGGGGAATTCCCTGGCGGTCCAGGGGTGAGGACTCTGTGTTTTCACTGCCGAGGGGGTGGATTGGGTTGGGCAACTAAGATCCCGTAAGCCACAGGGTGAGGCCAAAAAAGAAAAAAAAAAAAACTTAAAGAGAATAAAGGCAAAATTATGAAAGTACACAGAAATGGTTTAAAAGAAGGCACCTCATTTGGGTATACCAAATATGGGTTATATTTTGTACACTTACTCTCATGTTTCTCCTTCATTACTTTATCCATGTACAGGCATACCTTGGAGATACTGCAGGTTTGGTTCTAGACCACTGCAATAAAGCAAATATCATAAAAAAGCGAGTCACACAAATTTTTTAGTTTCCCAGTAGAGATAAAACTTATGTTTGGACTGCATAATACTATTGCATAACATAATACAGTAGTATTATGTCTAAAAAATAACGTATACACCTTAATTAAAAAAGACTTTATTGCTAAAAAATGCTAACCATCATGAGTCTTCAGCGAGTTGTAATCTTTTTGCCATAGTAACATCAAAGATCACTGATCACAGACAAAGAAATACTGTATGTTTTCACTTATATGTGAAATCTAAAAAATAAAACAAACAAACAATTATCACAAAACAGAAGCAGACACAGAGGAAAAACTAGTGGTTACCAGAGTAGGGGGAGAGGTGAGGGGCAAAATAGGCAAAGGAGAGGTGAGGGGCAAAATAGGCAAAGGAGATTTTAGATTAAATCTAAAAAATAAAACAAACAAACAATTATCACAAAACAGAAGCAGACACAGAGGAAAAACTAGCGGTTACCAGAGTAGGGGGAGAGGTGAGGGGCAAAATAGGCAAAGGAGATTAAAGGTACAAACTATTAGGTATAAAATAAATAAGTTACAAGGAGGTAATGTACAGCACGGGGAATACAGTCAGTATTTTATAATAAATTTGTATGGAGTGCAATCTATAAAAATATTGAATTGCTAGGTTGTACACCTGAAACTAATATAATATTGTAAGTCAACTATACTTCAATTTAAAAAAAAGACTGCTTACAATGAAAAAAGCCAAACAAAAAGATCCCTGATCACAGATCACCATAACAAATATAATAATAATGAAAAAGTTTGAAGTATTGCAACAATCAGCAAAATGTAAAAGTGATCAAATGCTGTTGAAAAAACGGTGCCAATAGACTTGCTCCGCGCCCGTTGTCACAAACCTTCAAACTGTAAAAAAAGAGAAAAAAGCAGTATCTATGGAGCGAAATAAAAGTGAAGCACAATAAAATGAGGTACACCTGTACCAACTCTTCACTTACTAAATTAATGGTCAAAGTATATCTTAGCCAAAGAGTTTAGTTTTCAACTCTAAGTGGAAAACAGGGTACTTCAAACTAATTAAATATTACATTGATTAAAAGGTCTCTTGAGGCTTAAGTTAGTACATAGTGTTTTAACAAATAGCGGATTTTGATACAAAAGGAGAGCTACTGAAGTAGGTGATTGGAAATGTGCTTTGAATATCACTGGAACTGATAATACCAATGTCTCCAGCGTTCTCAGAAGAGTGAGATGAAGGACTGAAAGAGTTATCCCTACAGGGTTCCTCTCTGGAAGTAAACATGGTCCACACCAAAGAATGATGAAAAGGTGCAGGTAAATTTCCCTCAGAAAGAGCAAGATCCCCTTATGACCACTAATATCCTATACTGCTCACATCCTCCTCCAACAAGGAACACGTTTTCTTGTCTCCACTCCGATGGTGACATTAGAAAATACTGTTACTAAATACCATGGGGAGACTCAGACTGGAAAACTCCTAGATCTTAAACTGGCTAGAGATCATAGATTCACAAAAATAGGACTGTTTGGGGTGAGGGGGTTGAGCTCAGAAGAATTCTGAGAACTAGAAGCAATGTACAGAGAACAAACCAGCTGAGAAGAAAGGGGGTAAGAATAAAGCTGATATTTTTACTCTTTTCAAAGCTTAACCTTTAATGTTAGAAAGGCATGTTATCCACTCATTCTCTCAGTCCCTTTATTCAATTTATGGTTATTGAGCACTTACTCTGTGCCAAACCTCACGCATTCACATTAAAATAAGTGAAGAAAAGGGAATCAGGAGTGTCAGGAGTGGTATGGGATGGGTTGCAATTTGCAGTAGCATGGTCAGGATGGGCCTCATGGAGAGGGTGACATTTGATCATAGATGAAGGAGGTGAGCTTGGTCAAAAGTTAGACAACAGCAATAATCACAAGGACAAGCACCTGCCTAGGACTGACTCCTTTTGGTAATGAACCACTTAAAGGCCTGATGCTGGAATCTGAGCAACAGATTTGCGGCCAAATCTGCTCATGACGCAGAATTATCAAGAGCTCTCACATTTCCCCGGATCCACTCCCTATTTTGTTCCACTCCCAAGGAATTTTTTCTCGACTTGTAAACATAGGAATGTAGGAGGTAGAAAGCTCTTTACATAAAACAGAAATCTACCCAATACAAAAGACCACTATTAAAACAATAACATAAATACACACAGGTTCTATTAATAGTTACTTCCTCAGCACGTTTCCTCTCACTAGACACCCCACCTCATCTCGTTCTCTTTTTTTTCAATATCTGGAATCTTCTAACACTTAATAAAACAGTTAATGACCTCAAAGCAGGACCTGCTACATAATTTGTGAGGTCCCGTACAAGATGAACATGTGGGGATCCCTGCTCAAAAAGTGTTCAGAATTTCAAGGTGGTAACAGCAGAAGTTTAAAAGCATTCAGACTAAACACTGGGCCCTTCTGAGCATGGTGCCCTCATGTATGACTTCACAGGTCACATGTCCAAGAAGCCCAGGCTGCTGGCCAGGTACATTTTTTTTCCCTGTTCATTCTTCCTGTACAAATGAGAGCATGAAAACAAGTGCAAGCCAGCCTGGATCTTGACAGAAGTTAGACCTTAACATGTGTTTGGATCGCTGTGTTATTTAGAGTTCTAAGGACTCCTTAAAGTAATAATGACTAAAAGGAAGCATAATGAACCATTGTTCCACTGTACCTCGCGGTTAAGACAAAGTTACAGGAAGAGTTCCCAATTTGTCATGAGCATCCCAAGACATTCACATAAAGATGGTATGTGGAGATACAGGAATCTCCTAAGTAAAGATGTCCTGTGCCACTATATTCAAACAATAAAGCCTCCGCACAATTTTCCACAGTGCTATACTGAGATTACATGTTTCTTCCAGAGAGGGAAAGGTTTCTTCAAACAAAAGTACTATACCACATTTCTTTGCCAAACATAATAGCCCACCCACAAAGGAGACCATGTGATGAGGTATAAAAATTTTGATAGCTTATTAAGGAAACTGCCTTTTGATAACCAGGGGTGGTTTTTCCAGTGTGCTACAGAGCGATAATGCTACTTTGCAAAGTCCTCTACTGACAAGGATCCCCACGAACTTTCTCGACATTACTAGAGGGTGAAAAGGAAAAGCTTCTTTTATAGAAAACTGTGATTAAAACAAACCAGAGAGTAAGTCTAACAAAAGTCTAAACAAGTACAGCATAGTTCAGGCTAAAACCAAAACAGAGCTTCCACTTCCTAATCTAAAGTCTCAAACTACCTAGCTTCTCTTGAAATAAAATAAGAATATTTTAATTTTTAATTTATTTAAACGGCAGTGGTGTCATTCTCGGGAGCTCAAGAAGTTTCCTCACCAGGAACCCTGTGACATGTCTATTTTTCTAAAACACCATAGGAGCAGTTTGAGTGAGATCTGAACTTACGGTTTTTATGTAAAACCCCAGTGACTGGATTCACTCTAACCATTTCAGACATAGAGCCAGGTTATTTTCTGAACCTCTGGCTTCTGTCTTAAGCATCAAGTTTTCAATGTGTAACTGCATCAATGATTGATATGGGGTGATACAACATGTTAAAAGGAGCTACAAGAGATACTCAAAATCAATCTATGCTAACAAATATAGATATAAAGACATATCCTAAGCACAAGAATTCTGCGATTAAAAATAATAATAACACCAAACTCCCAGTCCATCCCTCCCCCATCCCCCTCTCCCTTGGTAACCATAAGTCTGTTCTCTATGTCCATGAGTCTGTTTCTGTTTTGTAAATAAGTTCATTTGTGTCACATTTTAGATTCCACAAATAAGTGATATCCTATGGTATTTGTCTTTCTCTTTCTGACTTACTTCACTTAGTATGATAATATCTAGGTCCATCCATGCTGCTGCAAATGGCATTATTTCATTCTTTTTTATGGCTGAGTAATACTCCGAGGTATATATGTACCACATCTTCTTTATCCTTTCATCTAATGATGGACATTTAGGCTGTTTCCATGTCTTGGCTATTGTGAATAGTGCTGCTATGAACATAGGGGTGCATGTATCTCTTTGAATTATAGTTTTAGGAGTTTGGGGTTAGTAGATGCAAACTATTACATATAGAATGGATAAACAACAAGGTGCTACTGTATAGCACAGGGAACTATATTCAACATCCTGAGATAAACCATAATGGAAAAGAATATTAAAAAGAATATATATATATATATAAGCTGAATCACTTTGCTGTACAGCAGAAATTAACACAACATTATAAATCAACTGTACTTCAATTTTTTTAAAAAAGATGGAAAAAATAGGGCTTCCCTGGTGGCGCAGTGGTTGAGAGTCCGCCTGCCGATGCAGGGGACACGGGTTCGTGCCCCGGTCCGGGACGATCCCACATGCCGCGGAGCGGCTGGGCCCGTGAGCCATGGCCGCTGAGCCTGCGCATCCAGAGCCTGTGCTCCTCAACGGGAGAGGCCACAACAGTGAGAGGCCCGAGTACCGCAAAAAAAAAAAAAAAAGATGGAAAAAATAATAACAGTTTGGGGTTAACATATACACATTACTATATATAAAATAGATAACCAACAAGGACCTACTGTGTAGCACAGGGAACTATCCTCAGTATCTTGTAATAACCTATAATGGAAAAGAATCTGAAAAAGAATATATATATATAAATATATATATATATATATATAAAACTGAATCACTTTGCTGTACACTTGAACACATTGTAAATTATACTTCAATTTAAAAAATAATAATAACCTATTCTTGCATAGCATTTAGACTTTAAAAATAAAAACAAAAACTTTCACATTCATTATCTCATTTGTCCAAACAGTCGTATGAGTATTTTCAAAAGCAGATGTTGCCATCCCCCTTTTATAGGTGAAAAACCTAAGACCAAGGAAAGCTAAGGGATTAGTTAAATAGTAGAAAATGGCAGAGTCTCTGCTCATAACATCACAATAAATTCTAGTAAACTTCAAAACCATAAACCTCACCCTTGTTCAGAACTTCCTCTGTTGTTCACTCTTAATAAAGTTTGAAGTGGAACAAAGAGAAGAATCTATGGAAGTTCTACTTCATGTAATCCCCTTTTTTAACCCAAACCAGTCCTTCACACCCTGAAGTCTCCTCTCCTCTTCCCCAGGCTGATAGGAGTAGAAGTGGGAAAGGAAAGAATGTGATGCCATTGCAGAAGCATTTGTTATTGCTTTAACAGGATTGGGACAGAATCATTTTTCGGAGCATCCCATATTCTAAGCCTCGGTTACCTTCTCCCCATCCCACTTCCACTACATAGTCTCTTCCCTTCCAGCCAGGATTTCTTAAGGCAAAGACATTGTTGCATCTCTCACAGCTCCCCCCAACACCGAGCTCCACATTAGCTGGAGCCCAAAAAACCCATTATGAATAAGTGAATGAGTGAATACCATCAAGCTGAAAGGAGGGAGACGGCTAACGATTGTCCACCCAGCTAACAGATTTTTTTTTTTTTACTGAAGACATGGCCAAGTTTACCATCACCCTTTGATTATTCAGGAGTTTGTTTTGTGTTTATCCTTGTTTTGTTTTGTTTTGTTTTGTCACAATTCATTAGAACAAACAGGAAAGGGTAGACAAAGGAATAAAAGAGTAGAACATAAACCACATTCTATTTAGAGATCTGTCAGAATTTGTTGTAAAGCTGGGAAAAAAGACTAAATTTACTAAATAAAATGAGGTTTAGAAAATTTGTGCTTTTTAATTCACCCCATAAGTAGCAGTGATAACTACATCCAATTCCCATGGCTAACATATGAATTAGGGTTTTTCAAAGCTAAATTCAGAAATAATCATAGGACCAGGAGAAAACTTAGAGATTTCATCCACATTCCCATCCGCATTGTACCATGCTCAAGAGATGCTCATCCAGTTTCTCCTTGAGCACTTCCAATATCAGGTGGATTAATACCTCCCAAAATACCCTATTCCATTTGAGAACAACTCTCTGTGTTAAGAGTTCTGACATAATGTGGCAGAATCTAGTTTCCTTTAACTGCTTCCCAATCATGACTCTAGCCATTGAAGCTGTACAGCTTTATTTTCTTGATTTCAATCATTCCTCATATCACAGGCTCATTCTAGACACTCTTTTAAATGTCAGTGTCACTCTTAAAATTTGATGCTGAGAGTTAAACAGAACACTCTGACCAGTACAGAGACCTTACTGCTATAATTTCCCTTGTTTGGCTAATCGTATTTCTACAGATATATTTGGGAAGTGATAAGGAGTAGTATAAGGAGCATTATATTTGGAATTATAGAAAATTAGGATCAATAGCAATTCCAACACTAGACCAACTTTATGACTTGGGGAAGCTGATAAACTCTCTGGTCCTCACTTCAGTGTCTCTAAAATTAATAATGAATTAACCTGAAAGCTCAGTATTCAGATACACAATGAATATACAAAAATCAATAGCTTTCTGAAAAACAATAATTAGTCAGAAATTGTAATATGAAAACATCCCATTCCTGATAGCTACATTTTTTTTTAAACTGTTGAAACCTAAAAATAATCCTATTTAGAAAATGTGCAGAATTTATATGAAGAAACCTTTATGTTTTTATACCTACTAAGGAACTGTGCAGGATATATATAGTGAAACTTTACTAAGTGATATAATATATATGTCTAGAGAAGCACACCATTCCTTGAGGTAAAGTTTGAATACAAAAAAGCTGTCATATATTTTCAAATTTATTTTAAGCTTAATGCAATTCTGATCAAAATCTCTAACGAGGCATTCTTGTTCACTTCTGATGGCACCATGAAATTGCTAAAACAGGATGATTTGGCAATTGGTAAAAGAAAACTCAAAAACTGTTTTACCCTTTGACCAAAAATTTCATTAACAAGGAAATTTATATAAAGAAAAATAAGAGATGCATACAAGATGGATTCCTAAGATGTTCATAGCATAATAAAATCCTTTCTTATAGTATATAGTACAAAAGTGGAAGCAAATTCAACGTCCAAAAATAGGCACTAGTTGAATAAACACAGTGCAAATATATATGTGTGTATATATATGCATGTATGTGAAATAGAATAATGCGCATCCATTAAAAATAATTTAGAGGGCTTCCCTGGTGGCGCAATGGTTGAGAGTCCGCCTGCCGATGCAGAGGACACGGGTTCGTGCCCCGGTCCGGGACGATCCCACATGCCGCGGAGCGGCTGGGCGCGTGAGCCATGGCCGTTGAGCCTGTGCGTCCGGAGCCTGTGCTCCACAACGGGAGAGGCCACAGCAGTGAGAGTCCCGTGTACCGCAAAAATAATAATAATAATAATAATTTAGAAAACTATTTAATGACATGGTATATCATTATGTTCATGATATATTAAAAAAATAAGATTACTAAGTGTGTAACATACAATTCAAATTTTATATGAGCTATAATATATCATGCAGATGTAAATCATATATAACAGTAGCGATCTCTGATTATCTCTGGATAAAGATAATTACTATTAGAAGTAACTTTTAAAATTCCATCAGGGTGTGTGGTTTTTTTGTTTGTTTGCTTGTTTGGTTGCTTGGTTGTTGATTTTTTTTTTTTTTTTTTTTGGCTTGGTAGGGAGTGATGAAGCATAAGGAATTGGTTGAGTTTTCAATTTAGTTTCTATTGGAATGTAACAAAATGATTCCAAAGTCCAACTGGAAAAATAAACTACTGCTACTAATTAAGACATTTTAAAGAAAAGCAACAAAGGAAAGCTTGCCCAATAAAATGTTAAATTATCTCATTGGTGCTACATAGTACCAAAATCTATAACTAAAGACACTATACAGATAACCTAGAGCCAGGCCCTAATGTACATTTTTTTGTGTGTAAATGATAAAAGTTAGTAAATGATAAAATTAGTTAACAAAAAAAGTAAATCAATAGGAAAGAATTCTTTGATAAAACTTCAGATTTAGTTTAAAATTTGGGGAAAAAATATTAGACCCTCAGCATTTACCATAAATCAAAATTAATTAGGCTGGATTTAAGAGATTTTTTTAAACTCTTTAGGAAACTGGAAGAAAATATGAGTGAATAATTACTGTATCTCAGATAGTAAAAGATATTAAAAACATAAAAGCAATAGGAAAGGGCTTCCCTGGTGGCTCAGTGGTTGAGTGTCCTCCTGCCGATGCAGGGGACACGGGTTCGTGCCCCGGTCTGGGAAGATCCCACATGCCGCGGAGTGGCTGGGCCTGTGAGCCATGGCCGCTGAGCCTGCGTGTCCAGAGCCTGTGCTCCGCAACGGGAGAGGCCATAACAGTGAGAGGCCCGCATACCGCAAAAACAAAAAACAAAACAAAACAAAAAAACGCAACAGGAAAAATCTTTCAGTAATTCTAGGAACACCATAAATAAAATTTAAAGGCAAATAGGAAAAATTATTTACAACTAGTATGGCAAACAAAAGGTTACTATTCCTAATTCAAAGAGTTCTTACAAATTGTTGATTAATTAATAAGCTTTACCCAAAAATAGGTAGCCATCACAAACAGGAAATTTTAAAAAATAAATAATACAAATAGCCAAGAAAATTATGAAAAATATTTGACCACACTAATATCAGAAATCTGATTAAGACATCAAGATAAGACACTATTTTTGCTCTACTTATATTGCTAAAGGATCTTTTACTTATAATATTCCTAATTAGAGTGAGGTAATGGGCACTGTTTTGCAGAAATATAAGTTAAAATAACTCTTCATTGAAGTTCTTTTACCAATCCGCATCAAGAATTTTTAAAACATCCGTACCCCTTGACGAGCTAACTAAATTCTAGGGACCAATAGTGAGGAAATAATCAGACAAAAGTGGTCAAAATTTTACAAATAAGGAACTTTATCATACAACTACTTATAACAGCAAAAGATTCAAAACAACCTAAAAGGCAGAAAAAGGGAGACTGATTAAGCAAATTACAATATTCTGAATAAAATTCAATATTTTTATTAATAAAATTCAATTAAATGAGAAATGCTCATGACACAATATTAAGTGCAAAAGGTGGAACGCAAAACTGTGTGTATTGGCGTCCTTGCGTGGTTTTCACATGTGTGTCTGTATAAATTTGCATATCTGTGTTTTGGGTACACTGAAGAAACATTGGAATAAAATGCACCAAAATGTACATAGTAGTTACTTCTAAAGTAGTGGGAGTATAGGAGATTTTTATATTCTTCTTTAAAGTCGTCTAGATTTTTCAACTGTTCTGCAATTAACATATCCTATAAGTTTCATAGGGTACATTTATTAATAATAAAATTAATCATTAATTTGGGTCCCTTTTTCCTACCAGACAAGATGTTTGAAATCTTGGATTAGTCATCTTCTATTTCATTGGTTCCCAAACCGGGCTGTTCATTACAGTTGCCTGGAGCAGCTTCTAGCAACAAGTCTTCCAGTGCACACCCACTTCACCCTTGAAATTCTGGTTCAGAAAATTAGCTAAATATGTTTATGTTTACTTTTTTATTGGGCTTAGTTTTTGTTTTTTTTTTATACAGCAGGTTCTTATTAGTCATCAATTTTATACACATCAGTGTATACATGTCAATCCCAATCACCCAATTCAGCACACCACCATCCCCACCCCCCCACCGTTTTCCCCCCTTGGTGACTATACGTTTGTTCTCTACATCTATGTCTCAACTTCTGCCCTGCAAACCGGTTCATCTGTACCCTTTCTCTAGGTTCCACATATATGCACTAATATACGATATTTGTTTTTCTCTTTCTGACTTACTTCACTCTGTATGAAAGTCTCTAGATCCATCCACGTCTCAACAGATGACTCAATTTCGTTCCTTTTTATGGCTGAGTAATATTCCATTGTATATATGTACCACAACTTCTTTATCCATTCGTCTGTCGATGTGCATTTAGGTTGCTTCCATGACCTGCCTACTGTAAAAAGTGCTGCAATGAACATTGGGGTGCATGTGTCTTTTTGAATTATGGTTTTCTCTGGGTATATGCCCAGTAGTGGGATTACTAGATCATATGGTAATTCTATTTTTAGGTCTTTAAGGAACCTCCATACTGTTCTCCATAGTGGCTCTATCAATTTACATTCCCACCAACAGTGCAAGACGGTTCCCTTTTCTCCACACCCTCTCCAGCATTTGTTGTTTGTAGATTTTCTGATGATGCCCATTCTAACTGGTGTCAGGTGACACCTCATTATACTTTTGATTTGCATTTCTCTAATAATTAGTGATGTTGAGCAGCTTTTAATGTGCTTCTTGGCCATCTGTATGTCTTCTTTGGAGAAATGTCTATTTAGGTCTTCTGCCCATTTTTGGATTGGGTTGTTTGTTTCTTTAATATTGAGCTGCATGAGCTCTATTTTTTTTTTTTTTTTTTTTTGCAGTACGCGGGCCTCTCACTGCTGTGGCTCCTCCCATTGTGGAGCACAGGCTCCAGACACACAGGCTCAGCGGCCATGGCCCATGGGCCCAGCTGCTCCATGGCATGTGGGATCTTTCTGGACTGGGGCACAAACCCGGGTCCCCTGCATCAGCAGGCGTACATCAACCACTGTGCCACCAGGGAAGCCCCTGCATGAGCTCTTCATATATTTTGGAGATTAATCCTTTGTCTGTTGATTCATTTGAAAATACTTTCTCCCATCCTGAGGGTTGTCTTTCCATCTTGTTTATGGTGTCCTTTGCTGTGCAAAAGCTTTTAAGTTTCATTAGGTCCCATTTGTTTATTTTTGTTTTTATTTCCAATACTCTAGGAGGTGGATCAAAAAAGGTCTTGCTGTGACTTATGTTAAGGAGTGTTCTTCCTATGTTTTCCTCTAAGAGTTTTATATTGTCCTGTCTCATATTTAGATCTTTAGTCCATTTTGATTTTACTTTTGTGTATGGTGTTAGAGAGTGTTCTAATTTCATTCTTTTACATGTAGCTGTCCAGTTTTCCCAGCACCACTTATTGAAGAGACTGTCTTTTCTCCATTGTATATCTTTGCCTACTTTCTCATAGATTAGTTGACCATAGGTGCATGGGTTTATCTCTGGGCTTTCTATCTTGTTCCATTGATCTAAGTTCCTGTTTTTGTGCCAGTACCATACTGTCTTGATGAATGTAGCTTTGTAGTATAGTCTGAAGTCAGGGAGTGTGATTCTTCCAGCTCCATTTTTTTCCCTCAAGACTGCTTTGGCTATTCAGGGTCTTTTGTGTCTCCATACAAATTTTAAGATTACTTGTTCTAGTTCCGTAAAACATGCCATTGGTAATTTGATAGGGATTGCATTGAATCTGTAGATTGCTTTGGGTAGTATAGTCATTTTCACAATATTGATTCTTCCAATCCAAGAAAATGGTATATCTCTCCATCTATTTGTATCATCTTTAATTTCTTTCATCACTGTCTTATAGTTTTCTGCATACAGGTCTTTTGTCTCCCTAGGTAGGTTTATTCCTAAGTATTTTATTCTTTTTGTTACAATGGTAAATCGGAGTGTTTCCTTAATTTCTCTTTCAGATTTTTCATTAGTGTATAGGAATGCAAGAGATTTCTGTGCATTAATGTTGTACCCTGCAACTGTACCAAATTCATTGATTAGCTCTAGTAGTTTTCTGGTGGCATTTTTAGGATTCTCTATGTACAGTATCATGTCATCTGCAAAGAGTGACAGTTTTACTTCTTCTTTTCCAATTTGTATTCCTTTTATTTCTTTTTCTTCTCTGATTGCCGTGGATAGAAGTTCCAAGACTATGTTGAATAATAGTGGTGAGAGTGGACATCCTTGTCTTGTTCCTGATCTTAGAGGAAATGTTTTCACTTTTTCACCATTGAGAATGAAGTTTGCTATGGGTTTGTCATATATGGCCTTTATTATGTTAGAGGTATGTTCCCTCTATGTCCCTTTCTGTAGAGTTTTTATCATAAATCGGTGTTGAATTTTGTCAAAAGCTTTCTCTGCATCTATTGAGATGATCATATGGTTTTTATTCTTCAATTTGTTAATATGGTGTATCACATTGATTGTTTTGCATATATTGAAGAATCCTTGCATTCCTGGAATAAACCTCACCTGATCATGGTGTATGATCCTTTTAATGTGCTGTTGGATTCTGTTTGCTAGTATTTTGTTGAGGATTTTTGCATCTATGTTCATCAGTGATATTGGCCTGTAGTTTTCTTTCTTTGTGACATCCTTGTCTGGTTTTGGTATCCAGGTGATGGTGACCTCATAGAATGAGTTTGGGAGTGTTCCTTCCTCTGCAATTTTTTGGAAGAGTTTGAGAAGGATGGGTGTTAGCTCTTCCCTAAATATTTGATAGAATTCACCTGTGAAGCCATCTGACCTGGACTTTTGTTTGTTGGAAGATTTTTAATCACAGTTTCAATTTCATTACTTGTGATTGGTCTGTTCATATTTTCTGTTTCTGCCTGGTTCAGTCTTGGAAGGTTATACCTTTCTAAGAATTTGTCCATTTCTTCCAGGTTGTCCATTTTATTGGCATAGAGTTGCTTGTAGTAGTCTCTTAGGATTCTTTGTATTTCTGCGGTGTCTGTTGTAACTTCTCCTTTTTCATTCCTAATTTTATTGACTTGAGTCCTCTCCCTCTTTTTCTTGATGAGTCTGGCTAATGGTTTATCAATTTTGTTTATCTTCTCAAAGAACGAGCTTTTAGTTTTATTGATCTTTGCTATTGTTTTCTTTGTTTCTATCTCATTTATTTCTGCTCTGATCTTGATGATTTATTTCCTTCTGCTAACTTTGGGTTTTGTTTGTTCTTCTTTCTCTAGTTTCTTTAGGTGTAAGGTTAGATTTTTTATTTGAGATATTTCTTGTTTCTTGAGGTAGGCTTGTGTAGCTATAAAATTCCCTCTTAAAACTGCTTTTGCTGCATCCCACATGTTTTGGATCATCGTGTTTTCATTGTCATTTGTCTCTAGGTATTTTTTGATTTCCTCTTTGATTTCTTTGGTGATCTCTTGGTTATTTAGTAACATATTGTTTAGCCTCCATGTGTTTGTTTGTTTGTTTTTTGTGTGTGTGTGTGGTACGCGGGCCTCTCACTGTTGTGGCCTCTCCCTTTTGGGAGCACAGGCTCTCCGGATGCACAGGCTCAGCGGCCATGGTTCACGGGCCCAGCTGCTCCGCAGCATGTGGGATCTTCCCAGACCGGGGCACAAACCCACGTACCCTGCATCAGCAGGCAGGTGGACTCTCAACCACTGCGCCACCAGGGAAGCCCTGTGTTTGTACTTTTTACGTTTTTTTCCCTGTAATTCATTCCTAATCTCATAGCATTGTATTCAGAAAAGATGCTTGATATGATTTCAATTTTCTTAAATTTACTGAGGCTTGATTTGTGACCCAAGATGTGATCTATCCTGGAGAATATTCCATGCGCACTTGAGAAGAAAGTGTAATCTGCTGTTTTTGGATGGAATGTCCTATAAATATCAATTAAATCTATCTGGTCTATTGTGTCATTTAAAGCTTCTCTTTCCGTATTTATTTTCATTTTTGGATGATCTGTCCATTGGTGTAAGTGAGGTGTTAAAGTCCCCCACTATTATTGTGTTACTGTCGATTTCCTCTTTTATAGCTGTTAGCAGTTGCCTTATGTATTGAGGTGCTCCTTTGTTGGGTGCATATATATTTATAATTATTATATCTTCTTCTTGGATTGATCCCTTTATCGTTATTTAGTGTCCTTCCTTGTCTCTTGTATCATTCTTTATTTTAAAGTCTATTTTTTCTTATATGAGTATAGCTACTCCAGCTTTCTTTTGATTTACATTTGCATGGAATATCTTTTTCCATCCCCTTACTTTCAGTCTGTATGTGTCCCTAGGTCTGAAGTGGGTCTCTTGTAGACAGCATATATATGGGTCCTGTTATTGTATCCATTCAGCAAGCGTGTGTCTTTTGGTTGGAGCATGTAATCCATTCATGTTTAAGGTAATTGTCAACATGCATGTTCCTATTACCATTTTCTTAATTTTTCTGGGTTTGGTTTTGTAGGTCCTTTTGTTCTCTTGTGTTTCCCACTTAGGGAATTCCTTTAGTATTTGTTGTAGAGCTGGTTTGGTGGTGCTGAATTCTCCTAGCTTTTGCTTGTTTGTAAAGCTTTTGATTTCTCCATCAAATCCGAATAAGATCCTTGCTGGGTAGAGTAATCTTGGTTGTAGGTTCTTCCCTTTCATCACTTTAAGTATAGCATGTCACTCCCTTCTGGCTTGTAGAGTTTCTGCTGAGAAATCAGCTGTTAACCTTATGGGAGTTCCCTTGTATGTTATTTGTTGTTTTTCCCTTGGTACTTTCAATAATTTTTCTTTGTCTTTAGTTTTTGCCAGTTTGATTACTATGTGTCTTGGTGTGTTTCTCCTTGGGTTTATCCTGTATGGGACTCACTGCGCTTCCTGGACTTGGGTGGCTATTTCCTTTCCCATGTTAGGGAAGTTTTCTACTATAATCTCTTCAAATATTTTCTCTGGTCCTTTCTCTCTTCTCCTTCTGGGACCCCTATAATGTGAATGTTGTTGCATTTAATGTTGTCCCAGAGGTCTCTTAGACTGCCTTCATTTCTTTTCATTCTTTTTTCTTTATTCCGTTCCGCAGCAGTGAATTCCACCATTATGTCTTCCAGGTCACTTATCCGTTCTTCTGTCTCAGTTATTCTGCTATTGATTCCTTCTAGTGTAGTTTTCATTTCAGTTAATTGTATTGTTCATCTCTGTTTGTTTTTTCTTTAATTCTTCTAGGTCTTTGTTAAACATTTCTTGCATCTTCTCGATCTTTGCCTCTATTCTTTTTCCGAGGTCCTGGATCATCTTCACTATCATTATTCTGAATTCTTTTTCTGGAAGGTTGCCTATCTTCACTTCATTTAGTTGTTTTTCTGGGGTTTTTGTCTTGTTCCTTCATCTGGTACATAGCCCTCTGCCCTTTAATTTTGTCTATCTTTCTGTGAATGTGGTTTTTGTTCCACAGGCTGCAGGATTGTAGTTCTTCTTGCTTCTGTTGTCTGCCCTCTGGTAGGGGCTTAGTTTTATTTTTCTGTCCCTTATGGGGCATTGGTTTTTTTAAAAAACACAATAAGACAATCACTTTCAAATAAATATTCCTCTCTCTTCACATTTACACAAATTTCCAAAAGAAAAATAATAAGAAATTTTGTCAAAGGTCATACTAAAACCAAGATATACTGAATTCCCATGATCTAGGTTCCTGTGCTCCTCAGTTTCTTTACCTGCATATGGGGGATAAACATGGTCCATACTTCCTAGAGACTTGGGGAAAATTAAATTGATACATTTAAGTGCTCTAAATAGTTCCTGACACATAAAAATCTCTCAATAAATGTTACCTATTGTTACAACCATCATAGTCATCATCATCAGCAGTTCTTAAAAAATTAAGCAAAAGAAATAGTCTTAAATGCTTTGTTTTTAATAACTGAATGCTATCTCTTAGACATTTCTTGTCTAAATACAAGACTGTTTAACAATTCATTCTACAACTTTGCCAGGTATTAACCAATACATTCACCAGTCATTAAATATTCATAATTGACCTTTTTCTCTCTTCAAAAAACTGGGTCATTTGCCACTTTCAGCCTTATGGTGCCTCTTCACTTCACCCAAGATTCCAAGACTACTTGATAATATTTTCCTGTCGTGTCTATAAATTTTTCTGCTCCCTGAAATGAAACCCATTGGAGTCTGAGCAGTTCTGTCTTTAGTGCTTTATATCCTCTTGGGCTTTGATTTCCCTTTAAGCATATTTTTTCTACCCTTTCCAGGATCAAGATTATTCTCCTCAATCAAAAAGAATGGAAGTAAAATAGGAGTGAAGTAGTTCTAGTTTATCTCTGACATGTTGATATTACACTCTGTATCTCAGCAGTAGTCCTTTTGCTCTCAACATAACTTAAATATTGAATATATATATATTTACTTGTACACACAGGCTTTTTGTGTCCTCAGTGTTTTTTACATGCTTCACATCTTGTCAGCCTATATTTGTACCTTATTTACGTATTTGTACATATTTGTACCTATTACAAATGGGTACCACCTGTTTATCTGTATTCTTGGTTTCACGAGCTTTGGGGAAGCTCCCAGTGATATTAAGCTATTTAGTTTGGTTTTGTTTAGTTCTCTTTTCTTTTTACTTGAGATCATTTTTTAATTGGGTATCAACATTTCCATTGGTAAATTGCCCATACTTCATGATCTATCTTCCTTCTTAAAATGCTTGTCTCTTTTTCAAGAAATTTTTAAAATAATTTTTCAAGAATTTTTTTCAAGAATTTAAAAAATCTACTTTCATTGAAATGTAGTAAACCTCTAACTATGCTCAGGATTCAACTCTAGGAGCATTGTGTTAGCACATCCCTTTCCTTCAAGGTTATCATTATATACATTTCACCAGGAAGTTTTGCATTGTTGGTAGTATTTAAATCCAAATAGTAGCTTCTATTATTGTTCTTTTGAGACCTTAAACAGTGAAAATATCAGCAAAGGTAGTCAAGAAGTTACAAGATACTTCTATCAGAATGAATCTGAAACCATTTGCCTAATTGAATTCACAAAGTTCTATTATCAATAATGTCTAATTAATCCCAAAATAAATTTCCATATGGGTTCCCTTCCTCCAATACCTCTTAAATGTAGGTGTTTCATGAAGGCTCTGTCTTTAGCTCTCCTTTACATAAATATGTCTCTTGTCATGCTCTGATGTAGTCTCCTGGCCTCAGCTACCCCTTCCAAAACTCTGGCATCTTTATCTCTAGCTCTGACTTCCCTTCCGATCTAGCTCCATCCAACATTTCAACTACCTGCCAGATTATTCCACCAGGTTGTTCCAAAGACACCTCAACCTTGGTGTGAATCATCATCTTCCCTCCCAAACTCTCTTTCTTCTCCTGAATTTCCTATTTCTATTAGTGATTCTGTTCTCCTCTCAGTTTACCTGGATATAAAAGCCTTATACCCCATTTGACCTCTTCCTCTCCTGCATCCATATGTCATCAGTTGCCAAGTCCTGCTAATTTTAACTCCTTGGTATCTCTGACATCCACACCCTCTGTTACCTCTTGTTCAAGCTCTCTTGATCTTATGTATGAGTTGTAGCCTAACTGATTATCCCTTTCAAGTTGTCCTCCTTCAGTATCTATAAATCAGGCTATTTTAAGCTTCTTAAAACATGGTTTTAATTCTATTATTCCTCTCCCTCTGAAAACCTTTCATTGCTCCCTATCTCAATATGTAAATAAATTCTAAACTCCTTTCCCTGCTTTTTAGTATTCTCTATTAAGGATTTATCCTCATCTCATTTTCTTATTTCGTTTCCCTCTACTCTCTGTATGACAACTTGGATTCCGGACTTGCTATTCCAAATAATGTCCCAATTTTCTACAACAGGCCTTTGCTCACAATGAGCTCTAGAGGTGAATGCCCTTCCTCCCCACCCCCAGCCCTCCAGCAACTACCCAACATACTCTATTTGGATGCTACTTGAAAGCCTCTCCTAACCAGATCATCTAGAAACAACCACTCCCTTTCGCCCCTCAACTCTCACAAGACCTCACTTGTGCCTTAGTAATGACATTTATCACTTATTTCTTAGACTATAGTTCCTTGCACAAATGATTTTCCTTCTTAAAGACAATGTAACCTCCTTGGTGAAAGTATCTACTTCTGAATAATTTTCAAACATAGCACAACTCTTAACATCACCTTAGCATAGCATTTATAGAGAAGTTCCTAAGTGCTGAATAAATTAAAAATTATATAACTCAGGATCAATCCTGCCTTCTTGATAGATTCAAGCATTTTAGAATATTAGCTAATCATTAATCAATAATATCTCTAAAATACTCACACTCCTAAGTATTGTGCTTACTTTTATCAAGTATGTGATTGTAGTAATATCAATGAATCATAGATGGTCACAAAAGCTTTATAGTTGTACAATTTTACTAAATTAATTTTCAAAACAATTAAGAGCTAGGCTTTTACAGAACTGGAATCTGTGGGTGTCAGCTGCTAAAATATTCCAAGTCAGACAGCTGAAACTCTAGGCAATTGTTCATTGAACAAAACGTCTTTACTAGTTGAACACTGAAGAAGTAAACAGGACTTCTCTGGTGGTGCAGTGGTTAAGAATCCGCCTGCTAATGCAGGGGACATGGGCTCGAGACCTGGTCGGGGAAGATCCCACATGCCGTGGAGCAACTAAGCCCGTGCGCCACAAGCACTGAGCCTGCGCTCTGGAGCCCGTGAGCCACAACTACTGAAGCCTGCGCGCCTAGAGCCTGTGCTTGGCAACAAGAGAAGCCACCACAATGAGAAGCCTGCGCACCACAACGAAGAGTAGCTCCTGCTCGCTGCAATTAGAGAAAGCCCGCACATAGCGACGAAGACCCAACGCAGCAAAAAATAAATAAATTTATTTTAAAAAAAAAGTAAACAGAAATATATGTTATTACGAAGTGAAAGAGTGGCATGGACATATATACACTACCAAATGTAAAATCAGTAGCTAGTGGGAAGCAGCCACTTAGCACAGGGAGATCAGCTCGGTGCTTTGTGACCACCTAGAGGGGTGGGATAGGGAGGGTGCGAGGGAGACTCAAGAGGGAGGAGATATGGGGATATACGTATATGTATAGCTGATTCACTTTGTTATAAAGCAGAAACTAACACACTATTATAGAGCAATTATACTCCAATAAAGATGTTGAAAGAAAAGAAATATATGTTATTCATAATGGTTAACGGTAATAAATATCTGACGTGCTGGATTATGACAAGTGTATATAGAGATGCTCAAGCTTCTGGGAAATTCTGGGAAGCAGATGGTATTTCAATAAAAATCCATTTATTCCATGATAATTGGGAAGGAAGTAGCTGGCTATGATAACTTTTGGTATACTAGCAATAGAACTACATGTAAAACTTATAATTTATTCTGCCATAATGAAACTAAATTGTTGCCATATATTTTTCAGTAATGCTTATAGATCTTTATGAAATTTGGCAAAAGGATAATAACTTGCTGCTGATGAATACCTTATGAGGAAAAGTACTCCTATGTTAAAATAGAGTCATGCCCATAACATTATAAAATTACCTTCTTAACTTCCTAGACTGATATGAGACAGGCATCACATTACCTCTGAGTGACAAAACATTGGTATTCCTTAGCAACCCTTCGATAAGCATCGTGTTGCCAAAACACTTAGACGCCCTGCCTCTACCCACAGCTTTCATTACCTTATCACTAACCTCAGGATGAAACAAACAACCCAAACTGGTTACCGGCAGTGGTGGGGAAGTGTTGCTGGGTTCAGCAGTCACAGTCACACACACATAATGTGATCTTTTCTATGGGCTGTCCACTGAGAGAGATGGGCGGTTGCAGGGAACTAAAAATGTGCTTCTTTCTAATGAGGGGCCCTCCTCCGGCGCTGGTTGTGCTGGCCTCCAGACCTCAGTACTTCCCGATAGACAGGGCAATGGGGAAGGTGTGAGAAGCTAGACTAATTTCCCACTCAGGGAAATGGTATAGTGAATTGGCTAAGAGGCTGAACTCAGATTGCCTGACTTCAAATCCTGGCTCTGCCACTTACTAGTTGTGAGAACCTGGACTGGTTAGTTAATCTCCAGAAACTTCCATTTCCTCTTCTATAAAATGAAAATACTACAATATCTCTTTATTGTCATGACTATTAAGTGTAATATTATTATATCTCTGTTATTATGACTATTAAGTTAAATAGTGCCTGAAAAATACTTACCAAAATGTTTGGCACAATAAGTTTAAACTATTACCAACATTTGCTCGGTAACAGTTTTGAGATATAATGGAGAACTGACTCACAGAGGTCTTCATAGTTTTTATTCCTAATGACCAGATTTCATCCAAACAAACAAGTGAATCTGAATATCGATGCGTGTTGCCTAGCTCTTTTTTTTTTCCAAAAGAGCTGTTTATGAAAGTTAAAAAACAATACAGGCAAGGTCATATACACTTCTTACACACAAAGAGAAACATGACATAAATTTGGACAGCAATGTATTTTCAAATGAATGCTGTTACATTCAACAAATATACCTGAACTTATGCATCAAAAAGGAGATTTACCTTCAAAAGAGTCACATCAGGAAGCCATGCACTTGTTTCAATAACGCTGCCAAATATTTTTGGAACTCTTCCTTCTAAATTACCTCCTGAGCCTGCTTCAAATTCTTTTAGATGTCTTCATTGGAAACAAATGTTTACCTTTGGGAGTTTTCAATTTTGAAAGCAGATTTAGAAACAACTCATAAATAAGATGGAGGATAATGTCACCTCTGGTCAAAAAATAAGGAAATAAGGGCCTTTTTGCATGGCTTGTAAAACATCTCAAACAACTCCAGACAGGGAATCTCTAAAACATTTCAGACCAATGGAACCATTATCAGAAGTAGTGTGTTGCTTTCTGTGTGATTAACGGATTACATGTTTATTTACTTAATTGTATTAAACAAATACTTGTAGAGCACTATGTGTCAAGCCCTGTTCTAGGAGCCTTTGCATATATTAGCTAATTTAATGCTCATCTTATGAGGTAGATGCCCTTATTACTTCCATTTTACAGATGAGGTAATGAGGCACAAAGTTAAGGGTTTTGTTCCAGGACACACAGCTAGTTAATGGCAGAGCCAGAAATTGAAACCAGGCTTTCTATATAGTATAGAGGCTATATTTTCTAAAAAGTACAACTTCTGTGTATAGATAGTTATTCTATCTGGGATTTTAAGGTATTGCAAATTTAAACTTGGTGAAAGATACTATACCTCTCCATGAATTTTTTTAACCTCTGCTAGAAGCCCTCTTAGTGTTAACATGCATTATCTGATCCTTCTTTTTTCTCTCTCTCTCTGCCCATAGCAAGGTTTACAGGAGGTAACAGTCTCACTTTCTAGTTTCCTCGTGTTCTATTGCTCTGTAGGCTATCCTGTTTTCCCACATAAGCAGATCTTTTACCCAGCAGTTTCTTCAGCCTTATGCCAGGAACAGTCTCTCTCCTCACAATGTTTCCTCATGCCTATTTCAAAACTCCCTCCTTAAAATTCACATTTTCCATTGCATCTCTAAGGAGCTCAATCTTGTTAGACTTAATGGGGAAGATAGAAAAGATGAGTGAGGAAGGAAAGACATTAAAATATTTTTCAATTCTCTTTGAAAAAGCACCTTATATCATTTTCCATCAGTAAAATGCTTTGAATGCCTCACTTTGCTCTCCTTTGCCTTGAAATAGGAGTTTCCAAAGCAGCTTCATACCAATGCCAAGAGCATACCACTGGTCAGCCATTCGATAATGACAACATCCCCAAGGAAACATACTTAAGCAAACTGAAAAAAAATAGATTATGCTGGAACACTTTTTATTTCAGGATAAAAGAAAAATACAGGAAGAAATCTCACAGAAGCGTTTGAAAATAGAGGAAGAAAAACTAAAGCACCAGCATTTGAAGGTAACTTATGACTTTAATTTCATTTCAATGATTTTGCATTCAAATATTCTAATTGCACTCAAATTTCAGTAGTAAAGATGCTTTAGGAAGGAAAAAAATTCCAACAGTTATACTAACACCCTAATAACCATAAGGGAAGCCAATAAGCTAGTAATATTTGCATATGAGACTAATACCTCCTGGCAAACATGTGGAAAATTGAAAACATGTTTTTATTACTTTTACCCTTTTTTACTGAATTTCCTCACTTTCTTGGGTAACCTTGAGAATTCAGTCTTGATAGTTTGGCCCTGAATACAGTCTTGCTTAACATCCCTTGGGAGTGGATCCAGCTGGGAAGTCCATTTTGAAATCAATGAAAAGCCAGCCCTTACCCAGGGCATGCAAAGCAGACAGTGTCTGGCCTGCTCAAGGATGCTCGTATTCAAAAGCTCAGTGCGATGAATTCAATGTTGTTTGAGTGTGGTTCAAGGTTCTGTTTTATTTTGTTTTGACAGAACATGAGATCATAACCAAAAATAAACCTCCATTTTTAAAATCAGACTTTACATCTTTCATGGGTGTGGTCATTTTGTAATTTAAGCACACTGAGTCTCACATTTTATTATGTAGCTTAGTCATAGGGTGCAACCAAATGACAAACAGGAGCTCCTTGTGAACAGGCCCAAGCAGGAAACTACCTACCTGGCAGGGCTTCTGTCGATAGATGTAATAAATCCCTCAGTGAAACAATGCCGCACACTCGTGGGGTCTACAATCTTTTGGTAAACTTGCCGAATTCAGCTAAGTCCATCTTTCTGATGGATCAAGTAACCACCTCTTGAGAGAAAAAAGACACAGGTTAGGATTCCAATTAGCCTCAGCGCTCTGGATTCTGTTTGCTTCTTTGCTCCTATACAAATTGACATTTCCAATGTTTGATGAATAATTTCAATACGTAGTCAGCCTGCTATCCTTACAGTTTGTCACATTGAATTTACATGAGTAGGAGACATAGCCAAGACATGCCGTGTGTACTCCCAGAAAAATCAATGAAATAACAAATTTTACCAAGTCATTGTGATACAAGTCAAATGAAGTCAAAAGCAAGTCTACAACAATTTTTGAGATAGGCAATTTCTAACTCCAAAATCTCCCTCTCTCTCTCTCTCTCTTTCACACACAAACATACACACACACACACACACACACACACACAATTTGGATCTCACAGTGAACTAATTACTGCTTCTGCGTAATTGCTATCCTTGCAGAATGAGTAGCCAAACAACATTAGAGTTCACAGTAGAAAAAAAGTTTTATATATCCTCTCTGTTCATTCTAGGAAGTAAGTTTCACACAGGAAAACACACATTCTAACACACTGAGAGGTCCATTTCTGAAGTGACACCTCATTTCAATAATTAACAAAAACAGTCCGAAAAGTAATATATACTGTTCCCTATAGGTTTGCTTTCTGGATCCCAGAAGACCTCTTCTAATCCAATCCAGTCAAAGCATGTATCATGCTTTGGACTGCAGTACACAGTTGTGCAGATGGTATACTGCGTAAAGTTACCTGAGACAGGGGGGTGCTGAAATCCTGCCCATACTCCCTTGGAACAGTGCACTCTGGCACAGGGCTGCTTCTGTCTGGAGGACAAAGTTTCTTTCTCTCTGCACAAAAGTGCTGTCCACCTTCCCAAGCTGTGCACTGACCTGAAGGAGTAGGAGTGGGGAACTGTACCTTTTCCTAATTTGCATATTAATGCCTTAGAGACCAGCGGTAGCCTTGAGAGTTGTAGCCCTTCTGCTTGCAACCTACTGGGAAATTCAAGGTTAAGTAAATAATTAGTACAAGTTAAAGGATGATTTTTTTTAATTTAAGCATAAGTGTAAGCATTAGTAATTCTTTAATCTGGGGTGGCCAAAAAAAGTTCTGTTAAAGGTGTGGGATGTAACCTGAGTCTTAACTGATAAGTAGAAAACCTTCAGTCAATAAACATTTATTAAGTACCTATTATGTACAAGGTACTAAGCTGGACATGAAGAATATAAAATAAGTTTGATCTGTGCCCTTAAATGGTAACTGACACATAAACTCATAATGACATTTATACTGTGATGAACACTATATTCAAGGCATCAACTGCAAAGGGAACATAGAGGAGAGAATGGCTGTTTCAGTAAGTACATTCTTCCAAGTTCTGCAGAAAATGGTTGGCTATTCCAACAGCAACTAGGCACAATTCCAAAATAGGGTTCAAAAATGTGCAGAAGTGTTCTAAAAATTGATTCCAAAATATCTTCACCAAGTCAAAAAAGCTCTGTTGGCTTCTGCAATTACCAGCCTTTCTTTTTATTTTCTTCTTCATCCATTTGTCTCCATTCCAGTGACTATCCTCACCACTTTCCCGATTGCAAATTATTTCATTACATGTCAATGACTCACTTTGAACAACACAAATGTAAATATTTACAAAGTGCTCCTTCTGTGTGAGCAGTACACACACTTCAAAATAGTTGTGGTAACTCACTCTAATATCCTTTAGCTCTGGAACCTGACATTCATACCAATGACATCCTGGAAAGGGAGTTTCCACGGCCATTAACAGCATTCTCACATTCAAACATTCTGAGACTTGTCCACTCTTGATCTTTTTGCCTAGTACTCAACCTAGAAAACTTTTCTGGAAGTCCATTTAAATCATGGTATGAAAAACTAATTTATTCTTAATGTCTCCTATAACTGCTGTGCAGAATATAGAAGTGTTTCAAGAAAACCTTTCCCTAAAAGACTGCCAAAAGATCTACTACCTGTGTATCACTTATATTTTTATTTAGTTACTATGGCTTTTGATTCTGAATGTCATTGTTGTGAAATAGATTTTATTCTATTCCTCAATCTCATAGACTAAAGCATAAGTCTAAACTGTGACATAAAAGCAAAATAACTGTCTTGTGGTTACCACAATATGTGATTATACCATATCATTCTGATTGTACATCTAAATTATATATTTTATATTTAGAGGCAAAAAGTTCTCTGCCAGAGTTAAATGACAATTCCTGAACTATGAACAAAGCTTATAAGGCTAAAATTAAAATTATTCTTAGTCCTAACCAGACTAAGAACCAAGAATGAAGCCCCAAGATAACATAATTATGTCACAGGAGCCATTCTCCACCCTCTACAACTCAGCATCATAAGACCATCCCATCTGAGTGTTTCTTACAGTGATATGGATGTAACTGACTGAAACTATCCTTGCAGGTGGTTTGTAAGAACTGTAATTTACTTTGATGGATGTCATCTATATTATTTACTGTGCATTAGCTATCATCATATTCCATCAAATAAAAATAAACTAAAATCAAGGTAAATTCTTAAATGCTGATATATTGAGATTTTCTTGGCATATTATCAGGAAATAAATCTTGACCTTTATTAATAATATTTACTGTGTCTGTGGGAACACATTTTTACAAACAACTGAACAGCTATAATTAAGGGAAAAGATAACATTGTGGGAAGGAATCTGGCTACAAACTGGAATAATACAAACTGCTTTTATGGGGTGTGTTGTCCACATGAAATTTCTTGAAACTCTGAAAAAAACCAACACAAATATGATGATCTGGGTTGAGATAATTACTGACTTAATCTAGTGGTTTTCAAACTGTGTCCCATGCATCTGTAGGCTTCTAGGCCCCCTAATTGCTTCAACTAGAGCAGGCCACATTTCATCTATTCTACAAGTTATAATTCCAAATAACATTTATTTGTAATCAGTGTAATATTTTTAATGATTTGAAAAAAAATTGCCTTAGTTAAAATAAACTTCCTTTGGTAATTATCTAGCCCAATCAACCTTATTTAAATTTATTTTAAATTCAGAGGTATTTACATTCCAGTTGTATTAATTCTGTTTTAAAAAACAAGCATGTTTTTTAAAAAAGACAAATATTCCTCTTACTTGCTTTCATTCTAATCATGGTGTTAGAGAGAGAAGTGTCAAAAAAATAAGGAAAATTCCCATTCTTCTCTTCTCACCATTTTAGAAACAGTAAATTCCCAGGGAATAGTTATTGAATAAATAATTTACAAAGGTAGATAGATATATAGTGACAGTACTTTTCTTCAGGAAGAAAAGAAGAAACTCAAACACTTTGAAAATAATATCTAACAGTTTTCCCTTGAGACACAGACAGGATGCTAGCTAAAGCCCCCTGAAGTTTACAGGTCTTCTTCATTTGCTTTGTCTTCTTAGGCTCAAGTCCAGGAATGTAATTATTTCATGCAAATTCGAGGGCATTTTTTTTCCACCTGATGAAACATAAATCTTTTTTGTTTTATTAAAGTTGACAAAAATTCAACTCACAAATATTTAGACAGATCGGTGAATTTTATGTATCATATGATTGGGACGAGTAGGGAGCTGAACGTAAAGGATATCTAGAACCAAGGAGGCTCTCAGAAGAAAGAAGGGGTACTGGGTAGGCAAAACAATAAATGTCAACCACAGAGACTAAGACTGTCATTGAATTAGTTTAAGATACAATAGCAATCTCTTGTTTTGCCCACCATTCCAATTAATCCCACAAAAGATTTTATTTTTTTTTGGAGGGGTCACTATGTACTGTCACTGGGATGAATAGCAAATGGCTTCAAGGAGCTTGTTACTTTGACACAGATATACACCCATCAACCCAACAAATCATAGTAAGGCATCATCATGATGAGGTCCCTACATGACTGTTAAAAATACAGTAAATATACAGTATAGGTAAACATACACTGCTGTGTGATTCTGAAGAAGGAGAGTTCCCTGGGGGTGAAGTGAGGCTGGGGGTGGGGTGGGGGAAGATGCAGAGGTAGGACAGGGATCTTCATAGAGAAGGAGGACCTGAACTAGACCTTAGGATATACATAGGATTCAGATACATAAACCCTGGCTTTAGAAAGGGGTCAAGAAGGGTGCAAAGTAGGAAACTATCAGATTTATTCAGGCAAGACAGTGAGAGAAAACAATTTCTCTTTAATATTTCCACCATTGAAATTAATAAGATTTGAAAGCATTCAGATTTTGGAATTTTCGATTGATATAAGAACATATATTTATGTTTTCTGATATCAGAAAAAGGCCTTGAGGGAGAAATGGCTTCTAGATGGAATCAGCAGTGGAAAAGAACAGGAAGAGATGAAGAAACAAAATCAACAAGACCAGCACCAGATCCAGGTTCTAGAACAAAGTATCCTCAGGTATGGCCCTCTCTGAGATACTCCACAACTACCTTTATTTTGACTTTGTCCTATGTTAAATGTATAAAGGCCATTCTCCTTTTTAGGGGCACAATCAGATCTTCCATTTGGATTTCTAAGACTAAGAAAACACACCAGAAAGCAACAACAGAAATTTTGCTGTAAAGGTCCCCAAAACATAGCAACACGAGACTCATTTTTAAAATACATATGGGTGGGGCTTCCCTGGTGGCGCAGTGGTTGAGAGTCCGCCTGCCAATGCAGGGGACACGGGTTCGTGCCCCAGTCCGGGAAGATCCGACATGCCGCGGAGCGGCTGGGCCCATGGGCCATGGCCGCTGAGCCTGCGCGTCCGGAGCCTGTGCTCCGCAACGGGAGAGGCCACAACAGTGAGAGGCCCGCGTATCGCAAAAAAAATAAAATAAAAAATAAAATAAAATAAAATACGTATGGGTGACTTACCCATAGCTCTCTGAGCCCATTTCCTCATCTACAAAATGGTAGTAACAATATCTATCTTTCAGAGTTGTTGAACAGATTAATAAATGCATGTACTAAACTACTAGCACCTACCTGGCATTTGGCAAGAGAGCAAAAGCAGTTCTTCACTGCCTCAACCCCCTCTCTCATCTTAGGACAGGTGACAGTTATAAGAGTGTGTGCATACTCTCCCCCCATCACACCTCTTCCCAGGCCCTCCTTAGCCTCAGCCATGATATTTTGGAAGAGAAGACACTGTAGGACTACTTCACTAACATTTTCTCTCTTCTACTTCTCTGATTGGTCACAGGGGTTGACTTCACTTCTCAGTGTCCTTTCCTGACCATCAAACACAATTAGTACAGACTCAGCAACTTTGGATATAGCAAGTAAAGTTTTTTAATTGCCTTGGCTTAAAATGAGGTGCTGGACCTGAAAAAAATTGGAAAGCTCAAATACAAGATAGGATTATTAATATTATCACAAAGTATAGATAGCACAGAAGAAAAAGGTGTGAGAAATGTCAGCATCATTTTCTAGCCCACACATGGAAAAAAGATGGAATTTTTTGTGGTATGATAATGACAATAATTTAAAGCCTACACATCTTTGAAACATAGGTAACTTTCAAAGCCTCACTCACTGCAAATTTGTTATCTTTTGTGAGGACCATAGGAAAGACCGGGAAGATAAAAATGTCCAATAGCTGTGCTATGACCACATTTTGTCCATACTCACGACACTATGTAAACAGATTGCATTAGGCCTTAAATTGACAACATGGAAAAAGAAAAACAACTTGCTTTTTGCAACTGATTTTTATTTTACTAGCTTAATTTCATACACTTGTATATTTAATAGCTAAAATCATTGACTGCTCATTCTTATTTAGATGTTTTTAAATTAACCATTCTTTTAAAGTTATATTTTATAACTGAAATGTTTATATTTATAAACTCCTCAGTTGTTTGTTCAAAGATATGTACTGCTGCTGAATGGAAGATAGTAAATACTTTTTAAATAACTCAATAAATCAACTCTACAGTTTGGAAAACTTGATTATTCGTAAGGCATCCCTTAGCAAAAGCTTCCTAACAAAGTCTGGTTTAGCTGAAGATTGCTTTCCTCACCCTTCCACACACAATCCTTATCTCTCAAGGAGCTCTGAATTTAATCCCTGTAAACCCTTGCCCTGCACAGACACCTCCTTTCTTCCCCCTCAGAGCCCCTTCTTTGGAGTCTTTCCACATACTGAACACCTACAACTTTCTCTGCATCTGATGATAAATGAAGTAGTTACATATACTCAAAGTCCATTAACGAGTTTGGGCTGCTTTCTGAGTAATCCAAGAGAATTTACTAGGACTATACTGATGGCTTTCAGGCCTTGCCTGAATGCTCTGAGAATCACATAAGCTTCTAGGAGTTTTGGTAGTGGCTTGCCTAGTTAGGGCTCCTATGTGACGAAAGAGAGAGAAAAAGAGGGAGGGAGGGAGGGAGGGAGGAAGGAAGGGACAAAGGGAGGAAGAAAGAAGAACAAAAACAAGGAAGAGGAGGAAACCTATTTGCTGAGCCATATTATGCACCAGGCACTTTGCATATATCATCCCATTGAATCTCCATAACCCTATAAGGCAGGTGTTATGATCTTCACTTTTTGCAGAGAGATTAAAGAATTCGCACTGTTAGGAAGTGGCAGATCAGAGACTACTTAATCTGACTATCCAATGCTGCCTATAAAATAATGGCACACAGCAACCTCTGTGGACTGAAAATTCATTACCTTGTAAGAAGTCTTTGAAGCATGTTCTGTCCCTTGGTTCTGCTTTCTCCAAACAGCCTTTACCACAATCAGGATCTTCTTCCACGTCCAATTAATGTCTTTGTTAAACTATCAATTAAATGTCTATTCATTACCCAATTTCTGGCATCTCACTGCGACTTTATTTTAGATCTTTAGGATGTCATTAACCCATCAGTGCTCCTTTATTAACACCAAACAATTTTAATCCCCAAATATAAATAATAATAACAGTAATGGTTCATTTTTAAATGGCCTTGTGCAATTTACAAAGCAGTTGCACTTCCATTAAGTCATTGATTACTCACAGCAACCCTAGAAAGAAAGCATCAACACCTCCATTTCATAGATGAAGAAATACGCTCAAAGAGGATAAGGGACTTCACTAAGATCACAGAGCCAGTAAAGGATAGATTTGGGTCTCAAAGTGAGTCAAATTCAGTGCTCTCCAGCTGTAAATAGAGAGCTATAGGTGTCAATGCTCTGGAAGTAGTAAAATACCTGACACCTAACAGCAAACTGCATGGTTTAAGGAGTAGTCCTAAAAAGATGTATATGCAAAGAGCTAGTAAAGAATTTGCACCATCATGACCCATAAAGGCATATTTATCTCAAAAATGTGCAGGGAACAGAACATTCTAAAGCAACATACAGAGACAAAAAATAACAGTGCATTGTCAGTATTAAGCAGCCTCCACTACTGCCTAGCATTATAGAAATCACGTTGCCAAAGCAGCTTTACCTGATAACTGAACATTTTTTCCTCAGATATTTCTAAAGCTGCTAAATAATCAGGTACATGTTTTAAAATTCATTCTTTTTCAGAAACAACTACCCACAGTGCTTAAGAAGCTTTTATTACCAGCTAAATACAGTGCATTTTCCCGTAAGCTCTGAATGGCAACCAAGCCAATGGATGAGGTTGAAGTAGGCAGAGCCATCCTCCTTCCCTAAGCAGAGAAAGTATCCCAATCCCTGAATGTGATTTATCACCCTACTTAGGTGCCTGCTCAAGGGTAACATTTGCCATCTGCAAGGCCTCTCAGCTACAGGATAAGATTTTAATAGGCACATCAGAATAGAAATGTTGCTATTACCTCAGAGTCTGTAGCAAGGCCAGACTGCCCATGAAGTTTGCATTCCTTTTACCTCCACGGTTTCATGAGATGAACTGAAAGAGCATGGTCTTTGTCATTCAAATCCCTGTTCTGCGGACCACAGTTCATAAGCCTAGCCATGTTCTTTCATCTCTTTGGGCCTCAACTTCCTTGTCTGTAATAGTGGACCATCATAAGCCACTTCATGGGACTGGGATGAGTGAAACAACTTCATGAGTGCCTGACACATGGTAGGTGTTCAGAAAACATTAGATACTATTTCTTATAAGGAGTCAAAAATAATTAAAAGAAGGACACTGCCTAGAGCTTTATCTGGAGATTTTCATCTTTTGGCTAAGAACTCTCATTTCTTTATGCTAGTACAAAGAATCTTTTTCTTTGAGTAATCTTAGGTTATCCCCCAACTAAGATTCTTTCCATATGGAAAATAATTGATGGATTTTCTTTATGGTTTGAAGACTAAAATGTTAATAATATCAGTTAATTTTTACAGAGCATTTGTTGTAGACCCTCAGGCACTGTACTAAGCACTTCATATATATTATTTCGTGAATTCTCACAACCATCTTATGAGGGAGATAACATTTAACAGGTGAGAAAACTGACATTTATAGAGGCTAATTTGCCCCATGTCATACAGCTAAAAAATTAAGAGCCAGAATTTAAAATAGAATTAAAACTCCTAATCATAAAAATAAATTGTGTCTTGGATCCATAGCAAAATTTTACAAAAGTTAAATCCTACAAAAGCTATGCTCTACAGCATTTTTAATTTCCAATCCATGCTATCATTTCACTTTTATATGCATCATTTTATAGAGACATTCATGTGACTCTTTATCATATTAAAAGCACTCAGAGTTTCCCTGACTCACACATAACCTTTAAGTAAAGTATGTCTTCATATTTATCCTCTCATTTTTCCTTTCAAAGAGAGGCAACATTTCAGAAACTAAGTGGGTTTCCATAGTTCTTGTTTCTGAGTCACACGTTAGCTCTGGAACAATATTAGTGAGCACTTTGACTTGTGCCCTGATTAATACCTTAGGAGAAAACATTCCCAGGGGGAAAACTCTATTGAACATCTTCTGAATCACTTTGCTCAAATTAGAGTTTCAATTTGCCTCCCAAATGAGCCCTGCTCTTAGTGTGACCACTGAACCCTTTACTTCCTGATTGTAGGCACAGGTGCAAATCCAGCACTGACTTCTCAATCCAAATATTAATGTGCACAGATTTATAGGCTGAATTAGAAATCCTGTTCTATCGCTTCTGCTGCTTTCCTCCATCCAATACCTACCCTCAAAAGACACCCCAAGCACCCTAAGAAGTGTCCAAGGGAGCTATGTCATTCACTTGCTAGGTTCCTCTTTGCTATCTAGCTACCCTGCAGTTCTCCATGACTCCCTCTGCCAAACTGCCTTGCATCAAGCTCCCTTCCACATACTTGCTACTTTTTGTACTGTGTCCAAAGACCTCTGACTTCAACTGGAGTACACAGAGTGCCTGAAAGAAACGTCATAAGCTTAAAATGCAAAAGGTTAACTGCCAAGGAGACTGATGCAAATATACTGCATTTCCTTTGAGAAGGATTATCTACTTCTGATTAAATGTTCCCTAGTAACATTTAATATTCCAAAGTACCCTTCTGACCATCTGCCTTTCTTTAATGCACTTTCATTTGTCTCCAAATAGGCAGAAACTGCCTTCCATGTATCGTACTCAGGGGAAGGTGCATGTGAAGCTTGGATTTCTATGTGATTGAATGTCATGAGAAAAGCTGGATAGTGGGCTGTTATAGCAGCTATAGCTGACTCACATCACTTAAGGGAAATCCCTCCACAAGTGGAGATGGACAACTAGAAAATGCACTCTGCTCAACAGCACGTAGAGCAATAAACTACTCAGTTAACTCAAAAGATAGCAGGCAAGATTCAATTTCAAAAAGGAACCCAAAGTACTGCTATAGAAATATAAAGGTTAAATGACTTTGTCGCTGGTTATGGTTTATCAAAGTTTAGCTCATTATTATTTCTATCCAAGTTTAACCACTACCTAATGTTCTTATCTACCTGTACAAACCAATTGTACCTTAGTGAAAATAATGTCTCATCAAACACAGTGGCACATGCTGCATGGAAAATATCACAGGCTAAATATTTCTGTTTTCCTGCTCTGACCCAACCAGCCACATCTAACATCACATTGCACGGAGATAGACAAGCTGCTCTTCTGTGACAACATAAGAGAAGATAAAGGGGGAAAAGGCAAAAAGGGAGGAAAAAACCCCACCATTTGTTTCTTCTTAAATTTGCTGTTGCCTAGAAACACACAAGAAATCATTCTGAGGCAATTATCTGAGTCAAAATCATTCCAAGCATGTTTTTCACTGCCAGTATTTGACTAACTGGTTTACCAGATTTGTAAGAGTTCATCTGTGGTTATTTTTAATTTCCCAGATATTCTGATTATTTTTAATTCAGGAGCTTTTTTAATTTAACAAAAAGAGCTAAGTTAACCAAATTTCCAGCATAAGGAAAGGGGGAAAATTTATCTCCCCCCACAAAAAAATACAATTCCTAGCACATAGTAGGAATATCTATGACTACATAGCTTAATAAATGAATGAATGATGGATGGATGAATGGACTTGAAAATACCACATATTTAAGGAGACCAGATGAAGATCAGACAGTGATTTGAATGTTAGTAAACTACAAAGGAATATCTTGAAATTTTTTAAAAAATAAAAAACAAACACCCAACTATCTTGAGTCAAGGGCAAAGTTACGTGGCTATAGTGCCCCTGGTTTTTGAGGCAATTGTTGATAGCATGTTTTATCACCTCATCATTTTACTTTCTCACTTTCCCCCTTCTTCATATGCTCTTTTATTTCCTTATCCCTGCCTTCCAGCATTCTCTCTTGCTCATACCTGCCAATCTCGTTTATATGTTAGTAGAAATAAGGATTAAATGGTTACCTAGAATAAACACTCCCCCACCACAATGGTAAGCTGAGAGGTAGATTAGAATAACCTGAGAGTCCTCTCCTCACCCGACTGCAATTCAGTAACAACAGCTATCCTTTACAGAGTACATATTATGTACTAAGCATTATTTTGAGAAGGACAGTTCTCTGAAGGAAGTCTAATTAGCCTTGTTTTACACATACAGACACTAAAGCACAGAAAGCTATGAATCTTTTAACAACTGACCTGTAAGTCACACACAGATCTTTCTGATTCCAGACCCTTTCCATCATGCTTCACCCTGCTTATTCTGGATTCATTTCAATGAACATTTATTAAGAACCTGCCACATATAAGTCTTTGTTCTTCTAGAGGAGATTTAAGAATCATAAACTCCTCAAAGCAAATTTTTATTTGTTTACCTCTCTTTACACCCTTTAACTTTTCAATGTACTTTTACATTAAATATCTCATTCAATACAATATTCGGTAACTTGAAACACAAGTTTAAGGCAGTTAACAGGGATGTCATAGATCTTTGGCTGTATTGGCATGAGTAGAGAAGGAAAAAAGGAACAACTGAACAATCCAGAAAGTGGAAGGAGAGTTCGTTTCAGTGATCCATCTTCCAGGTGGCGGTCATGTTCAAAAGCAGAGACTCATCGTGTTAGAGAAAGGGTCTGCGCTGCCATAGGGCCTAGGCTTCCCCATTCCCCAGGAGAGTCCCCAGACACTAAATTTATAGCTCAGAAAACTTCCACACCACCCCCTTGCAATGCAACTTTTGTCTGACATAAAACAAATGTCACTTAGTTCATTTAGACCACCCCAGGCTAACTGGTCTTTGTTGGTTATTCTGTGTTATACTGAGGTTGGAATTTACATTTTTGGTGTTCAAATAATAAGAGTCCTGTTCGTGGCATCAAATATGAACAATTAACACTAGGCGCAAAGTCATAATGAAGTGGATAGAAAGTAGAAAATATAGTGGCTGCTCTATAATAGTGTCAGAGATAAATGTTAAGGGTTACAAGACACTAAGCCAGTAATTATTGCTGAATGGAGAGAGTCACTGGCTGTATACATCACTGAACATGTTTTGTCATTTCATAATATGGTTACAAGTAGTATATTCACTAAAATTAGTTTTCCCCTACAGCTTATTTTTTTTTAAGAAAAAAAAGCTTTCCAAAATCATGGATAAGCATATCTGCAGTTAACTTGCCACGACCTGGCTACGACAGTATTTGAAGGTCACTGGCAGAACATCTGAGAAGCCCATAACTAACCAATTTGCCATATCACACCAACCTCCTGGGTGTACTTCTATTTGTGTTCATTTGAAAATCACATGTGTAACTCGCACATAAAAATAGCTTATTCTCTGAAAACCGGTTTGGATTCTTGTTTTTCATGGCAAATGCATACATTAATTTACAAAATATTATTCTGAATGAGAGGGTTTGGTTTTCTACTAAATCACTCTCTTGAATGCCTACCAGGCAGTTTCAAATCGTGATAGTATTGTCTGCCCAAAAGATAATTGTTAATATTTACAGTTATATTAGGAGACGAGATTCACCCCTGTAAAATCTGCTCACATGTAACTATAAATTATTCAGCTTTTCTAAACATCTGCTCTGTTCCCAATTATCAGAGCAAACTGACACTTGTTTCAATGTCACTGTTGGGCCAGCTCTCTGCTTCTAGTTATCTTGAAGCTACTGTGCTGTATTGCTTGTCCTGTTCTTCAGTGCTCAGGGTTAGAGGCAGTAGATCTGACTCGGGGCAAACAGCGTTTGCTGTATGCCAAATGCCCTTTAATTCTCTGGCAGGCTTACCCGTGGCATGTGATTGTTTGCACTTGTGGGTTAGAGCTTTCTTATTATACATGCTCTTCGGCAAGGGCCGATTGAAAGGCAATTCTTGTCCTATGTCCACGCATAGGAGCATTCTTCATCTTTTTTGATATACTTTTATTTCAGTTTGGTGAAAAAATGTGCCTGACATGTAGTAGGTGCTTAATATAAGTCTGTTAAATGTTTGATGAAAGTTATTGGACCCCAACTTTAAAAATAAAACAAAACAGCCTACTTCCTACCTGATTACATACTCCCAATTTTATTTGGAAAATATAGTTTGACATTCCCATTGGCCACATTATCTGTAAAGATAAAATATCTATAACCTCTGACCCATTAGTAATAATGTATCTGCCCATTACATGTGATCAACACACAACAGTCAAGAATACCTGATTAAAGTCATCAACTATGTGTATTCAATAGTATCCATTGCAATTTCAGAGCAAATTTTTTAGATGAGTTATGATTAAAAAATAAAATGACTCCCTTTTTTCATTGCAAACTTTAGCCATTCAATATTAACTAGCTTATGTCAACACAAACCATGTCAGATTTGATATATCATTTAGAAACATGTAAATTCTTTAACCACTTGGAGCAAAGACTGATTTATTATTCTATTGCTACTGGTGAACTACCTGAAATGCAAGATACTAATGATTAATTCTGCAAGTCAACAAAAAAAATTATGAAAAAATTTCATAAAATTTGTCACACCAAGACTCATCCTCCAGAAGGTTATACAATAATTAACATACTGGTTTTTTTGCTTTAAAAGCCTCCAGAAGAACAGTGGCTTAAACAGGATTAGAAAGGTTCATTTTCCTCCTACACATAACAATCCTAGCTGGGAGAAATTCAAGGGAGGGGAGCGGCAACATTACATGAGATGATCAAGAGACCCTGTTTCTTTCTGTGTTATTGCTTTGCTACCCCCTAAGGGATGCCCTTGGTTGTAAGGTTAAAGGCAGCTGACCATCACCACATCTGCATTTCAGCTTAGGAAGGGGAAGATAAATGGAGGGCAAAGAGCTCTAGTTTAAGGATATGACCTGAAAATTCCAGAGGTCACGCTTGCTAATACGCTATTGGCCAGAATTTAGTCACATGACATCATTTCAATGCAAATAAGACTGGGAAACGTAGTCTGTAGGAGGGCAGCAGGGAGACACATAAAACTCAGGGAGTTCTATTACTAAAAAGAACAGGAGAAATGGATTTGGGGAGAAATCAGTGGGTTGTCAAAGCAAACTAGCATATTCTTTCTTTAATTAAATAGACATTGTTTATTAAATTGCATTTATTAAATAGACACTATCCCCATAAATGTTATGAAAATTCTAATAATGCTGGAGCACTGCTTTTTCTGTTCTGTCTAGAACGGTATTTTCAAGGACAGGTGTGTTTCTTTTTTTTTTTTTGGAGTGGAGCACATTTTATTTTATTTTATTTTTGGGGGGGTGTTATACATGTTTATTATCTTTTTTTTAACCTCTTTATTGGAGTATAATTGCTCCACAATGGTGTGCCAGTTTCTGCTTTATAACAAAGTGAATCAGTGATGCATACACATATATCCCCACATCTCCTCCCTCCTGAGTCTCGCTCCCATCCTCCCCATCCCACCCCTCTAGGTGACAGGTGTGTTTCTGATGCTATATTAGCACCATGCTTGCTCTAAAATCATTGCTTTCAAGGTTGAAGATCAAATCCAAAAATGGACCCGGTAGGTTTTCTCTTTCACTGGAGTTGTCAGAGAGGGCCCTCCTCTCCCTAGAAAACTGAGGAAGAGTAAAGGAGTAACTAATCATTATTTAGGAATTCCTCTATGTCAAGCCCTGTGCTAGAGACTTACAAACATTATCTCATTTACCTCCTCAAAACAACCCTTTGTGAATATTATTCCTTAAATGAGAAAACTGAAGCTTGGAGGGGGTCAATAATTATGCCAAGTGAGTTAGCTTTGATATGAGCTTACTTTCTGTTTCCATGGGTAGAGCTGGGGAAAAAAAGTGGACCTCCCCCCACCAAAAAAAAAACCCTCACGAAACATAGGTAAACCACCAGTCACCTCCTGTTCTCCCAAGATTCAGTGGGGAAGAAAAGAAAGAATCTCTGGCCCAAGGGAAGAGTCAGGGATTACAACTGCTTACAACTCCACGTTGAATTCAACACCCTGTTGGAGGCAAACATATCTGAGAGCCTGTAAGTCCCAAAAAAGAAACTGGGTCCTTCTTTGTCTAGCCTGCGGTGGGCTTGGAGAGATGGTCCTAGCACGTCCATCAACTGGTCTCAGAGGTACATCAATAGTGGCACAGCCTGGGTCTAAGAACTGCTGACTCAGGCCATCCCAGAGAAGTGGCCATTTGGCGCCCTCTCTATGTAGTCCTGGCTTTTAATAAGAGAGCTTGAGTTACCAAGACATAAGTATTAATTCATCAGTCCTTTCAAAGTATATAGCTAAAGCCAGTCATAAATTTAATTTCAAACATAGCATTGGTGGTTACATTCAAATTGTGGAGTTGTAATCAAATTGTATAACCAGCTTTATATTTAAGACCTAAAGCTTCCATTATTTTGAACAATAATCTTGTGTCCAAGCAAAGAAAATCTCTCTATAAAGTAGCACTAGGTTGGAAAACCTCAGACTCTTTGAAAAAGACTATTCTAAGAACTCCTACCAAAAACCAGACTCAAGCAGCCAAAGAGAAAAATGACAAAGCCTGGACTTTAATCCTGGTCATACTGACTAGACCACTAAGCAGAGAAGTTCTCTGCACAACAAAATCACTCCAATGAAGACCAGGAGAGAAATATTAGCTTTACAGGTAATGAGTCAGCACTGTTACATTGTGGTAGACCCCAGCTAGCATTTCAATCTTCACTTTATTATCACAGAAAGTAAAAAAAAAAAATCCTTTTGTACTGTTGAGCAAATGAATGTTGTTTGTAAGTTCATAAGAATCCATTTTTTAAAGTTTTGTTCCCATCGTGGCTAATCAGCAGGGAGTTCAGAGCTCAGGCTCTCTTGGCGGAGACTTGATTTCAAATTCCATCCTGTCACAGGCTACCTGTAAGCCTCTGGACCAGTTGTCTTTCTAGGTGCCCAGTTTGCTCACCTGTTGAAAGGAACTAATAACAGTACTCCTGGGGGGTGTTGTGAGGACTAATTAGGCCAGTGCCTGGTACGGTGTAAATACGCAGTACATATTAAATGTTGTTATAATTGCTAACAAGTGAAGTACTGTAAGGTAGGGCATAAACTTTTGAATTTTTTTCTCCTGATTTCTCGTTTGTTTGGCGCCTGATAGCAAAGCCTGTCAGGTTGTTAATCCTTGTTAACACCACCAAAAACTGAAAGAGATAAATGGACCCTTAGCAGCAGAAAAATTGCCTTCTGAAATAACCCTTTCTTGGTGCATGCAGTGTTAATGTGCTGTCCTTTTTCTAAGACAATAACTTGCATGTTGGAATTGGATTGGGGATATTATCTCATGATGATTAAGGAAAATTATTGCTAGAACAGTGCATGAAATGAAAGCTACCTGCTTTCACCTAGGGAGCTCTTGAAAATAACCCTCTTTTTCTCCAGCAAATAAGCAAGGAGAAGAAAGATTCTAATAATGGATAGCATTACAAATCCTTTTTCATGTACTTTGCTTATCTAAATTGGCACATGATGCCTGCTCACCATCTCTCAGAAACTGAGAGAGGTACTAACTCATCCATCAGACCCCGCCTAAGAGCCCAGGAGGCACCAGGAAGGATATTTCTCTTTCTCTGCTGCCTGTTTCTCACCAAACTGAATCAGCATTTCTAGGAGCTTAATTCCCATTCGGGAAGGTAATACCTTCTAGAGATGGGGGTGGTAGCACTTATGGAAATTCTAACCCATCAGCTGAGAGATAAGTAGATCAAAGTTAGAGAGTTATCCCCCAGCGACCTACCCGAAGCTTTCCAAGTAAAAAAAAAAATTAGTTTTACATATGCATGTATATACACATAAATTTATATTTTTATATGTAAAACTAAAATTTTATATATGCACACACAAAAATACAGACATACATATATACATATATGTGTATACACGAATGTACCTATACACACATACAGATATATAGATATATATTTCCCCAATTCTTCACTTATACTTGCTAAATTTTCTCTCCACCCGAAACCTTTAGAAAAGGATTGGATATGAAGCCCTAATTTAAGCCCTGCATTTTGTTTGGTTTTGTTTTCTTTTGGGCTGCACGACACGGCTTGTGGGATCTTAGTTCCCCAATCAGGTATTGAACCTGGGCCCTCAGCAGTGAGAGCACAGAGTCTTAACCACTGGACTGCCAGGGAATTCCCTGCATTTTTGGAGCTTCAAATCAGGGTTAAGTATACTCTCAATTATGAATGGTCACTGAGCCAGGAAATAAATATATATTTATATATAGAGAGAGAGCAATTTGAAAATCAAGTGAACCCAAATGATAATTTTAAATAAAAATAGGATGATCAAATTCTATTCAAAAAATAATAAGTTTGGATTCTATATTACAGCTAAATGGAAGAGAGAAATAATGAGGAAAAAGTAAAAATATACCAGAGGTAGATATTTCAAAATCTCTTGTAAAGCATGTATCAAGCACCTATACTACACCAGGCACTGTATTAGGTGCCCAGCGTTTCTCCACTTCAGCACTATTGACAGTTTGAACCAGATAAGTGTTTGTTGTGGGGGACTGTGCCGTGCATTTAGGATGTTTAGCAGCATCCCCAGCCTCTACCACTAGATGCCAGTATCACTTCTCAAGCTTTGACAACCAAAAATGTGTCCAGACATTGCCGAATGACCTCAGAGAGGAGACTGCCATCAGTTGAGACCCACTGTACTAACGATACAAAGATAGCACCTGCCTACCAGTTGTAATTTTTGTTTTATGTTCCTTAAGAATCCTCATTCCTCAAAAACTTGTTACATCATCTGGTGTAGAGGTTGTGAGGACTCTTCTTCTACAGCTGGGCTACCACAGTGCCTGCCCCTCTGAGTTCTGGTCTTTTGAGAGGGTAGGCTAGAGAGAAGCCGGTTCCTTATCTTCAATTACTATTTCCTAGGTCTCCCATTACTTCCACTGACATTCTAATCTTTTAGAAAGCTTTGTCAGAACAAAAAACATCTAAAGTTTTTCTCTTAATAATATTTATGTTATCCACAAATAATATACAGAAGTATCAAATCAACATATAAAAATAGCACATTGAAGTGAGAATTTTAAGAAATGCTCTATGCCAGTAAGCATCTCCTGGCAGAATTTTGCAATTCTAAGTAATTAGCACCAAGATACTTCCTTATTAACCTATTTAATGGAGAGTTGGTTGTAATTGTTATAAAGAAGAGAAGGGGGTGCGTGTTTGTTTCTATTTTGTTTTCACAAACATATCATGATGTGTCATTCGACGACAACCTCATATTAATTCAGCTTTCACTGAGGACTTGAAAACCTTCAAAAACATTCATTAGCAGATACTCTGACGAGGTTAGCAGGCTTTCAACCTCATATTCTTACAATATTAGTCTAAAGATATTCATGAGAACTACATGACATTTCGTTACGCATGGGCCTCTCTACAGAGGAAAACAACTACCAATACCAGCGCATTTCATACTTCCCTGAGATGTAATTGCCCAGGCAGATCAAGAGCTCTATCTCTGTGCCCCAGGAATAGAAAAGGGCAGAGACAGGAGGAAACTAGCATTTGCCAAGTGCTCGCTATTTCTTTTATTTTATTCCTTATTAAACCCTACGAAGTAGATAACATTGCCCAGACCTCTAAATGCTTAATTGCCCCAGGATTCAGTCCTTGGAATCCCTAACTTTCTAGGAAATCTTATCCACTCCTATGGCTATAAATACCAACTCCCAACTTTATATCTTCAAACCCAGACTTCACTGAGCTCCCAACTTTTATATCTGTCCTCTCCATATCACCATTTGACTGTCTCACATTTAACACTTCCCCACCAAGCTCCTTCCTTCTCCTTTGCAGGTTAGTTTGGTCAATTGCATTCACATTTTTTCAATTATTCAGATTACAAACATTGGAATCACCTTTGACATCTCTCTTTCTCTCACTTCTCACATGTAATCTATCGACATAGCCCGGCAGCTCTTCCTTTGAAATATTTCCAGCATCCAATCACTTCTCACTCTTCTACCAGCAAGGACCCTGGATTAAGCCATCTTCGTCTGAATTATTTCAACAACTGAAACCTCCATGTTTGCCCCCCTCCAGTCTATTTTCAACACCGCAGCCAATGTAATTGTTTAAATTTCATGTCTTGGCATGTTTCTCATCTGCTCAGAATTCCCAAAGGCTCCCCAAAGGCCTTACTATGCCGAAGGCCCCCCATGATCTGGCGGCTACCCCCTCTCTGACTTTATTTCTCACCACTCAGCTCCTTATTCCCTTGCCTCTCATTTCAAGTTTTCAAATTACTCTTCCCTCTCTATGAAGCACACTCCCACGACACCCTTGTGTGTCCCTCCTTCACTTCCTTCAATCTCTACTCAAATGACACTTTGTCAGAAAGACTCCCCATCACCACACTCTGTAAAATAGAGCCCCCTCCCCAGGCACTCTCCGTCTCCCTTATTCTTCCGTTTATAGTCCTTATGCTACTTTTTTCATGGAAACATTTTTCTTCATAAATAAATGTATATATGTGTGCATATACACATATTTGTTTATTATGTATATATATTTGCATATATGTGTGTTTATAAGTATATATATGAGGTGTGTATATGTATATATACGTATATGTATATATATATAAAGTCCAGGGCTAGATTTGATCCTGGGTCATACACACACAACATTTACAGGAGTTGGCAAATCTAGCCCTGGCCTACTTTTTATATAGCCATGAGCTAGAAATTGTTTTTATATTATTAAAAGGTTATAAAATGGAAAATACGAAAGATGAATATGCAACAGAAACCAAACGTGGCCTGCAAAGCCTAAAGTATTTACTATTTGCCGACCCCTGTGTTAGTGTGTTGTCCACTAGAATGTAAACTCCTTGAGGACAGGAACTCTGTTTTGTTCACTGTTATAACCCAGCAAATAGGATAGTGCCTGGTATAAAGTAGATGCTAAACAAACATTTTGAATGAATGAATGAAGACAATGAGACTTAGCAAGGTCTGGTGACTTGTCTAGGGTCACCCAGGAACTTGACAGATGAACCAGAATTCAAACCCAGGTCCGCCTGGTTCCACAGCTGGATCCTGAGGTCCCAGAACTTTATACAGCAATGACTTGAAACTTCTTGTTTTCTACCCAAAAACCCCTCATTAGACTGTCTCTAACATGCTGTCAGGTAAAGGACCCTGCAGAACAGGACATGGAATAGACATGGTGTATTGCAGAAAACCTTTGATAATTATACCATAATAACATTTACATCTGATATCAATTATATGTAATGTGCTTTCAAATACATCACTGCTTCTTAGCTTCACCATGTTTCTGTATAAAGTAAGGCAGGTGCTATATTCTCATTGTACATGTTACAAAACTGAGTTCCAGGCCAGTTAAAAGAATTGGCTCTCACAAGTCGTGAGTAGCAGAAACAGAATAATCCAGATACATCACTTTCAGTATAGAAGTTTCTACTGTACCAACCAACATATATCCCCACAACTCTACTGATGGGCAAATGTCCTCCATGGATGTGGAGGGAATTTAATAGAATGGCATCACATCTCAGTAACTTCTGAGAAACCAGAGGTACTGCATTTTACTTGGAGTTCTATGATATGCAAGAAAATCTCCTTAGCTATAAACAGCCAACTACCAACAGCTAGGGGCAGGAGGAAAGTCAGAATTTTGAAACGAAACCAACAAGTAGGAGAATGATCTGCTTGGACTTGTATTGGTGTGACAGTGGCACAGGAATTTTGAGCTGCCAGATGCATGACCATCTTAAAGAAGGAAGTCAAAATAACTGACAATTATCTTAGCTGACAGTAATACCCACAGCTGTCATCTGAACTAGCACGCTATATCGAAGCAGCCATCTTTTGAGGCAGCTTATTTGAGAGCTAGGAGTATTTGGCTGAGAAACTACATGCGTTTCACGGCTGCCCAGGGCCAGCTTTACTAACTTTGTGAATGCTAGTGGTTGTGTGTTTTTATCCAGGATAGAGGTCACGATGCCACACCCTGGAATTAACTTGAATCAGACATGTAGCTCTAAACTAGTCTAGATACCAGCTCAGAAAGCAACAATCTAATTTCAAATGTCTGTTTCTGTCCCTACGAGTTCCCTTATACTTTGTCAGGCCATGTGATAACATTTTTTTTTCTAGGAAACGTAGTCTCCATAAACAGCAGCAGCTGAGGCCACTGTACTAGATTTTGTCCATTTCTCACCTCTTCACTCTACTCTCTATAATATGGTACAACTTTTAGAGAACTGTGAAATTAAAATGAAGTGTCATTCTCAATGTTAGGATATGCAGGGTTTTTAAGTGTTAAATATCTATGATTTTAAATCAAATTTAATAATTATAATGTTACAAAGTGTTGCTTGGCTAGAAAATAAAATTATAATGTTTTCTCCAAACAATTTATATGAAAACTTGTGTAAGAAAAATTAACAATCTGAAGGATAATGACAGATGGACCATTCCTTTTGGTCCAACTTTAAACTTAAGTCTCTTTGTAAAACAAATCTCTGTTTCATGTGGAAGTAACATTAGTAGTCGCAATGAAGAAAATGGGACCAAGGGTCAAATATTTTACCTAAGAATCCCCTTTGTCAAAAATAAAAAATAAAAAAACTTTCATTGAAAATTGTTGAGCCAAATTCAGGTATTGGGTATCTTCTATGTACTTAATGTGATGTTTGGTGTGATGCTACGTTCTTAGAAGGTATCTGGATACTTACATTTAATATTCCAAGTAAAGTTTGTGTATGGGGAATATATATTTGAGAGCTCTGTATTTGTACTGTCTTAAGTAATATAAAGTATATCTTTTTGTTCAGACTTGAGAAAGAGATCCAAGATCTTGAAAAAGCCGAACTGCAAATCTCAACCAATGAAGTGGCAATTTTAAAGAAACTAAAATCAGTTGAGAGGACAACAGAAGACATAATACGGGTAGGCATTAGCTAATTTAAAAACTGAATCCCTCCCAAAGTGATTCCACAAATAGTATATAATTCTTCAAAGTATATCCATATTTAGAATTTATTTTTTAAACTGTATTAATCATGGAGAATTCTTTTTTCTTATAGTCTGTGAAGGTGGAAAAGGAAGAAACATCAGGAGGTATGTTTTTGAGCAACCTATGCTATGTCTAACTGAGATATTTTTTGACAAGTCCACTGAATTTTTCCCTTTATTGTAAATATATTCTAAATATATTTTAAATTAATATTGATTTTACAGAGTCAATTGAAGACATCTATGCTAATATCCCTGACCTTCCAAAATCCTACATACCTTCCAGATTAAGGAAGGAAAGAAATGAAGGAATAGAAGATGATGAACAAAATAGAAAAGGTATACAAAAAATCTGTCTTCAATGGTAGGTTCTCAAATTCAGATTTTACAACATCAAATATTAGCAACTTGCTGTGACATTCTATCCTTCCAGGTTAAGCAATGGTCCATTTTACAAAGTTCCATGAGGTATGTGAGTCACTTACAAAAGTAGGGATAATGGGGTTACAATATTTATTCCACGCATTTCATTCCCCTGCAAACTAGGTAAGAACAGGGAAGATAAAGACCTGAAGGAAACAAGAAGCTCTTAAAGCAAAGCTCCCCTGCTCAAAAATCTCTCTCCCAACATATTCCATGTAGTAGACACTAGAATAAAATGAAATGAAATGAATGAAGTGAAAATATTCCCCTTGAGAAGGCTCGGCATTACTTACCCCCATGTGGGAATGATTTGCATGACACTAATACTTCAAAGCCCCAGGGAAAATGAAGGCTTGTATTGGAGCAGAGAGGGAACCTTTGAATTTTAGAGTGAAAAGAGAAGCTACACTCTATCTGCAGGAAGTAGTCATTCATTCATTCATTCAAAAATGAAGAGAAACATAAGGCAAAATGAGAAGCATGTGATTCTAGCCTACTCCCTCCCTCTTCTATACCAGTTCTACATTTAACAACCTCCCAGTTGGGAAACTTTTAGAACACTCCTCTCTAATTTCAACAGGCTGCTGGCCTGTGCAGCAAGGCTGTAACAATAAAATATACAGTGCTTGGCCTTTTATCTACAGTAATGCACAGAGCGATATATTCTTCCTCACTAAAAAAAAGATCTGATCCCTGAGCAATGTAAAGAATGTGAATCTGTTGTGTTGGATTTATTCATTAGAAAGGGGATATCTTTTGGTTCCCCAATGAAAATTCTTACCGTTAGGAACCATCAGTTTCTTTTCTCCAATCAGCTTCTCTTCTTCAATCCTTTCCATTTTTTCAGTAATTTCATACATCCTTACACAAAAACCCATGTCATTAAACTATTAGTCATTATAGAATTAATGAATAAAATCAGAAATTTTAAAAAGACATCTCATAAAAGAACACAAAGGGGATACTTAATATAAAAATAAACACTGTGAAAGCTAGCTAGTTAACAAGAGAAAAAGTTAACTAAATCAGGGATCAAATTTGTCTCTCGACAGCTTTGTATGCCATGGAAATCAAAGTTGAAAAAGACTTGAAAACCGGAGAAAGTACAGTCCTGTCTTCAATACCTCTCCCATCAGATGACTTTAAAGGTACAGGGATAAAAGTTTATGACGATGGGCAAAAGTCAGTATATGCAGTAAGCTCTAATCACAGTGCAGCATACAACGGCACCGACGGCCTGGCACCAGTTGAAGTAGAGGAACTTTTAAGACAAGCTTCAGAGAGAAATTCTAAATCCCCAACAGAGTATCATGAGCCTGTATATGCCAATCCATTTTGCAGACCTACAACGCCACAGAGAGAGAAGGTAACTCCTGGACCAAACTTTCAAGAAAGGATAAAGATTAAAGCTAACGGACTGGGTAATGATGTGAATAGATCCACACACAACATGGACAATGGACTTTCAGAGGAGAGCGGCAACAGCTTCAATCACATCAGTCCCGTTCGGCCAATACCTCAACCCCGATCGATGCTTCAAGAAGCAGAGGAGACACCCCACACCCAGCAAAAGAGGCTGATGACTCCTTGGGAAGAATCCAATGTAATGCAGGACAGGTATGCTCCCTCTCCAAAGGCGGGACTGAGTCCCAGCGAAGCACTAGTTGGGAAGTCAGAACGCCAGGGTTCTTCACCTACTTGCCAGGAGGATGAGGAAGACATTAGATATAATATTGTTCATTCCCTGCCTTCTGACATGGATGAGAAAGAACCCGTGACAATGATTTTCATGGGTTATCAGCAGGCAGAAGACAATGAGGAAGAAAAGAAGCTTCTGACGGGATATGACGGGGTCATCCATGCTGAGCTGGTTGTGATTGATGAGGAGGAGGCGGGTGAAGGAGAAGCTGAGAAACTATCCTACCATCCCATAGCCCCCTACAGTCAGGTTTTCCAGCCTGCCAAACCAACACCACTTCCAAGAAAGAGATCAGAAGTTAATCCCCATGAAAACAGAAACCATAAATCTCCCCACAAAAATTCCATATCCCTGAAAGAGCAAGAAGAAAGCTTAGGCAGCCCTGTCCACCATCCTCCACTCGACGTTCAGATAGCAGGAGATGGGACTGAGGATCCCTCCCTAACAGGTAACAAAAACGACAAGGTTTGTCACTGCTGTCTAGTCCTGTGATAATCTTCTCTTTGTGTTGTTACCAAACCCTCGTGCTCTCAGCTTTTTTTTGACCACTTCATAAGCTAATACATGCTAAGATTTTTTTATTAATGCTGATATGAACTGTTATCATCATAAGCAAAGTGACTAAGTCACTTCAAAAGATAAAGAAAGTGAAACAAAAATTTGTTGCCTTATTTGGGTACTGCATTGATTGACCTTAGTAACTTGAAATTCATCTTCTGGCATGGTATGGGTGTAAATGTATTTGAATTACTACCATGTTGGATCAATATTAGATCGTTTCCCATGAGAATCGAAGCCAGCTCTTTTTTTGTGTCTCTCTGTGATTTAAACTTCCTGCATAAGTTAACAAATTGCCTTAATTTTGCACGAAAAAACAAGAAACAAATTTTACTTTCAATGTGATATTTTATTACTTTGTTATATCTTGTTTCTCTATACTTTTATAATTTTATTAACTTTATTTCCTTAATTTTTCTATATTTTAAAAAAGAATATCAGTTTATTCTACATTATCTATAACATTTAGTGTCACATAATCTTCCCTAACTTAGAAATTTCATTCTTTTATTTTCTAAACATTTGCATTCCACATATTCTCATTCTCTGTAAAGTTTTAGAGCTATCTAGCTTTTCTAGCATTGAATAGAAAATAACACTTTTTCTACAAAACTAATAGCTCATCAATTTTAGATTCTTTATTATCACTTGAATATTGTTTTCTATTTATTTGTAAACAATAAATAAGAATATGATAAAATTAATTATAATAGCTGATAAAATGAATTATAATAGCTAAAAACATAAATCAAATTACCCAGACATACGTACTAGATCTGTGAAAGGAACAGTAATTTTAAATGTTCTAATAGAAGAATTTTCATTAAAAAGCAATAACTATTGAGTCCCAGCTAATCCAGCAATCAAAAAACCTGATAATTCTACAGAACTGTTGGTAGTACCTGCACCGTTCAGGAAGGATTCTTCCTCTGCAACCAAGAAACCCAGTCTTAGGTTGCCAATAATACGATAAAATGGACCTCTTCCATTTTTTAAGTAGTTAAATTAAACATACCTATTGTAAATTTAATTATCTGAAGAATTTCTAAGCTCTTGGTAAGTGCGCACTTATATTATCTTCCTAAATCAGAGTTGAATGGTGTGTCCGCACAACGGAAACCTGATAAAACTAAAATCTCCCTTCTGTTACGAGAATGATCAAACTTTGCAGCTTAAATTCATTTTTTAAACAACACCACCAAAGACTTAGAAAAGAGGAGCATGCTGTTTATGGTCAAGAGCAGTGACATTACACACTATAAAACCTCCCATTTTTTAACTTGGATGTTAGCCAGCTCCTCCCGAACACCCTTATTCCTTCTCCCCTACCCATGTCAACACATATATCTCAGAGAAAAAGACAGGAAGTGACTAATGTTTCCAGACAACACTAATCATGCCACTGAACTAAAATAATGAAAACAGGAAGACCTTTTGCAGACAAAGTAACAATACAAATGTTGTACTATCAATCAAATCATCTTATAAACAGAATGCTCCAAATTCCTTGCCTTCTGTTATGACATCATTTTACATTCCCATTTTCCAATTCACCATGTGGATTACAGAACTGATATTTTTAATGGGTTTTTTAAAATAAGTATATCATATTGACATATGCCTTCAGGGTACGTCCATATTCATAGAATATATAGCCACCTATGCATTTCAATTTCACAAGCACCAACTAGGTTGAGCTTCTCCCTCTAAACGCCTCCCCCCCAAAAAAATACATATTGATACTTGAAAATCCACCATTTCAGTCCATTCCTTTATTTATGGTATAGGTGCCCTACTATATATAAATATTCCTAGTAGGCACAATAGTTAATAAGTGTAAGTCTCTTTTCTCTTAGTGTAAATGCTGTTATCAAAGCCTGACCTAAGAGCAATTTTTAACTTGAAAAAGAACATGAAGAGGAAGAAAGATGGAAAAAGGTGGAGCCTGGAGACCCTAAAGATCAAATTTTTAAGCCAAAACTTTGAAAAGGATAAGACACAACAAGAAAATTTAGGCAAATTTATGTCTATTTATTTATGTATCAATAAATATAACAGGATCATGTTCAAAATATCTGGCTCAATGCCAAATGCATCTAACGAGTGGCCCCTGTAAGCTTTTACTGGGACTCCCCTACTATCCCCACCAGCCAGACAGTTGACTCCCTTTGGTAATCCTCACCAACCTACTTTTGTACTCCTTTTAGCTCTGTTCTCCCTTCTTACAGATGTCAGTGGCATTTCAGGATGAAGAGGTAGGGAAACTCAGCTCCGGGGGATTCAAAAGCTATTGGTGGCAAAATTGCCAACCTGTGGCAACCATTAGAAGCCAAGGGACACCGAGAGTAAGGAGGCAAGCTCTCTTCCCTCAAGTTAATACCAGCCAAAACTGTGCCTCTGAATTGCTATGAGGAGAGGAGATATAGAACAGAGAAGAACAGAAAGGAGAAGTAAAAAGGAGAGCTGATGACTCAGATCTTTTAGCTGCTACACCAAGGGGCCTTCCCATTGCCAGAAGCTGTGTCCCCACACATCTACTTGGAACTCACACCATCTACTCACCGTAGGCCTAAAGAAAGGAAGAGCAGATTCTAACAATCTAGAATTCTTTTTTCCCCCTTAAGAAACGGGACAGTGAGTTACTGGATTACCCCACTCCTGAGGATGCAAACATCCAGGATGTCCTTTAAGAACTTCACTGAAAATCCACAGCACACTGGCTATGCCTGATTTACTGAATCTAAGTTGAGGAGTAGCTGTAGGGAGGAGGATTTTGCCCCAGCCTTAAAAGAGACCTTCAAAAGTCCCTTAAGATGAACGTTTCCTCTGTTTTCATTTTTGGTATGGGCAAGATAGAAGTCCAAAAATCCCAAAGTAAAACCTATAAAGACTTGCCTTCTGCCTTCTGCCTTCTGGCTGTGGAAGCACAGTCCTGTCCTTCAGTTTCACCGTCCGACATCTCCCAGCAATCGACACCATCCTCCTGGCTACAGAGCAAAGGAAATTCTCTCAGCTGGTCCTGAATTCAAGGGAATATTCTTGATCCTGCCACTGGAAATAATCATTTCCCTTAAAATTCCAAGGGAAATAAAGCTCTTTGACTTCATTTAAATGAAAACATTTCATATATTAGAGTGAAAATAAAAATGACCATGGCCTTCTTACAATATTAGATCCCCAACCTTCTCGTATTTGTGAAAAAGAGCTTCTTAGAAATAGGGTCATTTCATTTGTTGATAGACAACTAATATATGGCTGTGAAATAAGAAAACATGATTTCCCTTTTTGATTTTTTTTAATTAAACAAAATTTTTCAAACAGTTAAATAGCTGGTTCTTGGGCCATATTACACATGGTTGTAATGATCAGTGCCTTGAAAGCATCTCTCAACTTTTGGAACGTGACTGAGACAGCTATACTCTGTTCTTAAATATTAATGGCATGATACCAGAACATCAGAGAAATGTTATGAATTTTAAATCTACATTTTTAAAATGGTTTCTACATCCAATATACCATTAGCAGTGAAATATTCTCAAAAAGATAAATTTGCCCTTTGAAAGCACATATAACATATCTTGACAAAGACATTTTATCATGACTTCAACTCCTAAATACTGGTTTGTATCGTTTCATTATTAAAAATTTTGTTCTTGCTATTCTATATCCAAGGATGAAGCCCTTTGGGATAACCAAGTTTGATGAGTTAAAAGATAACCCAACCATCATGAATTAGGGTTTATGTCAATGCCTTTTTTCTCTTTAGTAGTACATAGCTCAGAAATATGCACAAAACAGTCATTGACCCATAGCTGTTTACCTATGGCTAATAGTGATACTGTGCACTAATCCTGTATTTACTCAATTTATGCTGTGTTTGCTCTTTTAATTTTTATAGAAATAGGTTCCTTCTAGTTCTGAACCTGCTTCTTCCCTAAGTTAACCATAGCTTATTATTTCTACTATCTTTTTATGCTACTAAAACAATGCTCACATTGTTGGATAAAATCATCTGAGGTATGTTTCAAACTTTCCTGCAATCTATGTAATGGTCATTTAGAGTGAAAAGTAAACCTTTTTTTTCTATAACTCTCTCTCTATTTTTTCTTTATTTTGCAGCCTTAAGGATGAGAATGGCAAAGCTGGGGAAAAAAGTTATCTAAGAGGTGTACCATCTACGTAAACACCCTTTGAAGAAGAAACTAAGAAACATTTGCAAATTTCTCTTCCGGATATTTTGTTTCTTTTTCCTGAGCTACAAAAAATTATAATTATACCCATATTAAGCCATGTGAATAAGCAGTAGTCATTATTTGAAACAAATACCAAAAAAGCTGGGGAGAACAAATACTTACCTTTTCCAGTTACTTGACATGATTCAGTGGGGGGAAACCAACATATTTTTATTGTATTGATACCAAAGCATTTCTAATAAGAGCTTGTTAAATTTAAGAATAAAGTTATTTAAAATAGCCCGACTATATTTTATTAACTGACCTTGTAATTTTGCTGACACAAAGATTGAAAGATCATAGGAAGTCACTGCACCTCATCACAGAAATATTCATCTTTAACTCTGACAAGTAAACATGCCATCCCAAGTCAACAAGGCTCTAAGACAACTACATCCTCCTGCTAAGGACCAATTCAATTGAGACTTAAAACTCTTCGCATACATTTTAAAGGTGCATGCAATAATTATCCTCATATTTGGGGACTGGATTTGGATTATCTTGATAGCGTACATGACTTTACAGTTGATAACCAATATGTTCAGTTTTCTTGAAATATCATCTTTTCTTTCATTCAGTTCAATGTGAATTCCAGGGTACAATGACTGATTATGACCCAAGACTGTTGGATGGAGGACTTCCCAAATTCTCAACACAAATCTGATCTAATGTTTGACCAATTCTTGTAAACAAGTTAGAATCCTAATATTAAAACATTATAAGAAAGTGTACAACATTTTATTCCTAAGTATTCTTGCCAGGATATTAAATCATGATTTGAAGGAGAATACTCCCATACCAATTATTTCCTGCCTTACCTTGTTTACTGCCCTCCATCCAACACCCTCAAAATCCACTCAAATACATCTTTCCCTGGATCATGCCAGTGCTAATTATCCAGGTCCTGACAAGTCTTTCAGTGAATGGTCTGTTTTCTCTTGGGAAAACACTGAATTGCCCTGGTGAGACCATGATGAAATTATCTTAGCTACTAGTGTGGAGGCAATGAGAAGTAAAACAAGCAGATCCTGATGAGGGCAAGCATTACCTGGAGAGCATCAGCCTCAGATGAGGTGTCTGCAAGGGGCAGTTGTTCTCTAGGAGGAAAGAGCTCCTCTGCTGGCCTGGAATGTTCCAGGAAATCTGGAAGGTCAAATTTCAGAAGTACTTTAATACAAACACCCCTATCCCAGGTCCAAGGGTCCCATTCCTTCCTTTTCATGCTTCTGACTTTAGCATAAGTGACTTGTCAAATCTGCACATTCTTTTGTAGCTCTGCCATCCTTGTGATTAAATCACTGGGTTTGGGTTTTGGTTTTTGTACACAAAAGTTTATTAGAACACTGCCTGGCACCTAGTAAGTGATCAATAAGCAAATGAATGAATAAGTGGTTCAGAAGGGGAAAGATGTAGTCTGCAAGGGGAGGCTGTGTAACACCAGTTGGGTTCAAGCAACATAAGCCTGAATCTGTCTGGCAGATCATGAGGCATGGACCAGGGCTTGTATGCAGAAGTGGCCCAGCATGGCCAGAAGGTGTGGGAAGTGGGAACTGGTCTTTTGCCTGGGGATAAAGCGGGCGCTGCTGCAGAACTGGCTGCCAGGTGGGCAGAATGGGGTCTGAGTGCAAAGCTGGAACCGGTCAGTCAGGGCTGCTGAGGTGAGTCTGGACCATCTACACACCAATCCACTGGCTCCTGTGCTCAGGGAAAAGGAAAGAAAGCTGGAAAACCGAAGTGAGGTGCCTTCTTGCTGCTATTGCCATGCAGCATCCCTCCAGCACCCTCTACTGGCAAAGGCTAACATTGCTTCAGCTGGCAAAGAAGAAATGTTTACATCACAAAGCAGGGCAAAGAAGGGTGGATTTGGAGATGAAGCATTAAATGAGGAAGATAAAGATGAAGAATTAAACTGGCACTGTCCACTCATTTTTCTACCCAGCTTCCGTGTTTATCTTTCTACATACTGTTGACATTCAAGCAACTAAAAAACAACTGTTTCCATCTAATAAGATGCAGCTATCCTTTAATAAAAAAGATCTCACCTTCTCACACTCCCGAGTTATGCTACCCACAGCTAACTATATTCAACATTAAAGAACAGTTTTAGATTAAGAGAAAAATCCAAAACATAATACAAAGTTCCCATATACTCCACACCCAGTTTCCCCTATTATTAACATCTTACATTAGTATGGTACATTTGTTATAATTAATGAACCAATAATGATACATTATTATTAATTAAGGTCTTATAGTTTATTCAGATTTCCTTAGTTTTTACCTAATGTCCTTTATTCAGTTCCAGGATCTCATACAGAAAACCACATTACTTTTAGTTGTCATGTCCTCTTAGGCTCCACTTGGCTGTGACTGCTTTTCAGACTTTCCTCGTTTTTGACAAGCTTGACAGTTTTGAAAATTACTGGCCAAGTATTGTGTAAGATGTCCCTCTATTGCAAATTGTCTGATGTTTCTTTCATGGTTAGACTGAGGTCATAAGTTTGGGAAAGGAAGACAAAAGAGGTAAATTGCCATTTTCATCACATCATATCAAGGGTACATACTTTCAACATGAAAGTGCATACTGTTAATGTTGACCTTGATAACCTGGCTGATATAGTTTAGTCAGATTACTTCACTGTAAAATTATTCTTTTTTGCTGTATGCTTTGGCGGGAACTCACTATGCACAGCCCATACTTAAGGAGTAGGGAGTTAGGCACACTCTCCTTGAGGATAGAGTATCTACATCAATTATTTCAAATTCTTCTGCACAGGAGATTTGTCTATTCTCCCGCATTTGTTTATTTATTCAATCATTAATTTAAATCAGTGTAGACTCATGGGTGTTTACACTACACTTGAGTTATAATCCAACACAATTTGTTGCTCAAATAGCTCCAGCTCTGGCCACTGCAAGCTCTTTCAGTTTGTTCCTATGCACCTTTGACATACACCCATAAATGTTTTGAACATGAGATGACTTTCCATTTCATCAGATCTTCTTTAGTTTCTTTCAATAATGCGTTGTATTTTTCATTGTACAAGTCTTACATCTCCTTAAATTTATTCCTCTTTTATTCTATTTGATGGTTGTGAATGGAATTGTGGGGTTTTTTTAACATCTTTATTGGAGTATAATTGCTTTACAATGGTGTGTTAGTTTCTGCTTTATAACAAAGTGAATCAGTTATACATATACATATGTCCCCATATCTCTTCCATTTGCATCACCATCCCTCCTACCCTCCCTATCCCACCACTCCAGGCAGTCACAAAGCACCGAGCTGATCTCCCTGTGTTATGCGGCTGCTTCCCACTAGCTATCTACCTTACGTTTGGTAGTGTATATATGTCCATGCCTCTCTCTCGCTTTGTCACAGCTTACCCTTCCCCCTCCCCATATCCTCAAGTCCATTCTCTAGTAGGTCTGTCTCTTTATTCCTGTCTTACCCCTAGGTTCTTCATGACTTTTTTTTTTCTTAAATTCCATATATACGTGTTAGCATACGGTATTTGTCTTTCTCTTTCTGACTTACTTCACTCTGTATGACAGACTATAGGTCTATCCACTTCATTACAAATAGCTCAATTTCGTTTCTTTTTATTGCTGAGTAATATTCCATTGTATATATGTGCCACACCTTCTTTATCCATTCATCTGTCGATGGACACTTAGGTTGTTTCCATTTCTGGGCTATTGTAAATAGAGCTGCAATGAACATTTTGGTACATGACTCTTTTTGAATTATGGTTTTCCCAGGGTATATGCCCAGTAGTGGGATTGCTGGGTCATATGGTAGTTCTATTTGTAGTTTTTTAAGGAACCTGCATACTGTTCTCCACAGTGGCTGTATCAATTTACATTCCCACCAACAGTGCAAGAGAGTTCCCTTTTCTCCACACCCTCTCCAGTATTTATTGTTTCTAGATATTTTGATGATGGCCATTCTGACTGGTGTGAAATGATATCTCATCGTAGTTTTGATTTGCATTTCTCTAATGATTAGTGATGTTGAGCATTCTTTCATGTGTTTGTTGACAGTCTGTATATCTTCTTTGGAGAAATGTCTATTTAGGTCTTCAGCCCATTTTTGGATTGGGTTGTTTGTTTTTTTGTTATTAAGCTGCTTGAGCTGCTTATCAATTTTGGAGATTAATCCTTTGTCAGTTGCTTCATTTGCAAATATTTTCTCCCATTCTGAGGGTTGTCTTTTGGTCTTGTTTATGGTTTCCTTTGCTGTGAAAAGCTTTGAAGTTTCATTAGGTCCATTTGTTTATTCTTATTTTTATTTCCATTTCTCTAGGAGGTGGGTCAAAAAGGATCTTACTGTGATTTATGTCATAGAGTGTCCTGCCTATGTTTTCCTCTAAGAGTTTGATACTTTCTGGCCTTACATTTAGGTTTTAATCCATTTTGAGCTTATTTTTGTCTATGGTGTTAGGGAGTGATCTAATCTCATACTTTTACATGTACCTGTCCAGTTTTCCCAGCACCACTTATTGAAGTGGCTGTCCTTTCTCCCCTGTACATTCCTGCCTCCTTTATCAAACATAAGGTGACCATATGTGCGTGGGTTTATCCCTGGGCTTCCTATCCTGTTCCATTGATCTATCTTTCTGTTTTAGTGCCAGTACCATACTGTCTTGATTACTGTAGCTTTGTAGTATAGTCTGAATTCAGGGAGCCTGATTCCTCCAGCTCCGTTTTTCATTCTCAAGATTGCTTTGGCAATTTGGGGTATTTTGTGTTTCCATACGAATTGTGAAATTTTTTGTTCTACTTCTGTGAAAAATGCCAGTGGTAGTTTCATAGGGATTGCATTGAATCTGTAGATTGCTTTGGGTAGTAGAGTCATTTTCACAATGTTGATTCTTCCAATCCAAGAACATGGTATATCTCTCCATCTATTTGTATCATCTTTAATTTCTTTCATCAGTGTCTTATAATTTTCTGCATACAGGCCTTTTGTCTCCTTAGTTAGGTTTATTCCTAGATATTTTATTCTTTTTGTTGCAATGATAAATGGGAGTGTTTTCTTGATTTCACTTTCAGATTATTCATCATTAGTATATAGGAATGCCAGAGATTTCTGTGCATTAATTTTGTATCCTGCTACTTTACCAAAATCATTGATTAGCTCTACTAGTTTTCAGGTAGCATCTTTAGGATTCTCTATGTATAGTATCATGTCATCTGCAAATAGTGACAGCTTTACTTCTTCTTTTCCGATTTGGATTCCTTTTATTTACTTTTCTTCTCTGATTGCTGTGGATAAAACTCCAAAACTATGTTGAATAAGAGTGGTGAGAGTGGGCAACCTCGTCTTGTTCCTGATCTTAGTGGAAATGCTTTCAGTTTTTCACCATTGAGGACGATGTTGGCTGTGGGTTTGTCATATATGGCCTTTATTATGTTGAGGAAAGTTTCCTCTATGCCTACTTTCTGCAGGGTTTTTATCATAAATACGTGTTGAATTTTGTCGAAAGCTTTCTCTGCATCTATTGAGATGATCATATAGTTTTTGTCCTTCAATTTGTTAATATGGTGTATCACATTGATTGATTTGCGTATATTGAAGAATCCTTGCATTCCTGGAATAAACCCCACTTGGCAATGGTGTCTGATCTGTTTAATGTGCTGTTGGATTCTGTTTGCCAGTATTTTGTTGAGGATTTTTGCATCTATGTTCACCAGTGATATTGGCCTGTAGTTTTCTTTCTTTGTGACATCCTTGTCTGGTTTTGCTATCAGGGTGATGGCGGCCTCGTAGAATGAGTTTGGGACTGTTTCTCCCTCTGCTATATTTTGGAAGAGTTTGAGAAGGATAGGTGTTAGCTCTTCTCTAAATGTTTGATAGAATTCGCCTGTGAAGCCATCTGGTCCTGGGCTTTTGTTTGTTGGAAGATTTTTAATCACAGTTTCAATTTCAGTGCTTGTGATTGGTCTGTTCCTATTTTCTATTTCTTCCTGATTCAGTCTTGGCAGGTTGTGCCTTTCTAAGAATTTGTCCATTTCTTCCAGGTTGTCCATTTTATTGGCATAGAGTTGCTTGTAGTAATCTCTCATGATCTTTTGTATTTCTGCAGTGTCAGTTGTTCCTTCTCCTTTTTCATTTTTAATTCTATTGATTTGAGTCTTCTCCCTTTTTTTCTTGATGAGTCTGGCTAGTGGTTTATCAATTTTGTTTATCTTCTCAAAGAACAAGCTTTTAGTTGTATTGATCTTTGCTATTGTTTCCTTCATTTCTTTTTCATTTATTTCTGATCTGATTTTTATGATTTCTTTCCTTCTGCTAACTCTGCTGGTTTTTTTGTTCTTCTTTCTCTAATTGCTTTAGGTGCAATGTTAGGTTATTTATTCGAGATATTTCCTGTTTCTTAAGGTAGGATTGTATCACTATAAACTTCCCTCTTAGAACTGCTTTTGCTGCAACCCATAGATTTTGGGTCGTCGTGTCTCCATTGTCATTTGTTTCTAGGTATTTTTTTATTTCCTCTTTGATTTCTTCAGTGATCATTTCGTTATTAAGTAGTGTATTGTTTAGCCTCCATGTGTTTGTATTTTTTACAGATCTTTTCCTGTAATTGATATCTTGTCTCATAGCGTTGTGGTCGGAAAAGATACTTGAAACAATTTCAATTTTCTTAAATTTACCAAGGCTTGATTTGTGACCCAAGATATGATCCAACCTGGAGAATGTTCCATGAGCACTTGAGAAAAAAGTGTATTCTGTTGTTTTTGGTTGGAATGTCCTATAAATATCAATTAAGTCCATCTTGTTTAATGTATCATTTAAAGCTTGTGTTTCCTTATTTATTTTCATTTTGGATGATCTGTCCATGGGTGACAGTGGGGTGTTAAAGTCCCCTACTATGAATGTGTTACTGTCGATTTCCCCTTTTATGGCTGTTAGTATTTGCCTTATATATTGAGGTGCTCCTATGTTGGGTGCATAAATATTTACAATTGTTATATCTTCTTCTTGGATCGATCCCTTGATCATTATGTAGTGTCCTTATGTGCCTCTTCTAATAGTCTTTATTTTAAAGTCTATTTTGTCTGATATGAGAATTGCTACTCCAGCTTTCTTTTGGTGTCCATTTGCATGAAATATCTTTTTCCATCCCCTTACTTTCAGTCTGTATGTGGCTCTAGGTCTGAAGTGGGTCTCTTGTAGACAGCAAATATATGGGCCTTGTTTTTCAGCCAATCTGTGTCTTTTGGTGGGAGCGTTGAGTCCATTTACATTTAAGGTAATTATCGATATGTATGTTCCTATTCCCATTTTCTTAATTGTTTTGGGTTCATTATTGTAGGTCTTTTCCTTCTCTTGTGTTTCCTGCCTAGAGAAGTTCCTTTACAGTTGTTGTAGAGCTGGTTTGGTTGTGCTGAACTCTCTCAGCTTTTGCTTGTCTGTAAAGGTTTTAATTTCTCCATCAAATCTGAATGAGATCCTTGCTGGGTACAGTAATCTTGGTTGTAGGTTTTCCTCCTTCATCACTTTAAATATGTCCTGCCAGTCCCTTCTGGCTTGCAGAGTTTCTGCTGAAAGATCAGCTGTTAACCTTATGGGGATTGCCTCTTGTGTTATTTGTTGTTTTTCCCTTGCTGCTTTTAATATGTTTTCTTTGTATTTAATTTTTGACAGTTTGATTAATATGTGTCTTGGCATGTTTCTCCTTGGATTTATCCTGTAGTGGACTCTCTGTGCTTCCTGGACTTGATTAACTATTTCCTTTTCCATATTAGAGAAGTTTTCAACTATAATCTCTTCAAATATTTTCTCACTCCCTTTCATTTTCTCTTCTTCTTCTGGAACCCCTATAATCTGGATGTTGGTGCATTTAATGTTGTCCCAGAGGTCTCTGAGACCGTCCTCAGTTCTTTTCATTCTTTTTTTCTTTATTCTGCTCTGCAGTAGTTATTTCCACTATTTTATCTTCCAGGTCACTTATCCATTCTTCTGCCTCAGTTATTCTGCTATTGATCCCCTCTAGAGTATTTTTAATTTCATTTATTGTGTTGTTCATCATTGTTTGTTTCACCTTTAGTTCTTCTAGGTCCTTGTTAAATGTTTCTTGCATTTTGTCTATTCTATTTCCAAGATTTTGGATCATCTTTACTATCATTATTCTGAGTTCTTTTTCAGGTAGACTGCCTATTTCCTCTTCATTTGTTAGGTCTGGTGGGTTTTTATCTTGCTCCTTCAACTGCTGTGTGTTTTTCTGTCTTCTCATTTTGCTTATCTTACTGTGTTTGGGGTCTCCTTTTTGCAGGCTGCAGGTTCGTAGTTCCTGTTTTCTTTGGTGTCAGTCCCCAGTGGCTAACGTTGGTTCAGTGGGTTGTGTAGGCTTCCTGGTGGAGGGGACTAGTGCCTGTGTTCTGGTGGATGAGGCTGAATCTTGTCTTTCTGGTGGGCAGGTCCACGTCTGGTGGTGTGTTTTGGGGTGTCTGTGGACTTATTATGATTTGGGGCAGCCTCTCTGCTAATGGGTGGGGTTGTGTTCCTGTCTTGCTAGTTGTTTGGCATAGGATGTCGAGCACTGTAGCTTGCTGGTCGTTGAGTGAAGCTGGGTGCTGGTGTTGAGATGGAGATCTCTGGGAGATTTTCGCCATTTGCTATTATGTGGAGCTGGGAGGTCTCTTGTGGACCAGTGTCCTGAAGTTGGCTCTCCCACCTCAGAGGCACAGCACTAACTCCTGGCTGCTGCACCAAGAGCCTTTCATCCACATGGCTCAGAAGAAAAGGGAGAAAAAGTAGAAAGAAAGAATTAGTAGAAGTAGAAAGAAAGAAAGAAAGAAGGGAGGGAGGGAGGGAGGGAGGGAGGGAGGAAGGAAGGAGGGAAGGAAAGAAAAAAGAAAGAAAGAAGATAAAGTAAAATAAAATAAAGTAAGATAAAATATAATAAAGTTATTAAAATAAAGAAATAATTATTAAGAGGAAAAAAAAAAAAGACGGATAGAACCCTAGGACAAATGGTGGAAGCAAAGCTATACAGACAAAATCTCACACAGAAGCATACACATACACACTCACAAAAAGAGGAAAAGGGGAAAAAATCATAAATCTTGCTCTCAAAGTCCACCTCCTCAATTTGGGATGATTGGTTGTCTATTCATGTATTCCACAGATGCAGGGTACATCAAGTTGATTGTGGAGCTTTAATTTGCTGCTTCTGAGGCTGCTGGGAGAGATTTCCCTTTCTCTTCTTTGTTTGCACAGCTCCCGGGGCTCAGCTTTGGATTTGGCCCCACCTCTGCGTGTAGGTCACCGTAGGGCATCTGTTCTTCGTTCAGACAGGATGGGGCTAAAGGAGCAGCTGATTCGGGGGCTCTGGCTCAATCAGGCCAGGGGAAGGGAGGGGCACAGAGTGCCGGGCGAGCCTGTGGCGGCAGAGGCCGGCGTGACGTTGCACCAGCCTGTGGCGCGCCGTGCGTTCTCCCGGGGAAGTTGTCCCTGGATCCTGGGACCCTGGCAGTGGCGGGCTGCACAGGCTCCCCGGAAGGGGGATGTGGATGGTGACCTGTGCTCACACACAGGCTTCTTGGTTGCGGCAGCAGCAGCCTTAGCGTCTCATGCCTGCCTCTGGCGTCCGCGCTTTTAGCCGCGGCTCGCGCCCGTCTCTGGAGCTCCTTTAAGCAGCGGTCTTAATCCCTTCTCCTCGCGCACCAGGAAACAAAGAGGGAAGAAAAAGTCTCTTGCCTCTTCGGCAGGTCCAGCCTTTTCCCCGGACTCCCTCCCGGCCAGCCGTGGCGCACTAACCCCCTACAGGCTGTGTTCACCCCGCCAAACCCAGTCCTCTCTCTGCGCTCCGACTGAAGCGCGAGCCTCAGCTCCCAGCCCCGCCCACCCCGGTGGGGGATCAGAGAAGCCTCTCGGGCTGGTGAGTGCCGGTCGGCACCGATCTTCTGTGCGGGAATCTCTCCGCTTTGCCCCCCGCACCCCTGTTGCTATCCTCTTCTCCATGGCTCTGAAGCTTTCCCCCTCCACCACCCACAGTCTCCACCCGTGAAGGAGCTTCCTAGTGTGTGGAAACCTTTCCCCCTTCACAGCTCCCTCCCACTGGTGCAGGTCCCGTCCCTATCCTTTCGTCTCTGTTTTTTCTTTTTTCTTTTTCCCTACCCAGGTACATGGGGGGTTTCTTGCCTTTTGGGAGGTCTGAGGTCTTTTGCCAGCGTTCAGTAGGAGTTCTGTAGGAGCTGTTCCACGTGTAGATGTATTTCTGATGTATCTGTGGGGAGGAAGGTGATCTCCGCGTCTTACTCTTCCGCCATCTCCCCGGAAGTCTCCAGAATTAGGTATCCTTTGATCAGCAGCAGCATCTTTTGAAATTGAAGTTGGATAGATTATATGGTGATCTGCCTCTCTTCAGAGTTCGACTGGGATATATGAGATTGGGAAAGGTGATATCCAAGATCCATAATGGCTCTTCAGTTCCACAATTCTACAAGCTCCTAGAAGATTGGAAGTGTGGGCAGAACCTCATCATAAAGAGGAAATCTTTTCAGATGAAAGCCTTTTAAGCCGGGGTCCCACAAGGGTCCTCCTGCCGGGTGTTGCTGGCCCCAAGGGAAAGCTTCGTTCTTTGATGAATGAACACGGAGACCGAAATATTTTGTATCAGTCCCCTTAAAGGAAAAGTTAGCTAGCCCCTGCTTTGGAGAATAGGCCAGAGTTTCTTGGTTCTTTTTATGTCAGGTAATTTTGGATTGTCGTCGGTACATCATAAAATAAAATACTGGATTCTCTTATTTTTCACCAATGAATATGGCTTCTTTTGTTTTAGCAGGCAAATAACTGGGTTGGACTGCAAACTCTGTTTCTTGTGTTCCAGCTCCAATCTCAAGTTAAATTTTTTTGTTTGGTCTAGCTGCTTTGCACCTGCGTTATGCATGTGAACATATTCAGGGATCAGTCAGAGCTATGGGAAAACAGGATTTGGGATGCCCTCTCTAGTGTTTTCCTTTCCAAGAAAGGAACTCCCCTCCCTTCACCCCACTCTCTTGATAGCTGCAGTTGACCAGCCATCAGTCCTCTGGATTTCTAGGCCAGAAACACTGCAGTTCCCCTGCCACCCCACACCACATACACAGTTGACTTCAACTGTCCTGAAACTAAAAACAGTGAAAACAGGGAACTCCAAACAATTTTCCTCCTCTGAGTGTGGACACCTCATCCAAATCTTCCTGCTTCTCATCACTCTCTGGGGCTTTCAGACAGCTGCTTTTTGAAGCTTACTCTAGTTTTCTGAAGGAGAGTCTATTTGGCAGGATCTTAGCCATTACTGGCAGTGGAAGTCACATATTTAGAATGTATGGGTTCAGGAAATTCTTATCCACAGAGCTTGATTACCATGTCTGAGTACCTGATTGGGAACCAAAAATTTGTTTATGTTCTTACAAGAAACCCAGAGTACAATACAATTTCTTTTATGTGTTTATAAGATATATGAAGAAGATATACTTCTAAAGATATCACAGGGAGATCAGCTTGGTGCTTTGCAACGACCTAGAGGGACAAGGTAAGGAGGGTAGGAGGGAGGCTCTAGAGGGAGGGGATATGGGGATATATACATGCATATGGCTGATTCACTTTGGTGTACAAAAGAAACTAACAGAGTATTGTGAAGCAATTATAGTCCAATAAAGATCTATTTAAAAAAATAAAATAAAAATTGGGGGAAAAATCACTACTTAAGGTTTTTGGTAAAAAATAAAATAAATAAATTTTAAAAATTAATAAAATCCATGAAAAACCACTGGAGAAAAATAAAGATATGTTCTAGGAACTGTCTCTCCTCTAAACCAGAGTTATATGACCAGGCATTATATAAAATGACATTAACTTATTTGATAACGAAATAAGAAATTAAGCTGATACGAATTTTAGGGCAAGCAAACCTCCCAGATCTTTCCACCCAAAGATATAATCCAAGAGTAGTAATCAGATAAATATTTGTTTTACTGAGGTGAAATTCACATAACATAAAATAATCCTTTTAAAATGGCATTTCTTATATTTACAATGTTGTACAACCACCACTTCTATCTATCAACAAAATATTGTCAGCACCACAAAATAAAATCTTATGCCCATCATGCAATTACTCCCCATTCCCTCCTCCACTCCCTCCCCTCAAGGCCCTGGCAACCACCACTCTGCTGTTGCTATGCATTTACCTATTCTGGATATTTCATATAATCATAATATGTGACATTTTGTGTCTGATTCACTTAGCATAATAGGTTTTTTGTTTGTTTATTTGCTGTTCCTCTTCTTATTCCAGCCCTTTGATGTCTCTGGTAGCCATGGAGAAGCATAATGTTCTGAAGGTTCATCTATGTGACAGCATGCATCAGTACTTCATATCTTTTTATGGCTGAATAATATTTCATTGTATGTATGTACCACAATTTGCTTATTCATTTATCTGTTGATGGACATGTGGGCTGTTTCCATCATTTGGGTATTGTGAATAGTGTTCCTATAAACATCAAATTTTTAATTATTTTTTTATTGTGGTACAATATACATAACACAAAATCTTCCACTGTAACTACTTTCAAGGATACAATTCAGTGCATTAGGTACATACACAGTGCTATGTAAGCATCACCACTATCAATCTCCAGAACAATTTCATCATCCCAAACAGAAATTCCGTACCCATTAAATAACAGCTCCCCATTCCTCCCTCTCCCCCAGTCCTGGGTAATCACCCTTCTACTTTCTATGAATTTGACTAGTCTAGGTACTCCAAGTAAATAAATCATATAATAGAGGTCCTTTCTTGTCTGGCTATTTCACTTAGCATAATGTTTTCAAGGTGAATATCAAATTTTTTATCAAATAAAAACTACACATTCCATAGGTAAAAACTACTAAAGTTTAACACTGTAATCAAAAGCAATGACATCATCAACAACATGTACAAAGCACCTTTTGCTGGTACCACTTCCTTCCTTCCTCATAACTGCCCTGTGAGATGGGCTTTACAGATGAAGGAATGAGGCTCGGAGAAAATGAGCAATTTGCCCAACGACATGAGTCTTATAAATCAGACAAGCATGCTTAGGTCTTCCAGCTCCGCTCCCAGACTCCCAGTCTTTTTTATGTACAGGGTTATCTGCCTCCCAGCATACCATTTATAAGGATGGTCAGGAGACACTTATGTAGAAGGAACAGTCAGGGAAGCCTCCAAAAACAAGAAGGATTTTTGAGCCAGAACTTAATAAACTAGTTTTTGCTAGAAAGAAGGGAACAGAAAGGGCATTCCAGGCAGATGACCATCAGTGACCTGGGTGCAGAGATGAGCCTGGTGGGTATTGGGCAAGAAGGAAAGAAGCAGGGTGTGCACAGTGACAGTGTGTAACCTAATCTGATTTGAAAAGAGCTTAGAAGAATCCTTTCTTTCATTCCCATCTACAATGGATTATCTTAAACAAGGACCTTTGTCCTTTTTTTTTCCTTGCTTCACCAGAATATACAGACAAATAAAATTTCAGCCAAAAGCTACAGGTCCCCCCTAGGGCTTCCTGGCTGGCATCTGCTGCATCTGTCTCTTCCCACCACAACCTGGACTGGGACAAGATGTGGAGGGATGAATATCACTTAACACACATTAGAGCCAAAATCCTAATAACCAAGTAGGCACTTAAGTGTTATTCGATAACTTATGCCATAGGCTACCCACGTCCTTAAGACTGATTTCCAAAGATAAGAAAATAATAAAAACAAAAATAGCCTCAGTTATGAATGCTACCCCAACCACAACTTTCTAGAATTTGTTTCACTTTTTTTTCAAAAATAAATAGTTATTTTTATTTTATAGAAGAACCCATCTTTAAGAAGAAAACTCATGATTTTGCTATTTGAGGCAACATTGCTGAAGATATAAAGGCATTTCGTTTAACAATTACTCCTATCAAAAGATATCTTTAGGGCTTCCCTGGTGGCGCAGTGGTTGAGAGTCTGCCTGCCAATGCAGGGGACACGGGTTCGTGCCCCTGTCCGGGAAGATCCCACATGCCACGGAGCGGCTGGGCCCGTGAGCCATGGCCGCTGAGCCTGCGCGTCCGGAGCCTGTGCTCCGCAACGGGAGAGGCCACAACAGTGAGAGGCCCGCGTACTGAAAAAAAAAAAAAAAAAAAAAACTTTAAAAAAACAGATTGTTTATTACAAAATCAAGAAGGAAAACTGAGAGGAGCAACGAATAGGCATTTTCAATTTGTAGATGTCAACCATTCATAAGCAGAAGAATCATAATTTGATATTAATGAAAAGGTTTGTTGGTCTACTAAGGTTAGATGACAAAGACTTCTTTGGACAACTCTGTATATCAATTGATGATATATCAAAATAGTGCCAACAGATGAATCAATGAAAAAGAAAAGTTAAAATAGGTTAGCCTCAGCACTGGAAATCCAGCAAGCTCACGAATTTGAAAACGAAACCCACCAAGGTTCATCTTCTCCTTAAACAAATCTTTCCTTGTCAAATGTATGATATAATTTCTTAAGAGAATTTTATTAACCTTTAGGCCCCTAATAATTGAAAGTTAGAGGAAAATATTTTAGTATACATTTAACTTTCTATACTAAACAAAACGTTTTTAAATAAAGGCATTCAAAAGGAAAGTTTAGACTGTAAATAGCCTGGCACTTATAGAACATAAACACGGAAAGTTCACATCTCAAACCCTAAGCTACTTATGATAAACACCTGTATAAAGAACAAAAACATATCATTCTACCCAGTGAAAGATGTAAGATACATCGCTGAGGCTATTATTTATGCCAGATAGAATTTAGGTCCTTGGACCAATCAGAAAGAACACATAAAAAAGTAAAATATGCCTCCCTAAACTTTTTATTTTAAGAATGTAGAGTTTTGCTTGTTTCCTCTGCCTAAGATAGTTATGTTCATTTGTTACAAGGTCACGGGAATGTAAAGGGAAGTATCAAACAACGGTTATAAACAATCATGGTTAGAAAACAACTAGAATTGAAACCAGAAAATAACATTGGTCCCTAATTTCAGTTTGTAACCTATAACTGTTAGGAAAAGAAAAAAAGACAGAAATTTTTCAAATAAATATTAAGAGTTGGTGAATTTTAAGAGAAATGCCATCCCAAGATATTATCTAAGTACTAAAAATGAATCAACACAAGTGAACAGTAACAAAGCAGTAGTATTATGGCGCCACCCACTGGCTAGAAGTCCTCATAGCAAACATGAGACCCAGTCATAAAATAGAAATTATTGGAACCGGAAGGGAAATAACATTGATAATTCTAATTCATTATAGCATCAGGATCTTCTAACAAAACAGTACCACCCATATTATTTTATTACCACAAGGACAAAGAATAACTCTTAAATATGTTCACAAGAGTGAATTTTATTAATTTTGAAATGCAAGTCTACAATCTCCAAAGGCTAAGACAACCTCAGAGTCAAAACAATTAGCATATAGAATGCCATTTTAGCTCTGTAGCTGAATATATAAAGACACTCTTAATCAGAAGATGCACACTTGCATTTCACTGCTAAGAAAGAAATTATAATATTAATAATATATTAAATGTTAATGAAATGGTGTTAGCCCTACTTTCACCTTTACCAGGGAAGTAACAAAATACATGAAACAAAGGATATGTCCAAAACACTGGACCGAAAACGTGTTTCCAAAAAATTTTTAAGAAAGGGGGTAAGGGGAAAAAAATCCTAAAAAAAGACCATTCAGATAAACTAGTAAAAATAAATGTTTTCTTTAAAGTACCACAGCACCTTTATAGTCCAAAATATATTTACCTTAATACTATCTGCATTTTATCCTATGACAGCTTTTATGTTTTTCCAAACAGTTATTTTCTTACATGCTAACATTCTTAAAACTTCAGCATAAAAAATATTCGAGTCATTTCTCCTCAAGTACAATCTTCCCTTTAAGACTCAGAATAATATGTAAAAGCTTGACATCAGTTTGTAGCCCATAGGACCCTAGTGAATGTTGATCTCTAAAGACCAGACTTCCGAATTTCTCTACAGACATGGCCTGGTCTTCCTAATTAGAAGTCATGAATACACTCCAGTCGATACAGGCATCAAGTTTTTTGGCTTGATGATAATTATCACCTGGTCTGCAAAAGCCAAGGTCTTCGCTCGCTCATAGATGGTTGATTGCAGATAAGAACATAGTGAGAAAAGTCAAATTCCCACAGACATAGATTGCTAACACCGCCTTTTTAAAAGCATAACCCTGAAAGAAAAAAATTGAGATATGAAAAAAAAGAATAACTATCATTAAGGTTTGTGTCAATAAAGAAGAAAAAAAGACTTACTTCTGCTTCAGCTGCGGTAAATGACTGGAGGATCTGAATTCTATCATCATCCAATATTTCATCTGTCAAGAATAAGAACATAAGTTTGTAAGGCCAGTGGGTATGCAGATAAACTAATTCTCAAAAAAAAAAAAAACAAACCTGATTTGTAGCGTTTGCCGATTTCCAGGATGTTCATTCTCCCATTTCAAGTGACCAAATGTTGCAAACTTCTTGAATACTTAAGGCTCTCACAAATTAGGTCAAGCTGGCTACAGCATACATTTGTTAAAAGACTTTCTCCTAGTCAATAAACACCATACCAAACTCCTAACAATCCAAGTTTTAAGTACATATGTATTTTAAATGGCAAGCCATAATCTAGCGATCAAAAGTCCTTTAAGACTCAAAACCCATACAATATTGTAAATCAACTGTACTTCAATTAAAAACATCAAAGAAAGACTCAAACCCTATATATGTGACCCAATCAAGAACCAAAAAATGGTAGGACAGATATTTAGTACTCAGTTCCTAAAAGCTGCCCAGGCTCCTAGATTCACAGCACACACACTAGACAACAAACAGGCTTTGTTTTTAGAAGGCCACCTTTACTTATTTGAGGGGCTGAGAACTAGATAGGACACAAAAGACAGTCAGACTAGAAATCAAGCTAAAATATCACTGATTCTCTACTAATCTCTTCTAATGGCTACGGGTATCTTACCCTGCCTAGAGGTGAGACCAAAACAGACCTTGCCACTAGAGAGCACCGGCAAAATAAATCCTTCCTATCTAGCATGCTGGTTAGCTGGCTACATATGATGTATAGGGCAACCTAAGTGACAGCACACAGGAAGTTTGTCAAATAGGTAAAATTTGTCTGCAGCTTTGCCCTGTGTTGACCATGGGCATCTCTTCTTCCTCCATCTCAGGGGTCTCTCAGCTCCAGGCATTCAGGGCTCTCAGTGCATTCTAGCCCCAAGTCAGACCAGCATGAAAAGTAAAAAGTACCTACAAAGAAGGCCTCTTCCCTAAAACCTCTTTCCCTTGCATTTTACTCACTGATTCTAATACTAATGAATATAAAAAACAAACGCAGAAATTTTCCACTATTTTTACCACAGACTGAGTAATCAAAAGAGAAACTTTTAGTAAGCTACCATGTAAGGGTCAACAATTAGTGTCAAGAAACTAATTATATTCCAACAGTTTGTATAAAAGTGATTCTACATAACACTGCTCTTTCAACAGGTTACCTTTTCTAGAGAGTCGGTAAGTGTGTACCTCCAGAACAATCTCTGTCCCAACATGCCAGGCTACAAATCCAATCATTGTATAGGTTTTCCATGGCCCAGGAAGATTCAATCCTGGTAAATCCATTCCCAGGAACATTGTTGCCACTACATTCATAAGGAATAAATACATATACTCAAACGCAATTCAAGAGGTAACGTGTATGCATGTATGCATGTGTGCTAATTATATCAAGTAAAATATACTAGAAGAGTTTATGATATCAATTAGATTAATATTTAAGACCAAATAGTTAATTTAGTCTTTTTTTAAATTTTAACACCAGAAAGGCTAAGATGGGAAATTATAATTACAATCTACCAATTGTTAAAAAAGAGGTACCCAAATTTTCCAAAATGTTTTAAGTCTGCAATGTAGGAAGGGAGAAACGTATGGAAACCATTTCTGATTATACCTCCCCTTCCACGAATTTCTATAGACTGTAGAAATGTGAGGGTAGGAGGTGTCAGCTTAGATATTTCTTACATAAAGCATCAAAGTACACTGGATAATTATACTTGACTTTTGAAAAACACCTTTCCCTGGAAGGTACCATCCCCATGGAGAAAACCTGGAGACAGAGGGCTGGGAACCTGTAGCCCACTTCAGCCCAACCCACGACTGACCCTCAAGTTGAGCTGCTTAAATGTTTGGTCATCAGCATACCTTATTCTGTTGGCAAAGGCAAATGCTAAAAAAAAGTCTCAAAAGGAGAGTTTTAAAGTCATTTTAAAAACCTTGAAACTGAAGTAATGGCTTAAATAGTTACCTCTAGAAATTACTTTCTGGATTTCAATGTTTGACTGATTTCTCCTCAACAGCAAATTACTCCAATTACTAATGCATCTAAAAATCATTTAAGCCAAATTACAACTTGCAATATAAACAACCTGCAATTATATATGAATAAGTAGCATCACAATTACTTACCTGCTATTATTCTAGCAGCTGTTCCCATACTCCAATGAGTCCACTTAAACATTTGCCTTCTACCAAATAAAGAACCAGTCAGTATTCTTGAAAGTGATGGAACTACAATTAATTCCTAAGAGAATAAAAAGCATGTAATTTCCCTATTGCCTAGGAATTAGATATCTGAAATACATTTTAAAACCTTTTAAAGTAAGTATAATTTATCACTGAATTTTATAAGATGCAAAAAAGGAATTGGTTTCCCAACTAATGACATCTACATTAAAAGCATTTATAAATAAAGACTTAAGTACCTTGGGTCATGTAAAGGTGGTCTGAAGGCTGCCGAAAGAAGCTGAAGAACTGCTAAAATCATCACTATACAACCAAGGTATGGGTGATAACCTGCATGCTGAACAAAGTTATATCATTTTAATGGTCTCAATCTTGCCGATCGATTAAACCCTCAGGTTAAAAATAATACACACAGATGTATTCTTAGCGTTTCTCTGTAGCTTTAAACATTTAATAATGATAGTTATAATAACAGGCACCATTCACTGAGTGTCTATACCAGGCACATACTTTATACATATTATCACTAATGTTCACTATGATGCTTGACAGTTATCAATATCCCACTTCTACAAATGGGGGAACTGAGGCTCAGAGATATCAAGTAATGCATCCAAGGCCACACAGTGTGTAAATGGTTGTGGTGGAATCCATGCACAGAATGCTGCCTCTTCCCACCAGGATGTTAGATGACCATCAACACCAGCACAGCCATCTGAAGCCCACCTAGGACTAGTTAGTATCTGCATGTCAGGAACAATCAACCCAGTGTATTTTAATTACTTGTTCAGACCTCTATGTTTCCTGGAGCTGAAGGTTCTACTTGATTCCTTGTAACCCATATGCTTAACAGAGCCTTAGTCACTCAATAAATGTTTGCTGATCAAGAGAACAACCTGCACAACCACTGTATTAAAATCTCATCTCCTCTGTTCAGAACGAAGGTCTAAACCAAGAAAAATCATCAACACAATATCTCAACAGTTTCGGTTACACTCCTCCCTCAGTGATGTGTGCCTGCTGAAAACAGCAGACAGTTGGATTAGACCACTTTGCACAATTATTTCATTTAAAAACTTAAGAGAAGAATTAAGAAGATGCTCTAATACGTTACACGTTTAAATAGAGGGATATCACAGTCTGTTGTCACTGACTCCCATGCTTGGGAAGGCTCTAAAACCTGTGATCTAGAACAAGGACATAGTGGTTTCCAAGCCAAGATAGGACGATTTTGCAAATTAGGAACTAAAAGTTGACAGAAGAGCACTATAAAACTTTCAAGTCATGGACTCAGTTATACACAGATAAGTTATAACCTGGACCCTGGAGATGGAAAGTGCCTCTCTCTAATAAAAAACAGTAACAGCAGCAACAAAATTCTTATATATTTAGAATGTGCTGGGACTATCCTAAGTGCTTTCAGTTAATTAACTCTCAACCCTCAGAAAGCCTATAAGATAGCTACTCTACTATCCCCACTTGAGTAAACCGAGGGACAGAGAAGTTAAGCAACTTGCCCAGGGTGTCCCAAGTAATAAATGATGACATGAGGATTTGAATCCAAGCAGTCTGGCTGTACAACTGTGCTCTTAACCTTTTTACTACCATAGTCATAAACTGCAAAGACTACAAACTACAAAGTTTACAAAATAAGTATTACGCTTGTCCAAGTTCCTGGATAAAATAAAGTTTCAATATCTTGAGTCATATCAGAAAATCTTCATAATTTCCTTTAAAAAAAAATTAGGTTGACCATGGAGGTTCCTTAAAAAAACTGAAAATAGAGCTACCATACCATCCAGCAATCTCACTCCTGGGCATATATCCAGAGAACAGCATAATTCGAAAAGATACATACACCTCAGTGTTCATAGCAGCACTATTTACAATAGCCAGGACATGGAATCTAATCTAAATGTCCATCAACAGAGGAATGGATAAAGAAGATGTGGTACATATATACAACGGAATATTACTCGGCCATAAAAAAGAATGAAATAACACCATTTGCAGCAACATGGATGGACCTAGAGATTGTCATACTGAGTGAAATAAGTCAGAGAAAGACAAATATCATATGATATTGCTTATATGCGGAATCTAAAAAAAGGGTACAGATGAACTTATCTACAAAACAGAAATAGAGTTACAGATGTAGAAGGTAAACTTACAGTTACCAGGGGGTGGGGGAAGAGGGGTAAACTGGAAGATTGGGATTGACATATACACACTACTATATATAAAATAAATAACTAATAAGGATCTACTGTAGAGCACAGGGAACTCTACTCAGTACTCTGTAATGGCCTATATGGGAAAAGAATCTAAAAAATGAGTGGATATATATATATGTGTAACAGATTCAATTTGCTGTACACCTGAAACTAACACAACATTATAAACCAATTATACCCCAATAAAATTAAAAAAAAAATAGGTTGATCAATCTATAAACTACCTAAAAAGCAGAAAAGAGGTTTCCTAATAATATTGTGACACAAGAGTCATCAATCTTAGCCCTTGTAGCAACAGCCCAAACGGAAATATTAAATTTTAGTATCAAATTCTGACTGGCTCTTAAACTAGAAGAGTATAATGGAAGCACAGGCTCTGACCTTAGGTACATCTCCAATTCTCAATAAGCCTCATTCATTCATTCCATAAATATCTACTGAATATCTCATGTGCCAGAATCTGTTCTGGGTGTTAGAGATACAGTAGCAAACATACCAGTAAATATCCTGTCTTCTCATGGAGTTCACATACTAGTGTGAGAAGACGGACAAAGAAAAGATATAATATTTAAGTAAATTATCTGAAACGACGTAAGGTAAAGATTGCTTCAGGAAAAAAAATGAAGCAGAGCAGGGCTCTTTGAGAAGCTATTATTTGAGCAAAGACTTGAAGAAGGTGAGGGAGTAGAGGAGGCATGACCAAGGCAGAAGGAAGAATCTTTGCAAAGACTATAAAGCAGAATAAATAAATTAATTAATTTTAAAAAAAAGACTATAAAGCAGGAGCATACCTAGCATTAGCCCAGTGTGAAATGAAATGAGCTATTGGATGAGGAAAAGAGCAGATCAATTCAGAGAGTAACTGGGAGCCAATCATGGAGGACTTTGGTTTTAACTTTGAGAAAAACTGAGAGGCATTAGAGAAACCAGTTTGGGGCACAGGAATGACCTCATCTGATTTACATTTTTTAAAAATCGCTCTGCTTCTTGGTTGAAAACAGATTGTACACGAGCAAGGGTTGAAGTAGAGAGATCAATTAGGTGCCGCCTGCAAAAAAGTCCAGGCAGAAGATGATGGTGGCTCGAAGCCACATAGTAGTGCCAGTGATGGTGAAAAGTGGTGTTTTTGACATGTAAAGCCAATGGGATTTCCTGACGGATTTGACATGGGGCGTGAGAGCAAAGTTAAGAATAATTCCAATGTTTTGGCCTAAGAAGGGAACTGCAAACAACTAATATGGGGATGGCAGCACATGGAGCAAGATTGGGAGGAGAGGTCAGGAACTCCGATTGAGGTGCCTTAGATATGCAAGTTGAGTTCCTGAGTAGACAGCTGTTTGTGTGAGTCTCAATCAGGGTAGAGGTCCAAGCTGGAGATACACATTTGAGAATAAGCCTCAGTTTCTTCATTTGTGACATGGGATTATTATCAGTAAGAACTTCATTTGAGGTTTAAATTTGATAACACATGTAAAGCACTTAGCACAGTTTGTTCAGTAGGAATGCAACTAATGTTAGCTTAGTGATAGTCATAGTATTAGTTAGAGAAAACCACTTACAGTGTTCATGTTCCTCAGATATAATGCTTTCAATTTGTACCATTCTATAGCAAGAAAATTTATTAAAGCTATATAGTGTATATTTAAAATTTGAGGCAGTCTAAAAGTACATTCCACTACCAAGTAATCTGCACTTACATTCTCACTTCATCCCTGACCACCAACCATGTGAAATAGTCATCAGATGATTCAAAAAGGAAGGAAAGAGGGATACATGCAGAAATATCTTTTTACCCATCATCTGAGAATAAAACAGCAATCTCCTTTGGCACCAAAATGAATTTTAAACATATAAATAGAATAAAAACATTCTTTTTAAGATCTACTTACCCAATTCCAGCCTCCTCTGTAAATAAAAGGCAGAAGAAAAGCAATGAAAGTGAGGGCAGAAGTAGTAAGCATGAGCATTCGATGTACCTGCAAGGATGAAATCACAAATGAGAAGAGAGTTAACTACATAAGAGAAAGGAGTTGACGTCACTATGAAGGTCATGGGATGAGATTCACAGAAGGCATGCATTCAATTGACACCTAGCCACAATTTGTGGTCAGTTAAAAACAAAAATCTTACTATTCCACTGAACTTTAAAGAAAAGCCTAAGCTGCCAACCTCATCATTCTAAAGCATCTGCCAAGAATCCACCTGCCCAGAACAGCAGGAATGGATATTTCACACACACAGAGCACTTACTTGCCAAGTCCATCATTTTCTTCCAAACACATTTATTAAGTTCCACCACCAAGCACAGTGCTTGGATACAATGAAACTGCAAGGAAACAGAACGTACTGTTTCCTGGGGAGTCTGGGATTTAATTGAGCAGATAAGAGAACATATTTGAAATGTGTAATTCATTATCCAAATGAGGAGAATACCGAGAGTGAAAATGGGCACTGTTAGTTGATTATGTGAGGATAACTGGTGCAAACAAAAACTATCCCAGAGAATGTAGGACATATAATCACTATATACACAGATAGATAGATACACACACACACACACACACACACACAGAGACATATATGGGGGGTGTGTGCATATATATATATACACACATCAGCAGAAAGTAGAACATATAGTCACCCTATATACATATAGACACCATAGTTTTAAAGACAGTGGAGGGTTTGAATTGGTAAAGAGGAGACATACAGAGTTTTCCAGTTGGGAATATCCACATGAGAAGAGGGGAGAGAGAGAGAGAGAGCAATCAAAGGCAGAGACAGGAGCAAGGATATAGCAGTCATTACTGAGAACAAATAGAACAGATTAACACTGCCAGCCAAAAGCGAGAAACAATTTTAGATAAGGTAAATCTTAAAAGCTACAAATTTATATAAAGTTTCAAGAATACCTCTTATAAAGTCAAAACTGTTCCAATAAGCAGTATTTTTTTCTATAAGCAGACATGTACATTCTATCTCAACACATAGTCATTGATCTTCCACTATATGTGCAAATATCTATACTCCATGACAAATGAAAGATAAAGGTTTGTTTTGTTTTGTCTTGAGGGGTATTTATGGACTCTTGCTCATGTTTCTATTAAAAGATTGCCTCCTCATCCCACGGGAAGGGACAGCATTAAAAAGGACACTTTTAATTTCTCTTCCCATCCACACAGGAGATACATGATCTTGACTGGTGAGCTAGGGACGGCCTAACATTCACTGGCCCATCAACCAGAGGACAGACCACTGCTTTGCAACATAGTAAGCACCCACTATTTCTTTCTTCTTCTCTGCTGCCTTCCTCAGCCCATCTGTACTCAGTGCAGTGGGTAAATGTCCTTCTAGTCTCTTCTTCTGCAACTAGACATGTAACTCAAGATCGTTTGGGTCCCAAAATCCATGTTCCAAAGAAACTCACATGGCACTGATACATTCTCCAATCCAGCCTGGCCCTTCATAGAGCTGTCTTTATTTTTTTTTTCCATCAAGTACCTTGTGTCTGTTCTCAGTTGGTTAGGAAACCAAAGAGCAAAAAGAAATTATGAGGATTCCAAAATTACAACTATAACCATACATAAACAAAAAAAAAATCCGCTTACTTCATGTGTTTTCATGTTGCAATGTTCAAATAATATGGAAATTGCATTAACCTTTTTCTCCACCTACCTGAAACCAAGCTGCATCACCAAATAAAGGCTTTAACCAAACAGGTTTGAAGAACCGGGCAATCAGTACACCTACGCTAACTGTAGTCATCCATGCCACAAACATTAAGGCACCTACAGGTGAGAAAATGCAACGGTTGACAACACAGTCTAATTAAGCTGTCTCTTAAATGACCAAGCTAAATGCATAGAAAATGTAAATAGCCAACAAAAATACATTCAGCTGACATAAACATGACCTAAATATCAATGCTTTTACCACCACCACTACTACTTCTAATAGCTAACACTTCCAAAGCTCTTATTTCGTGCCAAGCACTGTCTCTGAGTGCTTTATGTGTATTAATCTAATTGATCTTTACAACAATTCCTATAAAGTATAATTATTATTCCAGTTTTGCTGTATGGAGAAGGAAAGCACAGAGAAGTTAAGTAACTTGCCCAAGGTTACTGAGTTGGAATTTGAACCCAGGCTGGTTTGAATAACTGTGCTCTTAATAATTATACTGTCTGAAGTTATACAGCCTTTCTGAACTTATCTCAGAATCTTCTCACATTTCACTCCAAAAAATAATGGAAAACAAATAGGCACATTACTTCTGAATCCAATTACTGTTCAACTAGAGCTACTGGTAGAAGCAAAATAGCAACAATAAAGATAGCTTCAAGCTTTACTGAAACTCTCACTAGAATGGATAACTCTGGAGAATATAAAGGAAATACACCAATTAAGGAAAGTTCCCACCAATATTAATACATTACAATAGTATAGTATAGTATACACTTACACTATTTCCCTATTTTTCAATCCCGTTTTTCAATAATCAACTGGACTACTTTTCAAATGGAATCAACTTTCACTTGTAGAACCAGAGTACATCAGAGCCTTATTTCTAGGCTACTGCTCTTCCAACTTGGTTCCCTTCATCACTTTAAGTATATAATACCTAAGTATAGCACTGAGTTCTTTGTATACCCTCAAATACTTGTACATTGATCAGTTCTTCAACAAAAAAATTGTATTTTTGAAACCAAACTACTATTATAATTAAACAATCACAAACCACTCTTTTATTAGCAATTTTTAATAAATGGTATAATTAATGTCTCATAAAAGTTAAATTAATTAACCCAATGATACTCAATCCTGGCTGCAATTAGAGATGACTATCGTACTTTTTAAAAATTACAGATGTCTTAAAAACTCCTCTGGTGATTTTAATATGCAGTCAGGGTTAAAACCACTGAATTATTCCTACTCTTCATTTTTAATAAAAATTATCAAACATTAAAATAGATAATGCTACCTGCAAATGTTAGTGTTTATGCTACCTACAAATGTTATTGATTTATGAACGTTTGCTAAATTATGCCTGGTACCATTCTCAATCTAGCCAGCACTAAATTTATTCCACAAAGTTAAGTATATTCCACAAAGCAGTAATAATATTACACATGTAACTTACCATGAACCTTCAGAAGGAATAAAGAATGGGATCCTCCTATGTTCTCTGGATAGCCTGTCACATTGTATTTGTCATATGTAATCAAAGGTTGCTGAGAATGCTTATGAATCCGACCTGAAATTTAAAAACAAAAAAAAAGAAGATGAATTACTTTCTCAGGAGAGAAGGAATGGAGAGACAATGGCATGGCATGGAAACAAAATTTCTTAAGGTAATAAAAAATAAATAAATTTCAATAGACATGATATATATATATACTATTATATATTGATATTATATTAATACACATGTATTAATATAATATAAATATATGTAGTATTAGTATATAATAATATTCATTATGTATAAAATTAAATCTGTGCATGTATAGAATTATTTCAATTAGTCTGTGTATATGGGTATGTATGGGTGTGTGTTCATTCTGGGGATCTATCTTACAGAAATATTTACCAAAGGTATATTTTTAACCAAAGGTATATCTATAAGCATGTTAATAGATACTTTCTTTTTACACTGGCTAAAAAAAAATTTAAACAAGCTAAATGTCCATCATTAGGAGAATGAGTAAATAAATTATGGAAAATACATTGTTTTTAGAATACAATGCAAGTGTCAAAAAGAATAAAAATAATTAAGAAATTTGATATGAGATATATATGAATCTTTATTTCAAACAAATAAGTGTTAGATCACAGACTACATCTCAATGATTTCCAAAAAGAAATATTTATATAGGTTATATTATCTATCTAAAATGAAACAAATTAACAACAGAAAGCTAGGAAAAAATGGTCCAGCTAGATATTTAAGAAACTCCTCTTCTAGGGCTTCCCTGGTGGCGCAGTGGTTGAGAGTCCGCCTGCCGATGCAGGGGACACGGGTTCGTGCCCCGGTCCGGGAAGATCCCACATGCCGCGGAGCGGCTGGGCCCGTGAGCCATGGCCGCTGGGCCTGCGCATCCTGAGCCTGTGCTCCGCAACGGGAGAGGCCACAACAGTGAGAGGCCCGCGTACCGCAAAAAAAAAAAGAAACTCCTCTTCTAAATAACCCTTGGGTTAAATAGGAAATCAAAACTTAAATCACAAGTCTTCTTAAAACGAATAACATTGAAGGCACTTCATACCAAAACACATGTGATGTAATTAAGGTACTATTCAAAAGAAGTTTTTAATCATCTTAAAAGCATTTCCTTAAAAAAATATAAAAAGACTTTAAAGTATTGAAATAATCATTTAAGTCAAGATGTGTTTAAAACAAAACATAACCCAGAAAACCAAAAAGGAGGATTGATTAAAAATAAAGGTAGAAATTAACAAACCAGTAAGTCTAAAAATGAGAAAAATCAATTCTGTAAAAGGCCAATAAAATCGATTGATTTTTTGACAATCTGACCACAAGGTAAAAAGAAATATCACAAACAATATTAGAAATGAAAACAGTGACGTAGCTGCTGATATAGAACATATTCTTTAAAATTATGTGAAAATGCTATATACAACTTTAAGTCAGCCAAAAATATTTCAAAATCTAAATAAAATGGACGAATTTCTGAGAAAATCTAGAATTACAAAAATTGATCAAAGTAGTAGTAACTCTGGAGAATTATAACAATAAAAATTTATTTTATTAGTCAAATATTTCCATTCCTAAAGTCTCAGGCTGTTATGTGGATGAGTTCTATCATACCATTTAAAAATTTTTTTAACTTTAAAAATTCATATTTATTTAAACTCTTCTTGAGTTCTTTCTATGAGATTATCATAACACTGAAACCAAAATGAGGCCAACATGCACACGCACACAAACGCACAGAATCCTATGACCATACACCAAAATCATTTATGAATATAGATGTGAAAAGCTTAAATAAAATATTGGTGAATTAAATCAATTATGCAATAATAAGAATAATAAGACATGACTTTCATCCCAGGAAAGTGAGGATTGTTCACCATTCAGAAATCTACAAAAGTAATGATAAACTTCAGCACACATCCATGACATGAACTCTTTGTAACATTAGGAACAGAATATTTCCTAAACACAATAAAATATATCCACCAGAAAAATATGACACGACACTGAATATCAGAAGCATTCCCATCAAAATCAGGGATAAGATAAGAATACTTACCATATCACCACTGCCATTCCACATTTTTCTGGGAGAAGTAAGCAATGCAGTGAGACAAGGAAAGAAAGAAAATGAGGGCTACTATACCTGTCATTATTTGCACAAGATATGATGTTTCATCTAGAAAATCCAAGACCATCAACTGGAAAACTAGGTGGCTACATTCAAGATAAGCATTCAAAGATCAATAACTTTCCTATACACCAACAAATTTAGAAAATGTAAGAAAAAATAATCCCATTCACAATAGTTTGTATTAGAAATCTATAAAATACATAGGAACAAAGTAACATAAATAAATAAGCCCTACAGGAAGATATGAAGAAAACCACAGGATCTGAATAAATGAAATATCCCAATATACTCCTGGATAGGAAGACTCAAGGACGTTGATTATTCCACAAATTAATCTAAAATTTCATTTCAATTCCAGTCATAACTCCAATAGGATTTTTAATGAAATTTGATAAATCATTTCTGAATTTTATCTAGAAGAGCCGATACACAAGGAAGAGGCAAGAATTCCTGAATTCCTGATAAAGAAGGCTAGGAGGGGTATCATGCTTTATCAAAATTCACAACCTATTATTAAGCTATGGTAATTTCAACCAGTGCATAATAGACAAACAGATCACTGGAAGAATAAACTATAAACAATTTGATTTACTGAAAGATTTTTAGTGTATAATAAAAAGGGTTTTGAAACAGAAGAGATAAAATGGACTATTCAAAAACTGCTGTTTGGATACCAGGTTATTCATTTGGTGAACTATTATATCATGGCTTGTTATTACAGAGAAGATCCGAGATAAAGCAGAAAACGAGAAGAGTTTTATATCGTGAACACCTAGAGACCTGTATCAAGAAGAAAGAGACAATAACTATCAGAAGCTACAAAAATGTCAAAAAGAAAAGAATGAAAAGAACTATTGAAAATGACAAGAAACGCACTGAAGAATATAAAAATACTGTATTAGTAGAGTGGTAGTGATAAAAACCAGACCACATTCCTAACAGCCTGAGAGTCAAGTTGGAAGAAAAGTGTTTTTAAACTCTGATTCACCATGGAGCCATGGGCTAAGATGAACTTAACCTTCATTAAAGCAGAAGTCCATCATAATTTTGAAGTTCCACGGTATGGCTCCATTATAATTTAGGCGTTATGCTCTAAGGAACGTTGGGTTCATGTGTAGTACACGGCTCTACAGTATTATTCCTAAATTGTCAAAATAACAGGTCATGTGATAACAGGGTCTCTACTTCATTAATTATTTAAATTGGTAGATTTCCAGATTGGGAATTAGTTATTCACCCAAGTGAATTCTATCTTTCAGTTCAAACACTCAGCATTTCACATGACTGCTTATTTCATGATAGGATAAAGTCAGCTTTCTGGGGGCAAAACAGCAGTTAGAAAAACGTTTTAAATTTGTTTTACTAAATATGACAGTACTTTCAACTCTCAATTATCTTTAGTTTGCTTCTGACCCCTCTTCCTAGGTGACTTTTCCCATTGTGGGCCATTTCTCAACATTTTCTTTTTAAAGGAAAATACATATCTTGTTTCTTTTCATTGATCAGGTCTGTAAATGTGTGCTGAAAAAAAAATCAGAGTTTATTTATAAACAGAATAATTTACTCACAGGGAAGGTTTTTTTCCTCACTGACTTTGTGTAATGCATTAATTCCATTTGTCACCAATGGATTTCACCAGCCTTGTTTACAAGGGAATCGGGTAAAAATTTATACTGTTTTGTTCGTTGCATTTAGTAGACATGAATGTTCAATAGTTATTAAATTGTGATGTAAAGAAATGTGACAATATTCAGGTATCTGTTTTCTGAATGTTTCAAATTCCAATCTATGAGCATTGTTGACACCCAGAGAAGAGAATAAAATTACCTGTGAAAGGGTGACAAAAAACCTCAGCAGTTAGAAAAAGAACAGAAAGATAATTATGTGCTAGCTTACAGCAAAAATAAGGATAACATGAAAAATTAGTAGAAAATGAAAACCTGAAAAGTTATCTGAAATCTGAAAATGTTAAGCAATTTCCCCTGTATTTTAGTTTTGATCACTCTTGCTGAATCACTTTTGCATATTTGGATGAAGAAAGTAGTTAATTTTTCTATTTTTACTAATAATGTAGCATCCTTCAGAGCTTGGCATAGTCTTTAAGAATCATCTGAAGCATCTGACTCACCATGGTGTTCCCTCTGACCTTCAGACTGCCAGTAAACAATGCCTCCTGAGAAACAGATTTGCCCGGGACGACCTCATTCTACATTAACATGGGTTACAGAGATTATATGACTGCTTTGAAAAATGGTTTCAACCTCACAAAGTCTCACTGCTTTTAAGCAGTGCGCAGCATATAAATGATCCACATACATATGACTAGATATCAGAAGTGACAGTTGATTTATGTGGTAACTGTACTTTGTTCCCCAATACAAGGGAACTAGAAAGTGAATTCCCTGAAGCGGTAACGTTTAGATTTGTTTTTTTGAGGTTTTGTTTTGTTGCTTTGCACTCCACCAGTTAAAAAAAAAAATGGGGGGCTTCCCTCATGATGCAGTGGTTAAGAATCCGCCTGCCAATGCAGGGGACACAGGTTCGATCCCTGGTCCAGGGAGATCCCACATGCCGTGGAGCAGCTAAGCCCGAGCGCCACAACTACTGAGCCTGTGCTCTAGAGTCCACGAGCCCCAACTACTGAGCCCGCGTGCCACAACTACTGAAGCCCGCGTGCCTAGAGTCCATGCTCCACAGCAAGAGAAGCCACGACAATGAGAAGCCCACGCACCGCAAGGAAGAGTAGTCCCCGCTCGCCGCAACTAGAGAAAGCCCAGGAACAGCAACAAAGACTCAACACGGTCAAAAAAAATAAAATAAATAATTTTTAAAATTTAAAAAAAACAAAAATGAGTCTGTGACATATGTATATTTATGTTAATAAATGTATTTATGTACTATTGTTTTAACACATTATGAACACGATTAAAATAGAAATTTTTAGTGAGATAAAATAAATCTAAGAAAAAAGTTCTGGTATTGTTTTCTGTATCCCCTGGACTACCTTACAATATGTACACCTTCGTTGGAAGAACATTGTCCTAGAGCAGTAAGTTATCGAACCACAGTATACAGAACAATTACCTGAAATGCTTGTTAAAATGCAGATTTCAAGCACAAACAACAGAGAGTGTGGGATGGAGCTAGGGAAACTGCCTTTTGAGCAGTCATTCCAGATGGTTCTGAAGCAGGTTATTTGAGCCCCATGCTTTGGGAAACACCACAAAACACAAGGTAGAGATTCTCCCTGCCATGCCACGAGCACAGCAACACCAGCAGGAAAGGGAGATAAAACAGTGCTCTATTCTGTACATGAATCATCCACAAACTAGGTTTTTCCAGGAAAATGTTAGAACTATTACTTAACATATTGTTTCTATCAGAAAATGCATTCCAAATTCTACAATGCTGGCCTAAGAAGAAATTTTTGGCATCACCATACACCCAAAACCACACATAATTTATTGCACAACAGAATTCACCCATTTAAATGACACTGCTTTTCTTTTAAAGTATAAACTTTTTAAGTATAAACTTTTTTAAAGTACAAATGCAAACTGTTAAAATCTCCTAGCAATTTGTCATCCATTCAAGTCAGTAATCATTTATGGAGCACCTATAACATGCTGGGCACAAAAGGAAGCCGTTTGATATGATGAAAAGGGTACAACTCCTGTAATTGCAACAGAGTTGGGTTTAATTCCTGACTCTGCTACTTGTTTGATTTTGAACAAGTTACTTCACCACTCTAGGCCCCAGTTCTCTTATCTCTACAATGGGCAACATAATATCTATTTACAAAGCCTCTGTGAGAAATAAGTGAGATATATGTAATATACAATAAGTGACAGCTGCAATAATAACAATAAGACAATAACCTGCACTTTAGAAATATTTGTTTAAAAATGCAAATATTTGACCTTCTCCTTAAAAATTCATTTCCCACATTTCCCATGTTAGAAAGTGAAACACTTGGGCTCTAAGGTCAAAGAGTTCAGGTTCAAATTCCAACTCTACCATTTACTTGTCTGGGCAAATGACTTAACCTCTCTAAGCCTGTTTCCTGCCAGATAAAATAAGGTTAATAATAGTACTTATCTTATGTAGGTTTCTATGAAGATAAAAATGAAAACCTTAATGATAGTGCTGAGCCAGCAACTGGCACTCATTAAGTACTAAGTAATTTTTGTTCATTATTATCATTTAACCAGGAAATTATTTCCAGCTACATTTGCTGTTGCTGGTGCAAGTAAGAATACATGATTTGACTAAGATAACCAAACATATCATCCACAACTAAAGCTGCAAATATTCCTAAATTTTCTCTAACACTGAGTTGATATTTTGTCCTGCTTTAAAACCTTTTGAATCCCTACTTTACTTATAGTACAAAATTTAAACCACATGAGAGAATATAAACTACTATATATAAAATAGGTAAACAACAAGGTCCTACAGCATAGCACAGGGAACTATATTCAATATCTTGTAACAAACTATAATGGAAAAGAATCTGAAAAAGTATATATATATACATATATATATATATGTATATATATATCTGAATCACTTTGCTATACACCAGAAACTAACACAACATTGTAAATCAACTATACTTCAATTAAAAATAAACCACATGATTGGGCTTCCCTGGTGGTGCAGTGGTTGAGAGTCCGCCTGCCAATGCAGGGGACACGGGTTCGAGCCCCAGTCCGGGAAGATCCCACATGCCGCGGAGCGGCTGGGCCCGTGAGCCATGGCCGCTGAGCCTGTGCGTCTGGAGCCTGTGCTCCGCAACGGGAGAGGCCACAACAGTGAGAGGTCCGCGTCCGGCAAAAAAAATAAAAAAATAAACCACATGATAGAATACGCAAGGCTTTTCACAATTCTGCCTGTACCACATTTCTGTTCCTGCTCCTCTTTTACCTCACCCTCATCCTTCCATTCTATATGCTCAGCTTTTCACCATTTTCAAAGTAGGCCATATGCTCAAAGTCTGGGGGTAGTATTATCTCCAGGGAGATGAGTCACTACATATTACACTACCTTGGCATTTCCTGCAGTTCTTCAGAATATCATTAGCCAAGACCTTAAACAAAATCTAATTATTCTTATTAATATGTGTTGCAGTACCTACCAGGGCAGTCTTAAGTATAAACTAAACATTCAAACTCATAAAACTACCTTAGGCTACACTTGGCATCAGACTGATTGAGAAGGACATGGGACAGGAAACACAGCACACCTGCAGGGCACCATGAGGCATTCTTTTTCAAAGGGAGGTCCTGTGGAAGCTCACTCAGCTGTCCAGGAGCTATTCTCTTTACACCTCTCTACCTCCCTGGAGAAAGCTCAGGTCCAAGGCGATGAGATTCATACTGGATAGGGCATCCACAAGAGCCGATATCTCCGCAATAACCCCAAAGTCCTGCTTCTAGCATCCCTGCAAAGGATCTGCCAATGTCACTGCACTCAGGGAAGCCCAAAGACATGGCTTCTTACTAGGTATTTACTCCTGGTCCAAATGCAGTCTACCAGCCAGAAATCACTTTTATCATAAGTAGATTGCCTTATAACCCAGTAAACACTACCTTTACCTAGTTTCCAGGGGAACAAAGCTAGAAGGTCAACCAAAGTCAAATTGTCAGGCAAAAATGGAAGAGGGTTTAATAACTCTTTACCCACAAATGTATATCTTAAAAAAGGGCAATTACCATAGTCTCCCCAAAAAAAGAGGGAAGGGAATAAAGTGAGCGAAAAAAACCTTTAAAAGGTAGTTTTTTATCAATATACTTACCATGATCAGCTGCACCATCTGCTAGAAATATGTAGTAGCTTGCATTTAGATCAAATCTATTCTTAACCCCAGGAAAGGTAATGTTTCTTCTGAAAGAACACTGCATAACACCATCCGCCAACCTCCAAGCCATATCCTCAAGAGGATCCTGCAAACACATACAATGGGTCTTCTCAGCACCTTCCAAAGATTTGCTAAAAATAAGATATGATCAAAATCCTGACCTGTTCAATTTCCTTTCCCTAAGTTCCCCTGTTCATGTTTTGTCTGCAGCGTCATTGTTTTCCCACTTCCTCTTTGAAGAGTACAAGAAACATATTCTCCCAGTTTATTTGTCTTTATCCCACTTGGCAAAGATAGTATTTTTACTACCTAGGCTAGAAACTTTGGCAGATGTACTAACTTCATCTGGCCACCAATATACAATCAACAACACTGAGGAAACACTTAGCAAGTGTAATACTCTCGTGGCCAAAATGCAACATGCAAATGGGGAGAAGTTCCAACCCCATGAGAAAGCTATGCAGAGAACAAAACATGTCATTAGATGATAGCTACTGCTCCATCAGAGCTCATTTGCTTGTCAGTTGCCATGTGAAAATGACACTTCTCTACCAGAAATAGGCCATCTTTGGCACAGGTGCCAACAACGGGCACTTAAGACAAGTGCCCAAGGCACTGAACCAGTACCTACCATATGTGCACCTCTTTCTCACCAATCAAGAAATTCTGTGTCACTTACATAAGCCTCTTAAAAATCTGTCTGTAAGTTTTGGAAATGGGGCTGATGACCCTCTTAATAAACCATAAAATATTTTTTGTAAGATGCATTAATAAAAGGATTTAAGTAACACAAGCAAGAATTCATCTTTTCCTCAAAGAGAAACTTTTCTTATGCTTTCTAAAGCATAGAAAAAGGGCACAGTATCTGTAGTTAATACTGTACTATATACTGGAAATTTGCTAAGAGAGAAGATTTCAGGTGCTCTTATCACAAAGAAAAAGTAACTATGTGAGGCAATGGATACATTTATTAGCTTGACTCTAGTAATCATTTCACTATGTAGAAGGATATCAAAACATCATGTTGTACACCTTAAATATACACAATTTACATATATATATATGTTAAAAATAAAACGCAGAAAGGCTTCTCCCAGATTATAGTAAGAGAGGAACCCTGCTGCCAGGCCCCTGCTTGGTCTCTGCTGCTAACTGCAGGTTTGGAAGCTATCTTGCAGCATAGCCATGCCACTGTCAGCCACATAGCCAGAAGGTGGACCGGCCAGATGGAGATTCTCAGAATTTTCACACCTACCCTGGAGTCCATTACAGGGTGACTTCGCCCTGTCAGATGGGAAGGTTGTATGTGCACAGTCTGATCTTCAAGAATACACACATAAGCATCATCATCACCCTGAAAAACAATTGCAAGTGAGAAAAAGTTCAAGGGAATTTCATTTCTTTAAAAAAGAAAAGTCCCTGGGGCTTCCCTGGTGGTCCAGTGGTAAAGAATCCGGCTTCCAATGCAGGGGATGTGGGTTCAATCCCTCGTCAGGGAACTAAGCTCTCACATGCCACAGGGCAACTAAGCCCGCGCGCCACAACTACTGAGCTTGTGCGCCTCAACGAGAGAGTCCACGTGCTCTGGAGCCCGCACGCCACAACTAGAGAAAGAAAACCCTCATGCCATAACTAGAGAGAAGCCCACATGCTGCAACTACAGAGAGAAGCCTTCAAGCCACAACGAAGACCCAACGCATCCAAAAAAAAAAAAGTCCCTAATGTTATCAAATAGTATTCGATGCTTTTAAAACATAATTTACTGACTCAATCTTAAAACGATACCACAAATTCTAAAGAATTGGCTGTCTGATATATTAATTAAAAATGATTGTTATCATGCAAAAGCAATAAAATTTCAGTGTATTAAAATAGACAATGGTTATATGCCCATAACCCATCATCAATTGAACACCACTGTTAATGCTTTTGTATATATTCATCCGAACCTATTTGTATTTATAACCTATTTTTCTCCCCAAATGGGAAAATATGAAGTTTTGTTACCTTTTTCACTGAACTTTTCATAAACATTGCTCTGGATATTTATTTGTAAATAAATGTGTCCTACAATTTTCATAACTGTAAGTGCATTGCATTCTATTGGATTTGGGGGGGGTAACTTTTAAGATGTAAGGTACTATAATCAAATATTGCTAATATTGTACACACTTAATAGATTTACTACTGCATATTGAGACCACAGTATCTGAGCTCAAGGGGGCATTCTTTGTCAGTCTAATTTTTATCTATCCTTTAATCTCCAACATTCCTTAGCTCTAAAAATTAAATCTTATTTAAAGTGACTATCGGAGGGCAGACTGCATCTTTAAAGCACATTTAAGTCACGGTACAAAAGAATAATCTGGATTTTAAATTCTTGCGTATAGTTTTGGTTCTTTCATCTATTCTAAACTGCTCTCCATAAACTATCTAACAAGGTCTTTTATGTGCTTTAGTCACTAAACTCCTTAAACAAGATCCAAGACTAACCAGTTATGATTTAAATTTTGCTACGAATACCAATATGATATTCTAACACGTTTTAAATTTATTTTTTAAAGTTCCAGTTTTAACTCTCAAGTACATAACCTTAGCAAAGAAATTATTCCCTGTTACACATCTTATATTCAAATCAGAATTAGTGCAACTCAAGATAAGAAACTTGTAGTCGTCATAATTTAAACCGCTACACACTACAGCTCACAGACCAACCAACTTCAGCCTGATGCTTGTTTTTGTACAGCCCACAGGCTGAGGATGGTGCTTACATACTAAATGTGTTGTTTTTTAATTAAAAGAATAATATTTCATGACAAGTAAAAATATATTAAATCCAAATTTCAGTGTTTATAAATAAAGTTTTATTGGAATACAGCCACCAACTTACGGATAATCTACAGCTGCTTTAGCACTATCACACCAGAACTGAGTAGCTGCAACAGAGACCATATGGCCCACAAATTCCCAAGTGGTTGCTATCTGGACCTCTGCAGAAAAAGTTGGCTGATCTCTGATTTAAACAAACAATGTGTGTTTTCTAGAATGTTTAGCATCAGTGAGGTATAGGAATTTTCTTGTTATTTAAAACAAAATTTAATATAACAGAATGGTTGATTTTGAGGCAAAGTGATGATAAGAAGTCAACTGAGTCATTAAGGCAGACCTCCCAAATACTGGAGAGGATGACAGGGATGGAGAAGAGGAAACTCTCAATTCTCACTACTCTACAATGAGGGTAAGACAAGGAGCTACGACAACCTTAGGCTCCAGGCAGCTGTAGAAACCCCAAATTTGGAGCATGGAAGGACACACATGAGGAGCTTCAACCAAATCCCTGAATTGGACAGAACCTCTTACCCCCGTTTGTTCCTCTCATTCCAGCATTTAGAATGCACTCTATGAGAAAATATCATGTGGAGGAAATAAAGATGATAACATAGTTCTTACAATCAAAGACTATGTTTTAATAGAGGAGACAGTTAAAATAGTACATGAAATATGATAAAACAGAGATTTAAACACAGTACTATGGAAAGACAAATTAGGTAGGGCCAAAGGATTGAAAAGGCTTATCAGACAAGATAGCATTAACTAGGCCTTAGAGAATAAAAAATATATGTGGATAAGGTAGAGCTGCGATTAAGAGAAAAGTTTTTCAAACTGAGGAACTTCTAGGACCAAAGATACAGAAATATAAAAAATATAGGGAAATTTTAGGAAACAGGTAGTTTTGTGAGCTAAAACATATACAGGGTAAGGCCAGAAATGGACTTTGAAGAGTTTTGAAACTATGCTAAAGAAAAAAACATTTTCCTATAACTACTAAAGTTTCACCTTACCTACTAAAGGCTTTTGGGGCTAGGATTGAGATTACCTTAAATGTGGTCAAAAACCATATTAACCTGAGTCTATTGTAAAAATTGTGGGACACTCTACAAAACAACTGGCCTAAAAGAAAAAAGGTAGGGTAACAGTTCTAAAGTAAAGGAGATTAAAGAGATATACCAGTAAAATGCATTGAGTGATAACTGATTAGTCTGTATCAGAAATTTTTAAAATATACATATACATATGACTTTACTGGGATAATTGGGGAAATTTGAATATAGGCTCTATTGCATAAAATTATTATATATTGTGATAGTGATCTTATAGATAATTGTAGGAGAATATCCTTCTTAGGAAACACATGCTGCAAACTAGACTTAAAATGTCATGATATCTGCAACTTAATTTTCAAATAGTTCACGGAAAAGAAACACGTGTTAATATACAGTGAATAAGTCAATCTACACATACACACACACACACACACACAGAGAGAAAAAACAACAAATGTAGGTGAAGGGCTTACTGGTGTTCATTGTACTAGTCTCTCAACTTTCATGTAGGTTTAAGGCTTTTCAAAACAAAAAGTTGGGGTGCATGAGAGAAAGAAGCACCTGAAAGGTAAATAACAAAGAAGAATCTAAATCACAAACGAAGTTTCCTTGAACACCAGAGAAGTTGGTGGCAGCAATGAATGAGATAGTCCCTAAATTGCCCCAGACAGTATCTGAAAAGAAGAAAGAAATCGATAATAGTAGTTGCTTTTTTTACTATTGTTGTTGATCATCAAGAATGGGAAACACAAAAGGACAGCAGGAGGGTAGATAATAAATTCAGTTTTACAGATGATGGTCTGTGTTGTCCAGAGTACTCAGCTGGAAGAGACCACCCAGCAGCTGGAAATTCCAATCTGGACACACACAAGAGAGGTCAGGATTGGGAACGTTCTGGAATTTGAGTGTTGAGAAATTATGTATAGAACGCAGAGAACGGAAGCTAATATAGTGTATATACTTGAATACTCTATCTCATATAGCAAAATTTCTGAGATGAGGAAGAGGTGTATACTTTGAATTTCAGTTAAAATTCAGATATTAGCAAGTCACTGTTAGCAAAAATATGGATAGTTGTACTTTCACCAATTTTAGTGATGAGCTCTAATACCAAAACAACTACTATCATTAATTTATAAACCAAACTGAAAAAGCTATAATTTAGGTTATCTAGTCAGTATTCATAACATCAGATACCTTCAGTATTTAAATTTACATTACATACTGATAAGAAATAGCAGGTCATAAAAATATCCTAAGATTTTTAAAATAATCAAAAATAGAAACAACCACTTCAAAAATATTTTTGACGATGATTTATTTTCCCCCCAATTTAGGCAAACAGGTGTACAGATGATTTTAATCATCAAATAGGGTTTCTCTGTAAATCAACTGCACCTGCATAATTAAGTCTTTTTTATAAACACTGTTGATGAGTACTATACTAGAAACGTAAGATTTCTAAGTAAGATAAATATATCTTGAATTAGAGATAAAGGTTTTTGTGTCATCTATGCCTACAACTTAGAAATAACTGGTCTACTTGCAGGCGCCTCATCACAACACTCACTGCAACAATACTGTCTTTTCCTCTGGCTGACAGATTTTATGTGACCAGAAAAGGAAATGTGTTAGTATACTTTTGCATGAAGTTTGGCTACAAAGTGACTAGAATATTTGTAAGGAAGTGACTAGAACACCTATCTAAATGTGTACCCTACCTTAGACATGCACCATAATGAAGCTACACACTTATTCCAACAAGGCTACCATTGTTAACCCTTGTTGGATTCATCTTCAGAGTTTCCTTCAGAGCCAGTTCCATTCACACAACAAGCCACCAACTTTCCTTATTGCTTTACAGTCATATTTTATTTTTAACCCAGCCCCCTTATGCACCTTAGGCATAAGGTTCATTTTTGCCAGAATTGAGAATACCCAAAAGGATATGCTGCAGGTCTGATGGTAATTACAAAACGGAAATGGGCAAAATGTTTTGAACAATTGCAACATCATTTGAACAAGTATAAAATTTCCCATAAAATCAACTTTAAAAAGGAAAGAGTCATAATTTATATGCTCTTTTTAGAAGTCGATGACATGTCTTCTATCTCATAGGTTTAAGGTATACCCTTCATTGAATGAAAAAAGATAATGAGCGCATTCTGGAACTATATAGTAAAATATACAGGTCATATCGTATATTACAATGACATCCCCCTAAAAAAGTTACACCTGGCTCCCTGCAATATTTGCAGCCAGCGTAACAAGGACCACCATGATTAGAGTGCACTTTGAAGGAAAATATTTGTTCTTCTATCACAGATTCTCAGAGTTCCTTTTCTCTTTTATTGAAATAATGATTTCCTTAAAAAGTGATGTTAAGTTTAAAACCTGACAGGAAGAAAACTCTCAAGAAAAGACGCCTTGCATTTGCTAATGTGGAAGTAAAAAGCCTTCTCCATTTGTAGTCATCCCCCTCCACAGCCAGCTCTGCTGGAACGGGACTGTCACATGTCCTGGCCTTTACACCCTTCTTCCCTCTCCCTGGGAAATCAGAACGCTAATGCAGAACTCTGCTCTTCCACACCACAGCACAAGGCTGCCACCTACAGAATCTTTTAATCCATTCAGCACTACCCAAGGAGAGGGAGAATCAGGTGAAAATAAATGCTGCCTTCTGTAGACCTGGTAAAGAATCCATTTATGCCTGGACATGCCAGGTTTAATTTTCTGTTTGGGAAATGTGCCGATGGTGGGGGGCAAGAAGATGAGCACCCCATGCTGTCGTTGCTGGCCACTTGAGAAAACTAGGAGTTGAAAAACATCACAAACAACATGAGATGGTATGCAGAGCAACTTTTTCTTATCTGCACTTCCTGTTTATCACAGAGATAGACAGACAGAGGTAGACAGATAAAGTGGCAAATCCACTGAAAATCCAACTAACTTTCCTAATGTCCTAACTTTCCTCAGGACAGCCTTGTTCTTAGAGGTATGTAATTGCCCAACTCAAAGCTGCTTAAACTTAGAATCTAAGTTAGTTTCTCTGCCCTCCCTTTCCATTCCTCCCTTAAGTATGATAACTTGACTCTGGAACAAACAGCTAAACTGCTATTGATGAGAGCTCACCCCAGTGACTCTCATTTCATTATCACTTATGTAAGTGAAAGGTACAAACCATCCATTGGTCGTGAGAAAATGCAAAGGATAAATAGCCTTTACTGGGACCGCTCATTTCAACCATCACTGACTTGGCATCTCGTGTGAAGGACAAGAAGACACAGGCAAGCTCTTTCTCCGGGTCACAGTTCAAAGGACTCCTAATACAGAACTTCTTGTTCCCACAATCTGAAGCATTGAACTAGAAAAATGACAGGGGGAGAAAGTCAATTATCAAACAGGCAGTTCATTTCCAATGACAGAAGAGCTACTACTTTGAAGTATGGGTTTTAATAAGAATACGTTTTCATAATAAGGATTCAAACAAGGGAACAAAGACACATCCCAAATTAGAAATTATCAAAGCAGTAGTTAGGCTGTGAACTTTTAAACTTAATTAATTTTAATTAAACTTTAGAAGACACAACATTAATTGGACTGTAATTATGCATGAGTATTAAAATCCCTTTAATACACAAAATACTTCATGTTAATTATGTTCTGGAGCAAAGTTTCTGGTAAATTTTGAGAATTTCTTAGGGAATATTTACATCCGCATTGACATTCTTGCCTAAAGGGTATCCTCTAGTTTTCAGAGATGGAATTTTTAAAAGCAAACCCTTAGCAAGTTTTATATTTAGATCCTGGACTCTGCTTCTAGAATTCAGGTTCATATTTGACATTAAGATAATGTAAGAAAAAATGGTTACTCCTGGGCTTCCCTGGTGGCACAGTGGTTGAGAGTCCGCCTGCTGATGCAGGGGGCAGGGGTTGGTGCCCCGGTCCGGGAAGATCCCACATGCCGCGGAGCGACTGGGCCCGTGAGCCATGGCCGCTGACCCTGCGCGTCCGGAGCCTGTGCTCCGCAACGGGAGAGGCCACAATAGTGAGAGGCCCGCGTACCGCAAAAAAAAAAAAAAAAAAAAAGTTTACTCCTATATATACCACCACTCCAAATAATAGTAAGAACAATTTAGTGGGGGAGAAACAAAAATAACCTACAATGATTTAATTCAGAGTTTCTTGGTGTGGCAAATAAGAAAGAGTATTGAAAAAATGTCAGCTCTACAATCTGACAGGGCAAACAAGCAGTTATCTTGTGTTAGAATGAGCTGTGACACGACATTTCAGAAGAGAGCTAAACATTACTTTAAGTAACTAGATTTAATGGGAACTGTACAGAAAAACTCTCATTTCTCCTTCTACTCTACCAATACTTCTGGCCACCAAGTGGGTGCGGCTATTTCCCACACTAAGCAATTCTGCAATTCTTTGGAGACATCAGCTGTGTGTCCTACAATTCAATTCTGTTCTGACACTATCTACCTGAAGTTAGTGTCAGATCCCACAAGTGAAGGGCTCAGTCCCACAAGACTGCACCCACTTCAGATGCCAATCACAGATGCCAACCACAAGTCCCAGGTTGTCACCTGTACTTCTGAATGGTCGGCCATAAATTGGAGGTTTCCAGCACCTAATCCTCAAGTTGGATAATTTACTAAGATGGCTCACAGAACTCAGGAAAATAGTTTACTTAGTAGATTACCAGTTTATTACATTGATAAAAAGATAACCCAGGAACGGCAAGATGGAAGAGATGCGTAAAGCAAGGTATGTAGGAAGGGGCACAGAACTTCTGAGGCACCACCTTCCCAGCACCTCCACGTGGTCAGGAACCCAGGAGCTCTCTGAAACCCATATTTCTGGAATCATTATGGAGGCTCCATCACGTGGACATGATGGATGTTTAGCTCAATCAGCCTCTCTCCCTTTTCTGGAGAATGGGGGGAGGGGGCCTGAAAGCTGCAAGCTTCTAATCATGGCTTGGTCTTTTTGGTGACCAGCCCCCATACGGGAGCCCACCAAGAGTCACCTCATTAGAACAAAAGATGCTCCCATCATCCAGGAAATTCCAAGGGATTTAAGAGCTCTGTATCAGGAACTGGGGTCAAAGGCCAAATATTAACAGAAACCAGGCAGAAGCTGTTTTATTTTTTTCCTTATTTATTTCACAGGAACTTAAAGAGAAATTCTAGTCGAGTGGAGAGAACAAGCCACGAGGAGCTAGGAACCATGGGTTTTGATCTCTGCTCTCCCCTTTACTCCATCACGTTTGCTAAAGAACTTATTCTCTCAGGGTCTCTTTACCTTTAACTATGCAGCAGTGACCCTGAGGTCTCTCCTAGTTCTCTACAAATGCCATCATCCTGTTACTCTGAATGAACCTCTCTATAATTAGAGATTATAACCTTGGTGCAGAGATACAATCAAAAGCTCCAACAAGCGCTAAAGCCTTTTATATGAATTTATGGAAAGATAATAATCCTGTCAACAGATTCCTACTGGGAAGCTCAGGTCCAAACTGACTGTGGACTCGCCTAAAGCAGTTTTTAAATAAATAAACATTAACACTAAATAAACTGAGAACTAGCGCAAATAATAGATCGAATTGTTTGGTCAAACAAAAGTTCATAATAATGTAATCAAATGGCTCATCATATATTGCATAATGTAGAAAAGAAGGAAAACAAAATGAGACACTGTATTGGAGTACAAGAGCTTTATATAGTATGAAGAAACAAAGAGTTACAGGGCTTCCCTGGTGGCGCAGTGGTTGAGAGTCCGCCTGCCGATGCAGGGGACACAGGTTCGTGCCCTGGTCCGGGAAGATACCACATGCCGCGGAGTGGCTGGGCCCGTGGGCCATGGCCGCTGAGCCCACGGGCCATGGCCGCTGAGCTCGCGCGTCCGGAGCCTGTGCTCCGCAACGGGAGAGGCCGTGACAGTGAGAGGCCCGCGTACCGCAAAAAAAAAAAGAGTTATAAAAAGACAAGAAAGGGAAGGAAGAGAAAAAAATGAAATAATATTTACTGAATATCTATTAAGTACAAAGCCATTAGAAATTAGTTCTCATAGTACTACTATGTAAGAGCTAGATATTATTTCTCATTTTACAGGTGAAGAGACTGAGACTTTAGGAATTAAGTAATTTTTCCAAAGTCAAACAGAAATTAGACAAATCAGGATTCAGGCCCAAATTTGTTCTTGCAACTGTAATAACCTACTTTACGACATTTTTCATTATATTTACTTCTGAATTGATAAGTATAATTTATCAGAATTGCTTTCAGTAAAACCTTTCTAATGTTTCTAATATGCATCACCCTTTCTAAGGTATGTTTTTTTAACAGTAATTCTTTTGAATCAGAGGGCTTAAATGGAATTCTAGCTGATAAGCTTGCAAAAGCGTTTCTGTGGTTCAACACACAGAATTCCCCAGTACTCATTGGCCTTAATCAAATAAGACTGAAGAGTGATATCACCATTTCAAGATTCTCCTCCAAATCTTGTCTAAATTTAGCTTAAGCTTGAAGTTCCCTCTCCATGTGTGATATTTGGCTGTGTTTTTTTGTTTTTTTTTTTTTAAAAAAAGAATGGAAGAAAGCTGCTGCTTCAGATTCACTTTCAAATGAAAACATCTCCACCGCTAGTACAGACTACATGTGAATGTCATAACCACACTTTGAACATGCAGGGTCTTACGCTCCTCTTATTCTAACCTATAAATCATAAAGTTACAATGAAGACTTCCTCCTGATTTCCTGAAGGGAATTCAAAAACTTGCTACCACAACCCAGGACAGCTACTTCTCTACACACGTTGCCAAGCACAGACCCACAATTTCTAAGGAAGCTGTTCCTTTAGATTGCATTTGGTGAAACCATAAAAATGTTACTTACTGATTTCGTTAATTGGGAGACTGGAGGTAATGTTGGCATAGGTGCTATGGTAGCTTTAGGTGTTGTAAAAGGAAGGACGTTTGGTTGTGAAATTATAGGACCAGGAATCATCACCCAGTAGATATTGTACTTCTCAACAACTGTGGCTCTGAAATGCAGTACCAGCGAGAGTGAGATTAGACAGAACCATGATTGTGGCCCACCATAATCAAATTGAAAAAAAAAGAGTAATGAACTAGGGACATACCACTTAATACAGGTATACCTTGGAGATATTGCAGGTTCGGTTCCAGACCACCACAATAAAGCGAATATCACAATAAAGTGAGTAACAGAATTTGGGGGGTTCCCAGTGCATATAAAAGTTATGTTTACACTATACTGTAGTCTATTAAGTGTGCAATAGCACTATATCTAAAAAAAAAAAAATGAATATACCTTAATTTTAAAATACGTTATTGCTAAAAACTACTAACCATCATCTGAGCCTTCAGCAAATTATAGTAACATCAAAGATCACTGATCACAGATCACCATAACAAATATAATAATGATAAAAAGTTTGAAATATTACAGCAATTACCAAACTGTGGCACAGAGACACAAGGTGAGCAAATGCTGTTGGAAAAATGGTGCCCACAGACCCACTCAATGCAGGGTTGCCACAAATCAATTTGTAAAAAGACAGTATCTGTGAAGCCAAATAATGCAAAGCACAATAAAACAAGGATGCCTGTAATACCTGACAGAATTTCGTGTGAGGCAAATCTCTAATGACTCTCTTCCACTTCACCACCAAATGAATTTTAATTACTCTCTCTCTCTCTCTCTCTTCTCTTACTTGTCTGTTCTCTGGGCATATTCACAGCAACCAGGAATGTCAGACCCCGGGACTAAAGTGCACAGATTTCCACTCCTGACATAAGAGAACATACCACTACTACTACACTTTTCATAGTGGTCAAATTATTCTAAAAGCCACGTGTAACAGGCAGCTACAGCAAAAAGCTACATAGAGGCTGCATAAGCAACCATCAGTTCTTACTGGGGTCATATTCCCTTTCTCACATTCCACTCAACACACAGGTGCAAAGCTGCATTACTGTGTGCCGGTGACCTGTGCACAAAGTGAAGCAGAAAATAGTGCCAGGCCAGGAAAGCAATTCTCCCTTTAAAATATGTCTATAACACCACTCAGGAATCATTGTATGGCTTTATGACATTCCATTTCCCCCTTGCATGTAAGATTAAGAGAGAAGTACTGTTCTAATTCTACTGAATTTCATAATTCTGAGGAGCACACATGATCTTACTTTTTTGACAATCTAATCTGCAAGTTGTGACACTGCAAAAAAAAAAGTCATCCAAATTTCAGGACTGCTTCTTTTCATATTCTCATACTAATACAGGAACAAATCTATAAAAAAGTATTAGTCCATATACCCTATAGACTCAAGTATTAATTGATGGCTCTCATTAGTGTGAAGGCACTACAACACTTCATTCACTCAACAAATGTCTATTAAGTGTCCATTAGGTCCTTGGTCCTGTGCTAAGTGCTCAGTATATATGCTGAAGAAAAAACAAACAAAAAAGCAAAACAGCCACTTACATCAGTAAGGTGGTGTCATTACTACACCACACCGCTGCCATACAGGTGAATGTCCAATAGGTATAAAAAAAGATACAGACTATCATTATTTCAATTATACTAGTTACTGAGTTGTAAACTCTTCTACTCACAGAAACTTTATGTGGTTTGGGGCACTGCTTGGAGCATTCCAATAGACTTTAATTTCTCTTTTATTGGATGGACTTGTGTGACTCACAGCTGATCCCTGAAATAAAATGGAAAAGAACTACCATTCAGACACTCAATAGCTCAACATAGCTGGAACTACACCCATTTTGCAAAGTAATTTACCATTGCATGACCTTGGCATTGTGGTAGACTTTTATTTAGAACAGGGACTCAGGTGCTCAATAAATACATGTTGATTGATTGACACCAAATTAGCAGCCGGCTCTATGAACAAACTAGAGTCAGCAGAAGTTTAAGAACTGAAGAGAGTTATGAATACTGTGTGTTGATGTTATATAAAGCCTGCTCATTATTTCATTTATACTGTAAGTTTATTTTTTATCAATAGATGCAAACAGAATGCATAAGATTCATCAAAAGAAAAAATTCCTGCCTCCAAATATGCAATATTATATTTTAGTAATTCCTTTCTCTTGAACAATCTTGTTTCCCACATTCTTTCACCTGGCAAATTCCTACGCATTCTTTGAGGTCTAGCTGAGATAATCTCCACTCTCTCAATTCCCTCCAGCCTGTGTGCAGCACCTCTGCTATGCTTCTCACCCACCCTGTGTATGGTTCTAATCTAAGTCATCATACTATTCCATTTATGTGTCTGTCCTATATTCATACGTTCTACTTATGTGCCATACAGTATATGCCCATACACTTTACTTATGTGTAAGGCTATGAGCTCTTCAAAGAACAAGTCCTATCCATCACCACAATCCATGCAGGAAAGTTCCTGGTATAATAAATGTTCATTAAATTAATTAATTACAAAAATTAGACCTCTGTTCCACTCTAGAACTCTATCTTCAATATTAACATCTTTCGAAATTCAATATAATAGGAGTCTATACTATATAAAATATCAAAAGCCATAAACTCTTCAAGCTGCAACCCTACCTTTTCTAGGATGTTGTATAAAAATATCTTGCCAGGGGCTTCCCTGGTGGCACAGTGGTTGAGAGTCCGCCTGCCAATGCAGGGGACATGGGTTCATGCCCCGGTCCGGGAAGATCCCACATGCCGCGGAGCGACTGGGCCTGTGAGTCATGGCCGCTGAGCCTGCGCGTCCGGAGCCTGTGCTCCGCAACGGGAGAGGCCACAACAGTGAGAGGCCCGCATACCACAAAAAAAAAAAAAAAAAAAAAAATATCTTGCCAGTAGAAAAATTAGGGAGAAAGTCTGATCAACATGAATGTACTCAGATGTCTGCAATGCATGGGTCATTGTTTATCTTGCAAACACCACCTTGTAGTGAAAAGACCCATGGAAACTGACAGAAATCAGTTTCAAACTAAACACAAACCTGTATATCTTCACAGGTCAGAAGCTGTGACACTTGACTGTCAATTAATGTGAAGGAGCCAATAGGAGGGCCAGTCAAATTCTCATCACGTGCTTCTAAGAGAAAGCCTTTAAATGGTGGCCCTGACAAAGTAACTAAGAAACAAACAAAAAGATAAGTTAAGAGTTTAGCAACATCCCCCAAAAAACACTGTTTAAAGGAGGTACATCACCAAATCAGGTGTATATATAGAAAGCTACTCCAGGAGAGAAAACAGTAGAGATCATCCTATAGTCAAAGAAATTCTAAACCGTGTTCCACAGGACATTATTCCATGAGATGTAATAGCCATTCCACAGGGAAGAAAAGGTAGGTTATGGTCAGAGTGTGGTCCATGAGGCCAAAGTAGTTTGAAAAATGCTGGTTGAAAGTAAATACTTTTGTCTTTACTGCAAACGTCTCAGGCCCTTTAACATTCTACTGTGCAGTATGAAACTCTAAGAAATATAATATATATAACAGAGTGTTCCAAATTTATTTTTCCATATACCCTTTTTGCTAGAGCGTATCTATTAATATTCTGCATTTCTAAAGTTGCAGAAAATAAAATTTGTAAAATGCTTTTATAGATACATCCTTAATAGACTATTAAGTTTCAGCCTACCTTTTGCCAGAATTAGGGAAACACAAGAGATTATACTATGTCAAGAAGGATAAGGGTTTAACATCTTAAGCCAGATAAAATAAGCTTTATTTTATGTATTTCTATTGAGTAAATAGTACTGTTAATGAAGATATATTAAATAATGACAAAAACATATTTTCAAACCTATTCTGGGGAATTCCCTGGCAGTCCAGTGATTAGACTTGGTGCTTTCACTGCCAGGGCCGGGTTCATCGCTGGTCGGGGAACTAAGAGCCCGCAGGCCATGTGGTGTGTCCCAAAAAAAAAAACACCTATTCTGAATGGATAGTAAATATACTACTTAAGTAATATAATCATCTGTAGTAGTTAAACACAAAAATGAGAAGTATAAGATCATGGTATCTTATAAAAGCAGATGAACAGATTAACTGAAACTGTATAAATCCAACAGTAATAAAGATTCAATTTACAGTAAAAAAGTGAAATTCAAAATGTAAATTGTTAATACCAGCACAGTACCTTTGATCTGCTCTCCTGGCCTGAATGTCGTCTGACTCACTGAGATGTAGCAAGGGGGATCAGACTGTGGAGTACGACCATGTTCAGGAATCATTCCATGGCATGACTTCGTTACTTTTCCACTGGGATAATTAGCCACAGAACTAACGAGCAACAGAAGTATGAAGGTACCAAGGGTAAATCCAGGAACTGCCATCTCAAAAAGAAGATTAAAAGCACATTATTTTTAAAGGTAATTAATTAAAATATAAATGCTTTCACATCACAGGATAGTAAGTTCTAGACAACTATTTACTTTCATAGGCAGTTAACCACATTCTCAAATATATGTACTATAAAGAATGAGATGTGTGAAGTTTGTCCTGGATTTGTATCTCAGCTCTACCAGTTACCAAATGTGAAACTTTAAGCAAGTCATTAAGTCTCATTCCTTACCTGAAAAATAAGGAAACGAAAACCCTCCTTTCAAAACTGTTTGAATAAAATTTAGATACAGCCAAAGGTCTGACAAGGAAGATAATAAATGTTAGCTTTCATTAGCATGATGGGGAAATAATAAAATAATCCAGTAAAAGCAAAAGGTTTTGCTCCACTTCATCCTAGAAAGCTTAAAGAACAAATAAGAAATGTTTCTTCTGGATTTGAATATCATCACCTGAATAAATCTCTGATATGATTTCTCCCAACTTCCCATTAAACTAGTCATGGTGACAATTTAATTTGCAACACCGAAAACTGAGGCTAACAACCAATTGCAAGAGACAGTATTTCTATTACCTATAGCCCAAATACTTCTGAATTAAGAAACATGATTGTTAACCCAGGCAATTTTCTTCTCTCATCCAGTTTATCTGCCTCTTACCATCTGCCTAACAGAAAACCAGTCCCACCCTTGTCTAGCTCACTTTGTGCATATATGCAGAACCTGCAAATCATAGTATTTAACAAGGCTAGAGGTAGATGGGTAGGGACATGTTATATGGCAGTAAAGTCCACACGGTGGACAGGCTGCAGATGGGAAGAGCTCAAAGGCAGTTCATTCTCCACAGAAATGGGCGTTTTCTATACATGGTCATAGACAAAAATAAAAGCATCCTTAGAATCACTAGAACAAATTATCCTTTTATAGTCATGTAAATTATAAACCCCACATTGGACCAGAGCTAAACTATAGAAATTCCTGCTAGACACCAGAAATTGTGCTGGAGTTATACTCTTTAACCAGCCCTGCACATTACACCAGTAGCTACCAAGTAGATAGCTTTGGGTCCAACTCTATACCCCTATCTTTCATCAAACATTGATGCTAGATAGAATTCTTCTTATTTAAAGATAAGCAAAAGGAACAAATGAACCATTCAAGAGCTTCTGAAAAATTCTATATCGTAAGAGCAGCATAAGATTTCTCTGTAGACTCAGAGGAAAAGCATAACCCTGAAAATAGTTAATTACGATAGGAAACAATATTTAAGAAAATAACTGCTAAGGAATGGAGCAATAGAAAATCTTCTGTTCAAACATGGCTTCCAGGTCCTTTTGTTAGGGGCAGACCTGATTTTAGGACCATACAAGGTTTACTGGAGAAGATCAAGGTAATTATTTTAACCATGTGATCTTGGCTAAGTTATTATGAAAATTAAATGCAGAAGTGTGCCTCACTCAAAGAATGGTACAGTGGGAAGAGTTAGTTTGCTTTAACAAATATTTATTTGGCACTGACTTCCTGCCAGGTGAAAGTGGAAACAAGACTTTATTTCTAGTCTCTGTTATGCATTAAGTAGCTGAATAACATCAATCAGGTCACTTAATCTCTGTCTCAGTTTCTTCATTTGCAAAATATAACAGATGAACTGGAATAAATTCAGGGAAATACTAACATTACGATTTTAGGATAAAGCAAAGTGGAAAAGCATACTGGGAATTATTAGAGCATGAAGTATATGATGGGAAAGGGAAGTGACAAAGACACCACTACCTGTCATTCATTAGGAAAATATAACAAACAAGGTCAGCGAGAGAAGTAGACAACAGCAATTACTTTGTCCTTAGTCAGATACTGACCACTCAAGGTAAAGTTCTATTTTCATAACAATGGCCAATGACGGTTTCCCAGTTAATGATTTAAGGAAACTTTTTCAAATGAACATATTAATTCATTAGGCAATCTATGCCAACAGATTGCATAGTTATGAAAAGGAATAAAGAGTTATACGTGGAAACATTTAAGCTAAAATTATGGAATGTGGATATGAGCTATTACATTATGAGATCATTCTTCAAGCCCTGGAAAAACTTGTATGATTTTTGTATTTTGTATGATTTTGTATGATTTTTACAGGTATGTAAAATTTTGTATGATTTTTGCAGGTTTTTAATATTTTGTATGATGTTTATAGGTTTTTAATATTCACATTCTACCATGAGTATAATATAGAGAAATAAAAGAAAAGATATCATAACTTGCATTTTGTCATCCCAGGACAAAGACAGACCTATTAGTTTAAAAGGTTAAAAGAGAGGTTCTCCTGATTCTCTAACTGAAATATTACCAAACCTGATGAGATTTATACAGTTTTCTTTCTTGCCTGAAAGACAGGCACTTAGTAAAACGGTATAACAACTGCCTTTACCATGCGCTACATACATCTCACATGAAGATAAAACTTCAAAACGAGTGTATTCTTTATTATCTGAATACCAGATATTGATAGGCCACTCAATATGCTATTACTGAACTAGGCCCAGTTAACAGTTGCCAAAAGTCTCCAGACCATCTGTCTTACTAGTCTGTTATGGTCCAGGAAATGGTTCCCTCTTGTTGCTTCTTCCCACAACTAGAGTTAACACTATTACAATCAATGAGCTTATAGTACTATATATTTGGTCAATTGTTTCAGGTTTCCTAATCATCACTAAATGTATCTGAGGTTCAGCCACACGTTGGTAATGCAAGAAACAATAATTGTGTAAAATAGGCAGAATACAAATAATACAGCTAGTAACATTTATAAGGTCATAAGTAAGAATTTAAGCTAAGAACTTCCATTAGGTATAGCCCAGTATCTCCCCAGGTCACCTGACCAGTTTGTTTTACACCAATCACTATCTTTAAGGGAAATAATATATTGGCATCGTACATAAAGTTCACCAAAGATGTCTGCATGTACAAGGTGTGTGATGGGTAATCAACCCCTTACTGGATTGAGAAAGGAATGTTATTTTTCAAGGAGTTACATGACTGGTGCCAGAAGAAAAATCGATCTTCATGGTTGAGCAGGTATTTCTGCCTTTGGGGAAGTCTGGTTAACCCATAATACAGATGCATAGTGCACACTAGGAGGGAGGGAGGGGGGAGTGCACACACAAAGGGGCAGAGAAAAAATATTATGTTTAAATTTTTCTTGTATTGCCTTAAAACGTGAATATTTATTTCATCATAACCATAATATACAAACACTGCAATCCCTAAAGCACTTAAATGCTCCATTCAAAATTTCCATCAAGTACATACTACAAACAATGTATAAAGTAAATAACTACTTATTCTATATTGTTTTTATTTTATTACTAAAACTGTAATGGCATTATATTCTTTTACTTTGTTATAAGTATAAAATTTTCAATTAACTTATGAGTTAAACATGCTTTAGTTTCTGGGCTTTTGGCCTAGTGACAGAACCACCATTTATAATATTGCTTCCATTAAAAAATAGAATTGAAATTCCAAGCTGAATTAAAAGTTAATTTTGGGACACAGCACGTGTGTAATTTCAGCATTTCATCTAGGATCTGGGGCAAACCTGGTAGGCCTGTGACCAAAACCTAGATGGACTGGGGTTAGAGGTACAAATAGATGTTCACTTGTACAGTGAGAGAATTAGGCAGAAAGTTTTAGAAAAGTAGGTAGAACCAGAGAAGGATAAGAAGGTTGATAAAATCAGAAAAGTTAAGACTAAGCACAAGAGATATACAGAAAGCAATGAAATTTCTATAACAATAAGAAAGGAAAGGATTACATTTTAATACGGGGTGGGGGCGGGGGGGGGGAATAAAGGGGCCATAGTGTGAATAAGAAGAAAAAGAAACAGACATTTGGTGGGAAACTGGTAGATAGTACATCTAATGTAATCCTTACAACAAGCAGATATTATCATCATTTTAGAGATGAAGAAACTGAGACCAGGGAGTGTACCCGAAACCGTGTACACTTTTAGGATTAGAACCTAAATCTAACTCCAACATTCTCATTCTCTTCACTCCACATCATTGCTCCCTCCTTGGAGAGAGAAGGATGTGGAAAGTAAACAGGTACAGCAAGAATCCAAATTTCACAATGAACAATGTGAGTGGGGGCATGCTGTGACAAACATGAAATCTAAATTAGCCTACTTGGGCTTCCCTGGTGGCGCAGTGGTTGAGAGTCCGCCTGCCGATGCAGGGGACACGGGTTCGTGCCCTGGTCCGCGAAGAGCCCACATGCCGCGGAGCAGCTGGGCCCGTGAGCCATGGCCGCTGAGCCTGCGCGTCCGGAGCCTGTGCTCCGCAACGGGAGAGGCCACAGCAGTGAGACGCCCGCGTACCGGAAAAAAAAAAAAAAGTAGTACAATGCCTAAAAACACTAAGTTGCCAATAAATGGTTATTGCCATTATTTATAATCACTAGCAACTCTCCGCATCACCAGTATGTGCTAATTTCTTCTGAACACTATTGTGGTTAAACAACGGAGGTTTCCATATATTTCTTTCATCTGCATTTAACTTGTTCAAGCTTTCTGAAATATTTCAGAAAATTTGCTCCCCTTCTTTCTAGCAATTTAACTTTACATTCATAGAAAACTTCCACATCAAGAGTTAAATTGACTTTGATAGCTGGATCTCAAATTATAGGGAAATTGAAAAACAGGTCAAGTATTTCCACTTCCCCAGATAAAAATGTTTCAGACTCCATTTTCACAGCAGGAAGTACAGAGAAAAATGATTTTTTAAATTAAAAATTGGAGTTATGACATTTTCAGTAAAGATTCTAAAAAACATAGAGCATAAAAAATGGTGGCACAATGAGATCTGTCAGGTCTGACAACCTAAAATGGTTGAAAAGAATTCTGAAAAGAATTTAGAGTTTAAGTAAAAGGAAAGGTAGAGGAAACCACTGAAGAAACAGGAATTGGGAGCTCTCTGATATAATTCTGATTCCTCTAATCACAGCATCCTCAGAAAGCAACTTTTCCACTTTATTCATTCTCTGGAAAAATGATTGGAAGCAAATATCTTATTACACACAGAGCTTTCATCTGGATCATTCCACATGGCCCTCACAATAGTCCTGTCCTAAAAACAATATTAGGTGCTAAGTGGAATGGTCCCTTCTCTAAAGGCACAAAACTAATAGATGAAACAAAAGCAAATACCATTAATATATCATTTAAATGATGTTACTATTTATTGAATGCCTGTTCTATTCTAGTCAACATAGTAGGTGCTTCACATGTATGAACTCTAATCCCTGGAAAAAACAAAAACGTATTTTTATTGCATGGAAATTGAAGCTCACAGAGGATATTTAAAAAAAAAAAAAAAAACTACTGCCTAAGATCACATAGGGACAGAACAGGAAAAAAGCTGCATTATGGCAATTGAGAGGTAAAGGAGAATATGATAGAAGCGCTAAGGGCTCACAACATATCAGGCATCATGTCAAGGACTTAGCACACATTCCTCAAAACAACCCAGGAAGGTGTGAGGGGTATTATTGTCCCCAGTATGTAAAACAGGGCACTGATTAAGATTCTTGCCAAAGTCACAGCAAATGAGTGGTGAAAAGTATGATCTCCAGTCTAGTCTGTGAGGTTTTAACCACTAAGTCATCCACAGCTTCAAATCAGACACTAAAAGCTGACACAGTAATCCCACAGGAAAAGGGATTCAGAATGAGCACAGTTTGGGAGCAATAAAAGAAGTAGAGATAGAAAGAGCAAAGTGAGAATGGACTTTGGAGGGCAGTGAAGAATAGCCAACTAGGTCGAAGGTCAAATGTTAGAAACAGTCGTTATAAAAAATACTATAAATCTGGTCCCTCTTCATGACCCTTACGTGAAGATATCAATCCCTAAGACTGTTTTCCTTGACCCCCACATTTCTCTACAGGCTATCCCTTCCATAGCTTCAATTATCACCCCTGAATAATATTTCCCAAGCCTTTCAATATTTCCCAAGCCTTTCATCCCACATCTCCACAATGCTTCAACTCAAATTTCCAACTATACATAGATTTCTGTTTGGATGACATTAAGCTCAATTTTTCTGAAATGAAATTATTTTTTCCTCCAAACTAGTTCTTGAATCTGACTTTCCTATTTTGATGGTGGCCTATCAACACATTTCTAGTCAACAAGATTTGAAACCCCAGGACTTCCCTGGTGGCGCAGTGGTTGGGAGTCTGCCTGCCAATGCAGGGGACACAGGTTCAAGCCCTGGTCCGGGAAGATCCCACATGCCGCGGAGCAACTAGGCCCGTGCACCACAACTACTGAGCCTGCGCTCTGGAGCCCACAAGCCACAACTACTGAGCCCACGTGCCACAACAACTGAGGCCCACGCAACTAGAGCCCATGCTCTGCAATCGGAGAGGCCACCACAGTAAGAAGCCCGCGCACCACAAGAAAGAGTAGCCCCCGCTCGCTGCAGCTAGAGAGAGCCCGTGTGCAGCAGCGAAGACCCAACGCAGCCAAAAATTAATTGATTTAAAAAAGAAAAAGATTTGAAAGCCCAAATTCTCAAGATTTGACTCCAAACACTCTTTGGGATCCCAATTTCCAAATAAGTTCAGCAGATTCGACCTCCACCCTTCCGGACATCTACCTATCCCTTCTGTTTCTCTCTTCTACCTTCCATTCCCTCTATTACATCTGTCTGCAGTTTTCCATTCCGACACCACCTTCAAGCACAAAGCCTTCATTATCTGTCACCCAGATTCATGAAATACTCTCAATTGGCCTCCCTGTTTCTGTATCTCCATTCGAATCCTACGCAACACCACAAGACCATTTTCCTAAGGCACAATTCTCATCATATCACTCCGCTCACCAAAAACCTTCAACAGCTTCCCTGGAATTATTCAATTAAAGACAAAAGCATTAGGCATTTAATGTGTATTCAGCCCAATCCATGTTCTATCAACAATGTACCATTTGTACTTATTTCTGGAACAAGTACCTCACTTTTTTTCCTCCCCATGTTCTGTCTTCTAACTGGGACCTCCATTATGCCATCCATCAAATTCCTACCTATGTAAAAACAGATATATGTTCAATGGGAAGAAAAATAGATACAGAAAATATCTGAACACTGTGCTTAAACTATGTTAAAAATAAAGGTACATTGCCTATCATTTCATGTAAAATGCAAAAGACTGATAATATCCAATATAAGCAAGCATGTGGAGAAATAAGTGTGCTCATACACTGAAGAGTGTAAATTGCTGCAATATTTTTGGAGGAAATTTGACAATTTCCTACTAAACTAAAATATGTTTAATTTTTGACTGAGGAATTTCACTTCTAGGAATTTATCCTATAAAAAACCCCACACGACAAACAGCACAGGGAATACAGTCAACATTTTATAATAACTCTGTATGGAGTATATTCTATAAAAATGTGAATTACTATGTTGTACACCTGAAACTAATATAATATTGTAAGTCAACAATACTTCAATTTAAAAAAAAGAAAGAAAAAGAAAACCCCCACAATTATGCAATGATTATTTGTAATAGCAAAAGTTTAAGACAATTTAGGTGGTTACAGAAATATACTATGCTATACCCAGACTCTAAAATACTGTGTACCCACTACTACAGATAACCAACAAGGATCTATATATAGCACAGAGAACTATATTCAATATTTTGTAATAACCTATAAGGGAAAAGAATCTGACAAAGAATAGACATATACATATGTGTGCATGTAAGTGTGTGTGTGTGTGTATCTGAATCACTTTGCTGTACACCTGAACTTAACACATCATTGTAAATCAACTATACTTTAATAAAAACAATTTAAAAATAAAATACCATGTACCCATTTAAAAGAATGAAATAGAGTAGACGATGACCGAAATAACAGCTAATAATTCCTGACTGCTTTCTAAGAGCTAGGCATTCTTTTAAGTCCTTTACGAGTGTTAACTCTTTTCAGAAAAGCTTAGGACGTAAATCTGCCTGTACTTAGGTGGAAACATGCTCTTGTCACAATGAGGAATGAAAACAAGCAAACTACAAAATGATACATAATGTACCAAGTGCATATAAAAGAAAAGGGAAAAGAAAAAACACCATGCTTTAACCGTTCTCAATAGTGGTTACCCCCTAGGAAACTGTTTTCAATATGGGAAAAGAAGTGGACTTCTTCTTTTTAATCCTCTTTGAATTTTGCATATTTTTTAAAGCCTGTAGTGCTTTGTAATTTAAAAAACACTACAAGACATGCATATTTGAAGACTGTAAAGAAACACATTAAATTAATTGTAAGGTGTTCACATTTTTTTCTTTTTTCTATTTTCAAACATTCTATATTACTTTTACTGTTATTGTCATTCAAGGTCCATTTAAAATGCTATCAGCTACTCTGTCCTATGAGACAGTGTGTGGTAAGGACTTTGAAATCACACAGACCTAGGTTTGAATCCAGCAGGTACCACCTTAATGACTGACCTTGGACAAATTATTTAATCTCACTGGGCCTAAAATTTCTCATTTTGTTAGAGACAATGCTACCAATATGAAGGGATTTATGTGAAGATTAAATGAAATAACATCTACGAAACATTTAGCACAGTGCCCACCATAAAAGTCTTCCATTAAAATCCTTTCTTCCTTGGAATTTTGCCTAATTCCGCCAACTTTAACCAGTCTCTTCTGGGACGCTCCAAAAGCTTTGGTTTTTTTGCTAATAAAAAATTTTTCGGCCACAACTGGTTGACTTGTCTTAAGGCAAATTTCTGAAGGCAGCAAAGGCATCCTACTCCTTGATTTCCTTTCACAATGACTACCAGACAACCTTGAAAACAGCACTCAATGCAATGTACTACAATGTGATTTCCAGGGAATCTGACATTACCTAAGTGGACAGGTGTGAAACAGAAGGTACAGCCAGCAAAAAGAATCCACGTACTGGCTTATTAAAAGACTTAGTAGAACACATCCCTTTAAACAAAACCATCCTTTAAAAAGTCTAGCTCGTTGTTTTCAGTAAATCAATAGACCAAATTTTAGCCTCCCACTTCTCCACTATCCAAGTAAACATTCAAATCCTTCTACTTTTTCATTAATTCAGAGAAAAAAGAAAATATCTGAACTAAGAAGTTTAGCTTTATAAAGAAATACTTCTAATAATACATTTACAAACGGAAAACTCCCCTTTGCCCTTAGGGCAGCACAAGACGGGGCAGAGGTAACACCTAGTCACCCCAGAGAGTCTCTGAAATTCTAAAGGCACACCAGAGGTGGGGGTGAGGGGAGCTAAGATTTCTAAATTAAAAGACACTTTAAAAGCCAAATAGGGCTCTAAGTAACCTCCATATAGGTAATTACGCTATTAGCTTCAGATAAAAAGGGAGTTTCCGTTGCTTAAAATTAAAAACAAAAAATAAAAACACTGATGCATGAATAAAGTCAATGCTTTTCATGATCCCAGACACGTCTCTACTTACAATCACCCTTTTCATGTGATTAAAGCTCCGTAGTCAAAGTCACGTGTCTTATCATTAATCTAACTCGTTCGTGAGCACTCATTAGCTCAACACAAGCTCGCAAGCTCCAGAACACAGTTTGTTAATAAAGCATCCATCCTGCGTCGCCGACCGCCCGGGTCAGCACAGGCGCCTGCTCTCTCAGTACTGTCACCGAGCTGGATTCAATTTGTAAGCGCTTTGCGAAGAGCTCGGACATAAAGAAAACAGGAGACACTTACCTCGAGAAGCAAAGGCAGCCTATCCAGCTTCCGGTTTTGTTACAACTTATATCTCATTTCAGCAGCTGGGTGGAGCCAGTTTACCCATAAAGAAAAGAGAACGTTTCCCAAACTGAAACGGAAAACTGGATTTGCAAGACCAGTGCTAGTCTTAGGACTCAGTTTCTGAGAATTAACCATTCTATTTTACACAAAGGAACACTTTTTTCCAACTAATAATTGTTTCACTGAGAAAATTAAGTTCTTGTCTTTTACTATAAAACCATTTGAAAATACAACCTGTTCTATATAATGCTAAGTAAAGACAAACCAAAGAACCTGTTTGTGTTTAGGTTAGGGTTGCCAAATTTAGCAAATTAATGTATAGGATGTTAAATTAGAATTTCAGATAAACAACAAATAATTCATTAACATAAGTATTGTCCTATGCAATATTGGGGATATACTTATATTAAAAAGTGATTCATTGTTTTCCTGAAATTCAAATTTCTATTTTATATGGCAACCCTATCTAGAGAATAACAGTAATTAGCAAACTATTCCAATTAACTACAAAAGGTGTAATAGAATCAGACTGCATAGAAATGAAGCCTTTGAAAGTGTAAATGACATAATGCAAAAGAATTCTTTTATTATGCAAAATTTACCTTGGAATTTAGGAGTTCTGTTTGTTTTTGTTTCTTTTTAAGCCTTTAATCATTGTTTTTCCAAGATTCTTTTTGCAAAAAAAAAAACATCAGGTCTAGGAAAAGATAATGTTCTGAAAATATTAAACACTTCAGACCATGACTAACATGTGCAGACTGGAAAACAGACTTTGTCACAGACGCCGTGACCTGTGATCACTGGTTGGCAATCACACCAGTAAACTCTAGAACCATTTCTAAAGGGGAGAAGAGTAGGGAAAGAACACCATCACTTTAATCTTTCTCTTTAGGAACTTGTCACAAGTAACAAAAGCCCCCTTTACAGGATTTTAGAGAGAAGCTTTATATAAAGAAGATGCAGCTCTGGTTTTCTATCCTAAAGCTGCTTGGAACGTGAATGAATTTAAACTAAGTCAGTTGATCTTCAGTCCTTCTATATAAAGCGCCAAGTGGTGACATAACTTTCTCTAGTTTTAGTTAGACTCTTTCCAGTAATAGTCCCCAGTGGACACTTTACATGCCAAAAGCATGATAAAAAGTCTATAAAACAAATAATTCTTAGAATATACTATCATAATCTTTAATCCTAAAGTACAGTAGAAAAAACTGAATGGAGAGGCTCAGCACTATCTAAAACTACCCTTTCCAGGCCTGTCATTTCCCTGAAAGTCCCCAGTTATAATTCCCCTTATCATTCCCTCCCAGAAGTTCACCTCTACGGGGTTCTTCATCAGCTACTTGTCAGCTGCCAGAAAGGAAACCCAATTTATTAAAGTCTACAATGGACCTTGGACTCTGAGAAGTACATACTAGCCTATTGGGGCCCGCTCTCATGTCTCTAAATTAGCAGTTCTCAAATTTTTTTGGTTTCAGGATCCCTTTGCAACTCCTAAAAATTATTGCAGCCTCTAAGAGATGTTTGGTTATGGGGGTGATGTCTGTCAATATCTATTGTATTAAAAAAAATAAAGTGAGAAATATTTAAATACTTATTCACAAATTCCACAAATTTATTTATGGACAAATGACAATAATGAACTCTACATGTTGACATGATATTTTTTTACTCTTGCTTTTATAAATGTTTTTCAAAAATAAGAATTTAGTGAGAAGAGTAGTATTGTTTAAATTTTTACAAATTTCTTCTGTGCCTGGGTTAATAGAAGACAGCTGAATTCTCATATCTTCTGTATTCAGTCTGTTGCAATATCATATAAGCACATCATGCAGCCACTGGAAAAATCTACTGCATACTCATAAGAGAATGAGAATGAATAAGGCAAATAAAGTATAGCAAGAACAATAATAACGATCTATTGAGCTTCTGTTTTGACCGAGGCACATGAATTATCCTATCCAAGTCTCACAAGGACTCTAGGTAAAAGGTATTTGTTATGGACATTATGCAGCTGAGAAGGCTAAGAATGTGCCTGGCTAAGTAAATAGCCCAAGGTCAGGCAGAGAAAAGTGACAGACCCGGTTCTAAGCCAGAGCTATTAACTCCCTACACTGTCAAGTGTGAATGAGGGCTGATGGGCCAAGCTTAAAAATGGGAGCGGTGTGTTTCACTGGTGGCGCAGTGGTTGAGAGTCCGCCTGCCGATGCAGGGGACACGCGTTCGTGCCCCGGTCCGGGAAGATCCCACATGCCGCGGAGCGGCGAAGCCCGTGAGCCATGGTCGCTGGGCCTGCGCGTCCGGAGCCTGTGCTCCGCAACGGGAGAGGCCACAACAGTGAGAGGTACCGCAAAAAAAAAAAAAAAAAAAAAAACGGGAGGGGGAAGGGTAAGCTGGGACAAAGTGAGAGAGTGGCATGGACATATATACACTATCAAACGTAAAATAGATAGCTAGTGGGAAGCAGCCGCATAGCACAGGGAGATCAGCTCGGTGCTTTGTGACCACCTAGAGGGGTGGGATAGGGAGGGTGGAAGATGCAAGAGGGAAGAGATATGGGGACATATGTATATGTATAATTGATTCACTTTGTTATAAAGCAGAAACTAACACACCATTGTAAAGCAATTATACTCCAATAAAGATGTAAACAAAAACAAACAAAAAAAACCTTCCTATTATAGTCAACATTTCATTAAAAATTACATTGAAGTAAAACATCTCCAATTGATTAGACCCTGCCTCAACTCAATAAAATCAAACCCACTGTTCAGCCTTTAATTATGGCCATCTCATCCAAATTCATCCAAATTCATCCCCTCCTCTCTATCTCCACTGCCATCACTCTGGCTTAGGTCCTCATTACTTTTCAACTGGACTATGGTCATTATCTACTAAGTGCCTCCAGTTTCTCATCAACCTAATAAGCCATCCCACATGCTATCATATTAATCTTTCTAAAGTATAACTCACATCATGTAATTCGTCCACTCAAAAAACCTTCACTTACTACTTATTACTGAATGAATGAATGTCCAGATTCCACATACAGATGGTAAAATGAAATAATATCTGTAAATCACAGTGCCTGACACAGAAGTGTTTAAAAAATCATACTTAAAAGAAAAAAAACTTTTTTTGATTTGTGAATGAGATGCCCCATCTTCCCAGTGCTTCACAATAAGAAATTGTTCCAAAATTACCCATGAACTTCTAACCAAACTCTGTTCACTAAATCCATATTTCACATGTTCTCTGACAACACAAGCCATTCTCAGTATTAGATTAGTAGTAGCAACATTCTCCTTCATAATTTTCTTTCTACCAGTTCCAGGTCACTTCACATTATTCTCCTCTAAACACAGCCTACTCCTTAAATTACTCAACATAATGCGACTTCTCTATGATGAATGATCCTGAAGAATATCTGCCACTTCACCCAAACCCTGACTAAAATTATCTGTGTCTTCAAAAGATAACTAACGTTGTGGAAAGTGTCCAAAACGTTTAGCTTATATGAAAAGGTTGTTTCGGGACAGCATTCTTGAGAACACGGAAATGTCCTCGCACACAAGAGACATCTGGCTGAAGGATCACAAATGGTTCCAGCACCTCTTTGAAGTGTTCAGAGAATTAAGCATCCTGGAACGACTTGTTCATGTTGTTTAAGAACAAGAAAAGCTTTAACAATTTAATTACTTTAATGGGTTCGCAAATGTTTTTGTACGAACTTGCCTGCAGGCCGAAACATATTTTGAAGCCGATGATCTGTATCTGATTTCTATTTTTTACTAGCTGAAAAACAAGCTCATTGTGTATCCAGTAAATAAATATGTGGACGGGCAGAGGTTTGGGACTCTTGACTGTTGGAGTCCTGAGTCCCCTGCTGTTCATCTGTTTAAATCCATTCTCCTTGTCCGCCTCTTCTTTGGGACCCGAACGACAACACTAATGTTATTACTGAGACCCAATTTTGACTTCTCTGGATAAAATTAATCTCTTGAAAAAATCTTTACTTTCACCGTAATTTTTTTTACCATAAAAAAAATGGAGATGATCTGAAGTCATAAAAGTCTACTCTAATGTAAATACATAGAGGATAACTCTTTGTGGCATAGGACATTGCCTTCTAGTAATTATTTTCAATTGAGATATTTCCTTGTTGTAACACACTGTCCTGCTCATTGTAGAATGTCTAAGCATTCCATTATTCGAGCTATAAAATACAGAAACCCTGCTCTACCCATTAATAGTGATAACCCAAAAAATGCCACTACACATTTCCAAAGTTGCAGCAGGAAGCAGATATAAGGTATGAGAGTGGATCCACTGTGTAAAGCTGTGATTAGATGAGTCACTCTGAGTCCCTGTGGAATGAAGCATTTTGCTTTTGAAGAAAATAAATACCAACAGGAGAAAGACCTAGAGTATTACTGCATTTTAGTAATAGTACTGCTTCTTTAGGTTGACAGGTGAACTCAAAAGAAGCTTGGCTTAAAACGAATGTGAAAAGGCAAAGGAGTGTGGTGAAAAGAGCACTAGATCATTCTAGACAAATCACTTATCTTCTCTGTTTTTGTTACCTCAAGATTAAAAATGAGACTTCCCTGGTGGTGCAGTGGTTAAGAATCCGCCTCCCAATGCAGGGGACACAGGTTAGAGCCCTGGTCTGGGAAGATCCCACATGCCGCGGAGCCCGTGCACCACAACTACTGAGCCTGCGCTCTAGAGCCCATGAGCCACAACTACGAGCCCATGTGCCACAACTACTGAAGCCTGCGTGCCTAGAGCCTGTGCTCCGCAACAAGAGAAGCCACCGCAATGAGAAACCCGTGCACCACAACGAAGAGTAGCCCCCGCTTGCTGCAACTAGAGAAAGCCCACGTGCAGCAACGAAGACCCAAACGCAGCCAAAAATAAATTAATTAATTTTTTTAAAAAATTAAGAAAAGCAAAAGCGTAAAAATGAGGGATTACAAGCGGAACCATATAACCTCTAAGGTTCCATGCCAAATTCTGAATGCAGGTTTCTGATGTCCAAGAAGAGACACATAATGGACCAGAAAAATACTAGATTTTTAGGGCAAAGGTCACTTAAAAAGAAAAGAATTATCACAATCATCCAACAAATATTTTGTTAAGTACCTACAATATGGCAGATATTGTGCTAGGCACTAACCTATATTTGTACAAAATGGTTCTACATCTACTCTAATATACTGTGATTTCTTAGGTGGATGAGAAAGAAAAAAAAAGAAAAGAAAAGAAAGAAAGAAAGAAAGGAAGGAAGGAAGGAAGAGAGGGAGGGAGGGAGGGAGGGAGGAAGGAAGGAAGGGAGGAAGGGAGGAAGGAAGAGGCACAATTACCTGGTAAACCCATGTGCCTACACACACGCAGTCTCCAGAAGCTGGAGAGACAAGGAACAAATTCTCACCTAGAGCCTGTGGAGGGTGTGTGCTTCTGCCAACATCTTGACTTTGGCCCAGTGATATTGATTTTGGACTTTTGGCCTCCAGAACTGTGAGAGAATAAATTTTTGTTGTTTTAGATCCCAAGTTTATGGTAATTTGTGTCAAACAATAATCAGTATTGAGGCAGCAAAGAAAAAACAGCTTTATTTGGGGTCTTAGGAATTGCAATTTGGGAGACACAGATTCAGGGAAAACCGAAAGAGTGTTCTGGGGAAGAGAAAGAGTCAAGGGCCCACAAAGACTAAAGCCACATGGCTGCCAAAGAACCGTGACCACCCCTGATGCACGTCAGGAAACGTCTGTCCTCCAGGAATCATGAGCTGCTCTAGGGCAAGGGCCCAAACAAACAGACAGGCTGCCAGGAGCCACCCTAGAGTAACGGTCCAACAAGGATTCTGAGTAGGACAAGAATCAGAAGACCAGATTTCATCCAGGCCAAGATGCACACAAGTCACACCTCCTCAATGGCCTCCTGGCTCATTTTAGAGAGCTCTCTTAGCAACACCAACTCCATTTCTATTTTCCTTTAACATTTGTTACAGTAGCCACAGGAAACTTATCAACTCCCCTTTCCAATTTCTTCTTTATTTTTATCAATTAGTGGTACCCATTTTCCTCACCACTCAAACTAAACCTGGAGGACTTTCAACGTTTTTGTCTCTTTCATATTTTATAGCTTAGAGTTTTTCAACTCAGAGCCACAACCCATTTGTCAGTGGACTGTAAAATCTTTAGTGGTCACAATCAGAAAACTGTTAATGAAATAAAATAGAAAAAAAATCTGAGAAAACACCTTTATATGATAAGGGTAAGTGAATGCTATTTCATGAGCTTTTCTGATTATGAGTAGATATATCCTGGTTTGTGAGATGAAATGTATTTCTTACTGTGGGCAGCAGCCCAAAATGTTGAAACCAATTGCTTTTAATTTCCCCAAGTCAATTATCAGTTCCTTCTTTCTCAATATTGTTGGGAATGAAGAAATTTTACTCTACCCTTCTAGGTTCTTCTGGATGGTTTAAGAATTAAATTGACACGAAACAGAATAACAAGAGAAAATCAAACAAAAGTTTAATAACATGAACACCTGGGAGAGATCCAGGAAGACTGAGTAACTTGCCAAAATGGCCTAAATCCTCACCTTAAGTACCATCTTCAGCTAAAGACAAGAGGATGCTGGGGGTAGTAGTTTGGGCAATTTAAAGAGGAGGAAGGTAATTGACATAGAGGTAGAAAAGTAAATGTTTGGTAAATAAATGTTTGCTGGGCCATGCAGAGACTATGGGACACAGAGTGGACTCTAATCTCTAGGTCCAGCTGAGTCCCCATCCCTCCCCCTCCCCCGACCACACTTATATCTCTGGTGATCGCTCTATTCTGGGAACAGGCCCTTTATCTAAATTATTTAGGCAGCCAAGGAGAATGTAGAAGAGAGACTTCCTGAGTCTTCTGTTTCTTAAAAATAATCAGCTTCAATTAATCCTCATGCCAGAGAGACACATTTAGGGGTGGCAAATTTTGCTCCCCTACAATACTTATATGTAAGCCTTCTTCCCACAGACATTAGACTATCGAGGGCCAAAGGCAAAAACAGAATGTGTAAGAGAATGGGGATAGGACAAAAAAAATAATAATAATAGGCAGTCTGGAAATAGTGAAACTTTTTGTCCATTTTTAGCATAAGCGAATTCACTGATAGCTAAAAGAGTCCAGTCTGGATGGTGTGCCATTGAGCAGGCTGGCTGGAGTCAACAAAGATAATAATTTCAGTAGTTTATGGATTCTCCAGGAAACTTTGATAATCCCTATGGAGCAAACAGGAGCAGCTGTCTCTTTATGATGGCTGCCATGTCTGTCCATTGGTCCCAACTCTGAGAGGCACTTCTGCACTCATCTAATACTCTCCTCTAGTCTCTTACTTCCCATCAGCCAACAGCAGAGCTGAGTACTGATCACATCAGTGATCTAAGTGCTTAGGAGCGTTGCTTAGTAACTAATCACTCCCAGTGCCTTCTCTGGGTCTAAATCTTTAACACACTGTTCTCTGCTGACCCCAGTAGGCCACGTTTGCTCTTCTCTAGCCTAAAATGGGATATTTTCTTTTAAGATGTTAAAAATAAGACTCTAAGTTCAGAACACTGAATAAATTCTTGACCTGAATTACTAATAACTTTACCTCTCTGAGAGCAAAGGAAGCAACAACCAGAACTTTATCTCTTGAGTCAATTCTGATCAACGGAGAAATTTTGATGAATCCAAAGATAGAAAACTTGAGGGAAACAGGAAGAAATTGGAAGTGGTGGCATCTATTTGGATGGGAAGATTGGTGGGAAACAGGGGAGGAGCAGGTTTGAAGGGTAGAAACCAAGAGATGAGTGTTGGATATATTAGGTTTTAGATGCCATTAAAATATTCAAGTGGAGATATCTTTTCATATACATGTATGAAGATACACATTTGAGTCATTGGCACTATGGTGTGAGCATGGATGGAAAAAAGAAGAGGTCTAAAGAATAAGCCTCAAGTGCACTAATGTTTAGAGGTTGGGAAGAACAGGCAAGTTCAGTAAAGGAAATTGTGATTGATTGGCCAGTAAAGTAGGAAGATAACTGAGAGAGTCCCAAAATGTAGAAAGTGGTACCGGAGGTGGATGAGGTCCATCATGTCCAATGTTGCTGAGAGCTTGAATATACTGGAGACTAACAATTGACAAATGAGCATGGTTCTCAGAGTCACCTGTGGACCTCCTGCATCAGAATTACCTACTTATTAAAATGAGATTTCTGCGCCCACCTCAGACCTACTGGACAGACTTTGTAGGAAGGCACTCAGAACTGTGCACTTAAACAAGCATAGGGTTATTCTCACATACCCAAGAGTTGCTGTATTAGAGTTTTTGTCATTGGAATGATATCAGTCATTTCTCTAGACCCATGGTTCTCAGGCTTTAATATGCATCAGAATCATCTGATGGATTCCTTAAAACACAGTTTACTAGAACCCACCTCCAGAGTTTCTGATTCAGGAAGACTGGGGTAAACCTGAAAAATTGCATTTCTAACAAGATCCTGGCAATGCTAATGCTGTTAGTCTGTGGCTACAATTTGAGAACCACTGTACCAATTTTTTTTTAAAGGCCCTTTAAAAACAGAGTAAGAGGGGCTTCCCTGGTGGCGCAGTGGTTGAGAGTCCGCCTGCTGACGCAGGGGACGCGGGTTCGTGCCCCGGTCCGGGAAGATCCCACATGCCACGGAAAGTCTGGGTCCGTGAGCCATGGCCACCGAGCCTGCGCATCCGGAGCCTGTGTTCCGCAACGGGAGAGGCCACAACAGTGAGAGGCCCGCGTACTGCAAAAAAAAAAAAAAAAAAAAAACAGAGTAAGAATATGCGTGATTCAAAATGTAGCCCCCTTCCCTGGCTAATAAAACTCTAAGATAACATGGTATTCGAGATAATAAATTTCTCTCAAGTTTTCTCTCTCTCACCATAGCTGGAATTTCTTCTTCAGGGAAGTCTCTGCTTTTAAGGCCTTTTAACATGCTCATCACTGCACCATGCTCACCCCAATATCTCGGACAATCTCCCTTACTGAAAGTCAACTGATTATGGACTTGAATCACATCTACAAAATACCTTCACAGCAACATCTAGATTAGCATTTGATGGAATAACTGGGGATTATAACCGAGCAAAGTTGTTGACATCAAACTACTGTATCTAAAATAGTGCTCCTTTTAACTCTCTACCCGTACCTTACTTTATCTTCTTCACAGAACTTATCACTACCTGATATTATGTTTACATATTTATTTCTTTATTTATGTATTGGCTAGCTCATCTGCTGGAATATAAGTTCTGTCAGGGAAAGAATTTTATCTTTTGGCTTTGCTTTTAACTACTGTTTGTTCAAATAATCTCCTAATTTGGACATTGTGTTTCATTCTGCTGTTTTATTATTATGAACAACATTAATGTAAATATTCTTGTATATACATACATCCTGGGTCACTTCTTCAATATTTAATTTTTAAAAGTAATCTTTTTTAAATGTCATTTTTTGGTTAATTTTTTTCAAGTCATGTTTATAGAAGTATAATTCTACAAAGAGTGAAATTTTCCCTTTTTAGTGTAGAGTTCTGTGATTTCTGACAAACATGCAGTCATGTAACCACCACAATCAAGAAACAGCATTCATATCACCTCAAAATGTCCCGTTGTGACCCTTTATATTCAACATTTGCCTCACCCCCACTCTAGAAACCATTTGTATTAGTTTGCTAGGACTCCTGTAACAAAGTACCACAAACTCAATTGCTTAAAAAATAGAAAATCTACATCTCAAAGTCCGAAATCAAGTTGTCAGCAGGGTTGGTTCTTTCTGAGGGCAGTGGGGGAAGGATCTGTTCCAGCCTCTACCCTTGGTTTATAAATGACTGACTTCTTCCTATGTCTCTTTACATCATATTCCCTCTATATGGTTCTGTGTCCACATTTTCCTTTTTTATAAGGTCACTAGTGATGTTGAATTAAGGTCCACCCTAAAGGCTTCATTTTTAACTTGATTACCTCTGTAACGACACTACTCCAATAAGGTCACATTCTGAGATACTGGAGTTAGGACTTCAACGTATGAATTTTGGGGCAACACAATTCAACCCATAGCACCATTGATCTGTTTTCTCTCCTTATAGATTTGCCTTCTCCAGAATATCATATGAATGAAATCATAGCTTCTATGGCCTTTTGCATCTGGTGTCTTTCACTTAGCATAGTGCATTTGAGATTCATCCATGTCCCATGTATCAGAAGTTCATTCCTTGTTATTGCTGAGTAATATTTCATTGTATGTATGTACCAGTTTGTTTATCCATTCACAAGCTGAAGGACATTTGAGTTGTTTCCAGTTTGCAGCAATTATAAGCATAGTGACTTATAAGTCTATAAACATTATAGTCATTATAAGTCACTATAAACATTCACATACTGGTTTTTGTGTGCACAAATGTTTTCATTCCTCTTGAGTAAATACCTAGATGTGGGATTGCTAGATCATATGGTAAGTGTATGTTTAACTTTATAAGAAACTACCAAATTGTTTTCCAAAGTGACTGCTCCTTTTTTTTCATTCCAACCAATGATATGTGAGGATTTAAATAATAAATAAAATTGTATTTTGTGACATCATTTGGTAATACTTTAGGATATTAATTCAGTATTGCAGAAATGATGGAAGCAAGGGGTATAGTTTTAACTCAGAGGTTATCTGCCTACACCACTCCACCCCAAGAAAAGTTCTTTGTAAGTAGCCTATTCTGAGGGGGGCGGGGGGGGGGGCGGATTCTTCTAATTGCAACAAGTTGTTTATACATATTTAGTTCTTAAAAATTTTATCAAAATAAAACATGCAAATAGGTTTTTAAAAACCAAGTAGTACAGAAGCCATATAATGAAAAGCAATCATTCTGTGTTCCTCTGTCCCCTACCATCGGTTCCCTAACCTAGAGGCAAAATCTTTTACATATATCTGCTTTGGTTTTTTGGTTATTACCATTTTTGTTAATAATATACTCTTCCTACTATTTCTTGATACAATACCTTTAGACATTCTTTATTAATTTCCTGCCACTCTCCTCTGTTCACTTCTACTCTCTATATGTTCATACCACTATTATTAGCTCCTCTAACTGGCTACTTTTGTGACTTAATATAATACCCAAACTTCTGTCTACTTGTCTCAAACAAAGACATTATCCATTGAATTTCTCCTATAGTAGATGAGGATAATAGGACCGGTAGCATTCTATTTATATTCCTTTCCCCATCCCCTCCCATCTTCTGTCAATAACTTGGTCAAGGTGAATAACATATTTACAGTCTATTCTGTAACCCTAATTAGGTCTTCCCTGTTTTGCCTGTAAACTGATTTCAAAATTGAAAACTATAAAAATATCTACATTATGATTATTGATTATTTTAGTATTGTTCACTGAAGAGTCAAGATGGATTTCCTAATTTATGTCTCCAAGTCTTGATCCAAGTGCCGCTCAATATGACAATGTAAAAAACGGATTCTCTTTTCTTACTTCCCACCCATTGTTAGAAATCTGACTACACTTTGTGTTGCTTCATGTTTAGAACATTGACTTTCCCATACTGTTTAATGTTTCTTTGTTTTGCTTTGGGGTTTCTTAGAATCTTTTTGTTTTTCTTGTAGGATAAAGAAGTAAATGCATTCCACCCAGTATCTTTAATATCATCCAGTTTCTTATTCATTCCATCTGTTGCTTAGAATCCATATCCATTCCATTTTCCTTTAAGTCTATAGATTTCCTATTTTCCACTGGATTTTAGATTATGAGTTCCTTGTATAGTTTTTTTTTTGAAGATTTTAATTGTTTTTCCTTTCTTAAAAAAATGCATTGTATGCTCTTTGCCATGTCCTAAAGTTCTTACCTTTTTTTTTTTTAACGGATTCAGTAGTTTCTTAAATTTTTCTGAGTATTAAAGGGCTTTATCTTGTTTCCAAATAGCTTCTGTTCTCTGAATTATCTATTTCCCTGAGAATCAGGTTTTTTCTTTCATTATTTTAGTTCCTCTTTTTTATATTGTAGGCTTCCTGCAAATGACAGGAGGTTCAGCTGCTTATTTCAATTTAAGAATGTGGCAGTGGAAAGTCTGACGAGGCCTCAACAGGAACAACCTCACTCTTCCTCCAGTGTGTGTCTCTCACTCCCACACTACTGCCACACTCACTTCTCACACCAGATGTGTATGCATTTTTCCTCACACCAAGCAATTCTCTGAGACACCATCTAGGTGTCCTACAATTTAACTGAATTCTGACACTATCTACCTGGAGATAGCATCAGATCCCACAGGTTAAGGGCTCAGTTCTACAAGACTTCCCCCCACCCTCCCACTTCAGATGCCAATCACAAGTCCAGGTTATTACCTAGGCTTCTGACTGACTGAACTGAAGGTTCCCATAACCCCCTCCTTGGGTTCAATCAATTTACCGGAATGGTTCCCAGAACTCAGGAAAACAGTTTACTTCTAAGATTACCAGTTTATTATAAAAGGACATAACTCAGGAAGAGCCAGATGGAAGAAATGCACAGGGCAAGGTGTGTAGGAAGTGGCACAGAGCTTCCAGGCCCTCTCCAGGCCAGCCACTCTCCCAGGACCACCACGTGTCCACCAGCCCAGAAGTTCCCTGAACACTGCACTTTTGGGGATGTTTGTGGAGGCTCCATCATGTAGGCATAATCAACCATGAACTAAATTTTCAGCCCCTGTCCTCTCTCTAGAGAATGGGGGTAGAGGGCTGAAAGTTCCAAGCTTCTAATCACAGCTTGGTCTTTCTGGTGACCGGGCCCCCTCCAGGAGCCCAACACATGTCAGCTCATTAGAACAAAACACATTCACAAAAATCCAAGAGCTCTCAGTGTCCACAACCCAGGTCAAACACCAGATGTTGGAACAAACGACTGCTTAGGAAATTACAAGGATATTAGAAGCTCTGTGCCAGGACCTGGAGGCAGAGGCCAATGTTCATTGTCTCTATTGTCTCATGCCTTTTGTAAGAGGACAGGGCTTACAGTCAGATCGCTTTTGTTTTGGGGTGGGTAACCTATTGGAGAATCAGCCCAGACATCCTACTGGCTCCCAAATACCAAAAAGTTAATCAATAGGTCTAAATATGTAGCTGTAGGTAAACTTTGAACATTACTGAAGGCACAAAGCAGATGTAAAGAAACTTCCAGTGGGACCACTAGACCAGGCTGAAGAATGTAAGCAGAAGCTCTGTACAAGCCCCAAGTGGCAGCAGAGTCCTGGAGACAGCCAGGCTTAAAAGAGCTGCTGCCATTGTCACCACAGACCCAGAGTGGCTACCCATTCAATGCTAGGAGCGGAGAGTCATAAGCAGGACCCTCAGAGAGATGAGTTGAGGGGGCAGGAGGCTACCAGGACTCAGAGCTGCCCTTGTGGTGCAGGAGCTACATCTTCTTCTTTAGGCTATATTTTTGTGTTCACTCCCTTAACCTCGGCTCCAATAACAGTGCCTGGCACATAAATAGAAGTTGAAAGTCTCCCAAATGCTGAACTCTGGAAACATAATCAAATGTATCTCAGCGAAGAGGAAGAAGCAGCATTTGTGGCACACAACACTAATTTTTCCTCAGTGCTTATTCTTCCCTTCTCCTTTTAGTAATAGATACTCTTCCTCTTTTCAGCGGGGCATATGGCCACTCATCAAGGAAATACACTTCCCAGCCTCCCCTGCATTTAGGTTACATGATTAAATTCTCTCCAGTGGAATGTGAGTGGAGGTGACAGAAGAAACCAAGCCACTGGATGATCTTGAGAAATAAAACCAACAATAGGCCTTGGCTTGCCTGTCTACTATTGTGTAAAAGAAAAATAAAATTATCTCTTATTTTGTGCTTTCTGGTACAGCAAGTGTGCTTATCCCTCAGCCAATACTGTATTCAAACAACATAATTTGACTACTGAAGGAGCTCTCCAACAATATCAAGTTTGAAACCAATGACTATATAGAAATGGCACCAAAGCCAAAGACTTATGACAGAGAGACTAAAGCCCAGAGTCAACTGAAGTATTTTAATATGCCAAGAAGATTAATAAGGGCCTACCTGCTAAGGAACGCTTAAAGTACGAGATTGAGGAAGATACAATCTCACTAAGAGAGCCAGATAGTAAATTTAAAAATGGCAGTGGAAAATAGAACTATCAATGCCTATTTTACTTTTTTCTCAATCAAACAGAATAATCTTGAAAGTGGAAAGATTAAAACAAACATGGTCAGAGAGAATAAAATGAACAAGAGAGAGAGATGATGAAGTGCAGCTTCTGCATCTTGGGCCCAAATTACTTCCAGCCACTGATGTCTTTTACCTGAAGCTTTGGTTCTCCCAAGTTTATAAATCAGAGAGCAGGTGTCAAACGCCAGACTCAGAGGTGCCTTAAAAAGACTAGTGAAAATATGCCCTTGGGGGTGGAAGGCAAGGCCTCGGAAGGTGTGGAACAAATGGCCTGATTTGTGAGAATTATTCGGATATGAATTCATTTGGTATTTTTTGTTTGTTTGTTTATTTGTTCGTTGTCTTCTTTCCACACACACACACACATCATGCGTCAATTAAAATGTAAACAGAGACACTGTCAGTCTTGTTTTCCACTGTGCCTAGAATAGTGATTAATACACCCACTGAGAGGGTTGCTTGATTGACTCTCTTCAAGCTTGTTTCTGGCACACAGACATGTTGCTGTTTCTCCCCGCTTAACAAAAAATTTCCGTGACTCCATTCCCCCTGACCAAAACCATCCCAATTTTTTTTTTTTTTTGTCTCCCTGTTACAACATAATGCAAGAGTTGCCTATACTCTCTGTATTGGTCTGCTCTGGCTGCCATAGTGAAATACCACAAACTGGGTGGCTTAAACAACAGAACTGTATTTCTCACAGTTTTGGAAGCTGAGAAGTCTAAGATCAAGGTGTCAGCTGATTTGGTTCCCAGTGAGAGCTTTCTTCCTGGTTTGCAGACTGCTGCCTTCTTTCTATGTCCTCACCTGGCCTTACCTCCATGTGTGCACATGGAGAGAGCAATCTCTCTTTCTTTCCCTTCTTATAAAGCCACTAAGCCTATTCTAAGGGCCCCAATCTCATGATCTAATTTAATCCCAATTACCTCCCAAAGTCCCCATCTCCAAATACCATCACGCTGAGAGTTAGGGCTTCAACATATGAATTTGGGGAGATACAAACATTAAATCCATAACATTCTACCCCTGGTCCCCTCGAATCCATGTCTTTCTCATATGCAAAATACATTCATTCTATCCCAACAGCCCCAAAGTCTTAATTCATTCCCACATAAGCTCTAAAGTCTAAGTCCAAAGCCTCATCTAAATAACATCTAAATCAGGTAAGTGTGAGTCTCCAGGTATGATACATCCTGAGGCATACTTCCTCTCCAGCTGTGAAGCAAGGTATGTGCTTCCTAAATACAACACTGGGCCAGGCATAGGAAAGACATTCCCATTCCAAAAGGGGGAAGTAATAAAAAGGGAAAGGTGATGGGTCCCAAGCAAGTTCAAAACCTAGCAAGGTAAATTCCATCAGATCTTAAGGCTCTGGAATAATCCTCTTTGGTTCTTACTTTGTTCTGCGGCTTTGCTGGCAGTCGTGGGGGATGGGGGTTGTCATGCCCACAAGGCTCTGCAGGTGGTCCCAGCCCCATGGCTCCAGAGGGGACTCCTAGTCCCAGGGTTTTATTTGGAGGTCGGAGGCTGTCTGGCCTATTGAGACTGAGGTGGACGCCCTGCTGATCTCTGAATCACCTTCGGGGTCACTTTTCCCTCTTCCTGAAGAGCAGCACACATTCACAGCCAAACAGCTCTATTGTCCTGTCCCATCAAATCCAGGAAGTCCAAAAGCCTTCCTTCATTTCATCCCATTTCCATCCCATTCAGCTCATACTGGTAGTATTTCTATTTATATAATCCCATAAACTCTTTATCAAGTGAGAGTCCAGCCACATCCTTGGTATTCTCTTCAGAACACACTTTCTCATTTTTTGCAATACGGATAGGCCAAGAATTTTAAAATCTTTAAGTTCTGATTCCTTTTTGCTTAACAATCCCTTCTTCAATTCATATCTCTCCTCCCACGTTTTACTATAAGCTGTCAGGAGAAACCAAGGCATTCCTTCAACACTTTGCCTAGAAATCTCCTTAATTTGTGAAATAAAATTCATATTTATGGCAAGACAAGAAAAATGTAAACATAAAAATTCTTCTCTGCCCTTTGGCCTCCCCTCTCCTCGCAGTGTGCATTGTGTATCCTCATTATGCATTGACCAAACCTCCCCCATCAGCAGGAATACCTTCTCAACCATAAATAGCAACATTCTCCTAGCATCAAGACAACTCCTTGGGACTTCCCTGGTGGCACAGTGGATAGGACTCCACGCTTCCAATGCAGAGGTCCTGGGTTCAGTCCCTGGTCAGGGAACTAGATCCCACATGCATGCTGCAACAAGAGTTCACATGCCACAACTGAGGAGCCCACGGGCAGCAACTAAGGAGCCCTGGAGCTGCAACTAAGGAGCCCGTCTGCCACAACTAAGACCTGGTGCAACCAAATAAATAAATAGATATTAAAAAAAAAATAGACAACTCCTTAAAAGATAACATTCCTTCTTGATCTTGTAAAGGGTCACATGACCCACCACGATGGCACTTAAAACTGGTTTATGTAAGCTGTCAATAATACGTCATTTAAAAAAAAAATACGTCATTTAACGTACAGCCCTCTGTCTCAAAAAACTTATATAAACTGCGTCTTGACTTCTAAAGGGTGGAAAGGTTCTCAGAGCATCCTGAAATGGTCTTCCTGGTAATGGTAATCCTCAAATTTGGCTTGAATAAAATTTTCCAGTTCCTTCTTAGATGAACTGATTAATTTTTGTCAGCAGTTAAACGTCCAATTTCATTGCTCAGAAGGTCTACCTTTCACAAATCTAAAATACAACACAAATGAACATATCTACGAAACAGAAACAGATTCACAGACATAGAGAATAGACTTGTGGTTGCCAAGGGGCAGGGGGAGTGGGGGAGGGAAGGATTGGGAGTTTAGGATTAGCAGGTGCAAACTAGTATATATAGAATGGATAAACAACACGGTCCTACTGTATAGACAGAGAACTATATTCAATATCCTGTGATAAACCATAATGGAAAAGAATATGAAAAAAAATAAATATATGTATAACTGAATCACTTTGCTGTACAGCAGAAATTAACACAACGTCGTAAATCAACTATACATCAATAAAAAAAAATTTTTTTAAGTTCTACCTTCCACAGAGCACTAAAACGGGAACACAATTCATCAAGTTCTTTACCAGTTTATGCTAAGGATCACCTTTCCTCCAGTTTCCAATAATATGTTCTTCAGTTCTATCTGAGACCTCACCAGAATCACCTTTAATATTTGTATTTCTAGCATGAACCTCAAAATTCTTCCAGCTTTTACTCATTACCCAATTCCAAAGTCACTTCCCCGTTTAAGTGTTTGTTACAGCAGCTCCTCGCTTCTCAGTACAAAAATCTGTATCAGTCTCTGCAGAGAAACAGAACCAATAGGCTGTATATATTTATATATATATAGTGACTCAATTCCTTATAATAAAACTCTTTATATTTCCTTTATTTTTATATTTAATTTTAAAATTTTGTATATTTTTAAAATTTTATGTATATGAAGAGATTTATTATAAAGAATTGAGTCACACAATTATGGAGGCTGAGAAGTCCCAAGTTGGGCAGTCAGCAAGCTGGAGAACTAAGAGAGTCAATGACACCATTCCAGTCTGAGTTCAAGTCTGAAGGCGGAGAACGCTGACATTCTAGCCCAAAGACAGTCAGACAAAGAGACTCTTCTCTTACTCAGCCTTTTATTCTATTCAGGCCTTCAATGCATTGGATGAGGCCCACTCTGAAGAAAGCAATCTACTTTTCTCAGTCTACCAATTCAAATGTTAATCTCATCCAGAAACACCCTCACAGACACACACAAAATATCTAGGCACCCTGTGGTTCAGTCAAGTTAACACATAAGACTAACCAACACACTCCCTGACTCCAGCTCTTCTCTTCCCATTCTCAGCTAAGCCCACCCCAACAGGTTTCTGTCCTCAGCACTTCATGGAAACTACTTTTGTCAAGGTCACAGTGTCCTCTGCTCTGCTAAGTCCATCTTCCTCATCTAGTTTGACATATTAGAAGGATTTGACATGGTGACCACCCCTCTTCCTTGATACATTCCATTTGACTCCCAGGACAGCACACTCTGTGATTTTCTTTACCACACTGGTTCATTTTTCTAAGTCTCCTTTGCTGGTTTCTCCATTTTTCCATGATGCCTTTTTTTTTTTTAACATCTTTATTGGAGTATAATTGCTTTACAATGGTGTGTTAGTTTCTGCTTTATAACAAAGTGTTTCAGTTATACATATATCCTCATATCTCTTCCTTCTTGCATCTCCCTCCCTCCCACCGTCCCTATCCCACTACTCTAGGTGGTCACAAAGCACCGAGCTGATCTCCCTATGCTATGCAGCTGCTTCCCACTAGCTATCTATTTTACGTTGGTAGTGTATATATGTCCATGCCACTCTCTCACTTTGTCACAGCTTACCCTTCCCCATCCCCGTATCCTCAAGCAAATTCCCTAGTAGGTCTGCATCTTTATTCCCGTCTTGCCCCTAGGTTCTTCATGACCTTTTTTTTTTTTTAACTCCATATATATGTGTTAGCATATGGTATTTGTTTTTCTCTTCCTGACTTACGTCACTCTGTATGACAGACTCTAGGTCCATCCACCTCACTACAAAATAACTCGATTTCATCTTTATTGTGGCTGAGTAATATTCCATTGTATATATGTGCCACATGTTCTTTATTGATTCGTCTGTTGATGGACACTTAGGTTGCTTCCATGTCCTGGCTATTGTAAATAGAGCTGCGATGAACATTGTGGTACATGACTCTTTTTGAATTATGGTTTTCTCGGGGTATATGCCCAGTAGTGGGATTGCTGGGCCGTATGGCAATTCTAGTTTTAGTTTTTTAAAGAACCTCCATACTGTCCTCCATAGTGGCTGTATCAATTTACATGCCCACCAACAGTGCAAGAGGGTTCCCTTTTCTCCACACCCTCTCCAGCATTTACTGTTTGTAGATTTTTTGATGAGGGCCATTCTAACCAGTGTGAGATGATATCTCATTGTAGTTTTGATTTGCATTTCTCTAATGATTAATGATGTTGAGCATTCTTTCATGTGTTTGTTAGCAATTTGTATATCTTCTTTGGAGAAATGTCTATTTAGGTCTTCTGGCTATTTTTGGATTGGGTTGTTTGTTTTTCTGATATTGAGCTGCAAGAGCTGCTGGTAAATTTTGGAGATTAATCCTTTGTCAGTTGCTTCATTTGCAAATATTTTCTCCCATTCTGAGGGTTCTCTTTTCGTCTTGTTTATGGTTTCCTTTGCTATGCAAAAGCTTTTAAGTTTCATTAGGTCCCATTTGTTTATTTTTGTTTTTATTTCCATTTCTCTAGGAGGTGGGTCAAAAATGATCTTGCTGTGATTTATGTCATAGAGTGTTCTGCCTATGTTTTCCGCTAAGAGTTTGATAGTGTCTGGCCTTACATTTAGGTCTTTAATCCATTTTGAGTTTATTTTTGTGTATGGTGTTAGGGAGTGTTCTAATTTCATAACTTTACATGTACCTGTCCAGTTTTCCCAGCACCACTTATTGAAGTGGCTGTCTATTCTCCGCTGTATATTCTTGCCTCCTTTATCAAAGATAAGGTGACCATATGTGCGTGGGTTTATCTCTGGGCTTTCTATCCTGTTCCATTGATCTATCTTTCTGTTTTTGTGCCAGTACCATACTGTCTTGATTACTGTAGCTTTGTAGTGTTGTCTGAGGTCAGGGAGCCTGATTCCTCCAGCTCCATTTTTCTTTCTCAAGATTGCTTTGGCTATTTGGGGTATTTTGTGTTTCCATACAAGTTGTGAAATTTTTTGTTCTACTTCTGTGAAAAATGTCAGTGGTAGTTTGATAGGGATTGCATTGAATCTGCAGATTGCTTTGGGTAGTAGAGTCATTTCCACAATGTTGATTCTTCCAATCTAAGAACATGGTATATATCTCCATTTGTTTGTATCATCTTTAATTTCTTTCATCAGTGTCTTATAATTTTCTGCATAGAGGTCTTTTGTCTCCTTAGGTACGTTTACTCCTAGATATTTTATTCTTTTTGTTGCAGTGGTAAATGGGAGTGTTTTCTTAATTTCACTTTCAGATTATTCATCATTAGTGTATAGGAATGCAAGAGATTTCTGTGCATTAATTTTGTATCCCGCTACTTTACCACATTCATCGATTAGCTCTAGTAGTTTTCTGGTAGCATATTTAGGATCCTCTATGTATAGTATCATGTCATCTGCAAACAGTGACAGCTTTACTTCTTCTTTTCTGATTTGGATTCCTTTTATTTCTTTTTCTTCTCTGATTGCTGTGGCAAAGACTTCCAAAACTATGTTGAATAACAGTGGTGAGAGTGGGCAACCTTGTCTTATTCCTGATCTTAGTGGAAATGGTTTCAGTTTTTCACCATTGAGGACGATGTTGGCTGTGGGTTTGTCATATATGGCCTTTATTATGTTGAGGAAAGTTCCCTCTATGCCTACTTTCTGCAGGGTTTTTATCATAAATGGGTGTTGAATTTTGTCAAAAGCTTTCTCTGCATCTATTGAGATGATCATATGGTTTTTCTCCTTCAATTTGTTAATATGGTGTATCACATTAATTGATTTGTGTATATTGAAGAATCCTTGCATTCCTGGGATAAAGCCCACTTGATCATGGTGTATGATTCTTTTAATGTGCTGTTGGATTCTGTTTGCCAGTATTTTGTTGAGGATTTTTGCATCTGTGTTCAACAGTGATATAGGCCTGTAGTTTTCTTTCTTTGTGACATCTTTGTCTGGTTTTGGTATCAGGGTGATGGTGGCCTCATAGAATGAGTTTGGGAGTGTTCCCCCCTGCTATATTTTGGAAGACTTTAGAAGGATAGGTGTTAGCTCTTGTCTAAATGTTTGATAGAATTCGCCTGTGAAGCCATCTGGTCCTGGGCTTTTGTTTGTTGGAATATTTTTAATCACAGCTTCAATTTCAGTGCTTGTGATTGGTCTGTTCTTATTTTCTATTTCTTCCTGGTTCAGTCTCAGAAGGTTGTGCCTTTCTAAGAATTTGTCCATTTCTTCCAGGTTGTCCATTTTATTGGCATAGAGTTGCTTGTAGTAATCTCTCATGATCCTTTGTATTTCTGCAATGTCAGTTGTTACTTCTCCTTTTTCATTTCTAATTCTCTTGATTTGAGTCTTCTCCTTTTTTTTGGGGTTCGCGGGCCTCTCACTGTTGTGGCCTCTCCCGTTGCCGAGCACAGGCTCTGGATGCGCAGGCTCAGTGGCCATGGCTCACGGGCCTAGCCGCTCTGCAGCATGTGGAATCTTCCCGGACCAGGGCACAAACCCGCATCCCCTCCATCGGCAGGCAGACTCTCAACCACTGTGCCACCAGGGAAGCCCAGTCTTCTCCCTTTTTTTCTTGATGAATCTGGCTAATGGTTTATCAATTTTGTTTATCTTCTCAAAGAACCAGCTTTTAGTTTTATTGATCTTTGCTATCATTTTCTACATTTCTTTTTCATTTATTTCTGATCTGATCTTTATGATTTCTTTCCTTCTGCTAACTTTGGGGGTTTTTTGTTCTTCTTTCTCTAATTGCTTTAGGTGTAAGGTTAGGTTGTTTATTTGAGTTGTTTCTTGTTTCTTAAGGTAGGATTGTATTGCTATAAACTTCCCTCTTAGAACTGCTTTTGCTGCATCCCATAGGTTTTGGGTCATTGTGTTTTCATTGTCATTTGTTTCTAGGTATTTTTTGATTTCCTCTTTGATTTCTCCAGTGATCACTTCGTTATTAAGTAGTGTATTGTTTAGCCTCCATGTGTTTGTATTTTCTACAGATTTTTTCCTGTAATTGATATCTAGTCTCATAGCGTTGTGGTTGGAAAAGATACTTGATACGATTTCAACTTTCTTAAATTTACCAAGGCTTGATTTGTGATCCAAGATATGATCTAACCTGGAGAATGTTCCATGAGTGCTTGAGAAGAATGTGTATTCTGTTGCTTTTGGATGGAATGTCCTATAAATATCAATTAAGTGCATCTTGTTTAATGTATCATTTAAAGCTTGTGTTTCCTTATTTATTTTCTTTTGGATGATCTGTCCGTTGGTGAAAATGGGGTGTTAAAGTCCCCTACTATGATTGTGTTACTGTTGATTTCCCCTTTAATGGCTGTTAGTATTTGCCTTATGTATTGAGGTGCTCCTATGTTGGGTGCATAAATATTTACAATTGTTATATCTTCTTGGATCGATCCCTTGATCATTATGTAGTGTCCTTCTTAGTCTCTTCTAATAGTCTTTAAAGTCTATTTTGTCTGATATGAGAATTGCTACTCCAGCTTTCTTTTCATTTTCATTTGCATGGAATATCTTTTTCCATCCTCTCACTTTCAGTCTGTATGTGGCTGTAGGTCTGAAGTGGGTCTCTTGTAGACAGCATATATATGGCTCTTGTTTTTGTATCCATTCAGCCAGTCTATGTCTTTTGGTTTGAGCACTTAATCCATTTACATTTAAGGTAATTATCGATATGTATGTTTCTATTACCATTTTAATTGTTTTGGGTTTGTTATTGTAGGTCTTTTCGTTCACTTGTGTTTCCTGCCTAGAGAAGTTCCTTTAGCATTTTTTGTAAAGCTGGTTTGGTGGTGCTGAATTCTCTTAGCTTTTGCTTGTCTGTAAAGGTTTTAATTTCTCCATCAAATCTGAATGAGATCCTTGCTGGGTAGATTAATCTTGGCTGTAGGTTTTTCCCCTTCATCACTTAAACATGTCCTGCCACTCCCTTCTGGCTTACAGAGTTTCTGCTGAAAGATCAACTGTTAACCTTTTGAGGATTCCCTTTTATGTTATTTGTTGTTTTTCCCTTGCTGTTTTTAATATTTTTTCTTTGTATTTAATTTTTGATAATTTGATTAATATGTGTCTTGGCGTTTTTCTCCTTGGATTTATGCTGCATTGGACTCTCTGTGCTTCCTGGACTTGATTAACTATTTCCTTTCCCATATTAGGGAAGTTTTCAACTATAATCTCTTCAAATATTTTCTCAGTCCCTTTCTTTTTCTCTTCTTCTTCTGGAACCCCTATAATTCGAATGTTGGTGCATTTAATGTTGTCCCAGAGGTCTCTGAGACTCTTCTCAATTCTTTTCATTCCTTTTTCTTTATTCTGCTCTGCAGTAGTTATTTCCACTATTTTATCTTCCAGGTCACTTATCCATTCTTCTGCCTCAGTTATTCTGCTATTGATCCCTTCTAGAGAATTTTAAATTTCATTTATTGTGTTGTTCATCACTGTTTGTTTGCTCTTTAGTTCTTCTAGGTCCTTGTTAAATGTTTCTTGTATTTTCTCCGTTCTATTTCCAAGATTTTGGATCATCTTTACTATCATTATTCTGAATTCTTTTTCAGGTAGACTGCCTATTTTCTCTTCATTTGTTAGGTCTGGTGATTTTTTGCCTTTCTCCTCATCTGCTGTGTGCCCATGACCTCTTAATGTTGGGATACCTTAGGTTTCAGTTCTTGGACATCTCCTCACCTTACAGCCTTTCCATTGGAGATTCTATTCCATGTCATGTGTATAAACACATCTCTATGTCCACAATTCTTAAAGTTACATCTTTAGCTCTAACCTCTCTGCCGAACTCTCAGTTCATATGTTCTACGATCTCTAATAGACATATCAACCTCAGCATGTCCAAAATTGAACTCTTACTATCTCCCACCTTCAGACATGCTCTATTCACAGCCTTTTCCACCTCGAAAGATAACTTTCAGCTTACGTGATTTCCATGTGTCGTTGAATACTATGGGTCACGCCAGTTCTCTAGATATTTTCTTAGCTACTGTGACTCCACCTTCTCCTAGTATTCCTCTGATGGCCCTGGCACCCTGAACTCAGCCTCCTACATGGACTTCTATCTATACTCTTAAAAGTTTTGGACTTAAACATTAAGCTTCCTCAGACTTTCGCACACAAATCTGTTACAGGAAACAGATCTGTTGCAGGAAACCAAATGTTTAAGTTTAGGACTTAAACATTAAGCTTCCTCAGACTTCCACACACTAATCTGTTGCAGGAAACCAATCTGTTCCAAGGCCCAAGAATGGGCTCTTGTCTAACCCCAGAAATGTATTGTCTGAGGAGATGCACATGCTGGCAAGAGAATTTATTGGGAAGGGGGCTCCCACGCAGAGAGCAGGAGTGCAAGGGAGCCCAGGAGAAATGCTCTGCCACGTGGCTCACAGTTGGGTTTTATGGTGATGGGGTTAGTTTCCAGGTTGTCTCTGGCCAATCATTCTGACTCAGGGTCCTTCCCGGTGGTGTGTACATCTCTCAGCCAAGATGGATGCCAGTGAGAAGGATTCTGGGAGGTTGGTAGGTCATACAGACTGGTGTCTCCTCTCTCCTTTTGACCCTTCCCGAATTCTTCTGGTTGGTGATAGCCTGTTAGTTCCATATTCCTTACCAGGACCTCCTGCTGTAAGATACCTCATGCAAGTGGTTACTATCGTGTCTGGCCAGGGTGGGCAGTTTCAGTCAGTGGTTCCCCTAACAAATCTATTTTTCCAAATACCCATTCTCCAAGCTAGAAACCTGGTGCTCATCATAGTCTCCTTTCACTTATCCTCTACATTTTATTGATCATCAAATCAATACTATCCTACCTTCAAAATATTGTTCATATGCTTCCATGTTTTTCTACCTCCTCTATCTTAATCCAGGCCCTCATTGCTTCTTGCCTCCTAGCTGGTCCCCCTGCCTCCAGTCTTGTACCCCCTCTAAATCCATCTACTACAGTGGTTTGTATGTATTTTTCTAAAGTATAAATCATTATATCATTTCCTTGATTAAAATCTTTTCCTGTTTAAAATATTTTCCATATTGAAAATCTTCTGTTTTCACTATCAAGTCCAAGCTCTATAGCATAACACTCAAAGCCCTCTAGAATATGATTTCTGCTTACCTCTCTGGCATAATCTGCTACTTAGACACACTTTGCACTCACCATTGAAAACTCTTTGCAGTGCCCCACAGCCAAGCTTGTTTCAATTATGCTGAAAAGATAATATAGTACTTTCTGAGTTTAAGTTTATGTAAGCCTCTATACCAGAGCTAAATAAATACTGGTTTTCAAAAAGAGATATAAATTAAATTCTAGAAACTGCAGAGCTAGATGACAAGCCTCTAGAAAGCATTGGCTCTACAATAACATATATGAAATTTAGTGTACTTATAAAAAAACTCGTGGTTGTATTTTGGGATCAAGTTAATGGTCTATAATGACAGGGAGTCATTCCCTGTCCCTACCCTTGCCTTTTAGCACCACTTTCCTACCCATAGTCAAGTGTTTCATGGGGTAGGAAACATTTTTTAAATTAAGAATAAAGTTTAATATCAATCTAATAACTATAGCCACAATAGTGTAATACATCTTGAAGCTGACAAATTATCTGACAAGCTGTGAGCTCTCAGCTTTAGGCCAAGTTGTGCCACTGCTGGATTTAAGCCTGTCCAAGCTTGTTTGGGGAATGACATAGGCAGAACCCACAGAGCTCTCTTTGTGTGAGGAGCTGAGTTATCACCTGAGAGAGAAATTTTCCCAAAGGAATCAGGCCAAACAAGCTGATTCAGTAACAGAGCTTTGGTGGGAGGAGAAGGACAATTCTGAGCACAGCGTGGTGACTGTCAATTATATTTACTGCCAAGAACAATCTCCAAGGACTTACATTGCAGTCCTGTGAAGGGGAGAGTAACGTAAGCAAAACCAAAGAACTGTGTACTCATTATCTATTGTCATATAACAAATTAGCACACATTTAGTGGCTAAAAACAACACACATGTATCATCTCACAGAACCTGGGCATAGTTTAACCAGGTCCTCTGTTTCAGGGTCTCTCATGACGCTGCAATCAAAGTTTCTGGCATCTCATCTGAAAGCTCAACTGAAGAGGGATCTGCTCCCAATTTCACGTGCTTGTTAGCAGGATTCAATGATCTATGTCCTGTTGGGCTGGGGACCTCAGTTTCTTGCCTGCTGACAGCCAGTAGCTGCCCTCAGTTTCTTTTCACTGGGCCTCCCATACGTGGATGCTTGCTTCATGCATGCAAGCCCAGAAGGCAGTCAGGGGAGTCTCCTAGCAACATGGAAGTTTTAGTGCTATGTAATGTAAGTATGGAAGTGACACCCCATCACCTCTGCCATAGTCTGTTGGTTAGAAGCTAGACACAGATTCCACCCACAGTAAAGGTAAAATGGTTACACAGGGCATCAATACCAGGAAACAGATAATTGGGGACCATTTTAGAGTTTCTCTGTCTCAAACTGACTTATCAAAAACTCAAAGTCATTGACGTATCAGCAGCATGACTTTAGTACTGCTTTAACACAGTGCTACAAAAGAGAAGAGTATTTAATGATGGAACCTCATTGTGAGTTTGAAAGCACAGGGAACCTAGAGGGGACTTAGGAGACAATCTGAGGTGAAGAGCACTAAAACACACTTAAAATTCTTTGTATTTTGGCTTAGGACAAGCCTTTACGGGAAAATACTCATTTGAATTCAATAAATGTAAATACCCACACGGTGGCAGTAGATGCCAGGAAATTCTAGGTAATTATAAGCCAGCGAGGTACAGAAGAGCAAATTTATCTTCCTATATGGCAACCCATGTTTTCCTTTTTGTCTAATGCTTCTTTCTGAGAAGACTCAAGAATTTCCGGGTCCTCTTCAAATGGATGTGATAAGGGATTGTCTCCTTCTTTATGTATATTCTGCCACAGTCTCCTCAAGCCCCATAAGTCTGGGATATTCCAGAGAGACTCCCTCAGAAATCTCTAGACTAGAAATAGGCACCAGTCTCTATATTCATGTTTGCCCCAAATTCCAGAGGGTATAATTCAAGTTCTCCTAATAATTTCATCACCATACTTCCATGACAGCTCCAGGGGAGACCTACGTGTTCTGTGACTCAGCAAGCATCCAACTGAGAAATAAATGCCCCTCTCCTGCTTCTTGCAGGCTTAACGATCTTTTCAATTAACTGTCTTAATGCTCTCCTGGATAGATCTGATAGATTCAACCCTTGGGAAAATGGTTGGGGGAAGAAATGAAAAGAACAATGATTCTGGAGTCATGGTCAGTTTGAATAGACTCCTTTTCTATAAGAATAGCATGAGGGAAGTGAGAGTGCCTATCCTCATAAATCAGCTACTGCTGGTGCTCCAGGTCCTAGGCAGCCCTAAAGCAAGGGATTTAGCCCCAGTTATGCAGGGAAAACTTCTGAATTGAAGACAGGTACCTCCAGGGCAGACGTCAACAAGACAGCATCAAGGTGGTCTGGATCAATCCCAACCTCACTCTCACTTGCTCCTAAGTACTGATAATAAGTACACAAGGATTTCTGGACAAATAAAAGGAGGGCCTTGAGGGAAATGGACCAGAACTGCTGCCAGTATAGGCCTGTAGAGCCTCATGTTCTGTTCTATATCACTAATGGGAGCTATTTCCACCCCAAATTATAAAAACATTAGCCTCAATTACTTTTTTTAAATATTAGCGTTTGTAAAGAAGATTTCACAACTGAAAATAAGTGAGCCAATGCAATGTTCTTCACACCCTCAGGCAGCCTCCATCCATCTGATGCAGCTGTCTGCTGAAATATGCCAACTGGGCAGTTAAAAATAGATGGCAGCTCCCTTAAAGGAGTTGCATGATTGATTTCTATAGCCTTCCATATTTATTTGTCTAGATCAGTTGTCTCCAAATGTTTTTTCCTGTGTACACATAAAAGAAATTTGAAAAACAATGTATCCTTCACGAATTTTTTAAGTTGACCATCTAATGTTTTTTAATATGTTTAAAAGTTTATTTGTCCTTGGGTTAATATTACCTTATTACTAGAATGAGTCAGGATTTAGCTATTCCTGTTTTTCGTATATTTATAGCACTAAAAAATCTTATTTTTATACATAAGTAGATGAGAATGAAAGTTTTGTTAGTAAAATTTTAAATATATTAAGCATATATTTTGCATCTGATAATCAGAATGATATATTAACCTCAGAGAGGGAGAACTTGATTTAATAAAGCTGGTTTTCTGAAGTTTAGGGTACTATATCATAGGTGACTTTTTTTTTTTTAATTTTGTTCTACATTCCTTATATATTAGTATAGGTCCTACTTTTTTAAAAGCATGGAAAGGAATCATGAGAAAAACAGAAAGACAAAGAGGAAGAGAAATAGAAAAAGTATCAGGTCCAGGGATGGATTCAGGTTTTGTTAGCCTGAAGCCTATAATAACATGAGGTGCAGACCTCTTTAAAAAAAGAGGACAACATTATAAATTTTAAAAATTAGGTGGAAAAGTAAATATTTATGTAACATGAGAATAAAATCATGACAAATTATGCATTTTAAAGGATGATAAATTCCACAAACATCATATAACCTAGAAAAGTATAACAATATCAATAACAATATTAATTAATATCTCTATAACAATTTTTCTACACTTTCTGGCTCAATACTTTTAATCATCTCTTCAAATGGCAATGCCTTTTTATACCATTTTCTATGGGAAAAAGATAATCGAGATTTTTCCTCAACATAGTTGGTACATTTTATAATTGATAGTTTAGAAAAGCTATTTTCTGCTTCATTGTTAGTGGAAGTTACTGGTTAAGCCACATCCACCATTTCCTCCCAGTTTCTTTCTCAGGAGGTGCTTCTTGCCAGGGCAAGCCCTTAGAGACTCTAGCCCTTTGACTGGCCAGGCTAAAGCTCTGGCATGGGGGCCACAGCCCTGGGGACAGCTCTGCCAGGTCTCCTTGACCCCCTTTCTCACCTACCGCGTGAGAGTGCTGCTCTGATATGACTCCCTCAAGAGTAACTCATTATTTGATAATAGTGAGAATATGAAAGAGGTAAGTTAGTCAAACAACAAAAACAAGAATTGTCATTGCACCAGCTGTCCCACGCTATTGAATCTGGAACATCCCCCAAAGGGTCAAACTACCCCTTCACTAATGCCGTGCCTCACACTTACTAGACATTCATATTAGGCAGGAAAAGACAATGGTCTATGAAAGGTTTATGAGTATAAGAGGTTTCTCCAATAACAATATGTTGATTGTTCCTCTGAAGATTTTGCACCCCAGGGTGATGCATCATAGATGATTTGGGTGGATAAGAGGTATTTCTTTTGAAAAGTTGGGAAATGGTAACTGTAAAAGAGAATTTGGGCAAGGGAAAAGGAGAAACAGCATTAATATATATTCTCTGGTTGCTGGATATATTATTCTCCAAGGCTATACTGTTCTCTGATTCGAGCCAACATCGATACTGTTACTCCCATTATTCAAACCTTCTGTATCTTTTCTAATATTTTATCTGCTTAATCTATCATTAATTTTGTGATATATTTTGAAATAGTCTATTGTAATTGTAGAGTTATCAGTTTCTCCCTGTAGTTCTATCCACTTTTGCTTTGTAAATATTGAGTATGTTTTATTAGGTATACACAAGTTTAATATTGTTATATGTTTCTGGTGAACTGAATCTTATTCTAGCATTTATCCCATTATATTAATTACTAGTTCAGGAGCTTCCCTGGTGGTGCAGTGGTTGAGAGTCCGCCTGCTGATGCAGGGGACATGGGTTTGTGCCCTGGTCCGGGAAGATCCCACATGCCGCGGAGCGGCTGGGCCCGTGAGCCATGGCAGCTGAAAAAAAAAAAAAAAAGTACAAACTTCGTAACTCATCATTCAAATTTCCCAATGACCCGAAATTCACTCATTTTCTCCTCACATACTAGAAAAACAATCAAACTGAAATCCTCACTAGCCTTACACAAATCCTACATCCCTTCTGCTTTCCACATATAATATTGAGATCATGGTATAATTTCCCTTCGCACTCTGCAAGTTCAAACCCTTTAAAGTCAATCTTAAAAGCCTCTTCTGAAAGTTTTTGGCATATTCACCCAAATAAAAATATTCTCTCCTCCTTTTGAATGATGTTATGGACTGAATGTTTGTGTTTTCTCAAAAATTCAAATGTTGAAGCCCCAAACGCCAATGTGACTATTTAGAGACAGAGCCTGTGATGAAGTGATAAAGGTTAAATGAGATCATAAGGGTAGGGCCCTAATCTGACAGGGCTGGTGCCCTTATGAGGAAGAAACCCCAGAGCTCTCTCTCTCCACCATGTGAAGGCACAGTGAGAAGATAGCTGTCTGCAAACAAAGGAAAGAGCTCTCACCAGGAATAAAATCAGTCGGCACCCTGATCTTAGACTTCCCAGCCTCCAGAACTGTGAGAAATACATTTCTGTTGTTTAAGCCACCCAGTCTGTGGTATTTTGTCATGACAGCCTGAGCTGACTAACACAAATGACAACATACTACTTTATCAATATCTCTTCTTGGGTTTAGATTTTTTCCATTGAATTATCATTGCTCATGTGGCATGGTTTTTCTCAGTTATTAATGTCTAATAATTAATAATGATTCGAAGAACCCAGCAACCTCCATACCAAATAAATAATCTCACATGCATGCTTGCAGAACCAGGTTTACTTGTCAGATTTATATTTATTTGGTATCTTGTCATCAAAAACTTGAGTCCTTAAAAGTTTGTTTACAAGATCTTATGCGATATTTTAAAAACTAAAATGATTCTTTGTTACATAATCCTTAACCTCTGAGACTAAGATGTTTGTTTTCAAGGTTTGTTATGAAAAATTATGTCTACTTATGTATTTAATATAGGAATTTGAATATGTTCTTCAAATATAAAATATTTGAGTAATATTTTTAACTCAAAGGCTCTGATTTCACTGATTGTGTTAGAATGAATTCACCCAGCATAAAAATTGTTTGAATTCTCCTAGAATTAAAAAAGCACCTATTTCCCTTCTAGCATAGGTTGTGCAAGTAAAGTGAATGACTATAGTAGAATTATTTTTAAAAACACAATGCAGAATCTCTACTTTTTCATCTATACAAATGTGCTTTGTATTTATATGGCATTTCTTTTTCCCAAACTCTTTAATTTATACATTACTCTGACAGTTACTGCATGCCTGAAATGTGTCATGAACTGTGTTGGCACTGAGGAAAAAAAATGAGCAAAAAAGTAGAAGATTTGCGACCACCTAGAGGGGTGGGATAGGGAGGGTGGGAGGGAGACACAAGAGGGAGGAGATATGGTGATATATGTATATGTATAGCTGATTCACTTTGTTATAAAGCAGAAACTAACACACCATTGTAAAGCAATTATACTCCAATAAAGATGTTTAAAAAAAAGAAGGTTACAGTAATCTTTCTTAAATTCCTTAAAAATAAATAAAATTATAAGAGAAATTGATATTTCTACATAACCATTAATGAGATTAGAAACTGGAATAACTTTTTGGTAGGCGTGACAACTGTGATAATATGTGTGCCTAATTCTATGAGTAATTTGACTTTTAGGAATTTATCCTGCAAATAAACTTTCACAAAATGGGGGGGAAAAAAGTGGAAGAGACAGATTATAATTAAATTTTTTAAATTACAACTGATATTTACATAGTGCTTACTATGTTCCAGGCCCTGTTTTAAGCATTGTATATACACTAAATCATTTAAGACTCACAACAACCGTTAAAATAGGTTCTATTAGTATCCCCATGTTAAAGATAAGGAAACTGAGGCACCAAGAATTTAAGACCCAAGATTCCAAGCCAAGCAGTCTTGGTTTGAAAACCCTTGCTCAACTGTACTCACCTCACTAATCACACAAGTAAATGCAAAACTGCTACTGTACTATGCAGTAAGAAAGAGATATACAAAGGCCATTAAAGGCCTCCATAATGGGAAGTGGGAGCTGGTCAGGAAGAACAAGGAAGGTTCCCTGAGGAAGTCTGCTTGAGTTGAGATTGGAAGAATAGGTTAAGTTGCAGAGATGGGTGAGAGGAGTCTTCTTGGCAGACAGGGCAACAAATAAAATAGCCCTGTGGTAGAGCATGAACAAAGGACTGAACCACAGCTAGTTGCCTCAAGCAGGAACACAGGAGGGATGATGATGGAGGATGAGATTGGGGAGGGTAGACAGCTATGAGAGGTTAAGGGTGGAGGCAGATCATTTAGGCCTATCTAGGCCAATTTAAAGAATTTCACTCATCTTTTTTTTTTTTTTCACTCATCTTTGTCTATGTTATTCTGATTAAGAGCTAGTTTTCTACTTCAAAAGGTAGAGCTAGAAGCAGATTTTTTGTTTCCTCTAAAAGAGAAGGCTGTCACGTAAAGACTCACAAGCTATGGATAAACTACTGTATCCAGCTTTTTGTTGTTGCTGGTGGTGGGAGGGTTGACCTGTTCACCATACTGAAGCTAGTTCATCAAAGCTTGACGCACAAGTATAAAGGTGAATATTAAAGCTCTGCATGGGGATGAGAGTCCCCAGAAAAAGAGCAGAGTAGAAGAGAGTGCCAACATTTAATTGTTAATTGGCAGAGGATGAGCTCAAAAGATTTAAAGAAAGAGAAAAAGAAGGGGTTTGGGGGAGGGGAGAGAGGGAGAGAGAAGGAAAGAAAGAGTGAAAGAGAGAAAGGAAGGAAAGAAGGAAGGAAAACAGGAAGGAAGGAAGAAAAAAGAACAATCTGAGGGGTAAAAGGAAAATCAAAAGAGTGTTGTCAATAGAGGCAAGAGAAAAATGTTACAGGGCAGGAGATGTTAACAATTTCAGATACTACTGAGCTACCAAGTCAGATAAGCAATGAGATTTAGCATCGTGAAAGTCATTGGTAACCTAACAGGAGCCATGGGAATAGGGCAACAATTCTAAACCAGAAGCAATTTTGCTTTGCAGGGGTCATTTGGTAATGCCTGAAAACATTTTTGGTTGTCACAGCTGCAGGGAGAGAGCTGCTACAGGTATCTAGTGAATAAAGACCAGGGATGCTGCTAAACATCCTAAAATGTGCAGGACAGTGTCGCAAGTATAAAACATTGGCCTAAAATGCCAACAGTGCCAAGGTTAAGAAATCCTGAGATGGAGCAATGTAGGCAGAAGTTAGATTGGAAAAGGCTTAGAAATGGCTAGGTGGAAAGAAAAAGAAACCGTTTTTCAAAAATTTGAACAGAGGAAATAGGGTAGTAACTAGAAGGGAATGAAGAAATCTAGAGAAAATTTCTCTCTCTCTTTCCTTTCCTCTCTTTCTTTCTCTTAATTGGGAGATACTTGATCCTGTTTTTAAAAGCTCCAATTGAAGAGAGTTTGAATATTCAGACAAAAGATAATCCATAATTTCAGGTACCTTAGAAGGTGGGAGGGAGTAAAATAAAAGTACCAGAGGAGGGGTTAGCCTCAGCAAAAATAATTACACCCATACTGTAATCGAAGGAAACTAGAATAGTATGGACAGATAATGGGACAGGTGATGCAGTTCTCATTTAAGGGCTGCTATTTTCTCTATAAAATAAAAATCAATATCATATTCTGAGAATTATGGGTGATGAGAGGAAGAAGGTTTGAAGAAGCTTGAAATAATCATTATGGAAAGTGGGAGAGAGCTTGACTGAGAATCCTTACAGGATTGCTGTACAGTTTGAAGTTGCTTTAATTACTTTTTTGTAATACCAATAGGCCCTATTGTGTAACTCTCTCCAGCAGTGCTTGGCTGCTCAGGCACAGATGCAGAGAAAGCAGACAGTTGGTTTATCTATGGTTGCAGTCTTTGGCAGATGCCACAAAGAAGACAGAAGGGGAAGTTCAAGCTATTAGCAACAGTATTATTGAACAGTACATCATGGAATCTTGCTGGACAAAGACAGATATGAATAAGGGAGACATATGGATGAGAAGAAAATGCATGAGTTAACAGTCATCAATAGGAGGACATTTTATCCAAGGCAAAATGGGAATATGGCAGTGACTTCAATCTATGCTACAAATATACAAACTGAGATATGAACTCCCCCAAAGCAGGGTATGCAGAACAAAGCCTTGATTATCATCAATAAATGTGCTGTACAAGATGGGTCCCCTGAGGTTCACCAGAGCTCTGGGTGAATTTTACAATATCATATTAAAGAATATGCTTTATCGAGGAAACTCAAGGAGTCAGCAACAAGAAAAGTCACAGGTCCTTTGATTTTCCCATTTTTCCCATGAGGAAGTACGCAGGGCCCCTGGCCATCTGAAGGACACTTGGTCCAGTATTCTAGGGCAGATCCCCCACCTCACTGTTGCTCTCCTTTCTTACAGGGCAAGCATGATAGCAACCTTAATCAGAGGAGATAAGCACACAACATAAATGTTAGGCAGTCTGGATTGCATGCAATATATTTAAAGGGAGTAACTGTGAAAGCTAGCTGCCCAGCACCTGAGGACAGCGGAGATCATAGAAAGCTGTAGTTCCTGCAAGAGGGTAAAATAATGCCATCAGTCTAATAGGAAGCTGAGTTCAAGTGTGGCTTCTCGCACTGGTTGAAGGGTGATTCCTGGTTCCAGATAGCCCAGTGCTTCGGTAACCAAGAGTGAGCTCTCAGGGTTACTTTCAGACAATCCTGCCCCTTGTGCCATGAACTTTTATACATTATTCAACAAATGACATTTACAATAGCTTGTTGTAAATATATTTCAGCAGACTTCTCTCACTTTATTTCTTCAACATCCTGTGTGGTTTTTAAAGAAAAGGAAGAAACAGAGGATATGGTTTCAAAGTGAAGAGAGGTCTTATGAAACAAACCATAATGTTGTTGGCATTTATCAACTAAAAATGTTTAAGTGTAACTTACAGAGAATATCTCTAAATGTGATTTATGATACAGACACAAAAATAATATACATATAAATACCTAAATTTCATAATGGCAACATATTCCATGAGGGGTTTTTCCTTTTATAACAAAGATAGGGGAAAAAAAAAAAAAAGCTAAGAAAACAGAGAACAGAAAATGTCCAATAAAAATTTTCTTTAATTGGTTTAGAGTTCTAGAATAAAATAACAGAATGTTTATCACTAAGACACAGAAAGTATAGCTATTGCCAAGAGACATGAAATTTCTGAGGTCCAAGATTTCTGTAATATGAAAAGTTAAACAAAACAAAATGTTGAACACAGCAGAGAAAGCTACCAAGTAGTCCTTTTTGTGGTTTTATTTTATTTTATTTTACTCTAAAGCTACTTAAAAGTATGCAATATTGATATTAGTGGCAACTCACATTTATGATTGAATTTGGCAGTAAACAGAACCTCATTACCTCAATGTTATTGAGAGAGATGCCGTGGGAAAAAGTCTTCAAGTTGATCAGAGAGAGAATATGTCCCCTGGAAGCTAGAAGTGATGGTTTGTCTCCAAAAACAAAAATCATCAAGTGAAAAGAGGTGAAAAATATGGGGAATGCAAAAGAAAAAGTCCCTTCTCTGACAAAACAAGGAAGAGACAGCATAGGGCACACAATGTCACAGGTTTAGAATTTAAGAAACAACCAAATGAATTGGCTAGCTGATAGCCTACAGATTCCAGAAGAGTAGGAAGTAGAGTGTGCCTAAAAATAGAGGTTTAGGAAGGCATGACCTTGAGCCACAAAGGTATAACTAGTGCTTCTTAAACTTGAATGTGCTTACAAATCACGTGGAGATCTTGATAAAATGCACTCTGATTTAGTAGGCCTAGCATTAGGCTTGATATTCTGCTTTTCTAACAAGCTCCCAAGAGATACCAATGCTGCCTTGTCCTTGGATCACACTTTGAATAGCAAAGCATCACACTGATGACACCAACTTAATGTAGCATCCTGGGAACCCAAATAGAAACTTTCCACATATTTGTTCAGCCATAGAAATGTACAGACCTTCACAAGACTAGGAAATTAGTGACATGGAGAAAGAAGAGTTTATTAACTTTACATGTGAGTCATTGAATTAATTTTTGCTTTATGCTAACCAAACTTTTTTTTTAATTTATTTATTTTTTGGTTGTGATGTGTCTTCATTGCTGTGCATGGGCTTTCCCTAGTTGCGGTGAGCAGGAGCTACTCTTCGTTGGGGTGTGCGGGCTTCTCATTGCGGTGGCTTCTCTTATTGCAGAGCATGGGGTCTATGTGTGCAGGCTTCAGTAGTTGTGGGCTCTCGGGCTCTAGAGCACAGGCTCAGTAGTTGTGGCACACAGGCTTAGTTGCTCTGCGGCATGTGGGATCTTCTCGGACCAGGGATTGAACCTGTGTCCCCTGCACTGGCAGGCGGATTCTCAACCACTGTGCCACCAGGGAAGTCTTATGCTAACCAAACTTATTAACATAAACCTGTCATGAGAATACCTGTGCTATTTTTCAGATAATCCCAGAAGCACTGATAAAGCAATATATGCTCACCTGTCAACATTCTATGAAAATACACATGGGACTTATTATAAAAGACAATAGCACCCATTTTACATGGAAACTTCACAGGTGTAAATCTGTGGACTTATGTGAGCAGAGCATCTCACTTAACTGTCAGGTAAAGCACATGCTTTATAAGTTGAACCATGTGTTCAGGTGCCAAAGAGCACTGTTTCTTGCCCCTGCCCACTTGAGCTCTGTCCAGCAGAGAGGACTAAAGACATCTGACCAGCAGATTGCGCCCTGCTAATGAGAATACCTGGAATATGTCAAAGCATCTACAATTAGCCTATTTTCCTTCTGTTTCACTTCTGGGGTGACATCCCCCAGCCTATTAAATAGCAGCAGTCTCCTCCCCAAACATCATGCCCAATTCTCACTATGTTTCCCCAATCTTTTAGATCTGAGCAGCTATGCCAGTCCTGACTTGTGTTCTAATTCTGCAGCTAAGACTGGAACCTGGCAAAAAATCCTAGACAATATGGCTTCTGGGGGCCCTGATATTATGCTTAAGTCCTTGTGACCCTTCCCCACTTCTTCACTGTAGATCTGTCTGTGGTCCAACTCTACCCCCAAGAACAAAGATCCTGACATTTGACTAAAAGTATTATAATTAAGGCTATTTTTACCATAGCTTACCCAGTCAGATTGAATCCTTGCCTATTTATGCCATCCTGGACAGGATTCATGGCATCTCTGAAATTGTACTGTTTTATTCTACAAAAAAAATAGCAGTGTGCTCTAATATGTTCCCTCTGTCTGTATGTAGTCCATAATACCTTGTGACTGCACCTAGAAATCAAAAAACTTAGAAATTAGTTCCCTTCTACCACTGACTAGCCAGACTATATTACACAAGTCACTTTACATTTCAAGACACCATTTTTCTTATCTATAACATGGAGTTAGTTACTATCTTGTCTTCTTTGCAAAATTGTTGTGAAGATTAAATGAAATCATGAATGTTGCAATACTTCGAAAATCTGTAAAGTACTGTATAAGTATCAAATATTATCACTGATATTGCAAGTTTAATTTAGCAGATGAATAAATGACTTTTAAAAGCAATTTTTCCAAGTCTGGATTAATAAGTGACAGTTAACATCACATTCTGCTGGGATTTCCCTGGTGGTCCAGTGGCTAAGACCCCACACTCCCAATGCAGGGGGCCCAGGTTCAATCCCTGGTCAGGGAACTAGATCCCACATGCCTCAACTAAGACCCGGTGCAGCCAAATAAATAAGTTAATTAAATATTTTTTAATCTGCCTCTTGAACCCAAAGGACTAAAGGGACAACTTGATCTGTGGTTATGCTGCCAAATAAAATGCAACCAACTTACATGGCTTTAAGTACTCCTCTAGGTACTGACTAATAAAACATAACTACTGAACTAGTAGATGTCACAGTATCCTGTGGTTCACTTATTCTTTGTAGGAAAGCAAATTCTGTACTTCCGTAATTTCTATTTTTTCTATTTTTGATATTATAAACCAATTAGATAATTATAAGATATCAAAAGGCAATTAGATTGTCTTGCACTGAGTAGGTTCCCAACAAATATAATACTAAATAAAGTATCAAAGAACTTTGTCAACCCAGAGATGATGCAACTCATGGTAAATCTGACCATATGAATATCTGACTATATGAATTATTCCTATAGTTTAATATTCATTTTCCAATATAGAAAATTTGGAAAAAATATATATAAAGTATAAATTGATTCCAAAGTATTCATACAAAAAAATCATATTATTTCACTAAATATTTCTCAGTGTTGCTGAGAAATTCCATTTTGGTCCAAGCTCATAGTATCTCAAATGAAGAGATGGATACAAGATACCTAGGAGGCTAGACACTAAGTGTTAAAGCTTACAGTGGTAGTGAGAGTCCCTGGGACTGAGCGTCCAATTAGGGAAGAGGACAGCTGTAAAGACCATTCTTTTTTTTTTTTTTTTTTTTTTGGCGGTACGAGTAGGCCTCTCACTCTTGTGGCCTCTCCCGTTGCAGAGCACAGGCTCCGGACGCGCAGGCTCAGCGGCCATGGCTCACGGGCCCAGTCGCTCCGCGGCATGTGGGATCTTCCCGGACCGGGGCACGAACCCATGTCCCCTGCATCGGCAGCGGACTCTCAACCACTGCACCACCAGGGAAGACCTGTAAAGACCACTCTTAAGCTTACCTGTAACCCTGCCTGATCCACAGTGGATGACGAGGTCCTAACAGGAGTATTATGTAGCAGAAAGTGCAACGCCAAAAATGGTCCAAGGATCAGAACTCTCTCCTATATTTATGGGTCCCACCTAGATCCCTCAGGATGCCTGTAAATTTTATGTGGGAGAGAGACATGTTGGAAGTCTCAACATCCCCAGAGACTCTCCTCCCCATCACCATCCCACACCTCCTTACCTTGTTGAGTGAGGGCATGTCAGTGAGGCATGCTTGGGCTTCCTCAATTTACTGCTCAGAAAACAGCTATCTCATGAGTTAGGTTGTCCAAGATCCCTCCCAGTCTTCCTGAAATGCAATATCATCCAACTATGTTTAGAGAAATTGCTCTGATTTCTGAAGTATGGATAGTTCCTCACTGTGCCTAATGCACATGTCCCCTATTTATGCATTCTAGCTTAGAGATCATTGTATTGACACAAAAATTAAGGCTCTAAGAGTGACTTGTCCAAACAACTAGTTAGTGACTCAGCAAAGTTTTTAATCATCCTATCTGATGTGCACTCTAGTGTCCTTCCTTTTGTGCCACCTTGACTCCTAACAGTCCAGAATTAACACAAGAATGTTGTTTGACATCTTGATTTTAATGATACTATTAAGATATAACATGAAGGAATCAGAAAGCACCTTAAAATTTCATTACTTTTAAAATTGTTATTTTAAAATATAAAAAAAAAGTCAGTAAGCCTTGGGAAGGAGAGAAAGAAAAGTCAAGATGGGACCTAGAGAATATGTTAAATGAATATGATATGATTTATCAGTTCAAAGGCTAAATATTGAATCTGTTCTGAACTTAGTATATATTTCATATATTTGTACTTCAAAAATACCATTATTATCAAATTTAAGCCTCACTTTTTTCTTTTTAAAAGAAGAGTTATATTTCATTTATTTATTTTTAAATATCAATTACTCTATGTATTTATTTATTTTCAGACCTAAAGCAGGTATACTTTGCTATCCATTTTTCCTTCCAGTTTCAACGAGATATAATTAACATAAAGCACTGTGTAAGTTTAAAAGTTGTACATCATAATGATTTGACTTGCATGCATCATGAAATGATTACCACAGTAAGCTTAGTGAACATACATCATTCTATATAGACGCAAAAGAAAAAAAAATTTTTCCCTGTGATGAGATCTCTTAGGATTTACTCTCTTAACAACTTTCATCCTTCCCCCAACACCCTCCCCTGCCCCCCACTGCCTCTGGTAACCACAAATCCAGTCTCTTTTCCTGAGCTTGCTTGCTTGTTTTTTTGTTTGTTTTCAAAGTATAATTGACTTACAACGCTATATTAGTTCCTGGTGCACAACATAGTGATTCTCAATTTTTTTAAAAAGTAAATTTTACTATGTTTGAATCTCTACCTAAATTCTTTCCAGTAAAACATTAAAAAGAAAAAGTGAAAACTTATTAGTATTTTTCTATAATCAAAGAAGCAATCATTTGCCTTGACAGGACATGTTACCTATGTTCATGGAATAAACTTTCCAAAGTGCTGATTAATTTAGTCTTAAAGTTTTGCTGATTATCCACTATGCTACATTCATGATATACAAGCCCTTTATCACTGTGTAAGCAGTAAAATGACTCCCACAGTCACTGTAAATTGAGAAGAGGGCTTTTTTTAAACCTTAGGCAATTAAAATAGATTGGCCTTTGTAGTTATACCATTGACCTTTCATCAGAATTTACTTGATCATCAGTGAAATACTTGGGTCAAGTGTTCTGCTAAATTAGGTTATGTTGGTCATCAAATTGAGAGTCTATAAAGCAGGTGTCACTCATAGATTATACTTCATTTAATTTTATTTTTACACAGTGTACTGTGATGCTTTTCATAACATAAAGCCTACTTTGAAAAGTTAGTCAAAGTACCTCTATTTTCCAATTCTGGCTTTATATTACAGTTTGTACATCTACCCTCAGACAGCCTATCAACTTAACTTTTGAGAATTAAATAATGCATGAGCCTATACAGCTTTGGAATAAGAAAATAATCAATAGTGACATGGTTAAAAAAAAAAGTACAATCCTCTCTTCATACCAAAATCTAAATATTTCAATTCAACAATACTAAGTCAAATTAAAATGCACAATTGCTCACTTTTGCACTATTTGCAGAACTTGGATACTTTCATATTTATACTTCACAATAAATTAACACTATGAAAGTTACTGAGTCTGATGCAATCTCTCTTCGGGAAAGGAGAGGGAATAAAGGGCAAGGGGAACACCGTTGTTCTTTGATACCCTCCAAGATGTTTTATTAAGTGTTTACTATACAACAATCTCCAGTTCCAGGTAACTGGGGATAAGGGGAAAAGATGTTTTCTCCCCTCAAGAACTCACTCTCTGGGTGAGACAGACCTAAGACTGTTATTGTCAGGATATTTTATGCATTCTTCCATTTTGAAAGCTTTGTTCTGAGAAGTTTGTTTGTTTTCCACCATTTGAGCTGGGCTGTGGCTTTCCACCATGAAATCAGCTGTCCAATTGACTCTAATTCATAACTGAGAAAAAATTTAAACTTAACCAAAATTAATAATAATAATTAATTAATAATAAGAATACTACTTTTGAAAAGACAGTAAATGCAGCATTGTTAGCACCATGCTAGCCATGGACTTATTATAGTGTCATGAGAAACAGCAAATTCAAGCCCCGTGGCCTTTCCTATGACATTTCAAAAGGGAAAAGGAAATGCATATTCTTAAAAAGAAATAAAGGATCACCTCAATTGGTGCAGGAAAAAAGCATTTGACAAAAGTCAACATCCTTTTATTTAAAAATTCAACAAACTAGGAATAGAAGAAAACTGCCTCAACAAATAAAAGCCATGTATGAAAAAACCACAGCAAAATCATACTCAGTGGTGAAAGACTGAAAGCTTTTCCTTTAAAATCAAAAGCAAGGCAAAGATGCCCACTTTCATCACTTTTATTCAACATAGTACTAGTCCTAGCCAAAGCAATTAGGTAGGTTAAACAAATAAATAAGTAAACGGTATCCAAATAGAAAAGGAAGAAGTAAAATTATCTCTGTTCACAGATGTTATGATCTTATAGTCGAAAACCCTAAAGATTCCATGTACACACACAAAAAAGCAATTACAACTAATAAATAAATTCAGCAAAGTAGCAGGATAAAAGTCAACACAAAAAAATAAGTTGCATTTCTATACACTAACAATGAACATCTGAAAAGAAAATTACAAAAACAACTCCATTTGCAATACTATCAAAAAGAATAAATAATTAGGAATTAACTTAACCAAGGAGATAACACAGAATTGTGCAATGAAAACTAGAAAATATTGCTAAAAGAAATTAAAGACATAAATAAACAGAAAAATAACCTATGTTCATGGATTGGAAAGCTTACTATTGTTAAGTGTCAGTACCACCCAAAGTGATACACAGATATAATGCAATCTTTATCAAAACCCAATGACTTTTTTTTTGCATAAATACAAAAATCTATCATAAAATTCATATGGAATGTCAAGGAACCCCAAATAGCCAAAATAACTTGAAAAAGAACAAAATTGGAGGACTCACACTTCCTGACTTCAAAACCTACTACAAAGCTACAGTAATCAAAATAGTATGGTAATGGAATAAAGATCCATGGAATAGAATAGGGAGCCCAGAAATAGATCTTCACATACATGGTCAAATGTTTTTTGAGAAGGGTGATAAGACCATTCAGTGGGGAAAGGACAGTCTTTCCAACAAATGATGTTGGGAAAACTATATACCCATATCCAAAAGAATGAAGTTAGACTCTTAACTAATACTACATACAAACATTAATTCAAATTGGATCAAAGACTTAAATGTAAAATTATATAACTATAAATGTACATATAAATATATATATATAAACTACAGCTATAGTTTATATAACTATAAGCTACAGAACTACAAAACTCTTAGAAGAAAACACGGGCATAAAGTTCAGGATATTGGATTTGGCAGGGATTTCTTGGATATGACACAAAAGGAACAGACAATAAAAGCAAAAAATAGACAAATTGGACCTCATGAAAATTAAAACTCCTGTGCATCAAAGGACACAATCAGGGCTTCCCAGGTGGCGCAGTGGTTGAGAGTCTGCCTGCCGATGCAGGGGACATGGGTTTGTGCCCCAGTCCGGGAAGATCCCACATGCCGCAGAGCGGCTAGGCCCGTGAGCCATGGCCGCTGAGCCTGCGCGTCCGGAGCCTGTTCTCCGCAACGGGAGAGGCCACAATAGTGAGAGGCCCATGTACCGCAAAAAGAAAAAAAAAAAAAAGACACAATCAACAGAGTAAAAAGGCAACCCATGCAATGGGAGAAAATATTTGCATATCTATATCTGATAAGGGATTACAATCCAGAATGTATAGAGACCCCAACAACAAAAAACCAAACAATTCCATTCAAAAATTGGCAAAGGACTTGAATAGACAGTTCTTCAGAGAAGATATACAAATGGTCAATAAGCACACGCAAATATGCTCAACATCACTATTCATTAGGGAAGTGCAAATCAAAATCACAATGATGTATTACCTCACACCCAACAGGATCACTGCTATCAAAAAAAAAAAACAACCCCAAGACAAACCAAAAAAAAAAAAAGACAGAAAATAACAAGTGTTGGTATGGATGCAAACAAACTGGGAACACTTATGCATTGTTCACGGAATGCAAAATGGTAAAGCTGCTGGGGAAAACAGTATGATGGTTCCTCAAAAAATAAAAAATAGACTTACCATATGATCCAGCAATTCCACCTCTTAGTACATACCCAAAAGAATTGAAAGCAGGACCTTGAAGAGATATTGGTACGCCCATGTTCCCAGCAGAGGTGTAATCACTCCAACAAAGACTTAATGGATGGATGCTTTGGGCCTTGGACCAGGCTGAGAATATCTCATATATTCAAAGGAGTCTGTAGTGAAAGTAAGATTTCAAGGAAGGCTGAGATAGCAGGAAGGGCCTCTAGGCTCTGACCAAGCCAAGAAAGAATGACCAAGAAATTATCAGCTACATACATCAGTAGTTTTTGCCAACAGGATAACCAAGAATAAGATGAGACAGACATACTTCAGGTGATGCCAGTCCCTGCAAAATGACCAGTTCAGGGTCATAGAGTTCAACTCCCACAATGCAACAAGTTCATGTGGGACCCTGCTCTGTGTGCCAGACACCATCTTAGAAGTAAGCAGAGGAAGAGGGGTTGAAACCATAAAACAATGATTTCAAAGAGACAGAGTTAAAGAGTTACTTAAATAACTGGATCAGAATTAGTTTTAAAACAGACTAAATTTTTTTTTTGTTTTCCATGCCTACCTAGCAGTTGGGGAATGGTAAAGAGATCAGAGCAGTTTGTAAGAATAAAGTATACATGGAAACAACCTAAGTGTCCATCAATGGATGAAGGGATAAAGAAGATATGGTATATATACACAATGGAATATTCTTCAGCCATGAGAAAGAAGGAAATCCTGCCATTTGCAACAATGTTGATGGACTTTGAGGGCATTATGCTGAGAGAAAGACAACTACTGTATGATATCACTTATATGTAGAATCTAAAAAAGCTGAACTTGTAAAAACAGAGAGTAGAATGGTGGTTACCAGGGCCTGGGGGAAGGGGGAATTGGAGAAATACTGTTTAAGGGTACAAACTTGCAACCAGTAGATAAATCCTGGAGATCTAATGCACAGCACAGGGGTTATAGACAACAATACTGTGTTATAAACTTCAAAGTTGCTGAGAGACTAGATCTTAAATTGTTCCCATCACAAAAAAGAAATGAATAAAATATGGACTGTAGTTAAGAATAATGTATCAATATTGGTTCACTAATTGTAACAAATGCATCTTACTATGTTAACAATAGGGGAACATATTGAAACTGGGTGTGAAGTAGTCAGGAACTCTGTACTTTCTTTGCAACTATTTTCTTAACTCTATTCTAAAATATAAAATGTATTAAAAAAATTTTTAAAGAATAAAGTATGGTTTTCTTATTGTATCTAAAAAGTGTAAATAACTTTACAACTTGCCATCCAGAGACAGAAAACACAGCCCCTGTCTAAGCGACCCCAGTGGGAAAGGGAGCTGTTATCATACAACATAACACAACATATACAACAAAGGATCATAGATAGGGAGCATCTACTCCAGACCCATGGGAGGGAGGGGAAGGCAGGGTAACTGAAGGAACTGTCCTGAGATGACTCTGTCTTAAATTAGCTAGAAAATCCATAGAAGCAAGAAAACAAACTCACTGTTGACACGGCCATAGATAAAGTAAGCAACATCCAACTTTAATTTCTAAAAACTTTATTGATTACCAGGCCATGGGGATAATGTTAGTGCCCTCAGATTTAGAGTTTACTGAACAGAATCACTGAGAATGCAATTGAAATCACATTCTTCCACTATCTGACCTTAAGCAAGTTACTTAAACTTGGGGACTCAGTTTCCTTGTCTTTAAGTTGGGGGTAATGACAGTGTTGTTTTGGGAATTAAATCAGTACATGTAATGGGCTTAAAACAGTGCCTGGTACCTCCTAGATGCTCACTAAATATTACTTGTTATTAGCTATTTATAGGGCATATATTCATTTTCAAAACATCTTATATATTTTATTTTTGCATATCCTTGGAAGAAAGATTACAGTTTAGGAATTGGGCACAAAAGAGGTTAAATGACTTGCATAATGCCTGAAGAAGAATGGCTTTCCCTAATTCTGTTTTCTTTAAAGAAAGGGCTTCCCTAAACAAACTCCTGGCTTCTCTTTGCTCTTTAACTTACTCCATTCCTGGGGAGGCAGAGTGACTTTCCCGGTTGATGAATTTGGGAAGAATAACTGGGTGAGCTTGGCTCACCTCTGCCCTTCTTCCCTTTGGGAATAAACATGCAGTGAGCATGATTACCCCAGTCCTTTGTGACGTGAAGGGAAAGTTGGCCAGTTCTGAAGTTTAGTTTTAGCAAGCTCATTTGGCTGACAGATATAAAGCCGTAGTCTCCCGTTTGTTTTGTTTGTTTAGCAAGTGAATCATTGATTGATTCACCCCTAGGCTTTCTGACAGAAAACTGTGAGATGTTTGTGAAACATCTCTCAGTGCAGTCAGGCATGTTACATAATAAGTTTTTTTTTTCCCCCTTGGAGACATTCCTCCTGAGCCTTCCATCCCCGTGCTCCAAACTGTGTTGCTTTCTAATAAAGTAAAAAATAAAGTACCATGCAAACTGTGTCAGAGACTACTGGTTATCTGCCAAAATCCATTCTTTCTTTCCGTAATAACAGAACCCGGGTTTTGGGTAGTCTCACTGCTGACTAGATAAAGGTTGCATTTGCATGTACCTTGTGACTAAGTATTGGCTAGTGAGATGCAAGTGGAAATGTGTAGTGTTTCCAGGAATTCTTAAAGGTAGGAAAATCACCCTTCTTCTCCTCTTCCTCCATTCTGTTCCCTGAATGTGGATATGATAGCTGGAGCTCTGGCAGCCTCATTGTACTATGATGAGTTCCACATAGTAAGAGGAAGGAAGCTGTGAACTAGAGAGAGTCTGGCTTCCTGATGATGTTATAGAGCTGCCATGCCAGCTCTGAATTGCTCACCTCACCTATGGACTTTTATGTGAGAGAAAAATAAACTCATCTCTAGTTTAAGCCACTGTTGTTTTGTTTTTTTCTGTCATATGCAGCTGTAGTCACCCTAACAAACATAGAAAATTAACTTCAAGGTCCTCTTCCTTGTCCTTTCTCCTCAACCAGACTGCCTACTCTAAACCCTCCTATATGGAAACTCTGTAGCCACTATTTTAACAGAAAGTTAAATTTACTTGCAAGGGAAAATGATTTAGCATTAAATTGGAGACCAAAGAACTTTTTTTTTTTTTATTTTTTTTATTTTTTATTTTTTTTGCGGTACGCGGGCCTCTCACTGTTGCGGCCTCTCCCGTTGCGGAGCACAGGCTCCGGACGCGCAGGCTCAGCGGCCATGGCTCACGGGCCCAGCCGCTCCGCGGCATGTGGGATCTTCCCGGACCGGGGCACGAACCCGCGTCCCCTGCATCGGCAGGCAGACTCTCAACCACTGCGCCACCAGGGAAGCCCCCAAAGAACTTTTTAAAGATCTAAGAATAAAGAAAAGATCACCACTAAAAATGCCCTCTTGAAGTTCCTCCTATCATGCTTTCCAAGCATTCCATGCACTGCTTTGGACTAATTTGTTATATCAATGCTTAGGAATTCTTTAATGACTTTTCCTATGTTAGCTCTAAGAGCCCAAGATATTTTGTTTCAATAGAAATACAACTATATTTCCCTCTATATATGTACATCTCAATAAATTTTCAAACAAATATTTACTATATACCAACTAACACTTACTTCATTCTTAGTCTCCACCCTTCCTCAGTTTTGTACAATTTAGGCTGAAAACTTGGGCTCTGACTTTGCTCTTTGAATTCACCTTTATACTTCATGGAGTAAGAGACCTTTCAGTGATGTCTTTTGTCTCTGCCATGCCCTGGAATCCTCTTCATCTACTTTGTCTGACGGCCATCTTTGACCCAGCAAAGGCAACTAGTCATCACCCCTTCTTTCTTTTTCTTTTTAATATTTATTTATTTATTTAGTTATTTTATTTAAGCTGTGCCAGGTCTTTGTTGCGGCATGAGGGACCTTTAGTTGCGGCATGCGGACTCTCAGTTGTGGCATGCATGTGGGATCTAGTTCCCCCACCAGGGATCAAACTCAGTCCCCCTGCATTGAGAGCACGAAGTCTCATCCACTGGACCACGAGGGAAGTCCCCATCACCCCTTCTTTTTTAAGGCTATCCTTATTAAAAGCCTAATTTTTGCTAAATGCTAAATGACACTATTTTATTTTATTTGTTTATTTCTGGCTGCGTTGGGTCTTCGTTGCTGCGTGTGGGCTTTCTCTAGTTGCGCCGAGCTGGGACTGCTCTTCCTTGCGGTGAGCGGGCTTCTCACTGTGGTGGCTTCACTTGTTGTGGAGTATGGGCTCTAGGCACGCGGGCTCAGTAGTTGTGGCTCGCAGGCTCTAGAGCACAGGCTCAGTAATTTTGGCGTACGGGCTTAGCTGCTCCATGGCATGTGGGCTCTTCCTGAACCAAAGCTCGAGCTCGAACTCGTGTCCCCTGCATTAGCAGGCGGCTTCTTAACCACCGCGCCACCAGGAAAGTCCCCAAATGACACTTTAAATGCTTTCATTATTTCATCTCCTCTTCACAGTGACCCCACAAGTGAGGTGTTGTTCTCTCCATTTTATGGATGAATCAACTGTAATTCAGAGAGACTGAAACTAATCTGAGGTTTGTTTATCTCCAAAGGAGATGTTGTACTCTTTCCTTTTTGAAAAATCACTGTTTTTCCACACCTCTCTGACTTCAATTCTATTTCCTTTCCTATCTTCCCTTCTTCTCCTCACTGGCTGTATCTGGATATTTCAAAACATGCAGAATAAATTATTCACCTTAGAAGGGATTTTGGAAACACAGTTCCAAATTTTATAAGATAAAACTATTAATAATATCAGTATACTATTGCTACAAAACAAAATACACAGAAAATACTGTTGAATATAAAAACCAAATAAGGCAGCCCCTCTACTTCAGACCCAGAAGATCACAGAATTGGGACCTAACCATAAATAATACCCCCAAATAACTCCTTTCCTTTCAGAAAACATACACATACATACACAAACCTGAAGAAAGCCCCTTCTGACCACAGCCCTTCTCCCACTCGCCAGCTGCATTAATATCAATGTTTTAGAAAACACTAGAGTCTCTGCCAAATAGCTGAGATCATCCATCAGTTGTTCCTCAAGGAGAGTCTTCTCCTAACAACTCCAGCATGAGATTATTGTGTATATATAGCTCGCTGTCACACACAGGACAGGCACATGACAAATGTTCACCAAAATGAAAGCGGCACACGGCACCACTATTGCCCTAGACTGCAAATTCACTGGCATTCCAAGAACTTCGCAAATAGCATGCCAGGGTCTTTTCTTTTTAAAAAGGATAATATGTTGCTTATAAATTTAATCTTAGAGACACATCACATTAAATCATAATGTTTTCATTACTTAACATTCTTCACTTTCTTTCACAACATGAAATCTCCCAAATTAAGGCCATTTGGATTAACAAATCTTCTTTTTAAATTTAAGCGTTTAAGAAGAATTCACTACTAAAGCAATTCACTTCATCAATCTGTTTTACTTCTTATACCTGGCTGAAATGCTGGGCACTGAAGTGAGTGTTTTGCTGGAGGAAGGACAGGAGGCAAGGCTAATTTTGGAGCCCTGGTGAAGAGTGATCACCAGGTGGGCTGTGCGATGAGACAGTAATAGGAAAACCTGAAATCCAAAGGGGGTATGGAAAGGAGAGACTGAAGACAAATATAAATGTGGACTATGTTTCACAACAGGGTCAGCGCTGATATTTGTACTTACACAGTACTTAGTATGTATTAGGCACAGTTCTTAGGTCCTTGTTTAATTAATAGTAGGTACTATTTTTATCCCTACTTCACAGTTGGAAAAACCAAAGCACAAAGAAGTTGAGTATCTTCCAAAGCTTCACAGCTAGTTAGAGGCAGAGCTGGGATTCAAACCCAGGCACCATTTCATAATCATGAATTATTACGACTTTACACAGCATACATTCTACAGCAGTGGCTCTTAAACTTGTTTTTAACCCTGACCCCCCAGGAGGAATACATGACCCAGCATATCAAAACATAAGTAATAGAAACAGAAGTTTTGTGAAACAATACTTTTATTAGATGCAGTGCATTCAGAGCTTTCTTATTTCTTTTTTAAAATTGCTGGTTGCAACAAATAAATCAATTTTACAACCCTTAATGGGTTACGACTCACAATTTGAAAAACACTCCTTTGGAGACCAGGGCTACAAATGGTAACTCAGTATCTCCACTTGGATGTTTGATGGTCATCTCAAGCAAGTGGACAGTCATCTTCACTTGCTTATTGACAGTCTACAACAACACTCCTGAATTTCACCCTCCAATCCTGCCCCTCCCCTTTGCTTCCTCTCTCACTAAATGACAGCTTCTTCTGCACTGTCCACATGCCACATGAAGCTATCAAGCACTTGAAATGTCGCTATCAGAATTGAGACATGCTGGAAGCGTAAAACATACACTAGATTTAGAAGACGGTACAAAAAAGGAATCTAAAATACCTCATTAATAACCTTTTATACTGACTGCATGCTGAAATCATGTTTAAGATACAGTTAAATACAATATATTATTAAAATTAATTTCACCTGTTTCTTTTTACTTTTTTTTTGATGTGGCTACTAGAAGAATTTTAATTACCTATGTGGCATATTATATTTCTGTTGGACAGAAATAATGTCCTGGTTGCTCAGGCTAAAAAACTTTAAATCATCCTTGACTCCTTTCTCTCCACCAGCAGGTGGTGTAGGCTTCACCATTAAAATAGATTCGTAGTTCAACAACTTCTCTCCACCTTCACTGCTACACACACACACACACACACACACACACACACACACACATATATACCACTATGTCTTGCCTAGATAATTGAAATAGCTTCCTAACAGGTCTCCTTGCTTCCTTCCTAACCACACCCTAAGGGTTATTTAGCTATTCCCTATAAAGTTGCCGAGTGTCCCTTTTAAAAGTCAGTCAGATTACGTCACTGCTCTGTTCAAAATCCTCCAATGGCTCTTTTCCCCAGAGCAAAAGCGCAGGTCCTTGCAATGGCCTACAAAGCCTTTTAGGCCACTCACCCCTCCCCATCTATCTGTCCTAACTTTTTACCTCTACTCCACTCAGCTACAGTGACCTCTTTGAATTCACCAAGTATGCTCCTACATCCCAGCCCTTGCACTTCCTGTACCTATGTGTATAACCCTCTGCCCTGGATATCCTCTACCTTCTTTCTCTGTTTTGGATCAAATGTCAATTTACCAGCAAGTCCTTTACTCATTATTGTACTTAAAACTGCAAACCACCCTCTCCTGATTCTTCCATAATTTCCCCTTCTTAGCTTTATGTCTTATGACCTTTAATTATTGTATGTAATTTACTTAATTTATCTGTCTGCTACCAATCACATGTAGGAGTTCCATGAGGGCAGTGACTTTGTTTCATTGCCGCATTCCCAGCACCTATGTGCCTGGCAAATTGTAGGTGTTCAATAAATGTCAGTTGAATGAACAAACGAGCTGTGGGTTTCCAAACTCAGTTTTGCACCACTTGCAACTAGCCATTCTCAGAAAACTACTGAAGCAAGCAAACATTTCAGTATCTTTAGTTTTTAACCCATTATTCTTCTTGGACCTACAGTAATTCCACAGTAAAGAAAGCAAGATTCTTCTCCACACTCCAGATCTTTTGTCCATTTTCTCATGATCCCTAGGTGCCCTCCAAAGGCCCTGAAAAACGGGCTTTCCTTTTCCCTCAGGCATAAAATCTCCTTAGGCATCTGCACCATGTCTTGAATGTCTGGCCTAAAATATGTGCAGCTATAGCCAATATAGATTCTTAGTCTCAGACGATCTTCAAGTCTACGTGGTGTACATTAGGTGCAACCAGACGTTGTAAACACACGTGTATTTGCCCCTTAGTCGTTCACAGACTGGCCACACTTCACCCACCTAGTCCTTACATGTCTGTATTCAGGAAGACGGGCCCGCTCTGTGATAGGACTAGAAATGTGGACACGCGAAGGATGTAATGTCTGAGACCGTAGCCAGGCCCCTCATTTTAGACACGGGGAAATCAAGGCTCAGGGAATTTAGGCCACGAAAACTTAGGCCACGTAACAAAGTCAAAACGAAGACACAAAACATAATGTGGTAGAAATGGCACAGGAAGCCAGGTGGCTTGCCTCCCGCCATTCAGAGGGTCCACAAAACGACGCTGTGGTGCAGCTCAACCTAGCTCGCGGCCCCCTACCGCGGCATTTTAACGTTCAACCATGCGCTCGCAGACTGTGAAAGGTGAGGTACGCACGCCCCAGCCGTCTCACCTTCCTCCGGGCGAGAAAAAAGGCAGCCCGCCGCCTGGTCCTCAGCCACCTCCTACACCCGGGCAGCCCGCGATCGGACTCTCGCGAGACTAGCGGTTGGGGCGAGCAGGTGCGGAGATTCCCGGAAGTGGGCGAAGGGACTTGTCAGCTCCCACCCAGGCTGTGGGCTCTCGAGGCCCAGTGGGGATCGAGGGGCTCCTCGGGGACCGGCGCGAGGCGGAGTCACGGAGAAGCTTTCTGTCACTCACACAGCGGCCTCGGCCCTGCCTCGGCTGCCGCCGCCCCTCCCTTTGCCCTTCACGGCGCCCGGCCCTCCTCGTCGGCGGCTTCTTTCTGCGCCTGGGCAGCCTGCCTTTTCCCTTTAACTTTCCTTTGCGTCTCCTCCCCCGACTGTTTTAACAACAGAGTCGCGGGCCCTGCAGTGTCCCAGAAGCGGCACGTATAACTTGCTCGGTGTAAGTGCTAGGAATGCCGCCGGCGTCCCGGGGAAATGCGTTCCTTCTATCTATAGCTCTGTATGTACGTTCTATGTCCACGGCAGCTATTCTAGGGACAACAACTGCTTCCTTCTGTTCTCATCTCCCCATTGGTGGCTTCCGACCCGAATTTGGGAATGGGGAGATCTCCCACCTGTTATCTTTGAGCAGGCTAATCTCTTGTAAGCAGAAGTGCCATATGAAAGTCTTTGAAGACGGTTGGCTTGGGACTGGGAATTTTACCCCATCCCCCCCCACCCAGCTCCAGGCTTTCCAAAATGTATTGATTATGTAAAAATACTTCATTTTTTTAAACTGTAATTTTTGCTTCGGTCTTGTGCTCGAAGGGAGGAAACAACTATCAATTTGCTTTTTCTGATCTTATGTATAAGATTCATTCTTTCTCGTTGCTCTGCTAGGGTTAAAACACATTTTGAACATGTAAGTGTGGCTGTCAGCCTTAGAGAATCTAAGGTACAGTTATTTTCTTTCTCTTGATTCCTTTTTTGTTTCGTAGGGGTACCTCATTCGATTTCGGAGTTCTTTTCATTCTTCTGAAAGATTTCAAATCCTCTAGAAGCCAAAATGGGACACAGTAAACAGATTAGGATTTTACTTCTGAACGAAATGGAAAAGCTGGAAAAGACCCTCTTCAGACTTGAACAAGGTCAGTAGTAAGTCATTTGATTAGCTCTGTGTCTTTTACATTTTTAATTCATAGTCATGTTAAAATTTCTTTTAACTTTTAGACATCATTTCCAAGGACCTTTCTAAACCTGATTTGTGCGAAGACGTTGCTGTGTTCTAAACAATATCACTAATGAAAGTGGATTTTAGTTGAAAATGTTTTATTTATATCTGTCATGTTAGAATGAGAATAAAATTGTTCACTTTACTTTGCATTCTAACTTCTACTTAAGACAGAAGTTGCATTTATAATCGGAAGATTGACCGTATTATTTCCATTAGCATTTACTATTAAAACTTGGGAAATTGCTTCATAAGTAATTTTACTTTGGGTATATCTGTAGTTTTGCTTTTTTATAGCTCTCGCTCTTTTCCTTTACCAGACATTTGAATTAGTAAACTAGATCACAGCAAAAAGTAAACTATTATTTATGTTTGTCAAAAGCCTCTCAACTATGGAGAAGGTAAAAAAGCTGAAAATATTTTTTTGCTGAAAAAGTGAAATAACTGATCAGGTTGTGTTGAAATATATTTGAGCTGTGATTTAAAAGATCAAATTATATTTCTATAAGACTTATCAAATAGATGCTTTATTTTCTTAGACTTTATATTTTTCAGCATTAAAAAAAGCATTTCACACTCATTTATGTTAATATAACTTGTGAAGTAGTCAATAGAAGTTTAATGTATGAAAAATAAAATACAATCCCCTTTATTATTGTACCAAATGAATGTTGATAGTAGTAAACATTTGAAGAATTCTTTTTTCCCTGAATTTCTCAAGAGCTAAATTTTAAAAAAAAATTTCGTCCATCAAATGTGTTTCCTCCATGCCAAATCTTTATCTTCTTCCAACTTCAGCATTTAAGATCACTGAGTGCTTAGGCTTTCCTGACTCTGCAGTTTTCTGGTTTTAATTTTTTTTCCTACACTCTTAAGTATTCCTGTCAACTTGGTGGTGTCTTTTGCTGAGCTCTCTTCTTCCACATTTTAATTGTGTATATCTGCAAGGAATCCTTTCTTTTTCTGTTCTCCTGCCCTCAAAGAAGTATACATTCTCATGGCCTCAGCTGTTGCCTCCATACTGATGACTCCTTTTGGAAGAAAGGCCTTGAGCTTTGCTTGCTTCTTGGAAGCAAGCGAGTGTAATGGCAAGAGTAGGGAACTAGAATTTTCCTGGCTCTGCTGCTAACAAATTGTTTGACTTTGGGCAAGTCACATTAATTCTAAACATTAATTTATTTGTGATATGAAGGTATTAATTTCTGGTTTTCTACTTTCCTGAGTTTTGAGGCTCAAAATGAATAATAAATGGCTTTAAAGCCCTAAATAGATATAAAGCATTGCTAGATCGCTATAGCTGTCTATTCTCACCATCGATTCTTGGCTTCATCCTAGTATCATGCTATGGAAGAGCCTTAGGATAGCTCCAGTCAGATTTGCTTAAATTTAACATGTCCAAAACCATCTCAAAATTCTCAAATGTTCTTTATTTCTCAGCTTCCCTGTTTACTTTTCCATTTTCATAGTTTCCAAGGCTAGAAACTTTGTACTATTCTTTGATGATTTTTTCTCTTTAACTGAAGTCTCTTTTTAAGCCCTATAATTTCTTTCCAGATGTCTCCTCTTGCCTGCCTGTCTCTTCCATATGCCTGAATATGGATGCTGAAATAATCTTCTTATGCCATCTCTTCTCTTTTTATTAATTGGTGTTTATAAGGTCAAATTTAAACACCTCTGCCTGGCTTCCAGGACATTCTATAATGTCTATAATCTGCCTTCCTTAGCCAAGATTTTATCTCATTGTTCCTCATTATTGGTGTCCTATATCTTTCTAGTTCCCTTGTTAATTCCCTCCCCAGTGGCTTTTCTCATGCCTGTTGTTACACCTCCACTCCTGTCAGATTCCTGTATATCTATTAAATCCCTTTACTATCATTTTATGTGTTGCCTCCCTCTCAGCCTTCAGCTAAAATTCCACCTACTCCATGAAGTAATTTGTTATTATCTTAATAACAAATTTTTACTCAATGGGCATAGAACAGTTAAGTGCTTAAGAATGTAGCAGTGTCTAAAAGCTTATAGTGTCCAACTGGAATTTAAGATCTGTGAAGATAGAAATTATTACAAACCTAATGCAGTGTACAACAGCTAATAAATCCTTGCTGGTTGATTACTAAAGTGCCATTTAAAGCTAGCCAGGCTATTTGAAGAGGGAACTCTGAAGGGTTTATAAAATAAGAATATGGTGACTCTGTAACTCTGGTTAAAGCCAGTAAATTCATCCAAATGATATAAATGAGAACATGTCGAATTTTTTTCGTGCAGTAATGATGTCATTGTATTATTTTAGAAGACAATTATACTGTGAAAGATGAAGAGAAGGGACATTGGAGACAAGAAATCATGGAGAAGGCTATTTTAAAAACATGTCTGGTTTAACTACATCAGGGTTGAAAAAAAAGGGACAGAGTATGAGACATTTTAAAATTCATAAGACTTGGTGACCAATTAGGTGTAAAGAAAAGCTCTGGCAATTTTTGGTTCTTTCACCAAGCCCTTCTTCATTTTGCCTTCCTTTTCACTTTTCCCTAAGAAATGATTCCTGTGCATTTTCAAGGCTAATATCTCTATAGGCTCTTCTAATTTAACAAGTACAAGACTGCATAATTATCTTTTCTAGCCAAATGATAGCCTGGCCCTGTATTTCCTATCTCTTTTAGTGGCAAATAATGAATAAAATCATTATTCCCTAAACCTGGAATTCTTCCATTTTTTATATAGGTTGGTCAAATTACAATTTCTATTTTTTAAAAGAAAATATTTATAAAGATTCCTTGATTAGGAGTCAAGTTTATATAGATTGAGTGGAGGGAATGGGGTAGAAAAACTTAGTTTACAGTAATAGTTTAATCACTCGTCTTGCCAGTTTAATTGCCTGCAAGAGGGAAATGGCTAATCTGAGTAAAGTATTCCGTGTGTATGAGGAATAAGATAAACACACCATCTGCTGCTGTGCTAAGCTAATTTTAGCAAACCGAGCAATTAATTATGGAAGCTGATACACTCTAGGTATTCTGATGTTTCATTTACTGTATATAAAAATTTTAGTTTCAGGGATATGGGTTAGAGGTCTACAGAGTGGCTATATATATATATACCCTTGGGGGTATGCACTGACCTGTCTATTGGGATATAGAAAGAATAGGATTTATTTCTCTTTCTTTTCTCTCTTTCTTTCTTTCTGTCTACGTATCTACCTATCTATTTTTGATTTTTAAAGTCAACTAAGGGGAATTTCCTGGTGGTCCAGGGGTTAGGACTCTGTGTTCTCACTGCCAAGGGCCTGGGTTCGATCCCTGGTCGGGGAACTAACAGCCCACAAGCTGCACAACACTACCAAAAAAAAAATTCTATTTTAATTAAAGTAATTAAATTTTGCTAATATATGAATTGATATTGATGCTCTCAGTTTGTACGTCAGATGCGTTAATAATAAAAAAGATATATTCTGAGGAAAGAGTGGTGATTATAGGTCTAGAAGAGGTTGACAGTCATACTGCACTGGTTTGCTTGCATTATGTTGCCATGAATTACACTTTTACCTAAACCAGGTTAAGTAGATATACAAGCTATATTATCTTAAATAGTAGCATCTTTACAATACTTTGTAATGAGAGGTAGTGTAACCGTACATGCCTCTTTTACCTCAAGAGGTTGTCAAACTTAAAGATGAGTTAGAAAGTGTTTGAAATTTGCTGTTTGAGTTTTGTCCTTTTCAGAAATGACACACAGCTTTTTCTATAGTATACTTAGAAAATATTATCAGAAAAAATAAACACAATCTAACTCTGAGGTAAACATGAGTGTGAAAGTAAACTGCTTTTGTTGGGAATTGATGCTGTAGAGCAGAGTTCAACACATTTTTTTTCCTGTAAAGGTTCAGATAGCAAGTATTTTCAGCTTTGCAGGCCATATGCTTTCTGTTGCAGCTACTCAGCTCTGCCATTGTACTATGAAAGCAGCCATAGACAATACGTAAATAAATGGTGTGACTGTTCCAATAAAACTTTATTTACAGAAAGAGGGTATAGTTTGCCAACCCTTGCTTCAGGGAGAGCATTTTGAATATGTATTTTTAGTAACACTTTCATCATATGATTTTACCCATATAAATGAATATCTGCTCACTTTTAAAAGTTGATAACAAAGTTTTCTAATCTGTTTGAAAGCTACCGAATAAAGAATTTCAGTTGGTTTTCAGATCATCTCTTCAATATATAAAATGGGACATCTTCTCTTTAGCTTGTAAAAGCAATTGATGTATGTCAAGGAAAATATTTATATTTACTAGCACATTTCAACAAAAATATTTACATAACTGATGAATGAAATTGAAAAGTTAAGGTCATGGACTAGTAAACATACCTACCAAGAACTTTATCCATTGGGATTTGGGTATCTTTATGTCGTATTTTTTTCAAATCTGAGGTCATTAAATCAAGTATCAAAATAAATAGGACTTGGAATCTTTAAATTACTTTATCAGACAATATTAAACCAAGACTTTTAAAATTAATGAAATTTATTTAATCACATTACTTTCATGACAGATATTACCAATATTAACTTTCAGTGAGAGCCAAAAGATTTGTTCCATTAATTAGTAAATAAAATTAATTATTTAAAATATTGTTTATTTTATTTACATCTTATTCTTATTTTTGTGTTTTATAAATTACATGATCTATTAAATTATCATACATGTATATTATATAAATAAATATTCAAATTTGGAGACTACTTGTCATTTTTTTTCTGAAGGTAGACCACTGATCCAAATACTGTTTTAGAGGTTTTGGATGAGTTTCAACCTTTGTTCTACAAGTTCTCTGAATCCTTGTGTAATTATAAAAACAATATTTGTATAAGCTGAACAAGGGACAGGTTATTTAGTTGTGCTCAGATGGCTAATCTCTGATATTTGTACTGTTAAAAATGACACCATTACTTCTGTAATAAATTTAATCATTCTTGCAAATATAAGTATGGTTCTCACAGTCACTTAAGTATTAAAACGTCGCATTTTAATTCTTTGGGCAATTACTTCTCAATCTATCTCTTCATAATTATAGCTCTAATATAAAAATGTTTCCCAATTTTATACCTTTTTATAAATTATAAAAAGGTATAAAAAGTCTTTTATTTATGCTTTTTGTTTCAAAACAAAACTGGGTTTATACTATCTAAACAATTTTGATACCTGCTTACAGTGTCATGGTATGTGAATTCCACCTCCCTGCTTACTGCCACATTTCAGTCATACTTTTTTCCAGAAAGGATTTGAAAGGATCTATATAGATGCATAAAATATAAGAAAACAGTAAAAGTAATCATGTTATTAAATATCCCTTGATAATATGATTTATAGTGGCTTTATACTATTCCTGCTTACAGAATACCATAATTTGTACCATAATTTAATCATTTCCAATCATTAGATATTTAGTTTGTTGTGAGTTTATTTAATTATAATAAACTGTGATGAACATCCTTATATATAATCTATATTTATATCACCGGTTAATTCCTCAGAAAATAAATGTCTTTATGAAATTATTGAGCCAAAAATCTAAACTTTATTAATATTCTTAGTATGTTTATGCCAAATTGCTTTATAGAAAAATTTGTGCATGTAGCTACTTGGAAAAGAAATTATTAGTTTCACTGTATAGTAAAAGTAAGAAGTAAAAATGAGTCCCTCAATTTTTGCAAAGTTACTTAATAACTACATTTGAATAATTTGTTTCTTGCTTGCTAAATCCATTTACTGTGACTAAATTTATATCCATATTTTGGTCCAATCTAGGAATATGGTTAGCAGGACTTATCACTAAATTATAATTTTTTCCAGGAATGCCTAGAATTTCCATTCCCTCATGTTATATGTATTGCAGTATATAAAACAGCATTCATACTTCTCTAGGCAAATACAGAAGTATTTAATTGGATTAGCATAAATTGGAAGAGTCCAGCATTCTCTTAATGTCTTATACTGATATCTTTTCTTCGCAAAGAATATCTTACCCAATGTTTAATATTGTGGTGTAGAATTTACCACCTGTCAAACATCACTGTGAGAGATTTACTTCTATCAAAGAGCAAGTTTAGACATGACTGAAATATATCTATGTGTTCTCTATTTCAGGATTTGCCTTGAACCAAACTGACATTCTTTATATATAAATAAATAGCAGTTCACACTCATATTTCTGATTCATATCACCACAGCAGGGTTCATTGTAGCTGTCTCCCTTGCTTATTGGTAACATCTTTCTCTGACAGTGAAAAACCTGGCTCTTATCACCTTTGTTTTTGAAAGATATTTTCAACAGGTATAGAATTCTAGGCTGACAGTTTTAATCTTTCAGTACTTTTAAAGATGTTGCTCCACAACCTAAGTGTCCATCAACAGATGAATGGATAAAGAAGATGTGGCACATATATACAATGGAATATTACTCAGCCATAAAAAGAAACAAAATTGAGTTATTTGTAGTGAGGTGGATGGACCTAGAATCTGTCATACAGAGTGAAGTAAGTCAGAAAGAGAAAAACAAATACCGTATGCTAACACATATATATGGAATCTAAAAAAAAAAAAAAAAAAGGTCATGAAGAACCTAGGGGCAAGATGGGAATAAAGACGCAGACCTACTAGAGAATGGAATTGAGGATATGGGGGGGGGGAAGGGTAAGCTGGGACAAAGTGAGAGAGTGGCATGGACATATATACGCTACCAAATGTAAAATAGATAGCTAGTGGGAAGCAGCCGCATAGCACTGTGCTTTGTGATCACTTAGAGGGGTGGGATAGGGAGGGTGAGAGGGAGGGAGATGCAAGAGGGAAGAGATATGGGGATATGTGTATATGTATAACTGATCACTTTGTTATAAAGCAGAAACTAACACACCATTGTAAAGCAATTATACTCCAATAAAGATGTTAAAAAAAAAAGATGTTGCTCCACTGTCTTCTTGCTTGCATTGTTTCCCATGAGAAATCTGCTGTCATCCTTATCCTTGTTCCTCTGTACATACTTGTGTCTTTTTTCCTCTGTGGCTGCTTATAAGATATTCTTATTTTCACTGGTTTTGAGCAATTTGATTTTGATGTTCTTTGGTGTAATTTTCTTCATATTTCTTGTGTGGGGGATTTGTTGAACTTCTTGGATCTGTAAGTTTGTTGTTTTCACCAAATTTGAGAATTTTTTACCCATTATTTCTTCAAATAATTTACATCTCCCTTCTCTCCTTTGAGGACTCTTTATGTTAAGCCATTTGAATTGTCTGATGCTCTTTCAAATTTTTAGATTCTTTTTTCTCTCTTCATTTCTTTTTGCATAGTTTCTATTCCTGTGTCTTGAAATTCGCTTATCTTTTTTTCTGACACGTCTCACCATCCATTAAATCCATTGTCTGTATTTGTCATCTCAGACATTGTAGTTTTAATCTCTAAAAGTTTGATTTGGATCTTTTTCTTTTGTTTCAATATTTTCCATGTCTTGACCTAAATTTTTGAACATATGGAATGCAGTTATGATAACTGAAATCCTACCTTGTTTACTAGTTGAACATCTGTGTCACTCCTGGGTCCATTTTCATGGATTGATTATTCTCCTTGTTATGGGTTTTGTTTTCCTCCCTCTTCATATGTCTCATAATCTTTGTTTGGATGCCAGACATTATTAATTTTACCTTGTTGGGTGCTGAGTATTTTTGGATTCTTATAAATGTTCTTGGTCTTTGCTCTGGAATGAAGTTACTTGGAAATATTATAGTCTTTTGAGTTTTACTTTTATGATTTGTTAAGCCAGTCTAGAACTATGCCCTTTCTAAGGCTCATTATTCCCCACTACTGAAGCAAGATCCTTCTGAACTTTCTACCCAGTGCCTCATGAATTATGAGTTCTCCCAGTCTAGCTGGTGAGAACAAGCACTGTTCCTGGTCTCAGGTGTTTTTCTCAGAGACGTGCACTGATCCGTACTCTTCTGAATACTCAAGGGAGACCTTTGGCAGATCTCTGGAGTTCTCTGTGCAGCTTTCTCCTCCTTATCCACAACTCTCATCTGAAAACTCTAGCTGCCTTCATCTCCACAGATTCTTAGTTCCGTCTCCTCAACACAGGAAGTCAGTTGAGGTCTGCCTGGGTTCCTTCTCCCTGTGCCCCAACCTGGAAACTCTTTCAAGTTAGTAAGTAGGCAGGGGCAATTGTAGGGCTCATCTTGTTTACTTTCCATCTCTCAGGGATCACTGACTTTTGTTGCCTGATGTCAGGGTCTTGAAAAATCATTGTTTCATATACTTTGTCTGGTTTTTCTGTTTTTGGTGGTGGTTTCTTTCTTTTAAGTTTCAGGGAGCGGGGTAAATCCAATCCCTGTTATTCCATCTTTGCCAGAAGCAGAAGTCTCAGTCCTTTAGGTCTCTGTTTCCTCTGTGCGGAGTGCCCTATTCCAGATATCTGTGTGGTCAACTCCCTCACCTCCTCTTTCTGTTTAGCAGTTTTTTCTTGGATGCTGGACATTGTGAATGTTCTGTTTTTATCTCTGGATTTTGTTGTCTTGCTTTAAAGGAGTGATAAGTTTTTATTTTAGAAGTCATTTACATTATCTGTGGATCAGCTTAATCCTTTTGAGGCTTGTGTTTAAGCTTTGATAGGATAGGTTTATAGTAATTTTTACTCTAGGGCTACTTTAACCCTATTACTTAAGACATGACTCTCTTGAATACAACAGGTGTTCAGCAAGGTCTCTTAACTCTGGCTGCTTAAAAATTGTAATGTATCCCAGGCCTGAGTGAGCTCTGAGAATTGTTCAATTTACAGCTCCCACTAGTTGTTCTTTTCCCAGCCTTATGTAGTCAAACCCTACTCATGTACAGTTTAGTATTCAGGCAGACTCAAGATGACTCTAGGTAAATTCCTGGAGCTCCGTCTCTGCATAGCTCCCTTCTTGTCATACTCTGCCCTGAAAATTGCAGTCTCTTCACTCTCCGAAACTCTAATCTCTGTCTCCTCAACTCAGTGAGATTACTATTCCTGCTCCCAGTGTCACAGTCCAAAAAGGTCCCCTAGTCTGATAACTAGAAGGTTCATAGAAATCATTCTTCTCTCAGGCATCACAGTTCTCTCTACCTGTTTTTGAGAACAGTTGTTAATGTAGTTCTTTTAGTTTTTCATCAGAGGACAAGTCCAGTACCAGTTACTCCATTATGATCAGAAGCAGACATCTTCAGAAGGATATTTTTAACACACAAGATACGTCATGTCACTCCTGCTTAAAAATGTTCACTGGCTCATTTCAGTCAGTGCAGAAGCCAAAATACTTACAATGACCTTTAAGACTGCATGATCTGGCTCCCCTGTTACCTTTCTTTCCTTATATCCTACTATTACTCCCACAGCTTATTCCAGTGTAGCCATGCTGACCTTCTTGTTATTTCTGGAACCACCAGGCATGCTTCCATCCTAGGTCCTTTGTGCTCTCTGTCTCCTCTGCTTGGTCAGCACTTTCTCTCCATGGCCATGGTGAGCCATAAGGCTAACTCTCTCACTTCTCTCACGCCCTTCAACTTCTCAATAACCATCCTATTTAAAGCTGCTACTGTCTTCTCACCATCACTCCTTTCCCTCCTTTTTCTTAAACTGCTCTGATTTTTGTCCCTTAGCATTTATCCCTTTCTGCCATACTACTTTTTCTTATTTATTTGTCATGTCCATTGTTTAATGGCTGCCTTCCCCCATTAGAACTCAAGCTTCACAAGGGCAGAGATCATTGTCTTTTTTGTCCCTTATTACATCATATGCGCTCAGTACGTCATTTTTATTACTTTGTTGGATGTTTAATAAGTATCAAAAGTATAAATATTACTATACTTCTTTCTTCTCAAAAAGTTCCTTAAGCTTAAAGATTATAATTTAGCAGAACTAAATTTCCCTGCCTTCATCAGTTATTAATACCCATCGTTAATAAAAATGTTACACCCATGTTTAAAATATATATGCCTGAATTTCTAATAGACTTTACTATAGTCAGAATTTTCACATCCTAACAATTATAATCAAGGTTTAAAGTCGGCCTTGAACCAATAAAAATTCTTCTTTCATAATAAAGTTATAACTGTAATGTGTTAACTTTTTTTCCTCTTAGGGCAAAATACTTGTAATACAGTACAGAAAATCTCAGATATATTTTAAAAGAAATAGCCTAACTAAGGCAAAAGTGAGAATGTTTTGGCTTTCAGAATTCCAAGAAGGGCTTAAGTAACTAAACCATGAACAGTAGGTTTAGAGGCAGTAGCATGCTGGAGTTGCTGGCGTTGTCTCACAAGAGCTGATCATGCATATCTCTTCCCAGTTCCGTGTTCAGTGATGCCATGTTGGTAGCTTGAGATGGACCATGGTGAGACTTGTTTCCTCCAGAAGTCAGCAAACACTGCAAATCAGGGTTCCTCACCACTCCTACCCCCGTCCCACTCAGCTCCACACAGCCACTTGTTAACCCTCTATTACCACATCTCTGGAGTTGAGCAGACATCAGGGACAACTGGTATCAGGGGCTCAAATGCCTCTAGAACTGTTAGAAATCTGAATTCTGCCTCTCTAGAGGTTGACTTCTCTCAGGGAAGACTGGCTTGCTCTATCTGGTAAGATAGTGTTCCACGATACCTCCCAACTTTTACGTACTATCACAGACTCTGATACCACAGAGAAACTCACTTTCTCTGCTGCAGTTCGAAAAATACCAGCGAAAGTCTCTAGTTAGATGCCCACCTCTGAGCAGTTCAGGAAGTGGAACGGAGGTAATCGTGGGAAATGGAATCATGTAAGAACTTACATATCCCAAAGTAGCCATGCGACTAGGAATCAGTTTCCAGGAGAAGAAGAGAGGGACGGTACACAGCAGACAGTTCTATGGTGTATACTGTATGTTAAAATACAAAACTAAGCTAAATTGAAATGCAAAGTGGTTCCAGAACAGCATTAAATATTTGAAGTTCTTTTAAACATAGTTGAGAAATCATCGTTGTATAATACTTTAAATAAACCATCTTTTTAATGTGGTAACTTAAGTCCTGCAATGAGTTTATTAAAATGTGCTTTTTGTTTAGGGTTTGAACTACAGTTCCGATTAGGCCCAACTTTACAGGGAAAAGCAGTTACTGTGTACACAAATTACCCATTTCCTGGAGAAGCATTTAATCGAGAAAAATTCCATTCCCTGGAATGGGAAAATCCAACAGAAAGAGAAGATGATTCTGATAAGTACTGTAAACTTAATCTTCAACAAGCTGGATCATTTCAGTATTACTTCCTTCAAGGGTAAGTCAGGCGTCCTGTATGTGAAAAAAAGAAGTTAATTTATTCTGTAACTTGAAGTTATCTAACTTGTAAAAAGTTACCATATGAACCATGGCAGTGCAATTTTTACAGGGCTTTCCTGAGATGCAAATAGAATATGATCCTTCGGTTTCTAGGAAGTAATTGTAAGCTTTTATTGCAACTTTTTAAATGGTTTTATGTGCCTAGAAATATATTTTTAAATGGGACAATTTACTTTCCAATTAGAGAGTCAGACTATTAGATGAGAATTATTTTTCCTATCATTAATTGAGAAGTTTTTGTTTTTTCCTTAGAAATGAGAAAAGTGGTGGAGGTTACATAGTTGTGGACCCTATTTTACGTGTTGGTGCTGATAATCATGTGTTACCCTTGGACTGTGTTACTCTCCAGACATTTTTAGCCAAGTGTATGGGACCCTTTGATGAATGGGAAAGCAGACTTAGGGTTGCAAAAGAATCAGGTAATGTCAGCTTTCTTTCTTTTCTTCTTCTTTAAAATAAATGTAATTATCTTCTGTGATACAGATTTCAAAGGCTTTAATTCTTTTAATTTCATTCCTTAGTACATTTAGTAACATAAATAGAACTGTATGAAATTGTTGTTACTTGACCATTTTTAGCCTACAAAAATGGCAAATTTTATGGTTCAACTGAATAAATTAAGGAACTCTATGACAAAATAAGATTATTATTGTTTCTAAGACTTTACTTTGACATATAAAAATTAGTAAGCTACCAGAATGTGTTGGAATATATATTATCATGGACTTCCCTGGTGGCGCAGTGGTTAAGAATCCGCCTGCTAATGCAGGGGACATGGGTTTGAGCCCTGGTCCAGGAAGATGCCACATGCTGTGCAGCAACTAAGCCCGTGTGCCACAACTACTGAAGCCTGCGCTCCTAGAGCCTGTGCTCCTCAACAAGAGAAGCCACCGCAATGAGAATCCCTCGCACTGCAATGAAGAGTAGCCCCTGCTCGCCACAACTAGGGAAAGCCCTCGCACAGCAGTGAAGACCCAACGCAGCCAAAAATAAATAAATAAAATATATTATCATTATATATAATTTTAATTCAACAAGCCTTGATTAATGGTATTCCATGTGGAAGTCATGTGCTGCCATACATACCAAGAGTAAAATGAAACTTAAGGTGTATTTTACTCTTAAGTAAAGGGTAATGTTAATTTTCTACTTTCAACTTGAACATAGAGTGAAGAAAGAAGTGAGAAGTTCACTGACATAACTAAAACAGAATACAAGTACTATGGAACATTAAAACTAGGAGAAAGGGCTTTCCTGGTGGCGCAGTGGTTGAGAGTCCGCCTGCCAATGCAGGGAACACGGGTTCTTGCCCTGGTCCGGGAGGATCCCACGTGCCACGTAGCGGCTGGGCCCGTGAGCCATGACCGCTGAGCCTGCACGTCCGGAGCCTGTGCTCCGCAACGGGAGAGGCCACAACAGTGAGGCCAGCATGCCGCAAAAAAAAAAAAACCAAAAAAAACTAGGAGAAAGATGTACTGATATACTTGCATAGGATATATTTTCTACATATAAATATATCAATTCAAGAAATATAAATTGAACCCCTAATAGTAACTAGGCATTGTGTGTGATTTTTTTTCAAATACATCATCTCATTATCCCTGTCTTGCATATGAGGACACTGATAATCCTGAAAGATTTAAGTAGACTTGCTTGAAGTCACTTGTGGTACAGCTAGGATTTAAACCCAAGTCTTTAACCCCTTCTCTGGTAGCACAGTTGCCTTGCCATTTAGAATTACTTATGGAAGTTTAACCTTACATTTTGCCTAGTTTTAGGTATGTTTTTTCTTATAGTGGTCTTTGTTTCTTTTCTTGTGTTGCAGGCTACAACATGATTCATTTTACCCCACTGCAGACTCTTGGACTATCTAGGTCATGCTATTCCCTTGCTGATCAGTTAGAATTAAATCCTGATTTTTCAAGACCTAATAAAAAGTACACCTGGACTGATGTTGGACAGCTAGTGGAAAAATTGAAAAAGGAGTGGAATATTCTTTGTATTACTGATGTTGTCTACAATCATACTGGTATGTGCTTCATTAACTACTTCTATTAATTTTAATGAGAATATTATATTCTAATTATTTCATTCCTTGCTGTTTTATATAACATAAAGTTTGAAAACACAAGGGATGATTAGGTGTCCTTCAATTTAAAAATCGCTTTATACAATACCACTTTTTTTCTTTCAAAGAAAACAGTGTTAGTTGAAGATATAATCAATATATAAGTATTTTACATGTGATGATTATAAAAACAGGAGTGTGATCATAGAAAAGACCACATATTTCAATTTACAGTATTAATACTTTACAGACCAACTAATGAATCTATATAGCCATAGCTCTGGTACTATAGCATATATTTGAAAAAACTGAATGGTGTTATTTGAAGAGAAAATTATTGGTAAATTCTTAGAATTTAAATTTGAAAATTATATCTTTTACATGTTAAAAGATATTATTAAAGTTAACCTGTTTGGGCTCCCAGGATTTCTTACCAGTATACAATTCTATAAAAATGTATCAGAGGTTTCCAGATGCTGATCCTCAGGAAATGACTACTTCCATCAGCTATCAGAGTAACTGGGTCTGGAGAAGCCTCTGGCCCTGATCAGCTTTCAGTTTAACCCAGTGTACCTTGCAGATGCTCTTTTCTGTTTGCCATGATGTAGAAAAGTCAGGAAACCACTGACTTACATATGTAAACAATAGGAATTCCAGGTGGTACAAAACATTTAACAACAATAACAAAAATCTCTGGTGTGTGTGTCATAAAATTGTTTTCCAAGTAACCATAGGAACTATGAAGATGTTCAAAAGCTCAAAGATTTGGTTCATCAATATAGATAATAATCTCTAATGATAATAATAAACAATCAAAATTAGGCAAAGAAATAGGAACATTCTAAAATTTGTTGTTTCTGCATGCACCTGGAAACTAAGCATCAGGGTCCACAGTGAAAACTGCCTAATGTCTAAGAATTCAGTATTCTTCTCTTGAAAATTTGACGTTATTGATAACTACTTTGACATCTTTAATACTATTCACATCAAATTTATCAAACCACATAATGGCAGCGTATGAATTATGATATGGCTTAGGCAGCTGTAACAAAAAGATAAAAATATAGTGACTTAAGATTTAAATTATACTTATTTCTTATAAAAGATTAAGTAGGCATTCCAAGACTGGTGTGGTAGCCAACCCATGATAGGGAACGAAGTTCTTTCTCTAATGCTGCTCTGCTGCCTCCAGCACTTTGCTTCCATCTCTTAATCAAATATGGCCCCTCCAATTCCTTATATCACCTCCAACCGGTGGCAATGAGGAAAGGGAAGTAATGTCCTTTAAGGGCATGATCTGGTGTATATATCCCTTCTGCTCACATTGCACCAGATAGGATTTTGTCTCTAGCTATAACGGAGCTTGCAGTGTAGTATTTTGTTTGTCAGCCATGTCTGTCGCTGAACCTTGAGAGTTCTGTTACTAAAGGAAAAAAGGGAGTATAAGGTTTGGAGTACAGTCACAGACTCTGTCAGAGACTGTATTTTCTAAAGCATTTGAGAGATTCTGTGTAATATAAAAGAAGTGAATGTTGCTTCCACCTTGCATGAAACGTGTTGAGTATCATAATGTCCTTTCTATGATGTAGGTTTTCATTAAAAAGTTACTATCCCGGGAAAGTCAGCTTCCAGAATGGCACTGTTAAGGGTTTCACAGACCCTCTACCCTGAAAAACAGCTGTAACTGATGAAAATTATTTTTAAAAAACTAAAGTCTCTGAAAATTGTCCTAAGGGCATTCAGCATATGGAGAGACATTTATGCAAGAATATGTACTAAACCTCAGAAAGGATAGTGAGAGTCTGTGACATTTGAACCACAACCTGCTCCTCCCTCCCTACCCTTCCCCAGTCAGAGTGATGATAGGTCTGTTCCGCAGGTGCTGCCAAGGACACCAGGCTCCCTTTCTCCCTGGCTCCCAGTCTAGGGCTGTGGTTGCAAGAGGCAGGCTTCCAGCGTTTCTCATTCCCCCCTTTCAGCACTATGTTATGGAAACTATTCTAGGCAAGAGCAGATGAGAGGCCTGGGGCTCCCTTCCTCTGCCCAGCCCCCACTCAGAGAGAGAAAGTTCTACTTCATGCATGGCAGGTCAAGAATACTGGACCCTTGCTCCAGCTTGCTTGTGGGGTCGGGGTTCCACACCTGGAGGGGAAAGCCAAGAAAACCAGAGGCTCCTACCCCTGCCACCACTGGTGGAGCAGTGACACAGGTGTTCTGCCCCCGGGAAGAGATGTGCAGTAAGAACAGAGTAAGAATGGAACTGACTTTATTTGGTACATAGCATGGGAAAGTTCAAGCCTGTGAGCACTGTTGAAAACAATGGAGACTTCGGTGGTAAACGATCCAAAGGAGGCTGGTATCTTCATGAGAGCAACATGCTAAACCATAGGCCAGCTACTGGTCTAACAGAGAGAACCAGGGAAAGAGACAGCTAACAAGAGCCTTCTTGGGGTCAGAACAAGCCTCAAAGACAGGCCTCAAGACTACCCATGGCAAGGGACCCAAATTTAATTGGGTCATATTGCAGTGCAATTTATGCTCCAGAATATTATCAAAAATAATAGCACAGTCAGCCTGAGTAACAGCTCAGGAGAGAAATAGCTGAGTGTGATACCAACAGAAGCAGACAGCTTAACAGATTTCAGGGAAAAGGACACTTAAGAGAGCCCTGCTAAAAACCACCATCACCCCAGGCTGACTACCCATGGCCAAGGCTGCACCCTCTGAGTCGCAACATCAGAGTCTGCACACTGTGGGGGAAATAGACTTCCCTAAAATAGTCCAGACAAGTCACAAACCAGCAACCAAAAAGACCTGGAGGGGATGGGATCAGTATCCAGAATTGCTACAACATTACTATCTAAATCACCAATACTCAACAAAAAATTGAGACATGTAAAGAAACAGCAAAGTGTGGCCCTTACGCAAGAAAATAACAAGCAACAGAAATCACCTTTGAGAAGTCCTAGATGTCATACTTGAAATAGACTTTAAAGCAAGTATATAAATGCATTTAAAGAATCGAAGGAAACCAAATTAAAGCAGTAAAAGAAGATATTATGATTATAGCCCATCAAAGAGGGAATATCATAAATAGATAGAAATTTTTAAAAAGAGCCAAATGAGAATTCTGGAGTTGAAAAGTAAATAACCAAAATGAGAAATTTCACTAGAGCTGTTCAGCAGCATGTTTGAGTGAACAGCGGCTATGCAGTGAAATGTGGGACATGGAAACACCAGAAGGAGAGGAAAGAATGGAAAAAAATACTTGAAGAAATAATGGCTGAAAACCTCCCAATCTCCAACATTAATTGACACATCCTAAAACTCAGGGACCTCCAGATAACATAAACAAAAGAGAGCTACCCTCAGACACATCATAGTAAAAATTTTGAAAGCCAAAGATTTAGGGAATCTTGAAAGTAATGTCTTGAAAGGCAGAGATTATCAGAGTCAATTAAAAAATAAATAAATAAAACAAGATCCAAATATATGCTGTCTACATGCCACACACTTTAAATTCAAAGATACAGGTAGGTTGACAGCAAAAGGATGGAAAAAGATAAACCTGAACTGGTTAGTTTAGGAGTTCCCTCTCTGACTGCTGCAGAGATGGCTCAGCCTTGGGCATACACAAGGTCTTCCAGACTGCCAGAGGTGAATGGGATTTCTTTTTAAGGCTGGCTTCCTAGAAGTCACCCTAGGTCAGAGTGTACTTCGTTGTTCACTCGGTGTGCCTGCCTCTCCCAGAATGAAACTAACCCCAGACTGGGAGGTAAGGGGAGAGGGCATCTCCCATCTTGGCCACACCTGCCTGGAGTAGAGCACTGGGGTAGAGCTTCCATAACACGTGGTTGGTCGGGTGGGATAAGGGAGCAGGTTGTGGTTCAAGTGCCACAGACTCTTGCTAGTCTTACTAAGAATTAGTAGATTTTCTTGAATAAATGTTTCTCCATGTGCCAGATGCCCTTAGGACAATTTCCAGAGTCTTTCTTTACTGTGCTACTCTGGAAGTCCATCTTTCATTTTTAATTTTGATATGTATTAAGACATATTTTGGAGTTTAACTTCTCTTTCATATAGAATGGAAAAAATACTTTTATTACCTAATGTTTAGAATTCTTTCATTTTACACTTGATTTTGTTTCATAAAATTGAGATAAGAAACAAAGTTTCAGGATTTTACCATGTAAAAAGTTGGGGTTGCCTTAGTATTTTAATAAACGAAAATCCAAATTGGATATAATTATCATGACATTTTTCTCTTATATAATCTTGAATTTCAATGACTATGGTGATAAATCTTGGGAAAACTATCTTGATTCAAATTTGGAGAATTATCAATTTAACTTTTATTATAACATCTCTGCTTCTTATGTATTTTGTCTATTAAATAAATACTAAGTAAATCAGTGACTTACTAAATGATTTATCATATACGTGAAACTAAAAATAATAATGATTTTAAAACTCTGTAAGGATTATAATGGTTCTCAGCTGAGTGAACAAGGCATGACCACATTCATCTCAGCCATAGAGCAAAAGGGTTAGACTGCAGATTCTGAAGAGACTTGTCCAGTTCTTTTTCTGGCTGTGTGACTTTTGCTGAGGTACCTATCTCAGGCTTTCAAATGAACATAATAGTATGTCCTATATCATTTGGAAGAGCATGAGGGTTAATAAATTAATGCACTTAACAGTTCCTGGCATATGGTAGGTATTGAAAAATTGTTACTACTTTCATGTACATTAACCACTCCTGAGCATGAACTTACAGGGCATTAGTCCATTTTAAAGATGAAGCAAAATGTGTCTAGCTTTTATTTGTTTATTAATAAATTAAAACAAATTACCTCCAATGTTGTAAACACTTGAAATACCTTGCAAAACTCCTGATTCTGATTCTGAACTTACTGCTACAAATGGGTAATAAGATACAAGCTATACCCTTGTTATTGGAGTATATTTTTTTTAGCAGTTTCTCAGCCTCACTTGTATCAGTTTTATTGAAACAATATATCTTATTAACCTTTCAAGATTAGCTATACAAAGAGGCTGCCTATGAGAGAACTGAGTTTTCTTCCATCAGGATTGTCTAAGCAAAATTAAAAACAAACAAACAAAAAACCCTTTCTAGAATGAAGGCTCCATGAGCACCTGAACCTTGCTCCCTTATTTTCTACAGAATATCTAGCTCCCAGAACAGTGCCTGGGATATATGACACTTTCAGTGTAGATATATGTGGACCTATGAATGGATTTTGAGTTAACAAGCTGTCCCCAGGCAGTGCTATCATCACATGCTTGGGTAGATGTGCCTGGGCCTCAGCTGGAGTCTGGGCCAGTTTGAGAGATGTACTGAGAAGAGTGGGTGTGAGGAAAGAGAAGGACTAAAATGTAGCAAACCTCCCTCCAGGGTTTAGGGGAGATGAGAAGGAAAAGAGAGGGCACGAAAGAGAGAAGCAAAAATTTAAGGCAACCAAGATAACGACACCTTTTGAAAATCAAGGAAGGTCTTGAAAATCAAGGAGGTCTTTTGTAAATCACGGAAGGACTAATCAGTAATGACAAATGTAGAGTTGAAAGTGATGAAAATGAGAAAGTAACACTAAATTTCATGATTAGGAGGCTGGAGTAATCTCGGTGGAGCACTGGCTGTAGAAGCAGACTGTAGTGGGAGAAGGAATGAGAGTGTGGGGAGAAAGTGGAAGCAGTAGATACAGGTTGGGTTTTCAAGATGTTTGGTCTCGATACTAATAGACCCTGCAGAACTTAGAGAAATAACTGCATTTAGATAAGTTGTGTGTTTGTATTCTTAGCTTTGGGGAGATACAAGCATATTTAAAGATCTAGAGGAAGGAATCTCACCTCCCTCTCCCACTCAAAAAAAAAAAAAAAAACCACAGGAATACATGATATGTAGGAGAAAAAGATATAAATGACATTTTGCATTCTAAGGATAGGTAAGAGAGAGAACCTAGAGCTTAGGTGGGGCCGAAGGAGGGCCCTGTCACTCAGGAGACCAGAAGTAAAAAGGAGAAGCTCCTGGGGAAAGTAAATGTCAGGGGGCTCTTCTGCCCTAGAACCTAACAGCCAGACACTGAAAAGCCCAAACCAGAATTGAAGATACAGGTAACTTTCTGCTTTAATGAGGCCAGAGAACTTGAAGTCAGGGCAAAAGCCCAGTCTGCCTTAAAGGAAAAGATGTCCTTTAGGTTTAGAAGGAGCATTCCAAAATAAGTTCACCCAAGGAGCATCAAAAGAGGCCAAGGGGGCTTCCCTGGTGGCACAGTGTTTGAGAGTCCACCTGCCGATGCAGGGGACATGGGTTCGTGCCCCGGTCTGGGAAGATCCCACATGCCGCAGAGCGGCTGGGCCCGTGAGCCATGGCCGCTGGGTCTGCGTGTCTGGAGCCTGTGCTCTGCAATGGGAGAGGCCACAACGGTGAGAGGCCCGCGTACCGCAAAAAAAAAAAAAAAAAAAAAAGAGGCCAAGGATAAGACCCTTCTTAACTCCCACTGCAATAGTGAACAATTTATACAATGGAAAACTCTTACAACAGGAAAGAAAAATATATGGTGAAATAGATGATAGGATACCACAACCAAAAAATTGTTTTCATATTACAATATCATTATAAAATATTGATATCTAATATATAAGAAAATGAGTGATAGATGTTGATATTTTATTTTATCTTTAAACTTAACTTCAGTTTAATTACATGATATGCCTTTATGTTTCCTTTTTCTTTAAGCTACTAAAAGTAAATGGCTCCAGGAACATCCAGAAAGTGCATATAACCTTGTGAATTCCCCACACTTAAAACCTGCCTGGGTCTTAGACAGAGCACTTTGGCATTTATCCTGTGACGTTGCAGAAGGGAAATACAAAGAAAGAGGAGTAGCTGCTTTGATTGAAAATGATCATCAAATGAATGTCAGTATGTATAGAGGAATACCACACTAAAACAATAGCAGAATTTCTAAAGTGTAAAGTAAATGTGTGGTTGAAAATCATTTAGAACCTGTCTTTTAATATGCTAAATAATGTTTAGTAAAAAGATTTTAAATGTGTATATTTTAACTATTGATATTTTCCAGTGCATTCGAAAAATAATTTGGGAGGATATTTTCCCAAAGATCCATCTCTGGGAATTTTTCCAAGTGGATGTTGACAAAGCAGTTGAGCAATTTAGAGGACTTCTTACACAAGGTACAGGATATACACTAGAATGTTTCTATCGATTTTAAGAAATCTAGTATTGCTCTTGAAGCGATAACTCTTCTCTTGGTTAACACATTATTAAATCTGTTATTATTATATGATATTTGTATTGTTTTTGATGCTCTAAAACTATGATTCTGGAAGCTATCTTAGAGTTAGCAGAGATATCTAAAGGGCATGTCATAATACATACTTATTTCCCTCGGGGACTGTTTCTTACACTGATTCCTTAGCACAATGCTCAGAATACCGTAGAGCTCAATATGTATTTGTTAAATGCATGAATGGCAGGTAAGTAGAGCAGAGTATTTCAGCGGCCAAAGACTCAAAACAGTCTTTGAAACTGAGAGATGTATGTCCTCTGTTGGCTAACATAGGAATCTCAACTGAGGTAGAGGGGCTTCTAGCTGATGGCGCCTACCATTAAGGCTACCTAACCACTAGTGAGACTGACTCAGGTACTAGCCAGTAGCAAAGATAAAGAAACAGATCTCCCTGACAAAGTAGTATAGAAAAAAACATGCTGAAAGAGAAATTAGGGTTTTTTGGAGGCAAATTAGAAAAATTATAAAGAATGTATCTTCAATTAGTATAGGACAGCCTAACAGCAAGGATCTTTGATGGCTAGAAATCCTCTTCCTCATCCAGAAACTAGAGCTTGCATAGGGCCCAGAAATACTGCCTTCAAAGTAGAAATCAGTATGACCTGAGGCCCAGGAAGCTTAGGGTCAGATTTACTCTCTCAACTTTCACAATTGTGTAACATCTTAATACATGAATTTTTTATATTAACTTTCCTTCATGTTTTATTTTACTGAAGATCTCCCCTTCCCTCTGATGTTTATAAGCTGTATTATTTATTTGCAATAATGTGCAAAAATATAATAAATGGAATGTGTGAGTTCCTCTCCCCCAAAACCTACTTACTAGAAGGAACTATCAATTAATAGTTTCTTGTGTTTCTTTTCAGACTCTTTTTGAAAGAAATTCCAATTTTATCTAATTATATATATATAAATTATATTCGTAAGTTTTATATTTATATCTATTTTATACACACACAAATAAAACTATAGCATATGGATTGTTTAACAACTTGTTATTTTAGTTGACAGCATGATCTTATTACAGCTAATTATTTCTTTTAACCTCTAGATAGAATACACTGTTTTAAAGTACTTGAATTTCTTTAGCCTTTTAGATAGATTATTTGCAGTTCATTTCTCATTCATTCAATACGTATTTATTGAATCAACTGTTATGTGAAAGACACTCTTCCAGGCGTGGGGATTCAGTGGTGAACATAGTAGCAAGCCCTTGCCCTAGGAGAATTTATATTCTTATAAGCAGTACTATAGAAAATATATCCTTGTACATGTTATCTTTACTTGCTATGTGAGTAAATCTGTAGGACAAATTGTTAGACATAGAATTCATGGGTCAAAGGGTATACAGATTTCATGATAAATTTATGATAGATATTGTCAAATTGCTTTTCAACACAAGTTGTACCAGTTTACATTATCACTAACTATACCATCACCAATGTTAGATACCATTAATCTTTATAATCTTTGTCAATAAGGGAAAATATTCATTATTTTAATTTACATTTCTTTGCCTATTAGTGAAATATCTTTTCACATGTTAATTAGCCATTTATAGTTCTTCCATTAATTCCCTATTAATGTTCTTTCCCTATTTTTCTACTGGGTTGTTTGTCTTTTTCATATTGACTTATTATTCTTTGTGATTCCTTATTATAGTGGCCTCAAATATATCCTCCTAGTATGCTGTTGATCTTTTAACTCTTGTTTATGGTAGTTTTTCCCCCAGTGTAACCAAATTTGTTAATTTTTTCTTTTATGGCTTCTGATTTCACATTGTGCCTAGACCTTCAAACAGCAATCTATGTTTTCTTCTGATAATCTTATTTATATTTTACTTTTAAATATTTAGTATACCTGGAATTTATATAAAGAAGATATTTAACTTTATTATTATTTTTAAAAATGATATTGAGTTGATAATCCATCCTTTTATACTGATTTGGGGTACCACCATGATACTTCATAATGTATAATCATACACTAAATACACATGGACCTGTTAGCTGTGCTATTCCAGTGATCTGTCTTTTAGTCTACCAGTACTAAAGACTTTTATAATGTACACTGATTGTGTAGCTTTTTCTCTTTTTTAAACACTTCTGGAATTTTTCATGTATGTTACTCATCTGGATTAACCTCAGAAAATACATATTAAAATCTATTTAATTTTTATCTTAGTTTGTTTGGGCCTTTATAAGCCATTGCAAAATCTTTTTAGAATAAGCTAGGTATTAATTAATATAAAATCAAACCCAGTGGAGGCAATCCTGTACCAATACCTGATTTATTAGGAACAAGTTCCAGAAGAAGAGTGAAAATTCCCCCCATAAAAGGTTTATTTACTTTTTTCATTTTTTATTATTATGTAAGAATATGCTTGTTGATGAAAAGGAAAACAGTATGAAAACAAACCTGTGTGCTTCTTTCAGAGAAAGTTAGGTTGTTAATATGACTTACTTTTTAGAATAGAAAGCAATCTTTGAGGAAAAAAAAGTCCTAATGTTAATGTATTTGGTAGCACCTGTGAAGAAAATTTGTACCATCAACATCCTTAATGCCCTAAAGAATATATAGAATAACTGAATGCCAACTGAGGTAGAAAGATGGGACTGAGGTTGAGCTGGTAGGAACTGCTGTGTTTTTCTTTTATAGTGTTTTTGGGGTTTTTTTCCTCAGTCAGTCTCTCTCTCTCTCTCTCTCTCTTTCTCTCTCTCTCTCTCTCTCTCTCTGTCTTTCCTTCCGTGTGTGTGTGTGTGTGTGTGTGTGTGTGTGTGTGTGTGTGTGTTAGATGGTGTGCAGGAGGATGGACAGGGAGGTGGGAAGGATGCTTATGAAATAAACATATATTTTATTTTCCAAGAAAAAACTATAAACTAAAAATTTGAAATCAGTAACAGTTATAATCTCCTTATGCATAGCTGCATTTAAGATATAATATTTTCTTTCTTTCAGGAAATAGGAAAACAACAAAGCCTGATCCAAAACAACACCTTAAGATTATTCAGGATCCTGAATACAGACGACTTGGCTGTACTGTAGATATGAACGTTGCACTAGCAACTTTCATACCACATGAGTATGTTTTATATTTTACTACATATTAAAGAGTACTATTACTTGTAAACCTTTATGGATAGTATTATTTTCATGCTATTGTTAAAAGCCTGAATATAAAATGAAAAAAAGTAATTCACCATAATTCTACTACTTCAAACGCATGACATTTCCCCTCTTGTCTGTGTGCTGGTCCATGTTCCTATACATAAATGTAAAAATGTATACAGTTGGAAAACTTCTTTAGCCATAATTAAGATCCTGATGAATATATTTAAAGTTTCTATGACCATTATTAGAAAATTTTTAAATGTAGAATTTGTAAAACCATTAAATAATGTTTGTATTGCTTTATCTGTTTCAAGTAATGGGCCAGCCGCAATTAACGAATGCTGCAGTTGGTTCCGGAAGAGAATTGAGGAATTAAATTCAGAGAAGCATCAACTCGTGAACTATCATCAGGAACAGGTTTTACCTACTTCTTTTGAACTGCTGTTTTTCTTTGAGTGTTAATACTGTTTCTTGTTGTTGTCGTTGATGTAATATAATTTCATGTTTTCTAGGCAGTTAATTGCCTTTTGGGAAATGTGTTTTATGAACGACTGGCTGGCCATGGTCCTAAACTAGGACCTGTCACTAGAAAACATCCTTTGGTTACCAGGTATTCCATTTTTGTTTTCTTCTCATTAAAGGTTAAAAATTGAAAATTGTATTAAACTCTTCAAATTAACCTAAATGTTTCCTTTAATGTGTGACTCAGTACATTTCTTAAATTGAAATAGAAGTTTTGATCTGGTAACTAAGCTTAATATTAATTAATTTTGTTAGGCACATCTTTAGTTAGAGAAACTATCATTATTATGAACCAATTTATAATCATTTACATTCATGTTTCTGGAGGACTGCATACTTACTAATAAATTCAACGTTAATCAAATTAAGCAAGCATTTAGTTCCTTATACTTTAAGTAATATACAACATAGATTAGGCAACTGAAGTGTAGTAAAAACCTTTGCAAAATAATGTCAATTCCTCAGTGATTTTCTTAGTAATTTTATGAGATTTTTAAAGTTATTATTTAGAATGTTAATCAGATATGCTATTTCTCAAATCCTATTAGGTTTACTCAAAATGTCTACTGACAATTTTTTTTACCTATATTGCAGTTTATTTCCCATAAATGGTGTCAAACTAATCTTTTCTATTCTATTCACTAGGGAAGAAGTTTAATTTTAATAGTGCTAATTCACATTCTCTCCAAGGAGTTTCTCTGTATGGATTTCATACTTGATTGTATCTCCCTAGATATTTTACTTTCCCTTTTGAAGAAATGCCCCTCTCCACAGAAGAATCTATGATTCATGTCCCAAATAAAGCTTGTTTTCTGATGGCACATAATGGATGGGTAATGGGAGATGATCCCCTTCGAAACTTTGCTGAACCAGGTATATCATTTTTGTTAACTTCTCTATGGATAGGGAAATAAAAGTTCACGGCAAGCTCAAAATATAAATTGTTTATTGATTTTTCCCCCACTATGCTAGTGTTTTTAAAACTATTTCATTACAGATGCCAGAGGTGCATACAGTTTGAGAGAGAAGAGAAGGGATTGACAGGATGGGATTCACCTTCTTCTTTTCCCTCCATTCCCTTTCTACCCCTTATCTCCTCAAACAGAATAGCTTTTATATATCTATTTTATATTGTGGTTCTGCCTAAGAGTTTATTTGGGCAACAATTTATTGCGTTTTTAAAAGACATTTGAAACCTCTATTATTACAACTATTTACCATAAGAGATATTTTCACTCATTAGCCAGAGGAGTATTTAAGGTATTTGAATGGCAGTTAAACTAGAAACCAGTTGTTTTTAGATTCCCTCTCACTTAATACTAGCATCTTATTTTTCTACAGCTATTTCATTGCCAGGAAGAATTTTGCAGGGGACCTATCAATATATTTATTTTTTAACATTTTAGAATTAGAAGCCTGTTTTAATGACATTAAATTTAATTCAGAAATCTCATTTTTTAAAAAAAAAAAAGAGTGTAGCTTTGGATTTAAGTACCTCTGCCCTCTCCTTTCTAACCATTCTAAATGAAAAAAGACATTCTGCTCTACACCGTGGATTTAATGTAACCTATTGCCAAAAATTGGTAGCAAGGTGGAGATGGAGCTTTAAATGTTTTTGGTAGAACTGTAGCTTTAAAGGCCTACTATTATTGTTTTCCTTCAAGAAGTAACTTAAATTTTTGCCATTAAGCACACATTTTTAGAAGAGACAATAAGGTACAATTTTAGCAAAATAGATATGAGATCCAAATTACTATTAACTTTAAAAAATTTTATCCCATGCTATTTTAGATGTAATTTTAACCTATATATGGTTTGTGTTAGAAATAGTAAATGTGTTTTAAAAACAAGTTTTTCCTTGAAGTAAATGTTTTCATTTTGTTTCTCAAACCATTGAAAGCAAGCTCCTTTCTTAACAGGTTCAGATGTTTATCTAAGGAGAGAACTTATTTGCTGGGGAGACAGTGTTAAATTACGCTATGGGAAAAAACCAGAGGACTGTCCTTATCTCTGGGCACACATGAAAAAATACACTGAAATAACTGCGACTTATTTCCAGGGAGTCCGTCTTGATAACTGTCACTCAACACCTCTTCATGTAGCCGAGGTACAGAAAAACAATTCATCTACGTTAAGAAAAGAAATTCAGTATTCTCTCCTAGCTTTCCTTAAATAGAGTATACAAATATATGTTTCCTTTTGCTAGTTGGATACCAACATTGATTTGGTGGTAGTATTTAACACTTGCATAATTTGCATAGTTCTGACAATTTTTTGATGCAGCTGTTATGGAGTACTGGGCTATAAAATGTTTGAGTTAATATTTTTATTTTAAGTTAGGGAAGTACATTATATTGTCTCTGATAATACACACACAACCATATTGCTGTATATATATTATTAAAATATTCATATTTTAATATTAAAACAGAATTAATCTTATTAATATTTTAATATATAAGTATTAATTTGTCTTATTCTTGTTATTTTTAGGTTGCTTTCAATACATTAGTAGCCACTGTGAAGTTGAATAGCTTATTTCATATTATAATGATTATTTAAACCCTAACATTACAGCATATTGAAACTATTTTAGCCTCATTGATTCAATTTTTATTAATTGTTTATAAAAATGTAAATGTAAACATAAAAGTTTTCTATTCCTCTTTGGGTTTTTTTACAGTAACTTAAGCAATGCCAACACTTACAGCATTATCTTTTACCTTTTGCAGCTTTGTAAACACTTCAAATTTTCATTCTGTTTATAAGATCTTTGATAGTTTTCTAGTCACAAGTTAGTGTTCTTTGGAAATGTGTGCTTATCTGAAAAACATCTATTTCTATACTTTTAAAGCAGTATTATGATGTATATGTTTCAAGTCCTGTGATGAAAAACTGATTTGATTTGGAAGAATTTAATGAACATTAGTTAAGGTGGTAGACGTTTTTTAGCTTCAAAAAATGGCAGAGGATTTTTTGTGTGTGCCTTTATAGCAACATCAAAAAAAAATACACTTTTAAGATTGTTATAACATTATGGCAAAAGTTAGAATATTAAAATTTAATTTGCTTAATTTTAAGTTACATAATCCTCTAGGATCTTACTTGATAGAATTTCAAGTATTTTATTAGTCTTTGTGTAAATGTTATGTTAAAAAAAAACTTTTTGGAACTGATCTGATTTCTGATTAAGAGTTTTGGGGGGAAAAAAAAAAAGAGTTTTGGGGAATTCCCTGGTGGTCCAGTAGTTAGGACTCAGTGGTTTCACTGCAATGGCCCCAGTTCAGTCCCTGGTCAGGGAACTAAGATACTGCAAGCTGCAAAGCATGGCCAAAAAAAAAAAGTTTACTATCATCTGTAGGAAAAACTGGCTTCAGTCTGGTCAGACCTAATCTTTGCAATAGCTAAATGATTCACCAGTAGGGAATTTATCATGAATAGCTTAGTCAAGTGCCTGGAAATTAATGGTCTGATTAGAGGTATTAAAAACAAACATAAAACGGGGGGAAATCCTAGCAGAACTGCAGTGTTATGGTTTACATTTTTTAATGTGACACTAACATTTTTCTTCTTTCTTTTTTCCTCCCCCTTGTGTCCCTATATCTGCAAAATCTAATCTTCCTTTTTAACTGTTATATTGTCTTTATAAATTCTCTTGTTTCCTGTGTGTATTGGTCTGTTTTATGTTTTCTTACATATGCACAATTACTTTATTTGGAAATTCATCTTTTGTCTTGCTACATGATATTTTCCTTTGTCAAATCCATGCCTAATCTTGCCTCCTCTCCTTCCCCTGCACCATCTTGCTTTTCTCTTTCTGTTACATTTGTAACTGTGCTTTTTGCAGTACATGTTGGATGCTGCTAGGAAATTGCAACCCAATTTATATGTAGTAGCTGAACTGTTCACAGGAAGTGAAGACCTGGACAATATCTTTGTTACTAGACTGGGCATTAGTTCCTTAATAAGAGGTAGGCTTATTGAAAGTGTTTCTCCCATCTAAAGCTTTAGTTTTTGTTTAAGTAGATTAAAAGGCATTTAATAGCTTTATATACAGCATTTAATAATGTTCAACATAGTTACTGTTCTTTTAAATATTCTACTCAGAATTTCCTAGTATAACTTAGTCTGTTTTCATCAGTAAAAATTTCCACTTTGGGGTAAAATATCTCACTTTAACTTGAAAGAGCAGTGGAATGAACTGATGATTCATGAACAAAACCATTTTTTTGGTTGTTGAAAATATACAAATCTGTTTTTCATCTCCTACCTGCCTGTGTGATATAATCTTTAGATTTTTCTTCATAGATTTTATATAACCAACATCCTAATAAACAACATATGTTCCCTTTTACCTGCATGAACCATTTCTCTGGTTAAGTTACAGAGAAGACTTTTTTGTCATTTAAACTAATGGACATTTGTTTAAATGTTTAAAGCTGTTTTATTTTTTATAATATTTATGTGGTCTTTTTTTGAAAATCAGTCATGATACGAAATCTAATCTCTTCTTGGACATTGATAATGAAGATTGTTAAAATATTCTGTAATGCCTTGCAGAGGCAATGAGTGCGTATGACAGTCATGAAGAGGGCAGATTAGTTTACCGATATGGAGGAGAACCTGTTGGATCCTTCGTTCAGCCCTGTTTGAGGCCTTTAATGCCAGCTATTGCACATGCCCTGTTTATGGATGTTACCCATGATAATGAGTGTCCTATTGTGGTAAGTATCTAACGTGTTTCTTGTATTTACTGATTTTGCTGAATGTTTTGATATTTAGTTCCCTGCTATTTAGTGGTAGTAATATCCACAAAACTTCAAAATAGTGCCTTAGTGATTGTGATACAAAGGTTTTTGAGCATTTTGTTATTTGTTATCTTATCAAATGTATTTATGCACTTATCCTTTTACTTCATTATGCTATAGGATGGCACTTTGCATTTGAAAGAAAATAAACTTTTGGGTTTTTGTTTGTTTGTTTTTTTATTGTTTTCTAGCATAGGTCAGCATATGATGCTCTCCCAAGTTCCACGATTGTTTCTATGGCATGTTGTGCTAGTGGAAGTACTAAGGGCTATGACGAATTAGTGCCTCATCAGGTTTGTTTGTGTTGTTTTTTAAAACTACAAGGCAAAAAACTTTGATCATTTTTACCAAAAGTTCTCATTGTAATTAAAACGTACACATGGCTAAGTTGTAATTTTGTTCAGATTTCAGTAGTTTCTGAAGAACGGTTTTACACTAAGTGGAATCCTGCAGCATCACCGTCCAATTTCGGTGAAGTTAATTTCCAAAGTGGCATCATTGCAGCCAGGTGTGCCATCAATAAACTTCACCAAGAGCTTGGAGCCAAGGGTTTTATTCAGGCAAGAAACTAAATTTTCTAGGTTTCTTTCTTAAGGTTCAATTTTAGAGTCTTCCCAATTTGAGCACTAATGTGTTTTCTCTTTGTTTCTCAGGTGTATGTGGATCAAGTTGATGAAGACATAGTGGCAGTAACAAGACACTCACCTAGTATCCATCAATCAGTTGTATCTGTGTCTAGAACTGCTTTCAGGAATCCCAAGACTTCATTTTACAGGAAGGAAGTGCCTCAAATGTGCATCCCTGGTAATGGGATCTAAAAAGTGTTATTGTGATTATATTGTTAAATTGTTGATAATAATAATAATAAATATTATTAAATTGTTACATATCGTATATATTGTAACAGTGCAAGTGTAGACGTAGTTGAGAAAAAGCATTAGAAATTTTTGATAGCTTATATTTTTACTACATGGAACAAAACCTGAAAATACTCTCAAATGTTAACATTTTTTGAGTTGTGAAGTGATTTTGTTTTCATCCTAATACATTCCCTTATCTCCTAATTTGTATAAAATGAACATGTAATTCTTCTATACCCAGGAAAATATATATGTATGTTCATGTGTTTGTATATATGTATATACATATATTCATATGTGTGTCCAAGTGTTTTTATGTATGTGTATACACATATTTACATATATAAACCAAAATGGAAAATAGTTTAATTTTTAAGGCTCTTTATAATCCATCCTCACCTACCTTCCTGGCCCTGTGTCACTCCACTATTTCAACCAAATAGATATTTTCACTGTTCCCCAAGTAGTCTTACTTACACTTATTTATGAATTCTTTACATCTTTCAAGGACTAAAGTTTCACCTCCTTTGAGAATCTTTCTCTAAGTATTCAGTGAACTCTCTCTCCTCTGAACATAAAGTAATTATATTCTCTCTATATCACTCTGACACTTAGTTATAAAATACATCCTTGAGATATATCCTTAGTATTGCTTGATTTTTTTCTAGACGTGTATTTCATTTCCTTCCTTATTATTATATATAATATATTATGGCATAACATGCTCCTGTGCATACAGCAGCTGTCCAAGTCTGTTGATTAATTGAGTGAATGAAGATTCTCATAAAAATCATCATATTCTATATTGGTTGCTAGTTGCTAAATATTCATAACTCCCATTTTTAGAAATTATCAACTTGAATAGTTTCAGAGTCAAATGTTTATTACTTTTTTTGACTAGTCACATGTTTATATTCAGTAATCTTATTTGGTTGTTGCTAATATACATACATAGTTTTACATGGCTGCACTCAGTGTATACAGTAGTTTCTCAGGGGTTTTTTTTTTTTTTGTCAGTGATCATCCTTAAAACATTTTCCACTTTATCAGTCCACAAAATTGTGATTTTCATTATGTTAAATATTTCATATTTTATTATGTTAGTATTCCATTTTTAATATTTTGGGGTATGTTTAGCAGTGTTCTTTAAGATTTGAATATACACTAGGAATAATTCTTTTTCTTTTGAACAATTTTCTTAGTATATATTTCCAGAAGTAGATTTCTGGATCAAAAAGTCTTTCATTGTCAGATTAATGGTTCAAATTATTTAAATAATTTAAATAATAATGTTGCAGTTTTATATATCCTTTGGTCCAGCAATTCTATTCCCAGGTATATATCTGAGAAACTCTTCTGCATTTCCATTAGGAAATATGCACAGAAATATTTATTGTAACATTATTTATAGTAGAGAAAAACAATAACAATGTTAATAAAATGAATGCATTTTGGTATATTCATACAGTGGAATACTATTTGGCATTTGAAATAAATGAGGTAGAGCTAATTTATATTAGCTGAACAAACCTAAAAAATACAGTGTTGTCCAATAGAAAGGAAGTTGCAGAAATGTATATATAACTTGAATCACTTAAATAAACTTGGACATATGGAGAATAGTATATATTTGCTTAGGGAAACATACATATGTAGCAAAAATGCACAGGATCAATGAACTCCAACCTTCAGGTAGTGGTTGCCTCTGAAGGGGGAGAAAGGGTACACAGGGACATCAGTTGGATTTGGAATGTTTTCTTAAGTGAGGTAAAGAGATCTGGGTGTTTTAAATTTTTCCCTATTTTTTCTGTCTTTGAAATATTCCATTTTTTAAATGTAAGCCTTTCAAGTGATCTACTTTCTCTCCACTCAATATTAGGAAGGTTGTATATTGTTCCCCAGAGCTAAGCCATTATTACTTGATGAGATCTTTTTTCAAATAAAGCTTTGTTAATTAAGTTGTGATTTTTTTTTAAAGCATTGTGTAAAAGCTGCATCTTGGGTAGAATTATCTACTTTCAGACTGGTTTTTTTTTTTAATTAACTGATATTTCATATTCAACTTTAAGTTAAGTGATTTAAAACCTCTTTACCAATTCTTAATTTCAGATGGTTTAATATGAAGTTTTGCTAAAGTTTTTATATATTCCTAGGCAAAATTGAAGAAGTAGTTCTTGAAGCTAGAACTGTTGAGAGAAATACGGAACCTTATAGGAAGGATGCTAATTCAATCAATGGAATGCCAAATATCACAGTAGAAATTAGAGAACATATTCAGGTATTTGGGACTCTCATCCCACTACTGTGTTTAACATTTTAAGGACATTAGAATTATTTATTGAACAGTTTTATATAATTTTTTTCAAGCTTAATGAAAGTAAAATTGTTAAACAAGCTGGAATTACCACAAAAGGACCCAATGAATATATTCAAGAAATAGAGTTTGAAAATTTGTCTCCTGGAAGTGTTATTATATTCAGGTATGTTAATTAGAGTTCAAACTGTTAACTTGACTTATATTTAAAGTGTTTTACATATCCTGTTAATTTTGAATAAATTACTCCTAAAAATTAACTATATTTTAATTAATGTTTTCAGAGTTAGTCTTGATCCACATGCACAAGCTGCTGTTGGAATTCTTCGAAATCATCTGACACAATTCAGTCCTCATTTTAAATCTGGGAGTCTTGCTGTTGACAACACAGATCCTATATTAAAAATTCCTTTTGCTTCGTAAGTATGCCTTATTTTATGGAGATTTGCACTTTAATAACTGATAAGTTACCGCAAGCCTGATTTAAGCAATTTTAAGAGTCCTGTATATCCTTGTTGCTTAAAGGATGGTCTAAGGACCAGGAGTATTTTCATCACTTAGTGTTAACATTTTGTCCTGTGGCTTGTGCCTGTGTATGCAAGCATGTGCTCTCACTCATACACTCCCAGATAGATAGATAGATAAACATGTATACATATATATGCTATACATATCTATCTATCTATCTATATACACGTCTCTGTATACATATACACACAGGTTTTCTGAACTATTTGAGACTAAGTTGCATACTTCATACTTCTTACCACTTCATTTATTTAATGTCAATGCATTATTCTAATATATGGCTATACCATAATTTATTTCATCAGTCTACATTTTTTGGACAGCTGAATTGCTCCCAATTATTCCCTATTATGTATGTCTTTGTACATTCATCTTTGCATAAATCCTTTGTTATTCCTTTACTAATCAGATTAGCCCTTGCTAGGTGGTACCATATAGTACTAAAGAGTATGGGTTTTGAAATTTAAGGCTGGGTTTAACTCCAGCTTCACCACTGTCAGTATGATCTTGAACAAATTATTTAGACTTTCTTCATCTCAGTTTCCTCATCTGGAAAATGGGGCTTATAATAGTTCCTACCTCTTAGATTTTGTAAGGATTAAATAGGATAATGCATATAAAGCACTTAACACAATTCATGGCACATAACGAATACTCAATATATGTTTGATATCATGAGTACTAGGATAATTTCCAGGGTTGGAATTTCTGAGTTAGACTGTCTGTATATATGAGACTTTTAATACTGCCAAATCTGCTCCAGAAAGATTATATTAATTAATATTTTCAGCTCTATGTAAAAGAGTCTAGTATCGCACATCCTTACTAATACTGAGTATATATTATTGTAATGTTTAACAGCATAGAGGATGCGACTAGACTGCTAGGGTTTGAGTCTAATTTCAGACTCTTAGCTGTAAGACGTAAGACCTTGGGCAAGTTACCTAAGATATAATTATAGTGACTCACAGAATAGTGTTTGACACAGAGTGAGTGATCAGTAAGTGTTAGCTATTAGTCAAATTGGTAAACATAAAATACTTTAAAATGATATCTCAATTTATTTTAAATTTTAAGCTAATTTTTTTGTTCATCAGCCATTTGTATTTATTTGGTGATATGTCATTTTACATATTAGCTCATTTTTCTGTTCCGTTCAATTGTTTTTGTTGTTTTTTAAGAGCTTTTATTAATAAGGGTATTAACTCTTAATTCAAACCATACTTAGTAGTTACATTCTAAAGAAAAATCTGTGATGAAGCAGTTTTGTGTTTCTATGGAAGGTTTATAAAATGCACATTCCTCATCAGAGCTACTTAGATTATTTTGGGACAAGATCAAGAAATCTACACTTTAATATGCTTTGCAGGTGATTCTTATGCAAGGAGTTCACTGACTACATCTTGAAAAATACTGCACTAGAATGGACTTGGTACTGAGGCTACTGATAGATTTGACTCACTCTTGATTCACAAATTGCCAAGGAACGGTTAGTCCCAGCTGGGAGGAGGGAGGCTAACAAAGACCGAGGGAACAAAGCACAGCTGACAGTTTTCTAAGCTCAGAGGATATGTATTCAGTTATATAAAATGAAATTATATAACTGAGTAGTTAGAAGTGCAAGAAAAGAAAGTAGGGTTTCAGCTGCATTCAGGTGTAGTCATTTACACAATCTCACTGCTAACTGGACAAAGGGAAACCAAGGCGATGATAGTTAAACACTTCCTTCTGCTCATTATCAAGAAACATCTTTATCTAAGAAAATCTGGTTTCTTAAACAACCAAGCTGAAGGGTAATGCAACCTTAGGAGCTGAAAGGAGAAGAGGAGAGGAATGTAGCAGTAGAGTAACACATGATTTCTAAGGTCGTTAACTGTGACTTTTGATTATCCTTTTATTGGTCCTTTGATAATTATTTTGAGTTTAAGATAATTAGCATAAAAAGTTCTTATTGCCCCACATAGGAGAATATAAAGAAGAGGAAAAACTAAGTCTGAACTAGAAAGATTAAAAACAAATTTATAAGATAAAGGATATAGCAACCAAAAGATTTTTCCAGTATACTTCTAATTAATAAAATTTAGCACTTGATTATTTCTTTGGCTTGGGAGAAATGTTACTTCTAATTGAGTTTTTAGCATGTTTATCCTCTAATTATTATTTATAAATGTATATTGTTTACAATGTATAGTATAATGCTGAGTTCCTAAAACATACATTGCTAAAACATTTTTTGTTATGATTCATATTTTCTTTATTTTTATTGAGAGCAAGTGAAATTTCAGTATGTTTAACCAGTTTTCTTTATTTTCCAACTTTTAGTATTGCCTCTAAATTAACTTTGGCTGAGCTAAATCAGGTACTTTACCGATGTGAATCAGAAGAACAAGAAGATGGTGGAGGGTGTTATAACATACCAAACTGGTCATCTCTTAAATATGCAGGTCTTCAAGGTAAGCAAGTATAAGGATAGTGAAACTTTTCGGGGTTTTTTGTTTTTGTTTTTGTATTTAAGGGTCATATGGTGTCTTCCTTATAGGAATGAGTATGGGCTCAGAGTTCAACTGCTTTGGCAGTTGAAATTATGGCTCTGCCACCTACTCATTGACCTCTGGCAAGTAACTTAAATTCTCTGTGCCCCAACTTCTGCCTCCATAAAATGTGAATAATATTGTCTGATTCATAGACTTTTATGAGGGTTAAATGAGTTCATTCGTTTGGGCTCCAAATGGGACTAGGTTGTAAATATATTCATCTTCCTTTTTTGTCTAATTGGAAATATTTTTTTGTTGCATATTTGTTTTAACCTACAAAGAGAACTTTCAGTTAAATATTATGCAGTTAGAGTAGTTGTAAAGTGGGATACAGGAACTAAATATTTAACTATCAGTTTAATTCATTTGGCTGGTAATATTTTCTTAGATTTTTATCTAGGAAATTTGGTTTCTCACACATGTGTTCCTGGTTCATATAGTTTCCCACTTACCAAACCTCCTTTTCAACTCCTTATTTCTCTGTCCATCTAACCCATCTTTAAGGGCCAATTCAATTCTTAACATCTTCCACAAATCTTTCCTTAACTATTGCTTTCACAGTAATTTCTTTGTCCTCCAGACACCCATTGCATTTATCTATTATGTCTCTTATTAGCCCTTGGAATTTACTGCCTTATTTTAATAATAAATATAATTTTTGTATGAATCTTTATTATGGTGGTCAAGAAATAGGCTTTAGAACCACACTTTGTGGGTTGCACTGACTAGCTGTATAACTATATGGTAAACTCTCTGTGGCTCAGTTTTCTCATCTGTAAAATGAAGATAAAAACAGAATCTGGGCTTCCCTGGTGGCGCAGTGGTTGGGAGTCTGCCTGCCGATGCAGGGGACACGGGTTCGTGCCCTGGTCTGGGAGGATCCCACATGCCGCGGAGCGGCTGGGCCCGTGGGTCATGGCCACTGAGCCTCCGCGTCCGGAGCTTGTGCTCTGCAGCGGGAGAGGCCACATCAGTGAGAGGCCCACGTACAGCAAAAAAAAAAAAAAAAAAAAAACAGAATCTACCACAAGGGGTTACTGTTAGAATTAAATGAATTAATACATGTAAAGTACTTAGACAATGCTTATAGTTCATAGTAAGTATTCAGTGAAATTAGCTTTAAAACTCCACTACGTAGACTGTACCTTGAGAAAGAACAATGTTTGCCTTTTGGGGGATTCTTGGTTTTTAGCTTTCATACCTTCTACAAAATCAAGCACATAAGAAGCTCTCAATAAAAATTTGTAAGACTTTTTGTGCTTATGACATTTTGTTTTTTTCTAAAATATTCTCATTTTCAACAAAAAATGTTTTGTGCTGTGAGTAATAAAGCAATATATATCTTACCACTCTTAAGCAGATACCTACCATTTTCACTCTGAGCTGTTAAACTCCTTCTGTTTGCCTGAAAAGACCATACTTGTGTGAACTTCTCTTCTGGCCTTTATGTTTCTTAAAGTTACGTCCGGTTTTTTACTAATTTCTCTTTACCTTCTCATGAAATGATTTTTCTCATTCTTTCTAAGTATAATTGCCCTTCCCTGATTTATTTTTTACTCTATACCAATCCCTTTACCCTCTGGCAATTTAGTATTTCCAGCAGCCACCTGATATTTCCAGCAGGCTGTTAATAGCAACCTCAGATTAAATCACACTTAACCATTTCACTGACCTTTCTCTCCTCTAACCAAAATCCCCCTTCCCTACTTCTTGTAACAATACATATTCAGTCATGTTGGAATCCAGGAATCCACTTTTGGACCTGCCCCTTTTATCCTCAACATTTGATCAATAATTAATCAAAATTATTGTATATGTGTTCACCCCACATCAATAATCATGACTTCTGGATTTTTTTCTGTATTCTCTTTTGGTATACTATTTCCTTTTTATTTCCACGGTTATCATCCTGTCTAGGACTAAGTCCTGTCTACAAAACCAACTAACCAGTTTTCCAACCTCTTGATACCTTTTCCACAAATCATACCATCCCATTGGGTATCATCAGACCTCTCTTCTAAAACACTGCTCCGTCATGTCATTCCATTAGTCAGTAAGTGGAGCTAACACTTACTGAGCAATATTTACCTTCCCTGAAAATGCTAGGGTGTATATAGACCATTATTTTATACTGTCTTGTTTTCTAGATTTTTTTATGTTTTAAGCTTTGTTTCCTAAAGAAGATTATAAGCTTCCTGAAGGAAAGAATATCTTAAATTTATATATTTATTTTTTAATTTCTCAAAACATGCTATATACTCAGTAAAATTAATTAAATTCTAACTAAATAAATTTATTTGAAATGAAGTCAATGAAGCCAATATAATTTTTTAAGGTGGAAATTACTACCTTATTAAATAATGAAAGTTGTACTCTTGCTCTGTCATTGAAATAATAGAATGTGCTATATATGCATAGGAATTCTAATACTTCTATCTGAGTAGTACTTGAGGATATGCCTGTATACCTCATTTTGATACTTCATTTAGTTCCAAGTACCTCCTGTTATATTTCAAAGAGCCTCTCCAAAACAGACTTTATTTATTACCACCATAGGTGCTCTTGCTGTCTCTGAAACCAGTTCTATGATTTTCTTAAATCTTGCCTGAATATTAAGGAATCCACCACTTTTCAACTGTGAAAAGATATAGACTTATCAGTTTTCTTCCCCCAGATCCTTAGGGCAGGGAAGCTATGCCAATTGCCTTTGAATATTGTAATATTAAAATTCAAAAGAGCAGGACCAGCCCCAGAAAATAGGAGTCTAGGAAAACTCCGCATAGCTCCTGTGACAGCAGTCCCCTTCAGTATGCCTTTGTATCTTGGTTCAAGTCAGTATTGCCACACTTATCTCCAGCCCTGGGAAGTGCCACTAAGGACTGTGCAGTCCTTCTGTTTACCTGTATATGTGTTCACCCCAAATCTCTAGAGACTAGCAGCAGCCCAGGCTATGAGAACAAACTACCTTTGCCAGTGATTAAATTGTCATGATATTTCTCTAAATTTTCAGGATTAATGTCCATATTGGCAGAAATAAGACCAAAGAATGACTTGGGGCATCCCTTTTGTGATAATTTGAGATCTGGAGACTGGATGATTGACTATGTCAGTAACCGGCTTATTTCACGGTCAGGAACCATTGCTGAAGTAAGTAAAGCTATATTCTAGTCCAGAAAAACAAGGGCACAATAAGAAGTATATTAACATACTACATATAATATTTATATTGTTTTCTAACCTGAAACATTATTTTCTAAACTGAAACATTTTCCTCCCTTCTTCGTCGTCTTTCAGTTCTAATAAGTGAAAATCTGGTTAATAGATTGCTAGATAGTAGAATTGAATGTTTGGATTTAGCTTTTAAAATACACCTAGCCTATAAGCACATCAAATTAACTCTTAAAATTATTTTATAACAGGTTGGTAAATGGTTGCAGGCTATGTTCTTCTACCTGAAGCAGATCCCACGTTACCTTATCCCTTGTTACTTTGATGCTATATTAATTGGTGCATATACCACTCTCCTGGATATAGCATGGAAGCAGATGTCAAGGTATATCCAGCAAAGCTTGAGTAGATAAGCATGTTTGTATAGAAGCCACATACAGTCAGTTTAAACACTCTTAAAAGACCAAAACATGAGGAATTGTCATACACACATAGAGCTGAAAAAGTTGATAAGTGGGTAGTAAATTTATTAACATCCTTTAATCTGGAACACACAAAAACAGTTATTAAAATCTGTTCTATAAAACTAAAAAACATGTTGATGGGAAATTTTAATTGTTTTATGTTATCTGTTTCTGTTTATTCCTTGACTTGTTAAGTTAATGGATACAATTTCGTAAATCTACACACAGCATTCTTTTTTCTAATTTTTCATTAATTAACAGAAAAAATATTCTTCTATTATGATAAAGGAAATTTGCCTTTATTGGTGAATTTCCCTAAAATGAAACCACAGGTCGGAATGTACCAGTGAAGAGCTGCCAAATCGATTTGGGCATGATCTCAGAAGGAACAAAACTTCAGCCCTACCATTTGTTTTACAACAGGCCTTTTAAAGCCAGCTAGACAGAATACTGGGTGAGATGAAAGCAGTTCTGAAACCTTATCCAAATTGAAAATTTTGTTCTACTGATATTAGCATTGTTACACATTTGTGTAGAGAGACTTTTTGAAGGGAAGAAACCAAGTAAAATAATATTGCCAAAAATTTTTGAATCAATGGGTATAAAATTTCAGGTATGCAAGATGAGTAAGTTTTGAGATCTGATGTACAACATTGTGGCTATAAATAACAATATTGTGTTGTACTCTTAAAAATCTGTTTTACACAGGTAGGTCTCAACTTAGTTGTTCTTACCCTAATAAAATTTTTTGAATAAATAAATGAATAATAAAAAATTTTGTATTTCCACACATAATATTTTGAACTCTATAACATTGTTGCAGCTTTGTTCAGAACGGTTCTACCTTTGTGAAACACCTTTCCCTGGGTTCAGTCCAAATGTGTGGAGTAGGAAAATCCCCTTCTCTGCCACTTCTTTCACCTTCCCTTATGGATGTACCATGCAGGCTGAATGAAATCACAAGAGAGAAGGAGCAGTGTTGTGTGTCTCTAGCTGCAGGTAAGAAATTATGTACAAGGTTAAATGTGTAAGTCAGGATTTGAGAGGACACTATGAAGAAATTATTATTAAAAAAACTCATGATGTTATTCAAGATTTCATGTTACTGCTTAGTAAAATTTCATAGGTATTCACTTGTAAAAATAATGACCGTTCTAACTATTTAATTACCACTGTGCACCAGACATTTATTTATGTGCATTTTTTATTGTGGATAGTTAATCCTTTTTTTCATGTTTATTTTTCCAACTTATGACATTTTGCATTTTTTAATCAAATTTGTTTTACTACCCTTTTTCCATTACACTATACTTGTTTCCCAACATTAAAAATTAACCCAACCTTGTAAAATTAACCCAACCAAGTTACAAAACACGAAACAAATGTTAAATAATTTTTATTATGTGTCTAATTGCAATCAAATGCTTTCAGCTCTATTGGTATTTTTCCTGAAAGTAGATTTAAAACCCGAATCAAGTAACAAGTTGAAATCTAAGCAAAATAGGCTTTTGGTTTCTTCTTAATAAATTTCAAGCTATTTCTAAGAAGTATTTAATATTTGAGTCCACTGAAGTTTAGAACTTTCCAAACTAAACTGAAAAATACTAACTGCAGGATGAAAGTAACAGTGTTGTCCGTGTGAATTCCTCTGTTTACCCTTAAATTTGCATTTGCTCAGACCAAGAAAAAAGACCTAGTGGACCCAACAAATAAAAAAGAAGTTAACTTTTCATTTGGAATGATCATATGAACCTTCTGAATGTTTTAATTATGTAATTGTGTTTTAGATTTTCACTCAACTATTTGATCTCCTTCTGGTACTTTCCCCTGTGAATCCATGCAGATGGTCATAAAACTGAACAGGGCCATTGTGAAAAAAAGTTGATAGGCAGAATTTGATTTTAAAGCTTATTGTTTAGAAGCTTATTACATAGAATAGTGATCTCAACATTTTTGATTATTCACTGCTGTTGTTAAGCACTCCCAAAATAAATATACTGATATATTGATATCATAAATGATATACTGATATAAGCTATGATACTTGGTATGTTTACATATCAGGTACAATGTAAAACAAAAAGAGAAACTAAAAAGATAAGTTCATAAATATAAATAGAAGTTCTGGGATTTCTTTCTAACATGCTAAAGGAGAGTTTTATATACTCCATACTAACAATATATAGGACTGTTCTCAGATTTGCAGATAGATTTCTTCGTTTCATTTTTAAATGAATACAAAGGCCAGGAATACCTTCCTTTGGTGACAGTGGTGCAATATATGTATATAATTATAAGCTTTTATAGTAATTGACAAGGTAGAAATCATTCAGAAGATGTGTGATCTTAAGTCATATACTCTGAGAGGTCAAAAAGTTAATACAAACATTTCCACACATCAGTGCTAGAGATTTTAGTTTTGACTTTTTAACAAAGACTAACTGCCTGTATTTTGGGGCATACCAACTCAAACTCACCCTTGGATCTATCTATACTTACATTTTATGCAAGGTATTAAGTGGATTAAAGTACCAGGAAGTCTGTGCCGCACAGAGTACTATATATATATGTGATAGCTGCTGTCATCATCATCATCAGAATTACATCATCAACCATATATTGGGTTGGCCAACAGGTTCCTTCGATTTTTAAAGTAAAAATAAAAGACACGTTTTTAATTTTCACCAAGAAGTCTATTGAACATCATATGCACCGTTTTGTTCCATTACCTTCCCAAAACTTTTTATCTTTTTGAGCAAAGAACTGTTCCAGGTGCCTTTTACAGTCTTCCAGGGAATTGAAATTTTTTTTTTCCATTAAGAGAATTTTGTAAAGACCGAAATGAATGGAAATCCAAAGGTTCAATGTCTGGTGAATACAGCGGATGAATCAGAACTTCCCAGCCAAGCTGTACCAGTTTTTGACTGCTCATCAAAGAAACATGTGGTCTTGAGTTATCCTGATGGAAGATGATGAGTTTTCTGTCGACTAATCCCAGATGCTTTTCGTCGAGTGCTGCTTTCAGTTGGTCTAATTGGGAGCAGTACTTGTTGGAATTAATCATTTAGTTCTCCGGAAGGAGCTCATAATAGAGGACTCCCTTCCAATCCCACCATATACACACATCACCTTCTTTGGATGAAGACCGGCCTTTGGTGTGGTTGGTGGTGGTTCATTTTGCTTGCCCCACAATCTCTTCCATTCCACGTTGTTGTACAGTATCCACTTTTCATCACCCATCACAATTTGTTTTAAAAATGGAATGTTTTCGTTACGTTGCAGTAGAGAATCTCATGTGGAAATACGGTCAAGAAGGTTTTCCTCACTTAACTTATGTGGAACCCAAGATCAAAGTGATTAACATAACCAAGCTAGTGCAAATAATTTTCAATGCTTGATTTGGATATTTTGAGTATGTCGGCTATCTCCCATGTGGTATAATGTTGATTGTTCTCAATTAATGTCTCAATTTGATCACTGTCAACTTCAACTGGTCTACCTGATCATGGAGCATCGTCCAGCGAGAAATCTCCAAAAGAAAACTTTGCAAACCACTTTTGACAAGTTCAATCAGTCACAGCACCTTTCCATACACTGCACAAATCTTTTTGTGCGTTTCAGTTGCATTTTTACCTTTCTTGAAATAATAAAACATAATATGCCAAAAATGTTGCTTTTTTTCTTCCATCTTCAGTATTATAATGGCTACACAAAAATTCACCAATTTTGATAAGTTTTTTTTTTTAATGCACGACAGATATGACAGCTGTCACAATACAGTATAACAAAATTATGTTGAATGAAGTTAAAGACAACTAAGCGCTACTAGAGCCATCTTACGGAAAAAACCAAACAAACTTTTTGGCCAACCCAGTATATAAACTGTATATGTGAACCATGTATAAACAATACCCAAAGTGTTTAGGGAAATTTTGTACCACTGTTTGAAAGACAATATAGAAAAAAACGTCTGATGTTACCTTTAGTTCTGATGTTTTCTTAACAGAAGAACATACAAGGTGAAGACCCAGTAAACAGAAACTTAAAGTTTTGTGAAGTATTGCCAATTTTTGTTTATCTTAGTCAAATTCTTTCACCTCTCAATTTACCTTTTATAATTAATCTTTTATTTCATTCATTCAGTAAATTTTTATAGTGATATGTACCAGTTACAATTTTCAGTGATATACTTTGGTAAACAAAGCAAATGAGATTTCTGTTATCATGGATCTTATTTTCTATTGGGGAGAGACATTCATTCAACAAACCAGAAAACAAACAAGATATTGTCAAATAGTGTTAAGTGTTTAGAAAATAGTTACGAATGAATGCTGTGAACATTTTATGACCTCAGTTTTCCCTTCCTAAAATATTTGTTACATTTACTTCAGCATAGTTGGTTTTCTTGAGTGAAATGCTAATTTCCTTTACTTTCCTACTGATTATTGTTTTTAGTACAGATAACAATTATATTCTTTTCATGTTTTGTAAGAAACCAAACTCAATCTAAAAGTAAAATTTTAGATTTTATCCATCAGTCACTATGTTTTACTTCATGCATAAAAGCTGCAGTTACCTAGAATGTTCAGGTTATTTGGCATCTGAAATCCTTGTTTTCATCTGTAAAAATTGTCTCTGGCTAACAAACTATACACTTCTAAGTCATTTTAAGTCAATGGGAAATTTGGTAATAAAGTAACTCTATAGTGATAGATTAATAAACATTTAATTATGTATCATTAAGGTAATCATCTCATATTTAGATTAATTTGTTGCCTTCGAATTACACATAGAACCTTTTAAAATATATCATTACTATTATATTAAGAGTTTCTTGATGTGTTAATTATTTGACCTCTGATTTTAATCTTTAACTTTAATTTACTAAAAGAAAGTTTATCTGTGTTTAAAGACTCACACATTTGAACCAATTCAGATAAGCATCGCTCTCTAGCACTGATTCTTAATCTATTTTGGGTGACAGATTCCTTTAAGAATCAGATATGATTATGGAACCTCATCACACAAAAGTTGACATTAAGTATAGCCATACATTCTGCAGATACCTTAAGAGGGTTTAAAGACTCTTTTTAGCTCATCCTTGACCCCCAAGTTTAGAGCAACTCATCTATAGTAATGGAGTTCATAGGTTTGTGTATATTAAGGTTAATGTATTACTTTGTTGTGTTTTCTGTTAGGCTTACCTCACTTTTCTTCTGGTATTTTCCGCTGCTGGGGAAGGGATACTTTTATTGCCCTTAGAGGTCTGCTGCTGATTACTGGACGCTACTTGGAGGCCAGGTAGGAAATCTCTAAAAAGTTGCAATGCAGGTTTATGTTCGCATGTTTTTCACATGCTCTTCAAACTTTTCTTATTCATCTATTCTCAACATTTGGGAGGCATGTTTTCCTTAGGTGTGTTTTTTAATTTTATTTTTTATATATTCAATTAATAGGATCGTAGAATTTCAAAGAAGTGAAAATCTTTAAAGTTACCAAATTCTAACCCTTCATGTTACAGATCAGGTTATCTTTAGCATTTGCTACTTTATTTCAAGTAAAACTAAAAAATGTATAACCATATTACTAACATCACTCACTAAAGAGTAAAATTTCTATGCCCAAGTTAAGTGTAAGAACTCAGATGAACTTTTAGGTAAAATTGGAAAGTCTGCCATTTTCTGTTCTTCCATAATGAAGGCATTGCTGGCTTTTTGACGGAGTCTGGTAGAAAGAATTATAATACCAGGTTTTCTTCTTTTTAATGTCAGACCTTGTAACCTCCAGTTTTATGTTTTCTAGACTTAAAATGGTGTTTTCTTATGTCACAATATTATGTATGAATTTATCGGAGGTAGAAAAGAAAGGCTCTACATCAGTGCTGTATAGTGTTCCACAAATCAGCAGTGTCACCATCATCTGACAGCTTGTTAGAAATGCAAGTTGTTGTTCTCTATGCTGGATCTGCTGAATCCAAACCTGGGGGTGGAAAGGGCAGATTTGGCAGATGGCAATCTGTGTTTTCGCAGGGGCTCCAGGTGATTTTCAGCGGCCTAAGACTAAAGTTTGAAATCACTGCTCTGCAAGTTAAAATTTGTAGCAAAAAAAGCATTTATATGTTACCTTATTTTGATGTCACCCGAGAAATAACTGGAGGTTTGCCTCTCCAAATGACAAGTTTTATTTCTGATCCTTTTAAAATTGGAAATTTCTAAGTAAGCATCAAAAATGTATTATATGCTTCCCTATACTAACCTAATATATAATAAGACCTTTTATTATGGACTTAAGATACTATTGTGGGGCTGTAGAAATTTGGGAGGCTGTGTGCTTCTTCCCCAAATGCCCCTAAATGATCGTGATTAAGAAGTAGGAAGTGGAACGTCAGGAGCATAGTATAGTGGTTAAGAACTTGGGTTTGGGCCAGACTACCAGGTTCTAATCCTGGTTCCAAATGCCCACCTGACAAATTATTTGTTCTCTTTGTGCTCTTCGTAGAATGGTTATAGCACTTACTTTATAGGGTTTTTGTGAAGATTAAATAAGCTAATACGGTTAAAGTATCTAGAGCAATGTCTGCCACATGCTAAGCACTCCATAAATGTTCATTTTTAAAATAATTATTTTTACTTTCATTGTTATCTGGGCTCCCAATGATCACTTCTATGTACTGTCAAAAATTTCTGCTACTTAGTTTTACATATGACTGTCTAGATCAGGCATCAGGTAACTATGGCCTGTCACTTGTTTTGTATGACCTATGAGCTAAGAATGGTTTTTACGTTTTTAAAGGATCATTAAAAAAAAAAAAAGAATATATGATGAGACCATATATGGCCAACAAAGCCTAAAATATTTACTGTCTGACCCTTTACAGAAAAAAAGTTTGCCTACCCCTGATCTAGATGACTTCCCAGAAGATAATGCATTTGTTACGGTAGTGCTAGCTGCTATGAATTATAAACTCTTAAATTTCAATGGCTTTTCACAAACGAAATTCATTTGCTTCTGATCCTGTACGGGTGTTGAGGAGGGAACTTTCTACTTAGTGGCGAAGGGATATAGGCTTCTTTATCTTCAGGATATACCATCTTCCAGGGACTCTAGGTTCTCTCCAGTCAGCTGGCAGAGAGGGAAAGAGAGCCTGAGGAACACACACCTGTTCCATGTACTTAACATTCTTTTGCCTTAGAATGCAGTCATCTGGCCACAGCCAAGTGTAAGGTAGGCTGGGATGTATAGGAAAGCCATTTTGGTGGACACATGGCTGTCTCTACCACAGATAGTTCTACTTCCACCCTCTGCAGAGATGTTCATGGACAGAGGACTTTTTATTCAACTTTCTCATGTATGACATGTTCTAGATGATTAAGATTGCTAATACTCTTTTTATTAATTGGAAGTGTCACAGTCCATACTAACACTTTGGTACTGCAAAGGTAAAAAGTTCCTCTTACACTATAATTTAAGAGATGGGCGTGGGACTTCCCTGGTAGCACAGTGGTTAAGAGCCCACCTGCCAATGCAGGGGACACAGGTTCAATCCCTGGTCTGGGAAGATCTCACATGCCACGAAGCAACTAAGCCTGTGCACCACAACTACTGAGCCCATGTGCCACAACTACTGAAGCCCGCATGCCTAGAGCCCGTGTCTTGCAACAAGAGAAGCCACTGCAATGAGAAGCCTGCACACTGCAATGAAGAGTAGTCCCCACTCACCACAACTAGAGAAAGCCCATGCACAGCAATGAAGACACAACACAGCCAAAAATTTTTAAAAATTTTTTTAAAAAGAAATGGGCATTGAACTGATATATAGAATTAATTAAATTTCTAAATGATTTAGCCAAAAAGCGTTGAGGCCTAGAGATTTTAAATGCCTTTTCCAAGGTCATACAGATGGCAACACTAGGATTTAAATCTCAGTCTTCTTATTTCTCAGTTTCATGCTCTTTCTAGAATGCCATGCCATCTTACAAAGTTGTCATTTGGTGTATGATAGTAGAATAACACTTTGAAAGATAAAATATTCTCTACAAGTTTTTGAAAATAAATTATGTTTTTCAAGGTCAGTTTTTACCCATTTATTTTCTTATATGGTTGTTTTATTCTTGGTATCTGCTATTTAAAGTAATAAGATTCATGTTCTTAGTTCCTCAGATTTTGAAATACGAGGGATTTCAAAAGTAAAACCTAGAGCTATGAGGGACCTTAAAAATCACCCAGTCCAATCCCAAACTCCACAGATGAAAAAAAATTCTCCCAGAGGTGGTTAGTCACACAGATTGTTAGAGAAAAAGACAGGGCTAGGCTCAAGGTTCCTGACTTTTAATTCAGTGCTTATTTTATATTATGACCTCTTTCTACATGAAAATACAAAGAAATAAGGGCAGGAGAGAAAATACATAAAAAATAATGATTACCAAGAGTGACTTTTTTGTCTTCAATTTTTTAAGTGATTGTTTTCATGTCAAATGATTCACCTAATTCTGTTGTTTTAGGAATATTATTTTAGCATTTGCTGGTACCCTGAGACATGGTCTCATTCCTAATCTCCTGGGTGAAGGAACTTATGCCAGATACAACTGCCGAGATGCTGTGTGGTGGTGGCTGCAGTGTATTCAGGATTATTGTAAAATGGTCCCAAATGGTCTAGACATTCTCAGGTGCCCAGTTTCCAGAATGTATCCTACAGATGATTCTGCTCCTTTGTCTGCTGGTACACTGGTAAAGATCATTTCTTAAAATAATTTTTTTTCCTGAAAAATGACTTTTAGCTTCTAATATAAAATACATGTAAAATTAAGAATCTGAATCTTACAAATTCTTCAAATATTGGTATTTATTTAGCACCTGCTGCTACTATGAGAGATTACAGAGATAAGACTTGCTGTTTGCCTAAAGAGCTTGCAACATGGTAGAAGAGGTGATGTGTATATAATACAATCATTGCAAAAAAGAGGGAAGTGCTGTGTAGTCTCATAAAAGAAAGAGAGATGATCTAGTAGGTGGGTCTCAGGAAGGACTACAGAAAGTAACTTTCAGGTGAAACTTTTAGGTGAAAGTAAATTTCACCTAAATTAAACCTTGAAAGGTGAGTAGGATTTCATCAGAGATGAGGGAAGTTGTGAGAAGATATTAAAGATGAAATGAATAATAAAGCACAGGGTGGATTGACGCACAGTTTAGGACATACTGCTCAGTCTAGTTTGGCTTTTTGTGTAGGGTACCTATAGGGTAGTAGGGGATTGTGGAGAGGGTGGACCAGGTTGGAGAGCCTTGGCTACCAATCCAGGGAGTTCAGAGTTTATCTTATGAGCAGTGCAGAATGAATAAACATTTTTTTGTGTTCTTTTTTCCCCCAGGGATATTGTACTTTTGCCACTTCTGATCTGCATTTATGTTATAGTTTATTTGGTATGGAGCACTTCTAAGCTACCTCAGGGCTAGCATAGATTTATGTCACTACAATGTTTCTATCATGAAGTGTTCAAAGAATATTTGTCCAAAAATTTTTTTAACCTAAAGTAAATTACCATTATAGTATATAGTTTATCTCCATTGCTATGTATGTGGATGAATTAGAACAGCAATGCCAATTTAAAACTCAGATTTCTGTATAATAAGCTAGATTCATTTATTAGCTGAACTGTTCACTCTAACGCAGATTACACAAGCTCACAAGATTATTTTTCATGTATCAGCAAATTACAAATTATTTCATGTCACAGAATTTATAGTTAAAACTACAGCATGTTAAATGTTCATATGCCAAAGGTCTGATCTATTATATGATGTATACGAGCTGCTTCTTTCCCCAGTCCCACCCCTTATCCCCGTTTCTCCTTTTAAGGGAAAAATATATGTTTCCACAAAACTTCAGTTGTGGAATTTGGGAGACGATAAGAAAAATGTGATTTCTAACAGAGGTAACATCCATTATATCTCAAACAGGATCAACCACTGTTTGAAGTAATACAGGAAACTATGCAAAGACACATGCAGGGCATACAGTTCCGAGAAAGGAATGCTGGTCCACAGATAGATCGGAACATGAAGGATGAAGGTACATAACTTTAGGTACATAGTAAAGATTTAGTGATGAGATGAAATTAAACCTTGTAATTGTTCATTTATTTCACAAGTATTTTATTTGTGTATAAAACTTCAGAATATAATAATGAAAAAGATTAAGAGTTTCTGATCTCACCAGTTTAGTTTTAGTTTCTAGAGGAAAGATAAAATGTTATATCTTTTGTCAGCCATTTTGAAAGGTAATTTTGGTGCTTGAATTTATAATCATAACAATAATTGCTAATAACTAAGTGCTTGCTATGTGCTAAGCATTGTGCTAACTACTTTACCTACGTTACTCCCATTTAACACTTCTGAGAACATTGTTCCCTTTTTTATTGATAAGGTGACTGAAGCAGAGTAGTTTGCCCAGAGTCACACAGGTGCTAAGTGGCAGAGCTAGGATTTCATCCAGTTTGTCTGCCCCATAATCTAGGCTCTTATAAAATACTTTTTATAAACAGGTTTATTTGTATTCAGAGTTAAAATATACTTTTATAACCTCTTTGAAATTCATCATATTCCTATTTTTATGGCACACTGTCATCATCATTAACCAGTGCAAGGCTAACAATAATTTATTTTATTACTCATTCCCCTAAGAGACATTCCAATGGGTTTGTTGTATATTCATGTATTGTCTTATAAAATATATATTGCTTTAAGTGCATGTAGACCTTTTTTTCAACTTTTTAATTTTGAAAGAATTGGGGATGGATAGAAAGTTACAAAAATGACACATAAGTATACCCTGAACCCTTCATCCAGCTTCCCCCAATGAGGACATCTTATATAACTGTAGTACAATATCAAGATCAGGAAATAGATATTAGTGTCATACTGTTAGCTAAGCTATAGACCATATTCCTTTTTCACCAGTTTTACGTTAACTCATCTGTGTGTGTGTGTATGTGTGTGTGTGTGTATGTGTGTGTGTGTACTTCTGTGCAGTTTTACCTCATGTATAGTTTCATGTAACCACTACCACAGTTAAGGTACAGAGCTGTTCCATCACCAAAGAGGTTTTCCTTGTGCTATCCCATTATAGTCACACCAACCACCCCTGGTCTCTAACAACTGCCAATCTGTTCTGCATCTCTATACTTTATCATTTTGAGAATGTAGATAAATGGAATCATATAGTATGTAACCTTTTGAGATTGGTTCTTTCACTAAACATAATTCCCCTTGAGAACTATCCAAGTTGCTGCATTTATCAATATTTTATTAGTTTTTATTGCTAAGTAGTATTCCCTTTTATGAATGCACCATTCATCTTTTGAAGGATATTTAGGTTGTTTCCAATTTTTTTGGCTAATACAAATGGAGCTGCTATTAACATTCATATACAGGTTTTTTTGTAAACATAAGTTTTCATTTCTCTGGGATAAATGCCCAATAATGTGATTGGGTGATGTGGTCAGCACATGTTTTGTTTTATAAGAAATTGCCAAACTATTTTCATTTCACATTCCCACCAGCAAGCTGGATAGATCCAGTTTCTCCACGTCCTTGCCAGAATTTGTTGTTATCACCTATTTTCAGATGTTCTGATAATTGTGTAGACCACTACACGTTGTGGTTTTGATTTGCATTTCCCTATTAATGGTTTTAAACATCTGTTCATGTGCTTATTTACCATCCATATCCCCTCATTGATGAAATGTCTATTCATGTCTTTTATCCATTTTCTAATTGGATTGCTGGTTTTCTACTGTTAAGTGTGTGTGGTGAAATACATGTTTACCATTTTATCATAAAGTATATCATTTTAGCCATTTTTAAGTGTACAGTGCAGTGGCTTTAAGTACATTTGCACTGTTTTTCAACCATCATCGCTATCCATCTCCAGAACTTTTTCATCATCCCAAACTGAAACTATACCCAGTTAGCAATAATTCCTCATTCTCTCCCTTGCTAGCCTCTAGTAGCTACTAATCTACTTTCTGTCTCTATGAATTTGACTATTCTAGGTACCTCGTATAAATGGAAGTATGTAATTTTTGTCTTTTTATGTCTGGCTTATTTCACTTAACATTGGTATATCAGAGCTACATATACTATACTCTTATGCCCTTTGTTTAAACACTACCACATTCCTTTCCAGAATTACTGCACCAGTCTCTATTCCCATTAACAATCAAAGTAGCTTCTTAAGTGTCCATATGCCTACCAACATTTGGCATTATCCTCTAATGCCAAATATGGGTGTAAAGCCATATGTAATTGTTTTAACTCGCAATTCTCCTGTTATTGAATTTGAGTATTTGCTCATATGTTTATTGGCCTCTTTGGAAAGTTTCCTTTTCTATAAATTATTTGTTCATATTCTATGCCTTTACTCATCTTTCTTTTGGCATTCCTGTATTTTTCATGTTGATTATCAGGAGTTGTTTGTTTATTCTAGATATTTGTCCATCATTAGTTTTAGAATTGCACAAACCTTTTCCCAATTTATCTATGGTGTTCTTCACCATATTTCATTTCAGAAATCCTACCCCACCTTCATGTCTCAAAGATAATCTCTCACATTAACTTCTATTAACTATGTGAGTTTGCCTTTTACAATTTTTTTTTTTTTTTTTTTTTTTTTTTTGTGGTACGCGGGCCTCTCACTGTTGTGGCCTCTCCCGTTGCGGAGCACAGGCTCCGGACACACAAGCTCAGCGGCCATGGCTCACGGGCCCAGCCGCTCCGCATCATGTGAGATTTTCCCGGACCGGGGCACAAACCCATGTCCCCTGCATCGGCAGGTGGACTCTCAACCACTGCGCCACCAGAGAAGCCCTACAAATTTCTTTTAAAAGAAACAATTCGTTCCACTTTAATTCATTTTATTTTTGTTCTTATGATTCTTGTTTTCAAGACCTATATCTGTATTAATTTACCATGTCTATGTTCATTTCTTTAACTTATTAAAATCTAACAGAATAAGTAATTTAGTGTGTGCCCCTCTCCCTGAATTCCTATTTGATATTATCTAGGTGGAATTTCAGTTTGAATTGTTATGACTGTACTTCTTTTTGTTTTCTTTGGTTATTGCTTTTTCTTAGGCAACAATAAACTTTTATGTGTAATTTGATCATCTTTTCATTCCATCTCTCTTACTAGTATCCTCTAAGATTTATTTCTTTCCTTATTTGAGTTAATCAGATGCGCTTATTTATTTATGTTAATATATGAAAACCTCTCAGAACAGTGCCTACTACTACAGTGCCTTGCTGTAGTCATTTTATTGTTGCTATATGAGTATCTTTAGTGCTGCTATATGAATGTTTTTAAAGTTGGAACTTACATGTCAAGCGCTCTGAGGCCTTGTATGGCTGGCAGTATTTTTATTATGCTTTCATATTTAAATGACAGATTAGACATAAATGCTTTTTTTCTTAAATGCTTTAGAAAATATTATTCTGTTGACTTCTTGTTTCCAATATTGCTATTGAAAGGTATATGGACCTATACCTTGTTCCATTAGAAGTGATCTACTCTTTCTTTCTTGAAGATTTTAGAACCATCTCTTTGTCTGAATTCAGGATTTTACTCTAATTTTCCTTATCTGTTTCATTTGGTACTGTATGAGTGCTTTTAACCTGAGATCTTTCTTGATTCTAGGATATTTATCATTTTATTTCTTCAAGTATTTTCTTCCTTCTCTTTCCACTTTCTGGGGATACTTTTGTCAGGATATCTTTTGATTTAATTCTATCCCCATAGCTTTTATTTTATTTTATTATTTTTGTGTGTGTGTGGTACGCGGGCCTCTCACTGTTGTGGCCTCTCCCATTGCGGAGCACAGGTTCCGAATGCGCAGGCTCAGCAGCCATGGCTCACGGGCCCAGCCGCTCTGCGGCATGTGGGATTTTCCCGGACCGGGGCACGAACCCGCGTCCCCTGCATCGGCAGGCGGACTCTCAACCACTGCGCCACCAGGGTAGCCCCCCATAGCTTTTAGCTCTTTTTTTCTATTTCCTCCCTTTAACCATTCCTGCTACCTCTGGAGAATTTTTCAATCTTATCTTCCATCTCACTAATTCATTCTTAGCTGTGTCTATCTACTGTTTAGTCCCTTATTATCACTTTATTGTTTTCTTTATTTCAACTATTAAAAATTTCAGACCTAACGTCTCCACTTAGTCATTTTTAATGTCTTTTATTCCTGCTTCATGTTAATAATATCTTACCTATGTCTTTGAGGATATTTAATTTGCTTATTGTATATTATTGGTCCATCTTGTCCAGTAATTCTGCTTCATGTGAAATATGTTACTCAGTTTCTCTTTTTATATAGTCATTAGACTCCTCTGGTATCTAATGTTTATCTTTTCCCAATAATGTTTATCTTATCTTATCTAATGTTTATCTTTTCATATTCCCTTGATTTATCTAATGTCATATTTCATATCCCTTATCATATTTCATATCCCTTGTTTATCTTATCTAATGTTTATCTTTTCATATTCCCTTGATTATTAGCTACTCTGTAAGCACTGAAAAGAAGCAATCTCCTTAAGTTGTAACACAGCAGCCTTACGAGCCAAGGTGGAATAAAAGTCCAAAGTGTCTGGTCAGGTCTCACGTATTTTTTGTTTGTTTTGTTTTTTTTGTTTGTTTTTTTTGGAGGGAGTTGGTTTTTTTTAAGGAATTTATTTATTTTTGGCTGTGTTGGGTCTTCGTTGCTGCACACGGGCTTTCTCTAGTTGCAGTGAGCAGGAGCTACTCTTCTTTGTGGTGCACGGGCTTCTCATTGCAGTGGCTTCTCTTGTTGCGGAGCATAGGCTCTAGGCGCGTGGGCTTCAGTAGTTGTGGTCCACGGGCTCAGTAGTTTGTGTCTCGTGGGCTCTAGAGCACAGGCTCAGTAGTTGTGGTGCACAGACTTCATTGCTCCGCGGTACGTGGGATCTTCCTGGAGCAGGGCTCAAACCCGTGTCCCCTGCACTAGCAGGCGAATTCTTAACCACTGCACCACCAGGGAAGTCCTCACGTGTTTTTATTAGTTTCTGCCAAACATTATGTGACTTCTTCACATCAATACCTCACATATACTTCTGTAGTTTCTCCAGGGTTGATTGTGGGGAGGGAGCCAATAGCCTGGAATACTTTGCCAACTCATCAGAAAGTGCAAAAATAAATTTTCTACCCACTTTTTGCATTTGAAACAACCTATTCATTCATAGTCATTTTGACTTGTGTACCTTTTTGTATGTGTTCTTATGACTTTGTAGCTAAATCTCTGAGACTTACTCACTAAACATTGACTATCCAATTATTTAATATCAAATAAATTAAAAAGCTCTTTGCCTTTGTGTCATATATTTAATATCAAATAAACTGAAAAGCTCTTTGCTTTTGTGTATCACTTGACAAACATTTTCCAGAAGCTAGTACCTCTATTCCTAGCTCATAATAGAGGAAATAGGAGGAGGTAAAAGTAGCTTGCCCAAGGACATACATCAACCATCCATTAATAAACATAGGGGGAAGCATTCAATCTCACCTGTACTCAAACAAATTCATGTTAAAGTAGATCACTGTATATATGTATATATATATATATATATACCACATCTTCTTTATTCATTCATCTGTTGATGGACATTTAGGTTGTTTCCATGTCTTGGCTATTATAAATAGTGCTGCTGTGAACATTGTGGTGCATGTATCTTTTTGAATTAGAGTTTTCGTTTTTTCTGGATATATGTCCAAGAGTGGGGTTACTGGATCATATGGTAGTTCTACTCTTAGTTTTTTAAGGAACCTCCCTACTGAAGTGAGCCAGTGAACAGTTTTGAGCAGGAGTGATATGACCTAACTTAGATATTAAAAATATCACAGTGACTGCACCAACTTACATTCCCACCAACATTGTACAAGGGTACCCTTTTATCCACATCCTCTCCAACATTTTTTATTTGTAGGCTTTTTGATGATAGCCATTCTGACAGATATAAGGTGATACCTCATTGTGGTTTTATTTTCATTTCTCTATTAATAGCTGTGTTGAGCATCTTTTCATATGCCTATTAGCCATCTGTATATTTTCTTTGGAAAAATGTCTATTCAGGTCTTTTGCCTATTTTTTATTTATTATTTGGGTTTTTTTTAATATACTGTGTTATATGAGCTGTTCATATATTTTGGATATTAACTGCTTATTGCTTGCATCATTTGCAAGTATTTTCTCCCATTCTGTAGGTTGTCTTTTTGTTTTGTTGATGGTTTCCTTTGATGTGAAAAAGCTTTTAAGTTTAATTAGGTCCCATTTGTTTATTTTTGCTTTTATTTCTTTTGCCTTAGGAAACAGATCCAGGAAAATATTGCTGTGATGTATGTTAAAGAGTGTTCTGCCTATGTTCTCTTTTAGTTTCAGGTCTTACATTTAGGTCTTTAAATCATTTTGAGTCCATTTTTGTACATGGTATGAAGGAATGTTCTTATCTCATTGTTTTACATGTGTCTGTCCAGTTTTCTCAGCACAACTTATTGAAGAGACTGTCTGTTCTCCTTTGTGTATTCTTGCCTCCTTTGTCATAGATTAATTGACCATAGCTGCATGGGTTTACTTTTGGGCTCTCTATTCTGTTCCATTGATCTATGTGTCTGTTTTTATGCCAATACTATGCTGTATGATTACTGTAGCTTTGTAGTATAGTCTGAGGTCTGGGAGGGTTATACCTCCAGCTTTGTTCTTTTTCCTCAGGATTATTTTGGCAGTTCAGGGTCTTTTGTGGTTCTGTATAAATACTAGGATTATTTGTTCTAGTTCTGTGAAAAAAATGTCATGGGTATTTTGATAGGGATTTAAATCTGTAGATTGCTTTGGGTGGTATGGCCATTTTAATAATATTAATTCTTGCAATCTAATAGCACAGAATATCTTTCCATTTCTTGGAATCATCCTCAGTTTCCATCATCAATGTTTTATAGGTTTCAGAGTATAGGTCTTTAATCTCCTTTGTTTAGTTTATCCATAGGTTTTTGTTTTGTTTGTTTTGTTTTGTTTTTTTACTTTCTCTTTCTGATATTTCATTATTAGTGTATAGAAGTGCAACAGATTTCTATTTATTGATCTTGTATCTTACAACCTTGCTGAATTTATTTATTAGTTCTAATAGTTTTGGGATGGAGACTTTAGGGTTTTCTATATAGAATATCATGTCATCTGCAAATAGAGACAGTTTTACCTCTTCCCTCCCAATTTGGATACCTTTTATTTCTTTTTCTTGTCTGATTGCTGTGGCTAGGACTTCCAATACAGTGTTAAATAGAAGTGGCAAGAGTGAGCATCCTTGTCTTATTCCTGAATTTAGCAGGAAAGCTTTCAGCTTTTCACCATTGAGTATTTTTGTTGGCTGTGGGTTTGTAGTAAGTGGCCTTTATTATGTTGAGATATGTTCCCTTTATACCTATTTTGATGAGAGTTTTTATCATGAATGAATGTTGAATTTGGTCAAATGCTTTTTCTGCATCTATTTATTTCTTTTTATTTATTTATTTTTGGCTGCATTTGGGTCTTTGTGGCTGTGCAAGGGCTCTCTCTAGTTGCGGTGAGCCAGGGCTACTCTTCGTTGTGGTGCGCGGGCTTCTCATTTTGGTGGCTTCTCTTGTTGCGGAGCACGGGCTCTAGGCACAAGGCTTCAGTAGTTGTGGCATGCAGGCTGAGTAGTTGTGGCTTGCGGACTCTAGAGCACAGGCTCAGTAGTTGTGGCGCACGTGCTTAGTTGCTCCACAGCATGTGGGATCTTCCTGGATCAGGGCTCGAACCCGTGTTCCCTGCATTGGCAGGTGGATTCCTAACCACTGCACCACCAGGGAAGCCCTCTGCATCTATTTAGATGATCATGTGATTTTTTTTTCTTTCCTTTTGTTAATGTGGTGTAACACATTGATTGATTTGCCTATGTTGAACTATCCTTGTGACCCTGGAATGAATCCAGCTTGATCATGGTATATGATCCTTTTTATGTATTATTGGATTCAGTTGGCTAATATTTTGTTGAGAATTTTTTCATCTATATTCATCAAAGATAGTGGCCTGTAATTTTCTTTTTTGTAGTGTTTTTGTCTGGTTTTGGGATCAGGGTGACAGTGGCCTAGTAGAATGAATTTGGGAGTGTTCCCTCCTTTCAGTTTTTTGGAATAGATTCAGAAGGATAGGTATAAGGTCTTATTGATATGTTTGGTAGGATTCCCCTGTGAAGCTTTCCACTCCTGGAATTTTGTTGGCTGGGAGTTTTTAAATTACAGATTCAATTTCACTTCTAGCAATCAGCCTGTTCAAATTGTCTGTTTCTTCTTGACTCAGTCTTGGCAGGCTGTATATTTCTAGAAATTTGTCCATTTCTTCTAGGCTATCCAATTTGTTGGCATATAACTATTCATAGTATTCTCTTATGAATTTTTGTATCTCTGTGATAGCATATATTATTTCTCCTCTTTCATTTCTTATTTTGTTTGTTTGGATCCTCTCTATTTTTTCTTGATGAGCCTGACTAAAGGTTTATTAATTTTTGACAAAGTAACCTAGGTTGTAGGTTTTTCCCTTTCAGGACTGTAAATATATCATGCCACTCCCTTCTGGCCTGCAAAGTTTCTGCAGAGAAATCAGCTGATAATCTTATAGGAGTTCCCTTGTATATGACTCTGTTTTTGTCTTGCTGCCTTTGAATTCTCTTTATCTCTAACTTTTGCCATTTTAATTATGATATGTCTTAGTGTGAGCCTGTTTGGGTTCATCTTGTTTGGGACCCTCTGTGTTCCTGTACCTGGATATCTGTTTCCTTCTTTGGGTTTGGGAAGTTTTCAGCCATAATTTCTTCAAATACATTTTTGATCCCCTTCTCTTTTCTCCTTCTGGAACCCCTATATATTGACACATTTTATATTAGCCCATAGATCTCATATGTTGCTTTTTTTTTCCCATTTGTCTTTTTGTCTGCTGTTCTAATTGGATGATTTCCATTATTCTATCTTCCAGATCATGTATGCATTCTTCTGTGTCATTTAGTCTGTTATTCATTGCTTCTCAAGTGTTTTCTATCTCAGAAATTGAATTATCTCTTCTTTATCGGGTCTTCCTTATAGTTCCTTGTTAAAACGATCCCATGCTTAGATCAATTCTCTTTCTTAATTCAGTTAGCATTTTCATTACTACTAACTTTTTGAACTCACTGGTAGGCTGATATCTCTGTTTCATTATTTATTTTTTCAGGGGCTTTCTCTTGCCCTTTCTGTTGGGAGTTCTTTACCATTTCATTTTGCTTAACTTTCTCTGTCTCTATGAATTTAGGTGAAACAGTTATTATCATGGTCTTGAAAGTGTGTTTTTATGTGAGAGCATCCCTGTGTGGACTACATGTGCCAAATATCTTTAGTGTGAGGGCTGGATTTGATGTGGACACAAGCCATGCCTTTCCTCAGGGTGTACTGGCCACTATCACCTTGATATGGGGTGTAGCTGGTCTTGTAGGAGCTGGAGCCTACACAGGGTGTGAGGTGGGATTTCTTCTCTGCTCAGTGGCAGTCACTGCCCTTTCAGGGTCAGGGTCTGCTCCCAAGTTTCTGGAGCAGGTGTCCTGACGGTCAGGCTCGAGTTGGCTCTGTTCCCTTTAAGTGTGTATTTTTCCTTCTCCCCACACTGGGGCCTTTGCCCCAGAGGTGGGGGGGGGGGTGCTATAATAAGTGGGGCTCATACACTTACAGAGTTCCAGTATGCTGCCTGTGTAGGCATCCACTCAGACACAGTCCAAGGTCACATTTTTTTCCCCTGTTGTAGTTGTCCCAGATCTAGTGCAAGGTTATGGCCTGGAGTAGGCAGGGCTGAAGCATTCACTCAGCTGGCACTGGGATTCATGGCATTGTGGTTGTGGGAATTGAAGCAGCTTCACTCCTGTCAGAAATCCGGGCTGCTTCTCTGGCACTGTTTGAGTAAGTGCCAACAATGGCCACTGCCACCCTACCTGGACCACAATCCAGGGCCCCAGACTGCCTTCTGTGTCCCTGCATGGAGTCTTTTCCCAGGACCTGGCTGCCATAAATCCAGTGCCAAGCTGTGGCATGGAGTGAGTGGGGCCATGGTGTTTACTCAGCTCAGATTGGGGAGCACAAGGAGGCAATAGCCACTAGGATAGACCTCTCTCTTCAACCTGTCTTATGGAAAGCCAGCACCCACATACTCCTCACAAGTGGAATCTGGGCTTCTCAAGCCATTCTGTCTGTCCCAGGAGTTCTCCAAACAGCCAAGGGAGCTTGTCTTCTCCATATAGGACCCTAGAACTTGGACACCCAGTCTGTGGCTCTACCCACTCACTTCCCAGGGTGAGTGTCTGCCCATGTGATCTCCCTTTTCCCTTATTCCCCTCCCAGGGACACAGGTTCCAACCCAATGCCTTTCTTTTCATCCTACTTGATTACATGGGAATAATTTTTTCAGCCTTGGTTGTGAAGGAGTTCTTCTGCCAGGTTCCAGTTAGTTTTCCATGAGAATCTTTCCAAATGTATATATATTTTTGATGTGTTTTGGGAAGAGGGGTGATTTCTACATCCTCTTACTCTGCCATCTTGATCCCCCATTGAAGGGAATCTTTTTCTTCTTTCTCAAAGTTGTTTTGGCTCTTTGGGGTCTTTTATGTTTCCATGCAAATTTTAGAACTAGTTCTGTGAAAAATGTCATAGTTATTTTGATAGGGATTGCATTGAATCTGTAATTTGCCTTGATAGTACGGTCATTTTAACAATTTAATTCTTCCAGTCCATGAGCACTGTATATTTTCCATTAGTTTGCATCATCTTAGATTCCTTTTATCAATGTCTTACAGTTTTCCAAGTACAGGTCTTTTACCTCCTTGGTTAGATGTATTCCTAGGTGTTTTAGTCTTTTTGATGCAGTTGTAAATGAGATTTTTTTCTTAATTTCTGTTTCGGATAGTTCATTATCAGTATATAGAAACACAACAGATTTCTGTATGTGAATTTTGTATCCTGCAACTTTACCAAATTCATTGATGAATGCTAGTCATCTTTTGATGGTGTCTTTAGGATTTTCTGTATATTGTATCATGTCATCTGCAGACAGTGACAGTTTTACTTATTCCCTTCCAATTTGGATTCCTTTTATTTCTTTTTCTTGTCTGATTGCTGTGGCTTCCAATACTTCCAATACTATGCTGAACAAAAGCAGTGAGAGTGGGCATCCTTGTTTTGTTCCTGAATTTAGCAGGAAAGCTTTTAACTTTTCACCATTGAGTATGATGTTAGCTGTGGACTTTTCATATATGGCCTTTATCTTGTTGAGGTACATTCCCTCTATACACACTTTGCTGAGAGTTTTTAATCATAAATGGATGTTGAATTCTGTCAAAAGCTTTTTCTGCATCTGTGGAGATGATCATATGATTTTTATTCTTTAATTTTTTAATGCGATGTATAGATACCACATTGATTAATCTATGAATATTGAACCATCCTTGCATCCCAGGATGAATCCCACTTGATCATGGTGTATGCTTTTTCAAGTTGAATTTGGTTTGTTAATATTTTGTTGAGGATTTTTGCATCTGTGTTCATCATCTCTGAGTTATTTAAATTTTTAATTTTAATTATGAAATATCTCAACATACAGATAACAATGTAAATTATGCTTTGAACCTAGAACTGAAATTAGACAGATATTAACAATTGGCCAGATTTTCTTCAGATCGTTCTCTTTTGTTTTGAAAAGAAATAAAACACCACAGATACCGCTAAAGTTTCATCTCTATCTCTTTCTCTTCCCTCACTCTCTAGAATTAACAACCATCCTATAATCAGGATTTACTATTTCCATGTATATTTTTGTATTTTGTGTGTTTATGTGTGTTTGAGTATGTGTAAATTATGTATGATATATATTATGTAGCATATATTCAGTATATCATAGTATATACTGTATAATGTATATATATTATGCATTTTACGTTTTCTAATTTTATACAAATATTATCATATTAGACATAGCCATATAGACATACATGGTTATATGTGTTAGTATTATCTATATTTTAAATTTTACAGAAAAGGCATCTTATTATGCATATCTTTTGCAACTTATTTACTCAGTCATTCTGATTTATCCATTTTGCTTTATGTAGTTCATTAATCTTAAATGGTATAGAGTTTCCCATTATATAACTAGACTAGGGTTTTTCTGTTCCTCTTCTCAGCAGTTTTATTTTCTTGCTAATACAAGCAGTGTTGCAATGTATATTCTTGTATGTGTCTCCATGTTCACATAGGTAAGCATTTCTCTAGAGTGTATGTCTAGAAACGAAATTATTATGTGGTAGAATATGCACATCTTCAACTTTTAAGGTATTACCAGATTACTCTCTAGAGTAGTTGTCCTAATTTATTATATTTTTATAAATGTTTTATTTTTCTTTTTTAGGTTTTAATATAACTGCAGGGGTTGATGAAGAAACAGGATTTGTTTATGGAGGAAATCGCTTAAATTGTGGTACATGGATGGATAAAATGGGAGAAAGTGACAGAGCTAGAAACAAAGGAATCCCAGCCACTCCAAGGTAGTGTTTATTTTTAGTGCTTATATAGTTATATCATTTGTAAAACCACATACTTGTGGAATCTTCTGTTCTATTAACCATGAAATCTTCATGTTAAATCAGTCAAAATCTTCCTTCCTTTCCCCTACTTCCCCTTCCACGCACTCCTTTCTCTCCCCTAATATACACATACACAGTCCTCTTGATATAAGTCATCAAGTAAAGCTATCTGTTCTCTTCTGGACGTTCTCATGGGTTGACTACCTGCAGGTACCTCAAAGGAAAGTTTTATGACTTATTATCCCCATAGTTAAGACATTTCTTTATAACATGAAGTGTTTTCTTTGTAAGTATTTCATTATTATTATCTTTTGTAAATATAGAAAACAACCAGTTGTCCTGTCTTTTATGAAATCCTTTCACTTTCTGAACATTTTCCCCTTAATTTTTAAATCTTTTATCCCATCATTTCTTTTTATGATTTCAAGTTCTTACTACAATATCAAGTCTGAGAAAGTATTTTCTTATTCCAAATTTTATCTTCAATCAGAATTGTCAAAAAAAATTATTGAATAGTAGTTGTCATTACATGTTTTACAAATTCTTTTAAAAACCTGTTTATTTTGGTGAGTTATTAGATCTTATACTTCCCTTTCATTTTCCTTAAAAATGAGCTTTCAAATTATGATTTTTACCTTCCCTGGCTTTCTTCAATTCAATATCCCGTATGTTCTATCTTTTTCACTGGAACTCTATCTCAGTATTCTCTGACTCCTACTTCTGCCTTTTTCCAGCAGCTATCTCCTTTTACTCCATAATCTCTATTCTACTTCATAGAATTTTTTTTAAATACATTAAGTTGGTAAGCAATGGCAAAGTAATAAGAGAAATGATTTCTTTTTTTTTAATTGGAGTATAGTTGCTTTATACTGCTGTGTCAGTTTCTGCTGTATAGCAAAGTGAATCACAATTTCTTATATATGCAGTGCACATTCCTATAAAGTGAGGATTTTTTTATACAGTCATTTTTATAATGTGTTAGTTATATAATTCTTCAAAGCTGTTTTTTGAATGCCCTTTCTTAAAAAAAATATTTATTTATTTGGTTGCACCGGGTCTTATTTGCAGCTCACCAGCTCCTTAGTTGCAGAACGCGGGCTCCTTAGCTGTAGTATGTGAATTCTGATTCATTGCAGCATGCATGTAGGATCTAGTTCCCTGACCAGGGATTGAACCCGGGCCCCCTGCATTGGGCCTGGAGTCTTTCCACCGCACCACCAGAGAAGTCCCTGAATGCCCTTTAGATAGTGCTTAATTTACTCATTGTCACAGAGTAAAATTTATTTTTAATTTTAGAGATGGGTCTGCTGTGGAAATTGTGGGCCTGAGTAAATCTGCCGTTCGTTGGTTGCTGGAATTATCCCAAAAAAATATTTTTCCTTATCATGAAGTTACAGTAAAAAGACATGGTAAGCTGTTTCTTTTGTTTACAAAGAAACTCCAAATGTACTGTCTATATTCTTAACCTACGTAATCATCATGTGACTCAACGAACTAGTATTAGAAAACTCTTAAGATTAAGGGGAAAGACAAACCGTTAATTTACTAGTATGAAAACTGTAACAAGCCTGATTACTAACCATATTTTTATAGCAACTTTGAACTGAGATATGAAGAGCATCATACTTATTTGTTTTCCTCAGTATGACTGTGAGCAAGTCAAGTTTTGGTGAACAATTATGAAATCTTTACCTCTCTTTTTCTAGAGCAGTGCTGTCCAATAGAAATATAATTTAAGTCACATACATATTTAAAATTTTCTAGTACCTACATTTTAAAAAAGTTAAAAGAGACAGGTAAAATTAATTATGATTATATTTTTTATTAACTCAATATATACCAAATATTATTTCAACATGTAATCAATATGAAATTATTCATGAATTATTTTACATTCTTTTGGGGAGTACTATGTCTTTGAAATGCAGTATATATATATAAATATATATATATATATATATAAATACAGTATATACTTCTGGCACCTCTCAATTCAAACTAGCCTCCTTTCAAGTGCTCAATAAAGATAATTTTATCAAATGTAAGAGTGATCCAAACAAAGACAAATGATCTGGGATCATTTGTTAGAGTCTAATCCTTTTTTGGTAATACAGTGAAAGATAATTTTTAATTTCTGGGTAGTGTTCTTCAGAAAGCCCTGACAGTTTTAAAAAGTGGATAATTTATTGACTAAATATTACTCTTTAGCTGTAACTAAATGTATGGGTTTCTTTGAATGCCTAAAACTACCAAGTCTTTTGTAATGTTTCAGGAAAAGTTGTGAGAGTCTCATATGATGAATGGAACAGAAAAATACAAGATAACTTTGAAAAGTTATTTTATGTGTCAGAAGACCCTTCCGATGTCAATGAAAAGCATTCTAATCTGGTGCATAAACGTGGCATATACAAAGATAGTTATGGAGCTTCAAGCCCTTGGTGTGACTACCAGCTCAGGCCTAATTTTACCATAGCAATGGTTGTGGTAAGTGATTTGTTCTGTTCTTTCCAAATTTCAAAAATATTATTATGATAGTGTTTATTTAGTTCTTTATTCCCATTTGTTTTCAAATTCATTGAATTGCTAAAAAGTGCATTGTTTACCAGCTAGTTTTATATGGTCTTTTCTGATGAATAAAGCATTATGCATATCACCATTAACCTATAACATTTGGTGTCAAAAAATAGAAAATAATGGATGATGACTAATGAAGTTCTTCTCAATGACACACATAGAAAATGATGATATTTGTACAGCATGTTGGCCCAAATGGATTAGGTCGCTGCCAGATCCAGCTGCTTCAGTTAGCCCCAGGCCCTACCCAGCTGTCTTGAAAGCAGAGGGCATCTGTATTTCAGCACACCTGTGCCGTGACCAGTGCCTCAGCACACTAGTTGGAAACATCTGGACTAATGAACTAATATGGGTAGCTTCAATTCACATTCCGTTTTCTTTGTTGTATTGCACTAATGAGTTCTGTCTAGCCAAGAATTCTAGACTCTCCTTATTTTCCCTATACCTAGTCTAAAAATACAGTAAAATAGAGAAGGTATGTGTTCTTCTATGCCCGCCTAGATGTTGCCACTTCGTCAAAAAGAGTATTAAATGTAGTATTATTAATTATAGTAGAATAAAAAATACTAAGGTACATAATGGTAGCTTTGATTCAGTGTGCATTTGATTTCATTTAACATTTAAAATTAATGCAGATTCTTAGTCACCAATGCTTTCTCTCCTTCTCTACATCACAAGTAAATTTACTCGTGCAAATCCTTCTGTATTATATTATGACCCTAAAAGCAAAAAATGAGTTCCAGATGAACTTAAAGGAAGCTATTGTAAATCTTCTAAAGAATGAATTATATGGGTTTAAATGTGTTCTGCCTTCACTGTAGCTGTGACAGCTTCATTCTGGAGCTAGTATACTTTCTTAAGTGACACAAGGAAACAATCACCTCAAACAGCTTTCCTAACCTCTAAGGCCAAGATCAGCATTTCCAAGTTGGCCTGATAGGATTAGGTCTGATTAGGCATCTGCACTTGATTTCTGACCGGCACTGTATTTTTAAAGTTTTCGTTATTTTCCAAGTTTATAGTCTATTTTCCAAAGTGGGTGGACACTAATTCTCTGTGATCTTAAAAAGTTTGTATATTTGTTTTTAACACTCATTAGGCCCCTGAGCTCTTTACTACAGAAAAAGCATGGAAAGCTTTGGAGATTGCAGGAGAAAAATTGCTTGGTCCTCTTGGCATGAAAACTTTGGATCCAGAGTAAGTTATAAGTACTAAGAATTTTGTTCATATTATACTTAATATACAATTATATTCATATTGGCATGAAAACTTTGGATCCAGAGTAAGTTAAAGTATAAGTATTAAGAATGTTGTGGATATTTTGTTTGTTTTTGTTTTGTTTTTTTTTTGCGGTACGCGGGCCTCTCACTGTTGTGGCCTCTGCTGTCGCGGAGCATAGGCTCCTGACGCGCAGGCTCAGCGGCCATGGCTCACAGGCCCAGCCGCTCCGCAGCATGTGGGATCTTCCCGGACCGGGGCACGAACCCGTGTCCCCTGCAGCGGCAGGCGGACTCTCAACCACTGTGCCACCAGGGAAGCCCCATGTTGTGGATATTTTATTGCATCAAGCCATAATTTTTTTGCTTATCAATAAAATCTCTAAAATTGCATTCAAACTGAATTTTTAAAAATCCGTTTTGTATCTTCATTAAACATCAGTGTTCAAAATGCCTTTGGCTTGTCCTATATTCAATAATCAGTAAAAGAATTTTAATTTTATAAACTAATATGTCATGAATATTTTCTAATGCCTGTTTTTTTCTGACTGTAAAAGTCATACGTGATTATCATTAACATTGGAAATATAGATGTATTGTCTCCTCAGAGACAACCTTGATTTTCTAAATTGTTGCTCGTAGTAGTTCCTTCCATATTTCTAAATGGTATGTGTTTGCACCTGTTTCTTGATTCTTTTAAATATTAGACATTATTTGCTTACTGCTTGCGATGACAGATGAGGATTTAACTCTGTCCTTACCTTGCCACAAACCCTTTCCATCCTCTCTAAGTAATTACACCACTATTTTTACTGAAACCAATAAATAATTTTGTTTTTATGATTATGTGTTTATCTTATTTTGTATTTCTTCTCTTTTTCAATTTTTTTTGAGTTTCTAATGACCTTTCTGTTTTTCTTCTACTTTTTTGCTTTAAAGCTTGATACCCATCATCAATTTGCTCTTTCATGTATGAGAGATCCTCATTTTTGTAGTACCTTTACCTTTGTAGATTTTTCCTGACTTATTATGTACTCATTTCAGTCTTGAGATGCAAAATTTTATGTGTGTGTACTTATCTGCATTCTAAAGTATTCTCAATATTTTCAGAGGTGTTAAGAACCACTGGTCAAAACTAAAACCCACAGTAAAAGCTTACTCATTGCAAGTTCTATCTATCTCACTAAAAGAAAAAAAAAAGTAATAATTTAATTAAACAGAGTGTAGATAACTGTCTTGTATTAAATGTTGCAGTGTTTGTAACTTTAATTTGTAAGTATGTGTAAATTGTGTGCATTTAGTTGCTATTTATAATCTAATAATGTACCAAGTTTACTTAATTTTAAAATAACTTCATGGAGAAGTTTAAAAAACAATCTTTCCAATATATAATAATTAATAAAACCTTATCTTTAATGTTTACTAATTCAAATTATTCTGTGTATATTTTAATTATTATAAGTATATTAGAGGCCTAGTGAAATAATTAAATTCAACCAATATTTAGTGCCTCCTTGAAGGCAAGATATCTGTATATTTTATATTTTTTGTATTAGGCAGTAAGTGTTTCTTAATCATTCCCTAACACATTCTGCATTCAGTATATACTAATTTAAGGTTAAATGGATGATGAGCTTTAGTCTAGAGATTGGAAAACAAAATAATTTGATTAGTGCTTACCTTTGCTATTAGGAAATTTTTCTAATGCTTTCCGTGTAATGGCTGATCTTTTTTTAACCTAAATTTCAATTATTTTGCAGTGATATGGTTTACTGTGGAACTTATGACAATGCCTTAGACAACGACAACTACAGTCTTGCTAAAGGTTTCAATTATCACCAAGGACCTGTAAGAATTTAATTTTTCTTCTTTGAGTTTTCAATTAAAGTTATTTTTCAAATAATTTTTGATATCCACAGCTCTTTTTTTTCCTTCACTTTTAAATTATCTTTTTCAGGAGTGGCTGTGGCCTGTTGGGTATTTTCTTCGTGCGAAATTATATTTTTCCAAATTGATGGGTCCCGAGATTACTTCAAAGACTATATTTTTGGTTAAAAATGTTCTTTCTCGACATTATGTTCATCTTGAGAGGTAAGTCGTCAGGGCATGTAATTTTCAAAATCAATGTTTAAGGGCTTCCCTGGTGGCGCAGTGGTTGAGGGTCCGCCTGCCGATGCAGGGGACGCGGGTTCATGCCCCGGTCCGGGAAGATCCCACATGCCGCGGAGCGGCTGGGCCCGTGAACCATGGCCGCTGGGCCTGCGCATCCGGGGCTTGTGCTCCGCAATGGGGGAGGCCACAACAGTGAGAGGCCCGCGTACCGCAAAAAAAAAAAATTAATGTTTAGTCTATTTATTAGCTAGTAAATGGCATTTCCTTAGAATTCATTTCAGTATATTCTATGTGAAATTTGAAAGCTTTACTCTTTAACACAAGTTCTATGTAATTTTCAACTTCTTTTAATTATTTTAGGTTGTTATTTAATTTAAAGACTTGATATTGCATGATTTATACATGTGGTGGAATAGTCTTTGGTTTTTAAAATTTAGCTGATATTTTTGGGTATGGTTAGCACAGGATAAATACAAAAACTAAAAGTCTCAGGCTGGGCCTTTTGAGTTAACTGATTTAAAGATATATCAATAAATAATCTTCAGAAATGATTTCATTATAATTAAAATATCAGTGTTGGTGTTTTGACTATTTCAAACCCATTTGTCACCTCCTTTGTCCTAATTATTAGCAGATAAATAGTATCAGAGTTATGTGTATTTATAAGATGATATAACTCAGTCAAAAGGTATCTTAATTTCACAAGTTCTAGATTAAACCTAGATATATGTACATCTTATTGCTCAGAATAATTATGCATAAATATGCATAAACAACATAGTTTTATCTCCTCTATTATAAGAACATGAGGGACTTCCATCTAGCAACATGAGTGTTGTCAAAATTTTTCTTTTTATTTAAAGTTTATTTTCATTAGCTTAAGTATAGTCACAGAAACCCTAATCCTGTCACACTTCTGCCTCATCTAGAGATTAAGTCTGAAGTCTGTGTGATGTGAACATTCTTATATTCCATCGTTTACTGGCCAAAGTATTTCTCAATATTTGCATTGCTTTTCTCTTTCTTCCTTTTTTTCCACGAGGAGTAAGAATATCTTGCACTGCAGAGATGATTCTTCTACTTTACCTATAATCACATACCTTCTACCTGTTCCATGACCTTGTCAAATAGTTATCCTTTCTTGGTATTCCACTTGATCCCTCCTTCCTAAGCTACAAAGATATCTGCAGCCTATCCTAAAATAAAGTCCCTTCATGCTGTTCCTGCCTCAAGCCTTGTTTTATCATTCTGTTCTCTTTTCAGTACATTTTCTATACAATTAACCTCATTTATTTTTCTTTTCTGACACCCAGTCAGTCATCACCACGTACAATCTGGCTTTTGTTTTGCCCTCACCACTCTGGTGAAGCCACTCAAGAAGATCCTTTCTGGTTCCCAGATCCCATGGCTTCCTTTCACTTCTCTTCTTTGATCTGGCTATAGTATTTGACATTGTTGCTTTCCTCTTTTCATGAAAAACATTATGCTAGCCACAGCATTAGGTTTCTCTTGTTAACCTAGTAATAGTAACAACTATAATAATAGCAAATAATATTTATTGAGTAGTTACTATCTTCAGATATTGTTCTAAATGCATTCATATAACATTACTCATTTCATCCAAAAAACTATATAAAATAGCTACTACTATTATTATTATCCTATTATTGTTATTCACATCTCCACTTACTAGCTATGTGGCTGTGCGAAAGTTACTTAGCTTCTCTGAGCCTCAGTTTCCTCATCTTAAATGGATGTGCTGGTATTGTTTTGAGGATTAATATATTAGTACATGTAACACGGACGAGATACTAACTCAAGATATGAGCTACTGTCTCTATTTTATAAATTAACCTTAGAAAGTTAAGTAATTTATACAAAGTCAAATGGCAAGTAATTTGGTAGAGCTCTTACTGAACTCCAGGCAAGCTGACTTCACAGGCTGTGCTCTTAACCACTACACTATTGGCTCTATTTACTGTTTTTCTGGCTTTGCTTCCTGGCACCTAAATATGTTCATTCTCCAAAACTCTATCCTTGATCTTCCTTTCTTTTCTATCTGACTTGTCTTCTGTTATATTTCACCTAATTTCACATCTTCACTCTTCAGGTAATTTTTAACTTTCATAAACTCCACTTCTACTTTTTAGCTACCTGATAAACTTGTTACCTCAGATGGCCTTCTGCCATCACTCATTTTCTCTCACATGTTTTTTCTTCCTATAGTTCCCATCTTTGTTACAGTATTAGCATTATTCATGCTCTGCAAGCTTAAACACCCCAGGTACTTTTAAATTTTACTTCATTACCTCTCCAGAACATCCAGATAGTTGTCGAGACTTGATTATAGTTCTGTTCCTTCTAACAGCCCACCGTGTTCCTTTCTGTTGCCAATGCCTGATTTGTAACTCATAACCTTTTCTATGGACTAGGCAATAACCTCCATACTTCCACTCTCTTTTCTCCATTTTGGCATATTACCCCAAACAAGATCAATCTTTTGGAAATATAACTCACAATTTTAATCTTATGTTTAAAAATCTTCAGTAACTCCCCACTGGCTACAGAATGAAATCCAAATTCTTTAATTCCCACAATTTTTTCTCAAACTACCTTTCCATTTTTATATCTTGCTGTTTCCTGTAGCTACTTTTGATAGCATAATATTCTTTAACTATGAGCTTTGGATTCAGATTGAATTTCAAATTCTGTCCTTGCTGCTTATTTTTGCATGGGACTTTGAACAAGTTACTTAACCTCTCTGAAATAAATTTCTTCATCTATAAAATGAGAATAATATCTCATTACTTGCTGTCAAGACTAAATGAAAAGATAGATCAAAAATACTTGTCACCTGTGGGGAGATGCATGGCCAGCACTGTCCCCACTAAGTCCTCAAGCCTTGTTCTCTTGGCTACATGAGGCTGGAAATGATGGAGTTCCGTGTCACTGCTTTCTACTGCTTTACCCTAATATGTAAAACTTTTTCCTCAATAAATGATAGAATAAGTAAAAAAAAAAAGTCACAATTCAAGAAATGGTTTCATCTAAAGTGCATTATTACTTTTTAAATTGTCTATAGAATCTGTAGTAATGTCAATATTCTCATTCTTGATATTGATAAGTTGTATTTTCTCTTTTTTTTTCCTGATCTGCCTGGCTAGAGGCTTATCGATTTTATTGGTCTTCTTAAAGAACCACCTTTTGATTTCATTGGTTTTCTTTTTGTATTGGTTTTCAGTTTCTATTTTATTGATTTCTACTCTACTTTTTATTATTCTCTTCTACTTACTTCAGGTTAATTTGTCTTTTTCTGTTTTTTCAAGGTGTAAGTTGAGGTCATTGATTTAAAGACCTTTCTTCTTTTCTAGTATAGGTACTTAGTGCTATAATTTTCCCACTATGTACTAAATTAGCAATACCCCAAAATTCTGATGTGTTGTGTTTTTTTTTTTAATTCAGTTGAAACACTTTCTGTTTTCCCCTTTGGTTTCCCCTTTGACTCATGTGTTATTTCGAAAGGTGTTATTTAGTTTTCAAATATTTGGGAATTGTCCAGAGATGTTTCTGTCACTGATTTCAAAATTAACTCTATTGTGGTCAAAGAATATATCTAATATGACTTATCTTTCTAAACTTATTGATACTTATTATATGATGCAGAATATGTTCTAACTAGGTCACTAAACTCTTTGCAAGTGAAAAACTGTGCCTCCTGCTGTTGTTGGGTGGAGTGTTCTTAAAATGTTGACTAGGCCAAGTTGGTTGGTAGTGTTATACAAAGTACTCACAGATTTTCTGTCTACTTGTTCTGTGAGTTACCTAGAGATGGATATTGATTGGCATTTTCTGCTACAATTATGGATTTGTCTATTTCTCCTTGGAGTTGTATGGGTTTCTGCTTCAGGTATTTTGAAGCCTTATTATTAGATGCATAAGTGTTTGGAATTATTATGTTCTCTTGATGAATTGACCCTTTTATCATTATGAAATGAATTTCTTTATCACTGGCAATATGCCTGTGCTCCAAAATCTTCTTTGTTTGATATTAATATAAGCACTCCAGATTTTTTTGTGTGTGAATCTGTTTTTTTAATTGAAGTATAGTTGCTGTACAATATTATATGTTACAGGTGTACAATATAGTGATTCACAATTTTTAAAGGTTATACTCTATTTATAGTTATTATAACTCCAGATTTCTTTTGATTAGTTGTGAGAATGATATATATATTTCCATATTTTTGCTTTTAACCTTTTTGTGTCTTTATATTCAAGGTAGGTTTCTTATACATAGAGCATATAATTGGGTCTTATTTATCTATGCAGCCTGATAATCTCTTCCTTTTAATTGGGATGATTAGACCATTTACATTTAATGTGATTATTTATATGGTTAAGTATAAATCTGTTTGCTTTCTGTTTATCCTGTCTGTTCTTTGTTAGTTTTTTCTTTTTTCCTGCTTCTTTTAGACTGATTATTTTATTTCCATTTTATTTCTTTTGTTGGCTGATTAGCTATTCTTATTTCAGTTTTTTGAATGTTTGCTTTAGGTGTATAGTATACATCTTTAACTTATCATAGTTTACTTTCAAGTGAAGATATAGTGCTTCAGGTGTACTATAAGAACCTTAAAATAGTATAGTTCCATTTCTTCCCTTCAGACCTGTATGCTATTATTGTCATCTATTTTGCTTTTACATATATTATAATGCCCATACTACGTTGTTATATTTTTCTTTCAATCAGTTATCTTTTGAGGTTATTTAAATAATACAGAAAAAAAGTCTTATATAAATACATAGTTGCCAGTGTTCTTCATCTCTTTGTGAATATCCATATTTCCATCTGGTATCATTTTTTTCTGACTAAGGACTTCCTCTATTATATCAGGTCTGCTTATGATGAATTCTTTAAGCTCTTGTATGTCAAAAAAGTATCTGCCTTCATTTTTTGAAAGGTGTTTTTGTTGTGTATAGAATTCAATGTTGACAAGTTTTTCTTCTAGTACTTTAAAGTTGTTGCACTATTTTGACAAGAAATCTGCTGTCATCCTTATATCTAATTTGCCATTAATTTCATTCAGTGTGTTTTTCATTTCATACATTGTAGTTTTAATCTCTTGAAGTTTGATTTGGGTCTTTTGTATCTCTTCCATGTCTCTGCCTAATATTTTGAACATATGGAATACAGTTACAGTAACTATTTTAATGTCTTTGTTTGCTAATTGATTTCTGGGTTGGTTTCACTCGTGATATTCTCTTATTATGGTTAATATTATCCTATTCTTTGCCTATTAGTGTTTTATTGGATGCTAGATGTAAATTTTACTTTCTTGGATGTTGGATTTTTTTCTGTATTTCCATAAAAATATTCTTGAACTTTAGTTTGGAATGCAGTTAAATTATTTGGAAACAGCCTGATCTTTTCAGGACTTGATTTTAACTTTTTTTGGACCTAACCAGAACAGCATTTAGTTCAGGACTAATTAGTCTACACTAATGAGTCAACACTCATCTGAGTTCTCTATCCCATTTCCCTAAAATTACAAAGTTTTCAAATCTACCTGGTGGGAATAAGCACTGTTCCTGACCCTCTCTGAATGGCAGGTACTACTTCATCTAATACTTTTGGGTGGTTCTTTCCGCATCCTTGGTTAGTTTTCTCTTGTGTATTTGCTAATGATTATGCTGCGAATACTTGAGTGGGACCCTTTACATGTCTCCAGAGTTCTCTGTTTGTGCAATTATCTCATCTCTAGTACTCTGACCTGAAAATTCTAGCTGTCTTGGTCTTTCTGGACTCTCAATTCCATCTCTTCAGCTCAAAGAGTCTGCCAGGATCCACCTGGGTTCCCCTCCCTTTGTCAAATCCTAGAAGCTCTCTCAAGACAGGAAGGTATAGTAATCATAGGACTCACTTCAATTTTTTTCTTATTTCTTAGGAATCATTCTTCTTTGTTGCTTAATATTCAGTGTCTTAAAAACTACTTATACTCTGCTGTCGCCACCACATGGACCCAGCTCACCCTGCTCTAGCTCTGATATCCCATGCTGGGGTGCCACAAGACATAGATGCCCTCTTCACCTTCCTTGGGCCTGACAACCCCATGTAGGCCACTCTTATGCATGGATGCTCTCCTTGCACCACTTGGGCTCTGGACTACCCCCACCCTTGCTGTGAACTCCTTCCTCATACCCCCTAGACTCTAACATTCTACTCAGTGCTACTCCTGCTACCCTTCTCTCCTTCCCTCCTCAACTGTAGTTACTGACCTTCTTGGTCCCACCTAATGACTTGAGGAATGAATTTTTCAGAAAGCAAGGGAAAGGGGACTTCTTTATACAAGTATGGGTATCTTCCACGTTCTTGTGTTCATATCCAATTATGAGCAGCATTTAATGGTTCTGTAAGTTTGTTTTGTTTCTTAATTTTGATGCTATATTAGTTTGCTAGGACTGCTGTAATAAAGCACCACAGACTGAGTGGCTTAAACAACACAAATGTATTGTCTTATGGTTTTGGAAGCCAGAAATCTGAAATCAAGGCATTTGCAGGACCATGTTCTGTCTGAAGGTACTAGGGAAGGATCTCTTTCAGCCCTCTCTCCTAGCTTCTGCCATTTCCTTGGCTTGTACAGCATAATTCCAGTCTTCTCATGGCATTCTCCTTGTGTTCATGTTTGTGTCCAAATTTCCTTATTTTGTAAGGACACCAATCATATTGGATTAGGGGCCCACCCTGATCCACCTTAACTAGTTATATCTGCAACAACCCTATATCCAAATAAATTCACATTCTGAGGTACTGAGGGTTAAGACCTCAACATATGAATTTTGAGGGGGACACAATTTAGCCCATTATAGATACTCAGGAACCCAACTTCAGTAATCTGACATGTTACTCTGAAGTAGTTTGAACACTTGAAAATGAATAAGTTTTCTATGTCTTCTATTTCTCTATGACAGTTTTTTGAAATATGGTACCTAGCTGATATTATTATTAATTATTATTCAAAATATTGCCATATTTACCTAATTGAATCATTTTTTCATTTTTATTATGAAATATTTCATATCTTCAGAAAAGTATATGTAAGTTACAAAGCATAATAATGAAACAAAAAATGAACCAAAAAAATGAAACATTACAGAATTCTGTAATTTTTTAAATTTTCATTTCATATTTAAGGGATTACATTACATCAAAATGAAGAATAAATTTGATATGCTAATAATGCTGTGTTTTGATAGTGAGATCTGGAACAAGTCATTAACCTTCATAAACTTCTCTTACCTCCTCTATAAATAGGAATAGTTATGATACCTACCTTATAGAGTTGCTGTGAGCATTTAATGAGATAATGTATATAAAGCACTTAGTATTAGAACATAATAAATGCACAATAAATACTAACTGTATTATTATTCAGGATAATGAGAAATTAGTATGGAAATTTAGATTGTTTTTAATTGGCATTCTTTTCCTAGTCATAATCCAGTGTTTCTTCATTATTTCATATTCATTTTATAATTTTTGTCAAGATCAAACATAACACAGTCACATAATTACAATTTGAGTCTCATAAACTTACTCCAAAAGAAATAAAATTAGGCCTGAGAGGATGTTTGTATCTATACTTATATATTGCTTGGGATGGTAGTTTCCTCTGTTTTTAATACATAAAGGGATTCCTTTGTAATTGAAAGTCTTAAATCCAAAAGATTGAATATCAAAGAATAATTTCAATCTAAATTCTTTATACGTAAGCTTTAGGATATTCTGTTTTATTTTGTAGTAAATGAGTACATATTGTTTTCTAAAAGAGAAGACAAAAGCACCCAGGTGTATTGCCTATTTTGTTAATCCAACAAGATATGTGTTTGATTATATCTCATAAAATGGCTTTTCTTTCTTTAAGATCCCCTTGGAAAGGACTTCCAGAACTGACCAACGAGAATGGCCAATACTGTCCTTTCAGCTGTGAAACACAAGCCTGGTCAATTGCTACTATTCTTGAAACACTCTATGATTTATAGTTGACTCATGCATATGATTGCTTTAAGTATGCAATCAATTTTATTGTTGAATGCAAGGTAATAATGTAATGTAAATGCTTTATCTGCACATGCTAAAGTCATTCTTAAAATCTCATTCATATAATACTGATGCCCGATTTAGGTAAGACTGTAAAGCATTAGTTTTTCTTTTTCTTTTTTTAAATAGGATGTTTGTCTTTTGAATTCAGGAAGTATTCTTCAAATGCCTAGAAAAATCAATAATTTGAAATCCAGAGTTTGAAAACGAAAAAATCATGTAATCTTCTATTTGTACATAAGTGAAAATGAAATATGAGAATGTAATAATGAAAGAAATGAAAAAGTATCTTTAAATGGTGGTATATATTTTCTTCAGTAACAATATATACCAAATAGGCTGTGGTTAATACTTTTACTATGGTATTTCTAGCACCTTCCACACTGCATTCAATAGATACTAAATGAATGCTGAATCATAGAAGTGTCCACCTGCAATATATGTTCATAACTGGAGCACAGATGTTTATAATGTGCTTTTATTTTTTTCACTGATATATTAACATGTTTTTAATATAATGAATTTCAACAGTATATTTAACATAATTTACTTGTGCTAATGATGCATAGGTTATATGAAAAAACCACAAAGCATTAGGAATTTATTTTCTAAAAACAGTTTTATAAAATTAGTCTTGAGTGCCAGTGTCCTACTATGAGATGGTTTACCTTTTCGTAACGCAAATTGTTGGCCATGTTTATGAGAACTTTAAAGACAAAAAATACTATATTAGTTTTCTAAAACTTAATAACTATTTTTAGTTTGTGTGTAAAAGTGTATTATACTGGTTTCCTAGTAACCAAAATGTGTTGACAAGTTTAACATTGAGAACAATCTTAACATAATATAAATAGAGATATGAATTCAGTAGTTATCTTGAATTCAGTATAATCATTTGAAAAGCTTTTCGTGTTATTTTAACACACCTTAAATCTGGAAAAGTCATAAAGGAAAAAGGCTTTTAACATTTATACGATTTGACATTTTTTAATAGTACTTATTTTCTAGATGAATTTTTTTTTTACTGTCTGTTTTTGTCTCAAGAAGGCTCTTAAATTAGATCATTATACTTACAGTTGAAAGGAAATAGTTGCAAAAATCCATTTCATTATTCAATTGTGTATTTATAGTTAAAATAATGGTGCAATAACACTTTTCTCAGCTAGAGGTCACATATCCAACAACCTTAACTCTGAAGAAGGAGTAAAAATAAAGAAGAAAAACAAGTAAGCTAAAACTTCTGGGTAGTAAAAATGTAAAAATGCTTCAGATACCAAATACCCATTCTCGACCCTCCTTTAGTTTTAACTAGCTTCATTCCTGGTTTCCCAACCTAAAGCAGATTAAATCCTACAGATTTAACGACCATTGTGATAGTAATCTGACCACAGTCTATAAACACATTGATTTCCAAGTTTCCCTTCCTTCTTTATTGCTCAATGTATAACCTTCTCTAACCTGTGCAGTTAAAAAGAATGACCTTCCTTGAGAGGCAGAACCATTAGTCATCAAAGATTCACATAGTTCTATTGTTCTAATTTAACTCCTATATTAAAAGTGGTAAGAAAAGTAACCGAAAACCAACATTAAATATGTTAAATATAAAAGCAAGAAGCAATGGCTGGCTGATGATTAAATGTGATAAATAAATAAGTAAATGAATATATTAACTCTAATAAATAAATAATTGTCAAACAAGTTGACAATTTTAAATACATAACCATATTGGGTTATCTATGGTAGGGCAAATATCCACCTCAGTAAATTTTTAGGATATCGTGTTGCAGTAGAAAATTAAGTGATTCATATTCCTTACTAGGAATATTAATGAAAGAACATTGTTATAATCTGCATGACCTATTTTAAAGTTTAAGAGGCATGTTACACATTACTTCATCAAAGGTTGTTAAAATAATAGTTTTAGACTTTAGAGGGATAAATGTTGACTAAAAAACATTTAAATAGAATACTTCATTCCTGAGTGATGTTGGACGAGGTACCATTATATTACGTATTGAAAATGGTTCTGTGCCTTGGTTCTTAATTAATTCAAATCATTCTTACTTTTTAACTTGAGAAGTTTGCCAGTTTAACCAGTATGCTGTGATAATTTAATACATTTCAAAGATAATTGAGGAAACATGAGACCTGTCATCCTGTCTATGAGCATTATAACCTATGTGAACTGCAATGCATTTCTGATATGTCTTCAACTGCTCTATCTAGTAGGCAAATGTCATTTTTATGTCTGTGTGCCAAGAAAATAAAAATCTTTTCTAAAGGACTATATTTTGCATTTATTCCATTATTTACCAGTTAACTAATTTGTTGATGCTGACTACTACCATTTATTCACTGCTTGCTTATTTTGGGTGCTTTATATTTTTGCAGGATGTGTGGAGACAAAGAGAGGAAGAAGAATTTTAGGCTGTTCGGTAATTTATTTAATTAGCTATGTTGAAATTAGAAGCAAAGTTAACTTTTGATGTACAAACTGATCTGTTAGCAGCTATACACTCCCCAGGTATTTCTTGAAATCTTTCATGCTACTGTGAATTTTTTGTTTACCTTTCTTTCATGAGTATGAGTGAATTTGTCAAACTTGCCAAACTTATTTATATAGATCCTCAATGTGCCAAAATAATAAACTCAAGTAAGTTGCTCAGTTTTGGGGTTTTTTTCCATTTGTATGAGATTTGAATTATTAAGTAATACTGATACTTTGTCATTTTGACACAATTTTTTCCTAATATATATTTCTTAATATATCTGGTATTGGTTGGAGGTTTTTTGTTTAACTTACAAAAGCTTTTCATTTTCCTTTGCTCAAATTTTTTAGTGTTTATCTTTGTGAACTCTTCTATCTCTTCAAAATTTAATTGAAATATTAATTGTCCAATAATTTAATAAACTTTTGTTTCTGTGTTATATTCTGGTTTTATATTTATCTATTTACAGCAGCATACAGTATGAGTTGAGACATTACTTAGCTTTTCTTTCAAAATTGTTATATCCAAATTCATGAACTGAATTTGATTTGTAGTGATTCCTTTTTTAAATTATTGAACTTTATGTAATAATAGGGTGTACTTCTGGGATGTACCGTTGAAGTTATCTGTGCCTGTTCACTCATTTAACTATTATAATTTTTGTTTTAATATTTGTTAGAGCTTTTCCTCACTGTCTTTCTCTCACTAATCCCCTACTCCTTTTTTAGAATCTTGTTTTATATACCTACCTATTTGTTCTTCTCAAGTACTTTTCCATGTCCAAAAAGTGTTCTCTTACCATTTTTACTAAACTTATACTTAACACTGTAAGGTAATTTGATAGGAATTGACATTTACAGTATTTAATCTTCTAAGAACATAGAGTGTCTGCATTTATTCAATTTTTATTTTTTTAGATTGCTGAAATTCTTCCTGATGTTTGTTTTGCCAGTTAGAATAAAAAACTCAGATTTAACAAACATTTATGAGCCCCTACCATATAATGGGCAATTTTATATTGGAAGTATTATACCCATTTTATGTACGAGAACATTGCTATAGCATCTTGCCCTAAGTCACACGACTGATAAATTACTGGACCAAAACTCAATCCCTGATCTTCCTACCACAAATCCTTTTTCAAAGATCCTCAAGACTGAAGTCTTCTGGCTCACCTTCATGCTTCTTGCCACCATCCATCCACAGGTCAAGCTGTGGCTATTATTAGTTGCCCACATAATTATGGAAATCCTTAGATGCTGTTCTGCTTGGGTCTATATATACTCCCTTAATATCCTGGTCAGATAATACATTTGACTCCCTGGTCAAAATGTATCTGCAGCAATCTGCCTTGATAGGATAACTGGTATATTACTGGCTCAATATTCAGACTCAAAATGCATGAGTTAGGTTACACAACTTGGATAAATTTGCAAATATAAGTGTCTTATCAAAGTGAGACAGAGAAAATTCAAAGGCAGTAGGGAACATATTGGTCCATGAGAATTTTGGTCAAAGGAAGCAAGTTATATCTATAGAAGTTCACTAACAAATATGGTACTTAATTAGGCAAACACTCAATATATTTATTGTAACTGATATATTTTGAAAGTGCAAAACTGAGCGCTAAACATCTTTTCTTATAATCATAACATAAGGAAGTGCTCCAAAGATGATTCATCTTGACTCCCACATCACACTCAATGAATCTTAGGCTTCACTTTTACTTGCCTGGGCTCTCATCTATTCCCCACTTTATATTTGCATTCTTGTCTTGTCCTTAAACAAACATAATGATTGCTTAATTGATCACAACTTACACCATCCCTCATAGAACTGAGGAAAACCTTTCTTGAACACTGCTTATATCCCACCACTGATCAGATGACGTTTGGGATACTCTATAATTTGGCCCCAATCTCATTTCAGTTTTGTTACAATAACTTTTTGCTCTTTCCAAAGCTGATTACTTGCCACTATGAGTCTTTGTTTTTTCAACTGTAAAAACAAGAATGATAGTAATACCTACCTTGCAGGGCAGTAAGAATTCATGAAGGCAACCCATAGTATGTTAGGATTAAGTTTGACTGCACATAACAGAGCCCATAACAGTGGTCTCTATGAGACAGAAGTCCAGAAGTGTGCAATCCAGGGCTGATATGCTGGTTCTGTGGTCATCAGGAACCAAGGCTAGTATCTAATGACAAAAAATATTCTATAATTTCTTATATATAATTTTCTTAATATGAATTCATTGTCTCCTAGATGTTGTGAACAAATGTACAATAACCTATTTACTTATTTTGATCGGTGGTTTCTCCAAATTCTTTTTCTTCTTGACTTCCCAAAGCCTTACCTTGAGGAGAAAAGAATTCAAGGTTTACATCTTTCAAATTAGTTGTAAATTTTATGGCTTGGTTAAAATAAGAACAAATTTTATAATTCATAATTTTATATTTACATTTTTTAATTCATAATTTTATACTTACATTAAAGTTTAAAGAAGCAAAATAGCAATTATTGAAGTCTCTACTAATAAGGCAAGATGGAATTTTGTACAAATATTTGTTGTTTTCGGTTTGGGTGGTTCTCATCACTGGTGAAAGGGGAAAAATGTATTTCAGCAGAAAAATAAATGAAATGGTTTGGAATAATTACCTAGAATGCAATTGTTTAATAGACTTAGAATTCCCTTGTTTCTGAGTGTCTTTAGAAAACATAAGCTTTTTTATTTAAAGCAACTTCAAAGCACTAACTCTAAGACCTAGAGTAGCTTTCTATTAGAGCTTCACTTAACTTACTGGAATTCATCTCTGCTTACTCGGAAGTAAACAAATATGTTATTTTGAATGAAGGGGATCTTCATTTCTGTGTGTTTCTCATAATGTGATTGTTCCATTGGGTCAATGGATTCTAGTGATTAAAAGATGTCATGTGATTCTAATGTTTAAGAGATGCCATTTTCCACAAAACATAGTTCCCTAAACCAGTGATTCCCAATCTTTTATATATTGTGGAATATGTAGAAAAAGCTATTTAAACAGCATTTTGGTAAATGAAAGGAGGATGATTCTGGCTGCTGACAACTAGTCAGAGATGTTTGGCCTGTAGGGCTAAAGAAAACTATCTCATTACTCTTGGAACCTTTTTACCATGGGGCCCCACATTAGTTGGAAAACTGCTCTCAACACAGAGGCTACTTTACCTTATGCCCAACCTAAGGAAGAGCAAACCATTTATAATTAAAGGGGTAATGGTTTGTTGGGCTTGTTAAAGACATGGCTTATCAGTTTTCAGTCTAGAAACGTCTTAAGGAATGTTCAAGTACAAGTGCTTTCCTAGAGAAAAATTATTTTGAAATATATTTTCCGTATAAAAAGTATATAACATATGTGCACCTTTAAAGAAGATTAATTAAATGAATAACCATGAACCCGACACAGAATTGAAAACTGAAACAAACTTCCTGTCCCCAGTTTAAACAATACTGAGACCAAGCTAAGATAATAACAGTGTATTCCAGGAATTCTGCTCTAGGAAGATAAGACTGTAAAATAACTAAAACAGCCTGCACAGCAGTATTTTTCTGATGAGATTTGCAGCAAGATTTGCTTCACAGGTCCTTGGGAATGGAACAAGCTTTACACTGAACACTGGGAGTCAAACACCCTCCAAATTCATCAAACCATCTGACAGGCCTGTGAGAGCCACAGCATCAAACTCAAGACAACTAGTCAAGCTGCTGTCTTCACAGAAGTAGTAAGCAGGATGATGGAAAGGCCACATGCTGTGTGTTAGAGCAGGGGTCCCCGACCTGCAGGCCACGGACCAGTAGCGGTCCGTGGCCTGTTAGGAAGCAGGCCACACAGCAGGAGGTGAGTGGCAGACGAGCAAGTGAAGCTCCATCTGTATTTATAGCCGCTCCCCATTACTCGCATTACCACCTGAGCTCCACCTCCTGTCAGATCAACTGCGGCATTAGATTCTCATAGGAGCACAAACCCTACTGTGAACTGCACATGCAAGGGATCTAGGTTGCGTGCTCCTTGTAAGGATCTAATGCCTGATGATCTGAGGTGGAGCTGAGGCGGTGATGCTAGTGCTGGGGAGTGGCTGCAAATACAGATTATCATTAGCAGAGAGGTTTGACTGCACAGAGACCATAATAAATCAATTGCTTGCAGACTCATATCAAAACCCTATCAGTAAGTGGCAAGTGAAAACAAGCTCAGGGCTCCCACTGATTCTGCATTATGGTGAGTTGCATAATTATTTCATTATATATTACAATGTAATAGTAATAGAAATAAAGTGCACAATAAATGTAATGCTCTTGAATCATCCCAAACCCACGCCCCACAACCCCATCCATGGAAAAATTGTCTTCCACAAAACTGGTCCCTGGTGCCAAAAAAGTTTGGGACTGCTGTGTTAGAGAATGCTCTCTAATTTAACATCATCTTTGAAATTACCAAAGTTGTTCTTAGGTGCTACATTTTATTGAAATTTAACTCGAGAATGCATTTACCAGATGGTTGTCATAATTCCTTTCCTATCCAGTCAGGTAGTTCAAGAATATTTTGTATGGGGACTTCCTTGGTGGTCCAGTGGCTAAGACTCTGCACTCCCAATGCAGGCGGCCCGGGTTCGGTTCCTGGTCAGGGAACTAGATCCCACATGCCGCAACTAAAGATCCTGCATGCAGCAACAAAGATCCCATGTGCCACGACTAAGACCTGACACAGCCAAATAAATAAATATTTTAAAATATATATATTTTATATAACCTACCATTTTAAAACTTGGATAACAAGTTTTTTCCTCTTCTTTTTTTTTCTTCCAGTTTTATTTTTATATTTGACTCTTTTCTGTCTTTTGTAATCCTGTTGAAATGGTCATATATATATATATATATTTTAGAAATAAAAAAGTCCTATTTAGGAACAGCTGAACAGTTTTTTTAAAACCCTACTCTCCTTTTATCTCACCTTCCTTTTTTTTTGTGGTTTCCCTTACTCCCTTTTCCTCTTTCTTTCTTTCCCTTTTTTCCCCTCTCCTATTTTATTTTATTCCTTGAAAGTGCCTTATTCTTACCATAGGAACTATAAACATTGCATGGCCTCATAGCAGTATTCGCAGACAAAAAACTGCACAGCTTTGAGTTCAATACCTACAAAATCTAAAACTCCTTGGACTAAACTTTGAAAATAATTGTTCCAGTGACAAAGCAACCAGATTATTTGGTTCAATATCTTTGCTTTTGCAAGAACTCTGAGTGATTTTGACTAAGTTCCATCAATACCGTAATTCTCAGATTTTATACTAGAAATGTTATTTGTGTGTGAAGCAATTTCATTTTCTAATAATCTTTTAATATTCCCATTGTTCCTGTAGGAAAAAAAAAAAAACTTCAGCCAAAAACATTCTAAAACAGCTTAAGTAGTCACAATTACGTCAGGTAAATATCTCAACTATTTATTTAGATCATTAAAACCTGTGTATTCTGATCCTAAGTTGTTGAACCAAAATGATTTTTGGTGTTCCAACTATACATATTTCAAGGCTTGTTACAATTGTGGGTTTTAACAGTTTTCTCTAAACTTTCATACCATAGATACAGGAAAATTATCGCATGGTACTATATATAATACAATCTTCATTATCATTAAATAAAGTCAGGCTATACCAGTAAAGATACCTGGAATAGATGTTTTACCCTTGGTAGTTTATTTCGCTCCACATCTCCTCTTCGGGTTGTAATAATTCCCACGGTAAGAAGAGGATGGGGGTGAGTAAAATGGGTGAAAGTGGTCAAAAGGTACAAACTTCCGTTTATAAAATAACAAAGTCATGGGCATATAATGTACAGCATGGCAACTATAGTTAGGAATACTGTACTACATACCTGAAAGTTGCTAAGAGAATAGATCTTAAAAGTTCTCATCACAAGAAAAAAAAAATTTGTTAACTATAGTGACGAATGTTACCTAGTCTTATGGTGGTCATTTCACAATATATACAAATATCGAATCATTATGTTGTACATCTGAAATGAATATAATGTTATATGTCAATTATATCTCAATTTAAAATTCTCAACAATAAAAAAAATTATTATATGATGGGGAGAGGGAGAGAGATGACTGTTCTTCTCAGAAGAACCTTCAAAAAAGGGAAAAGTTACTCAAGAGCCAGATGTGATTACAGAACAATTTGATTACAAATGGGAAATAAAAATCCTGAAGGCAATAACCAAATAGTTCAAAGGTAATCAATAGAGTCAGGAAATTCAAACTTAAATTCCCAAGTTGAATCTTGAGCTGGATTAGTCCTATTTAATTATGTGATGTTTAAAAGTTAAAAGATATCTGAATCTTTATTTAGTTAAAAGTAGGACCTGAGGATTGTGTAATTATCTTTCTTTAGTAATTTTTAGCGACATATATATTTCTTCAGAATATTACATTAAATCTCATTCTATCTCGAGTAAAATATGCAGTTAAAGGGAAAAAATGAACAAAAACTTATTTGTAAATGTAGTGCACAGAGTTATTTATGCTTAGAAATTATAAAAATAAGCTCTTAGCATTCCTGACTTTGCTTACCAAATGGTTTAATTAGCTGAATTTTCTACCCTTTCTTTCTTTTAACAATTAGTATACCTCTTGTGCTAGTATTGATTCATCTTCCAGTAAATGGTTACTCCTAATGATAGTTGTCTGGGAAGTAATACAAGAGATATTCTCTTGTACACAAAGTCTTTTAAGAAGGAAGGTAATGATGAGCTTTAACAACTGAGAGAGAAGGAAAGTGGGTAAGTGACATTTGGGTTACTTAAGTGAAGCATGTTGAGATGGGCTGTTCTACATGATTCTATGTTTCAGTTCCTGATGAAAACCCAACAAACAGGTAAAACATTTCCTCTCACCAATATTTATCATGGAGTTGTCAAAGACCATGTCATCTATTTCTGTAAAAATTGAAAACTTCCAAGTCACTGCCAAATGTTGGAATATTATAACCAGTCATTTGAAAATTTTAACCACTGTAAACGAGCAAAACCTAAGTTCTGTGCTATTTATAAAAACAAAGATGCTTAAGAAAATCACTAATTCGTTTTATATACTAATTACAAATTCAAACCCTGCTTAGAAAACTCATAGCCTCATTCAATATGGCATGTATATACTTTAACTTTTTAAAAAATTATTCTGTATTCTACATCTTTTTCATTATTAAATGGGCCTTTCCTGGTCCTAGAGACCAGATTTCCTTATTATGCTCTCTCATCGGACTCTGTGAAATTTCTTTGGCGCATTTAAATAGTTACAATTCTACATTAGACATTATTTAATTAAAATAGTTCCCCTGCTAGATAGACATTTCTAACCTGAAAACAGCATGAAGAATGGAGCTCAGTGCCTAGAACATTGTGATGGGGTTCAGGACACACTACCCCAAAATACGGCACCTTAACATATTGGATATTTTTAATTTTTTGGTTCTAGTGTATGACCTTTATTTCATGAAAACTTTTGAGAATTATTATGGGGGTTTTGAGGTTTCCCCTACAAGAAGACATTTCCATGAGTCTTGTTCACCCTTGAATATTCTAGCCTCACATACAGCATATGCTCAAAAAATTAATGACTAAATTTCGTTTTGTCACGACTGACAAAAGAGGACCACAGTGGCTAAGAAACATCCACAACTGAACTGAAATATGACATCACAGCTAAACAAATATGTTATTCTATCTCCCAGGACCTACAACTCGCAATCTGATATACATACGAAACAGGTAAACTTTCTAGTTCACATTGAACTTGTAGGAGTTCTTTATTGAAGAGGTGCACTAAAAATTGGGATTTGGAAAATAGTGGCGCTTGGACAGGCCTAAACAGTCTTCTATAACGAGTAGAGGGATGGAGGTGAGAGTAAGTGTGGTACATCTGAGGAATGTGGGCAACATAATTTGTTCTGGGATAAATTATGATAAGATTAGATACAGGTTAAGGCCTTGAAAAGCAAACTAGAATAAATACAAATCAGCTACACCCACCAGAATGGCTAAAACAAAAATAGAAAATACCAAGTACTGGCATGGATATGCAGTGGCTGGAACTCTCATACACTGCTTATAGGGGTGCGAACTGGCACAACTGCTTTGGAAAACTATTTGGCATTGCCTAATGAGCTTAAACATACCAACAGTTCCATTTTGGGTATACACCTAAGAGAAACGTGTTCATATGTTCAACAGAAGACATACACAAGAATGTTCAAAGAAACACAGTTTATGATAGACCAAACTTGAGACTTCCCAAATGCTCATCAACAGAAAATAGATAAATTCTGGTGCGTTTGCACAGTGGAGTATACAACAGTGAGAAGAATGAACTACAGCTAGAGCAACTAGAAAGATAACTCTCACAAATAGTGTTGAGTCAGATGCAGTAGAGTACATATTAGATGACTTCATTTACATAAAATATGCAAATGAACAAAACTAATCATGCTGTTGGAAGTCAGGATGGTAGTTTCCTTGTGTAGGGGGTGCAGTGCTTAGAAAAGGGCATGAGAAAGGCTTCTGGGCATTGGCAATGTTCTATGTCCTGATCAGCTGCTGTTTATACGTATAAGGTCAGTTTGTAGAAAATCCTTGAGCTGCACAATTACAATTTGTGCAGTATTCTGTCTGTAGGTTAAAGTTCAATAAAATGTCCCCCAGCCTTACCATTAAAACCTGTTACAGAGCCCTTGTATTATTTCAATAGTAATTAATTTATATTTTGTGATTTACTACTTCAGGTTTTAAAGGTTCACTATCTGCTGGTGAAGTAGTCCATTTTTTTTTTTTTATTTAGCGAAATGTATCCTTTCAGAATTATTACTCAGTTTGATCAGTAAACCTGAATTTATCCTAATTATATTTATATAATGAGCTTGATTATTTTATAGGCTTCTAGCATATCCCAAATCTTTTAATCTATAATCAGTTTTCTCTTTCTCTTTTCTCTCTGTCTCTCACACACATCTTTTACACACTTCTAAAAAAAAAATTAGAGCCTAAGTGTTACACAGATTTTTAGATGTAAGTATCCTGATACCCAGCTCAGCACTCTTCTTCCTGTGTCTCCACGGTGTAAGACAAGAGCTGTGTGCCTCTGGGGGACATCCCTGATGTAAGTGCTGCCATTGCCATTTTGTGACAACACGAGGCTCTATAGTCATTTGGACCAAGATATAAAATTGACCCTATAGTGGCGAGGTCGGGGAATTCAAGAAATTAGAATTCACATCAAAATGATATCAACATTTATTTAAAGTATTTGACTTCTAGGGAACATGGTAATTCTTCCTGTATTCTAAAGAGAATTTTCCAATTAAAAAACTTCTAATCATTATTTCTAGAATGTGACAAAAACTCATCTTTGAAAACTTAGGTACAATTAAGCTTTTTTTTAATTCTTAAACTTATGATTATTTATTTATTATTTATATGATTATTATTTATTTATTTATTTATTTATTATTTTTGGCTGCGTTGGGTCTTCATTGCTGCCGTGGGTTTTCTCATTGCCATGGCTTCTTTTGGTGCAGAGCACGGACTTCAGTTTGTGGTGCGCGGGCTCAGTAGCTGTGGCTCGCAGGCTCTAGAGCACAGGCTCAGCACTTGTGGTGCACGGGTTTAGTTGCTCTGCGGCATGTGGGATCTTCCCGGACCAGGGCTCTAACCAGTGTCCCCTGCATTGGCAGGCGGATTCTTAACCACTGCGTCACCAGGGAAGTTCCTATGATTAATTTTAAGAAGTCCCTCCAAGGGCCATTCTGCAAGCTCAGTGAAGATACGGGAATGTGGTAGAAAATCAGGAGTGCACCCCATCAAGGGCCTGCTTCGCTGAGTGCTGAGCTCCTCTTGAAGCTGAGCAAGCTTGAGCAAGTGCCAGCAGAGGACAGTGTGTGCTCACCTTATGTCTCTGAGTCACCCCCACTGCTCTGACAGATGCGGTTGAACAGGTCTCTCCTGTTGCGGGAACCAACACTTTTAGCTAACTCAGGACTTTGCCAGCTGAAATCAGGGCATGTATGTTCGCTTTAAATTTCATAATGAATCTAACTTGATAGTAAGTTTAACCCTAATATAAATTATACTAAGACAGGGACTTTTTTCCCTTCTCATAAATGAAATTTTGCCTTCCTTTTTGGATTGATATTGAACATAATTATATCTGCTCTGCCTTGTTACCCTTTACATAAGCCTTTCCAAATATCCCCAAACTTCCCAGCAATCTAATGGGATAGGTGATATTTCTCTTTGAGAAGAATTGACCAATTCTAAAAGAAAGGAGATGGCTTTTTGGCAGGGAGGTGGGGGGTGTGTGTGAACAGAATTATTTATTTATTTATTTGTATTAGAGTATAGCTGATTTGCAATGTGTTAGTTTCAGGTGTACAGCAAAGTGAATCAGTTATATATATATATATTATTTTTCAGATTCTTTTCCCATATAGGTTATTACAGAATATTGAGTAGAGTTTCCTGTGCTATACAGTAGGTCTTTGTTAGTTATCTATTTTATATATAGTGTGTATCTGTTAATTCCAATCTCCTGAGATGACTTTTTTAAATAAATCATTCAGTAAGAGACAGTACCATTGTCAAAGTGTGCTCTGAAATTATGAATTCTTCACATTTTCATTCACGATGTCCTGGTAATTTTTCCAACTGTCATCAGTCTCTTTATCAGTAAGTTCATTCATGGAACTTTATAGAAAAGAAATCCCATATTGTGGTAATCATTTGTCAATATATATGTATAGCAAATCATCATGTTGTTCACCTTAAATAAATATGTCAATTATATCTGAATAAAGCTAGAAAAAAAAGAAAAGGGACTAAGGCCGAAACCCCAAATTAAATACATATTATCTCAACAATAGATAAGGCTGAAATTTTAACTCATGAGAAAATTAAAGTTGGGGTTTTTTTTCCAACCAATAAAGAGATTTTAATTTCAGTTTAGTAATGGTATGGGAGAAAAAAAAAAAACACTTTTGCATAAATCCTCTTTGGATAACAATGCCTATTAAGAGATGAGGTATTTCTATTGTTAAGAAGAAACAACATACCCTAAATGGAGTCACTTGTGTTAAGCCCACGTCACCGTCACCAAACCAGTTTATTACCTAACCTAATTGCAGTCTCACCTTCCCAGAAGTGAAACCTTTAACCAGTCAACCTATAATTAGCTGGTTGGCATTGAGGGAGGTAATCCCTACAGGCCCTCTGGTTCCCTTTAGGAGGGTGACCTTGCCTGAAACAATGCATTCTTTGCTAATAACTTCCTTTTCTCACAGCCCTTCCACCTTTAAAAACCTTTCCTTTTTTACAGTTTAGAGGAGCTCCCTTCTATTTGCTAGATGGGGTGCTGCCCGATTCATGAATCATTTAATAAAACCAATTTGATTCTTGAATTTACTCAGTTGAATTTTTGTTGTTTTACACTATGCAGCCGATTTGGAAGATGATATTCCCACTGCCTTCAAATACTTTCCTGTAGTTAACGGTCGGTAGGAAATTGAGTAAGATGGGAGACACTTCCTTATTGCAAAATATTAGAAGTTGGAGAGGTTGAAAGGCAAGCTCTGCATTCTCAGGATTCTTTAAAATGTCTCAGTATTTTATCAATGGAACAGGATAGAAAGCCCAGAGATAAACCCACGCACATATGGTCACCTCATCTTTGATAAAGGAGGCAGGAATGTACAGTGGAGAAAGGACAGCCTCTTCAATAAGTGGTGCTGGGAAAACTGGACAGCTACATGTAAAAGTATGAGGTTAGATCACTCCCTAACACCATACACAAAAATAAGCTCAAAATGGATTAAAGACCTAAATGTAAGGCCAGAAACTATCAAACTCTTAGAGGAAAACATAGGCAGAACACTCTATGACATAAATCACAGCAAGATCTTTTTTGACCCACTTCCTAGAGAAATGGAAATAAAAACAAAAATAAACAAATGGGACCTAATGAAACTTCAAAGCTTTTGCACAGCAAAGGAAACCATAAAAAAGACAAAAAGACAACCCTCAGAATGGGAGAAAATATTTTCAAATGAAGCAACTGACAAAGGATTAATCTCCAAAATTTACAAGCAGCTCATGCAGCTCAATGACAAAAAAACAAAAAACCCAATCCAAAAATGCGCAGAAGACCTAAATAGACATTTCTCCAAAGAAGATATACAGACTGCCAACAAACACATGAAAGAATGCTCAACATCATGAATCATTAGAGAAATGCAAATCAAAACTACAATGAGATATCATCTCACACCAGTCAGAATGGCCATCATCAAAAAATCTGGAAACAATAAATGCTGGAGAGGGTGTGGAGAAAAGGGAACACTCTTGCACTGCTGGTGGGAATGTGAATTGGTTCAGCCACTATAGAGAACAGTATGGAGGTTCCTTAAAAAACTACAAATAGAACTACCAGATGACCCAGCAATCCCACTACTGGGCATATACCCTGGGAAAACCATAATTCAAAAAGAGTCATGTATCAAAATGTTCATTGCAGCTCTATTTACAATAGCCCAGAGATGGAGACAACCTAAGTGTCTGTCATCAGATGAATGGATAAAGAAGATGTGGCACATATATACAATGGAATATTAATCAGCCATAAAAAGAAACTAAATTGAGCTATTTGTAATGAGGTGGATGGACTTAGAGTCTGTCATACAGAGTGAAGTAAGTCAGAAAGAGAAAGACAAATACCGTATGCTAACACATATATATGGAATTTAAGAAAAAAAATGTCATGAAGAACCTAGGAGTAAGACAGGAATAAAGACACAGACCTACTAGAGAATGTACTTGAGGATATGGGGAGCGGAAAGGGTAAGCTTTGACAAAGCGAGAGAGAGGCATGGACATATATACACTACCAAACGTAAGGTAGCTAGCTAGTGAGAAGCGGCCACATAGCACAGGGAGATCAGCTCGGTGCTTTTTGACCACCTGGAGGGGTGGGAGGGAGGGAGATGCAAGAGGGAAGAGATATGGGAACATATGTATATGTATAACTGATTCACTTTGTTATAAAGCAGAAACTAACACACCATTGTAAAGCAATTATACTCCAATAAAAAAAAAGTCTCAGTATTTTGATGACCCTTATCAGTTTAATCTTTTCCCTTTAGTTAACAAAGTAACTCAATCATTTCATATTTTGTTCACAGCCAATTGTGGAAGAGAATCTCTCCTATTCAACTCAGAGACTTTCAGGGAACATGTGTCTGGAGAATATTTTAGAAACATGAGACATGATTGTACTTAAAATATGACAGTTTACTGTTAAGAAGAGAGATCCATAACCTTGGTCTTTTTTTTCGGATGAAGTCAGGAAAATGCCAGTCTTAACCTGGCATTTTAAGTCTTATCAAACAAGTTGTAGATGGTGAATTAAGTTACCATAAATTTCTGTTTGGTGCTGGGAAAAAAGAAAAAGATCCTGGATGTTTGGAGGGGGGTTGTTTGTTTGTTTGTTTTCACCTCAAAATGATCAAAAATTGCTCTGGCGTGTCATTTCTAGTCAAAGTTAGTGTTTTTGAATAATAAATGTGAAGAAACTTGAGGTCCACCATGACTTTCACATTTATGACTCAGATTTATATGTAAAAGAAAACAGTTGTAAATATGACTTATGCAGATAATTATCTCCTCCTCATTTCTCCTTAATTGTAGGGATCTATTGTCAGGGAGGGGGAAGTTTCCCTTCTACCCCTCTTGAGTTCTTGTGGCTGACCTAATAATCGCATTGACACAAGACAGATTAACAGGAGAAAAAGAAAAATTTTAATTCATGAGCGTGGAGGCCTCATAAAAATGGGAACGAAGAAGTGGCCAGAGCAGACAGTTTTTATACTTTTTAGACAAAACAAAAAACAAATTTGTGAGGGATTGATAGGACAAAAAAACTTAGGTTTTGGGTGCCCAATGAGTGAAGCATCTAAATAGAGTTTGGGATTGGGGTAGTGAATTAAAGAAGTAACAATGTTTTTTATACAAGCTTCTTGGCCCCAAAATTTATATCGAGCTTATGAAGGGTGTTCTTCTATCTCCAGATACAATGAGTGCACCTTTCACATGAGAGATTTATTAAGTAACTTTAATTCAAAATGTCAGTATGCCACTGAAGCACATTTTGGGACAGTCTACCCTGGGCCACAACAGTTCCCTCCTCTGAAACATACCTGGAAGACTCACATATTAAAGCTGAGCTGCTGACTGCAGAGAGAAAGTGTTAGTAAAGTCCTCCATTTCACTGAATAATTTTCTTAGTTCTGAGGTCAGTTCAGTTAAACAGTTATATCTCATTTCAGGAGGCAGTGATGCAGATGGGCTCCCAAAGCTAGTCCTATGGTACAAACAATCAGGCCTTTAATAAGAGGCATTTATATGGAAACAAAAGAAAAAACAATGGTTAATGATTGGAGCAGATTATAAGCCAGTTTCTGAGCCCAGAGGGCAGTCAGTCAAAAAGATTTCTAGATGTCAGTGTCATGCATCTTTTGCAGTTTGAAATGTCTCTGATGATGTCATTGGGTGTTCAGGTGAGCTTTCTGAGAGACTCATACAGAAACAGGCACAAGAATTGTTTAAATGTGAGCTGTTTGTGGTAATTTCTCTGAAGTTTATATCAAACCATCTAGCTTCAGTTTGCAGGATTTCAGAAAAAAGGCAGTTTTAGTTCTCGATGATTCCAAATCAAAAGGATGTGAGAAGACTGGAAATGTTAGAGAGTTATAGCCAGATTTTGGAGGAAACTAGAAAAATTCAGGATCCAGTCCAGTTTTCAGGAAATAACAAAACCTCAAGGAATATTAATAGCACTAGAATCTAATATCCACAAGTGTGTATTATAGTTTCTATTGAAACAATTTTTCTCTCTAAAATCACCCTCATTTCTATCAAAGATAGCCAAATTAAAACTGATTTGTTTGCAAAATAAGTTTAGATTTGATAAACTTGGTCTGATTATGTATATAAGTACAGCAAGAATAGCGGTTGGCCATATAGGTTCTTTTGTTATTTTTAATTTTTTTAAATTTTTAAAAATTTTTGGCTGCATTCCGTCTTTGTTGCCTCGCATGGGCTTTCTCTAGCTGCGGTGAGCAGGGGCTACTCTTCATTGCGGTGCCCAGGCTTCTCATTGTGGTGGCTTCTCTTGTTGCAGAGCACGGGCTCTAGGCGCAAAGGCTTCAGTAGTTACAGCACGTGGGCTCCGTAGTTGTGGCTCGCGGGCTCAGTAGTTGAGGCTTGCGGCTCTAGAGCGCAGGCTCAGTAGTTGTGGCACATGGGCTTAGTTGCTCCGTGGCATGTGGGATCCTCCTGGACCAGGGATCGAACCCGTGTCCCCTGCATTGGCAGGCAGGTTCTTAACCACTGCGCCATCAGCAAAGTCCCCATATAGGCTCTTTTAAATCTGCTGTGCTTGAACTTTTCATAATGAATTTCCAGATTGAACTTTAAATGCTTCTCAAGGCCTGGAAACCACACCAAAGACTTATCATCAGACTCACCTATAATACCTATGGATTTGGGTGAATTTCTCTCTTCTTGAGGTCCCCAAAATATCCTGAGGTTCCTGCACCTGCCAGGAAGTGACCTTCCTTACTCACCTGATAAGGCTGCCGGGAATCCTGTAAGTAAGGTACCAGGCTGATTTTCCAAGGGGCTTTATTGGCTCCATAAAGTCAACCTTTGTTCCTTCAAACTGTCTAGTCATATCTGAGTCTACACGTCTGAGTTTCATATATGACATTCTAGTCAAAGCCTTGGTAATATAACTAAATGTTTCCAATTGTGTCCTTTTATAAGGAGAACAGATTCTTATTGAACTTATGCAATAACTATATTGCCAAGAAAATAATACTTACTGAGAGTTTCTGAATTCTGAAGTGATCAGGTATGGAGAAAAAGATGTTTCAATTCTGCTTACAAAGGTATAATTTACTAAGTTGCTGTAAGTCTTTAAAAAAGTCCTTGTATCTAGAAAACAAAAGATTTAAAAAACAGTAATATTTGAGGCAAAAAAGTCATAAAAATTATAATCATATTCATCAGTTCATTCAATCCTATGTAATTAATCCTTGTTCTGCTTGAGTCCAGTTTTTCCATTAGATCTGTCAACCTTGCCTGATGACTGAGGGTGATAGGGACAGTGATAATTCCAAGAAGTTTGCAAGGCATTTTTTAAGGCTCTTATGAATTGCCTAGTGAAGTCAATGTCTTGATCACCGAAGGCTGTTGAAGGTATACCCAAGTAGGAAACATCTTTCCATTTTTTTGCTATTATGAGGGCATCGGACTTGCAGCAAGGGGAGGCTTTAACCCATCTGGAAAACATACACATCATAATAAGTATGTTTTGATAACCCATACTAAGTATCCGTTGAATGAAGGCCAGTGCAGGTGTTCAAAGGGTCCAGAGGGAAGAGGTCTGAGGCCTCTGGGGACAAAAATAGTTGGTTTTTTCTCCAGGGTTATGGACCTGACAGGTCAGGCATTGTTGGTAGACTGTTTCTGCAATTTTATAGAAGTCTTCCCACCAATGTCTACTTACAACTTGAGTCATCTTAAATGCACTATGGTGGGTGAAGGAATGCAAAACAAAAACAGAAACAAAAAATACAAAAAATGAGGTTTGTCTGGAAGCTGGAAGAACAAAGCAGCCATCTTGGGTTTCCTATGGCCCTGACCGTTGTTTAATTTACAGCTCTTGTTTATCCATCTTAGTTTCTCTGATTCAGGAGCAGACTGTTGCCATGTTATAAGGCCATCAGGATGGCAAAAGTCAGGCAATAAGGGATCAATTTTTTTTGCAGAAGTAGAATAGACTTCATCTACATGTGCCATAATCTTTACAGATTCTGTTGTTGTTGCCTTTGCGTGAAAGTCAAAGCATTTCCCTGATACTTAAGTTCAGTCCTTTTAGTGTGAGCCTCAATTTTGATAACAACATTTTATGCCAAGACACATAAGACTTTCAGGAATTTCACATAGTTTCTGGAACATGTATATTACATACCTATACAGACTCAACATAAAGAAGGCTTAACATTACTTCTTGACAATGCTTCCTACGTAATTTAACATATCAAATGCACTAATTAATTTAATATATTTTTATAAGGAGAGAGAACAAATCTTTGAGATATTTCAGGGGCCCTCTGAAATACCTTATATCTCAAAGTTAGTTCTAAGTCAAAAGGACTCATTTAGATTTGATTTGGGGGAATTTTGTCAAAAATATCAAAAAGGTTTTAAAACACTTAGTCAAATAGGCCACTGTGAAACAATGCTTAGTCATATATTTAACCAAAATAATAAAGACTTCATAGGCAAATATAGAAGGTTACATAGTCCAGAGCAAAACTTATCTCTTTTAATATTGAGAGGATTTCGTTTACTTAAGTAATCAAAGAACTGATAAAGACAACATAGAACATAAGTGATTATTTTGACAAGACATAAGATTTTTTTTTCTTCCCCTAGGCAGATTACTTAAAGAACAAGTTTTCATAATCTCTTATTGTCAAGAACAGAACAATAGGAAAAAAAAAAAGAGAAAAAAAAAACCCAACTTTGTTCTTTTAACAGAGAAAAAACAAAATTCCATTTTACACCAGTTTACTTTTGACATTAAAACTTATTTACTTAATTAAATTCATTCCAATCTTACTCAGTCCTGACAACACATAAAATTCCTTTCTAGGGGCTTCCCTGGTGGCGCAGTGGTTGAGAATCTGCCTGCCAATGCAGGGGACACGGGTTCGAGCCCCAGTCCGGGAAGATCCCACATGCCGCGGAGCGGCTGGGCCCATGAGCCATGGCCGCTGAGCCTGTGCGTCCGGAGCCTGTGCTCCGCAATGGGAGAGGCCACGACAATGAGAGGCCCGCGTATCGCAAAAAAAACAAAACAAAACAAACAAACAAACAAAAAATTCCTTTCTAAAGATTCCTTTACAAATATTTACAACTTTTTATGCCCATTTTAGTTTGTCCCTTGTTTTCCTTCCCATTTAGAATTAACCAGCTTTAGGATAAAATCACTTTCTATTTCTTTAACAAAAACATCTCCATACCTTATACATTTTCTTACTCAAAAACACATCCTATTTCTATTATTACACTGTTGGTTTTAACCACATATATTAGTTAGAATTCTTAATCCTTTGAAATCTTAATTTTTTAGTGAAAATAAAGAAGTAAACAATTGTGAACTGTATTAAAATTTTGTGTCTTGGCAAACTTATAAATACATTTTATAATTTCTAGAAACATACACTACTTCATAGTACAAGCTTTCAATAAAGCACAAAACATATTTACTAATGAACCCAAACATACTTAGTCTCTCTAATAAGAGGTCAAAAGTAGGTAAACTTAGACTTGTTTGGCAATTAATGTTCTAGTATCTTATCTTATTTGGAAATGATCTAGACATTCAATGAATTTCAATCATTTAACTTAGCAAAACTCAAAGGGTGTAAATTACCAAAGAGATTTAGGAAATTACATAGACATATCATAAAACAATTATTGTTAAAAAGTTCACCTAAAAAGTCTTATCTCATTTACATCTACTTAGTTCATTTGTTCTTTTTTTTTTTTTTAAATCATTTATTTTTGGCTGTGTTGGGTCTTCGTTGCTGCGTACGGCTTTCTCTAGTTGTGGCAAGCAGGGGCTATTCTTCATTGGGGCATGCAAGCTTCTCATTGCGGTGGCTTCTCTTGTGGCAGAGCATGGGCTCTATGTGCATGGGCTTCAGTAGTTGTGGCGCGTGGGCTTCAGTAGTTGTGTCACGTGGGCTCAGTAGTTGTGGCTCACGGGCTTAGTCGCTCCGTGGCATGTGGGATCTTCCTGGACCAGGGCTCGAACCCATGTCCCCTGCATTGGCAGGCAGATTCTTAACCACTGTGCCACCAGGGAAGCCCAATTCATTTGTTCTTTATAATCATACATAGATTACTCATGAAAATTTCATGAGACATTAAAGCAGTTAGTCATTATCAAGTGTTTTATTTTTCTGACAAAATTTGCAACAGAGACAAACATTTGCCCTTTGACTAGCAAACCTAGGTAGAACAAAAGTTATTTATATGCATTATATTTAATGCTAATTCTGAAGACATGCCTATATTAATTAAATAAACAAGCTTAAAATTAGCTTTTATTTACTAAAGAATATCCTAGATCACATAAACTTGAAAAACATTTGAGTTAGTTTTTATTATATTTTAAAGATTTTTTTATATGAGTGCTTGTTTGTTTAAGTCAATTAAATAGAACTCATAAATTAATTTTGGCAATACCATGCAGAGGTAGAAGGATACCATATTTATAACATACACATATAGACATATAGAAAGACACAACAAGAGATCTCATGGTTTCCATTTTAAAACTTTAGGTACAATACAAAACTCACTAGTTTATAAATAACAGTTGGAATAGCTAGGATTATTCCTTCAGATGGCTAAAGTCTTTTATTATTTGTGGAGAAGACTATTAAGATCTGTATTTGTTGTTGACAAGCAATTTTAAGGAGGCTATTTGGGCAAGAGAGTACTTTTAACAGCTTGTGTTGAAAAAGGCCTCTTTCCCTTTTCTTTCCTTTAGTTTCAGATCTACCAATTGAGCTAATCTGGGCTCAGTCTCAGAGGATGTGGGCTGTGTCTACATTTCAAAGACATGATAAGATTTATAACTTTAAGGGACAGAGAAAGAAAATGTAAGTTTTCTCTTAGGAGTTTTGTAGTATATTTGTCTGTTGTCATAAGTCTTAAGGTAATTTTTTTTTCTCAACAGGACAATTTTGCTCCAGTATCTTGATCTTTTATAATATCTACAAGATATTGAGAAATTTGAGAGAAACAGGCAAGGCCTTGGGACTGGTAAAGTTAGATGGGCCTTGACTTGTTCCTAGTGTTGTACTGCTGGTTGTGTAGACATTTGCAAGACAGACAGTTGTTTCTATTAACCCTTGAATATTGGACTCCAGCTGATTTATTTCCCGATTATTTGTAGGAGGGCCTGGGAATTGCTGAGGAGACAGGGCAATTTTTAAGAAGGGGAATTTATGTTGGACTTTTGTTTTCAGTCTGATTTTTGTTCTTTCTTCTTAATAAGGGCCACTTATTATACTTATCTTTTTCTCCTTTCAGTTTGATCCTCCCGTAAGTACCAGTGTGACGGTTGTTTATGAGAGCTCTCTCTCAAAAAAAAACCAAAATTCCTTTAAAATATAGTCAATTAGCCAAAGATGCAAGAGGTATATTCTCACAAGAGAATATGTAGCCCTCACAAGATCCAGAAAGTTCACTCTCGGAGATAGTCTAAGAAAGTAAAAGCCTTTCATTACTATAGGCAGTAAGAATGGTACAGTGGAAACAGTGCCTCTCGTGTCCCACAAAAATGTGGGGTTCCTCACAGCCATAGACCCACTAATTTATGTCATCAGGCAGTTGCTACTGGAATGGGACTTTTCCAGCATTAACAAGAAACAAAGGTTGAGTTGATAAAGGCCCTTTACGGGACTTCCCTGGTGGCGCAGTGGTTAAGAATCAGCCTGTCAATGCAGGGGACACTGGTTCCAGCCCTGGTCCGGGAAGATCCCACATGCCGCGGAGCAACTAAGCCCATGTGCCACAACTACTGAAGCCCGTGTGCCTAGAGCCTGTGCTCCGCAACAAGAGAAGCCACCGCAATGAGAAGCCCATGCACCAAAATGAAGAGTAGCCCCGCTCGCCGCAACCATGTGCAACAACGAAGACCTAATGCAGCCAAAAAAGAAAAAAAAAGGGCCCCTTATGAACTTGGACCCCTTATAACAAAATCCCCTGAAAGCTGGGATGGCCAAACAAAGAGCATGCTCATTGTGACTTCGTGTCTCAGAACCCTAGTCTATTCAATGGGACATCAGATGCACCCTAGTAAGTGCACCTTCTGCATGGTGGAAACCAGAGAGAATATTCTCACTGGACACAAACCCAACTCTCCAGACATAGAACAAGGAAGAAGGAAAAACCTCATCTGTTTTTTATATATAGGAACCACAGCAAAGTCTATCTAAATACACACCAGTCTGATGAGAACTGTTAACTCACCAGTCTGTACGATCAGCTTGCAAGCAGACTTATAGGACCCATGCCTGCGGTCTGCCCTGTTTCTTCCTCATTATGACAAACAACACAATAGACAGAGACAAAGAAAAAGTGACCCTCTCTGGGAAGAAAAGAATCCCCAAGAGTCGCTAAGTCCAAGGGACTAGCTCCACAAATATTTTCTCCCACTAATCTAAATTGAGAGAGAGAGAAAAGGGGCTTTCACTGCTTTCCCTTCCACCAGACCTTGCAGGCAGAGATCTGGGAGGCTGACGTGGTAAGAAATCTTACCTTCTGTTGGCCTTTGTCAAATGTCCAGGATTTCTCAGTTGCAGCAGCTTTAAGGCAGGAAACAAGGTCCAGCCAGCTCCTGCCTGACTCGCCAACTGTTAGAGAGGGGGGAATTGCCCCCTCTACTCATCTTGAGTTCTTGTGGCTGAACTGATAATAACATTGACACAAGACAGGTTAGCAACAGAAAAGGAGCAAATTTTAATTCATGAGCATGGAGGTCTCATAAAATGGGAACTAAGAAGTGGCCAAAGTAGGCAGCTTTTATACTTTTTAGACAAAGAAACAATACATTTTGTGAGGAATTGATAGGACAAAAAAACTTAGGTTTTAGGTACCCACCCAGTGAGTGAAGAATCCAGAGTTTGGGATCGGGGTAGTGAATTAAAGAAGTAACAATCTTTGTTTATACAGGCTTCTTGCCCTCAAATTCTGGAGACAAGGGAGTCCTACCTCCAGATGCAGGGCGTGCACCTGCTTTCAGGGAGACAGAAAGCAGGGTCGGAGTATCCCTCTTGCATTGGCTATCTCTTAAGTAACTTTAATTCAAAATAATCAATATGCCACCAAGGCACATTTTGGGGTATACTACCCTGGTCCCCAACTTTATGATTCAGGTCATTATGATTCTAAATTCAGAGCCTGGAAAAAGAGAAGCTTTAGAGGTTAAGTTGATCTGCACAATAAAGAGTTGGAAAAAACTGGGAAAGAAAAGAGAACTGTTGGAAAGTTAGATGAAAAGAATGACATAGCTGAGTTCAATCCCCACCCCACCTCCCTCTACCTACCACCTGAGTAAATGAATATTTCTATGTTTTCTCAACTCTGAGTCTTGCTGGGAGGGAAGATCCTTCAGATCAAGTGTAGAGTAATATTTTTATGAAGTAAAATGAAATTCACAGTTAGTGTTCAAACATCTGTTTAAGCTTTAGCAAAAGATGCTACCCAAAACGCTGACAATTCAATTTGTTATTCTTTTTTTTTTGCGGTACGCGGGCCTCTCACTGTTGTGGCCTCTTCCATTGTGGAGCACAGGCTCCGGACGCACAGGCTCAGTGGCCACGACTCACGGGCCCAGCCACTCCACGGCATGTGGGATCTTCCCAGACTGGGGCACAAACCCGTGTCCCCTGCATCGGCAGGCGGACTCTCAACCACTGCGCCACCAGGGAAGCCCTGTTATTCTTTAAAAAAATTTTTTTTATTGCTGTATAGTTGATTTACAATGTGTGCCAATCTCTGCTGTACAGCAAAGTGACTCAGTTATACACATATAGACATTCTTTTTTTTTTATTCTTTTCCATTATGGTTTATCACAGAATATTGAATATAGTTCCCTGTGCTATACAGAAGGACCTTGTTGTTTATCCATCCTATATATGATAGTTAACATCTGCTAATCCCACATTCCCAGTCCTCCTTCCCTCTTCCACCCTCCTCCCCCTTGGCAACCACAAGTCTGTTCTCTATGACAATTCAATTTGATTCCCTGCAAATACCTCTCACACTCTCTGGTGGAGATGTTAACATTACCAAAGAGCAATAAACTAAAGAGAGAGGAGACTTAGGGGAATGTTTATGATTTAAAAATATTCAGAAAGTAGAAAATTTGGCACCAACAAATTGAGAGCTGAGAGTTCAAATGAAGGAAAGATGGTCATCATCTACACAGTTCGCCAGAAGCTGGAAGAAACAATAAATCCTGAAAAATAGTAACTAGGACACAGTTCAAGATAACAGGCAGGACATTTGGACCTTGGCTTCCCTTCGCTTCACAGACCAGTTTTAATCAGAATGCTCTGCAGGCCAGTGCAGGGAAATGAACTGTGTGTTACAGGTCTGCAAATAGAGAAAAACAGACATCGAGAGTAAGCCTTTGGAAAATTTATGGCAGTCTGACATTGCCTGATCAGTGTGATTTCTATTTCGTTTTTAGTAGCTGCCTTTTATTGTGTTTTACCAAGGTACAATCCAAAATGATTCGAGGGGAAAAGAATTGGTCTTTTCACTAGGATAATTGAGAAGTTCTGCCCTAGTCACCACTGCAAAGAGATTCAAATGTGTCAAGGCTTATCTGATGTAATAGTAGAAGAGGCCCAACAGTGATGTCCTCCATGGTCTCGGGAGCTTCATAGGAACAAACTCAGTAAGAACGCCTTTGCCATAGAGGGGAACAGAATTTTGAGAACAGTTCGGTGCTTGTCAATCAACTCTATTTCCATTTTTCTCCATGGATACGTAGGTCTGAGTACTGGAGAGAGAAAAGACTGCAAGAAATGCAGAAAGATTTTCCCTAAAGGTTTTCAAGCAGGAAACAAGCAGCACTAGCTAGAGACTTCCTCTAACTGCAGATAAAATAAGAGGGATAACACACCACTGTAAAGCAATTATACTCCAATAAAGATGTTAAAAAGAAGAAGAAGAAGAAGAGGGAAAGAGGCATTGCATCCCTCATAGCAGACCCTCAGTTTGCTTCGTTTGCTTCTGGTAACTGCCCAGTTTGAATAGGAGGCAGCGAGGTGGGAGCTCCTAGACTCTATTTCTATCTGCTGAAAGAAGGTGGCAGTACTGGAAGTGGGTGTGATGTTTGGAGGAGCAGGGCAGCCACCATTGGGAGGCTCATGTGCAATTGAGAGCATGAGAGGTGATGCGAAGGAGATCACACAGCAGAGCCACTGCAGCAGCCAGCAAAGTGAACTTGTTTATGAGAAGTGAATCCCAGTAAAACCCAGGGTGTGTGAGATTTGTAGGTGCCTGCAGACCTCACAAAATCCCTAGAAATTTGAGCTATTAATGTTAATATATGGAGTGGGTAGAGGAAGAGCACCCCTATAAAGAAGGCTGAGAAGGATCGAAGGACTACTCAGAGAAATAAGGGAAAGAGACAAGAGAGTGGCCTTAAGGAAACCAGAAGAGTATCACGGTAAAACACACAAAGAGATCAAGTATCTACTAAGTTTAGCAAAACTGAGGTCACTGGTGACCTTACTGAGAACAATGTTAATAGTGTGTTTGGTTGAAAGCCCTCCTATAATGGATCAGTGGTAAGTAAGAGGTAAGGAAGTAGAAACATCAAGTTTCACATCAAGACGAGTGTTCTTTCAAATCAGTAGATAGCAAAGGGAAGAGAAGATCAGTGGAGGATAAGGTCAAATGAGGGTTTTTCTGTTTATTGTTGTTGTTGTTGTTGCTTTTAATAGGAGAGATTTAACCCTGTTTATATGTTGAAGGGGATGAACCACAGAGGAAGAGTAGCAATCAGAGCATTCAATGGAGTAAGCTGTCTGTGGATGAGGGTGCAGAAGCGGGCAGGATCATAGCATATAGGGGTATTAACCACTGAGAAAGGAGAGAGGTACAGATCACTGAAGATACAAAATGGTTTGTACGGGGTTCCATTAGAGTTCTATTGCTGTGTAAAAAAATTACCACAAATGTAATAGCCTAAAACAACACCCATTTATTAACTCACAGTTCTGTAGGTCGGAAGTCCAACACGATGTGGCTGGGTTCTCTGAGCTGAGTCTCACAGTGTGAAATCAGGGTGTTGGTCAGGTTGTAGTTCTCCTCTGGGGTTTGAGGAACTTTTCCAAGCCCATTCACATTGTTGGCAGAACTCAGTTCCTTGCAGTTGAAAAACTGAAGCCCCCAGTGTCTGGCTGGGTATCTGCTGGGGGCCACTCTCAGCTCCTAGAGGCCTCCTGCAATTCCTTGCCACATAGTGCCCATAGGCAGTTCACAGTATGGATGCTTGCTTTCCCGTAGGCCAGCCAAAGCACATCTCTCTGATCTCCTGTGACTAGCCAGGGAAAACTCTCTGCTTTTAAAGGCCCACCTGACTAGGTTTGGCCCTCCAGGGATAATCTCTCTGTCTTAAAGTCAACTGTTTAGAGACCCTAAATACATCTACAAAATCCCTTTTGCTATTAACAAAGACAAAAACTGGATAGGTAAGGATATTAACTTTATTCAAGCTATTGCAATAGGGAGAGTACCCCAGATCCAAAGATCAGAGTATCTCGGAGATGGTTTTGCCTTAAAATTTCATAGAGAAGGGTAAACAAGTTGTAGACAGAGTGATCTACAGTTGGAGTTGTTTGCAAACAGAGAAGGTATCAGTCAGCTTAACAGGATATGTTTATTTCCTTGTGGATAGCTAGTGTATTAGTCAGGGCTCTCCAAAACAACAATAACAACAACAAACAGAACCAAAGTGTATATAGATAGATATGAGGAGATTTACTATAGAGATGGACTCACACAGTTATGGAGGCTGAGAAGTCCCACAACCTGCCATCTCCAAGCTAGAGAACCAGGAAATCTGGTGGTATAATTCAGATTGTGTCCAAAGACCTGAGAATCAAGGGGTTGGTGGTGTAAGTGCCAATTCCAAAAGCCCGAGAACCAAGAACTCTCACGTCTGAGGACAGGAGAAGATGGAGGTCTCATCTCAAGCAGAGAGAGGGGACTTACCCATCCTCCACCTTTTTGTTCTATTTGGCTTTTAAAGGATTGGATGACTTCCACCCAGCCCACGCACATTGGGAAGGGCCCTCTGCTTTACCCAGTTCAACAATTTAAATGCTAGCCTTTTCTGGAAACACCCTCACAGACACACACAGAAATAATGTTTTCCCAGCTATCCAAGTATCCCAATTAAGTTGACACATAAAATTAGCCATCACAGCTAGTTTCAGGGTGCAGAAAGTTCTAATCTCATCTAATCACGAGACAAAGAACGAAAAGTAGGAGGGTCTGTTGGGCCTTCTCAGCAGGTTCATACAAAAAAGGAAAGGTATATGTTTGACCGTGTCACAGGTAGATAGTGGAGTTATCCTTACGTCTTAGTCTTATAGGAGTCGTGGGAAAGAGTCAACAGGAGAGTGCGAACTCTAGAATGCAAGCTCATACCTCTCCAATTCTTTGATCAAAGAATAAAACTTTCCTTTGCTTATGAACTGAAACAAACAAACAAACAAAAAGTGAACAGTGACTCTTATCTAAGTCATATGGGGAAGGATGGTTCTTTGCAGGAAGCCCTTTCCTGGAACACAAAATGTTGATGGGGGATGGGGGATTTCTTAACTGCTGCTCTTCTCCAAGAACATAGGGCTTAGGTGAAGTTCAACACTGTCTCTTTTGTTGAAGATGAATGAATATCCTTTTTTGCTGAACAATTCAGAGGTGAGAATAAACCTCTTGAGGAGGGTCAAGCAGGGTCCAAGAAATAATCTCTTAAAATCTCTTTTTGGTACTGTTTCTTCAAAATCAGTTGAACCATTTATGGAGAAGTGATAGAAATGTTCAGTTGTTTTAGAGTCCTGGACATCAGATATCTTAAAAAAGGAATGTCTGAAATGAAGATAGGAAGTATTAATATGAACGTTTGTACTAAAGTAAATAACCTTAAGAGCTGCACCTGAGAGTAACCTGTCCAATGGATTCTAAGAAGTTGGTGGAACACCACTCACTGAGTTCCTTGAAGTTAAGATGTTGATGCTCTTGGTGATGTGGTCCACAGCCTTGGTTACCTTTCATGTAAGGGCATATGTGACCCAGTATCTTGCCAAGCTTCCTTACTGGCCCAGACAATGGCTTGTCCAGGGAAAAATCCAACCCATGCATGGTCTGCTATGGTGATGAGTCCTTGAGTCCTTCAAGTTTTATATGAAGTGACTGGGCTTTAGCTCATAGGGTTTCTTCTGATCCTGGGATTAAAGGCCAGTGCAGCACACAAAAGGAATATGGATGGTCAGATTTTAGTTTCTGAACACGGGAAGCACAGAGTTTGGAAAGCTTAGTTTAGAGGGTTGTAGCCAGATATTGAAGGAATCTGGAAGAATGGAACATTTGGTAAGTTTTAATGATTTGTGTTAGGTAAGAGGATCCAGTCCAAATCATAAGTAGGTTCCTAAACTGGTTTTTCCACAAGGGTGGGGCAGGGGGCCGGGGTTGGGGGGTGGGGAGGAAGTCACTTAAATCTCTACCAGAGAAGATGGAGTTTGCATATCCATCAATTACCTGTAATTTACTAAGTGAGCAAAGAGCACAAGGACAATAAACAAGGCTTGAGTCACAACTCTGACTATTGCTAACTTGGGATTAGAGTCAGAAGGGTGTGGTATTGTTTTCCACTGAAACACAAAATTTCTCTCTATAGTCACTTCCTTGTTAAAGATAACCTCAAAGAAAGATTATTTTTGATCATAAAGTAAATCTGGTCTCATAAAATTTAGCCTGAATATTTACATAGCTGCAGCAAAAATGGTATTTATCATATAGTACTTTTAAAATGTGCTTTGCTGAAAGTTTAAGAAATGTCAAATTGGATTTTCAAAAGCCTCTTCAGCTAAGAACTCACCGTCAGATTTCACTTGTAGTGTTATAAACTTGGGTAAATTCCTCTCTTCTCAAATTCCCGAAATGTCCTAAGGTTCCTAGGCTTGCCAGAAAGAGACCTTTGTTACTCACCCTGTAAACCAGAGAACAGTCCGGTTTTTCTAAGCATGCTTTGTAAGAATTAGTGCCATAAAGTTAACTGTAGTTCCTTAAAAATGTCTGGTCATGGGCTTCCCTGGTGGCGCAGTGGTTGAGAGTCCGCCTATAGATGCAGGGGACACGGGATCGTGCCCAGATCCGGGAAGATCCCACATGCCGTGGAGCGGCTGGGCCCGTGAGCTATGGCCGCTGAGCCTGCGCGTCCGGAGCCTGTACTCCGCAACGGGAGAGGCCATAACAGTGAGAGGCCCGCGTACTGCAAAAAAAAAAAAAAAAAAATTCTGGTCATATCTGATTAAATTCAGCATTATTCTCAATTATTCATTCCAGGCAAGGCCTTAGTTGCATAACCAATGTTTTCAATTAAGTCCTGTTAACAAGGAAGACAGACTCCTATTGAAATTGTGTAAATACCTACATTGCCATGAAAATAAGAATACTCAATAAGAGTTTTCGAATTCTGGAGGGGTCAGGAAGAAAGAAAAAGATAAATGTTTCATTTTCTGTTTACAAAAGCAGAGTATACTAAATTATTATGAGTTATAGATAGCTTAAGAAGAAAGAGAAAGGGGTTCCTTTATCTAGAAAATATAACATTAACATCAACAATATTCTGTTGGCTTTTAAATGATTGGATGACTTCCAATCCACAATCATCCCTCATCAGTTTATTCAGCCCTGTGTAATTAATTTTTATTCTACTTGACCTTGGGTTAGCAGTCTCAGGAACCCATCTGTTTCTGGACTAGAGTTCTGGAAAGCCAAGAGTACCTGGGCACAGGACTCTGAGAAAGTCCATCTTTGTTGACACACTCTGGCCTGTGGCCAATTGCAGGTCCTTTCAGGAAAACGTCAGAGTAAAACAAAAAATTATCTGTAGATGACAAGTGACTTAAAATGGCTGTGGTTAATTTATTATTGATAACTTTCAAAAGTAAAAGATCTGATGAGAGTTGATTATCAGAATAATGAAACTGACAAAGAAGACTGTTTCTGTGACACGCAAAACAAAGTCAATCCAAAAGAAATTTTAGACAAAATATCTATAAACATAACAATCCTATTTTCAAAGACCAGTGTATATTACATTTATTTTATGAAAATGAATGAATATAATCTTTACAGAGAAAAAACTTTAGATTTAACATATAATAATCCTGAGACATAACATACTATGGATATTCTAAGTACGTAATTAGAATATACCAAGAATATATCAAATTTATCAGGTAAAGAGATTCAGTAGAATGGAGTAAGACCTTAATATTTGTGTATTCATAGAACTCCATAGGTAAGTGATATGAATTCCCAGTTTAAAACCATTGGACTAGAAGAAGCTACATTCGAATTAAAGAAAGTGGAAACTAACTTAACATTTTAAAAAATTACTGAAATTATGATTGTATTCATTATCCTTTTGTTGTCTCATATCAGGCAAAGTAGCACTTAACTCTAATAAATAGAAACATACTATAGACAGTGAGGATACTGACAAATCTCTAGGAACTTCTCAAACAACATATAATTTCTGAAATATTTATATTAATAATATGTTACCTATACAAAATTAGCGTAGGGAAGGTTAAGCTTTTCTTCTGACTTGACAACTCTTCCCATGCAGCTCATTAATAGTAACATATCAAATAAACCTAATTATTTCTAGAACCTCTCTTTTTATAAGATAAAAGAACAAATTCTTTGTGATTTTTCAAGGGCCTTCTGAGAAATCAGTTTTAGATGGAAAATATATCATTTGGAATTTGATATTTGGAATGCAGAATATCAAGAATTGTTAGGAGGTTTGAACACTTGCTTAAATAGAATCATGGGTTACTGTGAAACAATACTGGGCCACCTATTTAACCACAATGAAAATATTTGGTTAAATGCATTAAAAGTGTACATAAGGGATAACATGATTGTAAAGAACCTAGCTCTTTCAAAAGTAGGAAGACTTTGTACTCTTAAATAATCAAGGACATGATCAAATCAACATAAAGCACAGGAAGTCATTCTGATACGACACAAGATCCTTGTTATACAGGCAAATTACTCAGAAGGTAAAGAAAAATCTCTTACAACCTCTTACTAAATAAAGCAGGCAAGTAATCCAAGAACAGAGAGAAAGCTAAAGTCTTTAGTTTTTATCAGTATATGTGCTACTAAAACACTTTTTGACAATCTCATGAATAAATCCATTAAACTTTAGCCACTTTTGACCACCACAATTAAAATTTCCTTTCTGAGAACCTGCTTACAACTTTCTATATCCATCCCAATTTTTTCCTACACCTTCCTCCTTCTCATTCTAAAACAAAGAGTCGGTTTACTTTAGCAGAAAACTTCTTTTTGCGTAACAAAAACCCATCCTGCATACCTTGCATACAGAGTTCCTCTCTCTCACTATTGCTCTGAGTAGAGACTCATTTACATATATTGATTATAACTTTTAATCACAGTCACTTCTATTTCACAGGGAAAACTAAGAGGTTAGGTAATTGTGACTATCTGTAATACACTAGCATTTCTGGCAGATCAGCAGAGCTTATGAATATACATCTCACAACTTTTTATAGCCATACGTATCCCAAAGCTGCAAAAAATGAACACATTCATTAACAGATCCAAATATATAGCCTCTGTGTATCAATAAAAATGAGAGGCAAAAGTGTACAAAAATTATATAAACTAAAAATTATGCTTTGCAATTAATGTTTCAGTATCCTATCTATTCTACTTAGAAATGATCTAGGTTTCTATGAATATCCATTAGTTAACTCAACTTAGCTTTTGTCCAAGAGTTTAAGTCACCTAGAGATCTTGGAAGCTATTTCAAAGAGGACATATTACAAAACAATTACTATTGAAATAAAGTCTGCCAGAATAACAATTCAATTTGGTTAAACACAAATTTACATTTTTCATAATCTTAAACATATAGTTGATATATGCTAGCTTATTTGATCAGTAAATGAACAAGTTTATGAAAAACATACCCAATTAGAATAAATATGTATCAAGAAAATATGCTTATTGCTAATACTCAGAAAATATAGCTTTTTATTAAACCAAGAATATTAAACTAGTGTCATTTGCCAAAGATTTACCTAAATAATGTGAACTCAAATTCCTAAGCCATTTGCATTAATATTATATATATATAAAATAAAAATTTTTAGATCAATTTCCTTAATTTCTGGGAATTTTAGAATTAGATAAGGCTTACTTATCTCTAAATCACTCCAAGTAGCACTCTTTTAAGAGATTTTATAATCTGGTAGTACCATGAAGGAAAGAAAATATTACATACTCACAGGCACATAAACATATATACAGACCCAAACAGAGAGCTTATAGCTTCAATTTTTAAATTTCAGTCAATTTTGTATTTCAGCCAAGTAGGAAAAAAAAGGGGGTTTTGTTCTCATCAGGTACAAATTTTAATTAATTAATTAATTTTATTTATTTATTTTCGGCTGCATTGGGTCTTCATTGCTGTGTGCGGGCTTTCTCTAGTTGCAGAGAGCAGGGGCTACTCTCTGTTGTGGTGTGCGGACTTCTCATTGCGGTGGTTTCTCTTGCTGTGGAGCACAGGCTCTAGAGCTCAGGCTCAGTAGTTGTGGCACACGGGCTTAGTTGCTCCGCAGCATGTGGGATCTTCCTAGATAAGGGCTCGAACCCGTGTCCCCTGCATTGGCAGGTGGATTCTTAACCACTGTACCACCAGGGAAGCCCCTAGGTACAAATTTTTCATTGATTTGAGTTTCAAGTAGACAAAATAGAAAAAAACAGAGTAATAGACCAGATTCTCTGCTATGCTTCACCCACAGAGGCAAGATTTCTATAAACCATTTAAAACATTTACAGAGGTCATCAAAAGTTCAGCCCATAAAACCAAAAGAAGCTAGCACCAGAAATCAAGCCAGTACTCAAAAAGAATACAAACCAAGTCCTTACTGTGCTGCTGATGGACAGGAGTCTGGAACACAGGTCCACATGTGGGACTTGCTGTTGAATATCTGTGTAAGGTCGGATCTTAACAAACGGCACCGCAAAACAGAGGAAAGCTTCAAGTGAGCTTTAGTAGGGAGCGCTCCCGGGCGAGGTTCACTGGTCCGAGAGAAAGGAGCCAGAGAAGTCGCACCCGGGCGAGGGTTGGGCAAGATTTTATAGGGGAAGAAGGGAAAGGGGTGTGGTGAATCTGGGAGGGCGCAGGGTATTCCTTATTTGGTGGTCTTTTCGGGTATCCTGGGGGACCGTTAGTCCTGCCTCTCGAAAGGCGGGAAGGCTGGGCTGGGTTCAAAGTCCCCAGGGCAGTTCCTGGAACTGGGTGGTCTGGAATGTCTCCAGGGCAGTTTCTGGAACTGGGTGGTCGGGAGAATTTCGGTCTGATGCAACCTGTGAATCTGATTGTGTTCCCCTGCCTCGGGCCAGTTGGCCTTACAATCTGGATCTCCAGTCAAGAGTAGAGCACAAAGGGCATGAGGAGTTCCCCTTACTTGGATGGAGTAAAGAGGGATTGAGGGAGAGGTCCAGTCCCATATGATTCATGGCACCACACTATTGAAGAAAAAAGCTGGACAAGTCAGGATCTTGATTTTATTCAGGCTATTAGAGAGAGTGGATTAGAGAATCTCAGCAAGTGGTTTTGCCTTGGAGTTTCATAGAGAAATGCTATGGTCTGAACTTTTGTGCCCCCCCAAAATTCATGTAGAAATCCGAATGCCCAATGGGATGGTTTTGAGGTGGGGCCTTTGGGAGGTGCCTAGGTGTGAGGATGGAGCCCTCATGAATGAGATTAACGCTCTTATAAAAGAGAATCCATGGAGCTCCCTATCCCCTTCTGCCATGTGCGGATACAGCTAGAAGGTGCCGTCTATGAATCAAGTAGCAGGCTCTCACCAAACGCCTAATCTGCCAGCACCTTGATCTTAGACTTCCCAGCCTCCAGAACTGTGAGAAATAAATTTCTGTTGTTTATCAGCCACGCAGTCTGGCATTTTGTCATAGCAACTTGAACTAAAACAGGAAGGATCAACAAGTTACAGATAGAGTGATTTACAGTTGGCATTGTTTTGCAAACAGGGGAAGTCTCAGTTGGTTAGCTGAACAGGAAATGTTTTCCCCTGTGGTTAGCTAGTTTCAGGTGGACCAAACAGTTCTAATCTCAGCTAATCAATCATGAGACAGAAAATGGAAGTTGGACGTTCTGAGTCTGCCCATGTCAGAGGATTCAGGTAAAAGGAAATTGTCACAGGTAAATGGTAGGGTCAACTGTGAGTCTTATGGGAACCATGAGAAAGTTGGACAGCAAATCTTATTTAAGTTGTATTGGGAGAAGTGGTTCTTTATAGTAAGCCATTTCTCAGAGCCTGAAAGGGTAGAGGAATTTTGGAAAACAAAGGGTTGGGGGGATTTCTTAAGCACCTCTATTTTCCAGGCTCAGGTAAAGTTTAACATTGACACTATATAACACAATCTAATCATGGGTGTGACACCAGGGGCAGAGAACATTGGGGCCATTTTAGAATTCTGCTTACAACAGGGGTAGTTCAAGAAGCTGAGAAAGTTGCCTAATAACTTCAGTTTTCTCTTTGAGGTATGTGTGTGACGGGGAGGGTTGACATAAGGAGGAGGGCTGTCTAGAGATTTGTGAAGGCTTGAAATGATTACTGTGAAACATAGAGTAAGTGAATTGAAGATATTGAGTAGACACGTTATTTAATACCAGAGACTGTAAATTTGCAGTGGCTCTAATCCACTAAGTTACGTGGTTGTGTAATTTTCTCCAGGAATCTTCGGCAGATTTGTTAACTGAGTGTATGAGTGGAAAAGGAGATCAGTGGACTGATCCAGGTTAAGTAATTCTGGGTGAATAGAAGTACAAAAGGACATGGCAGTGGATGGTAACAGGAAGAGGTTATGGACATTGGGGGTCAAATCTAGGTAGAAAAAGAAGAAAGAAAGAGGGGAAAGATAGAATAAGGCAAATGGAGGAAACAAAATGACTAAAAATCCTGAAGAATTCAAATAGATAGGTATAGTGAGTAAAGAAATGACACAGCTGAAATGAAAGGAAGTTCTGGATAAATACTGGACTACTGAGATTTATTATTTCAGGGATGGAGCATCATGGTGATAAAGTCTAAAATGTAGTCATGGGTATAGGGGACTAAAGTACAGTAAAAGAAATAGACTGTAAATCATGTGGTAATGCTCCTGAGAAATGTGGAAATGTGGTTAGCAGATGTCAGGGATAAGAAGGGGCATAAGGTGGGAGAATAAAGATGGCAAAGGAGAAATTTTTTCCTTGTCAGTGAGAGAATAATATTTTAAAAGTAGCAGTGAGGAGCTAGAAAAAAGACAACACAATCTTTCAGATCTGGAGCAGCTGTTTAATTGAGGGAGTGGCCTTCCTAGCACAGAATTTAAGAGGGAGGAATGTCAGTACCTTGTTAACATACATATTTCCCAAATACCTGGTACCTCCCTAATAAAAAAAAAAAAAGGGTAGCATAATACTTATATTTTCGTCAAAGGCCAATTTGCTGAAAATACCATCAAAACAACCTGCTGCCAAGACAAAGTTGAATTTATAACGTAGTGTTGGTAAAGGTATTTTATATAGAGAGATAGAGACAGAGAGGAAGAGAGAGAGAAAGAGACAATTTACTTTTTTAAAAAGGTGTCCAGTTCTATTAGGTTTAACACATGCATAGATTTATGCAACCACCACTACAATCAGAATACAGAATAGCTCCATCACCCCCCAAATTTCCTTATGTTGTTTCTTTGTAATCAAAATTTCTCTCCACCTCTAATCCCTGACAACTACTAATCCCTCCTACTTGGTCCCTATAATCCCTGGATGTTATATGATGGAATCGTACATTGTATTGATGTACCTATTCAAAAACAATCGGGGCATTTGCAGGTTTGGGCAATCATGAATAATGTTGCTATAGACATTCATATATAGGATTTTGTGTGAACATAAGTTTTTAATTCTCTTGGGTAAATAAATACCTAGGAGCAGGATTGCTGGGTCATATAAGTATATATTTAACTTAATAAGAAACTGCAAAGCTGTTTTCCAGAGCAGCTACATGATACTGTATTCCCACCAACAATGTATGATAGTTTCTTTCTTCACATCCTTGTCAGCACTTATTGTCAATTTTTGTTTGTTTGTTTAGCCATTCTAATAGGTGTGTAATGGTATCTTACTGTGATTCTAATTTACGTCTCCCTAATGGTTAATGCTGTTGACTATCTATTCCTGTGCTTATTTGTTATCTGTATATCTTCTCTGAGAAAGTGTCCTTTCAAATCCTTTGCCCATTTTTTAAATTGGGCTTTTTCGTATTGTTGACTTTTGAGAGTTCTTTGTAAATTCTATATACAAGTACTTTGTCAGGAGATTTTAAAATATTTTCTAGCAGTCTACAGTTTGTATCTTATTTCTCTTAACAGTGTCTTTTGCAGAAAAAATATTTTGAAGTTTTGATGAAGTCCAATTTATAATTTTTTCTTTTATGGATTGTACTTTTGGTGTCATACCTAAAAATGCTTTGCCTAACTCAAGGTCACAGTGATTGATTTCTTTCTATGTTTTCTTTTTTTTTTTTACTATTTTATTTATTTATTTGTTTTGTTGCTCCAGGTCTTAGTTGCAGCTAGCAGGCTCCTTAGTTGCAGCTCTTGGGCTCCTTAGTTGTGGCATGCAAACTCTTAGTTGCAGCATGCATGTGGGATCTAGTTCCCTGACCAGGGATTGAACCCCAAGGTCCCTGCATTGGGAGCATGGAGTCTTAACCACTGTACCATCAGGGAAGTCCCCTATGTTTTCTTTGGAATGTTTTATGGTTTGGGGGCTTTTTTGAGGTTGAGGTTTATTTTATTTTATTATTTCATTTCATTTCATTTCATTTTGCATTTGGATGTACAACTTTTTTTCCCTACCATTTGCTAAAAAGAGCATCCTTTATCCATTAAATTGACTTTGTACCTTTGTCAAAAAGCAGTTGACTATATTTGTGTCTATTCCTGGACCCTATTCTGTTCCACTGATTATATGTGTACACTTTCACCAATATCACACTGTGTCGACTACTATAGCTTTATAATGATTCTTAAAATTGGGTAGCGTGCATCCTCTAATTTTGTTCTTCAAATATTCTTTTCTGCACTAATTTCATTCTCCTTTCCTCCTGCCTCTCAAATGCATTAAATGTTAGACAATTTGATATCATCCTACAGTTCCCTGAGGCTCTGTCCAATTTTTTTCCAATATTTTCTCTCTGGTTCAGATTGGATAATTTCTGTTGATCTTCAAGTTCACAGACAATTTCCTCTTTTCCATTCTGCTATTGAGCTATTGAGTCTTGTTCTGGTAATTCTGACATCTGAGTCATCTCAAACTGGGATTTGTTTTTTCCCTTGTGAGTTGCTACAATTTTCTTGCTTCTGTTTTATTTTTTTAACATTGAGTAATATTGCATTATATCCTGGATGTTTTAATTGCGATGTTATGAGACTCTAAGGTCTGTTAAAATCCTCTGGAGAATGTTGAGTTTTTCTTTGTTTTGCTTTAGCAGCTAGTTGTCCCAGTTGGGTTCAGGCCAAATGTCTTAGCCTGCCTTCTTTGGGCCATGGTTCCAATGTAATTTCAGTTTTCAAACATTTGCAGTATTATTTGGATCTGTTCTATATGTTTCCCCCTGGGGCTAAACGGGCCTGGGTAGTGGTCTTTACCATAGACCAATGTTCAAAGCCTTTGGTCTTCTTTATCAGATTAGTTTCACACATGAGTTCCTGGGGTGATCCTAGAACTTCACACACGTATATCTATAGGATTCACTTTTTGAGCTCCCCCCTCTCAAAATCTCCACAACATTCTCTGGCTCCAAGGGTTTCTTCCTCTGGTCCTCTGGCCAGAATGCCTGGCTTTCAGTCTTCTGTGCTATCAGACAGACACCTCCCACAACTGGATCTACCTTCAAGGCAGATCAGCAAGCTCAGCTGCTGATGCACTCACTGCCCTCAGCCACTGCCCAGAGAGAGTGCAGCTTTGGAAGTGGAGCCCTGCAGAGCCAATAGAGGAAAACAAAACCAGGATATTTCCCCATTCTCTGCATTCTTCAGGGGTCCCTTTTCCCATTCCTCTTATTTGAGAGAGTGATTTTCTCTTGGCTGTGCCCATTGCAATGTTCCAGAATTTGGGTTGCCTTGAGACTAAACCAGGAAATAATAGAGGGAAAAAAACAGGGAACTCACTATTGGTCTTACTTTTGAGTTTTGATTTCCTCCCTAATTTGTCTGCTATTATTTACTTTTCAGAGTCCTTAGTTTCTTTATGTATTCGGTTCAGGATTTTATTATAGTCACTGGGAGAAATAGAATAGAGTATGCTTATGCCATTTAACTAGAGCTGGAACCTATACTTTTAATAATAATTCAAGAAATTTTGCTATGTGGGTGTGACCTATTGAGATATACTTCCACAAGCTGTATGTTAAGTAGGCTGTATTGCTTTAAACATATTTGAAGTAGAACTCTCCTAGCTTAAAAATAATGTCTTTTGTGCTAACAAGCACTTTCATTTTCACAAGTCTTATTATAAATTTGTCTTTTTACAAATTATGGCAATGCTTAAAGTCACATGAGTAGACATTTCTCTCATACCATAGACTTGAACTTGTGGTACATAGCAGCAGGCAGAGATTTTAAAGATGGTTATGACAGAGATATGCTTGACTTGATCCTTGCCTAAAGGCCTAGTTCTAATAGACTTTTTTTGTTCCAAAGGCTACTCAGTTTTATAGTTTACCAATTGGAGACAAAAAGCCTATTCAATTTTGTAATTTACCAACTGAGGTCAAAAGCATTTGCCACTCCCAACCCTGAGAGTTCTTGAACTTCTCTGTTCTCTTTATTCCTTTCCATTTCTGCTTATAAAAAAAGTCAATTATTTCTTGAGTGCTTCTCTTTCGTGAAGCATTTTGTCAAATGCAGCCAACACTAACCAACATATACAATTAACATTTGTTTTCTACTTTCTTCTCCCAGAGCTACAAGCCTACTACGTTCATTATTTACCTTCCAAGTTATTGTAGGTGACAGTTTTATCAAATATTCCAATGCATAACATAATCATTCTTCCAGCTTATAAAATCAGCTTACTTGAACTCTAAGCCACTTCTACAAAAGGAAGGTTTTTATTAAAACACACCCCATCTCTGGGTATCAATTTCTGTATCAATCAATATATGCCAGGTTTTGTCAAAATTTTAATGACATACAATAACAAAGATTTATTTCTTGTTCATGCTGAATGTCTGTTGCCGGTTGCTGAGGACTTCACTTTACAGCTCCTCACTCTATGTAGGCTCATGGAATCATGATCATGAACATTGCCAGACTCAAAGCAGAGAGAAAGAGAGTTCCAGAGGATGACAAAATAGCAATTCAATGCTATGGCCCTTGTTGACACACAATCTGCTTACAACTGATTGGCCATGTCGGGGAGAAAGAAATTTTCCTCTGCTCTTCCAGGCTCTTCTGGCTGGTCTAAGAATTAAAGTTGACATGAGACAGATTAAAAGTAGAAAATCAAACAAAAGTTTAATAACATGTATACATGAGAGAGACCCAGGAAAACTGAATAACACACCCAAATGGCTGAAATCCTCACCTTAGACATCATCTTCATCTAAAGACAAAAGAGGGTGTTGGGAGTTAGTGGTTTGGGACTTCAAAGGGGAGGAAAGCAATTGCCGTGGAGATGGAGAAGCAAATGTTTGGTAAGCAAATGTTGCTGGATCATGCAGAGACAGTGGGACACAGAGAGAAATTTTAACAAACAGACTTTGCTAGGTTCCTCCCTCTACATGCCTAGTTCATACTACAGTCCTCTATTTACATTCTTCAGGCAGCTAGGGGGTAAGTCAAAGTTTCTTCCTGAGTCTTTTGGGCCATGATTGTTTTCAACTCGAAATTATCCACATACCAAAGAGAAATTTTGGGGTGGTAAATTTTGTTCCCCTATGGCCAGACTAGTCATGTGGTCCCATTCAACCATAAGAGCGTCAGAAAGCACAACCTACCACATGTCCTGAAGGTAGAGAGCAGGAAGTATTTGTGGACAGCATAATCCAAGTGCATATGAACTGTATAATCAAATGTACTCTAGCACTATATAGAGGCCAAACTTCACTCAGTTGCACCCCCTCAACCATTCTCAGACTTAAGAGGCCCCTGACCAGCTTTAATAGCACAAGTACATAGTATGTACCTTTCTCCTAGACTTCCACAAAAGGATCTGTGGTGATTTTGTCAGGTAACTATGCCAGGTAAAAGAGAATCCCCTGACTCTGAGATAAAACCAATTCACTGATGCCCAGACCACCAAATTTATCTACCAGAGACTTAAAAGAATATCAGGTTATAACTGATGCTTTGACCAGAATCAACAAGATCCATGGGGCAGCAATCATCCAGGTTAATTCTCCCGGTTTCTGAATATATAGAGCAAATGGCATCACTTCCATTAAAACACCCCTTGATCCACTCCCCCCAGACAAAAGTAAGTCTGTTATAATAGGAAAAGCCAAGCAGAAGCCCCTCCTTGGAAAAGAAGGAAATAAAAAGTAAATTCCTTTCAAACCTGTCAAATAGCTGTTCTATAGAGTGTTGAACTCTACAGATCTATCAGGAAGCAAAAGAATCACATGACTATTGAGCTATTGATGATATGGAAGTGACCTCATTCAACTTCTTTTAGAGGTAAATGATGGACAAGCCAAACCTTTGGCTATACTTTCCACACAGGTTCTTTGCCCTGAAGAACTAACAAGAACATGCCAGATTCAGCTAATTTGGTAGCTTGAGAGAACAACTGGTTTTTCCTGTTTGTGAGCTATACTTTCAATTCAATAGTTTTAAGAACTATAATAGCATAGAAACAAAGTATAAGTGACACCTGGAAACCTGAGATTTAATTCCCTAAGCACTGACATTTTTTGTATTTTAACTGTTTTGGTAAGCAATTCTTTAAAAATATAAATTGCCATAGTCCATGCTCTCTTTCTTTCTTTTTATCTTTTTGTCTTTTCCTATGGAGTCTTAAGCCATTAAAGATTATAAACTGTCAGCCTTGACTCTGCCTGAAGATACTGATCTGGGGAATGTCACTTTGTGTGCATAATGCTTACAGTATCATCTGCACCACAAATAATTTAATTTAGTCTTAATTTCTCTGGGCCACTCTTGGAAACTGCAGTTATTGTGCAATATTATAATGTACTCATGCTTTCAATAGGTTTGCCAGATTTAGAAAATAAAAATATAGGATACCCAGTTAAATTTTGAATTTCTGATAAACAATAAATTCTTTTTAGCTTAAGTATTGTCACTTGCACAACCTAAAAGTTGCAAGTTCAGTTTTATTTGTGGATCTTACTGAGGACTGTAGCCTGGGAGACAGCCTCTTCAGATAGCTCTGGGGAACCGCTCTGAAGAGTTAAGGGAGGAGCCAGGATATATAGGAAGTTCCTGATGACAACAAAACATGCAGTCTAACATCAAAAGATTACTGCTAATCACAAAAAAAAACATCTAAAGTTAATTATGTTAGTGCTTTTCTCTCTATGGACCAATACATTGAAATGATTCCTTAGATATACATCTCAACTATTTAAGGCCAGTATCCAGAAGCCTAGCCTGCTTCCTGTCTTTCTCCATCCTGAATTCCCCTCAGGGTGCTAGGGGTGGGGTGCTCTGCCTTGGCTGGTGGCTTGATCCTTGTACAACTAGAACGGTGGGCGACACTCTGTTTACTGGAATGGCAGGCAACATTCCCTTTCCACAGTGTACACCACATATTGCATATACTAAACAATTATTCATTGTTTATTTGGAATTCAAGTTAAACTAGGTGTCCTGTGTTTTATCTGGCAGCACTAATCAAGTACCAGTGAGATACCTAGTCCTGTTTGGCTCTAGCTGCCCTTAGACTGATATGTTACTCTAATTTGTCTGTCTTTAGGGTGTCAAAATTTTGCCTTTCATATCTGTTATCATAGAAACACCAAAGCCGGTCCACTGCCCCAGTGCCCCCAGATTGCTGTTTTTCTCTCTTCCTTCACAGCCATCTCTGTTCTTCACTGATACTTCTACCCCTATTGCTACTTTTGCTGCCTGCCACCTTTTTTCTATACTGTGCTCATTCCTTTTCTGTTCCATTTTTTCTTCCTATGACAGCTAAGTGTACTGTTTGAAAGCATGGACTTAAAGGCAGACAAATTAGAATTTGAATCCCAGTTCACCTTTCAGTACATATGGGAGCTTCAGTAATTACTTAATGTCTGTAAGCCTCAGGTTCTCCTTCTGTAAAATACAAGTACTAATGTCTACTTTATAGGGCTGTTGTGAGGGTTAAATGAGATTGATACAGGCAACCTACTCAAAGGTACAATCCTTACTGGATTATTATTACTAAAAGAGCTTCAGGCCTTGGGTGCTGACTTGAATCTTTAAATGTGTTGGATGCCTAGACTTGCAGTTTAGGCTCTGCTGGATACTCTTCCCTGGTGAGCTTTTGTACTGCCTGGCTTGTCTTCACCACCATTACCAACCAGTTCAGGTCCGTTCAGGAAATACGTGCTAAGTTTCTACTACTTCTACTCCAGCTAGGTGCTGGAGATCCGGAGATAAATAGGATAGCACTGACCTCAAGGAGAGTGTTGGGCAGAAAGGATATATATAAATCAGATCACAATACAGTGAAGTAAAATATTTTGATATGCACAAGATGCCTCAAGATGTTATGGAACCACAGAGAAGTTCAGACCCCTGGGAGGAAGGAAGCAAGAAAAGGCTTGAAGTTTGTGACAATATCTGAACAGAGAATTAAGAGATGAATGGGGCTAACTTAAAAAAATATAGGCAGGGGCTTCCCTGGTGGCGCAGTGGTTGAGAGTCTGCCTGCCGATGCAGGCGACGCGGGTTCGTGCCCCGGTCCAGGAAGATCCCACATGCCGTGGAGCGGCTGGGCCCGTGAGCCATGGCTGCTGAGCTTGCACGTCCGGAGCCTGTGCTCCGCAACGGGAGAGGCCACAACAGTGAGAGGCCCGCGTACTGCAAAAAAAAAAAAAAAAAAAAAAAAAAAAAAAAAAAATATATATATATATATATATATATATAGGCAGGAGCAGTGGAAACATATTCTACATTCAGTGAACAGCATGAGGAATAGGAAAAGGTACTATGAATGGTATATATGGGGAAACTCAAAGCTGTTCAGTGTTGTTAGAGTATAAATTGTAAAGCTAGGAGAGGTTAATGGAAGTATTACTTTCTTTTGGTCATCAGTTTTGGGACTAATATCTTTACATCAGTTGTGGGTCTCATATATTTAACCCTCTATTTTCATTGTTGTTTTTGTTTGTCTAGAGTTTTGGTCATTTTCCAAGATGACAAAGCACATGTTACTATTTTGTAATTAATAAGTGTCTCCATGTCCCTTTTTTTCATTTTAAAGCTTTTTGAACAGACTAAAAGCTCTTTTTTTTTCTCTAAAAAGCTGTACTTATGTCATAAGGTATACTTTTTCTGCTCGTGTATTTTTAAAATATTTTAAATCTTTTTTTCCCCTTACAACCACACATAATTACTACTATTTTTAAAATAAATATATATTCATTATATATTATCTATATCTATCTATCTACCTCTTAATCTTAGAATAGTGCCTAGCTATTACTATTATGCACCAGGCACATTATACTTCCAAAATATATGGACAAACATTAAGATCTGATATATATTCCACCATCCGGGGAATTTCTCAAGATCATATTACAGAACAGTTTAAAGCCAGTTATTCTACTCTAACACAGTTATTTAATTTTATTTTACTGCTCTCTCTCCGTTTGTGTTTCTTGGACGTAGTTTTACTCATTTGCAATATAAAGCACTGTGTTAAGAGGAAAGGGACAATCCTACTCTATCTACTATTTGGCTGCGCTGCTTTGGGCGCGGCTCTGCCTCAGGGTCTAAGCCAGGGTGGGAGAATTGGTTGTTTCCAACCGAACAAGCTTTCCAGATGACTGGGTGGCAGCCTGCGCCACAGCGAATCTCTTTGGTTTTCACTGTCAGTGACAGTCATTTTTAGAAGCGGGTTTGTTTCCTTCCCGAATCCACCTCCTCACTCCCTCTCCGGGTCCTTTGCCCCAAAAGGAGTTTGACTTTACTTTCGCAGTCTGACACCCTGGCGCCCTCCGCCACCGGGCAGCCCGGCAGAGGCCCGCCACTGGAGTTACTCTGTCCGCCAGGTCCCCTCAGGACACACCCAGCAGGAGGCACTGCCCCGGACGGTGAAGCCGGCACCGGGGGTCGCCCGTGGGGCCGCCCGGGTGCCTCGCCTTCGGGATGGAGCTGGCCAGTGCAGAGCTGCGGCCACCAGAGCGGAGCCGGGAACGGTATTCGCCCGGGTCGAGGAGGAAGCCGGAGCATTTGGGGGACTGGACCGCGGGAACCCGGAAATGTCTGGGCCGCACCGGGCCGGCGGCAGCGACGGCGGCGGGAGCGGGCGCCGCTGCGCTTCTGGGGTCGCGGGGGACCCGGCGGGCGCCGCAGCCTGGGGGGCCCGGCGGAGCTGAGCCGCCGCCTCCAGTGCGCGCAGCCGGCCGAGCGGCGCGGGAGGTGAGTCTGGCGCGCTCCTGGGCGGCTGCGGGCACGGGGAGGCCGGTGACCGTGGCTCCGGCCAGGGCAGTGATGTGAAATCCGTCTGAGTGAAGGGGACGGTGTGGATAGACTTTAAGTACTAGCTAAGTAGGGGTGGGGGTGGATGAAGTGACACGTTGTTAAGTCCGAGGGAATATATGAGGAATGTGCTGGGTGGAAGAGGAAAAAAGGGCCCGGGGAAAGGGGTGTGTCAAGCGAATGAAAAACGCAGTGTTTGCCTTAGAGGCTGGGGCGTGGGGAGCCGCGGCCGGAGGGCCAGGCTGGCGGTCATTCCGTCAGCGAACTTCCCCGGAGCTCCTGCTCGGTGTGTGGCCCTGTGGCAGGTACCGAGCCACCAGACGGGGACGCTGCGCTGAAGAAGCCGCAGGGACTTCAAAAAATGGAAAAGCAGTCCTCGGTAAGGCTAATACATAGGCAAGGGCTGTCTGAGGCCAGGTGGGATTCCTATCAGAACAGGTGTGTGTGTTGGGAGAGGGTTCTGAGTGTTTAGGAAGGGAGCATTTTAATTAACATTTATTTAAACCAACTAAACTCCGGGGAACGCTGGTTCAAATGAATTAAAGGATAATAATATTAAATGTAGTACTGGGCCTTGCTTAGTAAAACACGTGTCATTACTTTATGGTAGAAGACTGAGTCTTTTATTATGTTCTATTACATGTAGTATTTGAAAATGGAACCAGAGTTAAGTTTTTTGTTTTCAATCAACATTCAACTTTGGTAGTTAAAGATGAAATTTTGGTACAGTTTCTCACTTCGTGCGCTTACTCATTTTCACTGGTAAACTCAGGTTGTTTCCTTTAAAGGCATGACTTCTAAATTTATATTTCTGGTCCTAACTTTCCTCCCAAGTATTGATTCTACTTTTTCAGCATCTCAATTTGCTTCTTCCCTTTTTCATTCCTGTGCTTAACGTGGCTTCTCTTTCCTCTTCTTACTTATGCTATAGCAGTGGCTAGACTTGCTGCCCTCAGCCTGTCTTCCTTCCAATAACTCCCCCGCCGATACTGCTTTTTAAAGCCAGAGGTCTTGTGTATTCTTTTCCCTCAGAAATACTCGGTGACTCTCTATTGAATCCAGAATAAATTTAAAATTATTTAGGGTAGTATCCAAAACTCTTCAAAATTTGTAGCTGTCCATGGCTCCAATCAGATCCAAAATCAGAAATCAGTATCATTGGGCTGATATCAAAGTGTCAAAGGGACTATGCGCCCTTTGGAGGCTCTAGGAGAGAATCTGTTCCCTTTTTCATCCAGCTTTGGTGGCTGCCAACATTCCTTGGTTTGTGGGTGCATCACTCCAGTCTTCAAGCCCAGCATCTTCAAATCTCTTTTTGCTCCATCTTTACATTGCCTTCTTCTCTTGAGTATCTGTATTTTCCTCTTCTGTCTCTTATGAGGACACTTACGTTGGCGTTTAGGCCTCACTTAGCTAATGCAGGATAATTTTCCCATCTCAAGATCCTTAACTTAATTTCATCTGCAAAATTCCCTTTTCCAAATAAGGTAACATTTACAGGTTTTAAGGATTAGGACCTGTTGCTCAGTAGGGTTATCAGCAGTTGGGAAGAGTTGACCTAAAGCAGGGAAGGGAGGATAACTGGAACCTGCCGGCACCTTTGCTTCTGTTTCACCACATTTAACTGAGAATCGTCTGGAGTAATGGCTGTTGCTTCACTTCTGCCTTCCAGATCTTGTGCAGGTTTTGTGTTTAGCCAATTCTGACCTGGCACCATATAGAGAAGGGGATTTGCGGAAATGTGTTTGAGTTTAACCAAGTTGATACAGTAAATACAAGGACCATAATAATACAAGGATCATAATTTTCCTATGATATTTTCCTGTTATACACCATGTCATAGCAGTTTACACCCTTATACTGTTTCTTAAATTATTTGAATAATATGTGTCTTCCATGCTAGAGGATAAGCTCTATGAAGAAACAGATTATATTTGTTTTGTTCATCATTGTGTATCAGTGCTCATCATAGTTCCTGACCATAGTTAGTATTTAAATATTGATGGTGAATTGTGTGATACCTTTATTTTCTACTTCTGACCGCATCTCCTGAATCTTGAAACCTTACTAATGGTTAGTGCCTGTGGACCTGTCATGGAGGAGGAATTTTTCCTCTACTCTTCTAGGTTCTTCTGGCCCGTCTAAGAATTAAATTGACATGAGACAGATTGAGGAGAAAAATCACACAAAAGTTTAATAACACGGATACATGGGAGAGACCCAGGAAAACTGAGTAACTTGTCAAAATGGCTGAAACCCTCACCTTACATACCATCTGCAGCTAAAGACAAGAGAGGATGTTGGGGGTAGTGGTTTGAGGCTTCAAAGGGGAGGAAAGCAATTGACATGGAGATGTAAAAGCAAAAGTTTGATAAATAAATATTTGCTGGGCCATGCAGAGACAGTGGGACACAGAGTGGACTCTGATCTCTACGTTCTGCCTAGAGTTTCCCTCCACCACACATAGCCCATATTCTTAATTCTTTGCAGATATCTCTGGTGATACTGTGGGAACAGGCCATCTATCTAATTTTTTTTTTTTTCTTTTTTATCAGTTAGGGGAAAGGTCAAAGATCTTGCTGAGTCTTTAGGGCCTTCACTGTTTCCAGCTTGAAATAACCCACATGCCAAAGAGATATTTTGGCATGACAAGTTTTGCTACCCTACAGATCCTACCCGGATTGTACAGTAGTCTCTGTTCTTTATAGAATACCTTTAACATCAGCCTTTAGCTGTAAGTGGTGGGAAGTGACCATAGCAGAGTGGTAGAGCAGAATGGCACAGGGATGGGGAAATGAGAGGGTGAGAAAGGAGTACATTTTTACATGGCACCTCACATTAGAAGGGGATCTTAGGGCTATATTTATTAGGTCTTTATGTTTTCCCAGTCACTGACATTATGTAAAGAGTACAATAATATTGAATAATTTATAATCTAAAAATTAGAATGCAGATAGGTTTTATGTTTGTTAAGTTGAAGAAATAGTTGAGTACTATTGATTTTATCTGAATGTAGGAGTGGAAATTCTGCAGTCTGTAAAAGAACAAGTTAAAAATTGACACAGTACTCTAACTTACATACAAGTGATATTGTCTTATGTAAACAGATACCTGATACCTTGAGGAAGAAAAGGAAGGAGAAACAATGAAAAGTTGTTTAACTTAGAATGTAATAGGAGTCATAGAATGTAAAGAGTCAGTTGTTAAGTGTTGTGGAGCAGGATTTTGCTTTTCTTAAGCACTTAAGAGTGAACTTAAGTTCACTTAGTGGAACTTATTATTTTTATCATAGAAACAAAATTGACTATGTCAATAATGTAAAGTACCTTTAATTCATATTTCTTTCGCTTTTATAAATAAGATTTTGGGTTTTCCACAGGATTATTATGGACTTCAAGTACAACATATTGTTGCTACTTTTGGAGAATACTGTCTCTACTTCTGAGATAGTTTGGCAGGAAGATATATAAATGCCAGTGTCAGAAGTAAAGCCAGTTGTGATGAATTTTGTCATTATTTAGTACACAGTTGTAGGTTGCAGTTTTAAAGTTTTGGCATCATGGAAGATAATGAACAAAAAATTGCAGCTGAGGTCAGCATTACTTCTTCTGTTCATTTACTTGGAAAAACTTTGAAAGGTTTGTTTTTATACCAATAGCTGTTTCTGACTAGTGTAATGTGAATTTATATTTGCATAGCACTTTAAAATGTGTGTGTTTTCATATGTACTCTGTTGTGTCATTAACCTAAAATAGATTATAATATTATACTTAGGGAGTATATTTCAGAACTAATGTTTAGAAAATGTAAATATAGCTCACTCTAAAAACCTAAAGTTAGAAATTTAACCTTTTGTTTTTATAATAGAAGGAAAATTGATTTGCAGAATTACTTAGGTACTTAGTAGTCTTTAAAAATCTGTATAAATTTTTTTTTTTTAAGTTGCTAGTCTCTTTCCTGCCTAAAGGAGTTCCTTTAGCATTTGTTGCAAAGCTGGTCTGGTGATGCTGAATTCTCTTAGCTTTTGCTTGTCTGTAAAGCTTTTGATTTCTCTGTCAAATCTGAATGAGAGCCTTGCTGAGTGGATTATTCTTGGTTGTAGGTTCTTCCCTTTCATCACTCTAAATATATCATGACACTCCCTTCTGGCTTGCAGAGTCTCTGCTGAGGAATAAGCTGATAACCTTATGGGAGTTCCCTTATATGTTATTTGTCATTTTTCCCTTATTGCTTTTAATATGTTTTTTGTCTTTAATTTTTGTCAATTTGATTACTGTGTGTCTCTGTGTGTTTGTTTCTCCTTGGGTTTATCCTGCCTGGGACTCTGTGCTTCCTGGAGTTGGTTGACTGTTTCCTTTCCCATGTTAGGGAGGTTTTCAGCTATTATCTCTTCAAATATTTTCTCAGGTCCTTTCTCTCTGGCTTCTCGGTCTGGGACCCCTATAATGCGAATGTTGGTGTGTTTAATGTTGTCCCAGAGGTCTCTTAGGCTGTCTTCATTTCTTTTCATTCTTTTTTCTTTATTCTGTTCCGTGGCAGTGATTTCCACCATTCTGTCTTACAGGTCACTTATCCATTCTTCTACCTCAGTTATTCTGCTATTGATTCCTTCTTGCGTATTTTTCATTTCAGTTATTGTATTGTTCATCTCTGTTTGTTTGTTCTTTAGTTCTTCTAAGTCTCCGTTAAACATTTCTTGCATCTACTCAATCTTTGCCTCCATTCTTTTTCCCAGATCCTGGATCATCTTCATTATCATTATTCTGTATACTTTTTCTGGAAGGTTGCCTAACTCCACTTCATGTAGTTGTTTTTCTGGGGTTTTATCTTGTTCCTTCATCTGGGACATAATCTTCTGCCTTTTCATTTTGTCTGACTTTCTGTGATTGTGGTTTTCATTCTGCAGGCTGCACGATTGTAGTTCTTCTTGCTTCTGCTGTCTGCCCTCTGGTGGGTGAGGCTATCTAAGAGGGACTGGGTCTTGCTCTGGTGGGCAGGGCCATGCTCAGTAAAACTTTAATCCACTTGTCTGCTGATGGGTGAGGCCATGTTCCCTCCCTGTTAGTTGTTTGGCCTGAGGCAACCCAGCACTGGAGCCTACAGGCTGTATGGCAGGGCTAATGGTGCTCTCTGGGAGGGCTCATGCCAATGAATATTTCCCAGAACTGCTGCTGCCAAGTGCCCTTGTCCCCACGGTGAGCCTCACCTGCCTGCCGCCTCTGCAGGAGACCCTCCAACACTAGCAGGTAGATTTGGTTCAGTCTCCTATGGTGTCACTCCTCCTTTTCCCTGGGTCCTGGTGCACACATGAGTTTGTGTGTGCCCTCCAACAGTGGTGTCTCTGTTTCCCCCAGTCCTGCGTAAGTCCTGCAATCAAATCCTGCTGGCCTTTACAGTCAGAGTCTCTGGGGATTCCTACTCCTGTTGCCAGACCCTCAGGCTGGGAAGCCTGAAGCGGGCCTCAAAACTTTTGCTCCAGTGGGAGAACTTCTGTGGTATACTTGTTTTCCACTTTGTGGGTCGCCCACCCGGCGGGTATGGGATTTGATTTTATTGTGATTGCACCCCTCCTACCATCTCACTGCAGCTTCTCCTTTGTCTTTGGATGTGAGGTATCTTTTTTGGTGGGTTCCAGTGTCTTCCTGTTGATGGTTGTTCAGCAGTTAGTTTCGGTGCTCTTGCAGGAGGAGGTGAGCACATGGCCTTCTACTCCACCATCTTGAGCCAATCTCTCTATATAAATGTTATTACAATTTAAAGACATTGACTAAAGATTTAGTTTTGTGGAACTTTTAGTGGCTGAAGACATAACAGCAAAATACAGATATTATTGTCTCAGTAGAATAATGGGCTTCATACACAGACCTAAAGATTATACATGTAACCTATTGGATATAATGTAGCCAGACTGATTTTCACGTTTACCTTCAAGTACCTATCTCTGTTTGAAAAGATAAATAGAAATTATTAGTATATAGTGTTTTGAATATTTCAGAACTTAGTTAATGCATATCTAGTGCAATAATGATGGTATAAACAACTAATTTCTTACTAACCCTGATTAATATAAGGGTGGAAGTAGTAGTAGTGTGCATTAATGATATATATACTTTGTGTAATATATATTTTTTAAATGTTTAAGGCCTGTAAAGTATCTCAGAATTGGCTGACAAAGCATTGTAAAGGCAGGGATCTTAGGGAGCGACTTTAATGGAAATGAGGGATATGTAATTAGCATATAAAATGTACTTAAATTATACCTTCTAGCATGTTTGAAAAACCTTTTTTTCCCCCTTAAGAGTAATAAATAATTACTGAGAAATTTTTTGAACTCTTAATGAGCTTACTAATATTTTTTGCACACAATTCTAAAATCAAATTTCATCATCAAATCCAAATGAATGGAGCTTATTAGATGAATGAAGTTTTTGTTGTACATTTTTCTTTCAAGAGGTGAGATGGCATTTAAAAATAATAAAATTCAACTTTGTAAATACCAAACTTATCTAACAATTCAGGAGAAAAATAATGATTGGAAAGCAAGTACAAGATCTTTTATAGTGACTAACCAAATCCTGAAATATTCCTGTGCAAAGGACTTTTAGAAGTACTAGCAGTGTGACTGTATCGAATAAGTATGATTATAGTATACACACACATACACAAAAATTATAATTATACATTATTATTATGCAATAATTATACACTAATAGTTTTACAATAGTTAATGATTATATATGTTATGTATTACTATATGTATACTCAAAGTTTACAATTTAAAAATTGAGACACTTTCAGATGAAAAAATTGAAATTACTTTAATAAAATTGTGTGTGTGTATTAGAATTGGAAGAGACCTGAGAAATCATATACAATATTAAATTTTAGCAAAATGGCTTGAAATATTTGTAGCTTATATAATATTTAGTAGCTACTTGTTGAAAAATTTTAAGAAAACTTTTAAATAAATCTTTAAAAGGAAAAGAAAGGATCGTAAATGTTTATCAGTAGGAGAATGGGTAAATAGAAGGTCTGCTTATTTGTTGGAACAACATAGAGTTATTAAAAGCAATGAACTAGGTCTGTATATCAATGTAGATGGCAAAACAATGCTGAATAAAGTAAGGAAGATGCTGAATAATGTATACAGTTTGATACCATGTATGTATATTAAAATATTTAGGCTTACGGATATTTCTATATAGGTGTATAAAATTTTAAAAGTGCACTGAAATACATACTCCAAATGTATGATAATAGGGGAGGGGAAAAGGAATAGGACTTAGAATTTGGCTTAAAGGGGACTTTAACTGTTGTGTTTTATTCCTTTAAAAAAGGAAAGGTAAGCAAATGTGACAAGATTGACAATTGTTAGTTCTGGGTGGTAGAATCATGGATGTTTGTTATATTCTTGGTACTTTATTGTATTTTTAAAATCCATTTTTTTCCCTCAAGAAAGATCTATTATTTTTCAGGAGAATTTGGAACTTTGTGATTACAAGACTAGTTTCTATATAACTAAGAATCCCCAAAAGTTGTTGAAATCCTTTCAGTGGGAGTATGAAATGGTCTAGGTACTTTATTTTACCTTTGCTGCTAGTGTTCTTGAGTTTAGAGATTTCCAAAAAACTTAATAAAAATTGACAGAATCTATATCAAAATATTATTAGATGTCTTTGAGTGGTGAGATTATGGTTCAAATTTTTACTTATTAATATAATTTTTAAGTTTATTAATTTTTTCTCACTAATAATATGCTACTTTTTAAAGTAAATAAAATAATAAATGCTTTTTTAGAAAAACCAGAACAAACGAAAACAAAGGAAAGCAATCCAAATGAAATAGTGCCATTTACTCTAGTGACCAGGAAGAATACATTTTTCAGGTCTTAGCTGTTAAGGTAGAAGTGGAGCATCTAAGCATCCTGTCTCTTTGACACTGCTATAAATCTGAGAGCCTCACTGAACTCCAAGTGGGTTTACGGAGCTTAGTAATCGGGGTCTTTAATGGAACATGGGTAGTAATTTGTGGACTGGTTCATGACGTTTTTGAAAGTAAACTGAATGAGGCTCCATTTGTGAAAGAACCTAACAGTTTCTTATTATTGATATAAAAGTTTCTTGGATAGGAAATTTTTATGAAACAGAATAATCTGGAAACCAGAAGATTGGCAACACCTGAAAGGATAAAAGAAGGGGAATTCGGCGGTAAGAGAAAAAAATGTAGGAGAGACTGAATTTAAATCTTAAACATGAAATTGGTAAAAGATTGTTTTCAGTTATAATGAGAAAATATTATAGACTTTACAAGGAAGAAACAGTGTTACTCTTGTAAATTATAGAGGTGGAACATAATCTTTTTTTGGTCTATTTCGTGTTTATGTATTTGCTTTGCATTTAGGGGTTGTATTAAGTGAAAGTACTAACTTTTACCTATATTGTACTAAGTGAAAGTACTAACTTTTACCTATATTGTACTCCAACCAAACTAAGTATTTGTATATCTTAGAAATGCTAGTATTTTGAATTTTTTCATTTTGAGTTTTTTCTTCCCTTAGGCAGAATTGTAAATTAAATTGTAATTCTTTACACGTGATCTAGTGCAAATGAGCATGTGTTTGCATGTATTTTACTTCTCAACTTCATATTAGAAAAGCAACGCCGTTCTTTCCTCCTGTGTGTCTCCTCTACTCCTCATACAGGATACTTCACTTCTGACACTTCTGGTCATCACATGTATGTGAGGTTTTTCCCCACACCAAGCAATTCTCTGCAACACCAGCTGGATGTCCTACTTCAATTCTCACACTGTCTGTCTGGAGATGGTATCAGATCCCACACGTTAAGGGCTCAGTCCCACAAGACTGCTCCCACCCCACGTCATATGCCAATCACAAGTAGTAGGTCCTCAGGTTATGCACAACTTCTGTCTGACTTGTACTTGGCTACAAATCAGAGGTTCTCACGACCTTCTCCTCATGTTTGATTAAATTGCTATAGTGGCTCACAGAACTCAGGGAAACAGTTATGTTTACCAGTTTATTAAAGGATATGATAAAGGATACAGATGAACAGTCAGATGAAGAAATACATAGGGCAAGGTCTGGGAAGGTCCCCAGCACAGGAACTTCTGTCCCCATGGAATTGGGGTGCCTCACCTTCCCTGTGTGGATGTGTTCACCAACTTGGAGGCCCTCTGAACCCTATAGTATTGTGATTTTATGGAGGCTTCATCATGTAGGCAAAATGGATCATTAACTCCATTTTCAGCCCTTTTGCCTTCTCAAGAGATGGGGAGTAGGGGAGCTTGGGGGATGGGGCTGAAAATTCCAAGCTTCTAATCATGGCTTGTTCTTTCTGGTGAGCAGCTCTCTTCAGAAGCCATCCAGAAGCCTGCCCAAATTTGCCTCACTAGAACAAAAGACACTTCTATCACCCAGAAAATTACAAGGGTTTCAGGAGCCCTGTGTCAGGAACTGGGGTCAAAGACCAAATATTAGAACAAAAGATGCTCCTAGTGCTCTTATCACTTAGGAAAGAGTAGATTTAAATTTTGATGATGTCCAGTTTTTCCATATTTTTCTTTTATGGTTTGTGCTTTTTGTATCCTAAGAAATCTCGGCCTATTTTTATTTGGCTATGATTTTCTCCTATGTTTTCTTCTTGAATATTTATAGTTTTAGCTTTTTTAAAAATAAATTTATTTATTTAATTTATTTTTGGCTGTGTTGGGTCTTTGTTGCTGTGCATGGGCTTTCTCTAGTTGCAGTGGGTGGGTGCTACTCATTGCGGTGGCTTCTTTTGTTGCGGAGCACGGTCTCTAGGCGCGTGGGCTCAGAAGTTGTGGCACATGGGCTCTAGAGCACAGGCTCAGTATTTGTGGCGCACAGGCGTAGTTGCTCCGCGGCATGTAGGATCTTCCCGGACCAGGGCTCGAACCCGTGTTCCCTGCATTGGCAGGCAGATTCATAACCACTGCACCACCAGGGAAGTCCCTGTTCTGGATTTCATTCTATCCCATTGACCTATTCTTCTGTCCTTATGTCAATATCAGTCTTAATTACTAGGGCTTTATAGTAAGTCTGGAATTTCAGTAGTTTAACTCCTTCCACTTTATTCTTCCTTTTCAAAATTGTTTTGCTGGTCTAGGTCCTTTGTATTTTCCTATAAATTTTAAAATCAATATCAATTTCTACCAAAAAGTCCTTCAGAGATTTTGTTTGAGATTGAATCTTTAGATGAATTTGAAGCAAAGGATGTGACCTGGGGTGGAGAGGCAGTTGAATGATCATGCACACTACATTAAGTCCTTCCTTGAAGGAGGATCTTAGTGGAGCATCTCCAAGTCTACATACAGTGGTTGATAGTGTTGTTCAAATCTTCTATATTCTTACTGGGTTTTGTGTGTGTATATTCTATGAATTACTGGGAAAGGTGGGTTAAAATCTCACATTCTGACTGGATTTACCTGTTTTTCTTTTTAGTTCTGTCAGTTTTTGCTTTATGTATTTTGAAGCTATGTTATTAGCACATATACATTTATAATGGTTATATCTTCCTGATGTGTTGATTCTTTTATCATTACAAAGTGTCCTTTAATTCTAAAAATAATTCTTATGTAATCTGTTTTGCCTGATATTAATCTAACCCCTCCAACTTTCTCATAGTTATTTTCCTCATGGCTTTTATCATTTTCCATACTTTTACTTTTTAACATATTTGTATCTTCATATTTAAAGTGAGTCTCTTAGAGTTAATATTAAATTGCTTTAGGAAAAATACAGAAACTTTGCTACTTTTATTATTGAGGGAAGCCAGGTGGAGGGTACATGAGAACTTCTGTTCTATTTTTTTCAACTATGTAAGTCTAAAATTATTTCAAGAATGTTTATAATTGCCTGTTGGTTGCTGCATTTTTGTAGTAACTTCTCTAAAATTCTTGTCTGATAATTCCAACATCTGTATCAACTATATGTTGTTGTTGTCTGTTGATTTGTCCTTATTCATCCTAGTTGAGATTTTTTTTCCTGTCTTTTGGAATGATGAGTATACTCATTTTGGATTGTATCCTGGACATTTTGAGTGTTATGAGACCTTGGTTCCTACTTAAATCGTCTATATTAGTAGGCAGCCACTGGAGAGGGAGGAATGGTGCTGCGTCTTTGCTGACATTCACCTTATGTAGGGCAGGAATGGTTGGCAGGGCTCTGCCCGCATAGTCTTTGTGGCTGCATCCTGGTGGGGGATGGGAGGGCCACCACCTCTGTTGTCATTTTTGCAGGGTTGGGATGGTCAGCAAGGCTCTGCCCCATAGATTATACAGCACCCATTTGGGAGGGTTGCATCCTTCAGGGCTGCTGTCTTCCCAGTCCTTTGGTTGGAGACAGTGGGTTTTTTCTTATGGTTTTTTTGTTGTTGACCTACACCTGTTGGTGGTTCCAGGTTGTAAACTGCTGTCACACCCAGGGTGAGATACATGAATGGCAAAAAATCTCAAGATTTTTTAATCACTCAAGATCTGCAGTCTCTAGCCAGTCTCTTTTCTACAAGAGTCTCCTTGTAGTTGCTTTGTCTTTGGTCCAAGGTTTATAGTTGTAATTAGCAGGAAGAATAGGATGGAATGCACTTTATCTTGTTTGGAACCAGACATCTCTTACTGGTTTTTTTTGTTGTTGTTGTTTTTACTGGTTTTTAAAATATTTATAATTTCTGTATTTTCTATTTATTTGCCCTGTGTATTTTGTTTTTCAGGCAAATGAAGATAAAACAATGTCAGCCAACCTAAAATACCTTTCCTTGGGAATTTTGGTCTTTCAGACTACCAGTCTGGTTCTAACGATGCGTTATTCTAGGACTTTAAAAGAGGAGGGGCCTCGTTATCTGTCATCTACAGCCGTGGTTGTTGCTGAACTTTTGAAGATAATGGCCTGCATTTTATTAGTCTACAAAGACAGCAGTAGGTATCTAGGTTTTTTAAGTCATTGCAATTTATTTAATTATTTTGGAGTTATTCACATGTGAGATATATATATAGTATATATGTATAGATACCTATATATATGACATATATATATAGGTAACTACACATTTGAACACTTGCATTATTGAAGAACATTTCAATTTTCATTTTATTAAGATGGTTTTAGTCTAGTAATAAAGGTATTTTATTTTTATCTATGTTATGATTCATGTCCTCTGGTTAATGCTGTAAATATGAAACAGTTTCTTGCATTAATAATAATTTGAGAATAAGTAATTTAGAGGAGTAATAATTTTTTACTAAAGTCAAGGCTTTTTTATTTTATTTGCTGCATGATTAGTCCAGCAGTGACTAATTTGATATAGTTTTTTTAAAAAAAAATCTTTATTGAGGGAATTCCCTGGTGGTCCAGTAGTTAGGGCTCCATGTGGTTAGATTATTTGGGGGTACATTAAAATGAAAAACAGACTTTTTCATGTTTTTATATATCAAACCAAATGAGAAGACAAGCAACAGATTGAGAGAAGATATTTACATCACAGGTAATCACTAATAATTAATATCCAGAATGTACAAAGAACTCCCACAACTCAATAAGAAAAAGATAAGAAACTCAACAAAAAAAGGGACAAAAGATATAAATAGGCAACTCACAGAAGAGAAAACCTGGGTGGCCAATCAATGTATAAAAAGATGTTCAACCTCTCTAGCAATCAGAGAAATCAAGACTCAATTCCACTACCCTCATACTGCTAATGAGAAAAATATGTGACAGCATTAATTATTTAAAAATTTAATTTTAAAGATGAGCTTATATTTTATATTTTTTCTGCTAAAACTAAAATAATCTTTTCGTAACTTTTGTTTTACTTACATAATTTTTTTTACCATTATTTTAGTCAGGAAAGGCTGAATATCAAGTAGCATTCTTTAGTTATTTTCATTTTGGAAACTAACACATTGTTACTCAACTAAACTCCAATAAAAATTAATTTTTAAAAAGGTATTTTCATTTTAAAACAGTTTTCATAAAGTTTGCAAGTTTTATGTTGCGAGAGAAAATCATCTGTGAAGTGTATTGTTGGTAAGGTGGTAGGGTTCCTTAGAATTTCTCCCTTCTTTGGGGATTTATATATCTCTTAAAGTTCTTTGGACATTTTTTTGTGATTGATACTGTGGGTTGGCTAGCTCAGAGTCCATTTTTAACTCCTTTCTCACTTTCTTATATCTAATGTGGAGAATATAAAAGAAAATAATTGATTTTCCAGCTCCCTTGCAGCAGGGAGTAGTTATGCAACACACAGTCTTGGTCAGGGAGAGGGAAGAAGATGCCTGCTAGGCCACTGTTTCCTCCTCTTCTTTCTTCCTTCCGGAAAGAAGAACCAGAGGTGCATCAGTCAGTTGGCAATCTGTTGCAAAAAATCATGTAGACAATACATGAAAAGCATGAAAATAAAAAGCCAATATATATACAGAGAGAGCTAGGTCCCTGATGTCATCACGGAGCTGCTGTAGCAGCTTTTGACCTGGACTCATGACATGTGAGACAAATCCCTATGGGTTTGAGCCACTGTTGGTTGGGTTTTCTGTTGTTTGAGCCAAACCCACCTCCTGATATCCTTCTTTTTATGATTAAAGTCTTCATAATTATTAATTGGCATTAATGGCTGATGATAAAATACATTATAAAATACAAGGTATCAATATTATAATATTGCTATGATAAAGTAAGAATACTTGGTTGACGAATACTTTGAGGTTTTGGTTATCATAAATACATATGTGTATATATAATCAATTTGATTTATTTCCCAATGAAATATATATTTAATATTTGAAATATTAGCATCATTAAAGGTATAGGTATACCTTATTTTACTGCAGATATTGTGTTTTTTATAAATATAAGATTTGTGGCAACCCTCCATTGTCAGATGATGGTATTTTTTTAGCAATAAAGTCTTGTTTTGTTTTGTTTTTTGGCGGTATGCGGGCCTCTCACTGTTGTGGCCTCTCCCGTTGCGGAGCACAGGCTCCGGACACACAGGCTCAGCGGCCACGGCTCACAGGCCCAGCTGCTCCGCGGCATGTGGGATCTTCCCAGACCGGGGCACGAACCCATGTCCCCTGCATCGGCAGGCGGACTCTCAACCACTGCACCACCAGGGAAGCCCTAAAGTATTTTTTAATTAAGGTATGCACATTATTTTTTTTATACATAATCTTATTGCCCAGTTAACAGACTACAGTAAAGTGTAAACATAACTTTTATATGCACTGAGAAACCAAAAAAAATTCTTGTGACTCACTTTATTGTGATACTTACTTTATGGCAGTGGTCTGGAAATGAACCTGCAATATCTCTGAGGTACGTCTGTATATTTTAGACCTAAAAGGATCTTAACATGTAGCCAAATTTTCATTTTTTACAGGTGAAAAAACTGAGGACTTCAGAGAGAGTATGTAACTTATTTGGAGTTACTTAATTATTGATTTTGTCCATTTCATGTTTTTTCTAGAATGTAGTCTAAGAGCACTGAATCGAATACTACATGATGAAATTCTTAATAAACCTATGGAAACACTTAAACTTGCTATTCCATCAGGGATATATACTCTTCAGAATAATTTACTCTATGTGGCACTGTCAAATCTAGATGCAGCTACTTATCAGGTATTTAGAATACATTTCTAGTAGTGTTTCTAAGAAAGAAAGAAACAAACAATAATATTAGCTGTTTTCTTTTTCAGGTCACATATCAGTTGAAAATTCTTACGACTGCATTATTTTCTGTGTCGATGCTTAGTAAAAAATTAGGTGTGTACCAGTGGCTCTCCCTAGTAATTTTGATGACAGGAGTTGCTTTTGTACAGGTAACTATTCAAGATAAGTATAACTTTTACTTTTATCACAGTTTCAGACCTCATTTTGGAAAATATGGTTCTGTTATTTGTTGAAGAAAATGCTTATTCTTACAACTGACATTTTTTGAGGGCTTCCTTTGAGCAAGATACTACATTGGGACTATAAATGACACAAAGAAGTAGAATCAAATTATCTGACGTAAAGAAATGAACAGTCTATTTAGGGAAATAAGACACTGTATGTAAAACAAAGCTGTTTTTTACTGAGTATCTGGACATTTGAGATCAACCACTCCCTTCCTATTGTCTCTCAGCTTCCCTGATACCACTCGCTCCTGGTTCTTTTCACATCTTTCTAATGATTCCTTATTGGTTTCCTTCCTGGGGTCCTCTTTCTTGATATTCCCATTAGATATTGTGTTGTTGATAGGCTTGTTATTTCTCTTAAATTATTTCCTTATTTTTGGAGATTTCATTCTTTCTGAAGGTTTTTATTAACACATATGCTGATAGCTTCTTGGTCTGTGTCATCAGCTCTGGTTATCACCTCTAGTTTCAGATTTATATATCTAAAAGCACATTGGACATCTTTGGTTGGTTGTTCAATAGGCCTTATAAACTCAGTGTATCCAAAGCTGCACTTTACCTTTTCCCCACCAAACCTGTTCTTTATTTCTGTTTTTTCCAGTCATGATTTACTTAGCCTGAGAGTTGTCCTAGACTCTTCCTTTAGCCTGTACATCCAGTCAATCACTAAGACTTTCTGATTCTGCTTTCTAATACTTCTTGATTCTGTCCTTGTCTATCACTAACACTTCCACATTTCATGCCTTCTTTGTGTCTCAAGTAATCTTTTGCCTCCTAATTGATTTTTTTTTTAACTTCTGTCTTACAATTCAGCCTCCACTTAGTCACCACTGTGGTCTATCTAAAAGAAATCCAATCATGTCAATCTCCTGCTGTCCAAAGCCCCCCTCCCCTACAATCACTTTCCTCAGAGTGTGGTATGTATATTTTGAATAAATATTTCTAATAGTTATTTAAGTGGTTATTAGAAAAATATAATTGGCATATCAAACCCATATTTTCATAGATTCTGCTTAAGGTAAGGTAAAGTTGGTATTCCGTTTTTAAAAGTGAGGTATTTTAGGGCTTCCCTGGTGGCGCAGTGGTTGAGAATCTGCCTGCTAATGCAGGGGACATGGGTTCGAGCCCTGGTCTGGGAGGATCCCACATGCCGTGGAGCAACTAGGCCCGTGAGCCACAACTACTGAGCCTGCGTGTCTGGAGCCTCTGCTCTGCAACAAGAGAGGCCACGATAGTAAGAGGCCCGTGCACCGTGATGAAGAGTGGCCCCCGCTTGCCACAACTAGAGAAAGCCCTCACACAGAGACGAAGACCCAACACAGCCATAAATAAATAAATTAATTACTAACTCCTACCCCCAACATCTTCTTTAAAAAAAAAAAAAAGAAAGAAAAGTGAGGTATTTTAAATTAAAATATCAAGTAATAGTTCAGGGAGAACATACATTTGACAAAAACCATGAAGATGATAGGGAAATAAGTGAAGTTTTAGGAACACTGATCTACAGAATAAAGCTCAGAATGGTTAGCATGAAATGGACCTTCCATAATGAAACATCAGCTCCATATTCATTTTTGCTGCTCCAACACTTCACACTCTGAATTTCTACAACTGAACTGCTTGTGGAGGCTATTTTGTGCATCTGTGCGTTTATTATACTTGTTCTCTTTTTTAGGGTATTTTTGAAATTATAAATTACAACAGTAGTATCACTATGGGGAAAAAAAAGTGATTCTAAGTTTTTCTTTCAAAAGCTCTTCTCTGCAATCCCCCAGAATGGTATTGGCTGTATTTTTATCTTAAGGTCTAAGAGTGGACTCTAAATGTGTATTTTGTAAAATATTATAGGAATTAAACTTCAGTTTTTTCTTTTTGTTCAGTGGCCCTCAGATTCTCAAGAGCTTAATTCTAAGGAACTTTCAGCTGGCTCACAATTTGTAGGCCTCATGGCAGTTCTCACAGCATGTTTTTCAAGTGGCTTTGCTGGGGTTTACTTTGAGAAAATCTTAAAAGAAACCAAACAATCAGTGTGGATAAGAAACATTCAACTTGGTAAGTTTTAAATGTTTTCTAATATTATTTTTAAAGGATTATATTGTTATGTTTAAAGATTTCTGTGTTTTCCTGTTTTTCTTAAAAATTTTTTGGCCACACCGCAGAGCATGCAGGATCTTAGTTCCCCAACCAGGGATTGAACCTGTGCCCCCTACACTGGGAGCACAGCATCTTAACCACTGGACTGCCAGGAAGTCCTATGTATCTTTAATTAAATAAACCTTTTATAAAAGCTGCTGTTGATGGAAATATCTGTCAGGGTTTTTGCCTTTTGAAAAACTGTATTTTAAATGAATGTCTTTTCAAGAATATGGAATTTTGGGTCTGTGCTCATAAGAATGTATAAAGCCTGTTTCTGTCCTCACCATTTGGAGCCTTTGTCTTTGGTTGCTGTGTCTTCCACAGATGTTGCAAATAACTTAACATATTTTCCTCCTGGAAAAAGAGATTAAGATAGTAAAAAAAAAAAACAAACAAAAAAAGATAGTAAATTTAATTATATGATGCAGTGTTATCAGCTACAGTCACCATGTTGTATATCAAATCACCACAATGTACACTTCAAATGTCTTAGAATTCTACTTATCAGTTATACCTCAGTAAAGCTGAAAAAATAGATACTTAAATGGAGCAAGTTTGAAATGAAGAAATTTTGTCTCTTTAAAATCTTACTATGCTTTTTTATTTCAAATTGCTACATTTTAGCTTTTAAATACTACAGCATTTTTCTAACTGAAGGTGAATAGTTTAAAAGAAAAAAGAGATTGCCTTTGAATAGATATTTAAACTATTTGTATACAGTATTGTAATATTTAACTCCTCATACAAAGATTTCAGAATTTAGTATTCTTGTCATATTCATTTTGGAAGATGCTACATGTGAGAAGCAGCTCAACTGCAAATCAACATGTTCTGTTTTAAGCCTCTGTCCCTGTGACTTTGGAGCTCATCTTTGAAACCATTGTTTTTTTTCTTTGAAGCCACTGTTTTTTTCTTCACATCAGCTTAATAGCTATACCATGTTTCCTGATAGCAGTCATAACAGGCCCTTCCAGGCCCTATACAGTGAATTGTCTGTAATCCTAATGGCCTGTATTTTAAGACAAACCTTCAAAATTTGATTAAAGTCCATTCTTTCAGCTGTTTTCACATAATATGATGACAAACAGACTGAACCTTCATTTTATCTCATAGTATTTATTTGTTTCTCTGCAAAATTTGTAGAAATGTATCGTGTGTTTTTTTTTTTTTTTAGAATGTCAAGGTAAATATTTTTGAAAACAAAATTAAATTAGCTTCCCTTTGTTCAGTTTGTCTAGAAGGCAAGTTCAGACTTGAAAAGCATTCACCATTTCAGAAAGAGTATATCTATAGCATAGTGGTTAAGAACTCTTGGTTTGGTAGTCTGACCACTCAAATCCTGATTTTTTTTTTTTTTTTGCGGTACGTGGGCCTCTCACCGTTGTGGCCTCTCCTGTTGCGGAGCACAGGCTCCGGACGTGCAGGCTCAGCGGCCACGGCTCATGGGCCCAGCCGCTCCGCGGCATGTGGAATCTTCCCGGACCGGGGCACGAACCCGTGTCCCCTGCATTGGCAGGCGGACTCTCAACCACTGTGCCACCAGGGAAGCCCCAAATCCTGATTTTATTACCTACCACGTGTGTGGCATTACAGAACTTACTTAACCTTCCTCTCTGCTTCCTCATCTATAAAATATACTTAATTATGGTACTTATTTCATATGTTGCTATGTGGATTAAATGAGATAATACATGTAAAGTGTTTAGAATAAAGTGCCTTGTGCTTTATTAGTGCCTAAGCACTTATGTCAGCTATTTACATTAATACGCAAATATCAGAAAAGAAAGAAATATTCAGGTTTGTATGAGTTACCCCAAATTTTCTCGATTTTAAGATAAAAATGAAAGGTCAGAATTCATGACTGTGGTATTTCATGGATTTCTTATTCTTTGGTTTGACCTCATAACACAATCTAATGGTAATGGTAATAACTCAAAGTTTTGAAAAGGATACATAAATAAGTTATAGAACTCGAGATTACAAAAACAAAACAATGTATAGAAGTTTTCAAACATCAACGGTCAAAGATTAGCTAATTGATAAGATCTAATATTAGCCACAGAATGGAGAAGCAGGAACTCTTGTTACCTTAGGTTGCTAGGAGTACAGTCTTCCCTTGGTATCTGTGGGGGATTGGTTCCAGGACTGCCGTGGATGATCAAGTCCCTTGTATAAAATGGTGTATAGTGTTTGCATATGACTTATGCAATCTTCTCATATACACTGAATCATCTCTAGATTATTTATAATACCTAATACAGTGTAAATGCTTTGTAAATAAGTTGCTGTGCTGGCAAATTCAAGTTTTGTTTTTTGGAACTTTCTGGAATATTTTTTTTACATTTTTGATTCACGGATGGTTGAATCTGTGGATGCAAAACCTGCAAATATGGAGGGGCAACTGGTAGACTGATGTAACCTTATTGGATCTCAATTTGGGAATATATAACAAAATTTTAAATAAATTACAGCTTTAATGTAAAAATTCCATGTCTGGATAAGAATTTATCCTACAGATATAAATATTTATACAAGAGAACAAAGATAAATGTCCAAGTTTATTCATTTCAGCATTGGTTACAATTGTAAAAAATAGAAAACATTTAGAATACTGGTTAAATAAATTATCAATATGATTAAATGGATCATAGACTTCAAAACCTCTCTGCCTGGATTAAAATCTTGAATCCATCACTAACCAGGAACATGAGTTTGGGCAAGTTTATTTAACCTCTCTTTGCTTCAGTTTGTTCATCTGTAAAACGAACTAGAAGTGTCCACCTCATAGGGTTGTTATATGAGTTAACATACATAAAGCACTTAGTACATTTTGTTGCATGTGGCGTTATATGTGTATTTCATACTGTTATTGTCCGTACGATGGAATATTATGCAACTGATAGAAGAATGCAGTAGATCTGTACATACTGACATGTGTATACTCTTCTGTACTCTATACATTTTTTTAAATTATCAAGTGTTATTTTTATAATTAAAAAAGATATGAGTAATACCCTTGGAAGTGTTTATTTTTGTGATTTTGTATTTTTTTCATGTTCTAAATTAGACATATTAAAATAATAGAGTTGGCATAAATAAAATTTTAGAAAGAACATTTCACATCCCTTTTAGTTCTTTTTCACTGTGGAATACTTTGAGTAGTTGCGGCTTTATAAAAAATTGCTTTACCCTGCACTCTTTGCATATCTTACTACAGACTGCCCCAAAGAGATGACCCCTGTAATATCCATTTCTTTATTCATAGTTTAGGATTGCTCCAGGAAATCTTAGATCCAGTAGTCATGTGATAAGCTCTGTGGTAGAAGTAAGGGATTCAGCAGTGAATAAGACACATTTCAGGCTCTCACTGAGCTGACTTTCCCTAACAGTGAGACTTCAATAACAACATTCTGATGTTGCCTATGGCTGACTGTTTCTTAGCTCTAATTTTTTGTTTATTAATTATTGTACATCCAAAATTTCCAAATAAAGGAAAATGCTGGACCACATACCTGAGCTATTATATCTGCGTGTATGAATGTGAATATATGAAAATCTAGATCTAGCAATAGGAAGATATAAGATACAATGAAATACACCAAAAGTGAGCATTTTAGAAATATTTGAATGGGAGAGCCATTTCGTCCTGGAATGTATACACTATATTTTTTCAGTCCTCCAAAGTTGGTAATCTCTGTTCTTTTATATATCCCATGTCTATATTACAGTCATAATATAGTACTAAGTATACTTTTCTTAAGTTTATATAATTATACAAGTAAAAAAATTTTAAAGTAGTCCAATTTTATTGAAAAGGAAAAGTTAAGTTTAAAATTATTTGGAATGTTTATAGAAAAATATCTCTCCAGGCAAACTAAATGATGTTTGACATAGACTTTACTTTTATTTTAGGTTTCTTTGGGAGTATATTTGGATTAATGGGTGTATATGTTTATGATGGAGAACTGGTATCAAAGAATGGATTTTTTCAGGGGTATAACTGGCTGACCTGGATAGTTGTTGTTCTTCAGGTAAAGCATTTAAAGTCTTACATTTATGCTAATAAATTTTATTTTAATATAGAGAATCAAAGTAGCTATGATATACTGATATAAGGAAGAAGGGTCCCTCCTATCAGTACTCTCATTATCTCTAGTTTATTCAGGGAAGTTAAAATAGAACTGATCTAAATGCTGTAATGAAAACTTATTTGAAAATGAATCATGAATGAACTTTATGGTATTTAAATTTAACATAACGAAAATGCAAGTTTAAGAATAAAAGTTGAAAGCTGAGGAGAAATATAACTTGTAATTTTTCTACTGTTCTGATTATTTTACAGGAAGTCTGTGGTCAGCTATTTCAGGCTTAAGAAGCAGGTCTAGATATTTAAATCTGTAACAGTTTATAGTTTACATTTTGGTTACATATTGGAGTACTCCTATCAAATTACCTCGGCTTATAACTTGAAATTATTCAAGGGTTGAGTAATTTCATCTTCAAAAAATACTTACTGAGTACTCTGGAGGATACAAAAATGAAGATAGAAGTCTCTGCCTTCACAAAGCCTTTCTCTAGAGGTATTTGAAGCTGTAAGAAACAAGGTCCCTTAGGGAGGATGGGTGAAGGTGGCAAAGGATAGTTGTGTTTTGAAAGCAGGAAGGATACTTCTATTTTTAATATAGGAGAAAAGGAGACAAGGGTAGTGAAAATTCAGAGAAAATTTGAGGTAGAGATAGGGTAAGTCAGGAGAGTTTATGTATGATGGCTTTTAGCCTATCAAGGAGGGAAGCTCTCTTTCCTTAAGAGGGGCTAAAGACTTGAGAAAAATTTTAAAGGTTTGGTACAGTTGGTATGAGGGAGTAAATAGGGGAATGAGAACACTGCTAAGAAATACCAGGACTCAAACATCAATCTGTAGTGAGCTCACTTGGCATAATTTGTGACTTTCTCTCATAAAGCTTCTACCATTTGAAGAGGTACAGTGAAAGTGGGTAACCCAGACTTGGGAGCTGATATGTAGGGTTCGGTAGAAAACAAAACTATGAGATATGGTAAAACTTTGTTATTTAAGTAGCCACAATTTGGAATTTGAGAGGGATTTGGTAGAAAGTTCTTCACTCTTTTTTTTTTTTTTTTTGCGGTACGTGGGCCTCTCACTGTTGTGGCCTCTCCCGTCGTGGAGCACAGGCTCCGGACGTGCAGGCTCAGTGGCCATGGCTCACGGGCCCAGCCGCTCCGCGGCATGTGGGATCTTCCCGGACTGGGGCACGAACCCGTGTCCCCTACATCAGCAGGTGGACTCTCAACCACTGCGCCACCAGGGAAGCCCAATTCTTCACTCTTAAAGAGAATGATTAAAGTGCTTTAGGAAGAGTAATCTGACAGCAATGAAAGGTAGATTAGAATGGGAAGAAACTAGAGGAAGAAATCCAAGTTAGGCTATTAAAAGGCTAGTAAAATAACTTTCAAGTTACAGTTTATTTTTAATCAAAAGTAAAAATATTTCACTAATCAGTGTGTCCAATTTTCCCACATTTGTCTGAACAAGTGATGTTTAATTACTAAATTGGATGAGGATAGATGTTTTATTCATAATATGGTCAAACTCCATTATAACAAACTTCAGATTATGCTGGTAGTTACTTTGTCAGATACCTTTTGAAATAAGGGGGCTACTGAACAAAACCTATAAGTCCATTTGTTATGAGATGTTTAATAAAAATCACTTACTTTAATGGGATTAGGTTATAGGACAAAGTCTGAAGCTTCATTGAGATTGTTTTGAAAAGCAGTTTTATATATGTTTATTTTTTAAAATAATCTTTTAAAACTTCTGCAGGCACTGGGAGGCCTTGTAATAGCTGCTGTTATTAAGTATGCGGATAACATTTTAAAAGGATTTGCAACCTCTCTGTCCATAATATTATCAACACTGATATCTTATTTTTGGCTACAAGATTTCGTACCAACCAGGTAGTGTATTCTTTTCTATTTCTTTAAACCTCCAAAAGTATATAGAAAAATAAGAGTCTTTCATAAGATCTAATCTGAAAAATTTTGTTCTATTACAACTTTTAAAGAAATATAGTAAGATTCATTTATCTTTTTTTGTTGTTGTTGGTATGCGGGCCTCTCACTGTCGTGGCCTCTCCCGTTGTGGAGCACAGGCTCCGGACGCGCAGGCCCAGCGGCCATGGCTCACGGGCCCAGCTGCTCCGCGGCATGTGGGATCTTCCCGGACCGGGGCACGAACCCGTGTCCCCTGCATCGGCAGGCGGACTCTCAACCACTGAGCCACCAGGGAAGCCCCCCATTTAACTATCTTTTTAAAAAGGTTTCAAACTAAATGCATGAAAAAAAATCTAACACTGGAAAGCAATTTATACAATTTGGCTCGCCAGAATTTTCTCAATAGATCTGAATAGGTTTTTTTCCCAAAGTTACAAGTCATATTTTTAAAAGTTAGTAAGTCATAAAAGTCATAAAATAAGTCATATAATTACATTTTTAAATGAAGAATTTATATAGCTAAAGCCAAGAGAGTAGGTGACATTCTTGAAGAGGATAGTCTGTTTATATAGAGAAGGTGGCTCATGAGAAAATTCAGTTAGGTGGTGGCAGGGAGAAGAATAGTCTGAAAAAGAATTGCAAAAGGAATGATGGGTGAGGCAGGAAACCCAGGATCGTGTAGTGTCATGGATGCCAAGAAAGAAGACAGAGTGAGGAAGAGTAAAGTGTAATAAAGTTCTATTTTTTTTACAATTACTAATTTGTAATCCCAGAGTAATGAGATTATGTTTTAATGGATTCCAGGATACCATTCATGGTTTCCTCTAACTTCACTCCCCTCCTTATCTTCTCGTTCTCTAAACTTCGGGAGTACTCTCTTCATCTGTCCTTGGACTTCTTATATCTGCACTCACTCCCTTGGTGATCTCTATTCTCACGGCTTTAAATACCATCTATAGGCTAATAACTCTCAAATTTAAATTTGAATTCCAGGCTTTTATATCTAATTGTCTGTTTGACATTTTCTTCAATGTCTAACTCATTCCCCATCTCTGTCAGGGTTCCCAATTTAGTAAGTGGCAGCACCTTCATTCTTTCAGTTGCTTAGGCCAAAATCCTTTCTGACTTAGATAGGAACACAGTATATCCACAGTAACCTCAGAGAAGGCAGACTCTATAGCTATGGATATAGATAGCTTTATAAGAGGAAGTTAAAATGTATGGAAATTTTAAATTTTCTTAGTGAAGTAAGGTCGTCAGCTTCTCTTTACTATTCTCTCACATGTCATTCTAATCCAGAAGCAAATCCTGTCAATTCTTCCTTTTTAATATCTCCAGAAGCTGATCATTTCTCACAACCTCTACTGCTACCACCACGATCCAAGTCACCCTCATTTATCGTCTAGATTAAGGAAATAGTCTCCTGACTTGTCTCCTTGCTTCTTCTCTTCACCTGTGTCCCTGAATTTTCTCCATTCAGTAACCAGAATGGTTCTTTTCAGTGTAAATCAGATCAGACTCAGAAACCCTCTAATTGCTTCCTATGTCACTCAAAAGTTGTCACCATCGACAGCCTATTTGCTTTGGCTTTTAGCTACCTTTCTATCCTTACCTGATATTACTTTCCTCTTGTTTACCTTTTTTTAATTTTTTAATTTTTTTTTTTTTTTGCTATTGTAACTTCTTTGCTATGGGCTTTGACTTGCCCTATTTTTCTTGGAAAACGCATCCCCTACATATTCACATGGCATACTCCCTCATGTCCTTAGATCTTGGCTCAAATATCCCTTTATCAAGAGATCTAAGAAAAAGCACCCCCTCTTCCAACATTCTTTCCTCCTGTCTTCAGAAGACTTACCACCATCTGATAATAAGTAAGCAAGGCTGGAGTTTGGCACATAATAGATACTCAGTATGTTTGTTGAATGAATGTTCAAGACCTTAAAATTTTAATACAGTTAGTAAAATTAATTTGTGTTAGTGAGAGTGAGATAGGATTGTGGGTGGAATTTGATAGTAGAAAAATGTAATATGCTCATTCTGTTTCTATATTGAACATTTATGGTTTGGTTCTTCTCTAGCAACTTGGACAATAGGTCTGGGACATGCGTGTTGAAATCTGTAATTTTTCTGAGGCATGAATTTAAAAGTATTTATGTTTTTAACTTGATACGGGAATGAATTACTTACATTGAGACAACCGTAATAATTAGCACCTATGTCTTAGTGATGCTTTATTCCCTACATATTAAATGGGGAAATTACATGCTTTAATATTATTTGAGAATGTTTGGAACTTGTATATTTTTAGGGTAACTTAAAAAGGCATACCTTTTTCAAAAAAAAACATCAAATAAGGCCAAAGTGTTAACTTTAAATCTTCAAATCATGCAGGGAATAAACAAGTAAATGATCACGTAAACCAGCAGAGGGACAAAAGAGTAGGAGTTTTTCAGTAAGCTACATACCTGTGTTTGTAAATCCATGTTTCTGAGGGAGCATGTAAGGTATGTTGGGATGAAGCTAAAAAGAGAAAAGACAATGATACTGTTATTATTGAATGAATGAATGTTTTGAGAATATGCATAGGACACCAAGTCAGATGGAGAAGACAGGTTATTTTTCCTAAAATAGATAGCTAGGCCCTCCATCTTTATGTATTCTTTCTTTTGTGGAGAACTTCTATTATCCAATAAATGCAATGATCTATATTGTGAATATAATAATATATTTTCCTTTGTTATACCCATTTCACCTCCTGAAAGTTTTTTGGTTTCTCAGAAGTAGTACCCCTGACCCCCGTACCTGCCTTTCTGATTGTTCCTTTGGTAACTGTCAGTCTTCATTCACTCTCTTATCTATCTCATCCACTGCCATGTCTTACCTGTCCTCTCTATGAAGATAACTCTAGATCCCTATTTTCAACTGACTGCTAGACATCTCTACTGATATATTACCAGTATTCCCTTTCCTATTTTTTTTGTGCTCATTATTTTGCTTATTGGTATTACCATCCTTGTATTTAGGCTTGCTTATTCTTTTATCAAAAATTTATTGTGTCCACTATATGTCTGCCTGCCAGTGTACTAGATCCTGGAAAAACAGGAATGCCTGAATAAGATATGATTTTCTATCTTCAAGGAGATCACAGTGACTGGAGAGATGGGCATGAGAATAAATTATAACTATGATCAATGCAGCAATGGAAGTATATACACAATTCCATTAGAAAGAGGGGGCTCAAATCCTTGAAATATTAAATTCTGATAGCTTTTTCCTTAACAAAATTATTTCTCTCAGAACTACCTAAAAAATAGCTGGCTTGGGAAGCAGGGGTTTCCTGACAGTAGATAGTCTAGTACAGCGGTCCCCAACCTTTTTTGGCACCAGGGACCAGTTTTGTGGAAGACAGGTTTTCCACAGCCTTACGGGGAGGGATGGTTTCGGGATGATTCAAACACATTACAGTTATTGTGCACTTTATTATTATTACATTGTAATATATAATGAAATAATTATACAACTCACCATGATACTGACAAGAGGCAGAGCTCAGGCAGTAATGCAAGTGATGGGAAGCGGCTGTAAATACAGATGAAGCTTTGCTCACTTGCCTGCCGCTCCCCTCCTGCTGTGTGGCCCGGTTCCTAACAGGCCAGGATTGGGGACCCCTGGTCTAGTAGATCCTGTTAGAAATATCATACAATGGGTTCCTACGGTGGGTAGAAAGTTGGATCAGACAACTTTCCAACTGAGCATGTGATTCTATGCAATTCCAGATTTCTGGAAAGTTAAGAGAAACTCATAATGATTGACAAAGAAAGTGCTCAGTCAGAAGCTTATGCAGCCTAAATAGTTACCAAATATTCCTGTGGTAGTAATTTTCTTCAAGATATTTACATTATAGGAAGTTTTATGTTCTCTTAATCTTATATGTATATATGTATTCAAGGTGTTTGAAAAGTTACACATCTGCATCAAGTCAACACTAGATTTATCATAACAGATAATGATTAAGCTCCCTATATATGCTAGGTACTAGGAATATAATGATGAATGAGGAACACATGGCAGCAGGGAGCAGAATGTAAATAACACATTATTTACTACAGTGTGATAAAGTGTTACCATAGAGTAACTCTGCTTAAGGGAGTTAGTCTTGGAGACTTAAGACCTGAGTTGTTATGAATAAGCAGTTTTCTTGGGAGGGACACTGCAGGCAGAGGAATAGCATCTACAAGGATACTGCCCTGAAAGGCATGTTGTGTTCACTAAATGGAGTGGCTGAATTATAGATGGGGTGGGGTGGAGTGTGGGAGATAAGGTTGGAAGGACCATATTATGAAGGGCCCTTTAACTCATAATAAGGATTAGTGATCTTTTTCCCTTATAGAACATTTTTTTTTTGAGGCAGGGGAGTGATTTCAAACTGTTAATAAAAACTGTAAAAGCAAGACTAATTCATGTCCCTGTAACAGCACTTTGAAGAATGTACATGTTAAAAGTTAAGACTGATATTCCAGTTTACATTCAGTTTGAGTTCCAGTACCAGTTTAAATTCATTTCCTGTTTATAGTAAGGTATATTATATATATGGATAGATAAACTAAAGAAGAAACCAAGTCTTCCTGCATTCAGTCTTATTTCCTTTTGTAAAGCATCCTATAAAAATCCTGAGTTTTGCTTATTACTACCTTGTATTTTAAACTGAACTTTACTGTGGTTTGAAAAGAATGCAATTTTCCCTTTATATATTCAAATTTTTAAAAAAATCGAGATCTCTTATTATTCAATGTATTATAGGCAAAAGGCACATTACAATGAAATACTATATATACATATATGTATAACTGAATAACTTTGCTGTACACCTGAAACTAACACAATATTGTAAATTAACTATACTTCGATTTTAAAAAATGGTTTTGAAAAAAGATGAAATACAACCTTTTATACATCTTTGCTTTGGGAGACTACAGTATAGCACAGTGGATGAAAGTGCAGGCTTGGCTCTAGAGTTAAACATACCTGAGTTTGAATTCTATCTCCCACTTCAAGCTGTGGGACTTTAAGCAAATTAAATTCTCTAAACCTGTTTCCTCATATATAAACAAATGAGGACAGTGCTAGTCCTTCCTTATAAGGTTGTTGTGAGAACTAAATGAGATAATGCATGTAAAACACTTAGCTAAATATCTGGAATGTAGTAAGTACTCAGTATTTGTTAGCCATGTTACTGGAACATTTTGTCCCAAATTATATTTGTTTTTATAGTAAAGAAATATGACTTGTTTTGTTTTTAATCTGATTTTCTCTTTTTCATTTCTTCTTCATCTATTTAGTGTCTTTTTCCTTGGAGCCATCCTTGTAATAACAGCTACTTTCCTATATGGTTATGATCCTAAACCTGCAGGAAATCCCACTAAAGCATAGTGGTAATACTGTCTTTATCTGGTTTTTCACAATGGTGCACTAGGAATCTCAACATTAATCCTGCACAGAGGACTTCTACAGATTCTAAGAAAAAAATCATCATGCTGAATCTGATCATAATGTTCAAATGGTTTGAAAATATGAAAGTTTAAGGATAAAATATATGTATATGTAACAAAATGCCTATTGCATCAAGAAATCAAAACTTGAAAGTATTTCCAGGGATTAGAATAATTATTGGAGGAAACTTGAAATCTGAGTTTAAAAAGATTTTATGTTTTTGATTGCTGCAGAAATATCCTATGCATTCTTTGCAAGAGCACACAACAAATGTCAGACATCAATTTTGCAAATTAGATATATTTAATCTTATTAAATGTTTTTTATCTTACTCTTTCTGTACAGATATATCAAATAACATGGATATTCAAAGTTTGAAAATTATAATTACCTATAAAGCTGTGAAGAAATAGGATGATTTGAAAAACATTTTCATGTATCTCAGATTTTTATATTTATACAGAAGATTACTGAACAAAAGATTGCTATATGTTGCAAATGTTCAACTGCATAAAAATTGATAAAGTAACATTCTGGGTCTGATTTGTCAGACAATAAATTTCATATTTAAATTTAATGTAAAGAAATATACACATCTATTTCTCCACCTACATTTTAAGATCTTTTAGTGCTTCAGAACTGCTGGAAGCAAGCAATCCAGTTGTTCCTGTGCTAGATAGTAGCCAGTTACTTTTACACTAATGGAGTTTTGTCCTTAATCTCTTAATTGTATTTCTTTTCTGTAAATCAGATAAATCCTTAATATTACTTTAAAATAAATTTCTGTGTGTGTTAATTTCCATTAAAGTTTTAAAATGTAATTTAAATACTCATAATAATTTAAAATAATAATTATTGTCTAATGTCTCCATTTGGAGAATTTTGAACTATCAAAGCATATACTGTATAATAACTAGAGCATTTTTAGATGAATATTTTACTCATTGATCTGTAAAAACTTCTTTTAATGTACAACTGTTGACAAAACCAAAAAAATAGTAGTACAGATGTCAATAAATTGAGACCAAAATGACTTTTCTTGGAGACATTCCAGATTGCCATGATATTACATTATTTTAAATGGCACTGTAAGTATAAATTCAAGGCTGCTCAGAAGAACTTTCTAGGCCTCTCATAAACCCACCATTCCCAGGAATTCTCTGATGCATGTCTGGGAGAGGCAGCTGAATTCTGAATTCCCTTTCTGTGACCCTACAAAAGCTGCCAGGAAGGAGCCACAGCTTTGCTTTACAATAGTGGTTTCCTTTGCCTTTGATTAGCACTGGAGTTGAGATTGCAAATTACATGAGTTATTTAATAAATTGGTTCAGGGAGAGAAAATATAGCAGAAATGATCAAATGAACAGGTGGGCACAAATACTTTCTAAAATTGGAATATGGGTTTAATTTAATTATTGACTAGAGACAGAATTACCTATTATGTATAGGAATTTATTTTTTTCTTTCATACATTATATATTTTTAAAAGTCTCCTGTTCTAATAGTATAAATCTGTAAAAAATAAATATTTTTATATAATTCTAATGGATTTTGTTAAACAAAATTTGGCTGAAAAATACTATGTTACAAACTGTTGGCTATTCTTGGCTAATTAGGACTGGCTGTGTTACTTTGCTGAGGCAAACCTAGCCTCTACAGGACAAAAGCCTAATATATTCCATACAGAGTTTTAAAAAATGCTTAAAATCACAAAGTATTTTAAATTAATCTGCTGTTGATTCCAAGTTGGCACCAAGCAAACTTTCTGGAACTCTGACTTACGACTTTCAGTGACCACCTTTTAGAGTATTTATTTAATAACTTTACCACAATTTGAGAATGGTGTTTTTAGACTGTAACAACATTCAGGCTTACATCTTATTACTTACTGCTAAGGGAAATCTAAATCCTATAATGCACAGAATTCAAGACTAAATATAAAGATTTATGTTCAGCTCACACTGAAGTACTGGTTGGGTACTTATGTGTTAATTCAGTGTGCATTCATAATTAATTGTTAATTCAGGTTTAGTCTCAATTTTAACACTTCAAAAAATGATACAGCAAATTATTGGACATCAGACATGTTAGTTACAATAGTAATATATTTTCAGGTGTCCAAAATAACACAATTTTCAAGATTCCCACCAAAGTTTATAAAATGTAATCAAGAGTTCTGAGAAAGGGCAAAATAGTCTATTTGCAAAGCAAACTTTTATTAGACAGGAATAATTTATATTTTGCTTTTCTAGTAGGTTTGAAAACGTTATTAGAGATTTGGTTGTGTAGTTTGTGATTCATAAAGAAATAATCATATTTGAGAAGGTGGACCTGTATCCTAGATCATGTCATATATACAGATAATGCTGTTTTCTTCTGTGTGTGCTGTATATTTTGATGACCTCCAGAAGCCTTATTGTATCAATCTTTTATAATGATGACTCCTTGATTATTTAAATTCTTATACTTTTTAGAGTTTACATGTTACTACTTTGTTCATTATAAAAATGTGCTAACTTATGGGAGAAGAGTGCCAACTGATAGTTCTATAAAACTTAAGAATATGGTATTTTGGAAGAAAATTTTGAAATGCAACATGTAGATGTATCAACACAGTAATATTATCAATTCTATAATAAGTGATTTTTAGAGACATTGTAGACTACTTTTATGGTGGAAAATGTAGTTTAGAGATGCAAAACTTAAATATTTACATCAATTTATATTGAATGTCACAATTTCATAGAAGGAAAGGTGGTTTGATATTTAAACTAGAATCTAAAGAGACAGAATCTGAGTGGAAATTAATTGACTTTGTGCTCAGTAGACTTAGTGTAATACAAACTATCCTTAAGAATTGATACACTTTTCCTACATATCAAATTATTAGACTTTTAAAATGTCATTGTATAGTCACCTGAGTTGTTTTGTTTTTAAAAACAGGGTTTAGCATCACTCATTTTATTTACACTTTCGTTGTCATAATATTTAATTACATATGAATGTATGCTCTACATAAGAAAGAGTTTATGAAAGTTATTTATGCTATATCGAAAGTCATCTTAAGGATCTCCCAGATATGTAGCATATTTAAAGTAATTATAGGACCAAAGAAAAAGCACCTTTATCAAAACCTGGTCCTATGTGCCTTGCTTTACCAAATACCTGACTTTTCTGGAGGACATTACTGTAATTCACAATTTTGGACACATAGGCAAAATTAGGATGTTTTAAGAATATAATTCAATTTTTTCATTGTTTCAACATTTGCTATTTAAATCCATTATCTAACAGAATATTAAAATAGGTATATTATACAAGTATTAGTGAACAGAACTTATTTAAATAAATTATGGTACTATTGCTCCATCATTGAAATTTTGAAACTTTAACAATTGTATATAACTGTCATTTTGGTTTTTTATTTCTTATTATAAGATATAATTTACTGTGATTTTTAAACTATTTTTTTAATGATTTGGATTCTGAATTTGTCTATATGTGTATTTCCTTTGTTTAGGAAGATTCTTTTGGGTTTGGGGCTGTGATTTGTATATTTAAATTTTTTATGGACATAATTCAAAGGAATCTGTAAATTGGTCTTTTGTTAAATGGCTTTTTAATTGATAAATTTCTCTTTGTCATTTTTTGGTATCCAGTTATTATCTATTCAGTAGATTTATGGAAATAGATTATTTTCATAACTATGTAAATTTTTTCCTATATTTCCTTGTTTCCCTGTTCACCCGTGCTTGACTTAACCATGAATTAGTCTCCTCTCTATATATCAAAAATGACTCACTGAGCCTTTCCCTACCTCTCAAGTTACCTTTATCATGTGTGTGATCTTCCTTTTTACTAGCCTATGCCTTAGCATGAAAGACTGGATTTTATTTAAACTCGTTAGAATTTCTCTACCTGTATGATGATACCAGTCTAAAATTTTTTTGCTTTAAATAAATTATCTCTTTGCTAGCCTCAAAGTTAAGAAATTACAGTAATCGGTATATATTTTTTTCATATTTGTTTTTTGGCTGCACCGCACGGCTTGGAGGATTTTAGTTCCCCGACCGGGGATCAAGCCCGTGCCCCCTGCAGTGGAAGCACGGAGTCCTAACCACTGGACCGCCAGGAAATTCCCAGTTTTCTTCATAATTTGAATATAATTGTTTCTATTGTGACTATCAATTCAATGCATAGAGATCAAATGATAAGCAATATAAAGGATTTTATTTCCACCTTTATTACTGAAGTAACCTTGTACAAAATGCTGTTTTAAAATGTTACTAAAATAATATCAGCATTAAAATGTATACCCTTCTTTGGTATCTTCTCAGAAGCACTAACTGAAAATCTTTAAATATTTTTTTTATTGTAATACTTTCATTGAAAGTATATCAAAATCCTTGAATCCTGTGCTATGCAAATACGCCTCATAATCTAAATCTTATAGATACCACTGCCGTTCAACACAGTCAGATAGTGACCAGTGTTAGCAATCATAATTGTCTTTCTTACTGTTCTTAAAAAGAGAATTTTTTCAAAGCAGGATTGATTACATACACATTCCAGAGGAGAAAATATCAGAGGAAATAAATTGCCGAATTTCAAATCCCAAAGATTTGAAATTGTACTGTAGTAGAGTGTCTTGGTGACTATAAATTCAGAGGTTTCCCAAATTCACCTTCAGGCTCAATAATTCACTAGAAAGAACTTACTGAAAGCTATTATAATCACATTTATTCCAGAGAAAGAATACAAGTTAGAACCAGCCTGTACTTGTCCTGTTCCAAAGCTGGGGAATATCAGCTATTTCTCCAAGGAGCCCTATCTATTCCTTTTAGGGGGAATGGAATTTGAACTCCATTTACTTATGAGCCATATATCAGTGGGCAGAGCTAGGAAATAACATTTTTAAGAGTTCATGAATTTAAATCAATGTTTACAATTAAAAATTAGTATTACAAGCTTTTTTCTTTATATTTGCCTCTCTTTTCTCTTACAGTGAAAATATTGGTTCTGAGTAACATTAGCATATTTGCTTATATGTTTTATTATATAGCTTATGTTTCAGCACTACAATACCAGTATTACTAATGGAAAACATATTGAATAAAATTTGCAGTTCTCTTTGTCCTTAGAATAGCCCACTGAGAGTATGTTCAAAAGTTAATGTAAATTACTATTTTCTCTACATGGTTATGCTATCACTGTGATCTAACTAGTTTAGTTTGTTTTTGTTTGTATTCAATTTCATATTTAATTTAAAAATTTTATTGCTTTTGAATACGTGAAGCATTTACATGGTTCAAAGTTAAAACTATATAAAAAGTATACTCAGATTAGCCAAGCTGCCATGCCTATGCCTCCAGCCCATTCCTAATCACCTCCTATAGATAATTATTTTCATTAGTTGCTAGTTTATCTTTCCTGTGTTTCTTTTAAAAAAATAAAGTGTGTACATTGCTATATTTATTGCGTTTCACCCTGTGGAGTGTGTTCCTTGCTTTTAAAATTTCTTTTTATGTTTAGAAAGGGTTTTCTGTTCTAGTGGTTACCTTTTTACTGATAACATTTTATGTAATGCCATAAAAGACCTCTTTTTGCTTGTTTAAGCTTCTACTATTTGCCGTTTTAAATGTTCTTTGACTCCCATCTAATTGCCTTTGTGACAACCAATGAACTTATTCTACTCCTTCCATCTTCTCATATTTTTTAGTTGCCTTATTTCTATTCGAAATGTTTTAGAACATATAACATTTACACACTATTTTTTCACCCTAGTCCCTGCATTTGTTATAAAATTAAATATATTTTAAGTATATTTAATACTCTTCACCAGTACTTTAGCTGAAGGCTCCCCAGTCAACTCTTGGCTGGATGAAGCTCTTCTAGTAGAGTACTCAAGGAGGGCTTGTAAGTACAATATTCCTTAAGTTCTAGCATGTTTAAAATTTCTTCTAGAGCCTAGATACTTTAAGTACAGCTTGATGAACTATAAGATCTTTGGCTCACACTTTGAGTTTTTTTGAAAATGCTGCTCCATTGTTGTGTTGCTTGGTGTTATTGTCAAGAAATCTGGCACCATTTGATTTTTTTTCCCCCTTTGGAAAAAATATTAACTTTGTTTGTTGTTGTTTTTTTTTCCTGGAGGCCCAGATAATTTTTTCCATGTCATTTTCTCTTTTTTTCCTTATAGCTGATTTATTCTTCTCCTCCATGTTCCTTATTTTCATGTGTATCTGTTCTCTCTTAGGAACCCTGTAATTTAGTTTTCATTTTTTAGATGATTTTACTATTTCAGTAAATTGCCTGAGTTTGATCAACTCTCATCTTCCTGTTGAGTTTTTAACAGTTTGTTACATTCTTTCACATCTGCAATTGCTCATTTAATGATATTTAATTCATATTGGAGTGATGTATATAGTTTTCCTCTGCTTCATATTTTCTAGAGGGTAGTATTTTCTATTAATTTAAAAGTTTTCATTTTCTGTTTTCCTCTTATAGTAGCCTTTTATGGGGTTTTGGTGGCTTTTTCTGTCCCTCGTAAAACATGTAGGATTTTCTTGGATCAGCCAGAACAGATTGTTCTACAGAAGGAAGGGGTGAAAGAATGTAGGTGACTGTTTCATAGTTAAGGAGGCCCTCTTCTGTTTGTATGGTAAAGTGCAGTTTCTTTAATAAACGGCACATTTGGGGGGATTGGATTCTGCCATACAATCTTGTTTCTTTAGGAATATTTAGCTTCAGCCACTTGCCCTTCTCTCCAAGGGATTTCTCTCCCTTCCAAAGTGCCTCATGAAGTGTTCTCATGAAATTTCCAAATACTGGTTCTTGCCTGTTTTCAAGCCTGATTATTCACCTTCTCATTAATTTTGGGAACTTCCAGGATCCTTCCAAATCACTCCATTTTGCTTATGTTAGCTAATGCTAGTTTCTGTTGACTATAACCAAAGAACCCTAAGTGACACATCAACCTCTTAACTTAAAGTTCGTGAATCTTCACAACCCCAAATCACACAGAAAGCCACAAGTATACGCACAGTAAGTCTGTTACAAAAGTCATCTCTTGTTTACTATTGCAGCTCTTCTAGCACAATGCCTGGGACATTCTGGACATTCAATATATGCTAAATTTCTCTTATTACCTTTTTTACAACAGCACTTACCACAATTTGTAATTATCTTCATTTTGTGTTTGTTTTATAACTCTGTCCCCCAGTATAATTAAGCTCTACATACATAAATATCATCTATTGATGTATCTCCAGTGTCTAGTAAAACTGTGGCAGACACTTACAGGCTCTCAAATATTTTTTTTTTTTTTTTTTTCAGTACGCGGGCCTCTCACTGTTGTGGCCTCTCCCGTTGCGGAGCACAGGCTCCAGACGCGCAGGCTCAGCGGCCATGGCTCACGGGCCTAGCCACTCCGCGGCATGTGGGATCTCCCCGGACCGGGGCACGAACCCGTGTCCCCTGCATCGGCAGGCGGACTCTCAACCACTGCACCACCAGGGAAGCCCTCAAATATTTTTTTGAATGACTAAACAATAATCAGTTGTTAAGGATGATAAAGCTGGTGCAGCTAGATGAAGTATGATTTTGAAAAAGGTCAGAGTAACCGCACAATAAATGATCTTACCAGCCCTCTCCATCCATCCAAAACAAACTACTGGGGATTTAACTATGAAATCTATCTCATCTTACTTTCTCTAAAGAACTTCAAGTCAGTTTCAGTAAGAGAATATTTTTAAACAAATGTTTACTTATTGAGGAAACATGTAACTTGAATTACCAGGCTAAAATGCCTTTCTTCTCCCTTCCATGGAAATTGATTTGTTTTCTATGTCTAATCAGTTATCGAAATAGAAAATTCAATCAAATTTATTTTTTAACAATTTAAAATAATTTCAAGCTTACAGAAAAGTTGCAGTAATAGTACCAAGAACATACACTCCCTTTACCCTGTGTATTAGTTATCTATATAGCTGTGTGCCAAATTACCCCAAAGCTTAGTGGCTTAAAACGAATACTTTTTATCTTACAGTTTCTGAGAGTCAGGAAACCAGGAGTGGCTTAGCTGGGCAGGCATTGCTCAGGGTTTCCTGAAGTTGCAGTCAGGATGTTGGCATGGGTTGCTGCCAGCCAAAGCCTTGAGCAGGACTGGAGGACTGGCTTCCAAGATGACTCACTCACATATCTGTTGGTGGAAGGCCTCAGTACAGTGTCCTCATGACATGGCGGCTAGTTTCCACTAGACTTGGGTCCTGAGTGAATGAAAAAGAGAAAGCTAGCGGGAAGATGCAGAGCCTTTTATGACCTAGCCTAGGAAGTCAGATACGTCACTTCTACAATATCCTATTAGATAACAGAGCCACTAAGCCCAGCCCACACTCCGGAGAAGGGGAATTAGACGACTCCTCTTCCAGAAGAGAATATCACTGAATTTGTGAAGATATCTTAAAACCACCACACAGAAATTCACTATTTTTTTTATCACCTTGCCATTTTGCTTTATCACTCTCAACCCCCTCCTCTCACATACATACATGCTATTTCCTAACCATTTTAGAGTAGGTAGCATGCATCACATTCCTTCACTCCTTAAGACTCCGGTGTATATTTCTTAAGGAAAAGGATATTCTCTTACATAACACAGTAATCGCACATTTAACATCGTGATACTTTAATTTGAAGTCCATACTCCACTTGTGACAACTGTTAATTAACAGCGTTAATTAACAACGTTAATTTTTAAACACGGTAAAACAGGTAGTGGCCTAGACTCTGTAAATTTTTATTGACAGGGATTAGAGAAAAGATCCTGCCTGGGGCCAGGGAGCTCCTGGAAACAGGCGGGCTTCAGCTGAGCTCCAGGCTTTCTCTACCCCCGCCCCCGGCACCAGAAGGACAAAAGACTAGGAAAACTCAGTTTATCTTTACTCCTTCAGTCACCCACTATTTCTGTTAAACTATTTCAACCGTTTCCTTCGGTTCCGGTGTTGGTTAGAACACAGTTGGAGACAGCCCTCATAGTTGAGGACACCTGGTTAAAATTCCAGTGCAACCGTTTATCAGCTGTACTTCCACTAGTAGGTAACTTTTAGAAACTTAAATTCTTCCTCTGTTTAGAGGATCTATAACCGTCCCCAGCGCCCAGGGCTGCGGTGAGGGCTGAGCGAGCTGGTGAACGGAGAGCGCACGGATCTCTCCACGCGCCGCTCCCTCCACCGGCTGCCTCGGCCGCCCGCCGCCCGCTTCCCTCGGGGCTTCCCTTCGCGGGCGCAGACTGCCCAGCGGCTGAGCGGGCGGGGCGCGTCACGTGGGCGGGGCGGGCTGGTCGACCGATCGCACGATGTGACGCGCCGCCGGAGGCAGGCCGGGCCTTCAAGATGGCGGCGGGCGCCCCGAGCGGCTCGGCCCGGCAGTAGTGGCGGGACGGCACTCGCCGCTGGGGCCGGCCGCCCCGGGAGTGGCTGCAGCAACGCCAGGAATCGAGGATGGTAAAATGACCCAGGGGAAGAAGAAGAAACGGGCCGCGAACCGCAGTATCATGCTGGCCAAGAAAATCATCATTAAGGACGGAGGCACGGTGAGCTGGGGTACCGCGCCGGGTAGGGTCTTCTGGGGCCCGGATCTCTTTCTGCCCCTAACGCTGACGCCTGCAGCCGCCCCCGACTGCCCCTGCCCTCCCTCACCCCTCCCGCGGTGCCGGTGTCTCGGGCTCCCGGGCCCCCAGTGCCTGTGCTCCAGGGGCTTTCCTCCCTCGCCCCGGCCTGCGGCCTCCGGGGCCCGTCCTCTCGAATGGAGAAGCCGCCCGCCTCTCCCGCACCTGCCACCCTTTCCTTTGGCCGCCCCTGGAGGCCCTGCGGCCTTGAGCCCACGAGCGCCTCAGCCGCGGGGAGGAATCGACGCCGGGCTCCGCTGCCGGCCGGTCCGCCGGGTCGCCGGGTCGTAGCTGGTTCCGCCGTCCCCTTCGCCTCCGCAGCCTCGCCTGCGCCGTCCAGGCCCCGCGAGGCCGTGGCCGCGCTCTGGAAGCGGCCGGGAGCAATCCCTGCCCTCCCATATGCTGCTAACCGGGTGGCATCTGGCGCGGCGACCCCACTGGGGCCCCGTAGTGCGCTCGCTCCCTTCTTCCACGGCGTTCTGGGTCAGTGCTCCTGCTCTTGGCTGCTTCCAGTACGGTAAACACTGTCAGAAGGTGGGCTTTGCTCCTCACTTCCCGCAGTCTGGAGCGTGACGGAGGACACCTGGGGCCTAGACTTCAATCTGCTAGTTTTCAAAGAAGAGTCATCACTCTGTTGTTTTAAAATCACCTGGTGTATTTTAAAACAAAAAATACTAGGTAGAGTTGATCATGGGCTGAGGATTGGAAGACCTTTGAAAGGAAGACAGATTGAGGGCAAGGAAAAAATTTTTGCTTTTTGGAAACAGTTGTCATCACAGTCAACTTTATGCGTTGTGCTGTTAACCGGCAGGGGACGTAGGCCTTTTAATTGACAATAACTCGCCTATACTTTTTTTTTAGCTGAAAATTCTCCGTTGCTACACTCTCTGGTCTTTGTTGCATTCTTTGATATCACGTTCCGAAATAGAATGCAAAGGTGAAATACATACTTCACTTTTCCGAGAAATGTGCAGAAATGGTTCCTTTTTTCCATATTTGTTTGCGTTTTGTTGGAGCCCTCAGCTACTAGCATAGTGCTAAATATGTAATTAGGTCGCCATTGAGGATTTGCTAAATTCATTTGAAATCAGAGACAACTTTCTTTTGACATTTCAGAATACGGCCCAGTTAGTTATGCTAAAATTTAGAAAGCTTGGGACATATGTAGCAATTTCAGAATATACTTTTAGTTAACTGTCAAATCCATAGATGTCATAGCTTTGACATTTGGTGAAAAAAGAAACTTTGAAATTCAAGTCTTCAGATCTTTTTGTTGTATTTAATTTATTATTTAATTAATTAAAACATTATTTTGATTAAGTCAGTTATGAATTGTCATGGCTCTTTTGACCAAGTTGGTTAGAACTACTATGTGGGGAGAGAAATAGCTTGAAAGAATACTGGTTGCCTTTGTCAATCATAGGGATTTGATATTTTAAGTTCATCTACAATCTAAAAATTGAAGCATCAAAGAATTGTATTTTGTAAAAGCAAGTGATATTTAAGATTAGTAATTTTTAAAATGAATTTACTTATTTATTTTTGGCTGCATTGGGTCTTCATTGCAGCGCTCGGGCTTTCTCTAGTTGTGGCGAGTGGGGGCTACTCTTCCGTTGCGGTGCACGGGCTTCTCATTGCGTGGCTTCTCTTGTTGCAGAGCAGGGGCTCTGCGCGGGCTTCAGTAGTTGTGGCTCGCGGGCTCAGTAGTTGTGGCTCGCAGGCCCTAGAGTGCAGGCTCAGTAGCTGTGGCGCACGGGCTTAGCTGCTCCGCGGCATGTGGGATCTTCCCGGACCAGGGCTCGAACCCACGTCTCTTGTATTGGCAGGCGGATTCTTAACCACTGCGCCACCAGGGAAGCTCCTAGTATTATTATTATGATTTTTTTTAATAAAAGATAAGAATGAAGCTGTTTTCAAGAAACACACCTTTTACCTTGTAAAGTTCAGTTTTGTTACCTCTGACTTTTTAAATTTCGCTTTATAGCAATTAAATCCTGGGCGATTTGGAAGAGGATTTTTTTTTTTTTTATCTTGATATTTACTGAAGTTGTAGTGAATTCATAGCTTGCCTTTGGACACAAAATACAGTTTTTACCCCATCATAAAATAAATGAAAGCTTCTTTTGAGGGATGTGGGCATGGGGGTATTATCATTTATCATCTTTGTACACTTATGCTGAACTTTCCATTCTAAGAGCACTGGACACCTCTTTAGAATAGGGACTTTGTTTATGCATCTTTTAATCCTACAGGGCCTACTATGTGAATTTAAAGTGATAAAAACACATTTAAAGTGATTTTTAAAAATGTGTCTAGTAGCACATTCTTAAGATGATTTTTTTTTGCGGTACGCGGGCCTCTCATTGTTGTAGCCTCTCCCGTTGCGGAGCACAGGCTCCGGACGCACAGGTTCAGCGGTCATGGCTCACGGGCCCGCTCACGGGCCCAGCCGCTCCGCGGCATGTGGGATCTTCCCGGACCGGGGCACGAACCCGTGTCACCTGCAATAGCAGGCGGACTCTCAACCACTGCGCCACCAGGGAAGCCCTTAAGATGATTTTTTAGTGTAATTTTATTTATTCGCATATATAATCAGGAGATATTTATATTTCTAGAAGTGCTAGGGTAATATTTTGCAGTATTTGTATTTTAATCTACTCTAGCTGTAAGTGAAATTATAGTAGTCATAATTATTATAGTCATAAAAATAGTTTTAAAATGACATTTACTTCTCTACCTCTCTACTTAAAAATTGGTCGGACTACTGTTATGAACATCCATGTGTCTGAGGCTATATGGTCATACATGACAAGCTCTGAACAGTATTTCACATCCCTGGCCAATGGTACTGACCTGATCCCCTTCCATTTTCTTCCTAGTGTTCAACAATGTTAAGATTATTTTGCTTTGTCCTTCTGCTAATGGCATCTTTGTAAGCTTGATCAACCAGTTGTAATATTCATAAACAAAATTAGTAATGAGCTGTTAATTTGTCAAAAGCTTAGCACATACCTATTGTAGTTTTTAACAGTTTTGAAGAAGTGAACCCTTCTAAGCGAACCAGGTTAATCATAAGTAACTAAATGTTTTTTTCTTGAAATTGTATTTCAGTTGGCGCTGAAGCCAGGGTAAGGCTGACTATTATGTTGTTCATTTGAGTAGTACACAATTAAGATAAATTACGTGAAGGTGTGTGATTCTGTATCAGGAATTCTTAACTTGGGTCTGTTCACCCTGAAGTTGTTTGCAAAATTTTCTTTGACTACACATTTTTCTAGGGAGATTCCACAAAAGGATCCATATTTCCTGAAAGTTTAAGAATAGTTGTTCTATATGAAAACAACATAAGTAACTAAAGAATAGTTTCACAGGTTAAATTCAATAAATATTTACTTAATCATCTACTTATACCATTTTACTGATGAAAGTAGCTGTGACATTATTGGTGATTTTGCTTTTTGAAGCATCAGCACATAGGATTACAGTGTTTAATTATGTTTTAATGTATGTAACATTTTGCTACATCTCTTATTCATTGCAGACCATTTAGGACAGTTGAATTGAAAGTGCATTCTGACATTTTAGAATATTTCGGGTTTTATTGTTAAATCATTACCATGTATTAGCAGATAGCTTATAAGTATTCTTGGTAGAGGCTAAGAGCCAAAGAATTACTTACACGAGTTATTTGTATTATCAAAGATAGAATTTTCCTTATGATTTTTTAAAGTTTTCTTTGTATTGTGATCTTTATTGTTTTGTGAATACAGTTGTGAGTCTGCGTCTCTGACAAAGTGAAAAATGTCCATTTTTTTCACAAGTGAATTGGTAAAATGACTTTAAAAATTAGATAGAAAGCAAGGCATATGTGTATTGCTTTATTGGAAGTACCTGAAAAAAGTAAAATTGGCATTTCAGATATGCCCAGAGATGCAGAGCACCAGATACTTATTCCTGATATCTCTGATTTTAATCAGAATAAGTAGGAGTCAAAAATCATTTCAAATGTCTGGACCTAAGCTCTGATCATTTGCACTCTTCACCTGCTAGGATGGCTAAAGGAGTTGCAGAATAGCTCTTTGTAGCCCCCAGAGAGCAGCCTCTGGTTCCTAGAGTGCAAGCCATGAAGAGGGCCATGGTACCTTTCAAAAAGCAGCTGTTCTTTGAAATCAGTAGAGCATGCCTAGAAACATCAGGATGTATATATGTCCTTGGCAAGCTTGTGGCAGGCAGAACCATGAATGACTTACCTCCTTACCTCCTTGAGTCAACATTTGCTTTAGGTTAGTGTGTTTGAGGGTAAATTAGTAAACAGTTTTCTCAGTTTATATTTCCAGTTTGTCTTACTATAGTTTGAAGACCTGCTTTCCAATATCATCTGTGGAAATTCACTTACGGTTGAAGTGTTGAAGTTAAGTAAAAAGAATAGCTTTTCTCAAGTATCATTCTGATAAGTATATATGATTTAAAATTTTCAGTTATTTAAAAGCTTGAGTTGTCTTTTGGCATTTTTTTGAATTAGAAGTGTCAATTAAAGTAACAGGTGACCATTTCAGCCAGGGCGCATCAAGATCCCTGAAATGGGTTTATTTCTTTCAGAGCCAGATATAGTAGCTTATTCTTAATAATAGGTCTACTTTCTCAATAGTGTATAAATACAGTTATGAATTCTACCACAGGAAATACTTCTTAGGGAGTCTTTTTAAAACAAGAGGTGGTCTATATTTTATCATTTAGCTCTATAAATTGAGTAATTAGAGATTACCCTAAGACCCGTCTTGAGCTTAGGCTCCGTCTTAGACTTTGGTGACAGTTTGATTTTTGTGTTGATGGGGGTTTTTAAATTTTATTTTACCTTTTTAGTGAGTTTAGTTTGTAGTCATACGAACTGTGTAACCAATTCGGTGTTCATGGGGATAAGCACTTAACGTAATGATTTAACAGTCAGCCGCATATTTTCCCCTCAAGAATGGAGAGGGATGCAATAGATTGTCATGTTACTTATCTTTTCAAAATTTACCTCAAAGCAGTGCAGTCTCAAGCTGTAAACCTTCTTTATTTTTTTAAGAGTAAAACTTGATCTCACTATACTCTTTTTTTGTTGTTGTTGTTGTTGTTTTTTTGGTACAAGGGCCTCTCGCCGCTGTGGCCTCTCCCGCCGCGGAGCACAGGCTCCGGATGCGCAGGCTCAGCGGCCATGGCTCACGAGCCCAGCCGCTCCGCTGCATGTGGGATCTTCCCGGACCAGGGTATGAATTCGTGTCCCCTGCATCGGCAGGCGGACCCCTAACCACTGCGCCACCAGGGAAGCCCCTCACTATACTCTTGTTGAATATTTATAGGAAGTGTATTCCACTCTGTTTAGGGGCAATCTAACCAATACCTCTTCACTTCTGTAATATACAAATATTGAATATCTCTTTTAAATTGATCCATAATGTATCCATAAAATAACTCTGAAGTCTCGCTGCAAATTAAGCCAAAGTGACTTAATTAGTATAATGGTGTCTCTACATGTTTATGGTGATTCATACTTTCAGGATATAAAGGATCAGTTTTCTTTTTGTTCACAAATGTAGTAAACCTTGCCTTGCCTGATTAAGGTCATAGAAAATAAGAAAACACCAGCTGACTTTGTGAGAGAGGAAACATGATGCCAAATACTAGTAGTAAAGCCTTATTTCCTCCAGTTATTCCATAATGTGGCAGGATCCCAGGAAAGCAGCTCTGTAGTTACGATATTCTCTATAGAAATTTTTGTTTTAGTGTTCTTCCATGGAAAGCTCCAGGTCTTAGATGTCTATAATTAAGAATCTTTGTCTTTTTTTGTGTAAGACTTTTACATTAAATTATTTTAGTAAACTTAGTTATATATTGTTCAGAGAAAATTCAATGTTTCTTTCTGAAGATTTATTTTATCCTCATTCTCGATTGATAACTTGTCAGTATTAAATTCTAAGTTCAAAATTATTCTCCTTCATACCTTATTTTTTTTCGTTGTGTTTTTTATTTCCACAACTTTTATTTTGAGAATTTTCAAAACTACAGAAAAGTTGCAAGAATAGCATAATATCTATTTGCCCATCCCATAGATTTGTGATTCAGCAATTGTTAACATTTTGCCACATTTGATTTTCCTTTCTCTATATATATTTTTTCATTTTTTTCTGAACCATTTGAGTTAGTAGTAGACATCATGACACTTTATCCCTAGAACATTCAGGATGCATCACCTAAGAATAAGGATATTCTCCCACATAACCACAATATAATCATTATATTCAGAAAATTTAACACTGATACAATAATATTGTGTAATATATAGGCCAGTCACATTTCCCCAATTTTCCCAATAACGTCCTTTATAGTCTTTTTTTGGATGCAGAATTTAATTATTACATTTAGTTGCCATGTCTCTTCTGTCTAGAATAGCTTTTTGTTTATTTTTGATAATATTGACATTTTTAATAGTCTAAGCCTTTGTTTTGAAGAATGATCCTCAGTTTGGCTTATTCTCATGGTTTACTCACATGATAACATTCTATTTAATAAAAAGGATTGTAATGCCCAGTTACTGGTGGAATTACTTCTTTCTCCTGGCCAACAACCCATATAAGTCCCTGATTCATTGATAGGAATATAACATAAGTTATTAAAGTCCATATTCCCCACAATAACTGCTGGATTCATAAACTCATATTGATTGGACAATCATAGATGTGGAATTTGAGAGTTAGATGAGGATTTAGGTAAGAAATTAATAGTTTACCCCTAACTGCTAAGAGAGGTAAAGTGACTTAAGTCATTTAACAGCTACTGACTCTCATGACAAGGGTTATCAGTCAGTCCATGAGCATGAAATACCCTTTCTATACTAGGCATTGAGCTATGCATTGCGATACTAAGATGGTTAAGATTGGATCCCTACTCTTAAGTAACAGTCTGTGGTAATATATGCAGTGTAACTACTGCAACGAGTGTAGCTCCAGACTTGGGTGGGCTTTGCAGTTGCCTGGATTGACTGATCCATCTCTTATATGCTGTATTGGACTGTAAAATGGAGATAACAGTATCTAACTTGAAAGGTTAGAAGGGGTAAATAAGATTATGAATTTAAATCATTCTAAGCCTTTAGTGATTTTTTTTATTATTTTAATCTCATGTATGTGTACAGTAAACCCATGTGATAGATGATACAGTAGCAGACAATAAGAGTATAGAGGAGGGAGTTAATAGGGGAAGTTGCAAATTTAATTAATGAATATATTGCCCTTTTAACAATATTTAAATACAGTAACCATATACTGAATGCCTAAAGTGATAGGTAGAGGAGACTTACAGAGTAATTCATTTCAGTTCTGCAAACACTTATTAAACCCTTTTGTGCTATGCATGTACCACAGGCTCCAGATTGTAGAAGAATAAAGCATAGGGCCTGCCTCAGAGGGCGTGAGCTTGAAAAAGGTAAATTTAAGTTAAATAAAATGAAATAGGTACTTTACAAAACAAAATATAACTTTGTAAAAGTTATCTAGTGTTATAGAAGACTAAATAAGTAGATTTTTAAAAGGCTTAGCCAAAAGCCTAGATGATGAAACCAAATATGTTACCAATGGAAAGTATGCTTTGGGAAATGGAATTAGATTGGAGGGTGGAGGTGGGGTTAAAGGAGATTGTCCCTGACTTCTGAGGTTGAAGTTAGAGGTGACTGCCATGGAATCATCTCTCATGCCTCCATAAGAGGGAAATTACTCAGCTGAATGGACTTTTGGCATAGTAATTATTACGCTTTTAGGCGGAATATCTTGGCATTTGGGGTTGGGTACGTATTAGTTTATGTTCAAATTTGTCTCCTTCAGAATTTTCCACTGTGTACCTCTTAATTCTTTTGAGAATCTTCAAATGTCATATATTGATATGATCTCATTATGCTGAACTTTCTACTCTTGATGCTGTAAACCACACACTGGTCAAATATTTGCCCCCTACCTGTTTGTTAACCCTCTTCCCTTAGTCTTTCTGCCCAGGCCATGACCCTTGTATTCTTCCCAAATTGTCCTGGAATTTTGATTATGGATCGGTATTCCGTTAAAACTTAACATCAAAAGTCCTGCCTAGAAGTTTCTGTAATTCCAGATTAGTAAAATATTTTAAAAATTTGTCAGTTTTATTAAGATCTTGTATTACTTTTGAATTCATTTAAAACAGGATAGATGACTATGGATATAATACAACTCTCAAAATTACTAGTACCTTAGGGCAAGCAGCTGTCTCTCTCCCTGCCCTGCCTTAACACACACACACACGCACACGCACACGCGCACACACACACACACACTTTTTTTCCCCCAACTCTGGGAAATATGAGAGAATGGCTTAGGAGGGACAAGCATATGCAACTACCTATCTTTTACATAGTTTTTCTCTTAGATAAGTAAAACATTTTCCTCTTATTTATTTTAAAAAAATATTTTTATTTATTTTTTAATAGATCTTTATTGGAGTATAATTGCTTCACAATACTGTGTTAGTTTCTGTTGCACAACAAAGCGAATCAGCCATATGCATACATATGTCCCCATATCTCCTTCCTCTTGAGCCTCCCTTCCATCCTCCGTATCCCACCCCATAAGTTATCGCAAAGCACCGAGTCCATCTCCCTGTGCTATGCTGCTGCTTCCCACCAGCCAACTATTTTACATTCAGTAGTATATATGTTGATGCTACTCACTTTGCACCAGCTTTGCCCTCCCACCCCATTTCCTCAAGTCCATTTTCTGTGTCTACCTCTTTATTCCTGCCCTGCAACTAGGTTCATCAGTACCTTTTTTTTTTTTTAGATTCCATATATATGCGTTAGCATACGGTATTTGTTTTTCTCTTTCTGACTTATTTCATTCTGTATGAGACTCTAGGTCCATCCACCTCACTACAAATAACTCAATTTCATTTCTTTTTATGGCTGAGAAATATTCCATTGTATATATGTGCCACATCTTCTTTATCCATTCATCTATCAATGGACATTTAGGTTGATTCCATGTCCTGGCTATTGTAAATAGAGCTGCAATGAACATTATGGTACATGTCTCTTTTTGAATTATGGTTTTCTCAGGGTACATGCTCAGTAGTGGGACTGCTGGGTCATATGGTAGTTCTATTTTTAGCTTTTTAAGGAACCTCCATACTATTTTCCATAGTGGTTGTATCAATTTACATTCCCACCAACAGTGCAGGAAGGTTCCCTTTTCACCACACCCTTTCCAGCATTTATTGTTTCTAGATTTTTTGATGATGGCCATTCTGACCGACGTGAGGTGATTATTTTATTTTATTTTATTTTATTATTTTTGGCTGTGTTGGGTCTCCGTTGTGTGCGCGGGCTTCCTCTAGTTGCAGTGAACAGGGGCTACTCTTTGTTGCTGTGCGCGGGCTTCTCATTGCTGTGGCCTCTCCTGTTATGGAGCATGGGCTCCAGGCGCTCGGGCTTCCGTAGTTGTGGCTCACGGGCTCTAGAGTGCAGGCTCAGTAGCTGTGGCTCACGGGCTCCAGAGCGCAGGCTCAGCAGCCGTGGCGCACGGGCTTAGTTTCTCCACGGCATGTGGGATCTTCCTGGCCCAGGGCTTGAACCCGTGTCCTCTGCATTGGCAGGCGGATTCCCAACCACTGCGCCACCAGGGAAGCCCCTCTTATTTAAAGTACAGTCATGACTATTAGAAAAGATTTAGAAAATTCAGAACAACATAATAAACAATTTTATGTCACTTAAAATCACTACCTAATATAACTGTTGTTAACATTGAGGTGAGTTTTTATTTTGTTCTTCATAGTTGAAATTACACAATTTTATATCCTCCTTTGATTTTTTTAAATTTAACATTGCCATAAACATTTTCACTTGTCATTAAAGATTATGAATAAACAGTTTTTGGCTGCATATTATTCTGTCTAATTTATATACCATGATTTGATTATAGGCTATGTAACTAAAGGTTGAACATTTAGATTTCCATATTTACTACTATAAATGATGCTGCTGTGAACATCTTTGTGGTGGAGCTTTTACTGAATGTTTGGTTATTTCCATGATAGAATGTTATGAGCTATTTTAAAAATTATTTGTTTATATTCTTTATATTGTTATAGCATCATAGTGCTTTTGTATTGGTTTTCATGAATGCTTTACCTAGTTAAGATATTAATCTTTTGCTGTTTCTTGCATAGTTTACTCATTTTGTTTTCTTTAAATTCAGCTAATGCTGTACGTGTTTTTCTCAAACTAGTATGCCTAAAACTAATCTTTTATTCTTTCCCTTTTCTTCACTGTCCAGCTGACCAAGGCAGAAACTGAAATCTTTTCATCTTTGATCTTCTCTACCCTCCTCTGCTACATCTAGTCATCCACTGACTGAGTCCTTATTCTACCTCTTAAATGTTTTTTTGTAGCCATTCACTTTGCTCCATCCCTACTCCCTCTATGTTATTAATTTCTTTGCAAAGCTTTCCCAACACTGTCCTTGAATGATTAAGTGTTCTTCACTTAAGCAGCCACTTCCAGGCTTTTGGTTCTATGTGTATATTTATACACATTGTTATGAAATTATCATCTTACTTTTTATCAGTATTCCTCAGACAGTTTTCCAAGGAACTCAAGTGTTGGTGAGATACTGTCTCTTATATGACAGAGGATTTCATGGTCAAGTTTGGAAAATAATATCTTCTTGGAGATTCATAATATAAATAATATAATATAAATTAGCATGTTAAAGGCCCTGAGAAGTTCTACTTGGCATTTTAATAGATGCTGAGTGTGTGTGATGGTGAACAAAACTAGTTTGGAGCTTAACGAAATCCTGTGGACATTTGTTTTTACCTTATCTATTTGGTACTGGGCATTACCCCTTCCTTCCTAAAACTGCTGCTTTGTCATGTGACACTGTATTCTCTTGATTCTCCTGATGTTTCTCTGATTGTTCCTTTATCTTCATGGGTTCCTTTTCTTCTGCCCACTGCAGTTGACCCATGAACAACATGGGTTTGAACTGCCTGGGTCCACTTATACATGGATTTTTTCAATAAATACATGCTACAGTACTACATGATCTGCAGTTGGTTGAATCCACAGATGCAGAACCTGGATACGGAGGGCTGACTGTAAAGTTATACATGGATTTTTGACTGTGTGGGGCTCGGTGCCCCTTAACCCCTGCATTGTTCAAGGGTCAACTCTACTTAAATTTTGGTGTTTCTTGGGGCTCTGTCGTAGCCCACTGCTCTTTTCAGACTTCATCTCACCTACTCTGGTGGTTTCAAATACCACATTTGCTGCTAACTAATTGTTTTAATCAGCCCTCAGAGGACAATAGAAATGTTTTAAGTACAAGGGTTATCTTGTAGATGGAATCTGAAGTAAATCTGAGCCTCATGGGGAAAAAAGAGCTAGGAAGCTACCAGCTTCCACTAGTAGACAACCAAGCTAAAAACTTGGAAGTCTTCTTGACTCTCCCTCCCACATTTATCAGATTCTTTCAGTTTCAAATCCTAAATTCTTATTTCAGTTCCCTCCCCTCCAGCATCCATGCCACTCCCCTATGTCATGCCCTCATCACCTTTTGTTTGAACTGATTCTAATAGCCTGCTTCTGCATGCAGTTTGCTCCTGTTACATCCTTTAGGAAATCATCATGATGTATTGAAAAATGCAGGTCTCATCACACCATTCTCTTGCTTAAAACTTCAATGGTTTCCTGTATCTCTAGAGTGAAGATGAAAAACTCCTTACCAAAGCTTAGAGGCTACTTCTTCTGCCTTCCTTTCAGCCTTAAACTGTTATGGCCGTTGTCTACTTCGTCTGGTTTTTTTTCTCTGATGTGATTATCGACACTACTTCATTTTCTTGCAGTAACCTTTCCTTGCTTCCTAACTTGTATATATCTCTTTTACTGCATTTACATATAAGCAGATGATTATAGTGAGGCCTCTTCCTCTCTAAACTGTGAGCTCCTTGAGATCAGGGAGTGTGTTTTACTGGTTTTTGTAATCCCAGCACCTCTGGTACTCTGAATGTTTGTTGAATGAATGAGAATGAATACACTCATTCCCAGCCATGGTCCTTCAGCTCTTATGTCTCCCAGCCCCTACCCCACCTCTGTTGTCTCTGATTCCTCAACTGCAGGTTCTCCTACCAAGGGGGTTTTCAGGTACCTGTATTCTGCAGGTTGGGAGAGACATCTATTTTTATAAAATGATGTAGCATCGTTTTTAGTGTATAGAGAAATCCAAATACTATTAATATTTTGCACATAAGACTACTGAATATATTTTTAAAACTTAAGTATGACATTGTTATATGTATTCATTAAAGTTGTCTTTCTGTTATATAAACTTGTTAATGGAGACTGAGTTAATGTTATTGGTCATTTGCTTTTCTATCAATTTAATATTGCCCTTAGAAATATAAAACCCAGCAACTGAAGTAATTCTTAAGATATCTCTAGCAGCAGTATAAAGTTAATTTTGTAATGTCTTTCTTGTGTATATCAAGTCCAAGATCTCTCATATACTACTCGGGACTTTTCTGCTTTTGAACCATGTTGGTGTCTATTACCATTCTTGCCACATGATTCATTTATGTTTTGGGATGAGTGCAGTAGCCTCTTAACTTTCCTTAGTTTTGCCCCCTTTTAATCTATCTGTTACATCTTTGCCGGAATGATCTTTCTTAAAACTTTCATCTGATCACATGAGTCTTACTTAACATCCTTTAGTGGCTCCCCATTGCCTTCAGAATTGAACATAGACTCCTTAGCATGGAAGTTAGCCCTGTGTGCCTCTAGCTCATCTCTCAGTACTCTCAGTGTGCAGCCCGTGCTCTAGTTGTACTGAACCGTATGAGTCCTGTAATGCCTCCTGCTCTCAAGCCTTGCCACCTTTGTGCAGGCTGCTTCCTTGACTTCTGCTGTCCTCGTTCCCACTCTTGCTCCTGGCCTACTTCCTTTCAGCCTTCCTCCTGGAATTCTGATACTCCCCACCCTACTCTGGATTCTGTGTTCCCATTGCACACGGTGCTTATATAATGTATGTATTTGTTTCCTTGTCTGCCCCCATCACCTTGAGGACAGGGACAGTGAGTGTCCAGATATTTGGCATAGTGCCCAATACATGAATGTTCTCCATAAATATTTATCGACTGTTGTCATTGTTAGTAATTCTGGAATGCACCATTAATGTTTTAAAACTCTGTTTTTGTAGCCTCAAGGAATAGGTTCTCCTAGTGTTTATCATGCGGTTATCGTCATCTTTTTGGAGTTTTTTGCTTGGGGATTATTGACAGCACCCACCTTGGTGGTAAGTAATCTTTTAACTTATTTATCACTGACTTTAAAATTTCTTTTTCTTTGGTTTCAGGAGGGAAATAAGTTTGGGGAGGAAAAAAAGGCTCTTTTTCCTTTCCAAGGTTAATTCTCCCACCAATATCGTCAGCCCTTTAGTACTGTATTTTACTGGTTTAGTTGTCTTTTCCAACCTTTACTTCTTCCTTACTTTTTAGCAGGGCTTGGGCAGGTGTGATTCTTCTGGTGAACACTGGACAAGTTTAAGCAGGGCTCAGTCCCCGCTCTGGGGAAGGTGGAAAGGATTCTTATACTGACAAGCTTAGGAAGAATGGTGTCTGTGCCCTGAATCACTCAACATTATTATTTTGAGATTCATTCCTGCAGTTGCATTTTCCAAATACAAGTTTCTTTTAGTTTAGGCAGAGGATCTAGAGGTAACCATCTAGAGAGGTCATTCTTTTCATAGCTCTAAGCTGATTTTACTCAAATATTCCCAGGTTTAGAACCTCACAAAAAGACCTCCCTGCCAGACCAAACATCTTAGGTGATAGCTAGTTTTCTCCTGTCGGTTTAGATGAGGGGAATGGAATGAAGGAAGGAGTAATGGTAGACCTCTATGATATCTTGAAAGGTGTAATCAGGATAAATGTACAGCTTTCTAAATCCCAGAAGAACAGATTTTTAAAGAGATATACTTCCTTGTTTTTTCATGAGCTTGTTCGTTGATACACAAAAAAGACTTTTATAAAAAGTTCATAAATTGATCATATATAGATAGATTGAACTAGTCTACTAATCATTATGATTATGACATTTGTAACCACATTATACTGTAATAACCTGATGTCAAGGGGCTACTGTGGTGTTATAATAACTGTGTTCTCACACCTTTGTATTAGCTTTCTAATGTTAGAGTGTGCTTATTTATAATCTACCAATTTAACATATAAATCTGTCTGGTGGATCATTAGTCCTATGGTTTAAAGTACTTGAGCTTTGTAATAGCAGTTTGTATATATTTATATAATGATGAGTCCAGGCACTGTAAATACGTCTAAGCACTGTAAATACATTACTTTAAATCCTCAAAACCACTTTATCAATGAGGAATTAGCCTCATAATGATGCCGAAAGCTCAGCCTCTCTGTACACTGGTGCCGAGTCAAATCTTGGAGGCAGAGTTTTGGGTGAAGTAGAAGAGAATAGCTTTATGGCTTTGCCAGGCAAAGAGGAACACAGCGGGCTCCTGCCCTCTGTGAAACTATGAATATGTGTCCCAACCTGGGAGGATTTGATGAAGAGTTTTATAGCAATAGTTCAAGGGTGGAGTTGATAAGATTAGGGAGAGTATGTGTAGGGCCTGCACTCCTTTAATCTCTTCTCAGGTAATCTTGATGAGCTGCTCTGGTTCCTTTAGTCTGGCCTCAGTTGGTCTTCTCTGGTATGGAGAATGCTGACATCTTCCACTTGTTGGTTTTAATTCTATAAATTCTATAAACCATATTGTTATGTGTGTCCCTTGAGGTGGAACCAGGATCCTTCCCCAAGGCTGCACTATTGTTTCTTGACTGTTCCTGCCTTGACTCTGCATCCCTTCCCTTCCTGGATTAGCAACTGTTCAACTGTTCAAATCTGCCCTTTGGAACTCAGGGAAGGTCATGGAGCTGAACAGAAAGGCTCCCTGTGCCCAGGAGACCCTACAGGGTCCTCCTCATTTTCAATAATACAGATGAGGAAATTAAGGTTTAGAAGAGTTAAGCAACTTGTTACTCTGATAGTAAACTGCAGTTTTGGTTTTAAACCTAGGCTTGTTTTGTTCCTAGTGCTCAGTCTTGGAGAATACTGGTAGCAAGTGGTTCATACCCATGTTTTAGGTAGTTGAGTTTATCTGCAGCGCAACTACTAGCTAAGTAGAGAGATTAAAATATTGGGTAAACTGTGAGCAAGCCATCCAAAAAAAAGCTTTTTGTGATGATTCCATAATTTGTCATGATTTGAAGTGCGTGTAGCTGTTTTTTAAATTCGTATCTCATTTATATTTTTTAGATATCTCAACTTTTTGTCTAACTTTGGTATCATTTTTTCTAATTGGACAAAAAGAGATTGTCTTCTTAAGAACAAGGAAGAAATCCAGTTATTTAGATATAACTGCTTGCTTGTTAGTTCATTTTTCATAGCTATGGGAAAACTGTGTGCTTAATACGTTCTTAACTATTTTTTGTTGATTAAAAAATGGATAGTACCTTTGATTTTTCTTTTTCTCTCTTTTTTCTTTTACTTTTTAGAATACTGAATTGAATTATGGTCAGGAAAATGAAAAGTGCTAATTTGGGACTTAATGAATTATTTTTCTATTGCCAGCATAAATACATATCTTAGAATAATTGCTATAACATTGTTGCCAATTATTTTATTTATGGAAAGACTTCTTTCGCCCCATTGTTGTTGTAACAGTTACTCTTAATTCCCATGTTTTTTTTAATACTTGAATATTTAAAAATGGTGAAATGATGAGGTGTTACATGGGGCAGTTGTCCATAATATTATCATAGTCATAATTCTTTACCTTTTTCAATTTTTCACTTCATTATTTTTTTTTAAATCAAGCTTTCTCTCATGAAAAATAAGTTCAAGTATAAATGAATGTTAAGCTCAGAGTTTTATTTTTCTGATTCTTTTCTCATCTTTAATGTATACACATTTTAAAAAATAATTGCAGTGTTTGTGCTCTACATTTTTTTGCTTGATGGGGAAAACCTTGGGTGGTTTAGGCAAAACAAGGATTGAATTGTAGAGATTAGATGTATCTAAGTGTTGAGATTTGTTATACTCTTGGTACTTACTGGTGTTTTGGCCTTTGGGCATTGGAACAGCAAGAATCTTTGAAACATCATTGAAAAATAGTTGTGCATGGGAAATCTACATATATATACAGTTCTCTCTCTATATGTTACATATGTTACTTTTTTAGTAATTAGAAACACAGTGTCTGCCTGTTGTAGACCATTAAGCAATGTGAAATGTGTAAGAACAGGAGAGTTCTCCTGCAGTCTTACTCATCCCTCCAGGCAACCATCAGTTTAGGAGATTTTGGATTCAGGGTAGGCTTTACCAGCCCCGTTAGGACAGATTGGCCAACTGGAGATGAAGGTTTCAGCTGTTAGAATGTGGTATCTATTAAGTCAGTGATTTTTTTAAACCAGAGGTGAATATTAGTGATACCTGTTTTTGTTTTTTCCCCCAAATACCTGGCCTTACAACCTTTCTGGCTGAAATCAGAGTTTTCAAGGGGGAGGCTCAGGCATGTATATTTTTTTAGAAGTGATTCTCATATATCTAGTATATATCACTAATTAAGAACCAATATACTAATTCACTGTGGGCTTTTAAAAAAGGTTTTGCTCATTTTGAGACTTTCTGCTTGCAATTTTTTATTGTTGTTGATTTTATTAGCAGGCTTTTTCTCTTTGTTTTGAACTCCTATACTCCCCCGTGTTGGGGTGTGAGGAAAAGTGAGTTTTGGGGTAGAAGGCACCAAGTTGTAGCACTTTGCTCTCTTTTCCAAAAGTCTGTTAACCTTTAAACATTTTATTTCTGTCTTACGTGTTTTGAAACTGATTATAAATGGTGCCTGCTAGAGAGTCACAGCTCTTATTCATTTAAAAAGGGAAAGTGAGGATGAAGATATATTTGAGTTTATTTGCATTTTATGTATCTCTCTCTTCCCATACATAGCTCTCAAAAATTATAAAATTTAAGCATTTCAATTTTCAAAGATACTCTTTGAATTAATTCATTTAATGGATAACCAAATTTAAAACATATTAATTATAATAAATGTTTGGTGTTGGATTTATAGTAACCTTCATTTTAAAAAGTAATATGAAGTTAAAAGAAATTTTAAAAAAATTTCATGTGGTTGCAATTATCTTTGAGTTTTAAGCCCATGGAGCTTGCAGAACACTGTTCTAGAATACAGTAAAAGAACAAAGGCTGCGTTCTATGTGGAGGACCTGCCCAGGGCAGGATGGTGAAATCTCCAACAAGGGGATTTACGTTAATTACACAGAAGAATTTTATATTGACATTTTTAAGGACAGTAATCTAACACTTTGAGAGGTTATGACTATATGGTTGGTTCATAGTGGGTGTTCAGTCAGTGATTATTGATTGACTAAATAATATACATTTACATAAAGAGAATTAATGACAGTTGGACTAAGGATCTATAATGCTAAGAACTGGTTTCACTTTTTGACAGACCTATGGTTCTAGAAATACTAGGCCAATATTTGATGGTTCAGGTTGCTAGATGCACAATCCATGTTATGGAGCAAGACCCTGCACTCCAGTCCTCCAGCATCTCTTCTATGGCTTAGCATTCTTTGCTCAGAGATAGTCCTGAAGCATTTAATAGTTTAAGGACTATTTACTCTCAAAATTTTTTAAGTTCTTAAAAATTTTAAGATCCATAAAATTTATTGGAAAATGACACATTTTTTTCCTATTCAGCCCCAGTGCTTAAGGGTCCCCCAGAATCAAAAATCTTTACAACCAACATTTTTATTACTTCTTATATTAATATTTGTCTCTGTGTTAAAATTTTTGTTAAAAAAAAAAGTGAGGGTTTGTTTATCTTTAGCTATACTCCTTTGGAGGGGTTATAAAAGTTTTTATTTTGTAACATTTGGTTAAACAATTTGCATAATTGTCATGTTATATTAAGTCATTTTGAAAGCAGAATTTATAATCTGTTAATTATGAACATTTGTGAACGGTTAATAGTGCCTCTATTGATGAGGCACTAATAGAAATAAAAATATATAAATATATAAAAAAATATAAATATAAAAATATATTAAATGCAAAGTGTAGTAGATATAGTGCCTGTCTGCCCTTAAGAAGTTTGAAATATAATTGAAAAGAAATATTTATCAAATACCTGAAAAGATGAAAAATACAAGACCTAAGTAACAGAGTACTGTAATATAAAAAATATTAGAAAGCTATATGTGATGACCAAGGGAGTGCTGTAATCACCCATTATATGGTCCTAAAGGAGAAATTGATTGCTTTGGACAAGAAAGTTTGGTAGCAAAGGAGCAATATGGAAGATTTTGGGGTCGACTAGATAGGGAAGATAAGGGGAACAAACATTTATGGTAGATAGGATATCATGTGTAAAAGTATGAATATTGGAAAGCATAGGAATATTTCTAAAGTAGTGAAAAGACCAGATTGATTGGAATGGAAGATGGCTTGGCAAAGTGAATTGTTAGAAATAAGATTTAGCGTATTACAAAACTTCTTGTAAGCATTCGTTATGTCCTTCTTTCTTTTTAACACCAAATCCATTCTTTGTCCCTAGAAAGAATTGGCCCTTAGTAATAACTGGAACAAAAGCAGATTTAAGTTGTTATGAAAGGTTTGGGGATAAGGAGTTTAAATCTTTTTCTCTAGTACAAGAACTAGCAAACTATGGCCAGAGCAAATACTGCTAGTACCCTGTTTTTGTAAATAAAGTCTTACTGGAACACAACCATGCCTATTCATTTACATATAGTCTATGGCTGCTTTTATTGAGTTGAGCACTTGTGACAGAGACTGTATGGCCTGCAAAGCTAGAAAAAACTGAAAATATGTACTGTCTGGTTCTTTACAGAAAAAGTTTGCACCCACCTTCTTTGGATCCATGGGTCTTCACTATAAATAATAAATAATAGGGTTTTTCAACTATCGAGATTTGGGGCCAGATGATTATTGTGGGGGAGGGCTGACCTGTGTATCGTAGGATGTTCAGCAGCCTTCCTGACCTCTACCTCATAGATGCCAGTAACATATTTTCTTTCCCCTGACCCCCGCCCTCCCCGATCCCTCATGTTATGATAAAAATGTCTCCAGACATTGTCAGATGTCCTCTGGGGGTCAAAATCACCCTCCGTTGAGAATCACAAAATATGTGAATATCATAAATATGTGATTTTTTCCATATTAGTGATTTTCTTTGAATACTAAACATTTCTAATTTTATTTTTACATAAAAGCTAATTTTTGTTAAATTTCTAGTTATTGGCAGAAGAGTAACTGAAGAAAAGCGAGCCTTCTAATCCTTCTAAAGGTTTTACTTGCAGGATGTTAGAAAGTACAACCAACATAGTTTTTCTTCCTAAAGAGAAGATTTTCCGACCTGTCTCATTCCCCACATTGCCATTCTCTATTGTTTTTATTGAGAGACAGTATGGTATAATGGAAGAAGCATTGGCTTTAAGTCAAGCAAGAACTCAGTTGCCACATCTGTAAAGTGGTAATATCTAATTCATAATATTGTTAGGATTAAGTAAAAGTATATATAAAGCCTCTGATACATAGGCTGTGAAAATGGTGGTTGCTGCTTTTTATTTTTTTAGTTACCTTTCCCGCAGTTACTTTCTCAACCAATGAGTTCCCAATGGTTCACTTGTTACCCAGTGAACAAACTGATGCCATGTGGTTTGAGACCAGGCCTTGGAAAGGATAAAGAAACTTGTTATACATTTTCATGGGTTGGGATTTTTTTTTCTTTCTTTCTTACCTTATGGAATCTCTAGGTCCACTTTTTGGCAATTAAATTTTCCCTATTTATTCTCCTAGTCTCCTATCTTAGATAATACACCTGTCTGTAAAGGGAGTTATAAGTCAATCGGTTATATGTTGGAAGCAGGATAGCATAGTGATTAAAAGCATGGACTTTCAAGCTTGACTTCCTGTGGTCACTTTCAGTTTTGCTACTTACTATGTGATCTTAGATAAGACATTTAACCTCTCTGTGTATCAGTTTTCTAATAGGGCCATTACGAAGAATGAAAGGAGATAATGTGATAAAGTGCCCAATTTAGTGCCTTGTGACATAGTAAATGCCGTATAAATGTTTGGTGTTATTAGTATTTACTCATATGCATAGTGTCATACAAACCTGAAAATTTATATGAAATAAAATTGGATTGTGTTATGAAGGGATGTTTTACGTTTTACTAGGACTAAAATGTAGCATGAGCTTTTTATTTTGTTCTTATTCTTTAGGTATTACATGAAACCTTCCCTAAACATACATTTCTGATGAATGGCCTAATTCAAGGAGTAAAGGTAGGATCAATCATATATATATATATATATATATATATATATATATATATATGCATGTACACAAACATGCACAAATATACTTATGTAAATATATGTAATTCTGCCAGTTTATTAAGTTAGTTGATCAATCTCCTAAGTATTAATTTTTACAATTGGAGTATATCTTGGGGGATTACTTAGCACTTTTTAAATGAACTGGGTTTTAAATATGATTTGACTTACATATAGCCAACTATGTATAATAATGATAAACCACATCATAACAAATTCCCCCTGTGTTTTATGTGTTGGCACTTTCTTTACAAAGATCTGAGTGCTTTTTGTAAACTAGCAACAAGAATATAGATTGAAGAGAAAAGAACTATTTAAAAAATGCATGAGTATAAAATATATCAATATGGTAAAGTTTTGATTATTCTACATATTCTTTACTCTTGGTTCCATTTGATCAACAAGTTTATAAACTGATAATTAGCATATGATATTCCTTCTAGAATTGCTAGAGTTGTGGTTGAGAATTCATTAGAACGTTTTGTGTTTAATATGCTACCACAGCCCGCAGATGGTTCTGTATGGTCTTGGGAAATTGAAAAATTATATACAGACAAGAAACAAGTTGTTTATCTAAAGTTTGGTGATATACTTATTTTAGAAATAAACTTGTTTAAAATTCTTCTGTGGTAGTAAAATGATTTATTTTTGGCTCATCAGTATACATAGTATATGTATTTTCTTCATTTAACTTTTTTTTTAGGGTTTGTTGTCATTCCTCAGTGCCCCACTTATTGGTGCTCTTTCTGATGTTTGGGGCCGAAAATCCTTCTTGCTGCTAACAGTATTTTTCACGTGTGCCCCAATTCCTTTAATGAAGATCAGCCCATGGTACGTGCACATTCAGATTATAGCAACTAAATATCAACTGTTAATTGTTTTCTGAATATTCCCTTATTTTTTCCACTTTTTTTCCATCTTATCTATGTAGGTTTTTAATTTATTTTTCTAATACATTTATTCTTTGATACAGATAAGAGGGCCTTTAAAAATATAGTAGCTAAGTAATATAACAGTAAGTAATAAAGTTTTTTGAACTAGATGCCACTATAGGAAGCATGTAGACTACCAGTTAATCTGCTTTTGGATTTCACAGCCCAAATTTCAAAACAATATTTTAGGTACTGGATAGGGTTGCTAACTTTTTATTTTCTTTTTTTTTTTTTGCGGTACGCGGGCCTCCCACCGCTGCGGCCTCCCCCAATGCGGAGCACAGGCTCCGGACGCGCAGGCCCAGCGGCCATGGCTTACGGGCCCAGCCACTCCGCGGCATGTGGGATCCTCCCGGACCGGGGCACGAACCCGCGTCCCTTGCATCGGCAGGCGGACTCCCAACCACTGCGCCACCAGGGAAGCCCTAACTTTTACTTTCTTAAGTAGGATGTTAAACACAACGTTTATCATCATTATCTATATTAATTAGGAATAGATTTTGTTATATATCAGTAAAGTCCCAAATAATCGTTTCTTAAAAACAAGGAAATTCACTGCTAATTTCTCTCTCCATATAAAAGAAGTCTGGAGTTGAGTAGTCCAGAGCTGGTAGGGCAGTTCCCGGGAACCAGACTTTTTCTGTCTTCATGCTCTGCCATCCTCCACTATCACCTCACTGTCCAGATGGCTGCTTAAGTGAGCTCCAGCTTGTGTCACCTTCAGGCAGAAAAGATGGAAGGAGTGGCTACAAAGAGCATACTGCCTTCCTTTAGGGAAACTATGGAATTCCCACCCAACCTCTGCTTGCATCTGTTTGGTCAGATTTCAGGCATACGCTGCTCTTAGTTACAAGAGGCTGGGCTCTTGGCCACCCTGATTAAAATCAAGTCTTCCACTGAGGAGGAAGGGAGGGAAAGCTCACAAAGAGAATGATTTTCCCAAGATAATAGAGCCCAATTTAGTTGTAGATTTTTTAATTCTTTGACTAATATTCTACTCCACTTGAATATTAATGTTAGTTAATTCTATATCATAGATCGGCTGTATTTCCATGGTGAATCTAGAAAGGTCAGGGCTATTTATGAGGCAGGATCTTCCTTCCTCTCATAGGTGAGATATAACTCTGAAGGCCAAACCCTTGATGAATGCTCATCATTTAAATGAAATCTTACCAAACAAATCTAGGGCATGAACAAGTTATTTGCTGTGGAAAGCAGCATGTTAGAAAAAAATTGGTAAGCAATAAAGTCCCGGTAGCATGATATTTTGAAAGTGCAATATGATTTCACTTGATTTTAAAAACTAAACATCAGCATTACAATAGAGACTTCTTCTTCTCAGCCAGGTATTTTTGAATCATGTATAGCAAAATGTAATTTGCTTTTTAAAATAGCTTTTGTTCATTTTATTTTGGACACTGCCATACAGGTTGTTTTGCCAACATTTGAAGAACTAAAGATAGCTTATGGAAAAACATCTAGTTTCTATATATAGACTCAAGATAAATATAGACTAACTTGTCCCTCAGTTTTATTTACTGGATTTTGTTTTTTTGTGTAGTACTGTGATGGGAAATTGTAATAGATGAATTATAGTAGACTCTAGTTTGTTGCTATTTTTAGTAGAAACAATAACAAAGCCACTTAACAATTCAACAATTGGGTAAAAAATTGACCTGAATACATTTTCTAATTTTAAGTATTCCCGCATAGTAGCTGAGTTGCTATCGAAGGCCCACATCTAGCCCTGTTTACATAATATCTGGGGCTTATGATTTATAGAAGAATTAATCTATGAACTGTCCTAGTAAGCTGTTGACTGAAATTAGGTATACGTACATTAGTTCACTTATAAAAATGAAGATTAAGGTAATAGTAATTGTTTTCTAACCATTTCTTGTCAATTATCTTTCAATCCTAGGTGGTACTTTGCTGTTATCTCTGTTTCTGGGGTTTTTGCAGTGACTTTCTCTGTGGTATTTGCATATGTAGCAGATATAACCCAAGAACATGAAAGAAGTATGGCTTATGGACTGGTATGTATTTTTAATCTGTACCTTTGTGTCTGCTGAAAAACACCATGTTATTGTCTTTTATTACAAGGAGTGCAAGCCTTTGCATTATAAGATTTATTTTTGCATAAGTACATTTTATAATAAAATCATCCATTAGACTACATTAAATTTTTTTTCAGTACAAAGCCATGTAAGTTTTGATATTTTCATTCAGTCAGTATTAGTCACACAGATTTGAAATTACAGTGGAATATTTTTACCTTATATAAGTTCTTTTTAATAGAATACTAAAAGAACTATTTAATACGTAATGAGTTTTAAAATTACTATTATTTAATGGCTAATCTAAAATATAATAGGTTAACACCCATCTCAGGGATCCCAAACCTTCTTGGTGGCTTTCTGGGCCACACAGAGTCTCTCTCATATTTTTTCTTTTTTCTTTTCTTTCTTTTTTTTTTTTTTAACTTAGCTTTTTTAATAATTAATTTTTATTGAATACGTCTGACATAATAACATTATTTAACTTTAAGGTGCACAAAGTGTTACTTTGATCCATTTATATATTGTAATATGATTGCTGTTATAGCTATATTTATCACATTACATAATTATAGTACAATATTGTCTATATTCATTTTACTTTGCATTGGATCTCTTTGGCTTATTTACTACTCCTTGCAAGTTTGTCTCTCATATTCTTTTGTTTTTGCTTGTGGACATGTGTTTATATCACTTTTAACGTGGAAGAATCATTTATAGCTAGATTCAGCCCACAGGCAGTAGTTTGCCAAATTCTGGACACTTAATGTCTATCGAATCTAGAAATAAAATAAGTTAACAGATCACTGTTAGCCAGAAGTAGGACAGTGATGAGCTTCAGCAGATAGGGAGCAAGCATCTTTTGTTAAATAAGGACTGAGTATTGTGTCAGGTTGAATCTTACTTTTATGAGAGTCTGTTGTCTTTGATTCAAAGATCAAAAAATATAACAAAGAATCATGGAATTAAGAGGATTTGGAGGGAAATACCTATAGTGAGAAACATACCAAAAAAACTAATGATCAGTTGTAAACTCAAGAACATTAAATGATATGAAGTTAATGATAGCCAGGATGTTTTAAAACAGCTTTACTGAGATATAATTTACATACCATAAAATTTGTCCATTTTATGTGTATAGTTAAATCAACTTTAGTAAATTTATACAGCTTTGCAACATGCCCACAGTCCAGGTTGTTTCTGTTTTTGCTAAGGTAATTTATTTTGTCATAGCCAAATCTTTGAAATTAATAGTTTCAACCTGGAAGCTTTATGTATTGAAGGCACATCTAGTAAATGACAGTTTCAATCTTCTAGAAATAATATGGCTGCAGATAAAAGGGAATAAAGTGATCTTTGTGGTCATCTTTCTGTCTGGCCAGAAAAAAATAGCCACCAGGGAGGAGAATCGAGGAGAAGGGAAATGACATGAAATACCTGCACTCTGATTAGACCTTTGCTCTCTCCTATTCCCAGATACCTCACTGACGCTTACAGTGAGAACCACTGCCCCTTTCCCAACTCTAGTGCCAGAGCTCTGCTCATAACCCAGGTCTCTCTGAGACCACAGCCCACTGTAATGAATTTTTAGAGCTACTGTAACAAAATACGACCACAATACAGTTTTAGAACATTTCCATCAGCCCAAAAAGTTCCCTTGGGCCCATCTGCCATCCGTCTCCACTTTACCTCTGACCCCAGGCAATCACCAGCCTACCTTCTGTCTCTGTAGTTTTGCTTTCAATAGAAATTTCATATAAATGAAATAATGCAAAATGTAGTCTTTTGTGTCTGCACTTAGCATAATCTTAGGAGGTTTATCTATCCCGATACATATATCAGTAGTTCCTTTTACTGCTGTGTAGTATTCCACTGTACAGGATATACCACATTTTGTTTATCCATTCACTAGTTGATGAACATTTGGGTTGATAGCTAGATGTTTATAGTTATTAGAATTTTATGTACTTGTCAAATAAGTGCTTGTGTAAATAAGCACTCCTGTGAAGTTTAAATCCTCCATGCAAAAGTCAGAAAGAGCATACAAACAGAATAAAGCACAAGAGTAGGGAGCAGAAGCTCATGCACCTATAACATTAATTTCTAATTATCCTCTGAAGAATGTGGTCTCTATCATTTGTTACCTGTTGTCACATCTATTGTTGATTTGCAGGCCACTGTCCAGTAGGCCAGATATTTCTGGGATTAACAGTTTTTCTCCCCCTGTTTTCTATACTTTAATCTGCATCTTCACCAGACTTGTATGGGCTTCCTCAGGATGTTAGAGAGACATGGTTAGAGATGGGCTCAATGCCAAGGATGGATGATCTCGTTCTTCCTAACCCTGCCACCTAATGATGACCAAGTTCAGATTTGTGCTGCGGCTTAACACTATTACTGCTGAAAAGATAAACTTTAAAGTCTTTAAGCTTTATTTCAGCCAGCTTTAAATATGTATCAAAGTAAACATTCATTTAATTTTAACTTTAATATTGGGGGAAAGGTCCCAGTGGCATTGGATTTCCTTAGAGTATTGTTTTAGACTCGGTTCACAGAGCACTGTGGGATTATGGAGGCACCCTAGGGGCCAGCATGCCTGGCAGTCGGGGTGGGCTGGGTGTTTGGGTGGTAATCCAGGCCCCCAACCCTTCTTCAACTAAAACAGTTTTTTATTTTTAAATCTGTTTTTACTTACAAGTTTGTCAGTAGGATTTATTTAAACAGAGGGCTCCAAGGCTTAAAAGAAAGTTTGAAGCCACTATCTTAGAGGTTATTACATATTTTTTAGTTAAGAATCTAATTCTTTTCTCTTTCTGCAAAAGAAGAAAGTATAAGAAAACTGGCATAGGTAGGAGGAGGAAAGGGAAACTGCAGCAGGAGGACTGACATAAGTCAGAGTCTCTGTGGTGTGGAAGTAAAGGAGCCAGATGTCCTGCCTAATCTCTTTCTATTGATCTTGGTTTGTTGCAGGTTTCAGCAACATTTGCTGCAAGTTTGGTAACCAGCCCTGCAATTGGCGCTTATCTTGGGCGAGTGTATGGGGACAGCTTGGTGGTGGTCCTGGCTACAGCGATAGCTCTGCTAGATATTTGTTTTATCCTTGTTGCTGTGCCAGAGTCATTACCTGAGAAGATGCGGCCCGCGTCATGGGGAGCGCCCATTTCCTGGGAACAGGCTGACCCCTTTGCAGTAAGTTTATGCTTTTTCATTCACTTTGACAAAAAAATGAATGTGTGATTCAGCGCAGCATTAATGTTTTGTTGTGGATGTTTCTTTGGGGAAAACATCATGATGGATTTTTAAAAATATTTTGAAATACTTTTCAGAATACTTTTGGGGAGGATGAGAATAAACTGGGGGAAAAAAAAAGACAACTAGCTATCTGTATATACACTGCCAGAAGATATCTCTGCATGTTCTTAAGAATAGTTCAGTGTTTTGATATAAAACCTTGTATTGGTCTCTTTCTTCTTCTAGTCCTTAAAGAAAGTGGGCCAGGACTCCATAGTGCTGCTGATCTGCATTACGGTGTTTCTCTCCTACTTACCGGAGGCAGGCCAATATTCCAGCTTTTTTTTATACCTCAGACAGGTAAAATTCTGTTCTACCAAGGTGGACTTTTCTTTCATTGTTGAGTGCCTTAGTACAAAATATTTACTCTTGAGAGAACTTTAAGAGCAGGGACTTTTAGAAATGACTATCATTTAAAAAATAATGGCTCACTAGAATTAACCTCCTGTTCAGTGTGGCTGACGTTCCTTATGCATTTCTATGAAGACTTTTGGCTTAGGCAAAAAGAGATGATTTTCCTGTCAAAGTGTGTCATTTGAGCTTGTTTATGTTATGTGTAGCTTATACGGGTGATGGGATGCTTTAATCCATTCACCTGCTCCAGTCTCTTTGTGATTTAGAACATATATTTGTAAAGCAGCTAGCCAAAATAAGAGCATTAGTTCTTTTCTCCTTGACACTAATCTTACTAGGCAGAGATTTAAGCCTTTATCAGTACTTGTAAAAAGCACAAAATGGTGCAATATTTATTTGTAAAATGGATTTTGAATGCTTGATAGCGGTCTCCTATTTAGGAAATCAAAATTACGGGATTTAGATTTACTTAATCTAAGTTATGTAGCTATTATTTTCAGTATCTAACACTTATTATAATTTTGGTCCTCAGTGAAAGCCAGATTCTTCCTCTGAGGAGTTACTTGGTTACAAATGAATTGCATTTTCTTTTTCTGGCCGATTTAATGTTAATATACAAGTAGTTGCATTAGTATGGTATTTGTTATGCTTATTTTATTAATGTTACTTTTTCTGGAAACCTTCTAGATTATGAAATTTTCACCAGAAAGTGTTGCAGCCTTTATAGCAGTCCTTGGCATTCTTTCCATTATTGCACAGGTGAGTTTCTTTTTCGTTAGAGGGAGAGATGTTCGAAGGTTCGGAAACATAATTCTGTTAGTAGTATAGGTAGTATTGATTAGATTTGGGGGACTGACACGAACTAATCAACATATGATGTGTAAACCAGAAAGACAGTTTATTGATTTACACTAGTGTATTCACCTGCATAAAATCAGAAATTTTACATTAGTCTTGTTCTACTGTTGATTGATTCATTCAGTAAATATTTATTGAATACCTATCATGTGTCAAGCGCTCATGATCCCTGCTGTTGTAAAGTTTGCATTCTTGTGGGTTAAGAGAATGAGTAAGCATGTCAGTGTAAACATATCAGGTGTAATGAAAACTATAGAGAAAAAGGGCACAAGGGATGTAGAGCGTGGCTGGGGGCAGGGTGTTATTTTATTTGGGAGGGTCGGGAAGGCTTTGCTGATACAAGTGACATTTGAGCAGAGAACCAAAGGAATGAGGAACAATCGACTGGAATACCTGGAGGAACAGTCCACTGGAATATGCCAGAACAGAACTACAACTCTGAAAGACAATTCCTGGCATGTGTAAGAAAGAGCCAGGGGACAGTATGGTTCTGGTGGAGTGAACAAGGGAGAGAGTGTCAGGAGATGAATTCTGAGAGGTGGAGAGGGACCAGATCGTGTGCGGCCTTCTGGGTCATCATAAGACTTGACAAGAAGATAGGAGGGTTTTGAGCAGAGAAGTGACATGAAAATATTTTTATCTTGGAAACCCAGTTGGTAGCTGGTGGTTGTTTGATGAATAAGATATTAATCAACAGAAGAATCTGGATTTTCTTAGGAGATATTTCATCTGGCCTTCAGACTATCTCAGTTCCACTCTTTCTCCTTTCTGTGGAAAAAACCCCTCCCATTTCTTTCTGTTGGGCTATGTTTTTTCCAGACTCTGTAAACAATCTACTCTAACACTCTTTCCCACCTTAGATCCAATCTACTAGGTTGCAGCTTTTTCTGTTTTATTCTACTCTTAAAATGGAAAGTAAAGTCCATTTAATAGTACTTTGGATGTTTCACCAGCTTGGAGGTAGGATGCTTCTGCAGATCTCATCATTTATGAATTTCTGGTAGATTTAGTGATAGGCTTCAAATTTAAATTTAAATTGTATAATATACTTCCCCCAAGGCCTCAGAAATATGCTCTTTAGCTTTGGGGGGAAATATATTGTTGCCCATATATAAAAATAGCTTAAAAAAAAAACCTTTCTGAACACAAAGGAAAGTGTACTAAGACTAGAGCTTCATGAATTATCAAATGTTAAACTGACCTTGAATCCTGAGATAAATCCAGCCTGATCATTATGTCTTATCTTTTTCATATATTGCTGAGATTAGATTTGCTACTATTTTATTTGATTTAGATCTTAAAGAGAACAGGCTAACATTTACTATAATGACACTTAAAGAGGTTAGTAGTTGTAAGGTCTTAAGTTCCGTTTCATACTTCACTGAGCAGGCAAGCTGTAGGTGGGCACCTAATAAATTTGGGCACACTGTAGACTGCTTGAATGATGAGTTGAAGGTGCTTTAGAGGAAATCTTCCCTCTGCTCAGTAGATTGCATCAGGCATAAAGGAATACAGGATGGAAAACAGTCCCTAAGAGCTCAGAATTCAGGAGCGCAGACATGTGAACGCAGGAGGGGGCGTGGTTGGGTTTGCATTGGAAAGAGCCCTGCAGCAGCAGGGTCATGAGGGCTGTGAATCTAGAAGGAATGAGTCACGACCCAGCCAGCGTTGCTAGCACAGCAGATACTGTAAACAGAAACATGGTCTACAAGGAATACAGTACTTAAATGACCACTCAGCTTTTGGGGCCTACACAGAAGCATAGTTTCTGAGATGTAAAATCACATTTCTTAAAGTGAGAAAATTAGTTGAACTTCAGAAACAGGTGAATAGGCATATGTAGTCTGCATGTAAATATTGATAATTAAGTTTATGTCATTATATGAATTAAAATATCAAGTAAAATTTATAGCCCCAAAGGAAGAAGCATTAGCTTATGCTCTCATTTATGGCAAGTATACAGTTGAGAATGACTTCTCCCCTGTTGACCTCTAAGTGAAAGACTAGTGTCTTTGACTCTCCTCTCCAGTAGCACAGAGCCTGCCTCTCTTTATTTTCTTGCTTGCTCTTGTGCCTTTGTTCCTGCCGTCCTTACTGCATCCCCCTTTCACCCCCTAAGTATACCTTCTCTGAGTTCTCATATTAACTTGGGTGTATCTCTATCATGGTACAGAATACACCATATTATGAATTTTACCTCTGTTTACTATTTTTGCCTCAGTAGCTTTGTGAGCTCTAGTAGAGCTCCAAGAGGATTGCGAGGTCAGAATTACATCATATTTGTCTTGGTCACTCTAACACCCTGCACTGTGCCTGCAGCCCAGTAGGTGCTGAATTAGAGGTCATTGGTTTTTTCCCATAGTGATTTTAAAACTTTAAAAAGTAGTAGTAAGCATTTAAAAATTGGGAGGTGTGATATAAAAATATGGAAATGCAGCTTCTCCCCCAAATGAGGAGACGTGGTAACATGAATGTGACCTTCAGTGGAAGCCCCATGGTTGCTGTCCCCTTCGGGCCTTTGCTCTCTGGTTTGCCATAGGCCCCATCACTTCCTTGGCACCAGCAGGCACGAGTTCATAACATTTGCACTCAATAAACGTTTACACGAGTGCATGGAGATAGTTCTACACATTTCCTCAGTGCTGTCACACACCTGGTGGGCATCTCACCCTTGACATGGCTGTGACTGCAACCTGGCTTCCTTCCACCCAGTGCTGTTCATCTCGTTCAGTGGCATCACCACTCTCCTGGCTGTTGGGGCCAGGAACCTTGGTGCCATTCTTGATTACTTTTTTTCTCCTTCTCCCACACCCGGCACATCAGATGGTATCTCCTTTCACTTCTCTCCAAAACATATTTTGAATTGAAGCACTTCTCACCATCTCCATTACTAGGAGCCTAGTCTAAGCCAAGACCGTAGCCTCCATCTGGTCTGTTTCCATGTTTGTCTCCCTACGGCTTGTTTGCCACTTGGCAGCGGAATTGCTGTAAAGTGGGAATTGAGCCATAGTGCTCTCTTGTTTAATATTCCCTTCCTGTCACAACCAGAATGAAATCCAGGCTCTCGACGTAGCCCCCGTTTCCTCCGTTCTCCGTGTCGTTGAACACACTCCAGCCCAGGGCTTTGTGCTTGCTTCACCTGCAGCCGCGCGCTCTTTGCCCAGATACTCACATACCTCCTCCTCCTCACTCAGCTCTCGCCTCAGATGTCGCCTCAGAAGGGCCTTCCCTGCACATCCTGGTTGGAGCAGCACCTCTATCACATTACCCTGTCTTATTTTCTTAGAACAGCTACAACCTGGAATTATCTGGTTTGATAAGTATGCTTACCTCCGTTTTCCCTCTACTAGGAGGTAATCTCTTTGCTGACCAGTACTCTGACCTGGGTCAGTGCCCTCAGACCTAGAATAGCCATTGGATACAGTAGGAACTGGGCAAATATTTGTTGACCGAGTGACCAAAGTTGATGTCAGTTAACTGTTAATTAGCTGTGTCATCTTGGTTAAGTCATAAGTCATTTTAACCTTTACGACTTGGTTCTCTCTCTTGGTTCTCTCTGTTCTCTTTAAAATTTTTTTTTTTTTTTAAAAAAAGAACTTATGCTAGGTGCTGGGGATACAAAGATAAATGAGAAGGAAGTCCTTGCCCTTGGGAGAGAATCGATGTCCCAGTTAGAGTATCATATACACAGGAAGTTTTTCTTCTCTGAGTGCTCGCTCTGGGTGAGTTCCCTTTCATAGCTGTGGTTGTTGAAGAATGTACTCCAGGGCTCTGTGCTTTGTGGAATTCAATCTCACGCTCACCCGATTTAAGGGAAAATCTCAGAGAGGAAAGCTGTGAGTGTTAATTGTTCAAGAATCCTTAAAAGGATCTTCATTTGCTTCCCGCTGGCTTATTTGTGATTAAGCCTGATTAAACTCTTAAATGATTGTCTCAATTTAAAGAATTTTAAACTTACACTTGATAATTTTGAGTTTAGAGTATCAGCCAGTCATCAAGTAGTGATTTCCTGAATTATTTTCACTTCTTCCTCTATGGACTTAATAGCTATCTTAAGGGGTATGTTTAATACTAATGTCCCCAAATGATTGCTGAATTTTTATTAACTTTGAGAGAAAAGCAAGAAAACCCAATTCATAATGTTGTTTATTAAATGTGCCGGGCACAATGCTAAGTATATCATTTCATCTAACTCACATGACACAGTTTTGAAATAGGTACTATTATCACAGTCTTTTAAGAGACCAAACTGAGTTTCAGAGTGAAGTGACTTGCCCAGGGTCACATGGTTAGAGCCAAAATGATGATTAAGGCTGTTTTTCCCAAGGCTGTGTTCTTAGTTATTAGCCTACACGACTCCCAAGTCATACTTGTTAAACTGATCTACTGTTCATAAAAGCATCAGCAATAGGTTAATTTAGGTGAAGGATATATGAGTAATTGTACTGTTTCAGCTTTATTTAGTCAGCGTTTTGGATTAACTTGGACCTGTAAAAACTTTTTTAAAGCTATTACATAACAGGGATCTCTAAACCATGAGTTAGAACCTTTCAACCCTACTGTTTACAATTTCTGATTTTAAGTGGTCCTCAGTAGAAATGTACTGAACATGAAGTTCACCTTTTCTATTTTCAGTTTTCTGACTTTTCCCCTGAATCTGGATCTGTGTCAGCAGAGGCACCTTTCATCTGCTTATATGACCTGGAGTAATGGTCTCAGATATATTCAGGGCAATTGTTGCTGAAAAGCCAAAATGTAGAAAAGTGGTAATAGTCCTTTTATATTATAGATTGAAATAGGTCACCAAATAGCTTTTTTTTCTTTTCAGTATTAAAAAGCTTATTCTATTCTAATAAGCCACTTTGATTTTTCATATTTTCTAGACCATAGTCTTGAGTTTACTTATGAGGTCAATTGGAAATAAGAACACCATTTTATTGGGTCTGGGATTTCAAATATTACAGCTGGCATGGTATGGCTTCGGTTCAGAACCTTGGTAGGTACAAATATTTTAATTTTCTTAATTTTGGTGTTTGCCGTGTTTTTGTTTTTTTCAGCTTTATTGAGGTGTAACTGACAAAACTTTTATATTTCTTAATTTGCTTCTCAATTAAGGCTTAGACTTTAATCTGTCTCTTAATATGCTTTTTTTCTTTCAAAGTGTATATAACACAGGTTTCTCACTTGTGTATTTGTATACTCTATAGTGGCTTGAGGATAGCAGAGTGACATTTTGTATCTAAGCAACAGGTTGGGTTTTTGAATGAGATGGAGTTTTTCAATTTCTAATGAGCATTTAATCCAGTTTAGTTTGTCAGAAAAACACATGTAATCCCAAAGCAGCAAGGTTAGGAAAAAAAAGTTGAGTAACACCAGTGATCATTACTGATGGCAAACCAGAAGTCCAGTTGTTTTGATCCCGGCTTTATGCTGGGAAAGCTCTCTGCTTTTCTTGCCAGTCTGGTTTCCTGCAGGGAGGTAATGGTAATAATGCTGCTGTCAGGTTGCGCATGCACACCTTTGTGCTCAGGTATTACAGGACTGAACTCCACAATGTGCAGTAGTGTTTCATTCAACTGAACACATCATCTCTGTTTGGACTTGGATATGAGTAAGCACCAAGAGTGTGTTTTGATGGATGTTTTATTTTTCTGTCTAGACTTGCAAAAGAGGTGCTCACAATTTATCGAAAACATTTCTTTTAAACATCAAGCCAGTAGCACATTTAGATCAAATTAGTGATTTCTTCGCACTGAATCACAGGTCTCTGGGAACCCTGCCGTTCTACTAGCGAACGTTTGGAAACATTTAATGATGTTTCTCTACATTCTCTCCCCACCTGCCCAAGTCCTGCAGAAATAATACCCAACACACTTTACAGTTTAGATGTGATGTGTGATATCCCAATTCTACATTGAAACCCACAGCATTCTTGTGAATAAGTCGTTGTTTTTCTGCTTTCTAGAAGAGTAAACAGGGTTAGACTTTTAAGTGACTTGTCCAGTCACATAGGAAAGAAGGAAGAGCAAGTATAGTTCTTTTTCCTGTACCACAGCCATTTCTCTTACTTGATTTTAAGTATGTATTTTGACTTTGACAGGTACAGTGGAGAATAATAATAACATACTATTTTTGTTTTGCTGCTTTTGATTGCAGGATGATGTGGGCTGCTGGGGCAGTGGCAGCCATGTCTAGCATTACCTTTCCAGCTGTCAGTGCACTTGTCTCACGAACTGCTGATGCTGATCAACAAGGTGAGTTGATAAGACCCAATGATAATTATTTAAAAATACAGAATATTCTAATCCTCTGTTCTGTCTCTTTCCTAAGTTCTGAAACATAAGCGTATCTTCAGGGTAGAGAATTTTAAATTGCTTTCATTGTACTCAGTACTCTGTAATGGCCCAAATGGGAAAAGACTCTAAAAAAGAGTGGATATATGTATAACTGATTCACTTTGCTGTACACCTGAAACTAACACAACACTGTAAATCAATTATACTGCAATAAAATTTTTTTAAAATAAATAAATTGCTTTCACTGCAAAGAGGAAAAGCAGATTCTAGGGTATTATCCTTAGGTAGATAACCTTGTCTCACTGTGAATATGTGGCCCTGTCTGTTCTTTTGCTAGAAAATTTAGTGATGAAGGTTAGTCACCTTATATTCACTAACCATTTATTTATTACATAAACAATATGCTATGATGTTCTAGACATCTCAGGGATACGCAGATAACCCTTTCATTAACACTGTATGTTTGTCACCTAAAGACACATAGAAAATGTACTTTTATTGTCTTACACTTTTGTGGCAGGAACACTTAATTCTTAAAATACTAATAGGTGAGGAATAATTCTTTGAAAAGCCTGTTTATGTCAAAAGGAAAAACAGGGGCATTACAAAAGAGTGGCAGAGGTCACTTAGTTATAAATAAGGAAAGGCCTGTGGCCAAATCAAGCTGCATTTTAAATTTGGGATAAGATCCCAGAGGTAAACAAAAATCAAACTCTATAAAAAGGGGCTATATTTGGGGTCTTAAGTAGCTGCTTGGGGACAGAATTTTTAACAGCTGTGCTTATGAACTCATGCTGATTTTGAGCCAACATATTTTTTTTTTAAAGGAAATACAGTGCTTTTGCCCCCTTGTTTCTACATTAGACCTGAGCTTACATTTGCATCAGATAGCTCACTATACTTTGTAGAGCTTCTAAGTAATTTTGATGCCACTGCAGTAAGTTGCTAGTGTCTGGTAAGTTTTGCCTTTAGAATAAGTGATTTCATGTTTGTATCGGTTCTAGGGTAGGAAAAAATAAGTGGTACACTAAATAACTTGTTTAAACAATTCAGGTGTCGTTCAAGGGATGATAACAGGAATTAGAGGATTATGCAATGGTCTGGGACCAGCCCTTTATGGATTCATTTTCTACATATTCCATGTGGAACTTAAAGAACTGCCAATGACAGGAACAGACTTGGGAACAAACACAAGCCCACAGCACCACTTTGAACAGGTAATTATAAAAATATAGTTCATTTGGCTGGATTGAAAGGTGATGTTTTTTGGTCACTAAAGCTTTTATTTGAGATTCTTAGATTGAATAAAAACACTTAAAACCAAAGCCTAAGGGACTATGTCCTCCTATATACGTACTTCTTTATAAAATTGGCTGTGTGTTCTTTTCTTCCCTTGATAATTAAAAAATTATGTATTCTAGTTTGTCTTAGTATACCTAGTGGCATAGGTAACAGCCATTTGTCTATACTACTGTTTGTCTTTCATCTGAGGCTTCTGGAATGTTAGAGGTTCCCTGTATCAGGTCTGCCTTCTGTAGAAGAATCAGTTAGGTGCTGGTAAACATCTTTGTTCACTTGCTCGCTATACTCCCCTCCATACAACTGAAAACATTAACAGCGAAACACATTATTTTAGCCAGTACAAACAACTCATTAGTTCCCTTGTATTTAGCAGAGTTCTACACTAATCTTCTAACCAGTTAAGACTACTTTTAAATAAAAAAGAATGTTTGTCTGTGGGCTCTACACAGGTAAAACTGGCAGTGCAAGGTTTTGCTAAGAATGAATGTGATTTGGGGCTAAAACACAGGTCTGTTTGATTCTTCTCATGGTAACGACATTATCTGTGTTTTCCTTACTTTGTCACTAGAGAATGTAGTTACCTTTTTAACAAAGAAAATGGTAATTGATTCTGCTACTGTAGTTAATATTATATACTACTTGATTTTACTTGTGAGATCTCCCTGTTTTCCTCTTGAACTAACAAATTAAGTGAAGGTTCATAGAATGTGTTCAGATTTTATGCTATAAATGACAATATATTTTTGCATGTATTTGTTTTTAAAAAATCTTTTGGCTGTTTCTTGGGTCAGCTGTTATCCCCCAGAATTTTATGTTGAGAGTGTGACAGTGTTTCTTTTCCCCTTGAAAAGGGAATGTTTTTTCTAGCTGTGGCTTTAATGAAGAAAGAGAGGAGTCATTGGCTTATAATTCACAGCAATCAGTTACTACTAAAAGATAAGCAATTTCTTGTTATGAACAAAGAAGTCTTTGCAAAAATCCTAATTCTCTTTTCCTTCCTCAGAATTCCATCATCCCTGGCCCCCCCTTCCTCTTTGGAGCCTGTTCAGTACTGCTGGCTCTGCTTGTTGCCTTGTTTATTCCGGAACATACCAATTTAAGCTTAAGGTCCAGCAGTTGGAGAAAGCACTGTGGCAGTCACAGCCATCCTCATAGTGCACAAGCGCCAGGAGAGGCCAAAGAACCTTTACTCCAGGACACAAATGTGTGACAACCGAAATCAGGAAGACTTTTCTATCAGCACCCAGGTCTTAGTTTTCACCTATAGTTCTGGACGTACATTCCATTTCCATCTACAATGTACTTTAAGATTGTCTTAAGAAATGTATCTGCATGAACTCCGTGGGAACTAAAGAAAAGAACTGGACAGTTTTCCAAAGATGTTACAATTTCTTTTGAAAAGAAACCTTTTTGTTTATTAGCACCAGTTTCTTGCCATTAAGCTTTTTGTTTTATTATACATCCTTTAATTAAAATTTAAAACTATATATGTAACTTCTTAGATACTAGCAATGTCTCTGCTACCATTTCCTTCAGGTGTTGAGCTTTAACTATTTATGCTGACTCGCAGTGAGACAGAGTAGGTAGTATAGTGTGGAAATGTTCATTTTAACATTGTAAAATCGTGAGTCAGATTTTAATATTGTAAAATCTTGGGTCAAATAATTCAAAGCCTTAATGCAGATGCACTAAAGTAAAGAAATGGTAAATGAACTGTTTGCATTTAAAAAACAAAACTCTTAAGAAAACTATATTAAATCTGAATCATGTTTCAAGCTTGTTTGTAGTAATTTTATTTTAAACATTATTCACTACTGTTTTTGAAATGAGAAAATATCAGCCATTTAGAATTTAAATTGGGGTGTTTGGAGCCTGTAAATCTAAATGCTGGCTCGCATTTGTTCCCCAGCTACTTATACTATACCACTATTCTTTTAATGTTTGCATAATCATAAGAACCTCAACACTTGAATACATAATCTAAAAATTATATAGTAAAGCTGGTAGCCTTGAAAATGTCAATGTGATATCTATATGTAGATAAATATATATAGTGGCCTTTCAGGACTGTCACAGTAACACTTTATTTACAGAGCTAATGTTTGTCCTAAATTTTCAGGACCCTAGAAGAGAGCTTTATACAATTACTGATGTGAATTTCTCTAAAGTGTATATTTTTGTGTCCAGTTATATTATTTAAAAAAGTGTTACTTTGTAAAAAATTGTACATAAAGTATTGTATAGTTTACACTGTTTTCATCTTACGTGTGGTTACTGCTTAATGCTTTTTAAACTTGGAACATTCACTATGGTTTAAATAAGGTCTTAAAAGAAATGTAAATATTCTGTTAATAAAATTAAATATTTTAATGATTTTTTTTTAAAGAAAGTCTTGATCTGTGATTCCCTTATGAGGGCTGTTTTGGCTTTGTTACTATATTTTTACAGTAACAAATCAAAGCATTACACCTTCTCCCTTTGAATCCATTTCATTTCCCTCAATAAAATACTGTTGTAGGAAGACAAAAGCAAAGAAATGAAAACTTAGTTCATAAATTAACTGTAAGTACTTAATTTTCTAAGCACAGGTGTTGTAGGTCAGTCCTATGTTTGTTTTTACATACTGCTTACATGTCAGATTCCCAAAATATTAATACTTTATTAACAAAGCTCACAGTTCACAGAAATACATTAAATGCAATATTTTGATTATTAACACATGTACAACTGCACACAGCAAAACAATTTCAAATAAAAGTTTAAGAGGTAGATCAAATAATTAGCACACTCGAAAGTCTGTGTATATATATTTAATACCAAAAAGTCTTTAGCAAGTTTGATATCAAAATGATCTCTATATCTTTTGGGAATTCTCCCAGTTTTCCATGTGTGGATATGGAAAAGGATATCTATATTTAAAAAAAAGAGCTACCTGTATGTCATTTATCCTATCCAAACCCTTGTCACAAAGTTTTATATTACATACTATTTACAGGAAAGATTCCAATATTGCCAGAAAGTTTCTTTCCAGATTATTAGTGCTTTCAAGTTATTATAACTGAGTATTCTTACTAATATAGTATATCTAAATGACAAAAAAATATATATAAAAAGTGACTACCTAATAACAGTTATTAAATTTTTTAGTTTAAGACAGCTTGTGGTTACCAGCAGTTTCAAAAGTATCATAAGGAAAGACTCAATACTGTGGCTTCATAAAAAAATTAGCAAATATTTTTTGTCTTACCATGGAAGCCAATAACATTAGTAGGTCATCAGTATCCTGAAATGTCTCTCTTCCTCATCTGTGTAATAAGGTCCTTGAAAATATTTTTTTTAAGTATCACATGAGCATGAGCAATCTCTGCAAACAAAATGATTTAGTTTTCTTAAGAGAATGCTACTCTACTGGATGGTTGTCTGTAAGAAAACAAAATGCAACCCTGTGATCCTGGGTGAATTTTTTTTAAATTACCTCATTTTTCCCAAGGAACAATTCTTATTTGAAACTTTTAATTATAGGGAAGAGAAGAAAGTTGTAACTTCTAACATTATTCATTTTGCCTACTTTACTAATAAGCAAACATGAAAATGAACCTATTTTGATATAAGCAAAATGAATATTCATGATGCTCCCAGTAATTATTTTGTGTAAGTACTAATTTTTAAAACAAATATTCCACTAATACAGATTTAACTGCATAACAAACAAAACTCCAAATGAAGGAGAAAAACTGGATGACTGTAGACTTCCAGGAAGCATTAAAATCCATAAACTGCACCTCAAATGACTAAAAGCACTTTGTACCTAATCTGGTCATATAATTAGACTGTCCAAGATTTTCTGTACAATAAATTTATCAAAATTACTTAACAGACTTATTCAAAAGATAATTTAAAGGTTTCAAGGAAAATATTTACTTGCTATGAAGAATTTATTCATTTAAGGTAATTTCAGGACTTTTCCCTTTACTGTAAATATCAATAATATATCTCAAGAAATAATTATTTTCCCTTAAAATTCTCAGGTGGCAAATTTAAAACTTTTATTGTACTAATGAAAAGGATAAAATGAATTGATAGCATTCTTTGGTTTCATACTAGTATATATATCTGAGCAGGTTTTAATTAACTGAGTTATTGAATATGATTAGAATGTCCCCTTACAAGGATCAACTCTTTCCTTAGAACTTCTGAGAATTTCTAAGGATTAGTTTAATAAAATTCATACTATTATTCTACAAAACACCATGTTCCAAACTAAAAAGAATCTTCACCCATTCCCTAGTACAAATATGCCCCTCTAAACTGCATAAACGACAGCAGTGCTTAAAGGATCCAAACAATCTAATACAGTAGCTCAAGTAAACTTTGAAACTTGCTTATTCAGAATTTCATCTGTGTTGTTTCTATATTAAAACCATGCTGAATTTCTAAAATTTCAATAAAAGTAAAAGATGACACTAGGATTAACTGTTTGGTAGCTGCCCAGGGAAATATGCTGAAGATGTAGAAGGGAGGACTACGGGTTTGGAAGATGTCTGTAATGCTCCTAAAGTGCCGTCTTTTTGATGGTCTGCAAATGAGGACAAAAAAAGATTATCTGCATTCACTTAAGTCTTTATATAATACATTTAATTAAACCACAGTGTACAATCCACTTCAGAAATGTCTTCTCACCTGGATTATTGAATAGATTTTGGTTGAGCCCACGTAAAGGAATGCTGTCTTCCCTTTTCTTCAGATATTTGGATTCCAGCCCTAAATTTTCAGCACTTGAAAGGAAAATAGTAATTATTTACTTATTTTAACAAAGTCTTACTTTCGCTTCAGTAAAGTTTGAATGTTTAATCTATATACATACATATACTATGTATGCAATAATATAAGTTATATTTATAGCTTTGTTCAAAACAAATCCCATTTTTCACTGGGTTCTTAAGCAAATAATTCATCTATTCATAAACCAAAGTATACTTCTTCCCAGTAAAGAGTAAGTTATCTTTTTCCTTTGACCAAAAGCTCCTCAAAATTTTGTTATGCTTCAAAGTTGTCATTATTAAACATTAGTACACATTGTACAATAATGAATTCTGGTCAGATGAATACAAATATGAAATTTTGAAAAAACAAAGGAGGGGATATTTCTGTATTCCTCTTTCAACCACGATATTCCTTCTTTCTAAATCTGTCTAGTATTAACAGTTTCTATATTAGTACACCTGCAAGAAGTTCAGGGCTCTTGCAAAACAATGACATTTTATCTTTAAAATTAAATGATGGTCTTTTCCCAATTTTCAGAAAAGAATTAAGTGGCTGAATAGGTGTCTTTTCCAATTTAAAATTTTTTCTTTAACCTTTGCCACTTGTTACTAGCTGACAACAAAACAAACCAATTCTAAACAAAAATCTCAAAATAGCTGAACAGTCCCAATTTTATGGACACGATTATGTTTGATTTTGTACCACAAATATGATCTGTAAGTAAAATTGTTCTTAGTGTGGTATGATGGAGTTAAACAAATAAACAACATGGTGTTCTACCATTAATATGAATTCTAGGTGCTCTGCCACTAACAAATATGAGCTTAAATATAACAAACACATACATTTCAGGACTTCAAAGAATTCTCACTTTTAAAAAACAGAGGCTCATAAACATTAACTATTTTAATACTCATCTTGGTACTAACTTTAGAGGAGCCAATGAGTGAAGAGAGCTGGAATAAGAAGCCTCTTTGAGCCATGACAGTAATTTTTTAGTTTGCAATATACTGAGGATGGTGACAGCTCATGATAATGAGTGCCAGCAGACAGGCCTTAAAGCGATTACATTTTAAGTAAATAAAGGCACAATAAGAAAACAGTATTACAAACAAAGACTACCCAGAGAGACAAGTTTGCATCTATAAGTTGTTTACTCTAGCTACAACTCACTGATTCAGCAAACTTCAGTACATAAAACCTGCTTAAGATCTAAAAAAATAGGCAAAGAATCTCTGAGTAGGCAAAACAGAAGTCACAAATTGGCACTAAAGCTTACTTATGTTAGCTTGGCTAGGGGGCAACCTCACAAACCCTTTTACTCTTATCTACCCCAGAATTCTAACAGTTTAACCAGCTGATTTCTCAGTTTACTTTACACCGGAAGCAATTACTCAGAAAAACAAAGAGCTTCTAGAGACAGACACAGCCATACAGGAAAACAAAAGCAAAACAGCCAACTCTGAGGAATTTAAAACATTTCTATCTATTTGCCCAAGAATATATGAAAGGGTGTTCTTCAGTTATGTAGGAAAATCCCTTTTAAAAAATTAAATTTTACTATATGTCTATCCTACAGTTTTAAAAAATGTGAGAAACCTCTTTCTTATAGCTAAAAGGGACTAAGTCAAATCCCACTGATCAGCAACTTAAAACGTTACATAAATAAGTGGTCATAATAGCTTTCAAACGCTGATTAAAAACTCCCTTTCAAAATTACAAACATTAAAAAAAATTACAAACATTAAATTTTATGTCAAGAGCTTACTTTTCCTTATCAGTTGAGCAAGGCATACTAACAGTTGTTCCTGATTGAACATCTCCTAGTGATGTACTTGGTTTTGGAAACTGCAAGTTAAACTGCACCTGTAAAGAGGGAAAACATGTAACTGAATTAGTGAGAACTGAGACAGTTCTATATGGAGATAGGTGGTTAAATTTTTTCTCTGATGAATATAGACCACAGAAGTTCAAGCTATATAACACAAGCACATTTTATTGAGAAGATTTAATTTAAAAATCCATTTCTCCTTGACAAAAAAGTTCCTGTCATATCAGCAAGATGAACAGCACAAATTATCTTAATTATTTTGAAACAAAAACATGAACACTAATACATTTAAATGTTATTGATGCTAAAAGTAACCAAATACCACGATGATGCATTTACCTCATGCATTCTGAGAATTCTTCCCTTTTCACGAACTTTAAGCCTGTCATATTTAAGGATTCTAAATGAGTGCTAGGAATTTGAATACTGAAATAGTCAAAAGCAATCCAAGAATCTATACAAAAGTCGAAACTAAAATATCAAGCATATAGTATGTAATAGTTTATTTAAAGTAATAATGACTATGACTGAGGGGGTTTCATACCAGGAATGGGTTCTATGTTAGGAAGTCTATAAATGTAAGTCACCATACTAATAAATCAAAGAAAAAAGGTATGATGACTCGCATAAAGAAAAAAAAAAGAAAGAAAGAAAAAAGGAAAAAGGCATGAGAAGATAAATATCTATTTTTGGTAAAAAAAAATCATAATAAAATAGGGAGAGATACTAGCTTAATAGGATAAAATTATAAATGAGAAAGGTATATGCTGCTGTCCTTGGCTATCAGGGTTCAATATTCTAAAGATATCAGATCACATTAAATACAAAGAGGATTTTTAAAAAGTGAGATAAGCTGATTTTCATATTCCTTATAGAAAAATAAACATGCAAGAGTGAAGAAAATTTAAAGAGTATATTAATACATAATATAGTTTCCAGCCACCAATAATTAGAAAACCAGACAAAATAAACAAAAAGAATGGTCCCAAAAACTGAACAACTGGTAGGGCAGAACTGTGATCTCTAAGAAAAATGTGATCCCTACAACTGACCCAGCTTTTTAATTAGAGGTACTTCCTGACTATAGGGACAGAGAAAGAACATAATTGCTAAATGGAGGAGATTAAAATCAGTTCAGGGAGGATGAGGTGCCTGGAGGCTGCAAGGCAGAATTCTGAAGAAAAGGGAGCTATAAAGAGAACAAGCCCCAGAAATCTACACATGAATCCCCTTGAGTTTTTGCTGAGTACTAGGAACATGCATAGGGTAAAACTCCACAATGCTGGGCAAATAAAAATGGGAGTTTCAAGCTGAACAATTTCCAAGGTTCATAATCATGGAGACAAAGTGGACAGTCCTTGGTAATCATTTAGGGCATTCTGTGGGGAGCTTCGTAACAGGGCTGAACTATCCTTGAGTAAAAGCTACTTTAAATGCATCCTAGTAAAGCTAAAGGAAAAAAGAGAAAAACAAAAAAACTCAAAAAGGACCAAGGGATCCACAAGTAACTTAAATAACTGCCACCCTTTAAAGGAAGATAACAAAATTCAGATAATCAACAATGTAGCATTAACAATGTTCCACATCCTATCAGAAATTATTAGAGGACTTCCCTGGTGGTCCAGTGGTCAAGAATCTGCCTTCCAATGCAGGGGATGTGGGTTTGATCCCTGGTCGGGGAACTAAGATCTCATGCCATGGGGCAACCAAGCCCATGTGCCACAACTACTGAACCCACGCACCTCAATTAGAGAGCCCGCGCACCGCAACGAAGAGCCCTCACTCTGTGGAGCCCATGCACCGCAACAAAGATCCCGTGTGCCACAACTAAGACCCGAAGCAGCCAAAAATAAATAAATAAAATAAATATTAAAAAAAATTATTAAAAATGACAAGTAGGAAAACATGCGTCATACCAAGAAAAATCACTCAACAGAAACAGATCCAGAGATGATACAAATGATAGAATAAGGATGCACATGTTAAAACACTTATAACTATGAACAAGGATGTAATGGAAATTAAAAGTATGAGAAAAATGCAAGATATAAAAAAAGAATGAAATGGAACTTCTAGAGATGATAAATATCTAAAATGAAAAGTTCTCACTGGACAGAATTAACAGCAAATTAAACAATGCAGAAGAAAAGATTAGTGAACTTTAAGAAAGCATTAGAATCTAATATATATACAATGAAGCAAACGAACAGACTCAATGGGACTATATCATGTGATCAACCATGAGTAACTGTAATACTAAAAGGAGATAATAAAAAAAGTGAAGAGGGGCTTCCCTGGTGGCGCAGTGGTTAAGAATCCACCTGCCAATGCAGGGGACATGGGTTCAAGCCCTGGTCCAGGAAGATCCCACATGCTGCGGAGCAACAAAGCCCGTGTGCCACAACTACTGAGCCTGTGCTCTAGAGCCTGCGAGCCACAACTACTGAGCCTGCTCTCTAGAGCCTGTGAGCCACAACTACTGAGCCTGCGTGCCGCAACTACTGAAGCCCGTGCGCCTAGAGCCCATGCTCCACAACAGGAGAAGCCACTGCAATGAGAAGCCCACACACCGCAACGAAGAGTAGCCCCTGCTCACCACGACTAGAGAAAGCCCACGCGCAGCAACGAAGACCCAACACAGCAATAAATAAATAAGTAAGTAAATAAATAAATGTTTTAAAAAATAAAAAAGTGAAGAAATAATGGCCAGGCCAAAACTGTTCAATCCAGGCAACTATGGAATGATGGCTTCAAAATGCTGAAAGGAAAAAAGAAACTTGTCAACCCAGAATTCTAAATGTAGAGAAGATAAATTCAAAATAAAAATGTTATGAGATTTTTATGAATTTCCCACAGACATGCACTATAAGAAGTCTTAAAGAGCTGCACTGTAAGAAATCTTCATTACAGGAGAAAGGAAAATGATACCAGATGAAAATGTAGATCTACATAAAGGAATAGAGTTGTATAAATAGTAAGTATATGGGTAAAAGGACTTTTTCCTCTCTGTTTAATTTATTGAAAAGATATCTGATTGTTTAAAAAAAAGTGGGATTTATAACAAATGCAGAAGTAAAATTTTGACAGTAGTTAGCAGGACAGGAATGAGGAAATGGAATTACTATAGGGTTCTTACATTATATGGAAAGCAGTATAAAATTTTGAAGATAGATTATGATAAGGTGAAGATGTATACTGTAAACTCTAGAGCAAACAAAAACTAAAGCCAATAAGTAGAGACAAAATAGAATGCAAAATAAAATCAGCAATTAATTGAAAAGTCAGGATTAAAGTAGAAAAGAGGGACAAAGAACAGATGGGATATATAGAATACAAACAGCAATATGATAAAACGTATGAATATATACATTAAATTTTAAATTGTTAAAGACAACATCAGAATGGATGAAAATATAAGAGTCAGGTATAGAATATCTAAAAGAAATCCAGTTTAAATATAAAGACACAGATTGGTAAAAGTAAAAGGAAAGAAAGTGATACATCATGTAAACACTAAGAAAGCCAGAGTACAATATTAATATTAAGGTACAGTCTTCTTTCTGTTCTGAGAAATGAAAAAAACAAATTAAGGGTCAAAGAGAGTGAGGAAAACCCCCCTTCTTTCACAGTTGTCTTCTGCCCCAACCCTCAGGCAATTCAGTGGAAACAGAAGCTACAGGGGTAGTAATGATGATAACAGCAGTGGCCAAGCAGGCACCTAAAACTCTGAAAGAGGGCAATCACACCCTCTGACCAGAAGTGCTGTGGTCTCACAAGCATGATACAAATTCTCATTATATTTTTTCTCTCTCTGTCCTCCCAACGTTTGGCACCAGACACAGACACAATTGCAGGAACTGTGTCTTAGACCAAGGGAATTTAGGTCCATGATTTCTAGCCAGTTTTCAGGAAGAAGGACTCAGGGGATTCTGAAATCTGGGGGGAAATCAAAGAGACAAAGGAACTCAAGAAAGAGATCCTATAAAAGCTGTATATGAACTACTGGGTTCTATTCTAAGCTGGACATGCAAGATCTGAGCATAGTCACCATACCAAAGGCTCTGAGAACTGAACTATGGAGTAAACCACCACCCAGGTCACAGAACAGGCACTAGATGGTGTACACACAGACAGATCCAAATAACACGGGCAAACTCTTTAAGGACTGAACTGACACAGAAACAGCAGCCTACAAACAGTAAGTCAGAATTTGCAATTTGAACATAACAAAACTATTTGCTACAAAAAACAATTTTTTTAATTAAAAAAATTTTTTTTAATTCACATTCTCCTTAGGATTTAAACAAGATCTAGAGTCTCATAACATTCAATATTGGATCCAGACAGAATCCAAAATCACTCAAAAAAGAACCTGTAAAATCTAACTAATCTGCAAGGCAAAAAACAAGCCAACAGATGTCAACTCCAAGATGGCAAAGATATGGAATTATCAGAAAGGCAGTTAAAAGTATCTATTATAACAATGTTCTAGGAAGTAGAAGTGAATACTCTTGAAATAAATGTAAAGAAAAAGTCTCAGTAAAAAAAAAAAAATAGGACATGTAAAAAAGAAACAAATGGAAATTTAAGAACTGAAAAAATTCACTGGATGGACTCTATAGCATTAAACTGTAAGATCAATCAATAGGAATTATCATATCTGAAAAACAGAGAAAAAAGAAAGGAAGAAGAGAGCCTCATAGACCTGTGGGAAAACATACATGGTCTAACATTCATGTTGCCTGAGTCCCAGAAGGATGGGGGAAGAGTGTAGGGCAGAAAACATTTTTAGGAAATAATGGTTGTTGGGCTTCCCTGGTGGCACAGTGGTTGAGAGTCCGCCTGCCAATGCAGGGGACACGGGTTCGTGACCCGGTCCGGGAAGATCCCACATGCTGTGGAGCGGCTGGGCCCGTAAGCCATGGCCGCTGAGCCTGCGTGTCCGGAGCCTGTGCTCTGCAACGGGAGAGGCCACAACAGTGAGAGGCCCGCGTACCGCAAAAAAAAAAAAAGAAAAGAAATAATGGTTGAACACTTCCAAAATTTGGTAAAAGGTATCAACTTAGAGATTCAAGAAACCTAGCAAATCCCAAAAAGGATACAAATAAATTCATGCCTAGACACATCATCAGACTCCTGAAAACTAAAGGAAAAGAATAAATCTTGAAAGCAGCCTGAGAAAAAGGATGCATTGTATATAGTTGAACAACAGTTGGAATTTACTGCTGATTTCTCATCAGAAATCATGGAAGTCTGAGGGAAGTAGAATATTTTTAAAGTGCTTAAGGAAAAAAAACTATAAATACATTATTCTATGTCCAGAGAAAATATCATTCAGGAATGAAGGTGAAAGAAGCGTGTTTCCAAGATGAAGAAAAACAAAGAAACTTCTTTGCCAGAAAACCTCCTCTAAAACAAAAGCTAAATAATATTCTATTATTCAGGGAAGTGATATCATGGAAAACATGGAATACCAGGAATAAAGGAAGAGCAACAGAAATGGTAAACAGGGATAAATATAATGGACCATGCTTCTCCACTCAAGTGTTTTATACATATGTATATTGGTTAATAGTAAAAATTACAGCACTGTCTGATAGTTTCCAATGTATAGCTGTAATACATATGACACACCAAAACAAAGGGGTAAAGGTAAAGGGACTATACACGGTAGTAAGGTATTTATATTCCACTTGAAGTGGTAAAATATTAATTCTATACATACTGTGAAAAGCTAACTATATTTATTATGATGCCTGGAGCAACCACTAAAAAAAAAAAGTGTACAAAGAGATATAATAAAAAACACACCAGAAGAACTAAAAAGGAATATTTTTAAAATGTGCAAATAATCCAAAAATGAATTCAAGAAAGGGGAAACAAAGGAATGAAAAATAGAGGGAACAAACTAAATATGCCCTTTACCTGAAAACCATTTTAAATAGGATATACACAAGTTTAAAGAAAAAGGTTGGAAAAAGATACTCCATGGAAACACCACTCGAAAGAAAACCTGAGTAGCTATATTCATATCGAACAAAGTAGACTTCAGAGCATGAAAAATTACCAAAAATGAAAGAGGAAATTACATAATGATCAAAGGGTCAAGCAACCAGGAAGACATAACAATTATAAAGGTGTATGCACTGAACAAAAGAGCTTCAAAATACGTGAGGCAAAAAATGATAGAATTAAATGGAAAACTGATAGAAATGGAAACACCCATAATAATAATTGGAGATATCCAATACTGGAGATACTCCTCTCTCAGTTAACTAATACAAAGTCAACAAGGATGTAGAAGAACTGAACAAAATCCACCAACTGAATTTGACTAACATTTAGATCAGTGAAGTTTATCCCAAGAATGCAAGGCTTATACGATATTTGAAAATCAACATAATACATCTATTAACTGATGAGAGAAAAATCACACAATCATATCAATGCATTAAAAAGCCACTAGTAATGAGTTTAACAAATGAGTAGAGCAAGTTTTCAGGATACAAGGTCAATATACAAAAATCAATTACATTTGTATACAGCATCAATGAATATTCTGAGAAAGTAATTAATAAAACAATTACATTCACAATAGCATCAAATGAGTAAAATACTTAGGAATAAACAATAAAAGAAATGCAGAATCTGACATTGAAAACTGTAAAACACTGATGAGAGAAATTAAAGGATACTTAAATAAATGGAGAGGCATATTAACATTCATGGATTTAAAAATAAAATGTTGTCAAAATGACATTTATTCCAAAATTGATCTATAAATTCTATATATCCTATCAAAATTCAAGCAGGCTATTTTGTAGAAGTTGACAAGCTGAATCCAAACATTTATATGGACATATTAAGTATCTAAAATAATAAAACAAGTTTGAAAAAGAAGAGAGTTGGTGGATTTATACTACTCAATTTCAAAACTTAATATTATTAAGTCACAGTAATCATGACAGTGTGGTATTGGCACAAGAACAGACAATCAATGAAGCAGAATTAAGAGTCCAGAAATTCTTACATTTATGGTCAAATAATTTGCCTAAATCAACAGTATTTAACAACTGTTACTGAGAGAACTGGATATCAACATGCCAAAACAAAACAAAAAAACCCAAGACCCTTACCTCATTCCATACATAAAACTCATACTATACATAAAAAGTAGCTCGCAATGGATCACAGATCTTATTTTCCACCTGTGGTTGCACAGAGTTCTTAGATACAACTCCAAAAGCATGATCAACTAAAGAAAAAAATTTGATAAACTGGACTTCATCAAATTAAAAACTTTTTGTTCTTCAAAAGAGAAAATAAAAGAGAAGCCACAGACTGGAAGAAATATTTGCAAACATTTATCTGATAAAGGACTTGTATCCAAAATATTTAAAGAACTCATAACTCAAGAGAAACAACCTAATTTTAAAACAGGCAAAAGATTCAAATAGATATTTCACCAAAGCAGATATACTGATGTCAAACACACACATAAAAAACTGCTCTCAACCTCATTAGCTTTTAGGGAAATGCATGCTAAAATCACAAGATACTTCTACACATCTACTAGAATGCCTGAAATTAAACAACTGACCATATCAAGTGTTGATAAGCATACAGAACTTGAACTCTCAGACTGCTAGTGGTAAATGGCACAACCACTTTGGAAAAGTGTGGTAGGTTCTTAAAAATCAAATATATATTGACAGCCAATCCATTCCTAGGTACTCACCCCAGAGAAATACAAAGACTTGTACCCAATGTTCATAGCTTTATTTGTAATACCCAAAAGCTGAAAATAACCCGAATGTTCATCAATTGATGAATGTATGGATAAGCAAGTTGTGGTATATCCATACAACGAAATACTACTGAGCAATTAAAAGAATGAACTACTGATACACACTACCACCTGGAAAAAGCACAAAAAAGTCATGCTGAGTGAAAGCAGACATAATGTATGACTCTATTCATCTGAAATGCAGAAAGGCAAATTTATAGAGACAGAAAGCAGATCAGTAGTTGCCTAGGGCTGGGGGCAAGAGTGTGGATTGGCTTCCCTGGTGGCGCAGTGGTTGGGAGTCCGCCTGCCGATGCAGGGGACATGGGTTTGTGCCCTGGTCTGGGAGGGTCCCACACGCCACAGAGCAGCTGGGCCCGTGAGCCGTGGCCGTTAGGCCTGCGCGGCCGGAGCCTGTGCTCCACAGCGAGAGAGGCCACAACAGTGAGAGGCCCACATACCACAAAAAAAAAAAAAAAAAAAAAAAAAAAAAGAGTGTGGATTAACTGCAAAAAAACACTAAGGAACATTTTGGGGAAATGTAAATGCTCAAAACTGGACCATCATGATGGTTTCACAACTCTATAAACTGACTGAAATTACTGAACTGTAGACTTAAGCATGGGAGGATTGCATGTATGTACTATAATAAAGTTTTAAATTTTTTCAAAAGGCACCTTAAAAAGAGTAAAAAGATAATTCCAAAATTGGGAAATAACAGTTAACATATAAAATCAATAGCAGACCAGTGAATGTTCAGAATATATAAAGAACACTTATGATGTCATCTTACAGGGGTTAAACATCCCAAACAGAAAATGAATAAAAGAAATAAAGAGAAATTATACAGAAGAGTAAACATAATCCATAGATACACAAAAAGATGTTCCTCACTTAATAATCAGGGAAATGCTGATTAACATCAGTCACTAGATAGGCAAAATGCCTCTGACCCAGTTCCTTTTAAGAATTTGTCCTACAGTAAATACATACACACCCAACATAGGTACACCTCAATACATAAGGCAAATGCTAACAGCCATAAATGGGGAAATCTACAGTAACACAATAACAGTGGGGGACTTTAACACCACACTTACACCAATAGATAGATCATCCAAACGGAAAATTAATAAGGAAACACAAGCCTTAAATGACACATTACAACAGATAGAATTAATGGATATTTATAGGACACTCCATCCAAAAGCAGCAGAATACACTTTCTTCTCAAGTGCACATGGAACATTCTTCAGGACAGATCACATCATGGGTCACAAATCAAGCCTCGGTAAATTTAAGAAAATTGAGATCATATCAAGCATGTTTTCCGACCACAACGCTATGAAATTAGATATCAATTATAGGGAAGAAAAGTGTAAAAAACACAAACACATGGAGGCTAAACAATACATTACTAAATAATCAATGGATCACTGAAGAAATCAAAGAGGAAATAAAAATATACCTAGAGACAAATGACAATGAAAACATGACAATCCAAAACCTATGGGACGCAGCAAAAGCAGTTCTAAGAGGGAAGTTTATAGCAATATATCTTACCTCAAGAAACAAGAAAAATCTCAAATAAACAACCTATCCTTAGACCTAAAGTGACTAAAGAAGAACAAACAAAACCCAAAGTTAGCAGAAGGAGAGAAATCACAAAGATCAGAGTAGAAATAAATGAAATAGAGACAAAGAAAACAATAGCAAAAATCAATGAAACTAAAAGCTGGTTCTTTGAGAAGGTAAACAAAACTGATAAACCTTTAGCCAGACTCAACAAGAAAAAAAGGGAGAGAATCCAAATCAATAAAATTAGAAATGAAAAGGGAGAAGTTGCAATGGACACCACAGAAATACAAAGGATCATAAGAGATTACTACAAGCAACTACACGCCAATAAAATGGACAACCTAGAAGAAATGGACAAATTCTTAGAAAGATACAACCTTCTAAGTCTGAAACAGGAAGAAATAGAAAATATGAACAGACCAATCGCAAGTAGTGAAATTGAAACTGTGATTAAAAATCTTCCAACAAACAAACGTCCATGGCCAGATGGCTTCACAGGTGATTTCTATCAAACATTTAGAGAAGAGTTAACACCTACCCTTCTAAAACTCTTCCAAAAAATTGGGGAGGAAGGAACACTCCCAAGCTCATTCTACGAGGCCACCATCACCTGATACCAAAACCAGACAAAGACATCACACACAAAAAATTACAGGCCAATATCACTGATGATCACAGACACAAAAGTCCTCAACAAAATACTAGCAAACTGAATCCAACAACACATTAAAAGGATCATACACCATGATCAAGTGGGATTTATCCCAGGGATGCAAGGATTCTTCAATATACACAAATCAATGTGATACACCATATTAACAAATTGAAGAATAAAAACCATATGATCATCTCAATAGATGCAGAAAAAGCTTTTGACAAAATTCAACACCCACTTATGATAAAAACTCCCCAGGAAGCGGGCTTAGAGAGAACCTACCTCAACATAATAAAGGCCATATACAACAAACCCACAGCAAATATCATTCTCAATGGTGAAAAACTGAAAGCATCTCCTCTAAGATCAGGAATAAGACAAGGATGTCCACTCTCACTACTATTATTCAACACAGTTTTGGAAGTTTTAGCCACAGCAATCAGAGAAGAAAAAGAAATAAAAGGAATCCATACTGGAAAACAAGAAGTAAAACTGTCACCGTTTGCAGATGACATGATACTATACATAGAAAATCCTAAAGATGCTACCAGAAAACTACTAGAGCTAATCAATGAATTTGATAAAGTTGCAGGATACAAAAATTAATGCAAAGGAATCTCTTGCATTCCTATACGCTAACAATGAAAGATCAGAAAGAGAGATTAAGGAAACAATCCCATTTACCATCACATCAAAAAGAATAAAACACCTAGGAATAAACCTATAAGGAGCCAAAGACCTATACTCAGAAAACTATAAGATACTGATGAAAGAAATCAAAGATGACACAAACAGATGGAGAGATATAACATGTTCTTGGATTGGAAGAATCAATATTGTGAAAACGACTATATTACCCACAGCAATGTACAGACTCAATGCAATCTCTATCAAATTACCAAGGGCATTTTTCACAAAACTAGAACAAAAACTTTTCCAATTTGTATGGAAAAACAAAAGACCCCAAACAGCCACAGCAATCTTGAGAAAGAACAGAGCTGGAGGAATCAGGCTCCCTGACTTCAGACTATACTCTGAAGCTACAGTCATCAAACAGTATAGTACTGGCCCCAAAACAGAAATATAGATCCATAGAACAGAGATGAACCCATGCACCTAGGGCCACCTAACCTATGACAAAGGAGGCAAGAATATATAATGGAGAAAAGAGAGTCTCTTCAATAAATGGTGCTGGGAAAACTGGACAGCTACATGTAGAAGAATGAAATTAGAACACTCCCTAACACCACACACAAAATTAAACTCAAAATGGATTAAGGACCTAAATGTAAGACTGGATACTATAAAACTCTTAGAGGAAAATATAGGTAGAACACTCCTTGACATCAATCACAGCAAGATCTTTTTTGATCCACCACCTAGAGTAATGAAAATAAAAGCAAAAATAAACAAATGGGACCTAATGAAACTTAAAAGCTTTTGCACGGCAAAGAAAGCCATAAACAAAACGAAAAGACAACCCACAGAATGGGAGAAAATACTTGCAAACAAAGCCAACTGACAAGGGGCTAATTTCCAAAACACACAAACAGCTCATGCAGCTCAATATCAAAAAAAGAAACAACCCAATCAAAAAATGGGCAGAAGACCTAAACACATTTCTCCAAAGACATACAGATGGCCAACAAACACTTGAAAAGATGCTCAACATCACTAATTATTAGAGAAATGCAAATCAAAACTACTATCACCTCATACTGGTCAGAATGGCCATCATCAAAAAATCTACAAACAATAAATGCTGGAGAAGGTGTGGAGAAAAGGGAACCCTCCAACACTGTTGGTGGGAATGTAAATTGGTACAGCCACTATGGAGAACAGTATGGAGGTTCATTAAAAAACTAAAAATAGAGCTACCATATGACCCAGCAATTCCACTCCTAGGCATATAACCAGAGAAAACCAGAATTCAAAAGGATGCATGCATCCCAATGTTCACTGCAGCACTATTTACAATAGCCAGGACATGGAAGCAACCTAAATGTCCACTGACAGAGGAATGGATAAAGATGTGGAACATATATACAATGGAATATTAGTCAGCCATAAAAACGAAATTGTGCCATTTGCAGAGACATGGACTGATGTAGAGAATGTCATACAGAGTGAAGTAAGTCAGAAAGAGAAAAACAAATATCGTATAATATCCCTTATATGTGGAATCTAGAAAAATGGTACAGATGAGCTTATTTGCAAAGCAGAAAGAGTCACAGATGTAGAGAACAAACTTATGGTTACCAAGCGGGGAAGAGGGGGTGGGATGAACTGGGAGATTGCGATTGACACATACGTACTCTTATGTATAAAATAGATAACTAATGAGAACCTACTGTATAGCACAGGGTACTCTGCTCAATGCTCTGTAGTGACCTAAATGGGAAGGAAATCTAAAAAACAAGTGGATATATGTATACATACAACTGATTTACTTTGCTGCACAGCAGAAACTAACACAGCGTTGTAAAGCAACTATACTCCAATAAAAATTAATTAAAAAAGAAAGAATTTATCCTACAAATCTATTTGTACAGACACAAAGAAGTATATACAAAGGTAACTACTGAAACATGTATGACTATCTAGATTGAAAACAACTTAGTCATCCATTAACAGAGCACTATTAAATTATCGTACATCTATATACTGGAATACTTCTAAGTTATTAAAAACAAACATGCAAGGAAAAACTTACATTCTAATACATGAAAATGGACCTGTACCATGATAATACTGTTAAACGAAAAAAGCAAGGTGTAGAACAGTGGGCATGTACTATTTATGCTTATCTATACCAACACGCATGTATACAAACATACAGACATATACATATATCCTTATATATATTTTAAGTATTTTTCGAATATATCACAAAAAACTCCCCGGATTTCTTCTCTGAGGAGGAGACTAGGGACCACAGGAGGTACATTTAGACAATACATCCTCTTAAATATTTGGGAGCTTCCCATGCTTATATATTTTTATCTATTTTTTAAATAGTTAATACAAAAGAAATAAAAATTAATTTAGAACCATCTGTGGAATGAGATGGTTAAGCAAACTGAGAAATGCTATCCCTAGAAAAAAATCTGTCTCTGAATAAACACTGTGGGCTAAACACTATCAAAAATTAATCAATCATCTGATCTCAGTTCCTTTCTTACTGCAGAAAATCCCTCACCTACTGCATAATCTCCAGGATGAAATCTGATCATGTTTGACTTTGTGAATTTATGCCACACAAAAAGAATCAGAATCAGATATTCTAAAGTTTTTAAGAGATTCTGTCACAAGTACTTTCTTTGACATCAAATAACATCTCCTCTTTAATAACAGGTTAGTCTGAAAGATACTACAGTTTACCATCATAATGTGTTTTACCACAAACTGTACTTTGTCTTGTTCATTGTTATACCTCTTGCAACTAGAACAATGTCTAGCCATAGCAGACATTCATTAAATATATACCAAAAGAATGAATCCTTAGAGATTACTGTCTTCAAAAATAAAAGTGAAGAAACAAGTTATTTTGTCTATTTTGCTTTAAAAGTATCAAGTGATCTTTCTATTTGTCAGCATGGCACAACCTTTTAAAACACTCCTATGTATTTCCTTCAGCATGATTTTGTTTCTTTCTTAATTTAACTCATGTTATTCTACATCCTCACAGTTAAACAACTACTTGAATGTACTAAATCTTGACAGTAACATTTTAAGAAATTAGGTATATCACAGATTCAATGTCATTAAATAATTTAATTTTTTTTTTTACCGCAACTAAAAGGAACATGTTTTAATCGCCATAGCTGCTAGCACAAGACTACCTAGATTAGTGGTCTCCATAGCAGGCAGTGATTACAACCGCCCATTGGGGTATGAGAAGAAAATCTTTTAACTTTGATTTATATACATTTTTTAATCTCATTCTTTAATTTCTATTTTGGAATACATTTTACTATTAATAATAACAGATAACATTAATGAAGCACTTATGTACCAGGAACTATTCTAAGCAAATGCAGCTGCTCATTTTAATAATCACAAAAATCCAGTAAGATAGATAAAATTATTGCTCCACTTTACAAATGGAGAAACTGAAACAAAACAGTTGGATATTGTTTTTTGTTTGTTACTGGCTTGCCCAACTTCATACTGACAGAGGCAGGATTTAAACTCTAACAACAGATTCCATGTTTTTAACCATTATAATTGAGTAGTATATGCATTCAATTCACAAATAAATAAATATTCATGTATCAGAGATTCAAACTCAAAGTGTATTAGGGTTTTTTGGTTGTTGTTGTTAGGGATGCATATCAAAAGAAGATGGAGATCAATAATATAGGAGACACTGAAAGTCTTGAGTCAGTATTTAAGAACAGGATTGTTAAAATGATTCCTCTGATTTCAGAAGAGCTATAAGAAAGGCAATCTTATAAGTCATATTTAGTCCTACCAACTAAGCAATTATCTGTACTAGTTCCTGTCCTCATTTTGGACATTATATATATTCCTGGAAAGCTGTTTAAAATAAAAAAGCAATTGTGAATTTGATAATAATTCTCAAGAAAAAACTGTTATCAAGACATAAGCACGCGTGAGCATACTGACATTTATTTTAAAACAACAGTATTCCTTTGATTACACATATCTAATTTTCAATAAGCAATATAAGAAAAGCCAATTAAATGCAACTAAATACTCTTTACATAATAACATTCTAAGCATAAAAACTCAGGCTTAATTCTCATTTCACTGAGAATTCTCAATAGCTCCAAATAGTAATTAATAAGGTTATGGTTAAAAAGAAGTACATGCCTAAGCAACAAAGCAAACTTATTTTTAGGGCAGCCCAAAACTAATTTGAGAAAGCGTTTATAACAGCAGTTTCAAAGTCCTCAATTCTACATTTTATAAAATATTCTTTTCAAAAATGTTTGTCCCCATGATTTAGGAAAAAATCAATTTGGACCTTAAGTTAGGAATGAAAACAGAATCACTGGCTCATCTGGGTGGATTAAATTACAGTGAAAATAGAATTATAATACATGTGAAAACACTGTATATAACTAAGACAGTAATAACAATGATGAAAAACTCAAGTGAGCAGAGAAAAGCCTTCGCAAATAAATCAAGGTTTGGAGGGATTGCTAAGCATGTGCTATTTGAGATAATGTTGCCAAAACTACATTTTATAATTTGTAATAACCCTGCCCATCAGACCCTTAAATTCTGACAATGGGATCCAAAATGTCACCACAGCTAATATGCCAGCAGTATGAAGTCAGTAATCCTAGATAAGTTTGAGAGTTCTAGAAGATATAAGTAGAAGAATGAATAAAAATGGAGAGGCTGAACAGGAATAAAAAATGTTTAAACATACTGATACCTAGGTTATTATAAATTATAGTAACTCAAAAAAATCATATAATGTAGATAATATTTCCTATAAGCATATACACTATTCAGAAATATATTCATCTAATACATCACCTAATACACTTAGCAACTGATCAAAGAATAAATTAATTTTTAATTAAAATTTAAATTGCTTTTTTTTTTTTTTAAAAAGGTATTAGAATTGGCTACCTTTGGTCCTGAAACTGGGTGGATGCTATTTTTGGCAGCTATAGGATGAGGAAAGGTATTCTGGAATGCAAATGCAGAGGAGACAGGATAACCAATCCCACAAGTTGGGTAAGTCAGTCTACTATCAACCTAAAAATAAAAGCATAAAAAAGGTTAAGGATAAGAAATTAGTTCTAAATGGTATTTGGTGATCCAGGAGGCATTAACATCTGTTATAATAACTAACAGTTAAGGACAGTATCCCAGAAGCCGATTTTGTTTATCATGACACTACAAAACTCTGCTTCATTATATAACATATCATGAGGCTGGAATACCTTTGGCCCAGAGGGCTTTTCAGAGTGGCTTTGCAAGCTTAGACAAAACAAAACCACTGGACCTGCCTTTGAACTGAAGTAAAACAAAGACCTCTGAACCATCTTGGTTCCCTCGAGGCCTCAAATTACTGAAAAGGGGGTTGAGGGGTAGTCATAGATCAAAAGGCCAATAAAGGATAAATAAAAATAATTTTCTGCCAGATTGAGTAAAAACAGTATTTGTGTTCTTAGAAATAATTTGCTCTGCCACTAATTTTCAATATAGTGACACCACCATTAACGAACATCATGAAAAGTTTGTTTTTACAAGAGGACAATTACAACACAAATCTTAATAAGCACTCATGTACAAAAGTGGCTGTATGACAAAAATACCTTTTACACAGCTATTTATCATCAGTCATTGAGGTTAAACCTGTCAAGTTTTTTCAAGTTTGTAATTCAGTACCAGGCACTTCACTCTGCACCTTTTCCCAAATTAGCACAAATCCTTTCCCTTTAAACATCAAGTACTATCTCATTTACTAGAGTAGATTAAAAATTCTATTATGGATTTGCATTTTAAATCCTCTGCCAATGCCCTCCAGTCAAAGACCACCAGAAACATATCTAGAGGTGTACTCACTCTTTGCAACAAGGAAGACTGAACACCACGTAGAACCTAGTAAGAGAGGTGTCTCAGTAAGACAGTGTTAAAAGGGAGTTATTTATTGGACTTAGTCATGTGTTAGGTGAGTTAAGGAACAGTTTAAGAACACAGGGCTTTGCTGTGGACTGGATGCTATCAAGAAACGGGGATAACTATATGAGAGGGTATCTGAATAAATCTTATCTAATAAGGCAGGATGAATGTATAAAGGCTGAAGCTATAATTAGTAATGAGCAGCAGTCACTCACTTTAGCCAGGATAGGATACTTGCCCATTTTTGTGGTTTGGCAATGTCATATTCTTGTCTGTGTTCAGACATGATTATGAAGTGGTCTTGTTTTTGTCTTGATCCATCACAGAGAGTAGCCTTGCCTGATGCTGATACTCTGTGAAATTGTTTATGTTCAGCAGGAGAACCCCAAAACCTCGCTCTGAGTGCAAGGTCAGTTCCCAGCAATCCCTAGACCTAGCTGATATTACCAAGCCAGATCCAGGTACTCGGAGCTAAAAAACTCTAACGAGTTTCTTCCAGAATCTAGAGCTGACAAGCCTGGTAATAGGGTTTTTCTTTCTCTCTTTTTCTTCTAATAGAACTCAGATTAGGCTCCTCCACTACAGTGTCAAACTTGAGCCCATACCTTGTTCTCCCTTACTGAGGCCTCCTAAATACTTTGTGTGTGTGTTAACAGTTTTTCAGCACATCTGGCATTAGTTAATACTGAGTGATTTCAATGTCCATTAAAATCTTACAAAGAAGTGCACCCTTAAAATATAGCCTCTTTGTTAAGAATAAGTGTACCTTTATGTCCCACTTCCAAATGGAACTTAAACTCTACTTCAGTGCTAAAAATTGTAGGACTCTAGTCATATTAGGTACCAGCACCTAACAATCTGGAAATATGTTTGTTTTAGAAAATTTACTAAGACCACTCACAACATCTTAATTTAAATCTTACCACATTAGAGTTAGGAGAAATTCCACTTCTGATGGTGTTGCTACTAGAATGTACAGGTGGAGTGGTTGAAGGTCCCAATACATCTTGCTTTCTCACTAGCTGATTTTCATTTAATTCTTTATTTAACCATGTGATTACTTAAATAAAAGAACAAGTAACAAGGTAAAGAATTTTGAATATTTTTATTTTTCTAATAATTTTAAATATTTAAAAATTATATTGACTTTTTTAATTTAAAGTTTTTAAAACTACCTTATATCACAGGAGAATAACATAGGTTCACCTAAATTTTTGTCATTAAATATTCTTATTTTAGCAACTGCCACATAGGACTCCTTATTCTTTTACTATCAGAAGCACATATTTCTGCTAGTCAAGGATCTCTTTAAAGGCTTTCATTTCCAGAATGATACCTTCCAGTTTATTTAAAATTCAAACTCTTATTTCTCATAATCAGTATCAGAAACTGAGAAAATGTTAAAGGCCTAATCTCATATTTTTGTTTCAAATAGTTCATACTATTACCAGTAGGTAAACACAGCAATTATAACAAGTAGTAGTAAAGAATTTAAATAGTAAATTATAGTTAATATTTTCAACACTTAATTTTGGGTTACTGACACATGTAATAGGGTTTTTTTTTTTAATAATGATGGTAACTGTTTTACAGGACAGCTGATATAATTTACTACAGCAAAGACATTAAGATGGTACATTTAAAGCAGATTATTTGTATATAGCAGTACCTTGATTTACCTAGTCTTATGAATTCAAATAAAAATTTCAGGTTAAGAATAAAGCTACAAACCTCATTTACATAAAAAGGTAAAATACTTACACTTCTCATTATTTTTTAGAAGCTGTTTGCTTTCTTCAAGTTTTTGAACTGTAGCTTCTAATTGTTCTTGTAATTTGCATACCTGAAATATGTTAATCCTTATAGTAAGCATAATAAAGACTAAAATAAAGACTGAAGAAATGTATTACTATTCATTAAATAATTAACAGCTATTAATTACTATTAAATAAGAAAGGAATTAGCTCAGCAGTGAAATAAAATATATAATTACATATATACACACATATACATACACATATATACGTATGAACACTCAAGGTATCTGAGTCATGATAACAACTTTTCAAACTGAAATAGGTTATTAAATTCTATTGATTATAGTCACGTTCTTTTGGGGAAAAAAAGCCAAAACTATTCTCTGATATAACGAAGTAGAAGTTTTAAAAATACATGAGGAAATTCATTATGCTTTGCAAATAGTCACACACGCAAAAATATAAAATATTAACTACCTCTTGCTCTTTAATTCGGAGAGACTGTACAACATCTTGTAATTCTTTTTGTTCCTTTTGTAATTTTTCTTCCTTCTCAGCCAAGAGTTTCTCTTGCTGAATAGTTACTGTATTCTTTAGTTTCAATTTACCCATTAAGGTCTTCAGATCCCCTTGCAACTTTTTGATAATTTCATTTGCCTGTAAAAGAGCTTTATATGTACATCTCTACATAATCCAATGAAATATCAATATTCTATTAAGTTTTTAAAAACAAACCTTAAGAAGTTCAGCTGATAATGATTTTATTGTAGCTTCAAGTTTTCCTAGTTGTACCTGATTTTTCTCACCATTTTCTTCTAAAGCCACCTGATACATATTTTTAAAAACATGAATAATTAGGAAGTCTGTGTTTATTTAGGAAAAGTATCATTTATAAACGTGATCATTTATAGATCATTTATAAACCATCAATTTGTTTAGAAAATTTTAAAACAGACCTTTTGTTCCTGGATTGTATCAAATGCTTCTTTTGTTCTTAAAACAAGCTGATCCTTATCCTTGATTTCCTGTTCTAAAACAGCCACTTTTGTTTGTAGATGATTAATATGCTTTTCTTTTTCATGGCACTCAGCATCAAGTGTAGAATTCTCTCTTCGCAAAGAGAGGACTTCTTGCTTAGCCCGCTGGAGCTCCTAGAGGAGGAAAAAAAAAGTTGCATTATGAAAAAGGAAAGTTGGCTGGTTCGGTAATTTATAATTAAGATATTTAAAACAGAAAAATTGTCTTTAATAACTTTAAAGTTCTAGTACTGGTGTTCTTTTAAAGAAATGAAGGTCTCTCTAAAGGCACATGTAACTTGTAGATCTGAAATATAATTGTAAAATACACTAGTATCTAATGCAATGACAAGGGAAAATAAAACAATCCTTATTTATGAATAAATTACTAGAACTTTTGAAAACCAGTAACAAGAATTTTCTGATGTCTTGAAATCTACAGTTTAAAAAAAATCACTTAGGTAATAAATGCTCATTATAACAGAATTTCAAAATACATAAAATATATAAATGAAAAGAAAGCCCTATCATTCTACCACCAAAGCAGTGACTCTCAATCTAGTCTGCATATTGAAATCACCTGGAAAGCTTTAAAAACTACTGATGCCTGGTACCATGCCCAAGAGATTCTGATTTCATTAGTGTGAGATATGGCCTGAGTTCTTCAACTGTTTCCAAGGGTAGCCAAGGAATCATGCATGAGATATTGTTAACAGACAATAATTGTTAATTAAAAACAGATTATTATACTAAGTGAAGTCAGAAAGAGAAAGAAATACTATATGATATCACTTATATGTGGAATCCAAAATATGATACAAATGAACATATTTACAAAACAGAAACAGACTCACAGACATAGAAAACAAACTTATGGTTACCAAAAGGGCAGCTGGGGGGCAGGCTGGTTATAAATTAGGAGTTTAGGATTAGCAGATACAAACTACTACGTATAAAATAGATAAATAACGAGGTCCTAATGTATATCACAGGGAACTATATTCAATAACCTATGATAAACCATAATGGAAAATATGAAAATAATATTAAAAAATAATTTTTAAAAATATCTATACTAGATCACATCTCAATCAGCTAATATCAGTCCAAATGTTGCCAGTATACTATACTAAAGCCCAGTATGTAGTATTCCTAATTAGTTTTCGGTTTTAACAAAAACTTTACAAAATAATTTTATAGTATTATACCATAGTGGTTTTAGAAACACAGACTCTGCTATCAGGCAGACTTAGAATACAAATCCTGGCTCTTCTGTGTGACCCTGGGAATTACTTAACCTCCTTAAATTTCAGTCCCTTATTTGTAGAATAGAAAAAACACCTCATAAATTATTTAATTTCATCTTCACAAAAACCCTTACATAAACTACTTAGCATATTGCCTGGCACATAGTAAATACCTGATAAATGGTAGTAATTACTAATTTTAGGGTACTAATCTCTAAAAGGTATAATTTAACATAATTAGGTAACAATACTCAGAAGTTTAAAAAAGAAAATTCCCAGGACTCATAATTTGCAAGTCTTATGCAAAGCTTGGAAGAAATATTTTGATTACATTATATGAAAATCAACATAACAAAGCACACTGTTTATATACACTGGCCAGTGTCAGTGCTAAAACAGAAGAAACCACGTAGCATTATAATGAAGTATTCACTATCCAATGTACTATGCAGGCTGAAATGTTTTACTAACTGATGTGAAAGGTGAAGAGGGTAGTGAGAAGGACTGAAGACATCTAATTGTTAGGACAGAATGCTGTGAGGATCTGAACATAAAATCAGTCAGGCTTTAGGGCTTCCTTCGTGGCGCAGTGGTTGGAGAGTCAGCCTGCTGATGAAGGGGATGTGGGTTCGTGCCCCGATCCGGGAAGATCCCACATGCCACGGAGCGGCTGGGCCCATGAGCCATGGCCACTGAGCCTGGGCGTCCGGAGCCTGTGCTCCGCAACGGGAGAGGCCCAACAGTGAGAGGCCAGCGTACCGCAAAAAAAAAAAAAAAAAAAAAAAAAAAAAAAAATCAGGCTTTAGAGTTTCTAAGCATAACAGACTGGTCAAATGGAGTTGGATGTCTTGTGAGCTAGAATAACACTGGAGATCTTTACATTCAAACATGACAGACTTAACAAAATCTACATATGTTTTCTAATAACTCATATGACAATAATGTATAATAATGCTAGGAAGGAGTCTATCATCACTGGCAAAGTATCAACAAAAGTACCACTATAGCAAAATATTTTAAATGTCTCTGTTGCCTAAAAGAACAAGGTAGTACTAGAGACAGGTAAATAAAGGATTTCAATCCTCACTTTTCTACTTATGGCCATGCCAACTTGGGCAAGTTACTTAAGTTCTCTGTGCCTTAGTTTCATCATCTGTAAGATGGGGATAATAACAGTACCTTCTTTAAAATAATTGTTATAAGAATTAAATGAGTTAATATATATGCAAAGCACATAAAACAGTGTTCAGTAAGCATTAGCTATTATCATTTCTATTATCATTAGCATTATTATTTCTAGACACTAAACTTCATATAGTTGTTTAATATGTTGAGTAGACTGAAAGAAAGAACCAGCCCTGCCAACACTGAGCACCCTGAGCCACAGACACTGTGCTGATGTTGAAAGTACACTGAAAGATCTGCGGGCTGTGCCAAAGAGCTGCTACTCAAGGCCCCAACAAAAAATATCCAAGTTTACCTTAGCGCTGTTCTCAATTAGTCCATTTTATTAGATTTTCGATTCTCCATTTTTTTCGTATTGTCTGAACTGACTACCCTAAAACTACAAGAGATCCTTGCAGAGCATCCAGAACACCACCCGTACAAGTAATAAAGTAATAAACAAATTAAAATCAAGTCACTAAATTAAACTGTGCTTTTAAATTGGGGGGGGGGGAAGACCAACCCCAACGTTCCATACCTCTTCAACACCAGACAGTTTTGTTTTAAGTTCTCTGATGGTAGAGTCTCCTTTATATTTCCTTTCAGTGAGGTCTTTATTAGCAGATTCTAACTCAGACAATCTGTTTTGTAGCTGCTGGACGTTTCGTTGATGGAGGATTTCTAAATCTTTTTTCTGTTGTTCATGCTGCTGTTGGTATCGAACCTGTGCCTATTATATAATAAAATACAGTACCAAAATTCAAAGAAAAAAAAATACAAACATGAGATTTGAAGAAAAAAAATCTTAATTATTCTTCTTTATAAGATTTCCTTGCTTTTAAGAGAATCCATTTTCAATTATGGGTTTCATGAAAAAGAAAAGTCAACAAAGTCAAATTTACCACTATCATCTTGTTCATAATTTCTTCTTCTCCTAAACCCACATGTTTAGACATAATGGTCTTCAAATTAAGGGAAGAATGATATAGGATTAAGTTAAAAAAGAAAAAAGCAAATTGCAAAATAGTATATATAGTGTGAACCTATTTCTGAGAAAACAAATGAGCAGGTACATAAGGAACATTCAGTGTTTGCTTTAAACCACATTATACTGTTTCAGTTTTTTACAACCAGTATATATGTCTTCTAATGAAAGAAACATCTAAACTTGTAAAATTGACAAGGTATTGCTCAGTCTTACATTTAGTTGTTACATTTCACCAACAATAAAATTTGAACATAGTTGTAACTCTGAAATCTCTGGTACCTCTTTGAATCATACCACTAATCTATCTTAATAATTTCTGTTGTTGGACTTGGAGGGCGTTATGCTAAATGAAATAAGTCAGAGAAAGAAAAATACTGTATGATATCACTTATATGTGGAATCTAAAAAATACAACAGACTAGTGAATAAAACAAAAAAGAAGCAGACTCACAGATACAGAGAACAAACTAGTGGTTATCAGTGAGGAGAGGGAAGGGGGAGGGGCTATATAGGGTTAGAGGATTAAAAAAGAGTTATTATGGGATTATATAAAATTATGCATGTGAAACTTTAAAAACTGTAAAGCACTACAGAATTTAAAGAATCTTTCATTCAATAACAAATTTTAAAAATGTTAAATAATTTGTTGATGAACACTATCAAATCCTAAATACATTTAAAAAATAAAGAGTATTTTTCTCATTATGAAAGTTATACATTCTCTTAAAGGCATAAAGAAAGAAATCACAAATAACCGATGATCTCATCCAAGGTGTCATTCTAAATATTTAGGAATATTCCTTTCGAGTCATTTATACGCTTATACTGACACCACACATACACACATAACACACATAGTTAAATTTAACAAAATGAGACCAACCTGCTTACACAATTTAATCATGCTTTTTAATCCTTTAGCATTTGCACCTCCTCACATCATTAAAAAACTCTTTGTAAATACTTTTAATAGCTGCACAATATTCTATCCCATGGCTATACCATAATGCAATTAACCCCTGCTCTACTATGGATACTGAGTTCACAATTTTTCACAATTACGAATAAAACTATGGTTAATATTTTTGTACATAAGCATACATCCAAATTCAGATTACTTCCTTTTGATCAATTATAGGTCAAAAATATGTAAACAAATATAAAGTTTGATACTAGTTCCAAAACTGCATTCCAGAAATGTTGTACCCATTCAAAAATTCCTACCACAAAACCAGGAGAGTGTCTCTCTCATAAAATACTTTGGGAATTTTACATGAGTATTTTAAGAATTCCTCATTTTTGGAAACTAAAATTGAGAGAAGAAGGAAGAAAAAGAGATAAAACAGAAAAAAAGAGTCCATACAAAACTGAAAATGCAACCTTGGAAGAAAACACTCAAGGAGCAATCAAGAAAAAAATAACAATGAGCAAACTGGTACAGATGCTAACTGTAACTGTCTAAGAGGGTAATTAAACACACTGAAGGCAACAGAGACCAAAGATTATAAACATAAAGAACTGGCTTTAGGGCTTCCCTGGTGGCACAGTGGTTGAGAGTCCGCCTGCCGATGCAGGGGACACGGGTTCGTGCCCTGGTCCAGGAAGATCCCACATGCCACGGAGCAGCTGGGCCCGTGAGCCATGGCCGCTGAGCCTGCGTGTCCGGAGCCTGTGCTCCGCAACGGGAGAGGCCACAACAGTGAGAGGCCCGCGTACCACAAAAAAAACAAAACAAAACAAAACTGGATTTATCCCAGCGATAATCGGAATTTTGGAGCTTTTGTTTTAAAAAGTGTAATGGATAGAATTACAATATTTACATTTTCTACTTTGTTTATTTCAGGTGATTGTGATGTACACTAAAGTCTTAAAATCACTGCCCTATAGACTATCTATCAGCAGGAAGAGAAGAGTGGCTTGCTTGGTTTTAAAGTCTCAAAGGACTGATTCACAATCCTATTAGAAAATGCAGTAAGGAATGCAAACAAATCCTTCAGTCATTTTGGTGTTATAAACAAATACACTTATTATGAGACTTTTAGAACCTAACTTGTTTGAAAATAGAGGCAAAAAAAACTTTAGTAAACAATAGAAATTAATGAAATCGGGGTGGGTGGGGAGACAGTATAGAACTAATTAATGAAAGAAAAAACTGGTTCTTTAAAAATACTACAAAAAACCAGACAAACAAGTCTCATTAAAAAAAAGACATTAAGAATGTAAGAGAAATGGTATGAAGACTTTAAAAATCATAAAACAACATATAAGATATTTTACTAATACATTTAAACACAAAGATGAAATACATGGCTTTTTAAGGAAATATAACTAACATAACTCAAGAAAAAACAGAAAATCCAAAAGGACCAATAATCATGAAGGAAATCAGAAAAGAACCTAAAGAAAAATGCCTTAAAAAGGCATCAGACCCATGCACACGGCCCGCCTGAGCTGAGGTGCTAGCGGTAGCCATTCCACACTAGGAACTCCGGTCAGAAGAGCTGGGTGCAAGGCCTCTGCACGAGGCCCTCTGTGAGCAAGTGAAACCCAACTAAGCACAAAGGGAAAAAGAAACGAGTCTTAGAGCTGTGACTATTTTCAAGGCTACTGTTTTTCTCTGTGGAACACTGCCTTTGGGGCAAAACAAGGAAGAAACAGGTGATTCTAATGTGTAGCGCAGAAGGAGAACCACTGCAGGCCAGCTTCTCCTACTGTCAAGGTACTCCAGCCGTGCAGCGGACAGGGTCTTGGTGCTCCAGCAGGGGGTCAGGCCTGAGCCTCTGAAGTGGAAGAGCCAAGTTCAGGACACTGGACCACCAGAGACCTCCTAGCCCCATGTAATATCAATCAGCGAGAGCTCTCCCAGAGATGTCCATCTCAACACTAAGACCCAGCTCCACTCAACAACCAGCAAGCTACAGTGCTGGACACGCCATGCCAAACAACTAGCAAGACAGGAACACAACCTCACCCATTAGCAGAGAGGTGCCTAAAATCATACTAAGTTCACAGACACCCCAAAACACACCACCGGATGCGGTCCTTCCCACCAGAAAGACAAGATCCAGCCTCATCCACCAGAACACAGGCACCAGTCCCCTCCACCAGGAAGCCTACACAAGCCACTGAACCAACCTTACCCTCTGGGGGCTGACACCAAAAACAACAGGAACTACGAACGTGCAGCCTGCAAAAAGGAGACCCCAAACACAGTAAGTAAAGTAAAATGAGAAGACAGAGAAATACGCAACAGATGAAGGAGCAAGGTAAAAACCCACCACAACAAACAAATGAAGAGGAAACAGGCAGTCTACCTGAAAAAAAATTCAGAGTAATGATATTAAAGATGATCCAAAATCTAAAATGATAGTAAAGATGATCCAAAATCTTGGAAATAGAATGGAGAAAATACAAGAAATGTTTAACAAGGACCTAGAACAACTAAAGAGCAAGCAAACAATGATGAACAACACAATAAATGAAATTAAAAATTCTCTAGAATGAAGCATAGCAGAGTAACTTAGGCAGCAGAACAGATAAGTGACCTGGAAGATAAAATAGTGGAAATAACTACCACAGAGCAGAATAAAGAAAAAAGAATGAAAAGAACTGAGGATGGACTCAGAGACTTCCGATACCAAAACCAGACAAAGAGGTCACAAAAAAAGAAAACTACAGGCCAATATCGCTGATGAACACAGATGCAAAAATCCTCAACAAATCACTAGCAAACAGAAGCCAGCAGCACATTAAAAGGATCATACACCATGATCAAGTGGGGTTTATCTCAGGTTTACCCCAGGAGCACATTAAAAGGATCATACATCATGATCAAGTGAGGATTTATCCCTTCATTGTATGCAAATCAATCAATGTGATACACCATATTAGCAAATGAAGGATAAAAACCATATGATAATCTCAATAGATGCAGAGAAAGCTTTCGACAAAATTCAACACCCATTTACGATAAAAACTCTCCAGAAAGTAGGCATAGAGGGAACTTACCTCAACATAATAAAGGCCAAATACGACAAACCCACAGCCAACATCGTTCTCAATGGTGAAAAACCGAAACCATTTCCACTAAGATCAGGAACAAGACAAGACTGCCAACTCTCACCGCTATTATTCAACATAGTTTTGGAAGTTTTAGTCACAGCAATCAGAGAAGAAAAAGAAATAAAAGGAATCCAAATCGGAAAAGAAGTAAAACTGTCACAGTTTGCAGATGACATGATACTATACACAGAGAATCTTAAAGATGCTCCCAGAAAACTACTAGGACCAATCAATAAATTTGGTAAAGTAGCAGGATACAAAATTAATGCACAGAAATCTCTTGCATTCCTGTATACTAATGATGAAATATCTGAAAAAGAAATCAAGGAAACACTCCCATTTACCATTGCAACAAAAAAGAATAAAATACCTAGGAATAAACCTACCTAGGGAGACAAAAGACCTGTATGCAGAAAATTATAAGACACGGATGAAAGAAATTAAAGATGATACAAACAGATGGAGAGATACACCATGTTCTTCAATTGGAAGAATCAACATTGTGAAAATGACTATACTACTCAAAGCAATCTACAGATTCAATGCAATCTCTATCAAACTACCACTGGCATTTTTCACAGAACTAGAACAAAAAATTTCACAATTTGTATGGAAACACAAAAGACCTCAAATAGCCAAAGCAATCTGGAGAAAGAAAAATGGACCTGGAGGCATGAGGCTCCCTGACTTCAGACTATACTACAAAGCTACAGTAATCAAGACAGTATGGTACTGGCACAAAAACAGAAATATAGATCAATGGAACAAGATAGAAAGCCCAGCGATAAACCCATGCACATACGGTCACCTTATCTTTGATAAAGGAGACAAGAATATACAATGGAGAAAAGACAGCCTCTTCAATAAGTGGTACTGGGAAAACTGGACAGCTATATGTAAAAGAATGAAATTAGAACACTCCCTAACACCATACACAAAAACAAACTCAAAATGGATTAAACACCTAAATGTAAGACCAGACGCTATAAAACTCTTAGAGGAAAACATAGGCAGAACACTCTATGACATAAATCACAGCAAGATCCTTTTTGACCCATCTCCTAGAGAAATTGAAATAAAAACAAAAATAAACAAATGGGACCTAATGAAACTTTAAAGTTTTTGCACAGCAAAGGAAACCATAAACAAGATGAAAATACAACCCTCAGAATGGGAGAAAATATTTGCAAACAAAGCAACTGACAAAGGATTAATCTCCCAAATATACAAGCAGCTCATGCAGCTCAATATCAAAAAAACAAACAACCCAATCCAAAACTGGGCAGAAGACCTAAATAGACATTTCTCCAAAGAACATATACAGGTTGCCAACAAACAAGTGAAAGGATGCTCAACATCACTAATCATTAGAGAAATGCAAATCAAAACTACAATGAGATATCACCTCACACCGGTCAGAATGGCCATCATCAAAAAATCTACAAACAATAAATGCTGGAGAGGGTGTGGAGAAAAGGGAACCCTCTTACACTGTTGGTGGGAATGTAAATTGACAGTCATTATGGAGAACAGTATGGAGGTTCCTTAAAAAACTAAAACTAGAACTACCATATGACCCAGTATTCCCACTACTGGACATACAATCTAAGAAAACCATAATTCAAAAAGAGTCATGTACCACAATGTTCATTGCAGCACTATTTACAATAGCCAGGACATGGTAGCAACCTAAGTGTCCATTGACAGATGAATGAATAAAGATGTGGCACATATATACAATGGAATATTACTCAGTCGTAAAAAGAAATGAAATTGGTTATTTGTAGTGAGGTGGATGGACCTAGAGTCTGTCATACAGAGTGAAGTAAGTTAGAAAGAGAAAAACAAATACAGTATGCTAACATATATATATGGAATCTAAAAAACAAAACAAAAAAGGTTTTGAAGAACTTAGGGGCAGGACAGGAATAAAGATGCAGACTTAAGAGAATGGACTTGAGGACATGGGGAGGGGCAAGGGTAAGCGGAGATGAAGTGAGAGAGTGGCACTAACATACATACATTACCAAATGTAAAATAGCTAGCTAGTGGGAAGCACCCACATAGCACAGGGAGATCAGCTCATACTTTGTGACCACCTAGAGGGGTGGGATAGGGAGGGTGGGAGGGAGACGCATGAGGGAGGGGATATGGGGATCTATGTATACATATAGCTGATTCAGTATGTTTTACAGCAGCAACTAATACAACAATGTAAAGCAATTATACTCCAATAAAGATGTTAAAAAAGAAAAATTGTCAAAAAAAAAAAAGACATCAGACCCAAATGATAAAAGGCTAATTCTATCAGGCCTTCAAGGCACAGATAATTCTTCATTATTTGACTGTTCCAAAGCATAGAGAAAACCAGAAAATGTTTTCATACCTTTCCTGACGCTAGCATAATTCTAATACCATAGTCCAAAATCCATAATTTTAATTAGCAGACTAAGACAGAGTGCAGGATAATAGTAATCTCAGACCAATCTCATGTGTGAATATATATACAAATGTCCTAAATTAAATATTAGCAAACTGCTTCAACAGGATATTAAAAATCTTTGACTAAATATTATCCTCTGAATTCAAAATTGGTTCCACTTTTGGAAATCTATTATTATCATTATTTTACTACTAAAGTGAGAAAAATGATTATTTGGTTAAATCCCCAAAAGTCACTTCATCTGACTTAGCACTCTTTGGAAGCCAGACAGAAGAAAACTTTCTCAAAAGCAGAGCAAACATCATTCCTACTGGAGAGGTATTTCAGCTATTTACCAAAAAAGATTAACTTACCAAAATTAATACCCAGAAATCTCTTGCATTTCTATACACTGACAGTGAAAGATCAGAAAAAGAAATTAAGGAATCAATCCCATTTACCATCTCATCAAAGAATAAAATACCTAGTAATAAATCTACCTAAGGAGGAAAAAGACCTGTACTCTGAAAACTATAAGATGCTGATGAAAGAATCGAAGATGACACAGATAGAAAGATATACCATGTTCTTGGATTGGAAGAATCAATATTGTCAGAATGACTATACTACCCAAGGCAATCTACAGATTCAATACAATACCAATCAAATTACCAATGGCATTTTTCATAGAACTAGAACAAAAATTTTACAATTTGTATGGAAATACAAAAGACCCCAAATAGCCAAAGCAATCCTGAGAAAGAAAAATGGAGCTTGAAGAATCCAGCTCCCTGACTTCAGACTATACTATGAAGCTACAGTCATCAAAACACTATGGTACTGGCACAAAAACAGAAATACAGATCAATGGAACAGGACAGAAAGCCCAGAAACAAACCTGCACACCTATGGTCAATTAATCTACAACAAAGGAGGTAAGAATATATAATGGAGAAATAAAAGACAGTCTCTTCAATAAGTGGTGCTGGGAAAACTGGACAGCTACATGTAAAAGAATGAAATTAGAACATTCTCTAACACCATACACAAAAATAAACTCAAAATGGATTAAAGACCTAAATGTAAGACCGGATACTATCAAACTCTTAGAGGAAAACATAGGCAGAACACTCTGTGACATAAATCACAGCAAGATCTTTTTGGATCCACCTCCTATAGTAATGAAAATAAAAGCAAAAATAAACAAATGGGACCTAATGAAACTTAAAAGCTTTTGCACAGCCAAGGAAACCATGAACAAAACGAAAAGACAACACACAGAATGGGAGAAAATATTTGCAAATGTAGCGATTAATAAGGGATTAATCTCCAAAATATACAAACAGCTCATACAGCTCAATATCAAAAAACCACCCAGTCAAAAAACGGGCAGAAGACCTAAGTAGACATTTCTCCAAAGAAGACATATAGATGGTCAAAAAGCATATGAAAAGATGCTCAACATCACTAATTATTAGAGAAATGCAAATCAAAACTACAGTGAGGTATCTATCACCTCACACCAGTAACAAAAAGTCTACAAACAGTAAATGCTGGAGAGGGTGTGGAGAAAAGGGAACCCTCCAACACTGTTGGTGGGAATGTAAACTGCTACAACCACTATGGAGAGTAGTATGGACGTTCCTTAAAAAACTAAAAATAGAGCTACCATATGACCCAGCAATCCCACTCCTGGGCATATATCTGGAGAAAACCATAATTTGAAAGGATACATGTACCCCAGTATTCACTGCGGCACTATTTACAGCAGCCAAGACATGGAAGCAACCAATGTCCATTGATAGAGGAATGGATAAAGAAGATGTGGTACTTATATACAAAGGAATCTTAGCCATAAAAAAGAATGAAATAATGCCATTTGCAGCAATATGGATGGACCTAAAGATTATCATACTAAGTGAAGGAAGTCAGACAAAGACAAATACCACATGATATCACTTATATGTGGAATCTTAAAAAATGATACAAATGAACTTATTTACAAAATGGAAACAGACTCACAGACTTTGAAAACAAACTTATGGTTACCAAAGGGAAAAGGAGGGGGGGTAGAGATAGATTAGGAGTTTGGGATTAACACACACACTACTATATATAAAACAGATAATCAACAAGGACCTACTGTATAGCACACAGAACTCTACTCAATAATTCTGTAATAACCTATATGGGAAAAGACTCTGAAAAAGAATGGATATACATATATATATATAACTGAAATCACCTTGCTATACACCTGGAACTAACACAATACTGTAAATCAACTGTACTTCAATATAAAATAAAAATTAAATTAAAAAGCACTGAAACAAGATAGGGATTCCACTATTATTTATCATTTCTCTGCATAAGAAAAAAATGATATAAATTTTGGAAGAGATAAATTACCATTTTGTATAGTTTACATATCTACCAGAAAAACCTAAGAGAATCTCCAAAACTATTAGAATATGTAAATTAAAATGCAAATCTGTAAATATAACCTAGAATTAATGGGTATGACATTAATACACATTAGCAATAAACACTTAGAAATTATCACAGTAGAGGGGTGTGATAGGTGGTCCCATTTATAGAGCAAAAATCTGTAAAATCTCTAGGCAAAAATATTTAACAAGAACTGTAAAAGAAAAAAAGAAAGAGAAAAGGAGGTAAATGAAGAGTAAACTATAAACCTGTTTTAAACAAATAAGACCTGAATAAATGAAGAGATATTTCTCTACACTGGACAAGAAAATTCCAAGGATATCAGTTCTACCCAATAGTCCAGAAACAAGACCAAATAAATAAAGGAATTTAGTATATATTAAAGGTTGCATTTTAAACCACTGGGAAATATGGTATTTTAACAACTCACTGACTATATGCCAAAAAAAATCCATCTCATACTCCAGAAAAATATACTCCAAACAGATTAAAAAGTTAAATTCAACAAGAAAATTACAGAAGTATTAGAAGAGAATACCAGAGAATATCTTTCATAAACTTGGGGTGGCAAAGGCTTTCCAAACATAAAATGCAGCCTTATACCATAAAAACACAGATTGAAAGACTGGATGACAATCAAATAAAAAGAACTATAGGGACTTCCCTGGCGGTCCAGTGGTTAAGACTCTGCACTTTCAATGCAGGCAGCGTGGGCTCGATCCTTGGTCGGGGAACTAAGATTCTACATGCTGCATGGTGCAGCTCAAAAAATAAATAAATAAACAAAATCTTTAAAATAAATAAAATAATTTAAATTTAAGAATATAAAAATTGGGCTTCCCTGGTGGCGCAGCGGTTGAGAGTCTGCCTGCTGATGCAGGGGACACAGGTTCGTGCCCCGGTCCGGGAAGATCCCACATGCTGCGGAGCGGCTGGGCCCGTGAGCCATGGCCGCTGAATCTGTGCGTCCGGAGCCTGTGCTCCGAAACGGGAGAGGCCACAACAGTGAGAGGCCCGCGTACCGAAAAAAAAAAGAATATAAAAATTAAAAAAAAGAACTATATATGGCAAGAAATACTAATAAATGCAAATGACAGGCTAAAACACAATGTTTATAATATACATAGTAGGTAAAGGTATAATATCCTTACTTTACACCAGAAATGAAAAGGCAAGCCATGGACAAAAAATATTCACAGTGCATGTATCTGACAAAGGACTCAGGTCCAGAATATACAAAGAACTCCTACAAATCATTAAGAAAAACACGGACTGCACAATTAATAAATGGGCTGAAGACTCAAATGGGCACTTCACAAGAAAATATCCAAGCAGTCTATATACATATGAAAAGGTGTTCATTATGAGGTACTACCATACACCCACTGAATGGCGGTGTGATCTGACATATCCACTTCGGAAAACTGTTTGACAGTTTCTACTAAAGCTAAACATATGCCTACACTAGAACCTAGCCATTCTAATCCTAAATATATACCCAAGAAAAATGAGTACATGTGTTCACAAAAAGACATGTACCAGAAAGTTCGTAACAGTTTAATAATAGCAAAATGTCAGAAACAATTCAAATGTCTCCCAACAGGAAAACAGATAAGTTACTGCATGTTCATATAATAGAATCCTACACAACAACAAAAAGAAACACACAAGAATATAACTGAATCTCAGAGATATTATGCTGAGTGAAGGAAGCCACACACAAATAAGTACATACTGTATGTGTCCATTTATCTAAAGTTCAAGAACAGGCAAAACCTGTTTTGAAGTGATGGGCTTCCTGTGGGAGTATGAAATGGATTGAGAAGGCACACAAGGAAACCTAAAGGGGTGGTACAATTTTCTGAATCTTAATTTGGGTGAAAGTACACATAAACTGTTATCAAGCAGTACCCTTAAAAGCAAACATTTAGTAAGGTGCAAAAAGCAAAAATAGAATTTTATATTAAAGAATAATTTAACATTAATTAAAGAAATTAATATGATATAAAAGGTATAAAATACTGTAAATCCACACTACAAAGCAGTAGAAAATGAGAGTCACACAGGGAAAGCAAAAGATATTAAAAGAAATAATCCACAGAAGAAATTAAAATGGTCAAAAGTCATATTAAAAGATACTTATCTTCACTAAAAATCTAAGAAATATAAACTAAAATTAATACTACTATAATACCTGTCCGGTAGCAGATATTAAGAAGGTTAATATTATCAGGAATATGGGGAAGTAAGTATGATCATACACTATCTTTGGGATTCCATTTGGTACAACATTTTTGGGTGGCGAATTTGCAATATCCATTAATATTTTATATGGGTATATTGCAATCTCACTTCTAGGAATAAAAATGTTCACTGCAGTATTATTTGCAGTAACCAAGATCTGAAGCATTTAAATGTCCATCAGTTAGTAAGTACTTAAATAATTTATTTTATGTCCAAGTAATGAATACTACTCAGCTACTTCTGAACTGATAAAAAAAAAAACAATATCTATGATATCAAGTTAGGTGAAAAAAAGTTATAATCAATATATCCATGAGGACCTTGTTAGCTTAGAACAAAACCAAAACTCAGGTGTGTACATATCTCCCAATTTACATATTTCTAAATTTATAAATATAAACAATTATTTATAAATTGTATATTATTTACATATATAAAGTCTGGAAAAACAAATATCAAAATGTTTATAAATTATCTCTGCGTAGTAAGATTTTTAAGGATAGACTTTTAATTTTTATATACTTCCGTACTGTTTGAAAATGTTAAAGCAAGCATGTATTACTTTTATAATTAACAAAATGACTAACGGCAGTAACAAAATATTTTTCCAGTTCTTTTTAATATTCATACCTGCAAAGCTTTTTCCTTCTCATTTGTCAGTTCTTGAGAATGCTTATTTGACAATGTTGCTGTGTGTGATGCCCATTCATTCCGTAACTTATCTAATTCTTGGATTTTTTCTGATAATGTCTGTAGTAGAGTTCAATATGAAATATTAAAATTCTTGAATATGTTATTAGATTGGAACATGAAAATATTTGCAAAGTATATTAAAGGAGATGGAATCACAGCTTTTTAAGACATACTCAAAGCCTTTTCTTACACAGATCTTTTTGTATTTAAAGAAATCAACATTAGAATAAAAGCAATTTTAGAGTTAAAATGGTCCACAGTTTAACAATCACTAACCTTTTAGTTAAATCTGGCTCTTCGCCTCTCAATCCTCTCCTCTGGCATTAAGAAAAAAAGAAACCCAGGGTAGACCAAGTCATAAGTAGTACAGATGACCTTAAACAACACAGGTTTGAAATGCACAGGTACGCTTATACTCAGATTTTTCTTCAAGAAATACGTACTACAATACTACACAATCCACGGTTAGTTGAATCTGATGATGTGGAACCATAGATACGGAGGGCTGACTATAAACTTATGCAAGAATTTTCAACTGTGCAGGGGGCCGGTGTCCCTAACCCGCGTGTTGTTCAAGGGTCAACTGTAGTTTACTTATACACCTAAAACCTAGAAACACAGGTTCCCAAGATGGGCCACGTGGTGCAGGACAATTTTCTACCTGAAGCCATGCAGCTTATCAGATACTTTGGTCCTCAATTTCAAGGAGTAGCTATGACTGAAATGATGATAAGCCTATCAGAGGAATTAATTCTAAACTTAACAGAAGGAAGGAAGGGAAAGATTTAGAAGACAGGAACTGAAAAGCCATTTAGACAAGAGGAATGAGGTGAATTAAAGAGGAGCAGAACATATGACAGATACTATACATTATTTAATGAAGACTTGGAGAAAATGTGTCATATACTGGGAATAACAGAAATGTTTGGATAGAATAAACTATCAAGAAGAAAAAGCATCAGATTAAGACAACTGGTAGGGGAAGGGTGGCAAAAAGGAGGGGGAATTCAATGGCAGTGTGCTTTGAAAAAAAATACACAAAAGCCTAGATTTGATTCAAGAAGCAATTCAGAACCTATGTTTGGATGACTTACAAAGACAAAATGAAATTTGAATTACCTTTTGTGTGAAATTCAGTTGCCTGGTAACATCATCTAGTGATTGTGTCAATGATAATTTTTCTTCCTATTTATAAAAATAAAAGTATGCAGCTTATAATTTAATTTAATCATCTGTAGCTGTGCTACTCAAAGTGCAGCAAAGTAAGCATCAGTACCACCCTGGGAGTTTGTCAGAAATACAGAATCTCAGGCTCCACCTCAAACCTTCTGAGTTAGAATCTGCACGAGCAAGATCCCTAGAAGATTTGCCTAACCCTTAAATCTTGAGATGCACTGATCCATAGTGTTTGACTAAAAAGACTTTCTGAAAACTCTTACAAGGCATCCCAATGTTGTTTCCTTGTGCTACATACCTTATATAGTTATAGAGCACTTTCTAATCTTCAAGACACTTCCATATATTTTATCTCATTTAAGACAGCCTAGAGAGGGTACATATTTCCATACATATCTACCAGCTGATGAAACCAAGACACCAAGAGTTTAAGTGACTGCTCAAGGTCACAGAAAATCAGTAAAAATCCTGGGACCTCAGTTTCTCAATTCCTGGTCCAGTTCTATCCTGTTGTACCTTAACTAAAACAATAAAGTCAGTACATGCTATAAAAATTTCCTGGGGGCTTCCCTGGTGGTGCAGTGGTTGAGAGTCCGCCTGCCGATGCAGGGGACACGGGTTCATGCCCTGGTCCGAGAAGATCCCACATGCCGCGGAGCAGCTGGGCCCGTAAGCCATGGCCACTGAGCCTGCGTGTCCGGAGCCTGTGCTCCGCAACAGGAGAGGCCACAACAGTGAGAGGTCTGCATACCGCAAAAAAAAAAAAAAAAAAAAAAAATTCCTGTACATCTTTAAAAGAACTTTATTCAGAAAACAAAATCTAATAGCAATATAGCTTTTCAGTGGTTTATCAGAGAGCTCTGGGACTTATTTAAAAGATTAACTTAAATTTAAATCTTACCTTGCTACATTTCAAACAGTCTGCTAGAAACTTCTTTATTTCCACATCATTTCCAGGTAACAGTTTTAATGAAAGGTGTGTAAGATGCTTAAAAGGATTTGTCTCTACCACATTTAAAAAAGCAGGTGAGTTATCCAAAATAGCTCCTGGAGAAACTAACTGTAGCAAAAACCTTTGAAAACAAAGTGTGACATAACACATTTATGAGACAGTGAAACTCTCCCATTGAATCATGAGCTCTATTGGATCATCAATGATTAAAAGGATCAGAAAAGGGAGCATACTGGAATCATAGGAGCCAATATGAAAGGATTCCCAACAGTAAAATTGGATTAATTAGTGTAAACAGTAAAATGGAGATTTATCTATTGATTGAAAACAATGAATATATAAATGTCCACGAGTTCACAATGAGAAACAGATGAGGAGAAGAAAACAAAACACTAAAAACAAAAACAAATCAAAAACCCACTGAAACCACAAAAGTAACTAGAGTAACAACTCCTTACTCTGAAAACTGACAATTTAAAAGTAAGAATTGAGCATGTATCCTTTCCTGTATGAATTTTCAGAGTAATCAAATAGCTCTAACTGATAAAGGAAAGTTCTTCTTTATAGAAGAATTATATCTAATAAATATAGGAAGAATGATGGAACTGGAAAAGCATAATTTTATAGTTGCTAATTAATTCAAACAAGAATCGTCAATTGATGAAATTTATACATAAAAGGTTTGGGAGCTTTACAAGGAAAGGATCACGTGTTACACTAAACAAATACAGATATATGTGCACACAAAATCTTATTCTTCCCTTTTTCCAAGTTCATTACAAAAACATATACTTGAACACTAGCAACAAAACTATCAAAAAGAGAAACTAAGGAAACAATCTCATTTACAACTGCACCAAAAGGAATAAAATTTCTAGGAATAAACCTACCTAAAGAGATAAAAGACCTGTATTCAGAAAACTGTAAGACAAGACACTGATGAAAGACATCGAAGACGATACAATCAGATGGAAAGATATACCATGTTCATGCACTGAAAGAATCAATACTGTTAAAATGACCATACTACCCAAGGCAATCTTCAGATTCAATGCAATCCCTATCCAAATACCAAGGGCATTTTTCACAGAACTAGAATAAAAAAAAAGTTTTAATTTATATGAAAACACAGAAGACCCTGAATAGGCAAAACAATCTTGAGAAAGAAGAACACAGCTGGAGGAATCATACTTCCCAACTTCAGACCATACTACAAAGCTACAGTAGTCAAGACAGTAGTATTGGCACCAAAACAGACACATAGATCAATGGAACAGAACAGAGAGCCCAGAAATAAACCCACACACTTATGGTTAATTAATCTACGACAAAGGAGGCAAGAATATACAATGGGGAAAGACAGTCTCTTCAATAAGTAGTGCTGGAAAAACTGGACAGCTACATGTACAAGAACAAAACAGAAAATTCTCTAACAGCACATAAAAAAATAAAACTCAGAATGTATTAAAGACCTAAACGTAAGGCCGGAAACCATAAAACTCCTAGAAGAGAACATAGGCAGAACACTTTCTGACATAAATTGTAGAAATATTTTTTAGATCTATCTCCTAAAAGAAAAGGAAATAAAAGCAAAAATAAACAAATGGGACCTAATTAAATTTAAAAAGCTTTTGCACAATGTAAGAAAACTATCAACAAAACAAAAAGACAACCCACTGAATGGGAGAAAATATTTGCAAATGTTATGACCAATGAAGGGCTAATATCCAAAATACATAAACAGCTTATATAACTTAATATCAAAAAAACAAACAACCTGACAAAAAAATGGGCAGAAGACCTGAACAGACATTTTTTCAAAGACATACCGATGGCCAAAAAGAACATGAAAAGATGCTCGACATGGCTAATCATCAGGTAAATGCAAATCAAAACCACAATGAGATATTACCTCACACCTGTCAGAATGGCTATCATCAAAAAGAACACAAATAACAAATGTTGACGAGCATGTGGAGAACAGGGAACCCTCCTACACTCTTGGTAGGAATGTAAATTAGTGCAGCCACTGTGGAAAACAGTAGGGAGGTGTCTCAAAAAACTAAAAACAGACCTACCTTATGACCCAGCAATTCCATTCCTGGGCACATATCCAAATCAAACAAAAACACTAATTCTAAAAGATACATGTACCCCAATGTTCATAGCAGCATTGTTTACAATTGCCAAGATATGGAAGCAACCTAAGTGTCCATCAACAGATGAATGGATCAAGAAGATGTGGTATATATACACAATAGAGTACAAAAAAGAATGAAATTTGTCATTTACAACAACATGGATAGGCCTAGAGGGTATTATGTTCAGTGAAATAAGTCAGGAAAGACAAATACTGTATGATATCACTTATATGAGGAATCTAAAAAATACAACAAACTAGTGAATATAACAAAAAAGAAACAGACACAGATATAGAGAACAAACTAGTGGTTACCACTAGGTAGAGGGAAGGGGGGAGGTGCAATATAGGGGTAGCGGATTAAGAGGTACAAACTGCTATGTATAAAATAAATAAGCTACAAGGATATATTGCACAACCCAGGGAATATAGCCAATATTTTATAATAACTATAAATGGAATATAACCTTTGGAAAAAATATATATTTGATGCTGTTAAACATTTCAGGTAACTTTAATGGCTTTGCCAAAACACGAAAATTAAGGGGCAAATATTTCTGATTTTATAAATTTGAGATTTATGAACCTCTCACCACAGCTTTGAAAATAGACAGAGGTACTTATATAGAATATTTTCCCATCAAGTTGTCTTACAAAGAAGAGTCTGTCTTTAGGGAAGTTTAATGATATAGTGCTCTCCTGAGACTTACCTTGGAATTTCTTTGGCATGTTCTTGAGTACACTGCTGAAGGAGATCTATGAATTTTTGTGGGAAAGCTGAGAAGTCTATCAGAAGACCTTGCTGGAATTTTAAACTATACAGAAGACAGGAAAAGAAATTCTTTTAGAATTTTAATTACTGTATTTAATTACAAATAACATCCTGAAAGACTATTCTTTTATTTACTGAACACACATTATAATCAAGAATTAAGCTAGGGAACTTTGATTTTTATAGAGTTTATTCAATGGGAGGGAAAAGGTCAACACATCGAGCTAAAGCTCCAAACTTCTGAGCTGCTAAGCAAAATGCTGATAATCTATCAAATACTTATTTTCAAAAACAGCCTGAATAATTACAGTATAAATAGTCCAGTGCTCCCAAAATGCCTAAATGTTTCTAATAGGTATGTGTTTCAAAGAGGATAGTACCGATACATTCACAAAACTTAAAAATTTACTTATTCCTAGATTAAAGACCAGAAAAATAAATATAGTTACCTCTGAAAATCTTCCTCTGATATAACAAGGTTATACAGAAAAAATGGATCAGTATCATCAGTCAGACGGATAACTAAATCCTAAAAGAAAGATAGTTATTTTTAATGTTTTCAGTAGATTTGGCTTTTAGAGTAATTTCTTCCTTCTTGGAAGTGAAATCATCTAGTATTATCAACATATCACTGTTATAGTTCAGACAGCTCTGTCTTCTGGTGCTGCTGGGTTTTCATTGGTCTTTGGAGACTTTAGCATCTTAAATAGGGTTAAATATTCTGCTCCTTGAGAGCCACATGGAGTGGAAGGTGGGAAGGAAAGGGGTCTATAAAAGCTAATTAAATGCTAGGAGTTGTAAGTTGAAGAATATATCATTCTATCAGAGGCTTAAGAAAGTTTAGACCCAGCCCTTGCTGCACTATGATACCATAACAAAAGTATTCTTTACCACTGATCATATCATAATCAATTATATTTTCAGTTTCCCTCAAGTTAACTGTCTGGTATTTCCGAAGTGGTAAATACATCAGCAGAAATGACAAACAATCATCTACCCTGGATAAGAAAGGAACATTTGTCTCTCAGGCAGAGGACAGGGGTATCAGGTGACAGGCTGCCAGGGCTTCTTCCTAAGAGCCTACCTATTCTCTCCCACTCTTAAGTGGCCACTGATGTGGAACCCCATCTGTTTTCAGTTTCAAATGAAGTGAATACCTTTCATAAAGACCATTTTATCACAGCAGCTAAAGCTGACAGAAAAGTACACAGAAATCATGTATTTCAGAGCACACTGACACAAGGAAAACAGGACTAGCAAGATGATGGGCTAACAGAGGTTAAGATTAAGTTTCTACTTAGAAATAATATCTACTTGTGGCTACTGAGGAACCATTAGGGTCCTAGAAAAATCTAAACCACTTTTATGAGTAGAGCTGGAAAATGAAAAGGTACAGCAGGCATAGGAATAACATGTAAGAAGTATAATATATAATCTCTACCCTAGAAAATTAGCAACCTAGGTGTTTGCTCTGCTTCAGAAGGCACTGTTCTTAAAGCAGCTTCTATTTAAGTATTTCTTGAAATCCACCCCAAGATGCTATAAAAAACTGAAGCTGCTACTAACACCATTAGATCCTTGAATATGTACAGGGAAAGCTATGACAGAGAAAACAGATGTATTTCTTAGCCCTCCATTCTATATCCTCATTTCTGTTAATGACTCATACTTTTAAATCAGATTAGACTGATGTTCTAAACACCTCTCTTCAAAAGGCAAAAAGATTCAAAACTATCTCCCTGCAGTGCTTCAATTCATTCTGTTCTCACATTTACATGAAATGCCAATTCTACAGGGTAGCAATATATATTCTAGCAACTTAAAAAAGTGTAATGCGGGAATTCCCTGGAGGTCCAGTGGTTAGGACTCTGAGCTTCCACTGCAAGGGGCACGGGCACAGGTTTGAACCCTGGTGGGGTTCGATCCCTGGTCCGGGAACTAAGATCCGGCAAACCACAAGGGGTGGCCAAAAAAAAGTGCAATGGGGCAAACCTAAGGAGACTGTTGTCCCAATTCCCAATTCTTGCATGCTTTAGAAATATATGATATAATAATCTCTCAGTTGTTGTCTTAGTAGGTTCTACCACCCCAGATCTGCAAGCTATAAAATGGCCCAAAATTAAAAAGCAAGATGATATAACAAAAGATCTCACATTCTTAAAGAACAAAAATAATTATAATGTACAGAATTACCATATCTCAAAAAAAGAAAAATATTTATTTCAAAAGAAATAAATACCAACCTTTCTGTGAACTGGATTAGAAACTGATTGTAGTTCAATGCTCAGTCTAATACTCACTCTCCTGTATGAAAAGATATGCCCAACTATCAGAAACATTCACATGAAATGAATTATTACTACCATTTGTATAGTTAACATTTTCCATCTTAAGCCACAAGATCCTCCACAGGTTGTCCCTAAATGATGAACAGATGTTTGGAAAGCACCCTGGATTTGAAGTTTAAGTTCCTATTTTTCTACAAGTAAGCAATGAGGTTTTTAACCTGAGGATAAATTTTTCTCTCCTGTAAAAAGAGGTTGTCGTGAGGATTAAATGAGATAAATGATGTGGAATGCCTACTGTTAGCCTGGTATACAACCTTACTGGCCTGATTCTCAAATAACATCTACTGAAAGACAAACCATCAGTTTTATAACAATTTTTCACATTAAAAAATACCACCTGAAATGACCAAATTGATTTATGAGAGATTCCATTTGAAAATTTTAAAGTGTGAATAATATTAAAATACTTTAATGTTTACAACAAAGGAAATAAGAAAACATGTTCGCTTCCCTTATGCATACACAAAAAAATTTTTTTTCAGATTCACAAACTACATCTGATCAATAGACTCTCTATGCAATGTATCCACAGAAGTATTGTCAACAAGTTTATTATCTATCTAATCCCAGAGTAAATCTAAACCCTAAAGGGAAAAAACCATAGTGTTACACATTCTATACTGCATCTTAGAAAACCCAGTATTGAACAGAGGCATATAAATAAAGGTGCTCATAAACATTAATTAAATTGAGCAAAAATGTTTAAATAATTCAGGAAACAAAGGGGAAATGGTGAAAAACATCTCTGCACAAGTGCTTCTCAAATTATTCTGCTAGAATTAAATAACAATGGTCTTTCCCTAATGTGAAGGGAAAATAAATTAACAAATTGAATTTGTTCAGTTTTAAGTTATTCTTTTAAAGATGTTTTAAACTTTTTCCACATTCTACTACTTCTACAGAAGTACAGACAGAGTAACCGAGTGTTGATGGAAAAACTTGGTTATAGTTGACTAAAACTAGATTCAATTGTTTAGTTTTTTTTTATGCTCTGACTTGTAATTTATATTGGTTAAATACATGTCATTTTAGTTAAATTTCTTATTAAACATATACTGGATATTAAATCTTAGTTCACATGACGAGGTTACCATAACTTGTATATTATCTAAAAAGGAACAAGGAGCACTGGTAAACACCACAAAGGTAGGAAGAATTACCTTTAAAACAAGAGAATGCTTTGTTTCTGTCTCTCTAGTATCTAAAGCAATGTATGTGAAACAGATTAAACTCCTACTCCAATTCCACTTAAATTAAGTGTTCTTGTGGGGCGGGGAGAAACCTTTCAATTCCCTAACTTACAAAAAAAAGTGGACTGAGTTAGGTTTGTGAGGGCCTTTTCAGCTCTACAATGTCATTATGTTTCGTTTTCATCTTTTGAAGTTTTTTTTTTTTTTTTTTTTTTTGCGGTACGCGGGCCTCTCACTGTTGTGGCCTCTCCCGTTGCAGAGCACAGGCTCCAGATGCACAGGCTCAGCGGTCATGGCTCACGGGCCTAGCTGCTCCGCGGCATGTGGGATCCTCGCATGTGGGATCCTCCCGGACCGGGGCACGAACCCGTGTCCCCTGCATTGGCAGGCAGACTCTCAACCACTGCGCCACCAGGGAAGCCCCTTTTTAAGTTTTTTCTAGTACATACTGCCATAGTGATATGACACTGTAGTTGATAACTTTACACTTTTAAAAGTGTGTCACACTTGATAAATTTGTAAAAAAATTCAAGAAGCATCCATTAAATAAAGTATTCTCTACATAATACTGGAAGTTTTATTACTATGATAAATTTCCAATCATATTAATGATTTTGTTGCATATATTCCAAAAGCCTATATGCATTAGATGCTGGGGGGAAAAAGAGGAGGAGAAGCCCATAGATTAAAACTATTCCCCACGTTTACTTCAAAAACCTCCAGAGAAATATCTTGTAGAAAAGCATGAGCTTTCAGAGGATCTGAAATCACAAATCTTACTTCCTCCACTGTAATGGTTAATGTCATAGGAACAATATAAAACGAAGTTTAAAAAACAATTTTAAAAATGCTATTTTTCAAAATAAATGTCACATTCTGAACAATGCATAAATCTGCATAACATTCTCCCTGTCAGTTAGATTCAGCAGAACTGGATTCTAGCCCACCTCTGCCACATAGTAGCTGTGGCCTTAAACTCTCAATTCAAACAAAAGCTACTCTAAGCCAGGTACTATGCTGGGTGCTAGGGATACAAACAGAAATAAACATGGTTCATGTCCTCAAATTGAGATCAGATTAAATGACTTTACCCTAAGGTTTGCTTCTGATTGTATTTTAAAGCTTCAAGAGAGAGGAGGGAATGGTTACTAGCACTTACCCATTCATTCACTACTGAGTGCCTGCTAGACACTTTGCTTATATCGTCTTATTTAACAACAATAATGCCAAGTAAATATTATCTCTGCCTTACAAAGGAAGAAGCTGAGATGCACAGAATTACAAATTTCATTAAGGTCACACTGCAGAGCCCAAATTAGAACTCAGACTTTTCACCTACACCATGCTAATAAATGATTAAGGACAATTAATATCAACTTAGGCAACTTTGAGAAGGTCCCTATAGCAAAAGAATTTAAGACAGACCTAGAAAGTTATGAAAGAAAAAGCATTTGAGGTATCAGGAAAAAACGGAGTAAAGGTATGATATTGAGAGAGTATTGGGTACACTCGGGATAACAAGTAGTCCTGTGTGACTACTATATTGGACAGAGGAGCTTAGGGAAAAAAAAAATGAAAAAGCAGGTTGGTGTCAAACCGTGGGCTTCAAAATTTTGCATCACTTTCCTCCAGACAGAGTTCTCTGAGCACTACCACGTCCTCAACTGAAGTCCCTTTTTCTCTACGACTTTAATTCATTTACATTACTTCATGCATTAATCATACTTTAATAATAGCTTATGTTTACTGAATGCTCAGGCACTGTTCTAAACACTTTATATGTATTAACTTATTTAATACATGCTCATAATAATCCCACAGGTAAGTACTTTTATTTTTATCAATTTAAAGATGAGGCACAGAGAAGTAAGAAAAATTGTACAAAAGCAAGCTGTAAGTGGTAGAACTGGAATTTAAACCCAGACAGGGACTTCCCTGGTGGTCCAGTGGTTAAGAATCTGCCTTCCAATGCAGGGGACATGGGTTAGATCCCTGGTCAGGGAACTAAGATCCCACATACCGCAGGGCAACGGAGACCACACGCCACAACTAGAGAGCCCGCATGCTGCAACTATAGAGCCCATGAGCCACAACTAGACAGCCCGTGTGCCACAACCAAGACCCAACGTAGCCAAAAAATAAATTAAAAAAAATAATAATAAAATAAACCCAGACAATGTGGCTCCATAACCTGAACTATTTTTTTAATGTACAAAACAGAGGGATTATATATCCTTTTTTTTAATTGAACTATAGTTAATTTACAATGTTGTGTTAATTTCTGCTGTACAGCAAAGTGATTCAGTGATAAATATATATATTTTTTCATATTCTTTTCCATTATGGTTTATCATGGGATATTGAATATGGTTCCCTGTGCTATACAGTAAGACCTTGTTGTTTATCAGAGTCTGAACTCTTAACCAGTGCTATGCTGCCTCTCAAAGGAAGATATTTTTGTTTCCCCTGTTAAAGTGTGAGTTCCTTGAGGGCTAGAATGAAAATTGTTTTTTTGCTCTTGCTGCCGTTGGAGGAAGGTGGTGAGGAAGAAGGGAGCTTCTCAGCACCTAGGACAGTGCCTGGTACACAGTAGGCATTCATAAATATTTGTTGAGCTGAACTGGCCTTGAATACTTTTAACTAAAGAGTCTGGACTGTTTTTCCTATAAGTCAAGGGTCAGCAAACTTTAGTTGTAAAAGGCCAGATAGTAAATATTTTAGGCTTTGCAGGCTACAAGGTCTGTCACATTTATTCATTTCTGCCCTTATACCACAAAAGCAGCAACAGACAATTCTTAAACAAATGAGAATAGCTAAATTTAATAAAACTTTATTTACAAAAAAAGGTAGTGGGCTATCTGGCCCACGGGCTCTAGTTTTCTGACCCCTGCTATAGGTGATACAAATATACAAAAAGTTTCTAGACAGAAAGTCTAAAAACGCTGAAACTGTGTTTTAAGAAGATAACTGTGATGACAATGTAGTGAGATGGAGAAGAGCTAGGAGTTTCAACATTGGGATCAGGAATTACGCCCTCCCTTTCTTTTATCTTTCTGTAATCATTCTAGAACACAGCTGTCCACAAATATAAGGCATGTATGTAATATTTAATTTTCTAGAAGCCACATTAAAAAATTAAAAGAAACATAAATATTTAATTAACCCTATAGATCATTTTTGTCACCTTAACACATAATCAATATAAAAACTGAAATATTTTACGTTCCTTTTTTCTCCTAGTAAGTCTTCAAAGTCCAACATGCAACTTTTATGCACATCAGTTCAGCTTAGCTCCATTTCAAATGCCCAACAACCACAGTGGCTCCCATACTGGGCAGCACAAAAGAATGATCAACTAACCTATAGATCTGCATTTACAGCTGCTGGTCTTGGTACCATCTCCTTGCCTGGCCTGCCAATTGATTCTGAATCGAATTCTGCACTATATACTACTTTCACATTACTGGCAGCTCAATATAGCAATGTCTTCGTTTTTTATATGTCCCATTTCCACACCATTTAGTCTTCACACACATTTTCACACCTGATCCTCCTAACAACCAACCATGTAGGTAGGCCTGCTATATCAGCTTTACAAAGGAGGAAACTTACAGTTCAGAGAAGTTAAGAGACAGCTGACACTCAGTGGTGGAACTGAAACAAAATTGAAATCTCCTGACTTCCAGCCAGATCTCTCTATTTAAGCCTCAACAGCACCACCTCTTTAGTCAGTTGTAATTTCGCATTTACCTGTGAGACTGGCCTTTACTTCCTCCCCCACTGGACTGTGAACTCCACGAACACAAGGACTTTTTCCTGACCATTGTATCCCCAGGACCCAGCAAGGCGTTTTGCAAGTATGCAGTATTTGTTGAATGAAAAAATGAATGGATGAAATTGTAGTTTTCCCCAACTGTCTTTAGTCTATTAAACGTAATCTATTTTTAGTAACTAATGTGAAAAAAAGGCAATACCATAAAGTTGATTTTTTTAAAATCGAAGCTTAAATTTACTTCCAATATAATTCAAAGAAGAAAAAAAAAAAAAAAAGGCTGGGAGCCAAGGCCTGAGTTCTAGTGCCCGCCCTGCTGTAAACTCGTAAGCCCTCGAGTAAATGAAGTTCTCTGGGCCAGAGTTCTTACCTGTCAAAAAGAGAGAAAGGGGCTATACTGTCCACGAGCATGTTCAGCGATAAGATCTTTTTTTTTTTAACGTGATGCAGGTCAGCGTCCCATTTCTCACACCCTTCCCTCCTCAGCAACGGCGGACTTGGTGAGAGGTAGCCACTAGGTCCCAGCTAGGTCTCCCTCCACGTCCCGGGGACTCCTGCCGGACACCCAGCCGCACGCCGGGGCCCACTGGCTGGAGCCGCCATCTTTCCCCCTTGGCCCGACCCCAACCGCCATCCGCGGGCACGGGGTAACGCTGACCTCACCTCTCCTCGCAGTCTTTGCATTTCACTTGCAACGGGACGAGGTGCTGGAAGAGAACCTGGCTCATGCTGAACCGCTTCCCCGGCAGGTGTGCGGGAAACTCCAAGTGCGGCCCGCAGCACTAGCCTAAAAGACGTCCGGGTCCTGTTAAAGTTTGAGTTTGGCGCTCGGTTTCCGCGGAGGAGGCGGGGAAAAAATAAAACAGAGGGGCTAGGCGGGAAGTTTGGACCTCGCCAGCCACCATCAGCTTCTTCCGGTTATTTTCGGCGGATGGGGCGGTAGTTCCGGGCATTATCCTGCGTGGCTGGACCCGAGGCAGACATATTTGTTAAGGGAAGGAGACCCGAGAGAACCTGACAACTTTTCTTCTCTTCACCCGATCAATGCTTGCCACCCGAAGTGAGACCTGAATTATGGCGGCTTCTGCGCCGACGCCGCACGGAACTGGCTTTCCAGCAGAGGGGCGATGTGGCTACTATGTGGAAAAGAAGAAGCGCTTCTGCAGGATGGTGGTGGCAGCAGGAAAAAGGTTCTGTGGTGAACACGCTGGAGCCGCGGAGGTCTGGTATCGCCTTACCCTCTCGAGAGTCGGAAATAAGTTTCCTGGTCCGGCACCTCCCCTCTGACAGATTTCTGCTTCAGTCCCCTGGATTTTCCAGCTTTTCCTGCGATAAACGCAGTCCTGGCCTCCCTAGGGAGAGATGATGAGCCGTAGTGAAGTGCAGTGTTTTCTTGTACTAAGTAAGGCGCCAGCAGTGACCCGTTTATCTTGATACCAACTCATGGTAATGCTAGATTTTAGTTTTACGGCAGACTACCGCTTCTTGCCCTCCGCTCACTCTCCGCCTTCCTGATGGGAAATGGTGGTTTAGAAAGAAGAGTGATCAAAGAAGCATCCCAAGGTTTCACTAATTGTGTTTTCATTGTTCCGTGAGTGATAATAACTTCTTGTCAATGCGGTTGAGAGAAACTTTTTAAATTTTTTATTTAGACGTACGGTCTTTTGAAAGCAACTAATAACTACTTTGCTGAAAAGGGGAAGGAAAGATTTAAAAACATGTAAGAATTGACTCTCCTTTTAAAATTGAGAACAGAAAGTGTACAGTTTTTGTTCAATTATGCTTATGATTGTATTGTCAAACAACATATTTTTAGTATGTGTGTTTCTTTAGGATATATATGATAGGAAATTTAAAAATCAAGAACAGTAAAATGCTAATAGAAAAAGAGCATGTTTAATAGGTTTTAGAAAGATTAAACCAAAGAGACAAGCATCTGATTTTATGCCTTCTGAATGTCCAGTATTATTTACATTATTTTTCTTTGTTAGATGGTTTATCCTTCTAGGCAATATCCAGTACAGATAACCCCAGAACCCCTTCATCTCCTACTGTCCCTCATAGCTATAGCTCTAGTTCATATTTTGATTTGGCTAATATTTGCCTAGGGTGAAGTGTACTGAAACAAGCTTATTCTTGTTTTGGAATGTGAGTGACCTGTGATTTATGGGAACTCTTCGAAGTACACTCTCTGTTGTATTGGCTGGTTTTGAGAGCACCAGCAAACATCCCCTGATTGAAAAATGAACTTTCTGATAGGAGGAGGATTTTGTTCTCACTCTAAGGCCTTACACTTCACCTTAATCAGACACCCAGAGGTGACTGCAGACGGTGACAGTGGTAGAATATGAATAGATCCTTACAGGGTGATCCATATTCCTGGAGAGGAATGACATCATGTTATTAATCCCTTGAAAAAAGACTGCAAAACACTAAGTGGAAACAGTTTCCATGACTATGATTTGGTTTTCAATTTTGGGCATCCTACTGAATCTGTAATTTATGTTATAATTGGATGTATTGTTTCCGTCTTTTTTTTTCTTAAGTGTCATATATGGCTGAGATCACTTGTACTCAGTTTTACCCAGTGGTTCTTAAATGGGGCTGATTTAGCACCCCCAGACAATGTTTGAAGACATATTGGTTGTCACAACTGAAGAGTGTTTCTTGCTTCTAGTGAAGAGAGGCCAGAGATTCTGCTAAACATCCTACAATGGACAGGACGAAAAAGAATTATCCAACCTGAAATATCAGTAGTGCCAAGGTTGAGAAGCCCTGTTTGTAAACCCAAATAATAAATGATAAAAGTGCTTTTCTCCCCTACTCTATCATTAAGCTTTGGGAGGTTAGTATAGAGTCTTCTCTTTCATGGAGGTTAGACTTTCAAGTCAGCAAATAGGGAAGAATAATGTACTATATTTTCAAAAGATACTGAAAAGTCTCTTAGGATGTTCGTGAAATTCTGTGTACATAGTTTCATGAATATGCTGGGAGGCAGACCAGAACTGAAATAAACTGAAAAAGGAATTGTTAATGCTAATCGTGAACACTTAGCATTTACTGTATGAACAGCACCATGCTAAGCAGTTTTGTTTTGTTTTTTTAACCTATTAGCTCACTTAATTTTTACAACCCTTAGGAGGTAAGATATATTATTCTCATCTTTCAGATGAGGCAGTAAGACTACCTCAGATTGTAGAGTTAGGAGCTGATAGTTAGGAGCCTGATAGATAGAACTGGGAGTCATACCTAGGTAGTCTGGCTGACCTTTGGTTTTAACTGTTATACTATCCTGTTATATACAGATTCATGTCAGTGTTGGGTAGACTTGCCAACACTATTAATTCCTTTTTTTTTTCCTGAGTATATGTAGTTAAATCCGTGTAACTTAGAAACGAACAGGATGTAACTCTTCTATACTAAAAAGTTGCAAAGCTAGTAGAGTAAGGCCACATACCAAATGGTTAAAATACCATATAGACAGTCCCCAACTTACAATGAATGGTTCGACTTATGATTTTTTTGGATTTATGATGTTGGAAAAGCGGTAGGCATTCAGTAGAGAGTGTACTTTGAATTTTGAATTTTCATCTTTTCCGGGGCTAGCGATATGCACTGCTGGGCAGTGGCAGGGAGCCAGGGCTTCAAGTCAGCCACGTTATCATGAGGGTAAACAAGTAATATGCTTACTACCATTCTGTACCCATACAACCATCTGTTTTTCACTTTCAGTACAGTATTCAATAAATTACATGAGATATTCAACACTTTATTATGAAATAGGCTGTTAGATGATTTTGCCCAACTGTAGTCTAATATAAGTGTTCTGATCACATTTAAGGTAGACTAGGCTATGCTACGATGTTCAGTAGGCTAGGTGTATTAAATGCATTATTGACTTAAGATATGTCAACTTATGATGGGTTTATCAGGTTGTAATTCCATCATAAGTTGAGGAAGATCTGTCTTTCTTTGTTTCTGAGATACTTTTTTTTTACTTTTTTTTTCACATTTTAACATCTCTGAAATTCGAATGCTTCTTAAAATCAATGACATGTTATAATTTAAATTGGCAACATTTTTCCTTTCTTAGTAATACCTAAAATAATAGTGTATATTATAGTCAGTGCTGTCATAGATTCAAAATTCCATATGTAGGCCTTTTCTATAACGTGTTTGAAGCTATAGACCCTGGTTGTCCAAAGCATTATTTGCTCAGATATACATAAACGAGCTACACCAAAGGTGTTTTTTTAATTGAAGTGTAGTTGATGTACAGTGTTATATGTTACAGGTGTACAATACAGTGATTCACAATTTTTAAAGGTTATACTCCATTTATAATGATTATAAAATATTGGCTATATTCCCTGTGTTGTACAATATATCTTTGTAGCTTATTTATTTTATACGTAGCAGTTTGTACCTCTTAATCCTCTACCCCTGTACTGCCCCTTCCCCCTTCCCTCTCCCCCCGGTAACTACTAGTTTGTTCTCTATATCTGTAAGTCTGTTTCTTTTTTTGTTATATTAACCAGTTTGTTGTATTTTTTTAGATTCCACATATAAGTGATATCCTACAGTATTTGTCTTCCCTGTCTGACTTATTTCACTTACTATAAAACCCTCCAAGTCTATCCATTTTGTTGCAAATGGCAAAATTCCATTCTTTTTATGGCTGAATAGTATTCCACTGTGTGTATATGTGTGTGTGTGTGTGTGTGTGTGTGTGTGTGTGTGTGTGTGTTTGTGTATATATATGTATATATATATACCACATCTTGATCTATTCATCTGTTGATGGACACTTAGGTTGCTTCCATATCTTGGCAATTGTAAATAATGCTGCCTTGAACATTGGGGTACATGTATCTTTTCGAATTAGTGTTTTTGGTTTTTTTGGATCTGTACCCAGAAATGGAATTGCTGGGTCATGAGGTAGTTCTGTTTTTAGTTTTTTGACATTCCTCCCTACTGTTTTCCGCTGCACCAATTTACATTCCCACCAACAGTGTAGGAGGGTTCCCTTTTCTCCACATGCTTGTCAACATTTGTTATTTGTGTTCTTTTTGATGATAGCCATTCTGACAGGTATGAGGTGATATCACATGACACTGGAGATTTTTGTTGTTAAACTCTATGACCTGATTTTGCCAGTGTTTTGTTAATGTCCTTGTAAGGTTTCCTTACCTTGTTTTGGGATAGCATAAGCTTATGATTACACTGAAGTTGTATCTAGTATCTTGATATTTTATTCAAATAAATATGCCTTTTTTTTTTTTTTTTAATTAGGAAGAAAATGCTCGGAAAAGAATCCTGTGTCCTTTAGATCCAAAACAGTAAGTATGGGTCAGAGAAGGGTTTTTCTGTGCTGGAAACAGTGATTATCACAGTCTTATTTTAAATAATTTTCTCTTTAAATTTAGCACAGTATATGAAGATCAACTAGCAAAACATTTGAAAAAATGTAACTCAAGAGAGAAGCCAAAACCTGTAAGTGTTTGATCAGTAAAACTGAATGGTGAAATGTGTGGTATGTAATGTTTATATATACTTAGTAGATTACAAATGTGAATTTTTAACAAGGAGGCTTAAATATGGCAAATACATTTGAGTGTATATAAGACATCAGATTGTGAATCCACTTAGACTCCTAATTGAGATAACAGAATTTTATGCAAGAAGAGTGGTATTCAGAGAATAATTCCACAGTTTAGTTATTCAAAAATATTTACTTAGTGCCTACTAAATTCATTTCAATAAAATATGATCCCAGCCTTCATGGAAATTACTTGAGACTGGTAAGTAACTTGTAAATAATGGGCATTATTTAATAAGTTCAATGAAAGAAGTAAGTACACATGTGATAAGAGCACATACTTGCATTAAAATTAAATCCAAGGGGTCAAGAAAGGCTTCCCAGAGGGAATAACACTTGAGCTAAGTCTTGATTTGGCAAAGAAAAGAAAGAAGAATCTTTCTAAGTGGAAAGAACTATATGTGCAGAGGCAGAAATTGAGAAACCACTTGAGGTTTTCAAGGAACTTGTACTTATTCTAGAAGATACAGGGAACCATTGAAAGATTGCAAGTGAGGAAATGGTGGGGTCAGATTTATCTCTTAGAGCAATGTGGGAGGATGGCTTGCAATCAGAAGGTCTAGTGAGGGGGGCATTGCTGCAATCCAGGTAGGACATGATAAGAGACTGAATTAAAGAGGATGGAAAGAATATAGATAAATGCAAGAATTATTTAGGTAGCAGAATCAATAAAAGTTGTTGACTGATTGGAAATTCGGAGTTGGATATGTGAGTCCGAAACTCAGTAGAGGGGTTGGGCGAGTAATAAAGATTCAGAAGTCAAATACATACAGATCATAGGTGAAGCTTTGGATTTTTAAGTTACCCAGGGTAAGAGATTAGTTAGAACTGGGGGGAAGTTGGGGGACTTGTTTATTCAATAGATATTAATTGAGCTCTTACGCCAGACATTGTACCAAGCACCCTGCTTAAAATAACATGAAAATCTAGTGGAAGGGATAGAAAATACAATATTATATGTGTTAAAATAGATTAAGTACAGAGTGCTATGGAAGAATAAAGGAGAAGAGCCTAACCCTTTTGGGAGAGGACATAGGGGTTTAGAGAGATGGGAAAGGAGTCAAGGAGGCTTTTCTGAAGGAATGTCATAAGATGAGACCTAAAGGTCAAAGGAGAGTCATCCAGACAAGGAAGAAAACATGGGTAACTCACATGACAAGTATGAAATACAAGGGGAGAGCTGAATAGAAGATGAGAGGTAGACAGGAATTAGAGCATGAGACCAAGGACAGAGCTCTAGGTGACACTGACACCTAAAAGAAACGAGTGATCAGCTATGTCTAGCATCACAGTGGAGTCAAGTAAGGTAGGGACAGAAAAGAATCCGTTGGGTTGGCTATATGGCAGTTGTTAAAGATCAAAGAGTTTAGCAAAATGCATGTTAAATAGAGTGGAGTGGGCAGAAATCAGACTGAAATGATACATGAGTAAATGGAAGACAACGCAGTAGAAATCTTAAGTGTCAACTATTCTTTTAAGAAACTAGTCTATGAATGGAACTTGAGAGGTAGAATAGCAGTCAGAGAGGAAGGTAGGACAGAAGGAGTGTGTTTTAAAATGGGAGGGACTTCCCTGGCAGTCCAGTGGTTAAGATTCCACGCTTCTAATACAGGGGGCATGGGTTCGATCCCTGGTCAGGTAACTAAGATACCATGTGCCGCGCGGTGTGGCCAAAAAATGAATTTAAATAAATGATAGATAGATAGATAGATAAAATGGGAGAAAAGAGTTTTATTTGTATGCTTAGAGTAATGAGCCAGTAGAGAAGAAGAAGTTGGAAATAGAAGAGGGCATCACTGTTAGTGTGAGGCTCCCCAGGAAGCAGGCAGAAATAGGGTACAAAATAGAGGTCGAAGGGAAGAAATAGCTCTTCCACTTACGTAGATGGGAAGTAGTATAAGATGGATATCAGTTCAGGTAAATTTGAGCTGACAGGAGGTTAATTGAGAAAGATGTCATTTGATAGCTACACTTCCTTGCTGAAGTAAGAGATAAGGTGATTAAGGGAGGTGATGGTATAGTAGGAGATTTGAGGAGAGAGGTAAAAGTTTAGAATTAGAGTTATGCAGAATAATTGCTAGGCATCTTTGAGAGTCAGACTGATGGAGATACTGAATTTGAACTGGCACCAGTCCAAATGACTGAGGAGCTTTGCTTCAGCAGTGTTCAGCAGTTTTAACTTTCAAACTATTGGGAGTTAAAAGTCATATTAGGGCTTTCCTGGTGGCGCAGTGGTTGCGAGTCTGCCTGCCGACGCAGGGGACATGGGTTCGTGCCCTGGTCCGGGAAGATCCCACATGCCGCGGAGCGGCTAGGCCCGTGAGCCATGGCTGCTGAGTCTGCGCGTCCGAAGCCTGTGCTCCACAACGGGAGAGGCCACAACAGTGAGAGGCCCGCGTACCGCAAAAAAAAAAGACAAAAAAAAACCCCAAAAAACGTCATATTAATGCAGGCATTCGGTTTTGTAAGGGTGGGTTTGACAGAGAACCAGATTGTGAAAGATAATGATAACAATGGTACTGAGTGTCCAGACTGGGTGGCATGAAAGGGAAGCCAGAAATTAGCTGAGAAAAAATAGACTCTTTAAAAGGTGAAACTCTTTAAAAGGTGAAAGAATATGATTAGGAACAAGAGAATCACTGTACTTTGTACTAACATAGTACAAAGTTATAGTCAAAGAATGGGCTAATGAAGTTTAAGGTTTCAGAAGTTAAATGGTTCATAGTAACACCAGAATCTAGAGGCCCCCTGAAAGTATTTGCCAAAGTGGAGCAAAGGTCATTAGAATTAAAAAGGTCAAACAGAGCTGTTTGTTGGATGGCTTGAAAACATAGTCAGATTGGCTGAACTTAGTGGAAAGAACAGCTTGGTGTCAAAGTTCTTAATGAATATTGGATAATGACCAACAGATTGATAGTTGACAACTGCTGGGAGAATTAGAAGATGTTTAACAGCCCACTGTTTCTCAGTGGGGGCTTTTGGCATTTCGAGTGGGACAGTCCTATCCTGTGCACTTTAGAGCATCCCTGTTTTTAGAATTCCTGGCTTCTGAGTGGAAGATGACAAAGGCCCTTGTCAAGAAGTATGAAGGATTTGAAATTTAATCTTATTTTCAAGCTAACAAGTTAGCCTACCATAGGATTGTGGATGCTGGAAGAAGATATGAGACTCCTGGGTCAGAGACAAAGGGCTTTATTACTCGCTGCACAGCAAGCAATGTGAGCTTCTTGTCTGCATCAACTCCCTTTGATCCCTAAGTGCCCTGAAGTTGAAGTGGTCTTGGTGGATGCTGCACATGTTTGTGCACAGCTTGTGTCATAGCTGAAGAAGGCCAAGCTTAGGAAATACATCTTTTTAAATGAGCAGTAAGGAAACCTGCCTCACCTTTGTTCCATAAGTAGACATTTCTTTATTGTATTGTACAATAAGCAGGCCTGCCACTGCTCTAGAAGGAGACACTACTTCTGTCTTCCAAGATTGATTGGTATACAAATGTCCTTGCAAAGATAGTCTAGAATAGAGGGGGGTCAGTGCCTTTGCTTATAAGACTTACAGAAAATTGAGAGACCTGTAGATAATTGTCTCCCAATAGCACCTCTCAGTCATTTTGAGAACAAAATATCCCCATACATTTCCAGATGCCTCCCAAGTGAGAGCTAGTAGGACAGATGGCATAAGTTTAAAAAGAAAAATATTTTTACATAAAGATGTGTAGAAGATTGTTTCCTTAATTTCTCCTTCTGACCTTTCATTGTTAGTGCATAGGAATGCCAGAGATTTCTGTGCATTTATTTTGTATCCTGCAACCTTACCAAATTCATTGATTAGTTCTAGTAGTTTTCTGGTGGCATCTTTAGGATTTTCTTTGTATACTATGTATATATCATGTCATCGGCGAACAGTGACAGTTTTACTTCTTCTTTTCCAATTTGTATTCCTTTTATTTCTTTTTCTTCTCTGATTGCTGAGGCTAGGACTTCCAAAACTATGTTGAATAAGAGCGACAAGAGTGGACATCCTTGTCTTGTTCCTGATCTTAGTGGAAATGCTTTCAGTTTTTCACCATTGAGAATGATGTTTGCTTTGGGTTTGTCATATATGGCCTTTATTATGTTGAGGTAGGTTCCCTCTGTGCCCACTTTCTGGAGAGTTTTTATCATGAATGGGTGTTGAATTTTGTCAAAAGCTTTTTCTGTATCTATTGAGATGATCATATGGTTTTTATTCTTCAGCTCATTAATATGGTGCATCACATTGATTGATTTGCATATATTGAAGAATTCTTGCATTCCTGGGTCAAATCCCACTTGATCATAGTGTATGATCCTTTTAATGTGTTGCTGGATTCTGTTTGCTAGTATTTTGTTGAGGATTTTTGCATCTATGTTCATCAATGTAGTTTTCTTTTTTGTGTGATATCTTTGTCTGGTTTTGCTATCAGGGTGATGGTGGCCTCACAGAATGAATTTGGGAGTGTTCCTTCCTCTGCAATTTTTTGGAAAGGTTTGAGAAGGATAAGTGTTAGCTCTTCTGTAAATGTTTGATAGAATTCACCTGTGAAGCCATCTGGTTCTGGACTTCTGTTTGTTGGAAGATTTTTAATTACAGTTTCAATTTCATTACTTGTGATAGGTCTGCTAATATTTTCTAATTCTTCCTGGTTCAGTCTTAGAAGAAATTAAGGAAACAATCTCATTTACCATCTCATCAAAAGGAATAAAATACCTAGCAATAAACCTACGTAAGGAGGCGAAAGACCTGTACTCAGAAAACTATAAAACGCTGATGAAAGAAATCAAAGATGACATAAACAGATGGAGAGATGTACCATGCTCCTGGACTGGAAGAATCAACATTGTGAAAATGACTATACTACTCAAAGCAATCTACAGATTCAGTGCAATCCCTATCAAATTACCAATGGCATTTTTCACAGAATTAGGACAAAAAATTTTACAATTTGTATGGAAAGACCCTGAATAGCCAAAGCAATCTTGAGAAAGGAAAATGGAGCTGGAGGAATCAGGCTCCCTGACTTCAAACTATACCAAAAATCTACAGTAATCAAGACAGTATGGTACTGGCACAAAAACAGAAATATAGATCAGTGGTACAGGATAGAAAGCCCAGAGATAAACCCACACACACATGGTCACCTAATTTATGACAAAGGAGGCAAGAACATGCAATGGAGAAAAGACAGCCTCTTCAATAGGTGGTGGTGGGAAAACTGGACAGCTACATGTAAAAGAGTGAAATTAGAACACTCCCTAGCACCATACACAAAAGTAAACTCAAAATGGATTAAAGGCCTAAATGTAAGACCGGATACTATAAAACTCTTAGAGGAAAACATAGGAAGAACACTCTTTGACATAAATCTCAGCAGTATCTTTTTGGATCCACCTCCTAGAGTAATGAAAATAAAAACAAACAAATGGGACCTAATTAAACTTAAAAGCTTTTTCACAGCAAAGGAAACCATAAACAAGGCAAAAAGACAACCCTCAGAATGAGCGAAAATATTTGCAATTGAAGCAACAGACAAAAGATTAATCTCCAGAATATATAAGCAGCTCATGGATCTCAATACCAAAAAAACAAGCAACCCAATCAAAAAATGGGCAGAAGACTTAAATAGACATCTTTCCAAGGAGGACATGTAGATGGCCAAGGGGCACATGAAAGGATGCTCAACATCACTAATTATTAGAGAAATGCAAATCAAAACTACAATGAGGTATCACTTCACACTAGTCAGAAGGGCCATCATCAAAAAAATCTATAAATAATAAATGCTGGAGAGGGTGTGGAGAAAAGGGAACCCTCTTGCACTGCTGGTGGGAATGTAAATTGATACAGCCACTGTGGAGAACAGTATGGAGGTTCCTTAAAAAACTAAAAATAGAACTACCGTATGACTCAGCAATCCCACTACTGGGCATATACCCTGAGAAAACCATAACTCAAAAGGACACACGCACCCCAATGTTCATTGCAGCACTATTTACAATAGCCAGGACACGAAAACAACCTAAATGTCCAACGGTGAATGGATAAAGAAGATGTGGTACATATATACAACGGAATATTACTCAGCCATAAAAAGGAACGAAAGTGGGTCATTTGTAGAGATGTGGACAGACCTAGAGTCTGTCATACAGAATGAAGTAAGCCAGAAAGAGAAAAACAAATATCGTATACTAACTCATATATGTGGAATCTAGAAAAATGGTACAGATGAACCTACTTGCAGGGCAGGAATAGAGACATAGACGTAGAGAATGGACATGTGGACACAGGAGAGGAAGGGGAGAGTGGGATGAATTGGGAGATTAGGATTGACATACATACACTACCATGCGTAAAATAGATAGCTAGTGGGAACATGCTAATAAAGCACAGGAAACTCAGCTTGGTGCTCTGTGACGACCTAGATGGGTGGGGTGGGGGGGTGTGGGAGGGAGGTACAAGAGGGAGGGGATATAGGTATACATAGAGCTGATTCACTTCCTTGTATGGCAGAAACACAACATTGTAAAGCAATTATACTCCAATTAAAACAAAAGAGAAAGAAAAAAACATGTAGAAGAAAAGTGATGACTACCCCAGTTAGCCCCTCAGTAAGAAGAAAGAATGTTGCCTTTACTTTCAGGTATGCATGGAGGTTATCTTCCTTACCTAAGTGTCAGGCTTTAGTTAAAGCAAGCAGGTTGAATACGTGTTCTGGAAACAGTTTGAGAGAAGAAATGAATTTATTAAAAATGGAATACCCCTGTGAATTTCCTGGTGGTCCAGTGGTTAGGACTCGTGCTTTCATGGCCAGTGGACTGGGTTCAATCCCTGGTTGGGGAACTAAGATCCCACAATCCACGTGGCATGGGCAAAAAAAAAAAAAAAAAGGAATACCCCTGCACAGATTCCATTGCATGCTGGGACACAGTGGAAAGGAAGGGGAGAAAAGTAGTGGGATGATGAGATAAGAGGAAAGAAATGCAGAACAGTGTTTAGTACACTATGTATAACATGAAACCCAGGTAAAATCTTATCACTCGTTTGTTTACTAATAGTTGTAGTTAATTTTCTCTTATAGTTTTGCCAGTCATCCAACAAAATATTCTAATACCTGCTTTCTTCACCTGTTCCACTTAATCACTGGTTTCCGTTATTACCCATATAGGTAAAGGTAGCAGCATACAATCCACATGTTACCTTTCTCTTATCTGCGTAACTAAAGCCCATTGCTATGCATAATGTCCCAGGAGTTGTTTTCACTTTCAAAACAGAATTTGTAAAAATTGTGCTATTTCATTCATCTATATCTACGTGGTCTAATATGGTAGCCACTAGCCATTAACTATGGCTATGTAACTATTAAAATTTGAGTCAATTGAAATTAAATAAAATTGAAAATCCAGTTCCTCAGTCACACTAGCCGTATTTCAAGGCTAATAGCTACCAAGTTGGCCAGGGTAAATGTAGAACATTTTCATTGTTGCAGAAAGTGCTATAGGACAATGCTAATCTAGATCCTTACCTAGGGTCTCTCTCTCTGAAAATGGACTATAAATATCTCACTATGTTAATTTAAACAACATAATATCACAGGACATTTCTATTTTAATTAGTATTTTAAAATAGAAGAAATCAGACCTAAACCATTGTAATATTTTTTCTTATCTCTGCTTTTGGCCCTGCTGCCTATCTGATAAACAGCCATTTGTAGTTGGGTCTTTGTTTTTGCTTTAACCATTAGCAAAAATGACACAGTCCTCAGTCTATGCTGGAGACAGGTAAAAACTTTAATAAAAATTACTAATGAATTTCTTCAGACTATAAATATTTATTCACATAGCCACCTCACTAGAATGTAAGATCCGTGAACACAGAGATTTTTGTCTGTACTATTCTCCACTGTGGTAAATCCTCAGCACCTAAAGCAAGTTAAGGACCATAGTAGTCACTCAGTAATTATTTAATGAATAAATGAACGGGAGAAAGGGAGGATGGCAGGTACAAAGTATTGGAAGAAGGCACGGATCAGTTTTTCAGCTTAATTTTTGTGAACTCGTCACGTTAATAACGGTATTGTTATGGTTTGGTTTTGTTTTTATTCAGGACTTCTTTATTCAAGATATTAATGCAGGCTTAAAAGATGAAACAGAAATACCTGAACAATTAGTAAGTACTTGACTTTTTAATTTTACAAAGTATTTATGATCATCTCCATACTGTAAATAAGCTGTGTTCCAATTTTTGGAATAAATTAACTATTTTGATTTAGAGTGCATTTTCTTATAGAATCAATGTTATTTATTAGTTCCCAGACCAGCTCACGCCCCATTTTTGTATATAGGTTCCAATTTCTTTTCTCTCTGAAGAGCAGATGGAAAACTTAATTAAGAAACTGAGAAAAGCAAGTGAGGGTAAGTCTGCCTAAATTTGCAAGTTAAATTTTTTTAGAATAATCAGGTGGTATATGAGTTAATTCCACTGTGGTTTAAGAGATATTACTACCATTGTTTAGAGCCCTATGGTTTCATGTTTGGTTGTTTAAGCTTTTGTGCTTTTATTTGGCACAGGTTTGAACTCTACACTTAAAGATCAAATTATGTCCCATCCAGCGTTGCATGATGCCCTTAATGACCCTAAAAACGGTGATTCTGCAACCAAACATCTGAAACAGCAGGTATGTTTAGCCATAGTAACTCTACTAAAAATGGCCTTTTTGTTCATTTGTCAAAGCTAACATTCTGTTGTTTCTAAATATAGTTATTAATGAGATTTTGTTTAGATTATCTTTCAGGGTACAGAATCCCCATTTCAAAAAATGTATATAAAAATATATAAAAATCCTTGGAATGGATATGGTTCTGAGTATTACATGTTAAATATTTAAAAGCAAGAGAAAAGCTTTAAAGCCAAACAAAAATTATCAGTGTGAACATGCTGCCCTATATAGAAATTATCTTGCTATTTTCCCATTTGAGCCGAATGTTTTTGCTCTAGTTTATAAAATAATCTCGTGAAGTTTGCAGGCTTCTATTTTAGGTAACATTGAAAAATTAAAGTTACTTGGTCCAAGAAGATGCTTTGTTGAGTTTGGAGCAGGAAAGGGAAAATTATCTCATTGGGTTGATATTGCCTTAAAAGATGCTGAAAAAGTTCACTTCATCCTAGTAGAAAAGGTGACCACAAGATTCAAGGTAAGTGAAATCATTGTAGTCTATTGGTAACCAAACTTTGTTTGCACTTTTCTTGTTTGGAAAAAAAAAATGATACTCAGAAACAGGCCTCTTAAAGAAAATGAATTTTTTTGTGTTTATTTGATTATAGCTTTTTATTCTAATTATATTGATGATTTAAACTGAAGGTAAATTTTTTAATCTAAATTTTGATAGTTCATTGATCTGAGTTCTTAAAATATTTACAGAGACAAGAAATTATGTGGAAAGAGCCAAGCTCAAGCTAGGAGTTAAAAGTCTTAAGTCCTAACCTACATCTGAAACTTACCAACTATTTGTTCAGTAAACATTTATTGAGCATACCACAAGCACCTTAATAGATATTGGGTAAAGTCAAATAAGACAACGTCCCTATGTTCTGTTACTTATATTGGAAAGAAGAGACAAACAGATAAATGATTATAGAAAAGGGTTAAAATATGAAAAAAGGTCATACAGAGTACAGTGTAGGTTCAAAGGAGGGAGTGACAAGTTTTACTGCAGAGAAGGGCTGGTGAATGGCTACACAGAAAAGGTGGTGCTTGAGCTATATCTTGAAAAGTGGGTATTTGCTAGATACAGGGTTTGAGAAGCATTCTAGGAAGCAAGAAGAGTGTAACTAAATGCCCGAAATGGCAGGGAGGCATGGAAACATTTCTGTGTGATGGAAGTCCATGGTGCGAAGTAGAGTTCAGCAGTGATGAGATGGGAGAGGAGGCCTAGACTCTGGAAGGGCTCATATTTTATGCGAAGGGAGGAGTTTGACTTTATCCTGCTACAAGCTGGGGGTACAGTGGAAACAAGATTTAATTCTTGTCTTCAGGAAGCTTACATCTAATGGGACAGACTTATAAGTATCTTGGCTCAGTATGCTAAGTGTCTTATGATAGTGATAAGTACCAGATGCTATAGGAGTGTGAAGATAGAGTGCCAGCCTCAGTCTAGTGTGGGTCACTGAAGTTTTCCTGGAGGAGGTGGTAGCTGAGAGGAGATTGAAAGAATATATAAGAATTAGTGAAGTAAATAGAAAAGGGTTTTAAAAGTTCCTCCTAGCAGTACCATTGAAGCTGTGTCAGAAGAGTGTGAACCTTGAATTAGAGAGATTAATAATAAGATCATTATTATCCAGTAATCCAGGTAAGAAATGGGCCAGAGCTAAGGATGTTGCAATGAGATAGAGAGGAATGAAAGAGTGTGAGAAATGTTATGATGTTGGAAGCCCCGAGACCTGGTGACTTGTTATCCATTAAGTGTGAAAGAGGAGTTCTTCTGGTGACCTTTTGTGCCTTAAGTGACTAAGTGGTGTGCTTCCCTCAGATAGGGAATACAGAAGAAGGAAAGGGAAAAATAGTTTGGAGGGAGAAATAATGAGTTCAGTTTTGAATGAACTTGCTGTTGAAGTAGAGCTATTTATTATCTATGAACCTTAATTCCTTCATCAGTGAATTGGGAATTTTTAGAGTTAAAGGAAATAATGTGTACATATTAATTTATAAAATGTTCAAGTCTTATAAAGATGTACAATATTGTTATTTTGGAGTTTTCATCACAGAATATACAATCTTAAATTTTTTTAATTAACAATTCTACTTTTTAAACACTAAAAACTAAGATGGAAAATTATTTGCTGTGAATTTTGAAAACAAATAGAAATCTTTTTTCATAAAGCTTTTGTTCTTTTTTTACATAAAAGGCATTGTTATAATAATGTTCTATTTGCGCAGGTAGATGGCAAACACAGAAAGAAAAATTCAGTGTTTGAGAGACTTCAAATTGATATTCAGCACCTGTGTTTGAGTAAGTTGCATAACTTGCAGTTGCTCGTCCATAAATCATAGAAATTTCAAACTCTGAGGGTTGCTTAGAAATCCAATCCCACAGAACACTGCTTCAGGGAAAACAGAGATTAATCCTTTGTTAATATAGAATGTTATATCTAACATTTAGGTAAATATAAATAGAATTAGGGTTGAAACTTTAAGAAATTGTTTTTCAGTATCAACTAGGAATGAAGTATCATACTAGGGAATAGCTTAAAAGTTTTGAGAATATGTCCTTATGTTGCTTCTTTATCCTGTTTAAATTAATTACTGAGTCTGTTCATACCATACACTAGCCTTCTGCCTATAGTTAACATGACTTTAGCTAAACTATTACAGAAATGAGATAGTTCTCTGCCACACACACACACACACACACACACACACACACACACACACACACCAGTCATACTCTTTAATGCCCTTTCTGTACCTTTTGGGTTTCCCTGGTGGCGTAGTGGTTGGGAATCCGCCTGCCGATGCAGGGGACACGGGTTCGTGCCCCGGTCCGGGAAGATCCCACATGCCGCGGAGCGGCTGGGCCCGTGAGCCATGGCCGCTGAGCCTGCGCATCCGGAGCCTGTGCTCCGCAGCGGGAGAGGTCACAACAGTGAGAGGCCCGCGTACCGCAAAAAAAAAAAAAAAAATAGTTTTTCATATTATTTAAAATGAAAATACGGGCTTCCCTGGTGGCACAGTGGTTAACAATCCACCTGCCAATGCAGAGGACACAGGTTCGAGCCCTGGTACGGGAAGATCCCACACGCCACGGAGCAACTAAGCCCGTGTGCCACAACTACTGAGCCTGTGCTCTAGAGCCCGCAAGCCACAAGTACTGAAGCCCGTGTGCCTAGAGCCTGTGCTCTGCAACAAGAGAAGCCACCACCACAATGAGAAGCCCACACACCGCAACAAAGAATAGCCCCTGCTTGCCACAACTAGAGAAAGCCCGCACGCAGCAACGAAGACCCAATGCAGCCAAAAATAAATAAATAAATTTTAAAAAATAAATAAAATGAAAATAATGCAAACATATGCCAGCAACCTCTTCTGCTAATTTAAATTCAGCCCTGTGACGCAAACCACAGCTGGCCCCTGTAGTAAATAAAATTTGTTTATTGAGTTAATAGTTAATTTAAAATTTTGTTTACTTGGTCTTTTAAAAATGTGTTTGTTTTAAGGTCCTATTGTATAGCACAGGGAATATTCAGTATTTCCTGGTAAACCATAATGGAAAAAAATATGAAAATATACATATGTATAACTGAATCACTTCGCTGTACAGCAGAAATTAACACAACATTGTAAATCAACTATACTTCAATTTAAACAAAAAGGTATAACTTTAAAATTTGTATTTGTTTTAATACATTTACCAAGTATTCTGTTAGTTTCTATCTTCCTGAAAAATTCTCTCCTGGATCCTTCAGATACATTCCAACGTAGACTGGGTGCCCTCTGTTCCTGGAGCACAACTGTCAACCTTAAAATTCTCTTCATTTTCATCCTGGGGATTCCCTTCACTCTCCTAGGTTGGGATTTATTTTTCCACATCTTATCACATATCTTCCTCTATGGATTTACTGTCTTTGGGGAAAGCACCTCCTCCTATAGCTTCCTGAGAAACAATTGGATTAGAGATAAATTTGAGACCTTGCATTGTCTGAAAATATCTTTTACTTTACCCTTACACTTGATTTGTCTGGGTATTTCTATTTCTAAGAATTTTGAAACTATTACTCCACTAGTATTGTTGTTCAGAAGTTCAGTGCCATTCTGAGTCCTGATCCCTTGTGTGTCATCTGCTTTTTTCTTTACAGAGATTTATAGGTTCTTTTCTTTGTCCTCAGTGTTGTAAATTCTCACAGTGATGTGTCTTGATGTAGTTATATTTTTATCTGTTGTACTGGGCAGTTGATGGACTCTTTTGTGTATAGCAGTGATTCTCAACTAGAAGCAGTTTTGGCCCTCAGGGAACATTGACAATGTCTGAGACATTTTTCGTTGTCCTAAGAATGCACATGCTGCCAGCATCTTGTGGATACAGGCCAGGGAGCCTGCTAAACCAGAGACCTGCTAAATATCCTGTAAGGTACAGTATAGCTCCCGACAACAAAGAATTATTGGGGCCGAAAGTTAATAATGGCAAGGATGAGAAATCCTGATTGAGAGATTCCAGTATTCTCAGCTTTCTGGGAAATTTCCTTGCATTCTTTCTTTCATAATTTTCTCTGCTCCATTTTTTCTTTTCTCCCTTAATGGAAGAACTTTTATGATTTAGTTATTAGACCTCCTGGAATGGTTCTCTACTTTTCTTGACTTTACTTCTCTGTTCTATATCTTTTGCCTTTTTTGTATACTTTCTCAGATTTCTTCAACTTAATTTCTTCTGTCATAGTTTTAATTTCTAAGATTTTTTTCTCTGAATTTATCTTTGTAACCTGTTCTTTTTTCATAATTATACTATCTTTGTGAGGATATTAATGATTTTTTTTAGAAGTATCCTCCCTTCATATTGTATTTTCACTAAGTTGCTCTTTTCCATTTGTTTTGGTCTGTCTCTTTCAACTTAGAGGCTCTGCTCAAACATCTGTGCTTTTTGATGGTGTGTTCATAGTGAGGACTGAGGGACTAAGAGCTCTGAGCCTTCAGGTGGAGTTGTTGACTCTGAGCTCCAGTTTGGAATGACCTGTCTAGAACATGATCTTTCCTCTTGGGCTGGTCAGGTTCCCCAGAAAAGACTCTTCTGATCACCTGCCTAGAGGGTAAAGGTCTGATTACCAACATTCTGGGACCCAGTGACAAGAGCTTAATCTATACGCATACTCACTTAATCCTGCTATTTTACCACACTTCAACTTTCAACTTCCTATTATCCTTCAACCCAGTGACCTCCTGTTTTACTTGCTTGAGAGAATTAACCTACAGTTTTCCACCAGTTGGTAAAGAGGTAGTCACCAGGTGGCTATGAGGTGAGGATCTGATTACTTGTTAAATAGACTTTGTGCAGGCACACTCTGTTATCAGTAACTAACTCAGCTCTACTTCCAAGGTTCCTGATGCCCCCAATTCCATAAGGGCTTTCTTAGACAACCTTTCTCTTCACCCTGATTGAGGATAAGTTTCTTGAACCACCTTACACAGGCAAACTATTCCAGTTGGTACCAATTTCTTCTCCTAGTATGTGATATCATCTGAAAGCAAGCAACAAAGAATTTGAAATATTTACTAAGGACCTCCATTGGACAATTCACTGTGCTGGGCGCTGTAGCTGGATTTGTAGGGGGAAACATACTTTTCATTTCAGAATCTTAGAAAAAGGAAAATGAATAGGGAGGAAAAAATGGAAGCCATAACTGTGATATACTACATTTTACTGCATTACCTTGTAGATGTCTTTTTTTATTTTACTTTTATACTACTATTATGAATATTTTCTTTTATTCATATTCAGAACAGTGTGAAAGCTAAAATATCTTATCCTTGATTATCAAGATATAATGAAAGCTATATCTTTAGTTTGATTATAATATTGAATATAGTATTCTATAATATAAAGTGTCGGTTGTATTATATGTATTTATCATATATATTAGTTATGCAAAATAAATCTAGTAAGGAAACTTTTGAGTCCTTTTATCAATGGGTAATAATATTTAGCAAAATAAGGCTTCTACAGGGTAAAGTCCTGAGTCAGTATAGAAGAAATAGCATTGGCCTAAAAGTCAAGAAATTAACTCGGGAGTAAAGAACCAGCTGGGGGCGAGGTGGGAAGAAAAGGAAGACAGAAAAATTTTTAACTCTGATTCTGGCTATGTCCGTAGCCATCTGTGTTACTTATCAAGTCACTACATCTTTGAGCCTCTTATTCCTAAGCTATAAAGTGAGAATTTTTTGTCTGTGTCTCTTTCAGCCCTAAAATTCAAAGATTCTAATTAGTTCTCTCTTTGGGAGGCCACTTAATGCCTTAATTCACAAGAGAGCTAACTTAGTTCTCATTTCTTTTTATTTCAGACAAGATTCCTTTGCTAAGCAAAGAAAAACTACCTGTGGTAGGAATTGGAAAACATCTGTGTGGTGTGGCAACAGGTATGTAAACATACTAATAATGTCGAGACGAACACATTAAGTTTTAGCTTAACATGGTCTCAAATATTTAAAGAGTCTCTTTTCAGTAGTTTTTATCCTTTGTTTGCAACTGATTAATCTTCATAGTAGCACTGGCCCTGTATTATATCAGATTTAGAGCTTTCCTACTTATCTGCTCATTTTGGCCATTTTGCAGGATGAATTAAAGAGTTTTACGTGTAAATACTGTGTCATATGGAACCTTAAAGTTCGTTGGGTTATACTTCAACCAAAAAGAAAATAAACCATTTATGGAAACTGTATGATTCTATCCCAGAAGCTACTCATTTTTTTAGAGGAGTTGCTTGGGAAGGACTCTGAAACTTCTCCCACTAGAAGATGATTATGTATCAGGATTCTAGGGAAAACAAAAATGGAAACATTAAGATGTGCCTTACCACTTGGATCCATCGGATGTAGCATGATAAAGTAGAAAGAACATGGGCTTTGAAATCAGATAGTACAGGGTTCAACTTTGCTGTATAACCTTGGCAGATTACTTAACCTTTCTGAGCTTTGGTTATCTCGTCTGTAAAACGAGGATAACAACATATAATTTGCCAGTTTACATATAAAGTGTCTGGCACATATCAGTGCTCAATAAATGTTAACTATTGTTATATCTTCTTCTGGCTTCTGCTAATTTCATGTCTACCCATATGGGGAACTTGGAGCCTCCATAAGAGTTATTCAAGTTGGCTGGAGATGACTTTAAGTATTATATATGTGTTGTCCTTCATAGTTTTTAGATGATTTTCACGTACCTTGTCTCATTTAACTCTCATAAAAGCCTTCTGAAGTAAGCCAGTTCTATCCTGGGGAGGAAACAAAAAATGCTCCTTTACTCCTACCCATCTAACCCAAGTTTCTCAGAAATCTTATCTACACTGGCCATTTCTCATTGTTCCACACACTTTTTCCCTCCTTGATTCACTCTATCTGAATTCTCCCTTCATCACTCTATCATCATCTTAATGAAAAATCTCTGCTATTGTTGCTTACCCTTCTGGAAATTCTGTTTTCTTCTCTTTTGTGACATTCTTTCCTGGTTCTTCCCCTACATCTGTACCATTCTTTCTGTATATCTCATGGTGTCTTTCCACTACTTGTCCTTTAAATACTAATACTCAGACCCATCTTCCACACACCTAATGTGTCTTTCCCCTTCTTAAAACTATTCAGTAGCTCCCAGTCACCTACACCTTAAAGTCTAAGCTCTTTAACATGACATCCTAGTCTTAATCTGGCCTCTGCCTTCCTCTCTTTGACACTTTCTGCCTCTATATCTATTGGTCTATACATTCTAACCCTTCCCGTATACTATAATGTGTCCATTTCTAAACTGATCAATTTCTACTCCTTCTTCAGCTCATTGTCACCACTTTCAGGGAACCTCCCTAAATAAGATACTCCTCCTTAGTGTTTATCATAGTTGCCTCTGCATATCTGGAGCTCATTGTATATTAATTTTCTGTTTATATATCTAATTCTGAATGAATTTGTTCAGAATTTATTTATTTATTTATTTATTTATTATTTGAATGAATAAATAATCTTGGCCACAAATGTGCTGTTTCCTTGTCCCTTTCTAGGTACGTGGCTTTGTCCCTCAAGTTCTCTGTAAAGGAGGGGGTTGAGATGGATTGCTAAAGCTCCTTCTGATTCTAAAATAACTTCATTCTTTTAATAATTTTTCTGATTATACCCATTTCTGAAAACCATTTACTTAACTCCAATATAAGTAAAACAGTGACTGAATATCTTGTCAGAAAATAATAGTTTATAAAATAATAGATCAGCTATCGCCTTCTCCAAATAACACGTTCCTGATAGTTTGTTGACTTAACTTCATATATTGTACTATATATACTAGTAAAATATCAGATCATTTACTATTCACTTGTGACATCTTGGGATAATAAAGTTTAAAAATACATATGTTTTTGATTGATCAAACACAGTGTGACATTCTAATCAGACAGAAAATGTGGATTTTACAGCATATATTTGGAGTCTTTCCGGTATTGTCAATAATATAGCAGTCGTCAGTGGGAAATTATCATAATCATCAAAAATCCATTTGTTTAGTTTTTAAGTGGACTATAAATTTTTCATTTTAATATAGAGTTCACTTTTCTCTAAGTTTGTGTTTATTAATCATCATACATCCACAAAGCCTTGCACATGAAAAGCATTCAGTAACTATTTGCTGAATGAATGTATAACTATAGTAAGGCTACTCAGCAAGGCCTACTTTCCACCTTCTGACTCCACTCTTCTCAACTCTTCACTATTTGCTGTGAACATCTTATATTTCAAGACTGACACCTAACATCAACTTAGCAGATGCTTAGCCAATGCCTTTCCTCTTTCTTTCTTTGGGCTCTTTAAGCTCAAAACTTCCCTGGAATGTTAAATATAGAGACATAAATTTTTTCTATACAAGTCGTTTCCTTAACAAGGGTAGGAGAAATGAGAGCAAATTTGATTAGTTGGACAAAAAGTTTTACAAATTTTAGATCTTAAGCTTCACACAGTTTTTTTGGGGAAGTTGACTTTATGCAGAATAAATCATTAGAGAAAATGGTACAATAATGAGAAAAGGGCAAATATGAACAAAGTTGATAATACATGAAAGAATTAGTACAAGTATAGAGCTAAGTAAGTTTTTGTTGGGCTTTTAAAAACCATACTGCCTAATAAATGTAAAAATTACTTATTTTTAAAGATGATGTGGTTTGGGGGGCCACATAATTGTGTTTGCAGATCTTGCATTACGATGTTTGGTTGAAACCTATGCTGCCAGTTGTGAGGAAAGGAATGAAGAACCTTTAGCCAAACGCGTAAAGAATGATAAAACAGAAAAAGAAATTAACACTTTGGCCAAGGAAGGAAATGAAAAAAATATCCCAGAGAAGTGGACCCCTGTGGCTGGCATTGTTATTGCACTCTGTTGTCACCACAGGTGTGATTGGAGACATTATGTGGGCAAAGAATATTTCAGGGCTCTAGGCCTTGGAGCAGTGGAATTCCACTATTTCCAGCGAATGAGTAGTTGGGCGACTTGTGGGATGCAAAAAACATCTTTGGAAGCTTCAAATATCTCCACAAAAAGAAAAGATAAACAGAATGATGGCAGTGAAGAGCATGATGATGGAGGATACAGAATCACAGATGACAGCACTGAGAGTTTGCCTGGGTAAGTGACTACTTTGAAATGCACAACACTAGGGCAGAAATACTTTATTATTACTATACTTTATTTTTAGATGAATATTACCAAAAATTCATTCATGAAAATATATTTTACTAAAAAAAATATACATATATTTTACTAATTTTAGAATAAGTTAAAATATACACACTTTAACTGTGGCATTAATAAAACATATCTTGGGAGCATGGGACATAGCACATAGTATGTTGTGGGTTATTTAGCAGCTTATCAATGAATAAGACTAAAATAATTTGTTATAAGGTTTTACAGAATTTTAACAATGTGTTGTGTGTGTTTATTCAATTTAGGTTTCTTAATGTTGAAGAAAAGAAGAAAATAGGGCATCTTTGTAAATTGCTGATTGACCAAGGCCGAATCAACTATTTACAGCAGAAAGGATTCAATCCCGCTTTACAGTACTATACAGACCCTCTGGTGTCTTTGGAAAATGTATTGTTAACTGCTTTACCAAATCATTCTTCATCACCAGAAACAACTGCTTAATGGAAAAGAAATTTTGAACAACATCTGTCTTCCACCAAAAAAAATTTTTTAATTGTATTTTTATATTCATGAAAATATAATTTAAATAGCAGATAATATGAACTTTAAAAAATGTGGCCTCGTTGAACTTTGGTAATGGCTTTGTTTTTTACTTTAGAAGTCCAAACATTAGAGAATTCACCAAATTCCCAAAGTAATCCTCTTCAGCAGTGCATCTTGAATTATATTATCCGTCAGCATTTATAGAGTTTGGTAAAGTAGTAGAGCAGTTGACTTGGTTACCTGAAACACACATAACATGTCAACATGTAACTAGCATATTAACTTTCTATTTGCATTAATTTTGGAAATTTACTTTCCTTTGGTTTTATTTAATACTTTTTATTTTTCAAGTTCAAGATGTAATAATCAATTGTCAGTTTATAACAAGGACCAATCTGAGAAGTTGGTTTATGTATGGATTTTTTGTCCAGGCAGATCTAGAAAGAATAATTAATTGTGATTATTTGTTTCTACTGCAAACAAATTCAGAGATGTTCACAATCAATTAATGAATTCACCTTCAGATTTCAAGAGCCATACCTGTGTTTAAATATTATCAGAATTTGTCCATGACAGACACCAAAACTAAAAAGATATATATACATACATACATACATATATATATATATATATACACATATATATATATATATATATATATATATATATTTTTTTTTTTTTTTTGGCGGTACGCAGGCCTCTCACTGTTGTGGGCTCTCCTGCTGTGGAGCACAGGCTCCAGACGCACAGGCTCAGTGGCCATGGCTCAGGGGCCCAGCTGCTCCACGGCATGTGGGATCTTCCTGGACCGGGGCATGAACCCGTGTCCCCTACATCAGCAGGCAGATTCAACCACTGTGCCACCAGAGAAGCCCCTAAAAAGATATTTTCAAGGAAAAAAACTATTTCACTTCATTTTTTAAATTAATTATCTAGTGAGAACTTCTAAAAAGATACTTGTAAGCCTAATTCACAAATTAAATTGAAATTTGCAAATAACTTCTGAAGTTAATTAGGTGTCATATCTTTTAAAAGGTCATTTTTACATATACAAGAACAAATATATTCTCTCCTGTTTGGGAAAATAATTTGGAATAAAGTAGAAATTAGATAGTGATACCAAAAACCTCACTTTCGGGCCTCATTTAGCTCATAAGCAGTTTCTATGCACAAGAAAACATTAAACCAAACATATGGTAAGACTGTTAGTCTTTTCCTCATCTTATCCTTGGTTTATTTCTGCCTTATTTGTAAAACTTATCTTAATCATTGTACATTTGCCAAGACAAAGATACAGAATTACTGATTGTAGATATTTATAATGATATTCTTAGGTAACTATTATTTGTAGGTCTATGATTACCTTAATTATAAATTAGAAGTCTAGCTCATTTTTAGTTTCTGACCTTTCTACTTTAATCTTACATGTCTTATGAGACTGCCTAGGTTCAAATCCCAACCCTACTACTTGATCTCTTTGTGCCTCAATTCCCCGCTTAAAGTGGGCGTGATGAAGATAATAATAATACCTCACAAGGTTGTTATGAGCATTAAATGAAATAACACATTAAAATGCTTAGAACAGTTCTAAGTACAGAGTAAGTACTCAATAAATATTAACCGTTTTTAATAGTAGTAATTCATAACAATATTTTTAATGAAATAGGCAGACTTGGTTTTATTATCTCTGTTTAAGTTGTAACCTTTTTTCTCTTGTTATAAGTTCTATGTCAAATATTATTAAAATAAGGTAGTTTGTTTAAATTAGCTACTCATGCCCCCAACTCAAGAGAACATAAATGAAGATAATAATACGTCGTTCAATAATTAACCTGATTTTACTCAGTTAGGCAATGCTAATTTGTGTTATACAGTCTGTTTTGCTTCATTCAACAATTTATGCCCAGAAATAAAAGCTATGCTACAACAGGCATTATCTCTGTTATATTTCATAAAACATACACACACACACAATTATACTGATAGAGTCCTGTGGCCCAATGAATGTTTCTGACAATGATACCAAGTCCTCTATGGGAAGATAAGGTTGTTCTTCAACATGCCAGCTGTACCAAGATTATTGTTTTCCCCAACCTTGCTTATTTCCCTTAAGATTACATGAGACAGTGAATACATGGGATATGCATTATAGCTGTTTCTCGACCTGCAGAATTTGCAGGTTCAGCAAACTCCTTGAACTTTAGATTGATCTACACAACTACCTCTTCCTGCATGTCCCACAGATATATCAAATTTACTGTTAAAACTGAAGCTCATGTTCCACTTCTACCACCAAACCAGCTTCTATATTTCATTTCCCCATCTCAGCACCACCATTCATCCAGTTGCTCTAACCAAAAACAGATTCATCCTGGACTCCTCCCTCTTCTCATCTTCAGTCATCAATTCTGTCTCCTGCTTGGCTTTTATATATTTATACTGTACTTTTCAAACCTAGGCCCCAAACTATTACAGCTTTTTTACATATCTTCCTCCAGTCTAACCTCCATGTTACTGTTTCTGTGACCTTGCTACAACAGATCTAATGACCTCTATTGGATGTTGGTAAAAATATTTTCTCCAGCTGAAAATACTCTCATATCTGTTTGCTCAGATTCTACCTGTTCTTCAAAGTAACTATTTGAAGAGGTAACTAAACTCTACCTTTTAACTCAAAAATTCTTCACATTTTAGTGAATTATAAAACCATGTTTTCCATTACTATACTATTTATTTTTTTTATAAAGCTGTTTTTTTAAAATTTATATTTTATTTATTTTTGGCTGTGTTGGATCTTCGTTGCTACACACAGGCTTTCTCTAGTTGCAGTGAGCGGGGGTTACTCTTCCTTGCGGTACACATGCTTCTCATTGAGATGGCTTTGCAGCATGTGGGATATTCCTGGACCAGGGATCGAACCCATGTCCCCTGCATTGGCAGGCGGATTCTTAACCACTGCACCACCAGGGAAGTCCTATTATATTTTTTATTAACAGAGAGTTATGCTGTTTGTCCTCTTCCCCTAATCTTGGGTTAAGTTAAAGTCATTCCTTCCTTAGTTAAAAAAACAACAAAAAAGAGGTTTTAATTCTAAATTATCAGAGATAAAAGTGATTGAAGCCTATATATCAAAAACTCACATTTTAACTGTTGGCTAAAATCTATGTTCTCTTGATATTTTTCATTCCTAGGCACAGTAGCAAAATAGTTTTCATTCCTAGTCAAAATATTTCTTTTTGCTATTTGTGGATTATTGTAGACAAAGAGGAAATGGCAGGGAAGGTAGTGTTCATGAGTAAACTGACATGACAAACTGATAGAATGAGGTAATGAAGCTTTAAGAATTACATCTTCATTCACTTGGTCGTGCTTCAAGTGCTTGACCAAAGAAGTTTATTTCCTGACTCTACTTGAAAGATTTTCAGTATCTTTACAACCTTTCTCTCCAAGCCTTTATCAAAATCGTGAACAGATTAGAATTTCACTTTTTTTTGCTTCAACAATGTTAACGAAGAGACCAGAATTTGACAAAAGGTAAGATGGAACGAAAAGTCTATAAAGGAATTTATATATATATATATATGCGTTCCTCTATTAAAAAGAATTCTTAACCTGTGTTATGTACAAATCTCATACCTGCTCTCCGTGACTCCTGTATGTATGTGTGCATAAACTGAAGGCCGAATAATTCCCTTTCCTCTTCCTCATCTGTGTTTTCTCCAGGAGGAAGTGTTACTTCCAATTTCAGTGGGTTGTCTCGGAAGTTGACAAACCTAGCAGTTCACCAAAAAACAGTATTTTTATAGGTGCCATAGAAGTGTACATTTATTTTCCTGGAGAAAGATCAAGTGGTAATATACTAAATTACTCTTTTTTTTTTAACTGGTTTCAGTAACTGAACATCTTGGTGAGATGTGATATATCCCAAGAATCTTTAAATTTCTTGCCTAGAAGAAAAAAATATTAGCTTTAGACAACTTATTTTCCAAGCTTGTAAAAGCAACTATTAGTCCATAGCATATGTGTAATGTGGTACACTTTAACTTCCAAGAGCAACCCTAATGCATCTCAAATATACAGTTAATGCTATGAACTTAAATTTTCTGCATATTTTATAAAGCATGTCTTATTTATCATTGTATCATCACCATCTAGTACAAGGCTTAGTAGTTGCTGAATAAGTAAATGAATGATTTTGTTATGAAAGTTGTGGGATTTGGTGTGAATTCTCACATCTTATGCTCACTGTCAGGAAATTAAGTTTTGGAAGTTATTTGAGGGAGTTCTGTTAGTAATTAACTTAGTAAAAAGTTATATTTACCTCTAACGTAATTGCCTTGTCCATTTGTAGTTATTTAGGAGGAAAATAATCACTATTCTTATGGTTTTGGTTTATCGTGGATAAAACTGTATCGTGGATAAAGTTTGTTAGCAGTTATAGAGATGATTTTCAGGAAAATGTCACCAACACAGGGCATTCCTTAAAGCTGATAAATCCCAGTACAGCTTTAGTTTCAAGGATTCTTTCTTGAATAATTTAGACCAGTATTATATTTATCCTCTTTATAAATTATAGAATTTCAAGGTTGGAAAAGATTTTTAAATGTATTCATTTATGTGAATGAGAACTCAAATCTGTTAATAACAATTTCTTTATATTACTTTGTTCTGCAGCCAGAAAGGAACATGTCAGTTCTGTGTCTACAACTTTTACCTTAGATTGGTCATCTCTTCCATGCACACTGGAATATCTTTCAGTTTATTGTTGCTGAGAACAAGAGTACCCAGATTTTTCATATTGCTGATTGTTTCTGGCAAGCATGTTATTTTATTCCGTTGGAGCCATAATGTGTGTAGACTTTGCATTCTGAAGAATTAAGAGGTTCCTGTGATTAATCACATACAATATGAAAACCCTGGTTCTTATTAACCCAAAATATTTTTAAATGTCATCTTGTATAACATCTCCTTTAACCAGTATACATATTGAGTTAACTGACTTCACATTACCTGATTTTAGGGAAACTATAACAAGGGAGTTAATCTCTATCTACTGTATAGTTCTCATCATGTAGTGGTAGAAATTAAATCAATGTATTCTAGAATTCTTCACTATTCTCATAGGATTTCTTGCAGAAGACCTGCTAAAAGGCTATCTAATCTGAATTAGAGTCTTAAGAGGAAACTCAGAAATTATTAATATGCCCATTTAGGGCAAGGCAAGTATGCATAATGGTTAACAGCATGGACTCTGGGGCCAGGGTGCCTGGGTTCAAATCCTAACTGGCACACTTACTAACTGTGATCTTGAGCAATTTACTATCATCTCTACATTAGTTTCCTCAATGTTTTTAAAGTGCACAGAAGTGCCTGGCATGCACTAAGCAATGTTGTTATTGCTGTGGCCTATTGTCAATTTGTTCAAGTCAGATAGCCAGTTTTTCTCTCCCAAACCCGCCCCCCCCCTTTTCTTTTTTTGGCTGTACCACGTGGCTTGTGGGATCTTAGTGCCCTGACCAAGGATCAAACCCAACCCTCTGCAGTGGAAGCGCTGAGTCCTAACCACTGGACCACCAGGGAATTCCTCAAAACCCTTTTTTTTTTTTTTTAATTTGGGTACATGAATATATTCTGTTAAAAAGTAGCATACATTATTTGGAACTAAATGGATCTATTGTGATTGATTATGCTTGGGGTCCCCTGTGTTTTGTTTATTCTTTCTTATTTATCATAGAGAGCTTCAACACGTCTCTTGGTAGCAAAAAAAGTTATTTATGTTACCTTTCTACAGTATCAGGAAGTTGTTCAAGTCTGTTGCTTCCCATATCAAGCCACTCAAGGGCAGGCATGTTCAACACAGCAGGAGGGATTGTAGTAAAGTGGTTCATACTCAGATCAAGGTGAGTAAGCTTTAACAAGTTGCTGAGCTGAAGAGGAAGGCAAGGTTTTTCAAAATAAATGTCAACAACGTAAAGTACTAGAACACCCACAATGGTAAAGGAGATATATCACATCAAGGATTGTCTACATGATGCTTGCACTTTATTTAGTCACAGCAGTCCACAACAAATTTGAGATAACAATAATGCTAAATAACCTCCAGATAAATGAAAAACTCTCTCATAGAAAGTTCATCTATTCAAAGAAAGCTTATCTTCCAAAATAACCAAGCTCCAGGGTTTATAGCACCTGCCTGGCAGAAGCTTTTTTTTTTCTTTCTGGGAGTAAATATATGTTATGTTTTCCTTTTATCTAGTAGTTGAGATTTTCTTGGGAAAACCCAAACTTCAGAATAATAATTACTTTTGTTAACCCCCTTTCTTTGTGCCTGATGCTTTTTTCTTTTTTTTTTTTTTTTTTTTTGCGGTACGCGGGCCTCTCACTGTTGTGGCCTCTCCCATTGCAGACCACAGGCTCCGGACGCGCAGGCTCAGCGGTCATGGCTCACGGGCCCAGCCGCTCCGCAGCATGTGGGATCTTCCTGGACCGGGGCACGAACCCATGTCCCCTGCATCGGCAGGCGGACTCTCAACCACTGCGCCACCAGGGAAGCCCGTGCCTGATGCTTTACATAATGTTATCTCAGTCATAGAATTTACTGTTTGGTAATTCTATTTTTAAAATGAAAACATCAATAAAACATTTATTAAGACTATATAACAACACCAGTGTGCTCAGCTTAAGAAAACAAATATATCAATATGACTGCCCTCAATGTACTTCTTCCTTCTTCCTCTTTGAAGATAACTCTATCCTGAATTTGGTATCTATTATTCCCATGCATTTTTTAAATGTTTTTATTACTATACATAAATACATGTTTTCTATATAGTTCTCTCTATATATTACTATTATGTGTATTTTTCATAAACAAAATTATCTTTATATGTTTTTGAATTTTATTTAAAGATGATGATACTGTACTTATCTTTCTTTAACTTGCTTTTTTCTCTCAATATCAGTCTTTATATGTATTCACATTGATGCATATAGCTCTAGTTTATTCATCAACTTTACAAGGTGAGTACCTTTTTTCCCTTTTATGGACAAAATGGTTTAGAGAAGCCATGTGACTAGAAATGATGGAGCTATGATGTGCACTCAAGTTTTTGTGGACCTAAAGCTGCAAAATTTCTAAATTTCTCTTTCCTCTGTAGTGAAAATTTCAAAATGTAAGAATTTAGTTAACTTTTACAAAAGACTCTCCATTTAGCTAGGCAAGTTCTATGTTTTATTTCTATCTCAGGGCACATTCAGATTCATTCCACAACTTTAACACCTCAAAAAATGCACAAATACAGCGTTTTATGGGTAATGCAAAAAAGAAGTTTTCCATTTAGTAGGTGATATTTCTCTAGCTTTATAATTCGTCATGAATGAAACACTTTTCAAAACTTGTCATCAGACTTTTAAAATTTTCAAATGAGTCAGAATAGTGTATAAAAAGATTGTTTTTACATTAGCATAAATTTGTTTGTGTGTTACAGTGTGTGCAATTTAATGGCTGAGAGTTAAATCTCCTGTTGCAGATTTCTCAGTGGGACTAGAACTCTTTGGTTTTAAAAGCTTGAAGAAAGATATTAAAACCATTATAATCTAAGTCTTAATTTTGCATATGTGAAAATTGAGACCTAGTTATGTAAAGTGGTGTGTTCAAGGCCTCACAGCTACTTAAAGGCCACACTTGGAAATAATTCCAGGCTCAAGATCTCAGTTCACTATTTGTTCCTGTAAAACGTATTTCTTTAAGTAGAGACATTAAGGTAAAGACAGGTTAAGAGACATGCCCAAATTCACATAGCTTTTTAGTGACAGAACCAAAGCTAGAAACAAAATCACAATAATTAAAAATTAGAAATAAAATGTTTATTGGCCCTCTTTTAGGTATAAAGAAATTGTCCCTGTGATCATGATTTTCATCATAATCAAGTGTATACATTTCACTAAACTGAACTATTATAAGATCAGATGGATATAGCCATAGAAACTATGTTTTACTTGCAAGAGCAACAATAATGGGTGCATGTTTACTGGTTTGGGGAGGAAAGTGACATTCTTACCAAGATAAAGTGGGAAACGGGAATAGTCTTTTATTTTGAGTTTTATTATTTTTCTTAACTTTTATCTTGCAAAATCATTGTTTTCAAGGCAAAGCACCAAGGAAATTTCCTTTGCTGATTCTAAGAGCCTTAAATATGCTTGAAAAATGATAGGAATGTCTATATCTCTATGATCAGTTTGGTCTTACCAAGAACAAGATATACCAAATCAAAGTCTGAGGGCTTTCCAAGCCCACTGCCTTGCTTTACTTGGTAGAGCCTAGGAAGCTAGCAGACACTTTTCCTAAACTGAAGAATTCATGTCTTTTTACTTTACCTCTATCTCAAAAGCTGATCACCTATAAAAACTAACTAATAAACAAAAGAGTTTTTCTGTCACCACATTGTGCTTTATGATAATCATTTATTCATTCAATAGGCATTAAGTAACATCTACAACCTAGGCTGTACCTTCAATTCTGGGAAGCGAAATAAATAAGATTCTCACTCTGGCCTTCAAGGAGATCACTAATGATGTCAGTACTGTAACAATAATAGAAATAGCTTTTTATGCTAAATAAATCTTTCTCTAGTTAAAAACATGCTTTATAATAATAGGAAATGGTTTTCACTAAACATTTTCTGAAATAAAATTTATAGCATTTTTCCATTAGTGTTATTTTTAATGATCACGCAGTGGAGAAGTAAACCACCAGTAGAAGGAAAATAAAATCATAAGTATTTATATCATTCTGACCTCTTGTGGAAGATCACATATATCTCTGTTAACAGCAAGTTCAAGTTTCTCCAGTCTGGCACAGTTACTTAGTTCCTTGGGGACAGTTTTGATTTTGTTGTAACTAAGAATCAGTTCCTGAAGTCTAGTGAGCAGTCCTACGGGAAAATAATATGCAGTCAAGAGCAGAGGGATATAAAATAATGTTTCCAGTTATTAAGTATTACAGCATAACTTACTTGCCCGTTTCATATTGGCAAATTCACACTTAGGCTCTTCCCTTTTCCCACTGTGTGTCTTGCCCCTTCTTCAGATAAAGGGCTGGTGATTTATCAGTGCTATAGACAAAAATATTTTTTTCATTCTGTTTTATCTTTACTATATCCTGACTAGTTTTCCATTTGGGGATTTTTTTTCCTCATTTAAGGAATTATTTCTAATTTTCTTTCTTGTCTTCAATTTGTTCCCTTCTAGGAGAAATAACCAAACCAACAATATTGTTTCCAGAATCTACACAATATTATTTCCAAAGAGACTTCTCTTGCATTGAAATCTCATCTTGAATCACCTCAGTAAATCCAGAAGCTTGAATCCCCTGGAAGCTTCAGTTTAGACTAGATGTTTAAAATTTTAAGATTCAGGACTATATAAAGATGAGATCTTTATTCCATGTATCAAAAAAAATTATCAGTGAAAAACACAGGAATAAAAGCAATTTTCCTTACCAATTCCTCGAGGTATGTCTGAAATTGTGTTTCGAGATAAATCTAACACAATAAGGTTCTGGAATCTTCCAATGAACTCAGGAATTTTCACCAAGCCAGTTCTATGAAGTTGCCATTCCTGTAGCTGATTTAGTTTTAGTAGAGAAGAAGGGAGGGTCTAAACTCAAGTAAAAAAAATGAAAGTTACTATATTACTTAAATTATTTTAGTATCATGATATACAGAAATATGACTGTAGAGATACTATTTGATTTGTAAAAGAACTTAGGAATATTTTTTCTTTAATGGGTTATATTTCCAAATACTTTGTGCTACTTCTAAGTTTTAAGAACTTTCCTTTTTTGGCGGGTGCTAAACCTTCAAACCCCAATCATAATAACATAAACAGAAATAACATATTTCAGTCAATATTGCACACACATAGAGCTGTGTTCTAAAGATTCTATTTTATTAGGCTTAACTAGAATACATATGTTACTGAACATGAGAATATGGTGGCTAATTGAAATTATAGAGAAACAAAAAGATCATTCTAATCAATTCAAACTTCTCTTCCCATTCTGTTTTGAAATAGTTTAGTTTTTTTAAGCAGATTTTCTTTTAATTTAAGAATTTTAAAAGTTTCAACTATACTGAACTCTATGCCTTTTCCCTTTCAGCCTAAAGTAGCCAAAAGACAAAATACAGGAGCTAACCCCCTAGCTAAATATACTGATATGTATGAAAACAAACACTGACTCAAGGGATAGAGGTGGCCCTTGTCAAACTTAGAGTAGGCCTAATGTAATTAAGCAACTATGTTTGTGTGTGTGTGAGAGAGAGGGAGAGAGAAAGAGGGAAAGAAAGAAAGAGGAGATAATGTGAATTTGGTTGTGGACCTAAGAAAAAAATTAATATACATTTCCATTTTGTGAAGTTTTAACTGAGCATTTGCTGTTTTTTTTACTTTAAGGCCAAAGCTTTATTTAAAACACCTTCCGCTGCTTTTAGTTGAGCATTTGCTTTGAAAAAGCTACACGATTTCTGTTAAGCAGATGGTCACCTTTTTACGGAAAATGAGAAATTACTTATTAGAAGGATTAGTGGGAGAAATATTACAAATGACTTAAATTTAGGCAGAGTTCAAGCACATTGGTTGAAGTTTTGTAATAAAAAGTTGTGAAGTTACATTAATTTTCAGTTCATGTTGCCCAAATTCATTTGGTACATTATTAAAATTAGAATTCCTAACTATTCCAGACTTAAGCACATAATTTAAGAATCATTCTCTCAACTCTCCCACAAAATGCGAAATATAAAAAATCAAATATTACTTCTATAAAGCTTACCTTCCATTCCTCATTTTCTATCTTCAAAATGACCCTTCCATCTTCCCTGGTGACCTTTTCTCTTAGCTTGGTTAAGCTCACTCGTTCTTCCCAGATTCGCACTAGCCTAGGAGACCAGGAAATCATTTTAGTTCACAGGTAATGACATAGGTAGCATTCACTTTTGTATGAAAAAGTGACCCATCAAAAACAACCATTTGGGGGCTTCCCTGGTGGCGCAGTGGTTGAGAGTCCGCCTGCCGATGCAGGGGACACGGATTCCACGGGTTTTTGTTTTGTTTTGTTTTGTTTTGTTTGCGGTACGCGGGCCTCTCACTGTTGTGGCCTCTCCCGTTGCGGAGCACAGGCTCCGGACTCGCAGGCTCAGCGGCCATGGCTCACGGGCCCAGCCGCTTCGCGGCATGTGGGATCTTCCCGGACCAGGGCACGAACCCGTGTCCCCTGCATCGGCAGGCGGACTCTCAACCACTGCGCCACCAGGGAAGCCCGAGGATTTTATTTTAATGAACAGAAAACCAAATAAAAGTATATTTGCTGTCTATATATGTTTGTGTTTGCAAAACATTTCTATGGAGTCTGAGTATTTTGATGCACTGCTTGTCTGAAAGTTAATTAATCTGCTAACAAGTGCACTGTGGCAATGGCTATGTGTGGCCTTCTAGACTGAACAGCTAAGCTTCCAACAGGTGTGGTTAAGTGAGACAAAGTGTATACTGCCATCTATTCAATTACACCACGTTTTATAAAAATAGAACTATTTAAACAGTAGACATAACGATTATTAATTACTTATTACTTACTGAAATATATGTATTTCAGAGCAAGATTTAATGATGGGCAATGAAGTGTGTTATTCCCTAATGTTTAATTTCAATTAAAGAATTCATCAAGCACCCATTATATGCCAAATACTATGCTGGACATTGTGGATACAAAAAGCTCTGTCCTTAATGAGTGAGGCTAACTATTATTAAACAAGTTTATTTCCATCTCTTAAATGATTCATTAATTCTTTCTGGCTCTGTATTACTATGATCTAAGTCCAGAATGTATCACTTAATTTGGTGACCATGGGCAAGACATCTCACCTCTAAGGACCTTGCCGATAAAACATGGGGATTGGATTAAATAATATCTAAGGTCTCTTCTAGCTCTGGTATTCTATAATTCCTACACTGTTTATTTTAAGCTTGATGTTCTTTCAAAGTTTTGAACAGAAATTTTCTACCTCCTCTAAAACCCTTTTATTATAGCCTAAAGACTTTCTCCAATGTTGTTATACCAACTCTTACCCAAGTGCTTGCTTTCTTCAAGGCAGCTTGGCATCCAAAGACAGAACAATTTCTGTTTAAACTTAAGGCTTTTTGAGCTAAATCTTTAGCCTCTTTTAGCTGAGAGAAGAAGCATTAGATCATTTTTACCCCTTGCCTGTTTTGTACAGAGAAAACTTGACGCTGCTGAAATTAAATGATTCTTAACTAGACACATATAACAGGTGAAATTCAAGAGTTTAGAACCAACTTGTGATTTCTGACCACAGTTTTTTAAAAAGTGGATAGGATTTATGAGTACTCGAGTCAATAGAGAACAGAGAACAGACTTGTGGTTGCCAAGGGCGGGGTGGGGTTTGGGATTAGCAGATGCAAACTAGTATATATCGGATGGATAAACAACAAGGTCCTATTGTATAGCACAGGGAACTATATTTAATAGCCTGTGATAAACCATAATGAAAAAAAAATATATATATATACACATATAACTGAGTCACTTTGCTGTACTGTAGAAATTAACACAACATTGTAAATCAACTATACTTCAATAAAATTTTTTAAAAAATAGTACTTGAGTCAAGTTTGTCATAATTGTATAATATAAACATAATATGTGTCATAAGAGTAGTTTTACACATTTCAGTCTAGGGAAATTTAAGACCTAAGGTGAATATAAGCTTACTGAGTCACATTGCTTAGGTATGAATACAAGTGAATACCAGTTCCACATTTATTAGCCGTGTGATCTTTGACAAGTTACCTAGGCCTATCCTTCAGGTTTTCCATCTTTAAAATGGAGAAAATAATATCACCTATGTGTGGCAGAGACTGCTTATCATTCCCCAGTATCTGTTACTCCTCTTCTTCCTCAGTAACAGATCCTCTAAATTTAACTGGGCACAAGACTTCATTTAGCCATCCTCCTTTGCAGTTAGGTATGGGTCATATGAAGCTTTGGCTAGTGAGATGTTAGCAGAAATAGTCATGTGTGCAACTTCCTGCTGGCTAGAATCAAGTACATTGGCCACAGTTGGTGTATCTATGTATTTGGGGCCATGAGGTGACTAAAGTCCATTCCTAAAGGAATGGAGACTGTGCACAGTTGAACAACAAGATAAAATCCTGAATGTGTGACTCAGTGCAGTGCTGTGCCAGCCCTCTTCTTTGCTGGGAGAATGCCAGTTATTTCTAAGTGTTTACACTTCCTCCAAGTTACCCAAGTATAAATCTTAATTTGTCTAAACCAATCATACGATCTCATTTCCCTGGAAGGTAATTGGATTAGGGGTGTACTAATGACCCAATTCTGGCCAATGAGAGGTGATGGAGAAGTTTGATGGAGACCTCAGAAAGGTTTTCTCATTCTTAAAGAAGATACAGAAATAAATAATTCCTGCTCTTCTGATAACATAATGATGCCTGGCTGTGATGCCTGGAAGTATACCAGTCATCCTGTGACACTGAGAGAAGCTAACCTGAGGACTAAACTGACACACTGATAAAAAGAAGCTGAGTCTTTAAAACTGTTGAAGCTTTGGAATTGCCTTACCTCAGGACTTCCTTATTGTTTAACCCATTTTTAGTTGAGTTTTCTGTTATTTGCTGACACAAGACCATTTTTTTAAATGAGATATAACTGACATATAACATTATATTAGTTCTAGATGTACAACATAATGGTTTGATATTTGTACATATTGCAAGACTATTTAATGTTTAGAAAGAGACCTAACAAATGATAACTGTAGGGGGCTATGTGGAATCTATGAGGAAAGGGGCTATCCTTGCAAGAGTAGTAAGATAATTTGGAGATATCCAATGAGGAAGGTAGGTTGGTATCAATGAGGCAGAGGAAGTGAGAGCCGAACTACTTAAGTATAGCCCAAATAGAGGAATCAGGTGATCCACAGGGGCCCTGGCTGGAACTCACAGCTATTTAAATAGGTGAGAATCTACCGTACCTTCTACTGCCAGTTGTTGTTTTAGATCCCAGGGAATATAATGTTGAACAAACAATCTCTGAAAAGTAGACTAAATGATACTAATCAAACTTTGATGAAGTTGAACAGACTCCTAGGACAACTACTATTTTCAGTTACAGACACTTGTATTTTTTGTGGCCCCCATCACATGGCCACACTTAATTGTCAGGTGCTTCCTTTAGTTATATTTTGGGTTTTCAGTAAACAGAAACCTCTATCAAATTCAATAATAGGCATTTAATAAATACTATTTTTAATAATGAGGATGTTATGAATTTTTGCTAATTCAAGATAATAAACATGTTATAGCATACTTTTGTTGAAATTCCTTCTCTCGCTTCAGGTCTTCATTGTATTTCTTTATTCTTTTCTCCCAAACTTCCTTTACAGCATTGACAGCCCCAGTACAAACCACATTGTCTGACATGACTTCTCCACATTGTCACAGAGTCACCAACTTCATTTTGAATAGCTGAATCACAGATGCCATCTCAGAAAGGGCCTGATTGTACCAGAGGAAAAAAAAAACAGTAATGTTTCAGAATGTTTACTGAGTACCACAATGATCGTAATAGCTTTTTATTGAACACATTCCATGTTCCCAAAACTATTTTATGCACTTTACATGCCATATTTCACTAAATAATTCTCATATAAATATCATGACATGGGTACTTTTATTGTCTCTAATACACATGAGAAAACCGACCCCTAAAAAAGGTGGGCAATTGGTTAAGGTCTCATCTCTAATAAGTGGCAGAGGGGGGAACTGATGCCAAGTCTACTTCCTTTGTTACTATTAATTCACAATAATGAAAAACTGCAACTGGTTTACATGTCCAATTATAAGGAAATGTTTAATAATGGATATACAAGATAAGCAGGTATCTTGGTATATCTGCTTAATCTAAATGCTATATGTACAAGCTGGAATTCAGTTAAGTGGGATATATTGGTATTGTTTTCTCTTGTGTAAAATAAATTGCAAACCGGACTCATCTAACACTGAGGATTGTGATGTGAATCTCAGAAATGAGAGGAAAATAATAATAGGGGAATGGTTATGTAAATTATGGTAGATCTATCTGATGGAATGCTCTTTGTCTTACAAATAATAGTATTGATTTTTCACCAGATTATATTAGTAATAATGAAAAAATTTGATTCACAATTAATTTAACTATTTTGTTCAAAATTCAAGAAGTCAAAGATGTCCACAATTACCACTTCTATTCAACATTATACTGGAATGCAATAATGCAAGAAAATTAAATAGAAAGGTATAAAGTTTGGAAAGGAAAAAGTGAAATTTGCAACAGCATAGGAAAAGAGGTACTCTCATGCACTAAAGGTGACAGTATATATTGTTATATTCTCTATGGAGAGAATTTTAGTAATATCTATCAAACTTACAGAGCCACATTCACACTCGTAAGAATATATACTGTAAATATTTTCAATTGTAAAATGACATATTACAAAGTTATTCACTATTGTGTTTTACATAACAGCAAAAGATTGGAAACAACATACTTTCCACCAATAAATTATAGTACTTGCATATCATGGGAAATTATATAGCTCCATAAAGAAGGAAAACCTTTTTTTTTTTTTTTTTTTTTTTTTGCGGTACGTGGGCCTCTCACTGTTGTGGCCTCTCCCGTTGCGGAGCACAGGCTCTGGACGCGCAGGCTCAGCGGCCATGGCTCACGGGCCCAGCTGATCTTCCCGGACCGGGGCACGAACCCGTGTCCCCTGCATCGGCAGGCGGACTCTCAACCACTGCGCCACCAGGGAAGCCCGGAAAAGCATTTTATATACTGATATACCATGATCTCCAAAATGTATGACTATGACAGTTTATTGTCCATTCTAATTAATATGGATACTTGGGTCCCAGATTTTTGCTATTATGAGTAATACCGTTTCTAAAATTCCTGTTCTTATCTTATTGTTGCTCAAGTGGTATTAGTCCTATTGTGTATATACCCAGGACTAGAATTGCTAGATCACTGTGTATGTGACTGTTCAAATTTTTAAGATAGAGCCCAATTGTTTTCCAAAATGATTATGCCCATTTATACTCTTACTACAACTGTATAAGTGTCCCCACTGATGTATATCCTCACCAATACACTACTACATAAAATGATATCTCATCATGGTTATCATTTACGCTTTCCTGATTAATAAATGCTCCAGGCTACTAAACAAAGATTGTCCAGTTGAATAAAAGACAAAATCCTGTGTATTGTTTACAAAAGGCACACCTAAAACATAAAGATAGAAAAAAATGGAAATACAAAAAAGAAAAAGATCACTCCTAGGTATATACTCAAGAGAAATGAAAATATATGTTCACACAAAAACTTGTACATGAATGTTGATAGTAGCATTATTCTAAGAGCCCTAAAGTGGAAAACAAATGGCTATTAACTAACGAATGGACAAACAAAATGTGGTGTATCCATACAATGGAATGTTATTCTGGCATAAAAAGGAACAAAGCACTGATACATGCTACATCATGGAGAAATTTTGAGTAAAATTATGCTGATAGAAGCCAGACACAAAATACCACAAATTGTATAATCCCATTTATATGAAATGTCCAGAATAGGCAAATCCACGAAGAAAGAAAATGGATTAGTGATAACCAGGGGCTTTGCAGAGGGGGAAATAGGAGTGATTGCTAAGAGTACGAAGTTTCTTTTTTGAATGATGAAAATCAACTTTTTGAAATAAATCAACCTATGAAAAAGCAAAGCTTTATGGCTAACAACCAGAATGTAATAAATGTGGTACATCTTGAAAATATAAAAATAAAAGTACTTTTAATAGAATGTGGAAGAAGGAAATGGGGAAGTAGAGGGTAGGGGAGATACTGTCTATACTTTATGGAACAAGAAATAGAGATTTAAGTTATAAGGCAATCAAAAGAAATTAAAATAGGGATATAACTCTATGGGGGTGCAAGTGAATTTAAGCATCATCTTTCATAATGAAACTCCATAGATAATGTCTAAAGCTGAGAAGACACAGCATAACTGCCTTTGGAAAAAAAAATGTATTATGGAGATAACCACTGAAAACTAATCCTGAAATAGTTAAAATGGTTACTTCACAACAAAGGAGGCAAGAACATACAATGGAGAAAAGACAGCCTCTTCAATAAGTGGTGCTGGGAAAACTGGACAGCTACATGTAAAATAATGAAATTAGAACACTCCTTAACATCATACACAAAAATAAACTCCAAAAGGATTAAAGATTTAAATGTAAGACCAGACACTATAAAACTCTTAGAGGAAAACATAGGAAAAAACACTCTTTGACATAAACCACAACAAGATCTTTTTTGACCCACCTCCTAGAGTAACAGAAATAAAAACAAAAATAAATAAATGGGACTTAATTAAACTTAAAAGCTTTGCACACCAAAGGAAACCATAAACAAGACAAAAAGACAACCCTCAGAATGGGAGAAAATATTTGCAAATGAAACAACAAAGGATTAATCTCCAAAATATACAAGCAGCTCATGGAGCTCAATATCAAAACAACAAACAATACAGTTAAAAAATGGGTGGGGGCTTCCCTGGTGGCGCAGTGGTTGAGAGTCTGCCTGCTGATGCAGGGGACACGGGTTCGTGCCCTGGTCCAGGAAGATCCCACATGCCGCGGAGCGGCTGGGCCCGTGAGCCATGGCTGCTGAGCCTGCGCATCCGGAGCCTGTGCTCCGCAACAGGAGAGGTCACAACCGTGAGAGGCCCGCGTACCGCAAAAAAAAAAAAAAAAATGGGTGGAAGACCTAAATAGACATTTCACCAAGCAAGACATACAGATGGCCAAGAGGCACATGAAAAGATACTTAACATCACTATTAGAGAAATGCAAATCAAAACTACAATGAAGTATCACCTTACGCCAGTCTGAATGGCCATTATCAAAAAATCTAGAAACAATAAATGCTGGGAAAGGCGTGGTGAAAAGGGAACCCTCCTGCACTGTTTGTGGGAATGTAGATCGATACAGCCATTGTGCAGAACAGTATGGAGGTTCCTTAAAAAACTAAAAATAGAACTACCACATGACCCAGCAATCCCACTACCGGGCATATACCCTGAGAAAACCATAGTTCAAAAAGAAACATGTACCACAATGTTCATTGCAGCACTATTTACAATAGCCAGGACATGGAAGCAACCTAAGTGTCCGTCGGCAGATGAATGAATAAAGAAGATGTAGCACATATATACAATGGAGTATTATTCAGCCATAAAAAGAAACGAAATTGAGGTATTTGTAGTGAGGTGGATGGACTTAGAGTTTGTCATACAGAGTGAAGTAAGTCAGAAAGAGAAAAACAAATACCGTATGCTAATACATATATATGGAATTAAAAAAAAAAAGGTACTGATGAACCTAGGGGCAGGACAGGAATAAAGAGGCAGACATAGAAAATGGACTTGAGGACATGGGGTGGGAGGGTAAAGCTGGGGCAAAGTGAGAGTAGCATCGACATATATACACTACTGAATGTAAAATAGTTGGCTGGTGGGAAGCAGCAGCATAGCACAGGGAGATCGGCTCTGTGCTCTGCGATGACCTAGAGGGGTAGAATAGAGAGGAGGCGACGGAGACTCAAGAGGGATGGGATATGGAGACATGTGTATGCATATGGCTGAGTCGCTTTGTTGTGCAACAGAAACTAACACAGTATTGTGAAGCAATTATACTCCAATAAAGATCTATTTTAAAAAATGGTTACTTCTAGGGTGATAGAAATGGGGTGGATAATATTGCTTTTCATTATTAATCTCTAAATTACTGATTTCTTTAAACTAAAAGTATGCAGTGTGTGTGAGAGAGAAGGACAGAGACAGAGAGTGGGAGAAAAATGTGTTGGTATTACAGAGGGAAAAAGTTTAATGTTTCAGGATGAATGTATAAGTGCCAACATGCAGAAAATTATTAGGAGGAGGTCCTTATTTTAAGCAATGCATGTGGAATTTAGACAGGAACAGATCTGCAAGATCTTTTTGCCATCAAGAAACCTTGGGATATTTATGCTAATAATCCAACCCCCTGTCCAGTTACCATTTATTATCTCAGATGTAAGCAGGTTTGAAGTAGTTATTTATCAAATAATAAAGTTTAAAATCTCAAGTATCTACATGTAAATGTTTATTTTACTGGACATATATAACTATTCATGTGCTCATTCATGTCCTCGCTTGCCATTAAACTTTGGTCAACCATCTGTTTTTCTGTAATAGCGACCAATGCCCCTTTGAGGAAAACAAGTCAGTAGTGATATGTGTGTCTGCCTTCAGCATGGGATTGTGTTCTCTACCTTGATTACCACAACAGAAAAGCACATCGCGTGGCAGTGAAGTAGGCATGGCTGTGACATGACTCAGGAGTCAGCTTCCCAGAGTCAAAAGAAAACAAAAGAAATACAATCTCAGAAGAAATACTTCCTGACTTCTGGGGAAATCAATCTTCCTGAGGAGGACAACTACATGAATGACTATGAACCTCCAAGAGACTTTTAAATTCAATTCCAATTTTAGTTGTACATTCCAGCAAATACTGACACAGTATAAACATCAACAGCAATTTATTTATATGTCAAGAGTGGGAAAGAATGTTTTTGAAAAATACTTACCACAGTCGGTAGATGCAAACGCTGACATGCCCAAAGTCAGTGCATCAGCTAGGAGTGGATTGCTGGGAGAATTGTTTTCAGTGTGACTCCGAATGATTAAAATCCTCAGTCAGACTGTAACCAAGTGAAATGTAATGTCAGCCTAGTTCTAATTTTAGTTCATGGTCAAAGCTGAGAATAGCAAAAATCACATGGAGCTTCTGCACAAAGGATCAGCTGATAAAGTATGTGAGTGCATTCCGTACACTGCAAAATGCTGCACTGCAGGTATTATAAAACCATTGGGCGTAACTATTTCTAAGCTCCTGAAAAATAATTCCTATTGAAAGTCCTTCCACTTTTCATGATTTATACCTTTTGAGTATTTAATAGAATTTAATGAATCTGTTCCAAGCAAAGAAATTGAGAAATACACAGATGTATGGCATAACAAAAACCCTACCTAGGAAGCCATAGATATTGAAATATTTAAAGTTTCAACTGCTTCAGAAAAAAAGAAAAATGAAGGTGTGGAGAAATTCAGGTAACAGATGAGCCCCAGCTTCTGCTGCACCCAAGTTTCAGATTTAATTATCTCTTAATTCTCATCTCTTCAGACTTCAAAAATAGGAGTTAATTCCAAGTTCTTTAAAAATACATGTATTTATTTTTTGAGTTGGTAATGTATGAACATGGAACAAAATTCAAAAGATGATGAACACTTCTCACCTCCAGCCATTAAGTTCTCTTCTCTGAAGGCAACCACTATTGACAGTTACTTGTGCGCCCTTCCAATGACGGTCTGTGAATTTACAAGCATGAATATGTCTATATTCTTTAAAAGCGCACACACATGCTGGCATGCACACACACACACATGGTAGCATACTATATACATTGTTCTATACCATGTTTTCTTACTCAGAATATCTTGAAAATTGTTTTACATTAGCATATTTAGAGTTACATCCTTCTTTTTAATGCCTACATAGCATTTTGGTGTGTAGGTTGGTCATCATTTGTTTAGTCACTTGGACACTTCCAACAACCTCAGTGCTTTTAAATGCTTGATTATTCCATAGAAATTCTCTAATGCTTCTATAGTGAATAAGCTCAGAGAGGTTGCTCAAGATTACAGAAAGAGTAAAGAAGATCACAGAACCTAAGCTCTAGTCTCCCAGTCCAGAGAGTTTGCACCATCCCCCATGTGGCTGCCTTGAATATGTTCATAAGTCAACACTGAAGTTCAGGGAGGAGTTTTGTTTCCATTTAAAAGACGACTAGGGCTTCCCTAGTGGTGCAGTGGTTGAGAGTCCGCCTGCCGATGCAGGGGACACAGGTTCGTGCCCTGGTCCGGGAAGATCCCACATGCCTCAGAACGGCTGGGCCCGTGAGCCTTGGCCGCTGAGCCTGCGCGTCTGGAGCCTGTGCTCCACAACGGGAGAGGCCACAACAGTGAAAGGCCCGTGTACCGCAAAAAAAAAAAAAAACAAACAAACAAAAGACTAAATTGTCCCTGTGGAAACAATTTAGATTTATTTCTGCCTTTGGCATTGTCTACAATTAAATTTTAATTTGACAATGTTTATAGAAAACCCATAAATTTCAAAGCTTTTCTCTCCTTCTCTTATCTAGCCTCTTATTTTCCATACTCAGATCTAAGAGTCAACACTGCCAGAAGGGAGACCAGTTGAGAAGTTGTTAAAGTGATCTACACTAGAGAAATGGCAGGGAGAGTGGGGAAAAGTGAACAGATTTATGAGCTATTTATGAAGGAGATTACAGTTTTAGTGATTTGAGGACAACAGGGGATTAGAAAGAAGAGATAAGGCGTGTATAGTGAATATCTGTCATTCATGGCTGCCCCAAATCTTGCAAACACCTTCTCCATAGTTTGATAACCCCCTCATTGTGAATCCCACTTTACCAAGATAGAATTAAGGGAAAAAATCCCAGTCTCCCTTGCTACTGGATTAGGGAATGTGACTGAGGTTCTGCTAATCATATACTTTGATTTTGACGCAAAGAATGTGAGGAAAGAGGCTGGGTGACTGCAGTCCATTTTTGCTGGTATGCGTACAGCAGACAATATATTCAGGGGTCAGTTTTGGCAGCAAGAGTTTCCTGACCACAGTAGACACAGCTAGCTCTGGAGACAGCCTCAGCAGCACCCTTACTAGGCCAGTTCTGTAATGTAGCTCCAGGAGTTGTTCTGTGAACTAATATCCCTTCCTTTAACTTGCTAGGGAAAATTTTGTTATCTGCATCTGAGAAAATGACACAACTATTTTAACGGTTTCGTGTTATGTTTCCAAAAATATTCTTACATTGCTATTTCTTCATATACCAATTTCAGAATCACCTATTGACTTTGTACCATGAAAGATGAAAATTCTGTGGTCTCAAACCACCCACTCATTATCCTGTATCTCTCCTCCTCCTGTCCTCACAATCTAGTTCTATCACAATTTTTGTTAAGTCAGTAGTATTCATTATTATTATGAAAATATTATTCATAGATGAACTAAATAGTGGATATGATTACATTCCTTTGCTTTGGAACTTTGTTTTTTCTGGAGTTAAGTGTACTTTTTAAACTTGCTTAATTTTCTGTGTACTATTACTATATCTTTATATACCTGAATATCCCAGCTCCCACTTGTACTGGACAAGTTATTTAATTTCTCTGTGCCTCAGTTCTTTATTGGTAAAATGCAGATAAAAATTAGGGCTTCTCATGGGCTTTTGTGAGTATTAAGTGAGTTAACATATGAAAGAGCTTGGACAATGCCTGAACGTAATAAGTACTCAGTGAGGGTTTGTTATTATTTCCACCCTCCAGTAGTGGAGCCAGGAGAAGGGAGGAGCTGGGTGTGGATCTGAGTGCCATATTATCATAAGAAGATTGGCTAAGTCTAAAGGCATTTTCTTCTGTGACTGAGACGAAATTAAGGAGAAGAAAGCTTTACAGTGAAGGGGAGATAAACGAGCTCATCTTAAGTGGCTTCACTCTTCACACAAAGTAAGTATCTCATTTTACATTGTTGCACACATTGGTTTATCCTTTCCTGTCATTGTGTGTTTCCAGCTGCTTGGTGCCCAGGTTTGCATTCTGAGGTCCCTCAGGGATATATTTCATTGGAATCTATGGCCCTGACTGCATTCAATTGCAATGCTTGTGTTTAGAAAAAGAAAACAAATCTAGAAGAGGGCCAAGTGGGATGGCCAGGTGAGAGAGGGAATAAAAGCACATTAAAAATATAACGTCATCCGAAAGAACTCAAAGCAGGACTCGAAGAGATATTTGTACACACCATGTTCATCACAGCATTATTCACAATATCCAAGAAGTGGAAGCAACACATGTATCCACTGACAGATGACTGGATAAAGAAATTGTGGTGTATACCTACAATGGAATATCACATGCTACAACATGGATGAAACTTGAGAATATTATGCTAAATGAAAAATTTTAAAAAGTCACGAAAGATCAAATTATATATCATTCTACTCACATGAAGTACCTAGAGTAGTCAAAGTCACAAAAACAGAAAGTAGAAAGGTGGTTAATAATATGAGGAAATGTTCATGATACCAGTTACAAGAAAGAAAAGGTTACAGACCTTTTGTTCTATTCAGGTATTCACTTGATTGGATGAGTCCTACCCACATGAAGGGGTGAAATCCGCTTTACTCTGTCTACCTATTCAAATGTTAATATCATCCAGAAACACCGTCACAGACATACCCAGAATAATGTTTGACAAATGTCTGGGCATCCTGAGGCCCAGCCAAGTTGACACATAAATTAGCCATCACAGTAGGCATCCCTATTGTACACACAAAAAATCCAAGGTTTAGAGACAGTAAGGGACTTGTCAAAGACACAGCTGGAAAATAGCTGAGCTAAATTCCAACTCAAAGGGATCTAGCCCCTGAATCTTGATCATTGGGCTATTCTGCTTCCTCTTAAAAACAAATTTATGGAAGTTACACAGAATTATATTTGTAGATGTACACAATATCAAAGCAATTTTTTTTATGACTGCTTAATTTGTCTATTGAGAGGCAGTGAATGAAGATGGGAGAACACATGTGAAAGTAACGGGGCTGAGAATAGTTCATGCTACCTCGTTCTATTTCCTTTTCACCCTATTCCACCATAACCTGTGTTAATAAATGCAGAAATTTAGAGAAAGATTGTAACGTTTTTAAACACATAACACCAAGTAAAGCAGTTATTACCTTGTTTTTTTTTAAAATTGATTTTATGAACCTAGAGCGTCTTCTTTTACAAAGTATAATAAAACAATAGGATTAATAGTTGTTTAGTCAAACTTCTTCCCACAAATTCTGACAAGACTACAGGACTATAAGTAATCATATCAAGCATACAAGCCTCTATTTTGTGTGTGACCCATTCATTCAAATAAACAGAAGAAAATAATGGAACACAGGGGAAAATGGAAAATAAGAGTGTATTACCTTGGGATTTTTATTTTTATTATTAATTTATTAATCAATTAATTTTTGGCCACGTTGGGTCTTCGTTGCTGTGTGCGGGCTTTCTCTAGTTGTGGCGAGCGGGGGCTACTCTTGGTTGCGGTGCATGGGCTTCTCATTGCGGTGGCTTCTCTTGTTGCCGAGCACAGGCTCTAGGCGTGTGGGACCTTCCTGGACCAGGGCTCAAACCCGTTTCCCCTGCATTGGCAGGCGGATTCTTAATCACTGCACCACCAGGGAAGTCCCTACCTTGGGATTTTGATCTGTAATGCTCTTTTTATGACTCCCTAGAGTCCTTTAATAAAACAAGTAAACTATTAGCAATTTGTCAGAATGCAAGGCTTTGAAACAGAAACACCACATAACTCTGGAGAACAAAGAAAAATAAATATATGAGACTTACCCTCATTTATCAGATCAATAATTTTTCAATGTTAAAAATTCTATCTTGCAAAGATAGAATTTGAAGGCTCTATAACTGCACTTCAAATATTTGAAAGACAAACAAGAATACTTTAAAAACTGATTTGTTCAGCTCTAGAACTTTCTGGAACACTGATATTCTTTAATGTGGAAATGTTCCAGTAAAAAAGGTTGGATGAATGTGTGTGCATGTGTGTGTGTGTGTGTGTGTGTACCCAAAGTCCTAAATAACAGATCACATACCTGCCCAATATTAGGGAGTTAGCTCTTCTCCATATTTTGATACTTATATTAGAAAGTTATAGGCTACATACTAACTTGTTCCACTTTGTCTGACAAAACAGCTATTTCCTCCTGAGATGGTAGGAAATACCATTAGGCACCAAATGTCTTTCCCCTGGAGCTCCGGCTCTCAGATTCTAGCCAGTCTCAAATGACTTCTGCAACATTACTCCATAGAGTTGCAATGTTTTAATAACTTTAATAGTGAAGTTACTAAAATGGCTGAGAAGAGTATTTCATTTTAACTGTTAATTATTCCCTTTTCCCTATTATTAAGTAAGTGTTTTGTAACAAAAAGTTTATGTATTTCACCAGGCATGTACTTAAAATGTACTTTTGACCTTGAGACTTTTGTGCTGGTTGTCATTTTTGATAAACACACACACACACAGACACACACACACACACACACACACACACATCATTTCCCTAAACCAATCAACGGTGGAGACACAAGAAAATATTACATGAAAACCATTTATTCTACAGCCTACAGGGGATGGGCCAAAAATTAGAAGGTCATGGAAATGATTTAATCTTCATCTGTGAAAAGTATGCTGTGAATCCAGGTAACAAATATGTCACTTAGCCAACAAAATACAAGTGAACAAAACATAATTTCTCTTATGAATGAAGTGGTTGCCATATTTTTTCCCTTAAACTGTCTTTCTTATGTAAAGATAATTCTCACATGAAATATAGAACCTAGGCAATAGTACTCAATATTATGCAACTTCCTTGGGCAATTTAAACCTAAAATCAGATGAACACAAAATAAAAGCCATTATAATCTTGCTTTGAAAGAAAAAAAAATAGGAAAAACGATACCCCTTCCAAATATTGACACAAAAATTGCACTGGCTTCCTATATGTTGAATATTTTTACCTCATAAAAAACTGAAAAGATATGCTCCTTCTGCTTTTATTTTTATGCAATGCTTTTTAGTTCTATGGAAATAAAAGTTACACAAAATTTTAAACTTTTCACTGGATAATTTTGTATGAATTACATAATCCTTTGTTTCCAGGATATTGACCCAACTTTTGAGATATTGTATACATTTCAAAGGGGAACTACAAAAATTATTTTTTCATATGTCCACAAATACCATGCAGAACATTTAATAGCTAATAAAGATAGAAACTATGAGAATTTTTATTGTATTTAGAAAGTATTATAAACTGAAAATAAACATCTTATGGAAAAAATGCTATTTTATTGAAACTGGAACGCACTGCATTTATATATCAATATTTTTAATATTCACAAACTTATTTGGGAAACTAGGGCAATAAATGACAGTGGTCGTTTAAAAAATTATGCCATGTCTCTGACAATCTGTCCTGCTCTGTCCAAGCAACACTTGAACCAATGCGGCCCTTCTAATCTTGTGCCAGAAACACAATAAGACTAAGGCCAGGTTCTGGTGCAGTTTGTGAGCCTTTGGCTTGCAGAGTTGTTAGTCTGATGGCTTAGCCTGTGGATTCCTCTCCGTCACATTTGAATATCTAATGTTTCAAATTGTTATAGTCATGTTCAGATTTATATTCATGTCTGCAGTTTCCAATTACTTACTTAGACCTGCCATCAACTTAGTTAACTTGCCTTGGTTACTGCACTCTGAACTCTGGCTGCATTTTTCAAGGAAATTAAACGGCTAAGTTTTTCCAGATAATTGCACTCTGTACAGGCTTTATAACATTTTTTTTTTTTTACTTTCCTTTTCACCATATTTTTAGAACGATCTACCACATACTTAGAAGCTTCTTGCAGCAAACTGGAAGTTAAATAGTTTACTGCAAGTTTAACCCAGTCTGATGGCTTCCCTGGGAAGGCGGGGGGCGGGGGGGGGGGCAGTGTGCTGCCCGTGAGAGGAGGCTGCCACCCGCTCAGCTGAGAAGGTGAGCCCACCTTTAACTGTCCTGACTTCCCCTGTGTCTAACCTAAATTCTTGATCTCCCACCTGTTCTCATTTCTTCCGTCCTCTTAGTAAGACCCACAACAGCTGTTCTCCATGCCGGGCGTTGTAACATTCCACATGGTAAAAGCCTGATATAGATGGCTTCTTCCTAACAGAACTGCCATTTTTCTTGTCATGCTTCGGCTGTTTTTGTGGCTCCCCTCTGGACCGTCTCCAAATTCTTCTGCTCGGTTTTAGCAAGCTGGCCTAGAGTTCCCTCACAGGGCTCTGACTCGCATATGAATTAGCTAGTGGTCAGAGCCCTTCTGCTCAGTACCGGGACTGCCTCCAAATGAATTTATTTCCTTTTAATTCTAAGCTTGCAAACATCAAGGATTCATGATACCTTCAGTGTTCGTCTAAATGCGAATGCGCTCTGTCACATTGAAAAGCCTGTAGTTATTTTGATGGGGTAACAATGGTAACATGACCCATCTGTGGTTTGGCATAAATAGTTCAGAGTTGACCTGGTCTGTCTGATGAGATGTCACTGAAACGTGTGGTGACCTTGAGTTGCTAAAGAGTGAAAATGAGCTTAGGAGAGAAGTGGATCCAGAGAGAACTATTTAGGAAACATTTGGGAGAGAGATGTGGCCAGACTTTTGCCAAGCGCACAGGTGAGTAGTAGGGAAGGGAAGCCAAACTGCAAGGAGTTCAAGACCACCCATTCAATTCTAATTGAACCCAAGTTAGGCAAAGGCAGGAAGGAGCAGGACGGAAGCTTGTCCATTCAGTGTCAGGCAGAGGTAACAATGTGAAAAATGAGTGTTTTGAGACTTCTTTTAGGCAGAGGGAAATTAGCCATTAAAGAGGTAGGGAGGTTGTTTTTTTTTTTTTTTTCGGTACGCGGGCCTCTCACTGCTGTGGCCTCTCCCGTTGCGGAGCACAGGCTCCGGACGCGCAGGCTCAGCAGCCATGGCTCACGGGCCCAGCCGCTCCGCGGCACGTGGGATCTTCCCGGACCGGGGCACGAACCCGTGTCCCCTGCATTGGCAGGCGGACTCTCAACCACTGCGCCACCAGGGAAGCCCGGTAGGGAGGTGTTTTTATTCGTTTGTTTTTGTTTTGGTGGTGGTGGGGGATTATTTTAAAAATAAGAACAGTTTTCTCTATATGTTTATTTTATTAGTTAGGGCAGCACTGTCCAGCAGAATTTTCTGTGATGATGGATATATTCTATATCTGCCATGTCCAATATGGTAGCCACTAGCCACACGTGGCTATTTAAATTTATTAAAATTAAAATCAGTTTCTCAGTTACACAAGCCACATTTCAAGTGTGCAATAGCCACAATAATTAAAACGTAAATTTAAATAGTCACATTCGGCTAGTAGGTATTGCACTGGACAGCTTAGAGTTAGGGCATTATTTTGAGATTAGTCTCCAGATAGTGTCTTAAAACAACAAAAGTTTATTTTTCACCTGCATTACATTCAAACCAATCAGTGCTAGTATATGGGGGATGGGGGCTTTGCTGGTGTCCCCACTGTGTGTAGCTGCCATCTTCAACATGCAGGTTTCTCCGCAGTGGAGAGAGAGTGTGGAGGAGTTCTTGGGAGGTTTAATGGGCCACATCTGGAAATGGCCTACATCACCTCTACCCATATTCTAATGGCTAGAAATAGATCACACGGCCCTACCTAACTGCAGGCTAAGCTGTACATATTTAACTGTGTGCCCAGAAGGAAAATGTAATGGCTCTATGGACATTCAACATTAAACTTCCACATTTATCAACAATAAATTTTTTTAAATTTAAAGTGTTCTGAGTCTCTAATGACTTAGCTATGAAGAACTGGAAATTAATCTTAACTAGTGTGCCAAGGGAATCTTAACTAGCTTAATTGAGGAATGATTGGGAGAGCAGAGGATCAAAAGGGAGCAAGGCCAGGTTTCCCCTGCCCACTTGGGCCCCCGGGAGCCTGCTGAGATTCCCGGGCCTGAACCTCTGCCCACCGAGGCCCCCTCCAGCCAGCAGGTCCTGAGGGAGTGGGAGGGAGGGAAGGGGGAGCAAAAGTAAAGGCTGGACCCCGGGGACCGGCACCCCTGAGGGGCAGCTGGGGGAGGGGAGGAGTTCCTACACCCAACGGGACGCACCCACGGTTAGGGGTCCAGCAGGGACGGGGGAGACCCTGGGGGAGACAGTGGGGGAGGGGCACGAAGGAACGTAAGGGAATGTGGCCAGTGCTTTCCCCGTCCACTTAGGCACCAGGGAGCCTGTTGGACTCCTGGACCTAATCCTCTAACCCCGGAGCCTCCCTCCTGCGGTGCAGAGCCCAAGCCCTGCTCCTACACCCTCACCCAGGGCCCTACCTCTGAGACGCTCTCCAACACGCTGGGCCTGAACCCCACCCACACACCCTCAGGGCCCTACCTGCAAACTCGGGAACTCCACGCTCCACAGGCCTCCCTTTCCACGCGCTGCCTCTCCCCTTCTGTGCAGGTCCTAAGCAGAGGCCCCGCCACACTCTTGAACGCGGCCCAGCTTAGGCTCCGCCCCCAGGGCCTTTCCCTGCTGCGTGGGTCCTGAGCCTAGGCCCCGCCCCATGCTCAAACATCACACCCCCACCAGCCTAGGTCCCACCCCACCCTAAACCCTGGCCCTACCTAAGTTCTACCCCCGCCTAAACTCCGCCCCCATAGCCAAGGCTTTTTCTTTCTTTTTTCTGCTGCGGTTTTGTTTTACCTTGTTGCAGCTGTTTCCATCATATTTTTATTTTTCCTAATATATTTTTTATCTTTCTAATTTTATTTTGTTTTTTATTCTTTGATATCATACTGCTCCTTTTTTTCTTTCTTTCTTCCTTTTTTTTTTAACCATGCCACGAAACTTGCGGGATCTTGGTTCCCAGGCCAGAGGTCGGGCCCAAGCTCCTGTGGTGGGAGCTCTGAGTCCAAACTGCTGGACTAACAGAGAACCTCAGACCCCAGGGAATATCAATCGGAGTGAGGCCTCTGGGAGGTCCTCATCTCAGCACCAAGACCCAGCTCTACCCAACTGCCTGCAAAGTCCAGTGCGGGACGTCTCAGGCCAAACAACCAGTAAGACAGGAATACAGTACCACCCATCAAAAAAAAAAAAAAAAAAAAGACAAAAAAATTTGTTATGGACAAAGGAGCAAGGTAAAACCTACAAGACCAGATGAATGAAGACGAAATGGGCAACCTGCCTGAAAAAGAATTCAGAGAAATGATAGTAAAGATTATCCTTGGTCTTGGAGGGACAATGGAGAAAATACAAACAACATTTAACAAGGATCTAGAGGAACTGAGAAGCAAGCAAACTGATGAACAACACAATTACTGAAATTAAAATTGCTGTAGAGGGAATCAATGACAGAATAGCTGAGGCAGAAGACCGGATGAGTGAGCTGGAGGATAAAATGGTGGAAATAACTGCCAGGGAGCAGAATAAAGAAGGAAGAGTGAAAAGGGTTGAGGACAGTCTCAGAGACCTCTGGGACAACATTAAGCGCACCAACATTCGAATTATAGGGGTCCCAGAGGAAGAAGAGAGGAAGAAAGGGTCTGAGAAAATAGTTGAAGAGATTGGAGTCGAAAACTTCCCTAACATGGGAAAGGAGATGGTTGGTCAAGTCCAGGAAGCACAGAGAGTACCATACAGGATAAACCCAGGGAGAAACATGAGAGACACATATTTATCAAACTGTCAAACATTAAATACAAAGAAAGAATATTGAAAGCAGCAATGGAAGGGCACCAGGTAACGTTCACGAGAATCCCCATAAGTTTAAAAGCTGATTTTTTGGCAGAAACTCTGCAGGCCAGAAGGGAGTGGCAGGTCATATTTAAAGTGTTGTGGGGGGGGGGCCTACAACCAGGATTGCTCTACCCAGCAAGGATCTCATTCAGATTCAACGGAGAAATTAAAACCTTTACAGATAAGCAAAAGTTAAGAGGGTTCAGCACTACCAAACCAGCTTTACAAAAAATGCTGGGGGAGCTTCTCTAGGCAGGAAACACAAGAGAAGGAAAAGACCTACAATAACAAACCCAAAACAATTAGGAAAATGGTAATAGGAACATACATATCAATGATTACTTTAAATGTAGAAGGATTAGGTGCTCCACCAAGGGACATAGACTGGCTGGGTGGATGCAAAAATAAGATCCATACATACGCTGTCTACAAGAGACCCACTTCACACCTGGGGACACATTCCGACTGAGAGTGAGGGGATGGAAAAAGATATTCCATGCAAATGGAATTCAAAAGAAAGTTGGAGGGCTTCCCTGGTGGCACAGTTGTTGAGAGTCCGCCTGCCGATGCAGGGGACACGGGTTCGTGCCCCGGTCCGGGAAGATCCCACATGCCGCAGAGCGGCTGGGCCCGTGAGCCATGGCCGCTGAGCCTGCGCGTCCAGAGCCTGTGCTCCACAACAGGAGAGGCCACAACAGAGAGAGGCCCGCATACCGCAAAAAAACAAAAACAAAAACAACAACAAAAAAAGAAAGTTGGAGTAGCAATTCTCATATCAGACAGAATAGACTTTAAAATAGGGACCATTACAAGAGATGAGGAAGGACACTATACGGTGATCGGGGGATCAATCCAAGAAGAAGATATAACAATTGTAGATGTTTGTTCACCCAACATAGGAGCACCTCAATGCACGGGGTGGATGCTAACAGCCAGAGAAGGGGAAATCGACAGTAACACAATAATAGTAGGGGACTGGGCTTCCTTGGTGGTGCAGTGGTTGAGAGTCCGCCTGCAGATGCAGGGGACACGGGTTCGGGCCCTGGTCCGGGAAGATCCTACATGCCACGGAGCAACTAAGCCCGTGCGCCACAACTACTGAGCCTGTGCTCCAGAGCCCGCGAGCCACAACTACTGAAGCCCACACGCCTAAAGCCTGTGCTCCGCCACAAGAGAAGCCACCGCAATGAGAAGCCCAAGCACCACAACGAAGAGTAGCCCCCGCTCTCCACAACCAGAGAAAGCCCGTGCACAGCAACGAAGACCCAATATAGCCAAAAAATAAAAAAACAAAGAACCCCCCCAAAACCCCAACTCCATAGAGCTTTAAAAAAAAAAAGGGACTTCCCTGGTGGCGCAGTGGTTGAGTCCGCCTGCCGATGCAGGGGACACGGGTTCTTGCCCCGGTTCGGGAAGATCCCACATGCCGCGGAGCGGCTGGGCCCGTGAGCCATGGCCACTGAGCCTGTGCAGCCAGAGCCTGTGCTCCGCAACAGGAGAGGCCACAACAGTGAGAGGACCACATACCAAAAAAAACCAGAAAACAAAAAACATAAAAGGATGTGTGGGACCATGTTCCAATAAAACTTTATTTATAAAAAAATTATGTAAAGGTAGCTATAAACAACAACACAACAATGATAGTTATACTGTTCAAATGTGGTGAATATGACTATGGACACAGTTGCTTTCTGAAATTCTTTCTGAAAGTGGCAGGGCATAAATCAATAAATCAGTAAGTCAATAAATTAAGTAGTTTCTACTTTTTTGGCATAGTAAATGCAACTGTAATGTGGGTATTGTTTTCCCATATAAATAACATTGGAGAATTTGGCTGTGTTATTTCCTGCTTGGCCTCAGATAAGTCATTGCTTTGCTTAATCACATGGTGTAGTGGCATAAATGAATCATTTGTAAACATTTTAAAAAGCAAAATAATGATCCAAGTTCTATAAAATCTAAAATGAGCTTGAAAGCACTAAACATTCTGATTAACTGAGGAATTACAATGAACTATGAAATATACACAACACATAGAAAATGTAACTGTCTTTTGTTCAAAATTTAAAACAAATGTCTTACCAATTATAAGGAGGTTTGAACAGATTCCTTTTCCTCTAGATACTTTTCCTTGTAGCAAGCATAGCCATTCAGAGTCATTCCATAGATACAAGAGCGGCCTCATGGCCATGGTTGCTTCACATTATACTTTTCTGGGTCATTGGCGATGCTTCAATGCTACATGAGGACTTCATTAAAAAACGTAATCAGATCCAGGGCATAGATTTCTTTTGAAGACAACCAGCACATACTGAGTACTAGTCAGTTGAGCTGGGGCTACTGAGAGGGTTCACAGGCCAGCAGTGAAGACATACTCATCCAGCTACGTCACTGCATGAGTCCTGTTGGAGGTGTGGACAAAGAAGGAGAGAGAGAGGAAAAATAAATATTGATTCAAACGTAGGGAGGCACAGTCAGAGGAGGTCTAAAAAAGGAAGTGACTTTTGTTCTGGATTTTCTTCTGGTGGAGAACAGAGTGGAGAAACAAGCCCAGCAAAGGCATGGAAACATGAAATACACTGCATGTTGTTTTCAGGGAATGGGGACTAATTCATTGCGATGGAAGCTTAGGACAATAAAGGGCATAAGAGGATCTTCTAAAACCCAAATTCTGTGCTTACCTCTTTCTAGTTTTTGAGTGCTTGTACCTGGGGAAGATAAGGAACTGTCTGCAAGGACTGAGACCCCAATCCTTTCCTCTGGAAGCCTCAGGATTTTCCTTTGATCATCTCTCGAAGCACGTGATATCGTCTTCATGCTTTGCTACAGGCCACCAGGAACAACTGGGAAGTCACTGCAGGCAGCTTCAGGTTTCACTCTCATGCCTAAAGGAAGCATCCTGTACTCTGAGAATCCCCAATGGCCAGCTCTTCTACAGTTTGGTTCTGGTGTGTAAAGTCTGGCTCAGTAAAGAGAACAGGAGGATGTTGGTAGATCCGGTTCTGAGGTGAACTGACATCATGCTTCTCTCATAAACTACTGCTGCAGAGAATTCATACCACCAAAACTCCTTCCTTTCAGTGCCTGGAGAACACAGGGCCTTCAGGGAGTATTTCAAACTGCTAAGACCCCTAAGACAAACAAAAACTCTCTTTCTTTTAGCTCAATAATACCAGTTCCTCAAACAGCATAAAATCATGGACAATCCTGGCATTTGGAACACGAAGTGAGGTATAGTAGTTTAGCTTCGTATGCTTCTTTAGCGTATGTTAATCCACACGCATCTAAGTACTTAAACTCTGTTTCTTCAAATGGGGCTAATCATTGCACCTACCTCACAGTGTTTCTGGAGAGACGCAATGAATTAATATATGTAAAGCATTAGCGGTGCCTGACACTATTATAATTATTGTCTCAAATCTTACTCAATTTTTCCCTCTCTACCACTATTTCATGAGCATAGAGGCTAGATGACTCATTAATTAGAAGCTCTTTTATGTGCACTCTGAAAATATTATGCTCAGATGGTACAGCCCTTGCATATTGCTCCCTAAGTGTCTGGGCTCACGTAGGTCCCCTATGTTGCTTGCCTCATGAAAAGCAACACCAAAACCATAACCTGAAGAGCTTGAATGGCCTGTGTCTGTGTGACCTAAGGACAGAGTCTATCTTATTATTAGGTACGGTTTGTGAGGCAGGATTGATGAGGCAGGCCTAGTGTGTAAAGGAGACACAGTGATCTAACCTCAGTGAGAAAAGACAGTTTATAGGGAAGGAGCAAAACCACCATGAAGAACTGACTGGAGATACAACTCAACTCTAGAAGCACTGCTCTCCTCCAAGTTACTGGCACAGACCCACTTCCGGTGAAGGCTTTAGTCACCAGCCAGAGTTCTCACTGTGAGGTCAGAAACTTCATCTATCTTCTTCATCTGTATCCACAGTGTATATCCCAGGGCCTGGCACTGAATACATATATTCAGTAATAAATATGTGCAGAATGAACTAGTTAATCAATTACAGGGTGAATGTTAAATAAGTCTGAAGACTTCAAGGAAAGGTTTGTACTTCGAGGCTGCAGGGTAGTGCTGAGTGAGTTCCATCATCTTTCTCAAACCGTAGTTTACTTAGAAGTCAGCAAAGAAATCCATCAAGTGATCTTTGGGACCCACTTTGGAAAGCCATGGGAAATGCCGAAACAGGCCTGTGGGCTCTCTTTTCCCTACGTAACCACTTCTTGGAATGTTTCAAGATTTGGTACATTTTGATCTCTAAAATGGAAATTAATACCAATCTGGCTTCTGTCCTTCAAACTTCCTTCCCTATTGTGCTTCCTTTTCAAAATCAGAGGAACGCCCTACATAATGAATGGAACCTTCATTTTCTTGTTGGGCGCTCCCAACAATAATTTGGGGCCAATAACTTTGGCTTCTCCCCCATGGACATATAGTACCTTCCAACCTCCAGACATACTAGTGACGGACTTGAATTTTCTGGCTTCTTCCCTTTAATTTCCACCTTTAGGAATACGGCTAAGGCCTTGCTCTAAACAATTCCCGCCCTATGATGTGTGGAGCCCTGTGGATCAGCTACTAGGGCTGTGCTCCTGGCCCCCTCATCCCTCCCAATGGATCCTCTTATCTTAAAGGTCCAACACACAATGGGAAGCAAATCCTTTGCTGAATCCTCAAAGGATGAGACAAAAGAGAAGGTGGTAATGGCAGGGATTTGGGATACAACAGATAGCTCAAGAGTTTATTCTGAGCCAATGATGTTGGACTTTTAGGGGAACATATTACATACTTATTTCAAAGCTCTTGTTCTCCTAGTTTTCACATTTCTTTTTTTTTTTTTTGTGGTACACGGGCCTCTCACTGTTGTGGCCTCTCCCGTTGTGGAGCACAGGCTCCGGTCGCGCAGGCTCAGTGGCCATGGCTCACGGGCCCAGCCGCTCCGTGGCATGTGGGATCTTCCCGGACGGGGGCACGAACCCGCGTCCCCTGCATTGGCAGGCGGACTCTCAACCACTACGCCACCAGGGAAGCCCTCACATTTCTTAAGTGAAGGGGACATTTTTACTGATCATGTCATTCTTCACTTAAAATTCTGTAAATGCCATCAACAGGGAATTGGTTAAATTATGGTACATCCTCTCCTCATCTTCCCAGACAGGATCAGTAACTTCTATTAGATGCTCTTATAGCACCCTGTTTTCTCCTACTTAAAAGTTAATTATATTCTTATTTTTATGATTTTTAAATATCTGTCTCGCTCACTAGACTGTAAGCCCAATGAAGGCAGGAACCATGAGGATGGACATTGTGTACCCACTGCTTAGCACCACACTTAGTATACAGTAGATGTTTGCATTTAATAAATGCAAACAATAGAATATTATGCAGCCATTTAAAAGTATCATAATGTGGAACTGTTTATTGACTCATAATGTTAAATTTAAAAAATCAAACTATAAAATAGTAGATACAGCACAACCTTATTTTCATAAAAAGAATAGCTATGTATACAGATACCTTGATCAAAATGTTAATAGTGGTAGGATTATGGTTGATTTTATTTTCTTTGCAACTCTTCATATTATCTGAATTTAAAAAATAACATTCAGTAGATCCATTATATTCTGAATTATACATCATTTCCATTTTGAAAAAAATCAAGTAGACATTAAAACAACTGTTTCTGTCACAAAACTTCACTTGAACATACAGTATTCAATTAGACAATATTAGAAACAACATGAATTTCTGATTCAAGTGGGCCTCTAACAAAATGATCATGACCTTTATTTCTGTGCAAAATTTATTATTTTATTTTAATGTCCATAATTACCCATTAGTCTTCTCTCTCCCCTTATTCATATTCCTTCTCAGGATGTGAAGAATAGAATAGACCCTAACTTATTAATCTATCCTATTTTTTTAGCTGAAGACCAAGAAAGTAAAAAAAAAAAGTTAAAAGGCAATGGACTTCTGAATGTAACACAATGTCAGTGGTTGCTACATTTAAAGTACCTTCCTTACATTGAAGCAAGGTTGTAAAGGTGAAGTTTTTCTCAATAAAACACTAAACCATTACCAAATTCTAAAAGTATATCCACTTTAAACAAATACTTTTAGTGGCCTTACTGGCTATAAAACTATAATTGGGCATTTTTAAGATTAGCTTATAATTTTCCCTTTTAAAAGATATTAATTTATACAAATAAGATATTTACAGATGATAATCTCTACAGAGCAACACACTCCAGGATATCTTAAAAGGTAAATACAATTGCACTTATTTGATACAATAATTTGCATTCTTGTGGGGAAATAGAAAATACTTCTGCATATAAATTTCTTTTCCCAACTAAGTATAATTGAAAAGTTTCATTAAGAATTAGTTTAGAGACTTCACTGATGGTCCAGTGGCAAAGAATCTGCTTTACAATGCAGGGGATGTGAGTTCAATCCCTGGTCAGGGAACTAAGATTCCACATGCCCAGGGCAACTAAGCCTGTGAGCCACAACTACTGAGCTCACGTACCTCAGCTAGAGCCCGTGCGCCGCAAACTACAGAGCCCGCATGCCCTGGGGCCCGCACGCCACAACTAGAGAGAGAAAACCCACATGTCACAACTAGAGAGAAGCCCGCATGCCACAATGAAGATCCCGTGCCGCAACAAAAGATCCCGCATGCCTCAACGAGTATCCCACATGCCGCAACTAAGACCCGATGCAGCCAAAAGTAATAAATAAAATAAAATTTTAAAAGTTTATTAAAAAAAAGTTAGTTTAAAATAAAAAAAGAAAGAAAAAAATAGGGCAAATACTGTATATGGCGGTCTGTCTTTCAGTAATATTCATTTTGTTGTTCCTGCCAGTTTCAATCCATTGACACAAAGACCTCAGCACTATATTAAGAAGGCGTACTATGACCTATAAAATGTGACAGCCCAGGAGAACTATTATACCATTATTCCTTTCCAGTAAAATCTCTAACAGAATAGTGATACATATTGTGTCTCAGACTGTAATCATACATTACAAATCATTTACAATACAAACTGCAATGAGGAACGTGTGCTGCACAGCTGGGCTCTGCATTTTCTTTTGAAGCTCAGAAAGTTCAAGGATGTCTTATCAATCTTCATTTCAGATCTAGTAGCATAAAAGCTGGGTTTTCTAAGTAGGATTTCCACAAATTGGAGAAGTGTGACATTGTAGCACCATCAATAATTCTGTGATCAGCTGACCAGCTCACATTCATTATCTGGGCCTTATATACTTCCCCTTTCTCGTTAAATCGGGGAAGGGCCTACAAATAAGGAAAAGGACAGAGTCAGCCTTCACTTGCTCAAAGCAAGCTCTCGTAAAAACAATGGTGAAAGATTAGGCAAATCTCCCTCCCTATAATAGAGAAGAAATGGGCATCCCAAATGACTTTTGATAATGCTAACTACTACTCTTCCCATCTTTGTGAGTGTGTGCTTCAAGCTTTCAGAGTTTCTCCAAAGTATTTCCTGTCGTCTGTATAATTTCCGTATGTACAGTAAACTTCGTTTCAGATTTCAATTATTTAACAGCTATTTATTGAGCATCTACCATGTACCAGGTACTCTGCTAGACTCTGGGGATAAAGCAATGAACAAAACAAATAACAATCCTTGCCCTCTTGGAGCTAACATTTTAATGGGGAGAGACAGACGATTAAGATAAATAAGTAAAATATATATAGTGTGTTAGATAGTGAAAAGTGCAAATGAAAAAATAAAGCACTTTGGAATGGAGATAGAGATTATACGCAGGAGGTGGAAATAGGGGAGAGGTTGCATTTTCTTTTTTAACAGGTGGGCAGGGAAAGCCTCACCAAGAAGGTGTCCTCACTGAAGGCAGTGAGGAAGCAAGCCATATGGACACCTGGAGAAAGACGGGGGGAAGCATGGCTGGAGTGTTGGAGGACCAGCAAAGTTGGCAGGGAGGCTGCATTGGAGGCGCCGGGGTGAGAGGTGGGAGATGATACAGAAGGAGCAGGCTGAAGGGGGGCATGTTGCTAAGACAACAGTTATGCTTCCCAGTCTGCCTCTGACTTTTCCAAAAACAGATTTAAGAAAAAGCGAATTCATTGCAGGTTAGTTTTTTTTTTTAAATATATCAAAAGTGAATATATATCAAAAATATATTATCTTTTTATAATGATATAAAAAGATATACAAAATGCAAGCTCCACCTCTTATCGTTAGGTTCAGTAGACATAAAATCACTCTGTCAAAGGGCAACGAAGGTTTCTGAGCCCTACTCTCCCCTTCTGTAGTTCTCCCCTCAGAGCCCGGATACAGCAGTCACAGCCTGATGTGGGTCCCAGTCGCACTGAGTGGCACCAGTGTAGAGCCATGGTAGGCCGCTGCAGCTAGTTTGCCTTTGATTTGGAGTGAGGTGAGAAGCTATTGGAGGTTTCTGAACAGAATGGCCAGTCACTGAAAGGAGAAGACTTCAGGTGAGAGGGTGTGGTGATGAGGGAAGGGGCAGGAAATTGGAGATGCCTAGTTAGACTTCTGAGTAGGAAATAAGAGTTTGGAGTTCAAAGGAGAGGTCTAGTCTGGTCTGGAGATATAAACTTGGGAGCCATCAGCATATAAATGGTATTTAAAGCCATGAGACTGGATCAGATAAAGAAAAGGGCAGAACTGAGGCCTGGGGTCCTCCAATGTTTAGAGATGGGGAGATGAGGAGGTACAGGCAAAGGAGACTCAGAGGGAACAGGCACTAGGTAGGGGGGAAGCAGACTAGCGAGGTTTTCTGCAAGTCGCAGTGAAGAAGGTTTTCCAAAGAGGCAGTACTGATCAACTCAAGCGCAGCTAATAGGTCAAGAAAGATAAGGACTGAGAACGGAGGAATGTGGAGGTTTTAGTGACTTAAGACTATTTAGTGACAGTGTAAAATTTACAGTGAAAACAAAAGATAGCAAAGGAGAGACGACCCAAAGGGAGAAAGGAATGAAATACTGTCCCTACCCAACAAGGATTAACTACATTAAGTCACTATGCAGATTTATACTTTAAGAACTATGCTTCATAACCTGAAAAAACCATGAGTGAGATGATTCTGAAAAAATGCATCTCACACAGATAATTGTACACCAATGTTCATAGCATTATTCACAATAGCCAAAAAATGGAAACAATCCAAATACTCATTAGAGATGAATAGATTAACAAAATGTGGTATATATTGTACACACAGAGTCTCAGTTTGGGATGATAAAAAAGTTCTGGAGATGGACGGTGGTGATTGTTGCAAACAGTGTGACTGTACCTACTGCTGCTGAACCATACACTGTGATTAAAATGGTAAACTTTGTCGTGTATAGTTTACCACAATTATATACCTATATGTACAATTCAGAAGAAAACAAACTGCTTTCAGGAAAAGGGAAAACAATACTTTGTTAAATAGGTATGATGGTTTGTTTGTAAGCTGCAAGAAGTCAGAATTCTGTGAGAATCAAATGCTGAATGCTTGTTGGGGGCGGACGAGTGATAGAGAAGTTAATCCCTTAGAGAAACTTCCGATTTGGACAGAACAGTGTCATGCTATGTGTTCTTATTTTTCTTCCCTGTCTCTTCCGTGGGCCAGAAGGGAAAGTAGAGCTAGAAGAGGGAGTAACTTAGCAGCCAAAGTACCAGCTGCTAGAAAGCAAATCAAAGGCTGAATGAAAGTATCTGTGAAGATTTTGGATGCCAACATGAAAGTAATAAACTCATGAAAAGTAAGTCCCAGAGATGTTCCATGTGGAAGCATTATAAATACAGAGAAGAAGAAAGATTCTTCTGAAAACGTGAAGATCAAAATCAAGGTTAATGTAGTGACAATGACATTTAATAATGGTGGTATTGAAATGGTATCTATGAGCTTATTTCTTTAACTTGGGTGGTTCTCAACCCTGAGTTAATAGGGATGCCCAAGCCCCAGCCCCACCCCACCCCAAATTCTGGTGCAGTTGGTATGGGGTGAGCTTGGGCACTTTTTTCACACTCTCCAGATGATTCTAATGTGTAGCCAGGGTTAAGAATCACTGCAACCCTTATTCTAAGTCAGTCTCCTATAACATGGCCACATGGGTTGTTGTTTAATATGTAAATTTTGGAGGTTCTGTCCCCAAGGCCAAGAAATCTGCATTTTTAACTGCACTCCCAATGATTCTTGAACAGAGCAACGTTTAAGAAAAACGCTCTCAATGGTGTTTTACCGTTATAAATAATAATTTGGATTGGCTTACTATTATTCTTTGGTATTCTGAAATAAAGATATTTTGATAGACCCAGATTGGCTACATTTGTGATTATTCAGAAAGGCTCACACCTGTGCCTGGCATCATCCACAATGGTTGATCCATTCGGAAACAACCCAGATCACAAGCATTTACTCTACAGAGAGGCAGCCACCGGAGTTACAGACCTAGTTCTTAGGAAGAAATAATTGGCTTACTAAACCCAATACCATACTCAAACCTACGAAGTGAGGGGAAAAACCTCAGAAACGGTTACTCTTCTTTGTTTTTCCTATCCCAATTTGCTTAAACTCTTTTTTCAACTATGTAACAAACATACCTTAATTTTCCCCAGGGCCCCAATTGCCACTTCGGGTGGCAATATCACTGGTCTGGCGTAGGTACCACCAATCTAAAAAACAAACAAAATAGAGTAGAAAAATTAAGCTTCTGAGGAACAAATGGCAAATTAAAGTTTATATTTTTAACTGAGCATATGGTCACAAATCTTAAGTTATGGTTTATGAACTTGAATATTACTATTACTCACTGATCCAATGTTGGAAAGAGTAAATGTTCCTCCTGTAAGGTCAGTGGTGCTGAGCTGACCTGCAGAGCCCAATTTCTGGAGGCGGTTCAATTCAGTGGCGATCTCAAATATGGAGCGGACCTGAATATTTTTCACATTAGGTACAATCAAGCCCTGCTCTGTATCCATTGCTATCCCAATGTTATGAGAAGCCTAAAAGTAAACAAACAATTATACAGCAGCCTTTTCATAAGCTAGCAGAAAAGAAAGTCTCAACTTTTACTGCCTTATGAACACAACTATAGAAAACTATTTTCACCATATTGGTGATGATTTAAAAGAAATAATTTTAAAAGATTTTTTTGAAAAAGATAAATTTTTTTTGGTAAGAACATAGGGCAATAGATTATTTCCATCCATTGTTAGTGGAAGTGTAAGCTGGTATATACTTTCTGGAGAACATTTAACAGTACATACCAACATTTACAAAAACGTGTGCTAAGGAGGTAAATGCAAAAGTATGTAGAGATGAACAGAGATGCTGAGTCAGATTGTTTATAAGACTGAAAAAGTGCAGATGATCAAAATGCTTATCAATAAGTCACTGGCTAAACAAATGATAACAAAGCTATATTTATTGACATGTAATGATGTCTAAAACATATTAAATAGAAAATAGTTAAAAGAAAAACGTTTTAAATTTAAAAAGATATATGATATTATATATATATATATATAATATATATATAATTCCATTTTTTTTTTCTTTGCGGTATGCGGGCCTCTCACTGTTGCGGCCTCTCCTGTTGCGGAGCACAGGCTCCGGACGCGCAGGCCCAGCGGCCATGGCTCACGGGCCCAGCTGCTCCGCGGCATGTGGGATCTTCCCGGATTGGGGCACGAACCCGTGTCCCCTGCATCGGCAGGCAGACTCTCAACCACTGCGCCACCAGGGAAGCCCCATATTTTTTAACTGTGTAAAAATAAAATCCTAGAGAGATGTACATCTCAGCATAAAGTGAGTTATCTTAGGATTATGGGACTGAAGGTAAGTATCACTATTTTCTTGTCTAAATTGTTTGCAACAAGTATATACTTAATGAGGAAGTTGTATTAATAACATGGAAAGATTTTAGATCCAACCCCCCCAGAATGTAAAGCTCACTTTCTGGTTATATATTTCTAATAAGAAATATAAGTAAGGGCCGCATCCTCAAAAGAGTTCTCAGCCTTAATGAACTTTCACTCCAAACAGAAGAGTTCACTCAACGAATTCAAACTTTCAGTACTTTGCTCATTTAAATGATTCTTGTTTTATTTTATTTTTAAAATTTTAAAAAATATTTACTTATTTTTGGCTGCACCAGGCCTCTAATTGTGGCACACGGGCTCCACAGCGCTTGGGGCTTAGTTGTCCTGCGCCACGTGGGATCTTAGTTCCCCGACCAGGGATCGAACCCGCATCCCCTGCATTGGAAGGCGGATTCTTAACCACTGGACCACAAGGGAAGTCCCTTTGTTTATTTTTTTAAATGGGTATCAATACACAAGCATGTGATTTTATTCAATTTTTTTAAAAAAAAAATATTTATTTGGCTGTGCCGGGTCTTAGTTGCGGCACGTAGGATCTTCGTTGCTGTGTGCGGGATCTTCTTGCGGCGTGCGGGATCTTCTTGCGGCATGCGGGATCTAGTTCCCCGACCAGGAATCGAACCCGGGACCCCTGCATTGGGAGCGCGAAGTCTTAACCACTGGACCACCAGGGAAGTCCCTAAATTATTCTTGTTTTAAAAACTGCAGGAATTCCATTTTGAGAGAGCTCTTCTGTTGGCAGAGAGGATATGTACGATGGGAAATGTAAACCATTGTCTCACAGCTGTATATTTCCATTATTTTAACCAGAAAACCAAAAGGCATTAAAAATGGCAATCTGCATATCTGAATAGTATTATTATTATTATTATTTTTTTTTTGCGGTACGCAGGCCTCTCACTGCTGTGGCCTCTCCCGTTGTGGAGCACAGGCTCCGGACGCGCAGGGTCAGCGGCCATGGCTCACGGGCCCAGCCGCTCCACGGCATGTGGGATCTTCCCGGACCGGGGCACGAACCCACGTCCCCTGCATCGGCAGGCGGACTCTCAACCACTGCGCCACCAGGGAAGCCCCTGAATAGTATTATTAACCAGTAAAACCAACATCAATAGCAACAGATTTATCTTCAGTTTAATGTTTTACCCCACACTTTAATTTCCAGTTTGAAGAAGATCACCACTGGAGGTATAATAGAAGCTTCTTTAACCTACAAGCACATTTGCACTTTTATTTATCACAGCACATAGCCAACCTTATATGTTATGTTCTGGCAGTTTTCATCCACAGAAGCATTAAGGATAGGAAACTGTAGTAATCCCAAGGAAGCAGCCTGTTTAGAGAGAGAAATACAATGTTAGCACTTTTAACTTGGAAAGGATAGGGGATTTGAAGCAATAAGATGGAAAGAATGGAAGGAAAGAACTCTTATTTAAGCTGAGTTTAATTGCAAGTCTACATGTACCAGGCATATTACTCCCTATGTTACCTCCCAGCAATGTGGAACTAGGTTACCCTTATCATTTAAGAATAAAAGATAAAGTAATCAGGGAGCTTGTAAACATCAAGGAGATTTTCAAAGTAACTATGCAGACTGACCAAAGTACCAAAAAAAGGTCTAAATTCTACGTTTTCCTCACTTACATGTAGAGTCTTAGGGTTTCCATGAGAAGCAAACCTGTAGTTCAAAGAAACACTTTGAATTAAAACACAAAAAGGCAAGGCTTCCCTGGTGGTGCAGTGGTTGAGAGTCCGCCTGCCGATGCAGGGAACATGGGTTCGTGCCCCAGTCCGGGAAGATCCCACATGTCACCGAGCGGCGGGGCTCGTGAGCCATGGCCGCTGAGCTTGCGGGTCCGGAGCCTGTGGTCCGCAACGGAAGATGCCACAGCAGTGAGAGGCCCGCATACCGCAAAACAAAAACAAAAACAAAAAAGTAGTAAGCTATTTTCCAGTGTAGAAAGAACAAGTGATAAGGATTTGAGAGGCCAGTGTTCCACCTGGTGTCCTTGGCCAAGCGAAGGGCAGAGCTGGTGCAAACATTTACTTTAGAGCCTGTTTCCCAGAATTGATGGCATTTGTGCCTTCTCCTGCCTTAATCTCTCCCTTTCCTTTTTCCTTTTTTCTCTTACTACCATTTCTCTTCTGTCCATGTTCAGATTTACCTGTCTCCAAAATATTCTTTATAGCTGCTTCTCTGCCCATCCAGGATCTAATCAAAGTTCACACACTGCATTTGGTTGTCATGCCTTATAGTCAGTTTAAAAAAATAGGAAAATAGGGAATTCCCTGGCAGTCCAGTGGTTAGGACTCCACGCTTTCACTGCTGTGGACCTGGGTCAATCCCTCCTGGCTGGGGAACTAAGATCCTGTAAGCAGTGCCAAGTGGCACAGCCCCCACAAAAAAAAGGAAAATAAAAATGCTTTAAATTGTCCCTAAAAAGAATTCCCTCTCCTACTGCCTTCATCTTGTCCAATTAAGAGTTCTTTATGTGCATTGTGTTAAGTGTTATTTTTGTCTGTGGGTCAGTGGTCTTGACAGAAAAAAAGAAATCATATCCTTGAACTAGACAGTTAAGGAAAGTTTTATTAAGCATTTGATTTGATAACTATAACTTTAATCTTCTTTATATAAAAACCCATAACTAAGGTTAAAGTATTATACATTAAAAACAGTATTTTGAGTATAATCCAAATTTTGTAAAAGGAAAAACAAGGTGTGTGTCCACAGATAAGAGGTCATTTTCTCCCCCTGTACAATATTTTGTAGTATTTTCCAAATGTTCTAAAATTATATAGACTGGAAAAAAATGTTATTTAAAAACAAAGCATATTAACTTTTATTTTCAAAATAAAAATCAGATATTTCATTCAGAATGGAACAATAAAGAAAAACAATCATGAAATAAATTTAACATATTAAAAAGCTGGACTGTCCTTGTTGCAAAACAGACTTGTCACAGGAAGCAGTAAGAGGAGCCCAGTCTGAAACAAGAAGGTGGCACTCTCTTCTCCTCCCCGTGAACTTCTCCACCGGGGTCTTCAACTCATTCTGCCCTCATGCTCAGGCATTGTTCTATCAGTGCTTCCCATTCACACATTTTTTTTTTTTTTTTTTTTCCAGTACGCGGGCCTCTCCCTGTTGTGGCCTCTCCCGTTGCGGAGCACAGGCTCCGGACGTGCAGGCCCAGCGGCCATGGCTCACGGGCCCAGCCGCTCCGCGGCATGTGGGATCTTCCCGGACCAGGGCACGAACCCGTGTCCCCTGCATCGGCAGGCGGACTCTCAACCACTGCGCCACCAGGGAAGCCCCGCATTCACACATTTTTAACTTTCCATTTTCCAGCTCTTTCCCTCAGCCTACAGACCTGCTCAATTTTTCCTTGAGGGTGTGCAGGAGGGGAGGGAGCAGATGGAACCTTTATTCAATCTACTCCAACCACCGTAACTGTCACCTGCACCTATGCCCTGTCTGCCTTTCTGCATATTTTTTCAGGTTTCTCCTCTTCCTCAATTTCTTTCATTCCCCAACTAACTGCAACCAAGCTTCTACCTCAACAATACTTTATTCAGTAAGTTCTGGCTGAGGCCACACATGACCTCTTCATTACCAATCCAATAGCCTGTTCCCATCCCTTATCCTATTTGACCTCTGTAATGCATATAACCATTATCTACTTTCCTCTTAAAACTTTTTCCTTGTCTCTCGGTGTGAGAGGCTGAATCAAAGGCCCCAATCTGTAAGGAGCCTCCTTATCCAAGTCCCTTGGTAGTGCTCTTGCAAGCTGATTCTGAGCTTAGTCATGTGACTTGCCTTGGTCAATGAGTTAAAAACAAACTCAATGCAGCACAGCTTGGGGAAAGTGCTAACATTCTGCTCCCTCTCTTCATCCCCGGCAGGACTGAGACCATGTGCAGGCTAGCATACTGGGCAGATAGGAGAGACATCCAGAAGAGAAATGAGTCATCCTCACTGAGGCCACCCTACACCAGCTGGCCCCTAGCCAATCTAGTACCTGTCTATAGACATATAAGTGAGCTCTGCTAAGATCAGCAGACAGGTCCTGCTCACCTGTAGATTCATGAGAAATAATAAACGGTAATTGTTTCAAACCATGAAATTTGGGGGTGGTTTGTTATACAGCAATAGATACACTTGGCTATTAAGTGACTCTTTTCTGGTTCTCCTATTGTCAAACCACTGACCCCACTCAGCCTCTTCCATTGCCTTTGCCAACTTAGTTTCTACCTACCCCTTAAACACTGATGTAAAACCCTTAGCCTTCTTTTCTTCTCCTTCACACATAATTTGGGTGATCTCATCCACCTGTTTCAATTGCTGTGTCTCTACAGATGACCCTCTATAGCTGTAATATAGTCCAGATCTCTCATTTACTGGCACCTACTACATCTCATGTTTATAGACCATCTCTTTCCCTGTGAGGGTAGTTGTTAAAAAGATGGACATATAGGAGAACAGCTTCTGCCTTACAAGACTCAGCATCAGTGAAGAGACAACTGAGTATAAACACTTTCAAAACATTGAGACAAACTGCAATGAGAAACAAAAGGCCATTTAACTCAAACTGTGACAGCCACTGGCTTCTGTAGGAGGAACCGGCTTCTGTACTCTGTTCTACACTGGAGCAAAATTTGGTGTTTAGGATGCACATGTATTTGATCAAGGGAGGAGGCGGCATTTCAGGTCAAGTTGTGTATTCCAGCAACTATGTGTAGCTTAATCTGACTATAGCGGAGAGAGTGACTGTGACAGAGAAGACTGGAGAGGTGGGTGGCAGAGACGCATAGAAATACTTTTTTTACGCCACGTTAACGCATTGAGAAACCGTCCTGAAGGCACTCCTGAAGGGGAACCATTGAAAAGAACCATGGAAAGGGCTGGTAGGAAGCCACGCTGGATTTAGAGACAACAGTATGCATTTTTTTGAGAAAAATGGACCAGAACCGAAAACTTAGCTTCTCCACTTGTTAGATGTAAATTCTTGACAAGTTTCTCAACTTCTCTGAGTGCCAATTTCCTTAAATGGAAAATGGGGATAGCAGTATTTACACGTTAGCATTATTCTGATCATTAAAAGAGAGACTGTATACAGCGCGCTTGGTACGGGGTCAGGCGTATGGCCGCTGCTTTCTAAATGGTGCTTAGCGGGCTGCTCAGGGTCAGCTGACGGCCGTATGCTTTTGATACTGGCACCAAGGCCCAGTACTAGAAATGATTCCCAGAGGCCTCAATATAAGTTTGTTGAGCAGTGGAAGATCAACACCAAGTCTCACTTTTCTTCAAATCAGGACTTTGCTGGAGTGATCCTTTCAGAATTAAAGGCTTTACCTACATGGCAGGACAATCCTCACCTAGCTCAAAGAGATAAGTCGATAAAAATCTGACACAGAAATTTCAATTTTATAAACTTCCATGAAACAAAGAGAGTGTACTTGTACATTTTTCTAACTATGTGATGTTGTGAGAAATATATTTTTATTCAAACCCATAGTTAACACATTGCATATTTGCAAAACAAAATTTAACCGTCTTACTCGAGCCTTGTTTGAAATGACTAAAATCTTACCTTTAAGAAGAAGGGCATGAAGGAGAGTTTAATTCCACGAGCAAAAGCAATGGGTTTTAATTCTTCTCGTAGCTTAACCAGTTCAGTAAGGTCAACATCATCACAATATCCAAAATGAGGTATCTTCAGGGCTGCAGACATGGTCTTGACCATTGCTTTGTGAAAGCCTGGAAAACATTAAATATACATATATATATACGTATATATACATATATGCATATATATATGTACTTTATAAAAATTCTTAAATCCTTTAATCCCTTTAAAAACTAAAATAGAAGGTTTTCTAATGTTACTTACTCTTAATTAAACTCTTCCTCTTGGAGCTACCATCTTCATTACATAACTTGAAAGCCAATAATTTCAATGCTGAAGAATTGACTATAGCACAACACCCAGTGTCAACTGTAATAATGTAACAGGTAACTGCTTTCAACACTGTGGTATATAAAAAATTCAAAAGGTGGCTTCTCTGGTGGCACAGTGGTTAAGAATCCGCCTGCCAATGCAGGGGACACGGGTTTGAGCTCTGGTCTGGGAAGATCCCACATGCCGCGGAGCAACTAAGCCCGTGCGCCACAACTACTGAGCCTGTGCTCTGGAGCCTGTGAGCCACAACTACTGAGCCCGCGTGCCACAGCTACTGAAGCCTGTGCACCTAGAGCCTGTGCTCCACAACAAGAGAAGCCACTGCAATGAAAAGCCCTTGCACCGCAACAAAGAATAGCCCCTGCTCGCCGCAACTAGAGAAAGCCCGAGCACAGCAATGAACACCCAATGCAGCCAAACAAAAAAAATAATAACAATGCCAAAATAATAATAATAATAATAAATTCAAAAGCCATGTATTTACACAATGACTTCTTGCAAAGCCACTCTTCTGGAAGTTAATTATCCTAAGAGTTTGTAAATAACAAATCAGAAGTAGTTGTTTTGAAAGCTAACAAAAAATAATATTTAAAATATACCAAGCAAGTCTTCAAACAGAAAAAATATCTGTACGCAAATTTATACTCTAAGAAACCTGCTAACATGTTACTCTTCAAAAATTATCAGTATATATTAAAGCTTTTCCTAGAAAAACTGTAATTTCATCATGTTGAAGTAGCTTCCCCCCAAATAATTACTCTATTACCTTACATTACTATTATTATTACCTTTTATGGGTTCTGTTCTGTCTTTGCCTGTGAATACTGGAGGTTTTGATATTGGTATAGGAATAGTTCTCTCTTTTGGTTTTGGTGGAGGTGGCATAATTTCAGCTTTTGGTGAAGGAGGTAGTATAGCTCCTGTTTGCTTTTCCAGATAGCTGAGAATATCTTCTTTAAGTATTCTGCCATCTTTTCCAGAGCCAACAACTTCACTCAGCTTAATCTAAAAAATGACACATTTTAATGCTAAAAATAAAACTACCTAAAAATAAATAAACCCATCACTGAGGTCTCTAAGTGAAATTAAATGAACTGAAGGTAAAAAAAGTATCTCTGCCCAATAAATTAGTATAAGGAAATAACATTTTAATTATCTTAATAGAACACTGCAAACTATAAATAACATTTTCATCTTCTCAATAGAATGCTATAAACTATGGCTACTCTTCATAAGTGATCATTTGTTACTTTTGTACTTACTGTTCATTTGCCCATGCGGTAACAATGTAATATCTACATTGTATATAGCTATTTATGAAAACACATTTTTAAACAGTCAACTATTTCTAAATTTCTTGCATAATTCTTATTTGATTTTTTTCTATTCTTGGAGACTACATAAGAAGAACTGAAAGTTTAAACAAGAGTTAAACACTGTAACAAATGTAGACCCCTGTTTCTGACCTTGGCTACCAGTAAACATGTAATGGTTAAAGTAATCATCCTATAAAAGCTCTCTTGAATTGGTTTTTTTTCTGATGGCTGTTTTAGAAAGATCAGTACAAAACACTGAAATTAACTTTACTGAGGCATACTTGGAATGTGAGTTCCTTGGTCCAAGTTAAGGGTCAAATAGTTAAGTTTTATTATTGCTTTCCACAGAACAAACAACAGGTGATATAATTCCACTTTCTACTGGGCACTCATGATACTTTTTGGAAACATTTGTGATCTGGCTTTATTTAATCACTTCCTATGTTTGGTAATAGAGATAAAATATTTCACTAAATTGAACTGTATTTAAATAAAAAGACACATTAGCTTGGATGATATCCTCACGCATAGTGTACATTAGTTAAACTCTCAAGGTTAAGTCCTATTTCATTTGTATTAATGCTTCTCTAAGAATGACCACAAAATAGTAAAAGGCTTTATCACATCAAACATTTAGTTTATAACAAATGAACTCTAAGAATTTAAACATAATTTTTAGGTAATTACAAACAACTGTAAGTGCCATTGGTTTTTAATTTTAGACAAACTCAATAATTAATATACAAACTACAAAAAAAGGGGGAAAAAGGTGATTTTATAATAAATCTGTTATTTAATATCTAGTAATTATACAAATGCTCTAATTATACACATCTTTAGGAAAAGGAAAGCCACATCATATATTTCTACAGGTAGTCCTTTAATATAATTTTTAAAAAAATGGTAAAATGTTTATAGCTTTCAAAGCAATATATAAGAGTGTTATTTCATCTGCTGCCCTTAACAGTGTAGTGTTCCATATTACTATTTCTATTTTTCTGTTAAGCTAAATCGTCTTCATGTTTAAACACATTCAATGGCTAATAAATTTTCATTAAGGGTTTATAACATAATTTTCCTAAGCATTTCCCTGATTTTGAACACATGTGTGCCTTCTAATTTTTGGTTATATAAAACACTTTAATATATCCTAGATTATCTCCCTGGGATAGTTCCCCAATGGTAGGATAACTAGCTGAAGGAGAATGAACATTTTAATGACTCTTATTACCTATTCCCAAAATGTAAACTTTTCTCCCCCCAACTGTAATTTAACTACTTCTCTCAAAAACAGACAGACAAACAAAAGTCTGCATTGTGAGGCATAGTGGAAAGAACTCAGGCTTTGGAACCACACAGATTTGTGCTCAAATCCCCAGTTCAGCTACTTACTTGATTTTAGGTAACTTAATCAACTTCTCTACCTTTTCTCATCTGCAAAAAGGGGATAACCCAAACCAGTCTGCAAGGTTACTGTGAGGATTAGCGATAATGTATGTATAGTGTCTGGCTCAGAAGTGCTCAAATAATGGAGGCATCAATTGTTGAGACACTATTAATGATTAAGAGCACTGGTTTTAGAGTCACAGAGACTCTCACAGAATCCTGGTTCCACCACTGGGTTAGCTGTGTGACCTTGGACCAGTTATTTGACCTCTCTAAGTCTTAGAAGGGCCCTTTGTCTCAGAGTTGTGAAGATTAAATGAGATAACATGTAAATAATTAGCACAATGCCTAGGAGCCCTCTCACTTTGGAGGTAAAGCAGCAATGACTGTCAGGTAAGAGGGAAAACAGGCCAGGCTCCTTGACTCAAGTCAGTATAGCTCTATGGTTTTCCCTACCTCCCTGGGATCAGGCAGATCCTTGGGACCACATCCTTGCCTGGCCCATTTCCCATCCCTTCCCTGTATGCCTGCCTTCATTCCTAGTAAAGATGATCACTGTCTCAATCAATCAACCATGTGTTCCCAAACCCTTGTCTCAAGCTATGCTTGTAGGGTACCTGATCTAAGACACTAGTATTTACAAGTGCTCAATAAATGGTAGCCCTGACTGTTATTAGGATCTCAGGAAGAATAATAAATCCACACTTCTCAATTAACATGAATAATAAGTTCACAATTTTCTTTTCATTGCTCGAGAGGACTTTTATGCAACTATCACTTTTTAGTAACAGACATTTTCATGTTTCCTTTAATCCCAACTTGAGACATCAAGTTGGGATAGCTAGGTAATTCTTCATAGATACACATGTATACCATCTGTGTGATCTCACACTTAAATATTAAGAAAACTTACATTGTTTTCCATTGCAAGGCGACGAACTGCAGGAGTTGCCAGTGTTTTTTGGCCCTTTATCTCTTGGTGTGTGTGTTCATCATGGGACACAGCAGGAGTTTCAACAACATCTTCTTCTGAATCTGGTAACAGGGTAAAATTTTACTCTTTAGTAGAAAATATTGAAACAACTAAAACAACAAGCTTAGTGTCTTATATAAATAAATTCAAATTAAAGTATACAGTCAAAAAGCATAATAGATGAGCTACTTCAGAATGGGAAAACACAACTGTAAAATGGAAAAACATACAAGGGTACTAGAGTGAGTGAGAGGGGTGTACAGGTACCAGGTACTGTTTAATGATTATTATTGCCTGCTGTTTACTTCATTTCTGTTAAAATTATGTAGCAGCTACAAGTTAAAAAATGCAAGTTTCTTTCATAAATTTTAAAACACATTGTATTGTAAACATTTTCCTAATAAATTTCTCATATACATATGAAATGAGAATCAAATGTGAGGTAAATTACATGAATCATGTAAAATCTGTGACAATCTTAAATGCTTTCCTAAGATAATATAGCATTTAAATTTTTTCTTTGCTTTGAATATGGCTTAAGGAATGCTGTGGAAGGTTTTATTTTCATGGCTAATACTAATTTGGTTGTTTTATTCTCTAACTGTAGAGTAGTGATATAAGAAAAACTATCTTGGGCTATTAGCATGTATTTTTGCAACCAAAAAGAAAAAGGTTTTAAGAGCATTTAATTGTCAAAGTTGGATGTTAGGAAATCAGTGCTGTAGTACAGCAGAATCTCTGTGGGAATAAGTAAACTAGAGCCAACCTCTGAAAATCAGCAGAAAACTGAGTTAGCTTTGACATTCTATTCTAAGCAAATAAAAATTTTCCACTGCTAGAAAACTATGGAAAGACATTCTATTCATTCATTCCTCCTCACTAGTCTATGAATTGGTCTGGTGGAGCTCTCAAAGTTCCCCTACGGTTAAGGAAGAGAAAAAACAAACACTTTGTATTGAACATGAAGAGTAGTAGAATATTCCACTCCAAAATGTGATTGTAGGAGTTCAGAACATACCACCCCAACATATGCCACTTTGGTGTACTGATTATTTTCAAGAGCTGTACGCACTTGAAAAACAACAAATGCAGGGAGAGGCTTACTCTGAACTCTCTTCATGTACCTAAAGACATCCAAAAGGAACTCAACTGTCAGAAACTCCCTCCCTAGGAGTTTCATCCAACCACGGAAGATTGACTCATCACAGGAGAAGAGACTAGAAATCAGCAACACATCCATATAAACTTTTGTCACAAACTATCATACCTCCCATATATTCTTCTAAGAGCCAATTCATCCTTCCTAAAAATCACTTACTCTTCCCTAAGAGGCCTACCTCCCTCCTCCCCTTTCCCTATTAAGAAGGTATTTAAACCTGAATCTTAAAGCCACCTCTCTGAGTTATTCATTTTTCCTGGGTATCTCCCAGGTATACATGACGTCTACATGTTAATAAATTTGTTTTTCTCTTGTTCATCTGTCTTTTATTACAGGGGTCTCAGCTAAGAACTCAGAAGGTACAGGGAAAATTATTCTTCCTTCCCACAATCACCTAGTATATATCGTATACTGCACTACATATGTAATAGCTTAATCTTCACTCCAGTGTGTAAGATAGGTGTTATTATCCCCATTTTACAGATTAAAAAAAATGAGACTTGAGATGAAGAGACTGGCCCATGGTCACACACCTAATAAACTGTGAAGAGCTGGGATTCAATCCTAGGGCTGACTCAGTTTGTGCTGTTTCCTTTAGTTTATGGCTGGCCCTAGTAGACTTTCTTTCTGGTCAAATAAGCTGGAATATAACTTCTACAGCTCCAGGCATAATTTTATTGCATAAAATTGCATAATTGCATAATTTATGCGTGATTGCATAATTTATGCATAATTGCATAATTTTAATGCATAATTTTATTGCATTTTGAGAAGCCCATAATTTTATTGCACTTTGAGAAGCCCTGGGCTTCATCTGTTGAAGTTACTGGAGAAACTAGCAAGAAAGATTAGCATTAGGAACTAAGATCCAAAGAAAAATCAAGGGGGTTCAGCTGTAGGAATCCCAAATACTAACTTGAATAATGCATATTTGCTACAGTTTGAGAAATGCATAAATGCCCAGACATATCATATACAAGTTATTATATAACAGTTCCAAAATATCATGTTATTTATTGCTACTCACCTTTCTGGAAAACAGTCTATATATCATCAAGTAGTACTGCCTTTTGGAATAACTTCGGTGTAAGTATTAAGTAATAAAACAAAGATTTGCAAGAAGTCACTCATATTATATATGAGTTGTAGTTGTCATGTAGTTGTGGGCAGAAAGTTCTCTTAATACTAAAATACTACCTTGCTAAGGACATTGGAAAGCCAGGGATGATTTAACAGAGATTTAACAGAGAATATCTACCAGAAAGCCATTTCCATGATCCAAGGGTTTCCAGTCTTTTTGTTACCTTGATCATAGAACTTATCTTAAAAGTGACCCAGTAGAGAAGAAGTAAATCATAAGGAATGGAGGGAATGTCATTTTCTAAATGGATGAGTGTTTGTGGCATGATGCCAAGATAAACGGAGTGATCAACATCAAATCACAATTTCGCACAGATACAAAAGGATATTTGGTTCAGAACCTAACAACTAGGAAGAAGATCTAGGAAGATGACCAGATCTTTCAGGCAGGAGAGAAAAGAACGGTTTCTAAATTCAACTTAGAGAGCTAGCGGCCACAATAACTTCTATTAGCATTTGATTCAATAACCTTAGCCCTGATAGAGATTGCACATTAGAAAAAGTTACAGTTTTGGAGAAAGTTGCTGCTGGTTCAGTTTTGCTGATGCAACAATCTGTTTCTGTTACCGTGCCCTATTACCTCAATGAAATAGAGATTGCAAGCTATACAACTGGGAAACCAGCAAAGTCAAGCTGTCCTGGTTATTCTGGTTCAGCCTTTGAACTGTCAGCTTAGCTATAAACTGCGACATGTTTAACACAGGGGGAGGCCCATATTGCTACCCCCCAAATGTGGAATGCTTATTACTTTTTCCAGATTTAATTAAACATATGATTGTTCTATGCAATAAGAAGAAAGTGTGGACAGTAAATCAGAGGATGACTAAAATAAAACCATGGTGATCTTGATGTAAAACCAGAGTTTGTGTAACAGAGTGGGACCTGGCAGTAACTCCTGTCGTTTTTCAACTTTTTGAAGAGTAAGTCCTAACATTTGACTCCTTCCTATTGTACTTCACATAGATGACTAAGATGATGAAGAAATTATTAATAGTAAATTCTAGTTTGTACTTTCCCCTGAAGCTATTGGACATAATTGTTTTCATATCATGAGCTTATAAACAGGAACCTAGTATTTTTATGATTGCAACCGATCAGACTTTGAAAAGCAGGAAGTTTTTTATTGTAAGTTAGAAAAAATATTCTTTTCAGGATTGTTTTTGGACATGTGTATGGTAAAAATACAACTTAAAGTGTTTTAATATAAATGTTAAGTATTTGGCACAATATTTTGAGGAGCTTAGTTAAACGTAAAGGACTTCTGTGACTTTTCACATTAAAATGTCAAATTCTTTTCAAATGAGGCTTCGGGGAAAATGATCTTGATCATATTGGCTTTGGTTATAATTCCATTCATTCAATGTACTCTATTCCTTGCCTTTTAAAATAACTAATTTTGATTCTGAGAAAATTAAGAATTCCAGTGTGATAAAGGCAATTTTTCTTTTATGCAAAAATGAAGTCTTAGTAATTTTCAACTTAGTTTTGTATTCCAGGTATGGAGTTGCCTTAAAAAATCTTTTGAAACTTGTTTAAAATATAAATAAATAAAAATAAAATACTACCTTGTTAAATAGCACTTGAAGCAATTTTCTAAGTTTTTTTTATATGATTATACTTATATAAAGTATACTTTATATACTTATTTTCTCCTTTGATGTTCACAATAATGCTACAAGAATGCAGGGCACATTCTTGATTTTACCAAAGTAGAAACAGACTCTAAGGGGGATGGAGTTAAGACTAAGCTAAAATTTCATGACTCTCCCCAGCTGATGTGATTTGCACTGTTCTTGCACTATACTCTAATATGTGGGATTTTATTCCTTCAGTAGTAGATTTAGATACAGTTTTTAAAACCTTAATTAAATTTTAAGAAAGAACAAAAGGACTCTGGTAAATAAGTTTTTATCATGAAGACTGTCAATTTAGTGTTGCTGGAATTCATCATGTGAAGAAAATTATAATAAAATGATATTATTTCATATTAAATAAAAGAGTAATTTGAATTAGTAAAAATATTAAAACTGTGTGATTGCAATGGGAAATACTTTCGAAATACCAAAGCACTCAAAGGTTTTTGAAAGAGTTGTTTTTGTAAGAAGCTTTAAACTTTTCCTCCCTGCAAAACGTCTTAGGAAGACCTTTCTTCATAGCACAAATCTAAACCTTAGTTTAGTTTCTGCTCAAATCATCATAAATTGAGAATTAATGATGTCTAAACCAATGAGATTGCATAGCATTTTCTTTCTCACTTCAAATTACTGAAACAGCTAATTCAATCAATTCAGTCTACAATTAGCTATACAAAATAAGGTTTTAGTTACGATGATAGGTGTTCATGTTAAAGGGTAAATGCAATATAACAGCAGAATAATATAAAAGTATTCTGCTACATCTTATGTCCCTTCTGCTATAAAGTATTCTGCTACATATTATGTCCCTTCCTCTCTTCCCTTAATACTTCCCCATGGTGGCAAGACTCCTCAATTAGAGCTAATTAGGTATAGTAACTCTCCACTTGTCTGGTGGTCAAGCATTCTGGCAACTTAATGTTGTACACAGCTGTAGGTGCAGAACACCTAAAACTGTGCCACGCAGCCTCAGTATTAAAACCATACACTTGCTCCAGAGAAAAGTCATTTAGACTCTCAATCACAACCTATTTTCTCTTCTTAGCACATATTTCTTAACAACTTGGTTATCTGTATTGCCAGAAAGTTAGGAAGGAGAGTGATGGCCTGGCACAATGACAAGGCTAAGGGGTAGGCTGAAAAAACAAAAATCAGAGGCAGAATTGTGTTTTTCCCAGAAAAATGAAAAAAGATTTTAGGTTATACCCAATATCCTCCCTTTAAGAAGGCATAAAATATGTAGGTTTAAAAAATAAATAAAACTACTGATTCCCATTAAATAAATGGTTTAGAAAAGTTTGGGTTCAAAAAGCTTTACTTGTTTAGAAAAGTGAGGAGTCATCCTACTTTTTAAAATAGAGGTTAGAGAAAGCCAGGTTAGCTGTAAAGAGAACTCATGGCAATATTCTTAAAACTGAGTTCACAGCAGACAACATACTGAGACGTGGATCAGCTTTGACATAATCTTGATAATATTAATTAACTAAATTTCAATTTGTAATTTTTTTTAAAAACAGCATAAATGAGTCTAGTAAGCTCTTTTCAAGTAGAGTCTACCTACAGTCAGAGCACTCAGGGATAGGAGTTGGAGGTCACAAATACTTTTTCCCTCATCAGAATTATCATGACACTCCAGTCTTGAAAAGCAGGCTGCAACACCATGTTACAAAGAGAGTACCATAGAATATTATTTAAACAAGCATTAAAAGACAGGATTTAATTTCCGTTACTGCTATTAAGACGTCTACTCTTGATCCCTTACACTCTTGATGGTTCTATGCTACAATTATTTCCCACCTGTAAAATGGACATCATGTGTCTTATACTTCTAAAAGACTTTTTTAGGTAATTTTCTATTTATAGTATAATTGGTTTTCTTGGCACTAAAACGAGGAACAGTATAGACAAATTCAGTATTACTACAAATTCTTGTTTAAGACAGGTACACAAAATATTTAGAAACTTTTCCTGTTTCCAGAATTTAAAAAGAGGCACACATAAATTTCTTAGTAAGTTGAACCTACTATTCTATAGGCTTGCTTATTTATTTTATGCTTCATAGTCATTCTTACAGTAAAAAACAATAAAAATTACAAGAAAACATAAATATAAAAGCAAAAAGGTACACACACAAAATAAAATTAGCATGCAAGGCAATTATTCAGAATACACTTTGAATTGCAAATGAAATAGAAGAGCTAACAATGATCAGTTCTCTATGAGGAAAATTATCAGATAATTTTTACTCTGAACATAACCTATCCAATCCCATTAAGTTTTTACAGACATATAATAAACTGCACGTACATAAAATATAAAATTTCATAAGTCTTGAAATATATATATATACCCATAACTATCACCAAAATCAAGATAATGGACATATCACCCCCCAAAGTTTCCTTATACTCCTTGGTAATTCCTCCCTCCTAACCTTCTGCCTCCTTCCTACCCTATCAGCAGGCAACCACTAATGGGTTTATTGTCAAAATATATTAGTTTGCATTTCTAAAACTTTATATACATAGAATCATACAGCATGTTCTCTTTTATGTCTGGCTTCTCTGACTCAGCATAATTTTTCAAGATTCATCCATGTCATACAGGAAATTAATTTTTGTAAAAAATTATCTAGAAAAAATATAGCCCCTCCTGAAAAAGTTCTATGATTTTATAATTTGCTATATCAAGACTTATTAAGTTGGATTTCATTGGAGATACCAAAAGAAACTCTAAAAACTAAAACTCTAAGAAAGAAAAGGAAACAATAAAACCCCCCACAAATCCCAATTGTTCACTTGTTCATATACAGTCAGCCCTGGGAATCCACAGGTTCTGTATTCATGGATTCAACCAACTGCTGATCGAAGATACACAGAAAAAAAATGTATGTAGGTTATATGCAAATACTACACCATTTTTTTTTTTTTTGCGGTACACAGGCCTCTCACTGCTGTGGACTCTCCCGTTACTGAGCACAGGCTCCAGACGTGCAGGCTCAGCAGCCATGGCTCACGGGCCCAGCCGCTCCGCAGCACGTGGGATCCTCCCGGACTGGGGCATGAACCCGTGTCCCTTGCATCGGCAGGCAGACTCTCAACCACTGCACCACCAGGGAAGCCCACTACACCATTTTATACAAAGGACTTGAGCATCCGCAGATTTTGGTGTCCCTCTCTGTGTGTGTGTGTGTGTGTGTGTGTGTGTGTCCTAGAACCAATCCTTTGCAAATACCACAGGATGACTATAATTTGCTTTTGTGGACAGCCTAGATAGGTATCTAAGCTGGTCTACAGCACTTGACTGGGTATTCTAATTTACTAACATCCACAATAATGTTCAGCATCTTTGGTTGTCTCAGTTTATGCCAAGAGTATAATTCTTTCCTTTCTAGGTCTTAACTGAATGAAAGAAAAATCTATACCTATTATCTTGTTGATCCATCAAAATAATTCTGTGTTTATTTCAGGTAATTTTTAAAGGTAAATTCTTTTTTGTTTTTAATATTCCTAAATCATGCCTTTCAATAGAAATTTGGAGTCAAGATAATAGCACCCCTAGTACCCAGATTATGGTCTCTTATTTATTCCACATTAAAAGGAAAAAGAGGCCCTCAAGGAATGGATAATTCCAGGTCTGGGGTAGGAAAAGTATCAATATAAGGTGAGTCCCAGATCATCTCCTTGTGCCAAAAGCAAGGAAGGTTTTGAAAAGTAACAGCGTCATGTTAAAAGAACACACAGAAGCCACCTTGAAATGGTCACCACTATTAATGATTTGAGCATTAAAAAGAATTATAATAAAAACATCAGGTCAAATGAAATATAAAAAAAGAGAATGTTGGAAAAATTAATATCACCATTTGAAGGGCCTATTAAAGTAACTCCTTATTTTAATAATTGGTAAAGAAAGACTGGAATGTCTTTCCAGTAGGAACTGTATTTCATAGTAACAAATAGCCCCAATTGATGAAGGAAGGGATAGCTCCACTTTACAGAATAATGCCACCTAATAATGTTAAAGGAATCCAAAAATCATCATTCTACAACCACTAAAATAATTGTGGTATGGTTATGGCAAGGGTATGGTTATGGTTCCATGTTTAAACTTAGCATTATTACACCAGGTCATCCAGACGTTATTTGTGTCCTGATACGGAGAAATATGAAGTACATAATATTTCCATGATGTAGATTCTAGCCAAAATATTTAACTGCAACCTAGCCTTTAAAACTTACTTCTAGTTTACAGGAAATATAAAGAAGAGAGGAACAAGTCAAATACCACCATGAAGAAGCAACAAGTCTAAAAGATGTGACATTCTGCAAAACAAATGCTACCATCTCTTCAGCAAGTCAGTGTCATGTGGGGAAGTAGGACCTAGATTAAAAGAGACCAGGTGCAATTTGTAGTCCTGTACTAGACTCTAGCTTGAACAAATCAATTGAAATTTCAAGGACGTTTTGGTGGCAACTGGGGAAATTTAAATTTAGATATGGTGTGACTACCAGATAAAATGAAAATGTATTGTTATGAAACCATGTAGAGTCATTAACTAAGCAAACACATTAGAATGTACCAAATACAAGTCTGGTTAAAAAAATACCAAAATGCAAACAAAAATTAAATTCAAAGAAAAAATATTAAAAACAGCAAAGAAAAAGCAAAAATAACATACAAGGGAATCCCCATAAGGTTACAGCTGATTTCTCAGCAGAAACTCAACAGGTCAGAAGGGAGGGGCAGGATATACATAAAGTGATGAAAAGGAAAAACCTACAACCAAGATTACTCTACCCAGCAAGGATCTCTTTCAGATTCTATGGAGAAATCAAAACCTTTACAGACAAGCAAAAGCTACAAGAATTCAGCACCACCAAACCAGCTTTACAACAAATGCTAAAGGAACTTCTCTAAGTGAGAAACACAAGAGAAGAAAAAGACCAAAAAAACAAACCCAAATCAATTAAGAAAATGGTAATAGGCACATACATATTGATAATCACCTTGAATGTAAATGGATTAAACACACCAACCAAGACACAGACTGGCTGAATGGATACGAAAATAAGACCCTTATATATGCTGTCTACAAGAAATCCACTTCATACCTAGGGACACATACAGACCGAAAGTGAGGGGATGGAAAAAGATATTCCATGCAAATGGAAATCACAAGAAAGCTGGAGTAGCAATACTCATATCAGATAAAATAGAGTTTAAAATAAAGACTGTTACAAGAGATAAGGAGGACACTACATAATGATCAAGGGATCAATCCAAGAAGAAAACATAACAATTATAAATATATATGCACCCAACATAGGAGCACCTCAATACATAAGGCAAATGCTAACAGCCATAAAAGGGGAAATCGACAGTAACACAGTAATAGTGGGGGACTTCAACACACCACTTACACCAACAGACAGATCATCCAGACAGAAGATAAATAAGGAAACACAGGCTTTAAATGACACAACAGACCAGACAGACTTAATTGATATTTTTAGGACATTCCACCCATAAGCGGAAGAATACACTTTCTTCTCAAGTGCACATGGAATGTTCTTCAGAATACATCTCATGTTGGGTCATAAATCAAGCCTTGGAAAATTTAAGAAAACTGAAATCGTATCAAACATCTTTTCCAACCACAATGCTATGAGATTAGAAATCAATTACAAGAAGAAAACTGTAAAAAACACAAATACATGGAGGCTAAACAGTGCACTGCTAAATAACCTAGAGATCACTGAAGAAATCAAAGAAGAAATTTAAAAACACCTAGAAACAAATGACAACAAAAACACAATGATCCAAAGTCTATGGGATGCAGCAAAATCAGTTCTAAGAGGGAAGTTTATAGCAATTCAAGTTCACCTCAAGAAACAAGAAAAATCTCAAATAAACAATCTAACCTTACACCTAAAGCAACTAGAAAAAGAACAAAGAAAACCCAAAATTAGTAGAAGGAAAGAAATCATAAAGATCAGAGCAGAAATAAATGAAAGAAATGAAGAAAACAATAGCAAAGATCAATAAAACTAAAAGTCAGTTCTTTGAGAAGATATACAAAACTGATAAACTTTTAGCCAGACTCATCAAGAAAAAAAGGGAGAGGATTCAAATCAATAAAATGAGAAATGAAAAAGGAGAGATTACAGCTGACACCGCAGAAATACAAAGGATCATAAGAGACTACCACAATCAACTATATGCCAATAAACTGGACTACCTGAAGTAATGGACAAATTCTTGGAAAGGTACAACTTTCCAAGATTGAACCAGGAAGAATTAGAAAATATAAACACACCAATCACAGGTAATGAAATTGAAACTGTAATTAAAATCTTCCAACAAACAAAAGTCCAGGACCAGATGGCGTCACAGGCAAATTCTATCAAACATTTAGAGAACAGTTAATTCCTATCCTTCTCAAACTCTTCCAAAAATTTGTGGAGGGAGGAACACTCCCAAACTCATTCTACAAGGCTACCATCACCCCAATAACAAAACCAGACAAATATCACACACACAAAAAAATTACAGACCAATATCGCTCATGAACATAAATGCAAAAATCCGCAACAAAATACTACCAAACAGAATCCAACAGCACATCAAAAGGATCATACACCATGATCAAATGGGATTTATCCCAGGGATGCAAGGATTCTTCAATGTATGCAAATCAATCAATGTGATACACCATATTAACAAATTGAAAAATAAAAACCATATGATCATCTCAATAGATGCAGAAAAAGCTTTTGACAAAATGCAACACCCATTTGTGATAAAAACTCTCCAGAAAATGGGCATAGAGGGAAACTACCTCAGGATAATAAAGGCCACATATGACAAACCCACAGCCAACATCATTCTCAATGGTGAAAAACTGAAAGCATTTCCTCTAAGAAACAAGACAAGGACGTCCACTCTCACCACTATCATTCAACATAGTATTGGAAGTCCTAGCCTCGGCAATCAGAGAAGAAAAAGAAATAAAAGGAATACAAATTGGAAAAGAAGAAGTAAAACTGTCACTGTGCTGATGACATGATATTATAAATAGAAAATCCTAAAGATGCCACCAGGAAACTACTAGAACTAATCAATGAATTTGGTAAGGTTGCAGGATACAAAATTAATGCACAGAAATCTCTTGCATTCCTATACACTAACAACGAAAGTTCAGAAAGAGAAATTAAGAAAACAATCCCATTTACCATTGCAACAAAAAGAATAAAATACCTAGGGATAAACCTACCTAAGGAGGCAAAAGACCTGTACTCAGAAAACTATAAAACACTGATGAAAGAAATCAAAGATGACATAAACAGATGGAGTGATATACCATGCTCCTGGATTGGAAGAATCAATATTGTGAAAATGACTATACTACCCAAAGCAATCTACAGGTTCAATGCAATCCCTATCAAATTACCAATGGCATTTTTTACAGAAAAAATTACAAGAAATTTTACAATTTGTATGGAAATACAAAAGACCCCAAATAGCCAAAGCAATCTTGAGAAAGAAAAATGGAGCTGGAGGAATCAGGCTCCCCGACTTCAAACTACACTAAAAAGCTACAGTAATCAAGACAGTATGGTACTGGCACAAAAAGAGAAATACAGATCCATAGAACAGGATAGAAAGCCCAGAGATAAACCCACACACATATGGTCACCTTATCTTTGACAAAGGAGGCAAGAATATACAATGGAAAAAAGACAGCCTCTTCAATAAATAATGCTGGAAAAACTGGACAACTACATGTAAAAGAATGAAATTAGAATGCCCCCTAACACCATACCCAAAAATAAACTCAAAATGGATTAAAGACCTAAAGGGTAGGATAGGGAGGGTGGAAGGGAGACACAAGAGGGAGGAGATATGGGGATATATGTATATGTATAGCTGATTCACTTTGTTATAAAGCAGAAACTAACGCACCCTTGTAAAGCAATTATACTCCAATAAAGATGTTAAAAATAAAATAAAATAAAATAAATAAATGTAGGGCCAGACACTATAAAACTCTTAGAGGAAAACATAGGCAGAACACTCTATGACATAAACCACAGCAAGATCCTTTTTGACCCACCTCCTAGAGTAATGAAAATAAAAACAAAAATAAACAAATGGGACCAATTAAACTTAAAAGCTTTTGCACAGCAAAGGGAACCATAAACAAGATGAAAAGACAACCCTTCGAATGGGAGAAAATATTTGCAAAAGAAGCAACTGACAAAGGATTAATCTCCAAAATATATAAGCAGCTCATGCAGCTCAATAGGAAAAAAACAAACAACCCAATCCAAAAATGGGCAGAAGACCTAAATAGACATTTCTCCAAGAAGATATACAGATGGTCAAGAAGCACATGAAAAGCTGCTCAACATCACTAATTATTAGAGAAATGTAAATCAAAACTACAATGAGGTATCACCTCACACCTGTCAGAATGGCCATCACCAAAAAATCTACAAACAATAAATGCTGGAGAGGGTGTGGAGAAAAGAGAATCCTCTTGCACTGTTAGTGGGAATGTAAATTGATACAGCCACTATGGAGAACAGTATGGAGGTTCCTTAAAAAACTAAAAATAGAACTACCTTATGACCCAGCAATACCACTACTGGGCATATACCCTGAGAAAACTATAATTCAAAAGGAATCATGTACCCCAATGTTCATTGCAGCACTATTTACAATAGCCAGTACATGGAAGCAACCTAAATGAATGGATAAAGAAGATGTGGCACATATATACAATGGAATATTACTCAGCCATTAAAAGGAATGAAATTGAGTTATGTGTAGTGAGGTGGATGGACCTAGAGTCTGTCATACAGAGTGAAGTAAGTCATAAAGAGAAAAACAAATACCGTATTGTTAACGCATATATATGGAATATAAAAAAGTGGTACTGATGAACCTAGTGGCAGGGCAGGAATAAAGACACTGACGTAGAAAACGGACTTGAGGACACAGGGGGAGAAGGGGAAGCTGGGACGAAGTGAGAGAGTGGCATGGACATATATACACTACCAAATGTAAAATGGATGGCTAGTGGGAAGCTGCTGCATAGCACAGGGAGATCAAGTTGATGCTTTGTGACGACCTAGAGGGATGGGATAGGGAGGGTGGGAGGGAAGGCTTAAGAGGGAGGGGATATGGGGATGTATGTATACATATAGCCGATTCACTTTGTTGTACAGCAGAGACTAACACAACATTGTAAAGCAATTATACTCCAATGAAGGTGGGGAGAAAAAAAATACCGAAATGCATATGTACATGTGTCTAGAAAAATGTCTGGAATGACATACATTAATGTGTTAAGGGTGGTGATTAATGAGTTGTAGGAATGTGTTTTCATTTTCTTATTTTTGTGTTTCTGCATTTTGTAACTTTCTACAATGCACGCATCCTGTTTTTATAATAATAGAAATTAAATAAATAACAGGAAGGCTTTAATAAGTTACCTTCCAGCTTTTGGAGGCAACATGTTATAGCTGAAAATATTCTCGACAAAGACTCCGGACATCCGAGTTCTAAATTTGGCTTTGTCACAGCCATTGGGCAAATTACCCAGTGATTCTTCATTCATTAAACTGGAATACCTCACAAATAAGAATAAATAAAATACTAAGTGTGAAACATTTTATAAACTATAAAGTGTGACTATGATATTAGTTATTATATTATTGTACAGACTGCAGGACTAAGAGTCAGCCAGCCACTCTAATTCAGACTCCTTCTAGACTTCCAAATTACACTACTGAAATGTCTTTATCTCAGCACTTCTAGATAGATCGTGGGCTTAGGGTTGCATCACAGACTCTGCTCCCCCTGCCCCCACATCAAAGCTTCCCAGATGACATAACCTTGGTGTATCACAACAATGCCAAAGGGAACTTCTGATGTAGAGAGCCAGCTATTTGCTACCATAGGGACAGCGCACTGTTTTAATTTTCCAGTAAACTTCTCATAACGAATTCCCTTTTGTCAGGACATCTACTGCTTATAAGTTCTATGGTTGCTGCTGCTTCTGAATGCTAGTTTCTTTGGTTCTCATTCTGATTTTCCTCCTTTTGTCTTCTACTTCTCTTTAAGAAATTTGGCTTTCATAACCATCAGCAATGAGTGTGTTTCGGTTTTCGTATCAGCGGCAAACAAAGCAATCCCATTATGTGAGATTTAATCTTTGCATATTCCAAGTGTTATTAGTGACCAGTGTTTAAAGCTTGAATCTTTAATTCCCAAGAGAGCTTGTTGCTTCTTTGAACACCAAGGTTTCCAGAAGGCAGGCCTCCAGATAAATGAAGTATTACTGTACATGTTTTTAACATGGTAACATGGTCAAAAGGTAATCATGCATCACAGAGTACCTTTCCTATTTTCCTGATTTCAGCTTCTAAACCCCCAAATCAAATCCTGTAAGTTGTTAAAAGTAAACTCCAGTTTCAATTGGTACCCAACGACAAAAGGACAGCAGTAATCAATTTGGCAAAATAGATGAACATATATATACAGTACCTTTTAAAGCTTCCGTTTCTATGTCTACTAATGGCTTTCCCACGTAGGCAATATCGTCTAGATTATAATATAGTTTTTTAATGACGCCATCGTAACGACTAGTGATAGTAACAGAAGCTTTATCACTTTGAACTTCACAGATGCTATCAAACTGAGACACTGTATCTCCTTCTTTTACATACCTAAAAGAAAAAGATGCAAGACACTTTTACATGAGCAATGATAATTACAGATCATCTTAACAATATAAATGCTACACTGAATTAGATCAGTATCCATCGAGCCCAGCATTTGGTCCCAGATAGTATACCAAAGAATGTTTTAGAAGAGACTACAGTGGCTTCCTGAGGCTCTTTGATGCCCCTTCAAGAAATATAAAAAATTTCAAAATAATTAAAAATTCATAGCTCTATAATCAAAAATTTTAATTAATTTGTCAGGTTTTCTGCCTCAAATATGAAAAATGTATTTTAAAAGTGTTATTTCCTTTTATTGTCTTAGGCTTTATCAAATTTTAATAATGCCTATTATTTCTAGAATTAATTTTTTTTTTTTTTTTTTTTTTTTTTGCGGTACGCGGGCCTCTCACTGTTGCAGCCTCTCCCGTTGCGGAGTGCAAGCTCCGGACGCGCAGGCTCAGCGGCCATGGCACACGGGCCCAGCCGCTCCGCGGCATGTGGGATCCTCCCGGACCGGGGCACGAATCCGTGTCCCCTGCATCGGCAGGCAGACTCTCAACCACTGCGCCACCAGGGAAGCCCTAGAATTAAATTTTAAAAATTGATATCCTCAATATAATTCCTTTTTAATTTCATGAATTTTAGTTTGAGTTCTTAGTCTTTGTTTCTAAGATGGCTAATAAGTTTCAGATTCAGGTTCTTCTGACCTGAGGTCATTGCTCTTTCCTTGATCCCACAATGCAATAGATACAAAATCATAAAGTACATTTATGTTATTATAGTCCTCTTCTAACCTACAAAGCAATTATAATGAGAACTGCAGGGAAAGAATGTTCAGGTGGCTGAATCAGATTTTTGAAAGGATCTTTAACAGTATGCAATTGTGGGAGAGAATCTACTGACTCACCTTAACTGTTACTTCTAGAAATCTTTGAAAATTATTTCAGTACCCAGAGGTGTTTCCTTTTTTTCCAGAAAGGGAAAGAAAGAAAAGGGATAGAAGGATGACTAAGTAAAGAGCTTTTTAATTTTTGTTTCAAGCCTTATTTTTTAACCTTTCAAAAATTATTTTTTGATTCATGTCTTTTGGTTTAATATTGTAACCTTTTCTAAAAATATAGGCAAACTCTCAGGTAATGGTGAGTCAAATGTACTTGCATTCTTACTGAAGTCACTTTCGGTAAAGAGACCTTAGACTACATGATTATTTTAAAATAGTTTGGAAAAAAGCTCTAAGTTCATACATTAAATGCTTTTCAAAACACATGGTCATATCAACTTAATATCTTTTAGAGGCAAATTTCTCTTTTTTAGCTGAAGTGAGGGGTGGGTAGTGAAAAAATTTTTTAAATGAGGAAAAAATAATCCTTAATAAATTACATTGAATAAAATGCCATACTGTAGGATGAATTGTGCCACCAGCATATTGGCAACACAAACTAGGTTACCTTATTGCTTTAAAAAAATCATATATGTTACAGAAAGAGATGTCTCAATTTAAATAGATTTCTACTTATTTTTATACTTACTTAAAAAAATTTTCAGAATAACTTACCATTCTTTAACAGTTACTTCTCTAATTCCTTCACCAATGTCTGAGAGTTTGAACTGAACAATCTGTCCCTGTAGAGCTTCGAAGACAAATGAGAAATGATCTCATTAAATATGTAATGTATTGCTAATAGACAGATGCTTTGACATCTAAAATTAGAAAATATTCTCAAGCAGAGGCAGAAATTATTTCATTTTTATAGATTTTAAAAAGCATTTTATAATGTTTATAATCTCTTCATTATTCATAACTACCCAAGATTTATATAAATTATTCAGTGACACAGACCTATTGATATTGCCACTGAACTGACATTTTCCTATTTCCAAAATAATGTTCTTTTACAAGGGTATAGGAGGCCCTTCCAACAAATGAGATTTTGCAATAATAGCAATGAACAGAAAATAGAACAAGATATTAGACAAAGGGAGGTTCAGCTGGATCTCCTTGTTGCATGTTATGAAACTATAATAAACATCAATGGCCTGCTCTTAAATCTCTTTTGACTTCATACCACTCTTCTCATTCCCGGTGTCTAAAAATCAGGCAGATCCATACCTAGAAGGCTTGGAAAATTCTTATTCGCTCAAATGATGTTCTACCAACTTCTTAAATTTTAGTCTTCTATTTTCTCTTAGTACTTTTTTTACTCCTTTTCAAATTTCTACACCCTCTTTATAACACTTAGATGCCAATGATAATTTATGGTAATTATTCCCAAGACAGAAAGTATGTATGGATCCTCTCACTTTTCCAAATTAACAAATGGCTCCGAAGTGACTGAAGAGCGCTCCTCTATCTTTAAACTACTATTAATCAAAATTGCTTATAAAATATACAACAAGCTGATTAAGGTAGGAAATTTTTCTTTAATAAATATGAGGAGATTAGTAGTTAAGAAATACGAAATACACTTTTGATATGGAGGTCTTAAGCACCTCTTGTTTCCTCTCTAGTAAGTGGGGCCTCTCACAGCCTGCTGCTCAGAGTATAAACTGGAACCTTTCTGAAAAATAGTTTGGCATTAAGAATCAAAAACCTTAAAAAAAAAAAAAGTCTGTTTCTTTGACTCCGTAGGTAATTTTACTTTTAAGATTTTTTTTTCCTTGAAGAAATACAGAGGTACATGAAGATTTCTGCTCAGGAAGAGTTATCATAGAGTTATAATAAAGAATTGGAAACCAACTGAAGTAATCAAAAATGGCAAGTAAGTACACCATGTCACCTCTATACAAAGCAATATTATGCAAGGAACAGCATGTGAAAGGGCATGGGAATATGATACTATGCAGCGTGGTTAGGGAATGACAAACACTTCCGTACAGCTGAGGATAGGCTACGTGGCAAGAAATAAGCCCAGATTTAAGGCTTTGTGCCATGATGAGGTGAGGTGTTTGGAACATATCCTAGAGGTAATTAGGAACCAGTGGTAAATAATTATGGTCATTAATTCTTTGCAGCTGTTCCCATTAGAGGTACAGTTTATCTTACCACTAGTTAAATCTACACTGGCCTATGACTTGTTTTGACCAATAGAGTACAGCAGAAGTAAAGTTGTAGGTTCTGGAGCGCAAGCCTCACAGGACCTCGCAGCCTCCACTTTCTCCCTCTTGGAATGTGCCTTGAGATCCCCATGTAAGGAAGCTGTTCTAGTCTACTGGAGGATGAGAGACGCCACATGGAGGAGAAATGAGATGCCCCAGCTAAAAACCAGCACCAACTGTCAGACACATGTGTAAGACCATCTTGGACCTTCGGACCCAGATGACCTTGTAGCTGAATCCAGTCACATTAGTGAGCCCAGGTGAAACCAGCAGATGACCTTGTAGCTGAATCCAGTCACATTATTGAGCCCAGGTGAAACCAGCAGAGGAGCCACCCGACCAACCCACCCCCAGAATCCTGAGGAACAATAAATCATTGTTCCTTTAAGCCACTAAGTTATGGGGAAGGTTATTATTCAGCAATAATTGGCTGATAGGAGTCCCATCTACAATTTCAGACCTATAACTTTATATCTATAATTTTAGAGAAAAATATCTCTGGCAGGAATGTGATGGAAAGGACTGGGGGAGGGGTGGCAGAGAAAGCAGTTAGGAGGCTATTGTAGGTAAGAAACTGAAGTATAGAACTTAATATATTTAAATATTTTCAAAGCTGTCTGAAAAGGCGAAGACAGATTTAAAAACATTTAAGATGTAATATTACCATATCTTGGTAATCAACGTGATGTGAGACAAGTATCGAGATGGCTTCAGGTTTCTAGTCTAACTGTTTACTGAGTTAGGGAAGAATTGGAAGAGGATGTATCCCAAGTATGTAGAACAGTGCCTTGGGATTTGCTCTCACAAGAATACAAAGTTGGATACTATGTTACTCCCATTTTCCAAATGATGAAACAGAGAGAAATTAAGTAACTTGGGTCAGGTTACACAGCTAGTAACCCAAAGCTCCTTAAGTGTTTAGACACTAGGGTAGGAAGTTGGAGTTTCTGCTTGAATGGCCTCTATTTTCTCTGAGAAGTAAAGAGAAAAGATCAACTTTTGAAAATAGAAATCTTTTTTTTTTTTTAATGGTGAAGATAAGGTTTACATATCTTAGGGTGATGCGGAAGAAGACATATACAAGGCATGGAAGGACTAATTGATCTCAGGGGTTGGATCCGCCTGGAATTCCGTTATTCTTCATCACTAGCACAGACTAAGGCACTATGTATCTGTCAAAAGCTTAACGTTGTAATGGAAGTCTAGGGTTCTTTACCAGGGTTCTAAATAGAACATCAGGAAAAAAAAAAGTTTTAGTGCCTTTGCCAAATCTAATACTTAAGTCTCAAGTTCTTTGCAAGGTAGAAAAAGTTGGGGGAAATGTAATTAAGTGGTAAAAGCCAGAGAACTTTGTATTTACACAAGCACCTCATCACACTATCTTAACATGACAGATTAAGTGCCTCATCCAAAAAACAGTAATACAGTGAGTACAAGGATACAATCTACTAAGTCAACAATTTAATCTAAGTCATATCAATGCTGACTGTTGCACTTAGGTAAGTCATATGATAAAGAACAGAGGGCCCAAGAGAACCCAGTCCCAGCATTATGAAGACACAAGTATTAAGGGAAAGTATGTGAAAGGGGAGTGGGTGCAAAAAAAAGAAAAGAAAATGAGAATTGGATAGATGTGGGGAGAGCAAGGAGGGCCAGGCTAGAAGCAAAAGGTCAACTTTTTTACTTTGATAAGTCTTCAGTTACTGAATAAATATAAAACACTATGCTGTACAGGCTATTCTGAGATTATACTTACCAGCAGTTGTTTTCAGCAGCTGATGTGGATGATTATACTTGAATGAAGGATAACCAAAGAAAGACACATAGTTTGGTTTCAAAACATGAGTATTACCACATGTTTGAAAGTAGCGGACACAACTCTAGAGATGGGAAAACAAAACAGTAAAAGGTTTTATAAATGATCTTAATGGCGTATCTCTAAGTATATACTGAATTTCAAGTCTATTCTAAAAGTAGAACAATCATTATCACGATATAAACAATATGAAATTAGGCTGAAATCAGAACACTTGGCATCAGTGACAAATTTCTGGTTAAGGAAACAAAGGAATTCAAACCCTAGCACACAGAATATTTTCTTGTTCTTTTGTTTATTTATTTATTTTGGCCATGCCGCGAGGCATGAGGTATCTTAGTTCCCCAACCAGGGATTGAACCTGTGCCCCCTGCAGTGGAAGCAGGGAGTCCTAACCACTGGATCGCCAGGGAATTCCCTTGTTTAGTAAAATTATATCCTGATTTGTCCACATGCTTATGATCCTTGCCTAAAATTCCCTACGGAAGTAAAAAAGTTTTAACAATGTTTTCTATATAAACACAACAGCCTGTAGGTGTATTTGAGTCATTAAAGGCTTCCTGAAATAAAACAACTAAAGAATTCAAAAGTGACTGCTAGCAGGCTTCCCTGGTGGCGCAGTGGTTAAGAATCCACCCGCCAATGCAGGGGACACGGGTCTGGGAAGATCCCACATGCGGTGGAGCAACTAAGCCTGCGTGCCACACTACTGAAGCCCATGCTCTAGAGCCCGCAAGCCACAACTACTGAAGCCCGCGTGCCTACAGCCTGTGCTCCGCAACAAGAGAAGCCACCGCAATGAGAAGCCCACGCACCACAATGAAGAGTAGACCCCGCTCGCCGTGAAAGCCTGAGCGCAGCAACGAAGACCCAACGCAGCCAAAAATAAATAAATAAATAATCACTTCTTTATTCTTAAAAAAAAGTGACTCCTTTAGCATCTAAAGACACTGAAAAACACACATAGTATTGTCCTCAAAGGTTTTCTTATCACAATTTATAGATGACTCTTTAGATTTAACTATTGATATTTTATATAAAATCCTAATATAATAAAATACAATGTTACAGAAATAAGTAAGACTGAATGTATTTCATTTGGTATATCAAAACCTAAGTGTGTGAAAGGTACAATATTTTATTTTGAAAGTTAACATTTCAATGTTATTAATACCTGATAAACTACATCACACTTTTTTTAAAAAAAATTATACAATTTTTAAAGGTTACAGTCCATTTACAGTTCTTACAAAATTTTGGCTATATTCCCCATGCTGTACAATACAACCTTGAGCCTATCTTACACCCATAAGTTTGTATCTCCCACGCCGTCACCCCTATATTGCCCTCCCTCCTACTGGAAACCACTAGCTTGTTCTCTATCTGTGAGTCTGCTGCTTTTTTGTTCTATTCACTAGTTTGTTGTATTTTTTAGATTTCACACATAAGTGATTACATACAGTACTTTTCTTTCTCTGACTTACTTCACTTAGCATAATGCTTTTCAAGTCCATTCATGTTGCTACAAATGGCAAAATTTCATTCTTTTTTATGACTGAATAGTATTCCATTACATACATATAGATAGATACATAAATATATGTATGTATATCACATCTTCTTGATCCATTCATCTGTTGATGGGCACTTAGGTTGCTTCCATATCTTGGTAATTGTAAATAATGCTGCTATGAACATTACGGTGCATATATCTTTTCAAATTAGTGTTTTGTTTTTTTTGGATACGTACCCAGGAGCGGCATTGCTGGGTCATATGGTAGTTCTATTTTTAGTTTTTTGGAGAAACCTCCATACTGTTTTCCACAGTGGCTGCACCAATTTACATTTCCACCAACAGTATACAAGGGTTCCCTTTTCTCCACAACCTTGCCAACGTTTGTTATTGGTGTTCTTTTTGATGATAGCCATTTTGACAGGTGTGAGGTGATATCTCATTGTGGTTTTAGTTTGCATTTGCCTGATGATAAGTGGTGTTGAGCATATTTCATGTGCCTGTTGGCCATCTGCATTTCTTCTTTGAAAAGATGTCCATTCAATTCTGCCCATTTTTTAATGTTGAGTTGTATGATTTGCCTTGATCAAATTTATCAAAGGGAGCAGTGGAAGGAGCTCAAGGACCAAACTGTTGATGACTGTAAATGTCAAATTAAGGAGTCTGAACTCATACATTATGGGTTATTGAAGAAAAAGGATTAATCGTCCAACAAACGAAAGTCCAGGACCAGATGGCTTCACAGGTGAATTCTATCAAACATTTAGAGAAGAGCTAACACTGATCCTTCTCAAACTCTTCCAAAAAATTGCAGAGGAAGGAACACTCCCAAACTCATTCTATGAGATCACTATTACCCTGATACCAAAACCAGACAAAGATACTACAAAAAAACAAAATTACAGACCAATATCACTGATGAATATATAGGCAAAAATCCTCAACAAAATACTGGCAAACAGAATCCAACGACACATTAAAAGGATCATACACCATGATCAAGTGGGATTTATCCCAGGGATGCAAGGATTCTTCAATATACTCAAATCAATCAATGTGATACACCATATTAACAAATTGAAGATTAAAACCATATGATCATCTCAATAGATGCAGAAAAGCTTTTGACAAAATTCAACACCAATTTATGATAAAAACTCTCCAGAAAGTGGGTATACAGGGAACCTACCTCAACATAATAAAGGCCATATATGACAAACCCATAGCAAACATCATTCTCAATGGTGAAAAACTGAAAGTATTTCCTCTAAGAAAAGGAACAAGACAAGGATGTCCACTCTCACCACTATTATTCAACATAGTTTTGGAAGTCCTAGCCACGGCAATCAGAGAAGAAAAAGAAATAAAAGGAATATTGGAAAAGAAATTGGAAAAGAAGAAGTAAAACTGTCACTGTTTGCAGGTGACATGATACTATACATAGAGAATCCTAAAGATGCCACCAGAAAACTACTAGAGCTAATCAATGAATTTGGTAAAGTAGCAGGACACAAAATTAATGCAAAGAAATCTCTTGCATTCCTATACACTAATGATGAAAAATCTGAAAGAGAAATTAAGGAAACACTCCCACTTACCACTGCAACAAAAAGAATAAAATACCTAGGAATAAACCTGCCTAGGGAGACAAAAGACCTGTATGCAGAAAATTATAAGACACTGATGAAAGAAATTAAAGATGATACCAACAGACAGAGAGATATACCATGTTCTTGGATTGCAAGAATCAATATTGTGAAAATGATTATACTACCCAAAGCAATCTACAGATTCAATGCAATCCCTATCAAATTACCAATGGCATTTTTTACAGAACTAGAACAAAAAAATCTTAAAATTTGTATGGAGACACAAAAGACCCCGAATAGCCAAAGCAGTCTTGAGGGATAAAAATGGAGCTGGAGGAATCAGACTCCCTGAGTTCAGACTATACTACAAAGCTACAGTCATCAAGACATTATGCTACTGGCACAAAAACAGAAACATAGATCAATGGAACAAGATAGAAAGCCCAGAGATAAACCCACACACATACGGTCATCTTATCTTTGATAAAGGTAGCAAGAATATACAGTGGAGAAAAGACAGCATCTTCAATAAGTGGTGCTGGGAAAACTGGACAGCTACATGTAAAAGAATGAAATTAGAACACTCCCTAACACCATACACAAAAATAAACTCAAAATGGATTTGAGACCTTAATGTAAGACCGGACACTATAAAACTCTTAGAGGAAAACATAGGAAGAGCACTCTTTGACATAAATCACAGCAAGATCTTTTTGGATCCACCTCCTAGAGTAATGGAAATAAAAACAAAAATAAACAAATGGGACCTAATGAAACTTAAAAGCTTTTGCACAGCAAAGGAAACCATAAACAAGACAAAAAGACAACCTTCAGAATGGGAGAAAATATTTGCCAATGAACCAACAGACAAAGGATTAATCTCCAAAATATATAAACAGCTCATACAGCTCAATATTAAAAAAATAAACAACCCAATCCAAAAATGGGCAGAAGACCTAAATAGACATTTCTCCAAAGAAGACATACAGATGGCCAAGAAGCACATGAAAAGCTGTTCAACATCACTAATTATTAGAGAAATGCAAATCAAAACTACAATGAGGTATCACCTCACACCAGTTAGAATGGGCATCATCAGAAAATCTACAAATAACAAATGCTGGAGAGGGTGTGGAGAAAACGGAACCCTATTGCACTGTTGGTGGGAATGTAAATTGATACAGCCACTATGGAGAACAGTATAGAGGTTCCTTAAAAAAGTAAAAATAGAATTACCATATGATCCAGCAATCTCACTACTGGGTATATACCCAGAGAAAACCATAATTCAACAAGACACATGCACCTCAGTGTTCATTGCAGCACTATTTACAATAGCCAGGTCATGGAAGCAAACTAAATGCCCGAAGATAAAGAAGTGTGGTACATGTATACAATGGAATATTACTCAGCCATAAAAAGGAACGAAATTGGGTCATTTGTTGAGACGTGGCTGGATCTAGAGACTGTCATACAGAGTGAAGTAAGTCAGAAAGAGAAAAACAAATATCGTATATTAACGCATATATGTGGAACGTAGAAAAATGGTACAGATGAACCGGTTTGCAGGGCAGAAATTGAGACACAGATGTAGAGAACAACCATATGGACACCAAGGGGGGAAAGCGGCGGGGCGGTGGGGATGGTGGTGTGATGAATTGGAAGATTGGGATTGACATGTACACACTGATGTGTATAAAATGGATGACTAATAAGAACCTGCTGTATAAAAAAATAAATAAAATGAAAGCATAAAAAAAGAAATTAACCTAGGGGTGTGTGTGCGTTAGATTATAACAGGTAAAGCTTGGAGAGAAAGGACAAAGTTAAGGAACAATTATTGTATTTGAGGCATGAAATGACAGGCTCCTGTCTGAGAAGATTTAAAGTAGAAAAAGAAAGCAAGCAACATAAGTGCAATAGGCATTATGTGATAAATAGCGATTGAGTGGCTATTAAGAGAAAGCTAAAACACATTAGTGAAGGTGCCGACTAAAGGTATAAAAAGGAAAACAGAAGGATAAAAATGGAAGAGAGGGGCTTTGCTGGTGGCACAGTGGTTAAGAATCTACACAGGTTCGAGCCCTGGTGCGGGAAGATCCCACATGCTGCAGAGCAACTAAGCCCGTGCGCCACAACTACTGAGCCTGTGCTCTAGAGCCTGTGAGCCACAACTACTAAGCCCACGTGCCTAGAGCCCGTGCTCCGCAACAAGAGAAGCCACCGCAATGAGAAGCCTGCGCACTGCAACTAAAGAGTAGCCCCCGCTCGTCACAACTAGAGAAAGCCCACGCACAGCAATGAAGACCCCACGCAGCCAAAAATAAATAGATAAATAAATTTATTTTAAAAAAATGGAAGGGAGAAGGAGAAAAAGATAATTTTTCAAGTATGAAAGACATTGTCTTCTACAAACAACACACAAAAAAATACAAAGTAATGAAAAGGCGGTTTAGCAGATTCACATAATAAGGAAATAAATTAGTAATAATTCAGCAGGCAGTTGTTGAGCATACCTAAAGACAGGATTGTTCTGTGCTCGAGAATTCAAAGCTAAATAAGATGTAGAATACAGTCTCTGAATTCAAATTGCTTACACTTTACTGCAGGAAGACAGACAAAATAGAAAAATTCAAGATAATACGGTAAGTTAATCAAGAGTCAAATGCATGATGCCGTAGGGGAGTATAAACACAACATAATAAGGCTTTCTTAATAATTTACTATAGGTGATAAGACCTCTTGTTGCTTATGATTTTTTATAACATATGGAAAAAATAGACTTTTTTTTACTGAGTCGTTCAACAAATGTTTATTGAGTACCTACTATGTGCCAGGCATTTAGGATTAGAGAACAAAATTGATGTGATTCCTTCCCTTATGGAAGGTATAGTCCATACTGTGAAAGATAAAAGCAAGTAAACAGATGATTACAACAGTGTTATAATGGGGGAGATAGTGTTAAGAAAACACAAAGGAGGGAACCTATCTGGAGAAAGTGAAGTAAGACCTAAGGATGAGTAGGAGTCACCCAGGGGGTGAGATGTGTTGCAGAGAAGTCTATAGGGCAGTAAGGCAAGAGTCTTTAAAGCAGAGGAAATAGACGTGCAAAGGTCTGGAGTCAAGAGAGAGAAAACAGCCTGTGTTCAATTAACTGAAATTGTTCAATATACTTCTAGCGTAGTTTAGTGTGAGCTAAGGTTGAAGTGTCAGAGTGGGGACTGGGTAGTTAGGTTTTAGCAAGGAATGAAGCTGGAGAGTTTGGAAGGATCCAGATCATATATTGCTTCATAGTCATTTGAATTCTGAACATTTTGCTGAGAGCAGTTTTAAGCAAGGAAATGACATTCTCAAATTTGTGTCCTACTTTATAAGATCACTCTGGCTACACTATGGAGAATGGGTTAGAGAGGTACAAGATTAGAGGCAGAAAGTCCAACTTAGAAGGTCCAGGATATCTGCAGCTGGAGATAGCTTGGAGAAAAATGACTAGATTTTTGAGATTTACAGGCTAGAATCAAGAGAAACAGGTTTGAGGGTTTAGTTCCAGAGCCTAGAGTCTGATGTTCCTCAGAGACATTATAACAGTCACTGTGAGGTGGCTAAAGGCTAGTCCTTCCAAGCTCCCTTGTGCTAGCAGTGGCCATGTAACACAGTTCTAGCCAGTGAGTCTGGATGGTACCACCACTTCCTCCTTACTGCCCTGAATACAAAGTTGTGGCAGCCCTCTTGTGACCCTGAGGGAAAGGCCAAAGGAATTGCTAAAATGACAATCCTGATAAAGATAAGCCACTTAATCAATCCCAGCTGCCATCTAACTTTCAGATGCTTTGTATACACAGATACTTGATTTCCTACTTATTGGTTGGGTTTACTACTTACAGCTGAAAAACACCTAAACTACATGCAATTTGAAGATTTCCAGGACAGTGAGATACATGGGTCTGCAGTAAAGCTGGCTGGAAGACTGGGGAACTTCAGGAATCATCAGCATATAAATGGCAACTAAATTTGAAGAAGTGTATGAGGTAACCCTGGAAGCGCAAGAAGCACAGAGAGGGGCAAAGTCAGAACCCTTAAAAACACCAATATTTAAAAGTTAGGCAAGGAAAGGAGGAGGTTGGGATAAAGTGTTCAAAGATGTAGGAAAAAGAATACCAGGAAGCTGGTGTCACAGAAGCCAAGCATGGAGAGCTTTCCAAAGAAGGGAGGCCAATACCCACTAAGGTGCTGCTGAGAAGAGCTTTCTTCTCTTGGTTACCTCCTACTTAGCTTTCACAAATCTCAAATTATACAGTATCCTCTGGGAACTCTCTGACCCCCCAAGATCCCTCCTATGTGTCTCTGTAGCTCTAGGCACTTGTTCCGTCTTCTCATGCTGTGCTGTAATTGTTTGTCTTGTCTATCTCTGCCTTTCTTCCCCGTGCCACACCACAAGGCTGTAATTAAACCCTGAGGGGGCAGAAATCAGTGTCTGTCTTATTCATATTTGCACCCCCAATTCCTAGCACAGTACCTGGTACATAGCAGGCTCTTGGAAGGTTTTGTAAGATCAGGGGCCCAACACTGTAGGAAAATTCTGAAGAGGGGACCCAGGAAGAAAAACGCTATGCAAATAGGATGAAACACTATGATTATTGGGATGTTAATCGTTTGGTGCTAGAAGACTGTATGAACGGGGAGAAATGAAGGAAAAATGGTGGTGGGTCTTAGCTCTGGTGATTTAAAAGGTTGGAAAGATACTGGTGCAAATGTAGGAGATAGGTTTAAACCCAAAGAACAAAGCTCGAGCCTCTCAGCTGCTTGGAGGCAAGGACCTATGGTGTTACGCTTTCCTTGCCCAGTCTCTTTCTCTAGACTGTAAATTCCTTGAGGGCAGGGGTCGTATTATCAGTGTCTGAAACTAAGGGGTGCTCAATAAATGTTTACTGAATATAGTATATCTCTGTTTCCCCAGTGCCTACCACAATGCCCGGTACCCGGATGGTGCTCAATGAAAGGCTACTGAACGAAAGGATAGCTGGGCTTCGGGTGCAGATGAAGTGGGAGGGCGACCGAGTCACGACGTAAGTGCGCCCAGGTAAGGAGAGAGAGTGGGTTTCCAGACAGGTTGAGCGCCACCTTCGCTGCCCTTCGTTTTGCATACATCCCTCCACCTCTCCATCACGCGAGCCCTGTACGCGAAGCACTAGGAGGACAAAGTAACACACCTCTCCCGGGTGACTCCGAACAAATCACTCCTTCCCGACCTCAGATCTGCCCAACCTGCTTACCAGACGCCCGGCAGTCCGGCTCCAGGTCCTCAGCGCACACGCTGCAGCCATCTTACTCCGGAAATGACAACTGCTCTGAGGTTGGAGGAGTTGCCTGCGGGGGACCTATTGGGAGCCGGGAAACGAGCCTTCCCCTGAGGCCTGAGCGGCCAATGGAGAGCGAAGGAACGAGCCTCCCACCCAACAGCCAGTCAGGGAGCGGGGCGGGGCTGAGATAACCGTTGGGGAGGGGTGGGGAAGCCCTGCGGAGTGGGAGAAGAGACAAGTGGGGAGGAGGGCTGCCCAAATTTAGTTTCAGGGACAAAGTTGGGTAAGGCACAGCTGTGTAAGTACATGTGCGCCAACGATCATATTTTCAGTGCAAGTAATGGGGGAGATGGAGTATGTTAAGGAAACAAAGGAAGGGCACTCACCTGGAGAAATTCACGTTGAAGTAAGATTTGAGGGGTAAGTAGGAGAAAGCAAAAACAAAAACAAAAACCTTCCTTCAGCTTGTATTGTAACTGCTTGATTACAGAAAATGGGACATTTCTATACTTTGTAGCAAGGATCTGTACCGCTAGTTGAGTCAAGTCTATACTGGAATACTTCCCAATGACGGGCATTTCTTACTCGCATTGTGTTCTTGGTTACCGAAACTGGCTTTTCCATTTTTTATTTTTTTCATGGAAGATAAACAAGGTTACCATAATGTCTAAGACAAATGTCATCGCCATTATCTTTCCTTTTTAGGGAATCTGTCAGAGGTAGCTGCCCAGCACATGCAAGAATGTCAGACATACTACCTGTATTTATTTGCCTCTTGGAGAAATGTCAAATTGAGGTCAGTGGAACTGGTAAAGAAAAGATCAGAGCTCTAATGGTCAATCCTCCTCACAGCAACTAAGAAACCAATTTCTAGAAATGTCCACGATGATATTTGTCTGTTCTTCCTCTTATAAGGGAATGAAAATCTGTACAGATGTCTAAAGAATTACAGAGAACAAAACTGGAACAAAGACAAAATCATATATTCTCAACACTGAAGATTAGTGGCCGTGAAACAAAATCTCAGGTACTTCACAAATTCACTGTCGGATATTACTCAAACTCACACTTTTTATTTTGCTTTATTTGCCTTTCAGTGTATTTCACACACACACACACACACAAACTGTAAGCAATAGATTTAAATCATAACCTTTATAAGAAAACCTGGGATAGTCAAAGAACTTTGATTTTTTTTAACTTTCCCACTAACAAAACATTTTATAGGCACAAATAATATATTTCATAATACTACATGCATGTGTTTTTATAAAAAGATTAAGTAACTGTGCCTTTGAATTGAATTATTTTTCTTCCCAGAGCCCCTATACTACCTTCTTCCTCTTAACTTTCCCTTTGACTCTACCTTCTCTTAAGGAAATGTCTAGTTTACTTCTTTTCTTTTATACTCTTTACCTCAACATGATTACTGCTTCCAAATTCAGTATGGTATGTTTCCTTATCCTTCCTTCCAACATCAAGAGATATGCCACATATTCACTAGTTAATCCTTTCACTTGAGCTCGAAAGAACCAAATAACCCATTTCTTCTCTTTTTAAAAATTTAATTGAGGGAATTCCCTGGTGGTCTAGTGGTTAGGATTCTGAGCTTCCACTGCAGGGGGCCTAGGTTTGATCTCTGGTGGGGGAACTAAGATCCCACAAGCTGCGCCAGTGTGGCCAAAAAAAAAATAATAATAATAATTGAATGATTGATTGTTACCTGGAAATTCTACTCTTAGGTATCTACCCAAGAGAAATAAAAACGTATGTCCACATAAAGACTAGTACAAGAATGTTCTTAACAGCCTTATTTATATTAGCCAAAACCTAGAAACAACCCAAATGTCCTCCATATGTAAATGAATAAACAAACTGTGGTATATTCATATAATGGAATATTATTCATCACTAACAATGACTGAAGTAATGATACATGCTTTAACATGAATGAACCTCAAAAATATTATGCTAAGTAAAAGGAGCCAGATCCAGAAGGTCACATATTGCCTGATTCCATTTGTATGGAATGTCCAGAGAAGGCAAATCTATAGAGACAGAAAGCAGATTAGTGGTTGCCTGGCACTGGGGGTGAGAATGGGGAATGACTGCAAAGGGGCAAGAGAAAGATTTTTGTGAACAGTACGGAGATTTTTAATATATTTACAAAGTTGTAAAACCATTACCACCATCTAATTCCAGAACATTTTCATCACCTCCCGAAAGAAACCCCATGGCCATTAGCAATCAATTCCCATTCTGGAACTCCCTCCCACCCCTGAGTCCCTGATACTACTCGTCTTCTTTCTGACTCTATAAATTTACCTGTTCTGGACATTTCATATAAAAGGAATCATACAATATGTGGCTTTTATGACTAGCTAATGTTCTCAGGGTTCATCTATTTTACACATGTATTGGTGCTTTACTCCTTTTTATGGCTGAATAATATTTCATTTTGCAGATATAAATATTTTTGTTTATCCACTCATCAGTCAATAGATATTTGGGTTGTTTCCACTTTTGGGCTATTGTGAATGCTGCTATGAACATTAATGTGCAAGTTTTTGTGTAGATATGTGTTTTATTTTTCTTGGGTGTATACCTAAGAGTTGAATTGCTGGGTTGCACGATAACCCTATGTTTAATTCTTTGAGGAACTGCCAGACTGTTTTCAAAGGTGGCTGCACCATTTCACATTCTCACTAGCAGTGTATGAAGGTCCTGGTTCCTTCACATCCTCATCAACTCTTATTATTGTCTGTCTTTTTCATTATAACCATGCGAGTGGATATAAAGTGATATAGAAACGGAGCAGGACCCTACAGTCCTTGCCCCCCGCCCCCCATATCCTCAGCCTGTCTTTTGTCTGTGGAAACACTTTAGCCAAAGAATAAGTTTAATCAGAGAAGTGAGAAAATGCAGAAACAAAGGAAAACAGTCAAAGGAGACCAAATAATAATAGTTTAATCATTAAGCATAGTCAAGGACCTTTATTTCCTCCTTAAGGGCTATAGATAATATTCTGGGCCATATCCTGTGAGCTGTTTTGCAGCTACTGAAGCCCCCACCAGGTGAAGGAGGATGACTACATGATGACCAAACTGAAGCCATGACATAAGCTTCCACAGTTCTGAGAACTGGCCTCAAAGAAATGGGAACAAACCCTGGAACTAAAGATTAATCAGTAATCTTGAAACAACCAAGATGATGCTGATCAGACCACCACATTACTTATTTCAAGATGACTGTCAGAGCTGACTATGCTGTTCTGCTCCCTCCCTCTGCCTATTCAGCCCTGAAACTCCCCTTTAAAAGCCCCTGTCCCCTGAGCAACAATCAGGAGCTGGTTCTCTTGCAGGAGTCCACCCCCCGGTTGCCGGCCTCCGAAATAAAGCAACCTTTCCTTTCCTACCAACACTTGCCTCTCAAGAATTGAGAGAATTGTCTTTGAATTATCTTTCAAGTGGTGTTCAGTAATATTTCATTGTGATTTTGATTTGCATTTCCCTAATGACGAATGATGCTGAACATCTTTTCATGTGCTTATTGGCCATTTGTATATCTTCTTTGGAGAAATGTCTATTCAAATCCTTTGCCCATTTAAAAATTGGGTTGTCTTTTTATTTTGGCATTGTAATAGTTCTTTATATATTCTAGATACTAGACTCATCAGATATATGACTTACAAATATTTTCTCCCATTCTTTTTTTTTTTTTTTTTTTTTTGCGGTACACGGGCCTCTCACTGTTGTGGCCTCTCCCGTTGCGGAGCACAGGCTCCGGACGCGCAGGCTCAGCGGCCATGGCTCACGGGCCTAGCAGCTCCGCGGCATGTGGGATCTTCCTGGACCGGGGCACGAACCCGTGTCCCCTGCATCGGCAGGCGGACTCTCAACCACTGCGCCACCAGGGAAGCCCTCTCCCATTCTTTAGTTTGTCTTTTCACTTTCCTGATAGTAACCTTTGAAGTACAAAAGTTTTTTTATTTTAATTAAATTGAAGTCCAATTTATTTTTAAAAAATTGTGCTTCGGGTGTCATAGCTCAGAAACCATCAACTAATCCAAGGTTATGAAGAGTTATATCTATATCGTCTTCTAAAAGTTTTATAGTTTTAGTTCTTACATTTAGGGCTTTGACCCATTTTGAGTTAATTTTTAAAATATTATGGGAGATATTTAAGTCTTTAAATCATCTTGAAATGATTTTTGTGTATGGTGTGAAATGCAAATCCAATTTCATTTTTTCTTACAGTTAACCTGTTGTTTCCACACCATAAACTGAAGAGTTCTTCTTTTCCCACTGATCTGCCATCTCATCTGTCAAAGAAATCAGTTTAAGGGCTCTAAGTAATCTATTTATCACTGTACCAATCTCACATTATCTTAATTACTTTAGTGTAGAGAAATAACTGAGGGCATGGAAAGGAGACTTGACCCATGAGCACCCCCCCCCCCCCCCCCCCCCCCCCCCCGCCTCCCGGCAAACCGGGGGCGTGCGAATAAGCCAGAACTGCAAACAGTCCTGGATGCTTTGGGCACTGATCCATGAAATGTCCTCGGTATAATCAGAATAATGCGAACACAAGGAAATGTCCTTGTGCTGCTTTTGAGCTCAAGGACGAAGCACGGCATGTCTTCAAGAAAGCCCACTGTTGCTTGTATAATCAGTGAAAGCATATGTAGCTGCTTTGGCATTTCTGGAATGTTAAGAAAACAAATCTTAAGGTGTAAACATAGATAATGCTTAAATAAAAGTCACCACAGCAGGATGAGACGGCGCTGTATTGCCTGAGCGAGCAGCAGCCCTCTACTGTTGTGTTTCTGCACAATTCATCTCGTGTGATGAGCTTACTTTCAGCCCTGTCATAAGAAACTACAACATTTGGCGCCCGAACAGGGACCTGAAGGTAAGTCTCGAGGTCACGCGGGACCGAAGGGGATTTTTGTACGCTAAAGGGTAAAGCGAAACCTTCGGGAAGAGTAGAGTCATGGGGAATTCTCCCTCAGTGGAACGTCACTACGTTAGACTCCTGAAACAGTTATTACGGAGTTCTGGAGTGAAAGTGAAACAAGAATCTTTTGATGAATTGTTTGCGGAGATTCGTAAACATTGTTACTGGTTTCAACCTACTGGTCATAACCAGTTGAATTTAAAAGTTTGGAAACAGGTTATGCGAGCATTAAGAAGAGCTCATCAGTATGGAGACCCTATATCTGTCCGTGTCTGGTCTCTCTGTAATCTAATTTCTCTTGCCCTGGAATCATTACAATCTGAGACTGAAAGTGAAAATGGGGCGCGCCCTCAGCGTCCGAATTCTGCTCCCGATCACTCTGCTACTTTTCGTACTCTGTCCCGTGAATCTCCTATAGAGGACCTTCCTCCGCCTCCTCCTCTTATGTCTGAGACAGGAGAGGATTTTTCGGGCTCCAGTGATGAAGGGGCTCTTTCTGATGATGATAAAGGTCGGGAGCAAGCTAGTAAACAAAATGAGATGCCACTTTCTCAACAGAATGAGATTTCTGATATACTTTCAAAGTTGAAAAATTTGATGGCTAAATTGGAAGAAAATAAAAACAATGCTACCACCCCTTCATATCAGGAGCCATGTCCTACTATTCCTTCGGCTCCTCCTTTAGAATTAGCTGCTTATCCTGTTGGAGCCTCTCGTCAGTTTCGATTTCCTCTAAAACCTGAATGTAATAAACTTTTATTGGAAGAAGAGATGAATAAGGAAGAAAAGCAATATTCTGAACCATTTTTTGCTTTCCCTATTGTTAGACAAGCTATGCCTGCTAATGATCAATTTCCGAATGGATATATGAGTGTTGAGTATAACCCTCATGATTTTAAAATTTTTAAAATGCTAAAAGAAGCCATTAATGCACATGGGATGCATTCTAAATATGTTCAAGGACTTTTGTCTGGGTATGCTTCCAAAAACATATTAATTCCTCAGGATTGGGAGGCACTTGCCAGGACTGTTCTTGAACCTGGACAATATATGCAGTTTAAGACTTGGTGGAAAGAAGAAGCTGAAAACATGGCAAGGACTAATGTGGCCCGTAATCCTCCAGGACCACTTTTAGATGAATTAATAGGAGCAGGCGCATTTAGTAATGTACAAGCTCAAGCTCAATTTGACGATTTACGAATCATTCAAATACGTATGTGTTGTTTGTGAGCATGACTACGAGTGGAACCCCCTGGAAAAACAGCACAATCTTTTACTAAGTTAATGCAAGGGCCTGGTGACGCTTACACAGATTTCTTGTCTAGATTGCATGCAGCCATTCAAAGAGCTGTAGCACAAATAGATGAGCAAGATTTATTATTACAATCCTTGGCCTTTGAGAATGCAAATCCTGAATGCCAGAAGGCATTGCGGCCTTTACGAGCTGTAAACGCTCCACTTGAAGAGTATATAAAAGCTTGCCATGATATTGGATGTCCTACTTATCATGCCAATTTACTTGCAGCTGCCATAACTGGAGGGTTGAAAGACAATCATACTAAATGTTACAATTGTGGAAAGTATGGACATATGAGGCGAGATTGTCGAAAAGGGCAAGGCCAAATATCAAAACAGGTTAAAAATGAACAGCCACCTGGTATGTCGCCGGTGCCAGGTAAAGCCACCTGGACTAATGAATGCCGTTCCAAAAGGGATAAGTTAGGAAATCTTTTGCCTCCACGAGATAATGTCTCGGGAAACGGGAAGCTAGGCCCAACCCGGGGCCGCAACAACAATATGGGAAAAGCGAAGGTAAATTCTCAACGGTATCCTGTAAGCAATGGCAGCTTTCATCAGACACTACAGGACAATCTCAACATCGGCTCTTAGTTACTGATCTCATGCATGCTACCAGCGGCAGTGCTGCCGTTGACTTAATTGCTCCTCGAGATTGTATCCTTACGCCAGCAGGAGGAGTTCACAAATTAGCTACAGGAGTTTATGGGCCTATACCTGCAGGAACCGTGGGACTATTATTAGGACGAAGTAGTTTGACTCTGCAGGGTGTAACAGTTCATACTGGAGTTATTGATGAGGATTATAATGGAGAAATTTCTATTATGATTTCTGTTACAAAACCTATAGAATTTAATAAACGACAAAGAATTGCTCAATTGTTATTGTTACCATATATAAAACAAGCAGCCGCCCCGGTAAAGCGTACTGGGGGGTTTGGCAGCACAGGAAAAAATGTTTTTTGGCAATCCTTTATCGATGATCAACGTCCCCAATTAACGATTACCTTAATTAATAATGTGAAATTTACGGGCCTTGTTGATACGGGACCCGATGTGTCTATAATAAAACAGTCTGAATGGACTTCACTTTAGCTTCATAGAAATTCTGGGTTTTGAGAGGACAAGTACCCTTCACCTCATTCTTTTTAAATTATTCTTGCACTTTTGTTCTTTCATATAAATTTTAGAATTGTCAGGCTCCTTAAAAAAGTCCTGTGGGCATTTGATTGGAATTTTACTGAAACTATATTTTCAATAATATATCTAAAGATTCTTTGAGGTTTTCTTTTTTTAACTTTTTATTTTATATTGGAGTACAGTTGATTAACAATGTTCTGTTAGTTGCAGGTGTATAACAAAGTGATTCAGTTATACATATACATGTATCTATTCTTTTTCAAATTCTTTTCTCAGTTAGGTTGTTACAGAATATTGAGCCGAGTTCTCTGTGCTATACAGTAGGTCCTTGTTGGTTATCTATTTTAAATATAGCTGTGTGTACATATCAATCCCAAACTCCCTAACTATCCCCCCCACCATAAGTTCATTCTCTAAGTCTGTGAGTCTGTTTCTGTTCTGTAAAGTTGTATCATTTTTTAAAGATTCCGCATATAAGCAATATCATACGATATTTCTCTTTCTCTGTCTGACTTCACTCAGTATGACAATCTCTAGGTCCATCCATGTTGCTGCAAATGGCATTATTTCTATGTAGGTGATCATATCACCTGTGAATAATGACGGTGTTGTTTTTGTCTGTCCAGTCTTGTGTCTTTCATCTCTTTCTTGTAAAATCTGACTAGACTTCCATCATCTGTTGAAAAGAAGCCGTAACTGTGGATATTACTATCTTGTTTTGATTTTAAAAGGTCTCTTATGTTTTACCATTATTTACTGTTATTAAGAATGAACTTTGCTGTAGAGTTTTCCAGATGTCCTTAATCAAGGGAGTTTACATTTATTCCTAGGTTCATTTGCTTTTGTTTTATCATAAATAGATCTTGATTTTTTTTCAAATGCTTTTTCTTCATCTATTAATGGGATCTTAGGTTTTTGATATAACATCATAACATTCTTCTAATGTTAGAATGATATTCAGTCCCAATTTGGTCATACTGTATAGTATTTCATAAACGTTGTTGGATTTATTTGTTAATATTTTGATTGATCCTGGTGCATCTGAATTTATAAAATTTATAAATTTTTCTTCTCCATGTCATCTTTGTCTGCTTTTGTATCAGAGATTGGGTAAAGTATATGCATTCCCAGGCTTTCTCTGTTACAAAAGTGGTGGAATGTTGGGATTAGGAGACAATTGTGTTCACATCAGAGCACCACGGTTCATATCACAGTATGCTAGTTAACTGTGTGGCCTTGTAGCAAATTGTTTAACACATGTGGCTGTAAATCAGAGTAAAAACTGTAAGTAATTCAGCAGGTTGTAAATGCATGCAGTGGCTAAGTGCTCAATAAATGTTGACTTTTTTTAATGATTTATCATATTCTAATTGGTGCTCCCTCTTTACTTAACTGTAAGATAAGTACAGTACATTATTATCATTAAGAAGAATGACATTATAATTTATCACTTCTCAGTCTCTACAATATACTTCCAATAACTTGGAGGCAGAAAATACCTTACTCTTCTTTGCTTACCTAGAGGCTTGCATATGATTTGGTACTCAGTTAATGTAGGAACTGAACCACAAGCGGAATCAAGAAGCGGGTTGTCGTTCCTGCCCTCCTCTGAAGTGAATTACGTTAGTGGCACTGTTCATTGCAGTCATGAACTTGCACTCATTCTCGGACAAGGTGGCGTAACTTTGGCTTTTTTGAGCATTATATTACTGATTCTGATTCTGTCCTTTTCTACTCATCCCCAAATAAATGGTGTCTAGCAGAAGAAAAAGAGATAATACTCTACACACACACACACACACACACACACACACACACACACACACACACGAAGAACGAGAGGCTCATGGGTATCATCAATGCACCAGGGACAATTTCAAGGGACAGGCTGCAGAGAAGGCAAACCCGACCAGAGAGAAGGTGGTCGGTGCATTGCAGGGACCTTTCCTACATCTTCAGCTCTAAGAGTCTCCAGTTCTGGGTACGGCAGGATCCCCGAGAAAACAGAGATAAACACAGATGCTTGCACAAGCCTGCGAGACAACTGGAGGATCCGACTAGAGTTGAAAGGGAGGCTTTCGGCAATCTGCGCGTTTTGCTGTGTTCAGGGCGCAAGTCTTCCAGGGACACATTTCCTTCCACGCTCCAGGGAACCTGCCCGGCCACCACCCCTCCTGCTGGACAGCTTCCCATTTGCCGGAATTTTATGGGCGCCGCCTCTTTAAGCGCTGCGCGGCGCGCATGCGCCCTGGCTGTGGGCCTGGCGAACCCGGCTTCTGCACGGAGAGCGGCTTGGTTTGGGTGGGGCGTTCCCGGAGCCGGCGCGTCCTCCGCCTTTACGCGGAGTCCAGCGACCCCGAGCGAGGACAGCGCCTCTGGAGCTGCGAGGCAGGACCCTGCGTCTCCTCTTCCTCCCGCTCGGGCCAAGGCTGAGTCGCGGTTGGCCAGGCCCCAGGACGCCCCCCATGGCGGGCCCGCGGGTCGAGGTGGACGGCAGCATCATGGAAGGGGTGAGTACCGAGCCCGAGGCCTGGCGGGTTGCGGCTGCCGTCCGGGCTGCGGCACAGAGCTTGCCCAGCTGATGTTCTCTCTCTTCTCTCCGCACCAGGGCGGGCAGATCTTGAGGGTGTCTACGGCTCTGAGCTGTCTCCTGGGCCTCCCCTTGCGGGTGCAGAAGATCCGAGCAGGCCGCAGCACGCCGGGCCTTAGGTAAGTCGGGAAGCCAGGCGGCGGGACTGGAGGTTGGAGAGCGGGCTGGGGGCTCGGGGCGGGGGACAGGCCATTGGGGGATGGGGGGCGGGTCTTGGGGCTGGGAATCTGCAGCCCGGCGGTGATGCTGGGAAGATGCGCCGGCCCCAGGGTTGAGGACTCTGCAGCCGGGCCGCAGGGGCGGCGGGACGGTGTTCCGGGCTGGGCGGTTAGGCGTAGCCGGGCTTGTGGGCCCTTGAAAGTTTCAAGGGGCAAGTTCAGAAAATAGGCCCATGTTTTCTCTATTTGGCTAGAGTTGTCTCGTTTCCTAATGAGTTATCTTTTAAACGGTTTCCCCGCCTCATCGGGCATTCCAAGTACCCGGAGAGCTCGTAGCAGCGGGCAAGGTAGATCAGGGCAGAACAGCCTCTAGGGCCGGAGGAAACCCCACTTTTTAACCAGTGCATCTTCTGCTGCCGCACGTTTTATAGTCTCATAAGGACCCTGAGATGTGTCATTCCAGCTTTCATTCAGACCTTTAGGAAGCTGTGGATACGACCAGGATTATCAGTTGTAGGAGAGGGGAAAATGTTGACAGTTGGCTTTGTTTCTTCTGTCTGGGAAGCTAGGCATGCCACTATTTTTTAAGTGTCAGGTATATGCACCTGTTAGAAGAGGACCCAGGGGGAAGACAGAGTGATTCCTTGTACTTTTTATATATTTCATTCTAATGGATCAACTATCTCTTAGTCTTTTATCCACACTCCATGTTGAAATTATTAAAAGGCAATTACTGATATGTGTGAATAGTAATTCTCTGTCACAGCAGTAGTTTGCAGTAACCCATTTCACCAATAGGGAAATTAATTCATTAAGGCTGTGTGAGGTATTTTATTAGTTTGCTAGGGCTGCCATAACAAAATACCACAGACTAGGTGGCCTAAACAGCAGAAATTTATTTTTGCACAATTCTAGGGGCTGGAAGTCCAAGATCAAGGTGCTGTTAGGGTTGGTTTCCTCTGAGGGCCATAAGGGAAGATTCTGTTTCAGGCCTCTCTCCTTGGCTTGGAGGTGACCACCCTCTTGCTCCCTCTTCCCATGCTCATCCCTCTGTGCATGCGCACCCCTGGTATGTCCTAATCTTCTCTTTTTGTAAGGACACCAGTGAGAGTGGGTTACAGCTCACTCCTGACTGCCTTTTTTAATTTAATCATCTCTTCAGAGGCCTTATTTCTAAATACAGTCACATTGTGAGGTACTTCAACATACGTATTTTAGAGGAACACGGTTCAGCCCATGCAGGTATCATAGATTATTCAGTGAAATGCAAGTGAGACTGGTGGCACTTAGATAGTTTATTAGTTTTCCTCTTTTGCATACTTAAAATTTGCAACAATATTATCAGCATATATGTTTATAGTTAAAATAACTGCTCTGGAAGGAACCCTTAAAATAATGCCTACCAGCAGGTAGTCTACGTGCATAAAAAGCCAAAAGGAAGCTCTGGCACTTACTATGGTTAGAGCTTGCTGTTTTCTCGCCATTGAAGTTTTGTAAATGTGTCATAAAAAGTGGGGATATAGGCAGTCTGAATGCACACGTTTTGATGCAGTATTATGACCTGAAGGCCTCAGCATTTATCTGGACTGGAAATGATTCGAGATTTCTGTGATGGGCACCTGGAGGGGGCAGAAATCGGCTCAACAGAAATAATGTTTACGCCAGAGAAGATCAAAGGTGGAGTCCACACAGCAGATACCAAGACAGCAGGGTATGTGTCACTTACATTCCATTTAAGTATGGGTTTTGGAATTAGACCTGGATGCACATGCAGGTACTACCACTTACTGGACAAGTTGCTTAACCTCTTTGAAGCTTTAGTTTCCTCACTTTTAAAATGGAGATAAAACACTTACCTTTTAGGGTTAGAGACTGTGTAAAGTCTCAGATACCTAATTGCTTCCTAATTGTAGCTGTTGCTATACCTATCTAGAATTTTCTCACATGTGTAGTATAGCGTATTTGTTTCTTTAGTTTTATTACTTAGAAAATGAATATCTGAAAACAACTGTAGTTTCATGCTCTATAGTGAAGTCTTTGTGGTGTAGCATATTTAGTACTTGGCTTACAGCAAATTATGAGCCATCTTCTACTTTTAGTCTAGGTATTTTTGTTATCTTTTAATAGATACTTATACAGCCCTATTTAGAAATTTTTATATATGATCTTGGCTTTTTCTCCCCATTGAAAACTGGATATTTAACAATTAAATTGAGCCTTTATCCCTTTCCAAGAACCCCTCCTTTTACTGATAAAACATGGAGAGCAATTTTTGTGTTTTCTGTGTTATTGGCTGATTGTTATTGTAAGCAGCATCCTTTATCAACATCCTATCCATTTACTAGGAAATCTGGTAAAGTAAGAAATAGTACTGTAAACCCAATGCCAGTTTGTTTCAGAAATGACTGTTTCAAAAAATTATGATTTTTTTTTAGCTTAAAATGTTTAGTGATGATTGAGATTTGAATTATGATGTGAATAGACTTCTGCTAAAAGGGGCTTGCTGCTAGGCCTAAAGTGAAGTTTGCCAAATGAGAACTTTCTTAAGGGGATTAAAGCATTTTGAGATATCTTTATAGTCAGCTTATTATTTTGGGCATTCTCTGGTACAAAAGGGGGGAAAGAGTTATAGTTAATCAGCTATCTAAAAATTAACACAGAATCATAGAATTTTGAAGCTACAGGAGAGAAGATAGAAACCATGTGTTCCAACCCTTCCTCCACTTTGTGAATGAGAGAGTGAAGACCCTCTGGTGTTAAGTGATAAACCAGAGGTCATAGAGTAAGGGTCAGAGCTAGAATTAGAATCTAGGCCTTCTGGCTTCTAATCCACTAGAACGTATGGGCAGTGAGTTGAAGGTTGATAATCCATTTCCATTCAGTAGACTCAAACAAGCTTGTTCCTAGTCAGAAAACACATCTTATTTATTTGAATTCTAACATTTTCATCCCTAACTGTGATTACAGTACCATGTGTTTTCTCATGTCTACCTTTGTCTTTGCAATTCCTTACTCTTCTAATATTAAGGTTTTCTTTAGTCTTCTTAGAATCTGACTTTATTGAATGGAAGAGAGACACTTTAGCTGTGTTGGGTTTCTCAGGGAATAAACAGAAGTTCAGTAGTTGGAAACCTATGGTTTATAGTAAACTGAACATTTCCACGTTTTTTTCACTTGCTCCTAGGCTCAATTCCTGAGAACAGGGATTATATTGCATGCATTTTCTCTTATAATGCCTAACACATTATACAGTCAATAAATATTTACTGAATTAATGAAATGCATTATCAGTGATAGAGACTGTCTACCTCAGTACACCTGCACCTTTGCTATAAGAAAGTTAAGTAAAGGCTATCTTGGTATGTAGAGGCTATGTTGCGCTCCTTTTCAAGCTACACTCTATGTATTAATATGATTGTTTTCCCTTGACTTTGGAGAAGGATGATAACAGCTCATTTAGAAAATCTGACTGTTTCATTTTATAAAATGCTACATATTCTATAATTATTTCTTGTGATTTCTCACATTATTTGACTATAAAGACCAAACAGAGGTGAGTTATGGTAAGGATTATCTCCTTAACAGTTTTTTCCATGTAAAATATTTGGCTATCAGTCTTTGTAAAACATTACTCTATCATACCACAGATGCCAACATGGTAGGAACTGTATCTTTTTTTTTTTTTTTTAACATCTTTATTGGGGTATAATTGCTTTACAATGGTGTGTTAGTTTGTGCTTTATAACAAAGCGGAACTGTATCTTAATATCTGGAACGATGCCTTGTGCATGGTGGAGACTCAGATACAATCATTAGAATATTTCTAGACCTTGATGGTTTTGAATGCATTTTCATAAACTGTTACTTTTAAGAATCCTTTTGTAAAAACGTTGTAAAGATGCTTTAATTAAATTTTTTTTTTTTTTTACTTCTTTGTAAGATAAAGAAAAGTGTTAGGACTTAACCTAAGATCACACAGCTAATGTATTTAGTATTGGATTCAAACCCAGATTTGCTTATCATTTAAGGCCAGTTCCTTCTACTGCGAAATACTAATCGGATGTTATCATTCAGTCACTGGAGTGTTTTTTAACTTTAAACTTGAGGGCGTGTACCTGCCTTCTCAGTTGTCTGTGCTTCAGCTAATGGTGATATGTATTTATGTCTCTCTCTTGAGACTTTAAAAAGAAAATGCAGCTAAGCCTGTTCTGCCTTCTCCTTAGGAGTGTATGCCTCTTGATGCAGGTCTCAATGCCCTGTGCTCTCTTTGCTGCTTGTCCATCAGAACTTCGTTTGAAAGGTGGAACTAATGCTGAAATGGCACCACAGATTGATTACACAGCCATGGTAAGGGCTTTTGTTGCTACTGATAAACTAAGATGATCTCACATAGTCTTCTGAATCTCCATTCTCTATTTAAATATATCCTGAGTGTTTTTGTGTACATAGCTGTTTAATTTCTTAATGGTGTCTCGTTCTGTTGTGGGAGAGGATGATTATTTTAGATTGCGTGTTGTATCTTAGAACTGTGCTCATAGTGAATGCTTTAAAAAGCCTCAGTTATTGTATACATTATATTACTTGTATGTGTATGATATTACTTATATAAGTCTGTTAGTTTCTGAATACAGGGATTATGATTTGGAAGAAAAACTCAAAGTAAGAATTAAATACTATGTTTGACAGGATTGGCGAGGATGTGGAGAAATTGGAACGCTTGCACACTGTTGATGGGAATGCAAAACGGTGCAACAACTATGGAAAACAGTATGGAGGTTCCTCAAAAAAATTAAAAATACAACTACGATATAAGCCAGCAATCCCACTTCTCGGTATTATCCTAAAGAGTTGAAATCAGAATCTCCAAGAGAAATTAGCATTCCCATGTTCATTGCAACACTATTCATAATAGCCAACATGTGGAAACAACCTAAATGTCCATTGATGGATGAAAGGATAAAGAAAATGTGGTATATACATACAGTGGATTACTATTTAGCCTTAAAAAAAATACAAGAAATTCTAGAATATGTGACAACACAGTTGAACTTTGAGGACATTGTGCTAAGTGAAATGAGCCAGTCACATAAAGACAGTACTGGCATGATTCCACTTATATAAGATATCTAAAGTAGTCAAATTCATGGAATCAAAGAATGGAATGCTAGTTAGGGGAAGGGGGAAATTGGGGAGTTCATATTCATCGGACATAACTTTTCAGTACAGTAAGATAAACGAGCTCTAGAGATCTGTTGTACACATTGTAACTATAGTCAACAACATTGTGTTGTACTCTTAAAATAAATCTCATGTTAAATATTCTTACCACAATAAAATAAAATTTTAAAAAATAATTAAATAGGGCTTCCCTGGTGGCGCTGTGGTTGAGAGTCCGCCTGCCGATGCAGGGCACGTGGGTTCGTGCCCCGGTCTGGGAAGATCCCACATGCCGCGGAGCGGTTGGGCCCGTGAGCCATGGCCGCTGGGCCTGCGCGTCCGGAGCCTGTGCTCTGCAACGGGAGAGGCCGCAACAGTGAGAGGCCCGTGTAACACACACACAAAAAAAATAATAATTAAATACCATGATTTGACTATAAATTTTTAGAATGATAAAATTCAGTATTGGCATGCTTATACAACTAGTGGGAGAGAAAAGTGGTATCATCTTTTTTTCTCCAGGTTTATTGAGGTGTGGTTATTTATACTAAAATTCACCCTTTGTAGCATACAGTTCTGTGATTTCTGATGTATGATTGTGAACCAGCCACCACAATCAAGATAGAGAATTACTGTGGATAATTCCGTTATCCCTCTTTGTAGTCAATCCCACCCCTCCACCCCTGGCAATCAGTGATCTGTTTTCTCTAATAGTTCTGCCTTTTTTTCAGAATGTCATGTAAAAGAATAATACTGTATATAGCCTGTTGAGTCTTGTTTTTTTCCCTTAAAATACATCTGATTAGGGGGAGTAGGATGGGGGAGGGATGGATTGGTAGTTTGGAATTAGCAGATGCAAACTATTATATAATAGAATGAATAAACAACAAGGTCCTACTGTGATAGACCATAATGGAAAAGAATATGAAAAAGAATTCATATATATGTATAACTGAATCATTTTTTTAAATAAATAAATAAATTTATTTATTTATTTTACTCTTGCCTCCTTGGGTCTTTGTTGCTACACGCGGCTTTCTCTAGTTGTGGTGAGCAGGGGCTACTTTTTGTTGTGGTGTGCAGGCTTCTCATTACGGTGGCTTCTCTCATAGCGGAGCACAGGCTCTAGGCCTGCAGGCTTCAGTAGTTATGGCATGTGGGCTCAGTAGTTGTGGCTTGCGGGCTCTAGAGCACAGGCGCAGTAGTTGTGGTGCATGGGCTTTGTTGCTCTGCGGCATGTGGGATCTTCCCGGACCACCGCGCCACCAGGGAAGTCCCATAACTGCATCATTTTGCTGTATACTAGAAATTAACACAACGTTGTAAATCAACTATACTGTAATAAAATAAATTAAAAAAAATACATCTGAGGGTTTCCCTGGTGGCGCAGTGGTTGAGAATCTGCCTGTCAATGCAGGGGACACGGGTTCGAGCCCTGGTCTGGGAAGATCCCACATGCCACGGAGCAACTAGGCCCGTGAGCCACAACTACTGAGCCTGCGCGTCTGGAGCCTGTGCTCTGCAACAAGAGAGGCCGTGACAGTGAGAGGCCCGCGCACCGCGATGAAGAGTGGCCCCCGCTTGCCACAACTAGAGAAGGCTGTCGCACAGAAACAAAGACCCAACACAGCCAAAAAATAAATAACTTAAAAAAAAATACATCTGAGAGTCATCCATGTTGCTTGTATCAGCAATAAAAGCTAAGTAGTGTTCTATTATATGGATGTTTGTTTATCAGTACCAGTTTATCCATTCATCAGTTGAAGGACATTTGGACTGTTTCCAGTTTTTGGCAAGTATGAGTAAAGCCACTATAAACACATACAGGTTTTTCTGTCTGAACATAAGTTTTTATTTGTCTTGGGTAAATACCTGCAGAGGGGTTGCTCAGTTGTAATCGTAAGTTTATGTCTAACTTTATTGAGAAACTACCAAATTGTTTTGACATACAACGTGGCTGCATTGTTTCGCATTTTCACCAGCGCTGTAGGAGAGTTTCAGCTCTTCTTCATCCTCCCCAGCGCTTGATAGTCTCAGGTTTCAGTTAAAAATTTTTTTGCCATTTTAATAGGTGGTACAGTCTTTTAAAATTCAGTTTGATAGGATGTATAATGAAAGTTAAAGTTAATCTCTCTTCACCTAGTAATACCACTTCAAGGAAATGACCCTAATTAAATATTGCGAAATGCAGCAAAAGATAATGTTAAAGGTATTGGAGCACAGCATTATATACTATAATTACTGTTATATAATATACATAATTATGTAATAATGAAAACTTGGACAATGGTTAGGTAAATTATGCTAGAATGCCATGAAGTCGTTCAAATATTTTGTAGGAGGAATTTTATAATGTTGGGAAAATGCTTTTGTTTATAATGTTAAATGGGGAAAAATGTATAAAACGTTGTGTATGCGGTGAGATTTCAACTATATAAAAAATAACTGAGAACGCAGAATGGAATGCTATTCAACACCCCCTAATTTCTTACGGTACACAATATTGAGAAGGTTAGGAAATACTGGCCTCTGGAGTTAAAAACTGCTAGGATCAAGTTTCCTGAGTTCTGATTTTTTTTTTTCATTAGATAGACTTGCACAGCTCTGATTAATTAAATGTTAAACTTTTGATTTTAGCTACGTCAGTTATTTTATTTGAAAAATAGAACTAGCCTACACATTTTTATATCACTGTTTATCCATGGTGCTTCTTTACTACTTCAGTGCAGAGCACTTTTGTTTACTAAATATACTTGCTGACAATGAATATTGGTGATTAAAGTAATAGTAAACTGATTTTTTCAGGTTTTCAAGCCAATTGTTGAAAAATTTGGTTTCACATTTAATTGTGACATTAAAATGAGGTAAGTTACTTATTTCTTAGCCCTTTGACCCACTACTTGTGCTAAAAATAGTGGAAAAGTTAGATCTTGGAGAGCTGTCATTCCGTAACCCACTTAATACGTATCTTATAAGAAATAATAGTACTTCGTGGCTTAAAAACAGTAAGCAGCAGAGGCATGGGGACTTGAAAGGGAATTGCTACACTGAGGCACCTTTATATCTGGAATTATCCATGCTCACCACAGACAGAATGCTCACTGTGTGCAGACAACTGGAATGGGCACTGCAGGGTCATAAAAGGGATTCTGTTCCATAGAGCAACCAGAATTATTTTTCTAAGAGACATGTTGGGCATTCAGGTTATTTCTCTGTAAGGCTTCCCTTCCCTCTGTAAGGCCACATAGTAAAAAGGCCATATTTCTTGTTGTAGCATTTAAGTGATTTGCAATCTTATTCCAATTTACTTTTCTAGCTTTATCCTCCCTCCCCTCCATATATTCTAACTACATGATTGCTGCCATTCCCTAAACATACTTTGTGCCTTCAGACTTCCATATCTTTGTTCATGTTTTTCTTCCCCTGCTCTCCTAAAAATTGGAAATTCTACGTTTTCTGAAAATGAAACTTGTAATTTCTTATGTGAATTGTCAGTGACTGTGCCTCAGTTGGAGTTCCTATTTACATCTCTCTTGTAGTCCTGCTTACAGCCTGGCTTGTGTCCTAGTAGATTATATGTGGAGCCCCATCGTACCAGATGGGGAGTTCTTTGTGGATAAGAGCATTGTCATTCTCATCTGCGTGTTCTCAGCATCTCTTATAGAATAAGTGACACTAAATATTTGAGTTGAAATTTTATTAGTGGTTCAGCTACTAAGTATTCATCATATATTTATTGAGCACCTACTATGTGCCAGACATTGTTTTAGGCACTGGAATATAGCAGGAACAAAATAGACCAAGCTCCTACCATTAAGTAGCTTAAGTCTAAAACAGCACTGTTGAATAGAACTTTCTGTACTGAGGGAAATGTTCCTTATCTGTCCAGGATGGTAGTCACTTGATACATATGACTATTGAGCACTTGAAATGTGGCTAGTAGGATTGGGGAGTTAAGTTTTAAATTTTATTAAATTTAAATTTAAATAGAGAATTCCCAGGTGGTCCAGTGGTTAGGACTCTGCACTTTCACTGCTGAGGGTGTGGGTTCAGTCCCTGGTTGGGGAACTAAGATCCTGCAAGCTGTGTGTCCTAAATAAATAAATAAATAGATTAATTAATTAATTAATACTCATTTATTCACATGTAGCTTGAGTCTACCATATTGGACAACACAGATCTAAAACATTATTTGGAAGTTTCAAACATGAATTATATAGTTGGATATCACTCACATGTTATTTTATTGTAAATATTGAGCTTTATTTTTGTCATGTAATCAGTTTATGTAAGTATTCATGATACTTTTCATAGGGGCTACTACCCGAAAGGAGGTGGTGAAGTGATTATCCGAATGTCGCCAGTTAAACAGTTGAACCCAATAAATTTAACTGACCGTGGCTCTGTGACTAAGATATATGGAAGAGCTTTTGTTGCTGGTGTTTTGCCATTTAAAGTAAGCTATCTAATTCACTTTACTGTATACCTGAAACTAACACAACATTGTAAATCAACTATACTCTAATAAAAATTTTAAAAAAATAAAGTAATAAAAAATAAAGTTGTCTAGATGATCTTAGAAGTGTATGTATGTCTTGATAAGTATTATATCATCTAAATTTTGAAATTATTGAAAGAACTTAATTTTTAAATAAATCTTTTCATTAAAAATTTTTCTTAAAATTCTGTGTTCTCTACTGTTGAAAATTGTGTTTTTATAAGATGTATGTAAAAGTTATTAATTACATGTCTTTGAAGGCTTGAAAGCAATTGTCAAAATAATCATTAATTTATTTTATTCTATTTTTTTGTCTTGCCAAAATAGGTAGCAAAAGATATGGCAGCGGCAGCCGTAAGATGCATCAGAAAGGAGATTAGGGATCTGTATGTTAACATCCAGCCTGTTCAGGAAACTAAAGACCAAGCTTTTGGCAATGGAAATGGAATAATGTGAGACAATATACTTTTTCCTAGATGTTAGTTGAGAGAGCCCTGAAATAATTATTCTATTTTAATTAAAGATTTGTCATTTTTTTTTGTTTGTTTAAATTTGTAGTTTTAAGAAGATATATTTTTAAGGGCATTCCTACCTAAAACAACAGTATGATGAATTATGATGATTATTTTATTCTGAATTTCTTTTCTGAGGATGGTTTACCTTTTATTACATTATAAGAGCCTTTTTGTTTATATTAGCGAACTTAAATGTTTAAGCTAATCAGAAGTTAGCCTTTGGGCTTCCCTGGTGGCACAGTGGTTGAGAGTCTGCCTGCCGATGCAGGGGACACGGGTTTGTGCCCCGGTCTGGGAAGATCCCACATGCCGCGCAGCAGCTGGGCCCGTGAGCCATGGCCGCTGAGCCTGCGTGTCCGAAGCCTGTGCTCAGCAAACGGGAGAGGTCACAACAGTGAGAGGCCCGCATACCACAAAAAAAAAAAAAAAAAAAAAAAGTTAGCCTTTGAAGATGATCCTAAGAGAAATATTTCCAGTTGCTTTTCTATATCTCAAATGTGAAATCAGTTTACAAGTAAATATTAGATACGGCAAAGATCTATTTAAAAAAGAAATATAGTATATTAATCCATTTAGTAGTTATTGATTTATGTGTTATAAAAATGCTTTAATTAATATTTTTGAAGAATAAAAGTATCTTTTGTGGATATTTAAATTTAAGCTTTCTTTTTCAGATTTTCTATTAAAGGGTTTAAAGTAAATGCATTTTCTTTGTATGATAATACTATCTAAAAACTATAAAACAAAACCAAACATCTCTGTCGAAAGACCTTTTCATTTAAGATAATGCGTGCAGTATGCCTTTGAAATGGTACCCCTTAGTGCTGATGACAAGACTTCTGGGAGGGCCATTCCTTACCTATGAGTGGATTAGAATCTAGTGTGACTTCTTGTCCAAAGTGCTGAAAGATACTCTACTCTGATGAAGATGGAGAATGCTAATCATGCTGCTCTCTATATGAAGACTTTCACTTTTGTAATATACTAGCCAGATCTAATTCTGCTTATTCAATAGTCACTGTTCTCCTGTGTTGTATTTGCATGTAATTTTGGAATATTTATAGCATAGATAGTAATACTTTTTTTTTCCCTATATAGCATTATTGCTGAGACATCCACTGGCTGTTTGTTCGCTGGATCATCGCTTGGTAAACGAGGTATAGCTAAATGAAGGGGGTCCACTGTTCTCAGTGCTACTGTACAATTCTTTAATTATCTGTCAGGATTAGGATGTTGTAGAATGATGGATAACAAGTTTGAAAGGATATGGTTAACTGATTCTATTTTAGAGTCAGTTAAATTTTCAGTCTTTCCCCCAACTTTATGCTTTTAAAATTTTCAAACTTATAGAGAAGGTGAATGATTAGTGAATATCCATACACTAGATTCACTGGTTATGAACGTTTAGCTACGTGTTGTGTGTGTTTCTGAACCATCTCTATGCAGGTTGCGGGTACCAAGTCTCACCCCTGAATACTGCAGCGTGTCCATCCAAAGAATAGTATCTGCATAATCACATTACCATTTTTATACCCAAAGAATCTATTATATATGTATTTTTTTTAAGATTTTTTTTTTGATGTGGACCATTTTTAAAGTCTCTATTGAATTTGTTACAATATTGCTTCTGTTTTTATTTTTTGGCTTTTTGGCAGTGAGGCATGCGGGATCTTAGCTCCCTGACCAGGGATTGATCCCGCACCCCCTGCATTGGAAGGTGAAGTCTTAACCACTGGACTGCCAGGGAAGTTCCTTGTTATATTCAGACATAACCAGATACCTCCAAAATATTCTTTAGAGCAGTATGAGGTTTTTTGTTTGCTTGTTTGTTTGTTTTTGAGCACACACAGCATTTGTTTGTCATGTCTGTTTAGTTTTTTTTTTTTAAACCACAGAATAGTCTCTTCACCTTTTTTTCCTTTCATGATATTTACATTTTGAAAAGTCCAGGCCATTTTCTCATAGGATTTTCCATAATTTGAATTTGTCTGATTATCTCATGATTAGATTTATTCAGGTTAAACATTTTTAGTGAGAATATTGCACAGGTGACTTTGTGTACATTCTATTGTATCACATCAGGGTGCATGTAATGTCAGTATGCCCTTTATCAGTACAGCTCACTGATCACTTGGTTAAGGTGGTGTTCTCCAGGTATGTCTGCTATAAAGGTTCCTTATTTATTTATTTATCTACGTACCTATCTGTCTGTCTGCCTGCCTGTCTCTACCATGCTTCGCAGCATGTGGGATCTTAGTTCCTCGACCAGGGATTGAACCCGTGCCCCTTGCAGTAGAAGCATGGAGCTCTAGCCACTGGACCACCAGGGAATTCCCCCTTTTCCCATTATAATTAATAAATACTCTGGGATAATACTTTGACACCATCTGATCATCCTGTCTCAATACAACTTTCATCCAGTGGTTTTAGTATCTGTTGATGGTTCTTCCCTGCATCAGTTATTACAGTGTTGATTTCAAAATACTGAATGTTTTTGTGAAAGGGAAATTTCTGTAGTATTTGGTATATTTGGGAGAGTAGATACATGTATGCTTCTGTTGGTTAGTATTTAAAGTTACTTTTGCCATTGAGGCAACTTCTAATTGAACTTTTCACTGTGTGGCAGTTGATTGCTTTATTCCTACTTTGTAGCATCTTTAAAAGATGCTTACCCTCGCTATGCCATTTAACCACATTATTACTGCTGAATACAAAACTTCAGGTAATTTTAGTCTGCTCAGTTGGTTGATCTAGATACAGTTGGGTGTCAAATCTAACCAGTGTTAATAGAATAGGTAAAATCAACACCTTTGGTTGACTGGACATAAATGAATTCTGTTTAAAACCGTGCTGTTCAATGTGTGGTTGGCGGACAGGTAGCATATGGGTATCATCTGAGAGTTTGCTGAAAATACCAATTTTGGGGCCCACCTCATGTATCAGATCAGAATCTTTGAGAGTGGGGTCCAGGAATCTGTTTGAACAAGCTCTCTAAGGTATTATAAAATTTGAGAAATAGTGATCAAAAACATATATTTAGTGTATACTCATTACCTGTTAGGTGCAGTGAGGAATCAGCATGGATCAGTGAGCCGCTACATGCAATGTCTTTAAGCCTTGAGAGGGCAAAGATAATGCAAAATATAAAGCAGAGACTAGGACCCTATGTTACAAGTAGTAAGTGCTTGGCAGGCATTGGGTGGAATGTGAGTTTAGTTTGTTTGTATTATCGTTGGGTACCAAGATGTGCCAGGTACTATGTATGAAGGATTCAGAAGTAAGAGTCACCATTTCTGTCTCCTGGCTTAGTCTGGCAGAGGAGACAGACCAGTGCTGTGATTGTTCTATCCCCAGGGCACCATAGGAGCACAGGAGAAGAACAGCTTATTCTTTGGGGGCTGATTGACCCCAAATCTGTCTTGTGCCATTCAGTGATCCTCCCGTGGGTTCTGTAGATAAGTAGAAGTTAGCCAGATAGAAAAGTGAGAGCTAAGGAAGAAGGACAAAGGAAAGTGCTGACATAAAAGTGTAGTTCTGTGTTTGGGCAACTAGAACCATATGTGATGAGTACAGGATCTGGGTCAATGCAGAGAATGAGGTTAGAGAGGTCAACAGATAGTTGAAGGGCTTTATAGGCCTTATAAAGGAGTTTGGATTTCATCCTGAAAACATAAAGATTTTAAGGAGGGATGTAATTCCAGGTCTTTGGAAGTTAGTCTGATAGCTGTGTAGAGGATTAGAGGAAAACCATAGTGGAGGCAGGAAGACAAGAGTCTGTTAACAGCAATCCAGGTCAGAAATGGTGAGGACCTACACCAAGGAAATGCAGGGACTGAGTCTAGAGAGATGAGTACTGATATAAGGGTATTTAGGAGGGTGAATAGACAATTTGGTGATTAGCTGGAAATGGGGGGTGAGGGATGCAGTGTAATGACCTTCTAGATTTCTAACTTGGGTAACTGGAAGTACTTAAAACTTATGAATATGGGAGGTAGAGTTAGTTTGCCAGGGTAGAAGATAGTTTTGGATATGTTGTATTGACATCATAAAGGGACCGTTACTCTGTTAAGAGCAGTACTTGGAATTAACTTTACTGACAGCCCTGAAAACGTTTCTTTCCTAATATTCCATAAACATTTTTTTTCACTTTGTCATATGAGAGTTTTTACTTTGAAGTTGTCTTTGGACAACACTCATGTAGAATGCACAGTACTTATTTTTAGACTTATAGTGGTAGGAGGGAATAGAGGATAGAGCAGCAACACTTACTGAGGTTGCCTGACTCCTTCTGGTGCCTGCCCTTGTTTCCTGTCAGGCACTTAAGTCAAAGGAGATGTCATTAGCAATTGCAAAGACCTTGGGGTCTTCTCTCTTAGTCTAGGTAGTCTATATATTAAGCATCTCAGAGAATGTCATGGATCCCAATATCCAGATCCCCTTTTTATTTCTGATTTAAATTAACTAGAAAATTACTAGACTCTGAATCCTAATGTTTAAGCGTTATTATCAGAAGCAACATTGGCTGGTTGTGCACACCACCATATGTATTAGAAGCAGTAGGTTGTAACTAGTCATGTTTTTGTCATTGTCTCAGTTACTAAAACTATTTTGACCTTAGTTTCCTTATCTATTGAGTGAGAGAGTTAGCCTGAAGAATATCTGAAATCCTTCCAGTTATAACATTCTTTAATCCTGTTGCAAAGGTGAGGTTTGTTTGTGGTTTTTTTTTTTTTTTGAGAGAATCTTGCAGTTTTAGATGGAGGCAGTGTATTATAACAGAGAGCACTAAACTGAGCAAGAAGACCTAAGTTTTGGTCCTATGTCTGTCTTTATCTTACATGGTGACTGCGCTTTCCTTACCTGAAAAATGAGATTGGACCATTATCTATGTATAAGAATCCCTTCCAACTTTATATGATTGCTATATGTACAGAATGTATTTGTGTTTACATAGTTGAATATCTGTGTATTCGTTGATTTCTCATCTTTCAGTTAGTGTTCTTTACTATGGGACAAATCAATTTGCTAAGATGAATTATGACTCTGGTTTATCAATCCTATTTCTTATGTATGGAAACTGCCTAGCTTGTAGTAAGCACTTTTTTTCCTCCTTCAGTATATGTGGTAATTCATGGCATCTCTCTGATGCTATAATCAGTCCTTTAGCTTTCTCTGTTCAGCCTGATAACTATTTTATAGTTTTGTCCTTTTAATAAGCTAGAAGACACCCCGAATCATTGAATATTCATTTTAATTTGTTATAAACCATCAAAATTGAGACCATTTTAAGAAACCTCTAGAATAGCAGAAGAGTATTTGTCAGAAAAGCCTTAAGTTTTCAGAAGAAACTAGGATTTTGCTCTTTTGTTTAGAACATAATACTAATAAGAAAAATTCTCATAATTACTTCATTTTGTTCAGTTGCCACAGACCGCTAGTAATAGGTGGTAATTATGTTATATCCATTCATACCATTATTCGCTCTCAAGGCGGCTGGGTAGGAAGGAATGTGAATGGCTCTGAGAAATACTTTGCCCCTACACAGAGAAACCTTAGTGTGTCTACTGCTCTCTGATACTATTGATACAAAGCCAGGAATTCCTTCCTTCTCCTTCACATCCTCCATGCAAATTTTAGCCATTCTTCAAGGTCTCACCTAAGTCCTTCATGTTCCATGAAACCTTCTCAAGTTATTCTAGAACCTATAATTTCCTTTTCCGAAATCTCATTGGATATATAGTTTATACCATAGAGCTTAGCACTTATCCTCAAATACTCTTATATATGAGTATTTTCTGATGTCTCCTTAGCAAAGGAACCAGTTTCTATCACTTAGTATGGTACACACATAGTAGGTACTCAATATTAACTATTTTTATTAATAGCTTATTATAAACCAGTCTTGGTAATAGAAGCTTTATAAATATTATCTCTAATTTTAGCAAGTTTGCAACTTAGGAATTATCATCTCCATCTCCATCTGGAGGAAGAAATGGAAAAGGCAAAGTGGTTTACCCAAGAAGTCAAGATTCATACATATTCCAAACCACTTCATTCAGTCACGTAAATACTTGCCTGATTGATGTTGTGAAGATAGTTTAATTTGTTATATTATTATAATAATTGCTGTAAGGGAAAAAATGGTTAAAATTTGATTTCCCCTATTCTGGTAAATTTTATCAAGACATACATATAGTCAAATGAATTTCCAAATATAAAATAAAAAATAACTACATTCTCATTTTTCAAAGGACATTTTCATTTGTAGCCAAGGTTTCATTTAGTTTAAAGTAAATAAAAAGAATCATTTGACATTCCACTACTTCTGATGGACTTATTTTGTATTCAGCATTGTACCAAATACTTGTGGTATGTGTAGAGAAGTAGGAAGTAGAACATGGGAATAAATTTTCTGACTTACTTTCAAAGTTAGGTGATACCGGCAAATTCCCTGGTGGTCCAGTGGTTAGGACTCCGTGCTCTCACTGCCAGGGGACAGGTTTAATCCCTGGTCAGGGAACTAAGTTGCTGTAAGCTGCATGGCACAGTAAATAAATAAATAAATAGTTCAAATCTTAAAGGAATAAAACTTTATGATATTTGATCTGAGAATTTTTATCTGTTCTTCCTTAGATGAAAATTATCTGACTTTAAAAAAAAATCCTTTAATTCTAATGGAATCGGCTGCCGACTAATTGTAGCATATATGAATTGCAAATTTAAAATTTTGAAATCAAGGTGTAGTGTTATAGGGTCATAACTTAGTTGTAAATTGGTTTTATAATTAGTACTTCTTTTTTTTTTCTTTGGCCACGCCGTGTGGCATTCGGGATCTTACTTCTCTGACCAGGGATAGAACCCGTGCCCCCTGCAGTGGAAGCACGGAGTCTTAACCACTGGACCTCCAGGGAAGTCCCCCTATAATTAGTACTTCTTAAACAGGGCCAAAGCAGCCTGTTTTTTCTTCCACTTGTGCATTTAATAAAATATTTGCATATGCTGAGCTCTCAGAAGATTAAATATACATGAAGATCTTATCCTAAAGGTTGCATTGGGTGAGTTCAGAGGCCTAAAAGATATTACACCAGTGCTAACTGGGATATATTAAACTTTTTGCCTCTTAGTAATTAATTTAGTTTTTTTTACATTGTGCCTGTTGTAGGTGTTAATGCAGACAAGGTTGGAATTGAAGCTGCTGAAATGCTGTTAGCAAATCTTAGACATGGCGGTGCTGTGGATGAGTATCTGCAAGACCAGGTAATGACACTTTTAGGATAAAAACCATCAAGCCTATTAGATTCAAATATTGGGCAATTAGATTGAATATAAATTTTAGTCACTGACTTTCAGACACTGATTGGTATGTCCTAGTTCAATCCATTTTTTAGGTATTTTTCTGGAATGTATATACCATAAATTTCAGTTCTCATCTTACTTGACCTGGCTACGGCATTTGGCACAATCGAGCACTCCTTCCTTCTTGAAATACTTTCTTCACTTGCTTTCTGAAATACTGTTATTATCTTTGTATCTCGCTAACCTTACATTCTAGTCTCTTTGCAAGTTTGTTATTGTTTTTTGCCTCTTCTCAGCTTGTAAATTTTGGAGAGCCCTTGGCTTAGGCTCTTTTGTTTATCTGTATTCAGTCCCTCAGTTATTTTGTACAGTCTCATGGCTTTAGTACCATCTGTATGCTGACAGCTCCTAAATTTGTATCACTAGCCCAGACCTTTCTCCTTAACTGCATGCTCATAATATTTCTTATGCCTGTCAACATCTCTGCTTGGATGTGTCATACACCTCTCAAACTTAATATATCTACTCACATTGAGAAGTGCTAGTGAATATTTCCAAATACAGTCTTTTTATGGTGCACTGTCTTGATAGATTTTCCTTTCTACCATAGTTTTTTCTCCTTAGTAGCAAATCAGATGTCTGTGTTTAGAAATGTATTACTCAAGATTTCTTGACCAGTTTCTTAAGACAGTTTTCCTTATTTCTAGTCTCTTCCTTCTTACTAGTCTACACTCCAGTAATTCTGTATTAGCGTATTTATTTATGTGTTAAAATGTTGTAATTCTAGAGTATGGAAGAAACTTTCATATTATATATAATAGCTTGCAAAGATAGTTGGTCTGATTAAATTTATTAACTTTTAACTCTATATTCTTAAACATTAATTTTAAAAATCTATATTGAGGTCTGCTACTAAGCATTTCTGTGCTATACCACAAACTTTTGGTAACACAGGTTTTGTATCATCTTAAGACTTTTGGAAACCTAAAGAAATAGAAATTCTTTTTTAGCTATGTTGATTTCTAGTATCAATAGTATTTTCATATGGAAAGCAGTAGAATTTTAACCCCAAATATTAGTAAATGTGTGAGAATTTTCTTCTTGTTCTTTTTTTAACAGCTGATCATTTTCATGGCATTAGCCAGTGGAATTTCCAGAATAAAAACAGGACCAGTTACACTCCATACCCAAACGGCTATACATTTTGCTGAACAACTAGCAAAGGTGAGTATTCTATCAGAAAGAGTAATTGATTTTCATTTTGGCCAATTTGGAGTCACATTTTAATCAACAGAAAACTTAATAGTAATTGTAATTGCTCTCATTCGGTGAACACTTCCTATGTGGCAGGCACTGAGCTCGCTCAGCAGTGAAGCTGAGTTGTCTCACTCTGCATGACCATTTTAGGTGGCTATTTATTATTAATCCCATTTTACTTATGAGTCTAGTGAGGCAGAGGAATTAATTGCTCAGGATAGTTTCTTAGTGGCAGGACTGAGCTTTGAGCAAACTGGGAGAGCATACATCTAAGCTCATGTGTGGTAGGTACTGCCTTCCAGTAAGTGAAGATGTTTTAATGGGAACTATAAAATCAAATCACAAGGGGTTTGCAGTGGGCTATAAACTTAAATTATTTATATAAAAATTTTAAATGTTTTATTTTATTTTCTTGTGATTTTATTGGGGTAGACTAGAGTATTTGCTGGACTTCTAACACTTACCAGTCCTTTCAGCTTCAGAAAAGTAGATTTATAATTTTTTTTTTTTTTTAATTTGGCTGCACTGCATGGCTTGTGGGATCTTAGTTCCCCGACTAGGGATCGAACCCGGGCCCTCGCAGTGAAAGCACTGAGTCTTAACCACTGGACCACCAGGGAATTCCCTAGATTTATAATTTAGAAAATAGAGGAAAAAAGCTGTCCCTAACTCCCCCTTGCCAGTAAAACCACTCTTGACGTTTAGGTATTCTCCTCCTCTCTTAAAATTGTTTCTCTTTGCATTGTTTTGCAGTTAATGCATACAGCTTCATTTCTTGCTTTTTTCAGTAATGTGTGGCATATTTCCATTTTGCCATAGTCTTTATAATGTAATTTTGTAAAATACTATGAGATTTATAACTCAGAATTTTATGAAGGAAGGTGCTGACCTTAAGTATTTTAAAAAGTTATAAAAATAATGTATAGTAGTATTAAGAAATTAAGCATTACAGAGGTGTACCAAGCTCAAAGCCACGGTTGCCCTACTCCTAACATGTTATTTGTATGATTCTTAATAATATGTACTTTTTTTGTTGTTATTAGAAAGGATAGGTAGATTTTGGTTAAATTGTGGGAAAAGGCTTGATAGGAGGCAAAGGCAAATTATATTTGATGTCAAAAGATAGTTAATTGTATTTTTTATTATTCTACTTATGCTGTATTTTGTAACTATTTGTCTCCCCACGTAGACTGTGATCTTCTTGATAGCAGAGACAAGGCTGTATTCATTCTTTTCTTTTTTTTTAAATAAATTTATTTATTTAATTAATTTATTTTTTGCTGCATTGGGTCTTCGTTGCTGCACATGGGCTTTTTCTAGTTGGGGCGAGCGGGGCTACTCTTCATTGTGGTACACAGGCTTCTCATTGCGGTGGCTTCTCTTGTTGAGGAGCATGAGCTCTAGGCGTGTGGGCTTTGGTAGTTGTAGCATGCAGGCTCAGTAGTTGTGGCTCGTGAGCTCTAGAGCACAGGCTCAGTAGTTGTGGCACATGGGCTTAGTTGCTCCACGTCATGTGGGATCTTCCCGGACCAGGGATCGAACCTGTGTCCCCTACATTGGCAGGCAGATTCTTAACCACTGTGCCACCACGGAAGCCCTGTATTCATTCTTTCTACAGTACTTTGCACATAGTAGACACTCACATGTTATTTGAAGTGAATACACAGTGGAAAGTGCCGTGAACTGGAATTTTTAGCTCTGGTTTCTTGTTCAGCTTTGTTGTGTTTTAACTCAGTGATTTGGGGCAAAGGTGCTTCATCATTCTGTGTCTCAGTGCAGATAATTCATCAGTAAGGTCAGAGAGTGTGCTGTAGTCCCTATGGCTCCTTCCAACTCTAAATTTTTGTAGTTTTCAGTAGGTTTATATATAGGCTAGAAATGATTTCCATAATTGTTACCTGTGTTTCATATTTATATAGTGCTTATAATTTGAGAAAAATATATATACTGTATAAATTGTTTGTCTAGCTCAGAATTCAGATTCAGTGTTTATTCATTCAACAGTAATTTTCAGTGTCCAGTGTGTCAGCGCACTGCCACATAATACTGAAACTGGAATAATTTGTAAATATTACAGTTCAACAGGGCTTCGGAGTAGTGGTTTTCAAATTGTATTTCAGAGAATCAAAAGGTTTTAGGCATACTTGAAATCCCTTTGTCACAAATTCAGTCAGCCTACTTAGTTGTTTTGATTTTAATTCAGTTTTCTTAGAATGAATACATTTGCTTTTTAAAAACTCATGTTTCCACAAATAATGATAGAGGTCAAATGTTTCAAAGCCAAACTTGAATTAGTTAAGTGAAAAATACGTTAAGCCCAATAAAGATGAATGAAGATGTTAATTGTTACCTCCCTCTACCTTTCTGCTCTGAACTAGGTATTTTAAATAGTATATTTAGGGAATTAAATTAGCAAGAAAATTTGAGGGAATTAAAGGGTATTTCTGTACTTGACAAGATAAAAGAAGTATAAATGCTTCAGTGCCATGTTTTAGAAAAATTTTAGGAAGTAGGTAGTAGAGATGCATTATTATTAACAGTTGAGATTTAAAAATTTATATTTGCTTAAGCTGTACTCCTGGGGGGTTCTGATTCAGTGGGTATGGAATAGGGCCCAGGCTGTATATTCTGACAGAATTCCACAGGTATGTATACAATCTGAACAAGGACCATCCTTCTGGAACAGAATATTTTATATATAGGCCATTGAATTTCTCATGAGTCATTTGATCTTTGTATCTCTAGCTTCAATAAAATGAGTTTGGTATTAACTACTGCCTATTTAAGCTGGAGTTGTGGGCTCGTCCCTCTATCGCTTTTCATATTATTTATATACTAAATGCTCTTCTGGTTTCAGGCTAAATTTACTGTGAAGAAATCAGAAGATGAAGAAGATGCTTCTAAAGATACTTACATTATTGAGTGCCAAGGAATCGGGATGACAAATCCAAATCTATAGGGTATTTGCCTCTTAAATGATACCTCAATGATGTATTGCACTAATCATTTCATAAATATTATATAGAACAATGAATAAGCAGTAACTTATTAAAGGACCTGACTTAAATTTAGAGATGAAATACAGAAAGTTCTAGATTTGCTGAGACTGCTTCGTCCTATTAATCTCACTTTGACTGTCTTCTGAGATAGATAGGGACAGCGAAGTTTAAGAGTTGGTGAATATGTATGATAGCTGATTTCAGTATTAAAGTATTGAAATAAAATATTCTTTTCACCTGAAGTGTGTTTTTATTTTTGATATAGTATATTAAGTTATGGATGTAGATTTGATCTGTAATTTGTGTATGATTCTAATCACTACTAGAATCTCATGTAAAATTTAATGAGACAACTTTGTACACATGTACTTGCTGTGTCAACAATAACATTTAATAAGCATTGTCTTATTATATGTATCTTCTTTCTAGTGGGTATTTGGTAGATATTGATTTTGAATCTGTTGAATATGTTGTGAAAGCCAAACAATGAGAATTGCAAATTTTCAACCCTAGTAAATTTGGCCAAATCAGCCCCAGGTATGTTTTTGTTTGGCTTATAGTATTAAAAAAATAATTGCCTTTAGAACAGAATTCTTTTCATTACTCTCTATTGTCTTACACCTAGCCTGTTCCACATTTAGATTACTTCCTGGTCCCTGTAGGCAGTTGAGGTTGTGACTCAAATGAAACTAGTTTTATGTAACAGCTAAATATGCCATATTGTAGTATAGTGAGGAATTCATTCAGACTTAGTTCTGTCTTGGACTTAATCTGGTAATGATTAAAACGTAGTACAAGATTGGGATTGACATATATACACTAATATGTATAAAATCGTTAACTAATAAGAACCTGATATATAAAAAAATAAAATAAAATTCAAAAAACACCCAAACAAACAAAAAAAACATAGTACAAGATACAGATCCAGAAGATGATATTATAAAACATTCAGAAAGTGCAGAATTAGTCTGTATAAAAAGGTGTAATGAAAATAACTACTCCACGTACATAATCGTAATTCTTGTCAGTGATTTCTGTGGCCTTGGACAGTTGAGTTCAGTTTGTTTTAAATATGATGATAGTATTGCTTGCTATTTGTATTTTTAGGGAGTAAATTTTATAAGTTAATTTCTATAATACATAAGGCATGAAATGTCTTTCTATTTTAGAGTCAAACTACACTTTTAGTATAGCTGTTGGAGGGGCTGTGATAAGTTTGGGGGTTTTAAGACTAGTGATGATATCTGCTGCTTCTGATGAGGCGTGTGGCGGTGTTAACGAGGTAGGTTGGAATGCAGAGATTGGGAATTTTGGAGCAAGAGATTTAAGGTCAACAGTGTACATGATGGGTTTATGATTAATCTTGGCTTGGGTGTGTCACTACTGTTAGTCTCAGCTTGGGTAAAATAAAGGTGGGACTACTGCAAAGAAATTTTTGTGAAGTTCTTGAAGAAGATGTTTATTTTCCTCAAACAAAATTGTACTTCTGTTCCTACTTCTATATCTGAAATTGTATTGATATTTCAGTATGCGTCTTCATTTTTTAATAACGACCTAATCCAAGTAATTCTGTTGATTGGACCCTATGTGCACAATGGGTACATTTAATATTTTGATATTCTTTAAAAATATTCTTTAGTGACTTTCAAGCAAGGGTATTCATACCACTTGAGTTTCACAGAGCCTTCCCATGAACTTCAAGTTTTCAGATGTCAGTAGTTTTTAGAGAATATGTTTCCAAATTTCTCTACTTAAATATGTACTTCTTTCTAAAATAGAGTTGCTGGCAGTCAAAGTAGGACTTTGCAGTTTCTCCTTTTTAGCTTCTCTTTCACAATCTCCATTTTTCCTCTCTACAAAAGGAAAGCTTATTTTTTACCCAGTCTAATTTTCCTATGGTGTATTCCCCTGGAATATAAGAAAATCTCAAAGGCACCAAATAAAGGGACAAACTGAAATATTAGTCTCTGAAAAGTCTTCTCAAACTAAGAGATAAACCTGTACCTCATTATATATATTTGCATGATTTTAAGTAAGGAGATGAAAGCTCCAATGTTTCTTTCCACAGATCAACATGACACCTTTAAATAAAGCTTATTTTTCTGATTATTAGGAGAAACATTTTCAGTAGCTTTGCTGAAAGGCTACTAGAAAATGTAAATCTTTTTTTTAAATTAATTTATTTTATTTTTGACTGCGTTGGGTCTTCATTGCTGTGCACGGGCATTTCTCTGGTTGCAGTGAGCAGGGGCTACTCTTCGTTGTGGTGCGCGGGCTTCTCATTGCGGTGGCTTCTCTTGTTGCGGAGCACGGGCTTCTAGGCTTGCAGGTTTCAGCAGTTGTGGCTCACGGTCTCTAGAGTGCAGGCTCAGTAGTTGTGGCGCACGGGCTTAGCTGCTCCACGGCATGTGGGATCTTCCTGGACCAGGGCTCGAACCCGTGTCCCCTGCATTGGCAGGTGGATTCTTAACCACTGTGCCACCAGGGAGGCCCTAAATCTGTTTCTTTTTAAACTTTGGTAGATTACCACTTAGTAAGAATTGTGAGTTACTTCTCTGGTATCTGTTCACCCCTACCATGTGGAGTGTGTTGTAGCTTCTATAATCTATATTATTAATATTTTGTAAATAATACACAACAATTATATATTTTTAAGCCCCACACTTGATAACTTTTTGTTATTGGTTTCCATTGAGCTCTGTCTCATCCCAGTAATTAACATTATCTGTCCATAGATACATGATCTAATTTTTTAAAAAACAACATCAGTCTCATTAAGAGATATATTTCATTTTTTTCATTTTTTTCCCCCTATTTTTTCGCCACAGTGCATGGCATTCAGGATCTTAGTTCCCCTACCAAGGATCAAACCCGTGCGCCCTGCAATGGAAGTGCGGCATCTTAACCACTGCACCGCCAGGGAAGTCCCAAGAGATGTATTTCCATAAATGTTACTTTTATATTTAGTGGCATATCAAAGCATATGTTTGTTATGCTCCATTGTATAATAATGCTGATAGTAATTAATCAAGCCAGAAGAAATTTTTAAAAAATTTAAGAGTCTTGTGTTCACTGAAAATTTTAAAACAATGTAAATTAAAATACATAGAGAAATATAACAAGGTGAACTTTTAAGCATAAAACTATAAAATTGTGGGGGAAGGGAATGTATTTTTTTAATGGAGATGGTAGATATTAAACAGCTATGGTTTTTAGAGTCTAGTGGATAAATTTGAGAGTGATGGAATAGTTTTATTTTAAAATGACAATATTTATAACATTGATTACCTTCTTTCCTAGAACTGTTGAAACTTATGATGAAAAATTTTGAATCCCAGATCTGTTTAAACAGTATTTATTTGTGTGTCCGTGAGGATGTTTCCGGAAGAGATTAGCAGCTGAATTGGTGAACTAAGTAGATTGCCCTCCCAAATGCAGGTGTACTTCATATAATCCTTTGAGGGCCTGAATAGAACAAAAAGGTAGAGGAAGGTTGAATTTGCCCTTTGCCTGATTGCTGGAGCTGGGGCATCAATTTTTCCCTGCCCTTTGTGCTCCCCATTCTCAGGCCTTCAGACTCAGACTAGAACCTACACCATTGGCTCTCTGGCTCTCAGGCTTTTGAACAACACTTCTGGCCTTCCTGGGTCCCCAGTTTGCAGATGTGGGACTTCTCAGCCTCCATAATCACATGAGCCAATACCTTGTAAGTCGCTCTCTGTCTGTCTATATGTCTTTCTGTATATCTTTCTCCTATTGGTTCTATTTCTTTGAAGACCCCATGACTAATACAAGTGATTTTATCAGAACCTACAACTTTGAAGGAGGGGCTCTCTGGGACTGATCATGTCTCTCAAGAAAGCGTGCTCTTTAGCTGGTTATCAGACCTCAGGAGCATTGTGGTTGGTACTCAGACTTTTAAAGGAGAGAGATGCAACCTGGCAGGTGCTTAGATGGTTCAGGTGGTATGGCCCAGCAGGTGAGGGAGCACAGCGGAACTAATATCCTTACTGCCAAGGGAGCGTAGCAGGGTATGTGGCAGGGCCAGCTGAAGAAAGCTTGGTTGGAGCCATAGCTGGCGGCTGCTGTTGTTGCTGCTGCTGGAGCATCCCTGACAGGAGCTGAAAGCAGGAAGAGTCCTTTCTTCTCTCCTCTTTCCAAGTTCCACCTTGGGCTTCCCTTTTGCAGAATCTAACCAGAAACCAATTGGCAAGGGAGTCTGGAAGTTTTAGTTTGTACACCCAAACATCATGAACAGAGTCTTGAAAGGTGTGCTTGGAGCTGGGAGACAGTGAATAGCTATAGCAGAATCTATTTTTTTTTGGTTGTTCAATATCCATTTACATGTTTCTGTCTTACAACAATAACATTCTTTGCTTTTGCTTCACACGATACAACTGTCCTTTTTACAAACAAAGATATTTCCGTCCTCTTCTTCAAAAGAAATCTAAAGTCCCAACAGTCACCATAGCCATCTCTGGGGGATGTTATTATCTGTTTTACTCAATCCCAACTAAATAAATATTCTGTAGCGTACAGACCAAATTGTAAAGTTAATCACCAGTAATAGTCCTCATAGAAAATAAAGAGGGACAATGAAGGGCAAGGAAAAAATAAGTAAATATATATTAATATATACATAAGGAGGAAGGAAGAAAATTTGCATAACTGCTGCAGTTGTGCACACTCATATCTGCTGTAAATTCTCTGTTTTCTCTACCCTCAGCTGGCACCACAGCCAGTCAGCGTTCTTTTCCTGATGGAGGCAATCCAAAACTTCACTCCCAAAGGGTCTAAATCTTAGTGGTCTGTGTTTTGTTTTTTTTTAACATAGGCAAATAAAACAATGCTTTATTTCTAATACCTAAAAAAAGCATTCTAATATAACATTATTTCAGGAGGTAAACCCACATGTATTTTTCTATATTTTTATATCATTGTATAATTTAAAAACACCTAAACACCCTAAATCTGTTCTTAGTGGTCTGTCTTTAATGTGTTGCTGTAGTTTTGCCTTAACTTGTACAACCAGATTTGAGAGAACTCAGAGAATGCCTTGGGCTCTAGACATAGTCCTCCTGGACTGTTATAGCAGCTACTCAGTTTACTCTTAGTAATTGGGAGCAATTGCCCCAGGAAAAGCAATGATCTCTTCTTTGTTATTTCAATAGCATGAGAAGCTCAGCATTGCCAGTGGAAGTCTTATCTTCCAGTTCATTGGAGGTATTGTCACGTTCTCTGGTGGGAGCATTCTGCCTTTGGGAATTAAAACCTCTAAACCAAGAGCAATCAAACTTGCAAGGATGGAAAACAAAATTTGGGCGAGGTGGTTGTAATTAACTATTATATTAAAGGAGCCTCTCCCACTTCTACCCCTTGGTTCATGTATTCAGGCTATGGGAGAAAAGAATATATTAGTTTCTGATCCCAAGAATAGCCTACATCCTACAGGATAGCGCCCTAACCTTTCAGTGTGTTGTTTCTCAGCTGGCACTGTGACTGATTCACTAGGCTCTTTTATCAGCTCTCCTGCTTCTGAGGGATATCCTTCCTACCTGGCAAGACCAATAAACCCAGTGGGCATGAGCTTACTGGCACACTTTTTTAGTTGAGAAATGAGTTCCTTGGTCAGAAGCAATATTGTGTAGAACAGCTGTAAGTCCACAGATAGTCATTATATTTATTTATCCATTATTGCATAACAGATTGCTTCAAAATTTAGCAGCTTAAAACAGCAAACATTTATTATTTCACAGTTTCTGTTGGTCAGGTGTACAGGACCAGCTTAGCTCGGTGGTTCTGGCTCATGGCATCTCCTGAGGTTGCAATCTAGCCAAGCCACTGGGCGGAGTTACAGTCACCTTAAGGCTTGAGTAGGGTTGAAGGATCTACTTCCAACCTCACTCATAGTTGTTGGCAGGCTTCATTCAGTTCCTTCCAGGCTGATAAACTGTGGGCCTTTCCATAGGCTTCTCACAGCAAGGCAGCTTGCTTGCTTTCCCTAGTGTGAGTGGAGAGAGAGAGAGACAGACAGACAGACAGACAGGCAGAGAGATATTGACCTGAAAATGGAAGCCACAGTCTTTTTATAACCTAATCTCAAGTTACATCCCATCATTTTGCATATTCTCTTAAGTAGCAAGCCGCTAGTGCAGCTCATACCCAAGGGAATGGGATTAAGGGCATGAGTAACAGGAGGTGGGGATCATTGAGAACCATTTTAAAGGCTGGCTGCAACAGTCATGCTAGCAAAAGCACAGGCCACTAGGGTTTTGGAATAGATAACTACCCTTTTCAGAAACAGCTCTTGGTTTGCTACTGGATCCTGGTACCAACTGAACTTCTGATCTGGGACATCTAAGAGACCATATGACCTGAGCTTCCTAGGATGAACTGGATGTTTTCTCATCCACCAAGAAACAAGGTTGGTTGAAGTCATCAGCAATCCACCATCAAGTGGAAATGGTATAAATAAGATTAAGTGCAAGCAGCTCCTGAAGACATAAGCATCTGACTGAGGAAGAAAAAAGCTAAGGCCTAGTTTATAGCTGGTTTTCACAGTGTGTTGGCATCAACTGGAAGCAGATGGCTGCAGCATTACAACTCCATTCAGGGGTGTCCCTGCAAGACAGTTGTGGTGGGAAATCCTCTCAGCAAGTAGAACTTTGAGCAATGCATTTGTCCACTGTGTCTGCATTGAGAGATGGTCAAAAAGGCAAATATACTGATTCATGGACACTGGCTGGCAGTTTGTCTAAAAGTTGGGGACTCAGAAAAAAGTTTTGGCAGGTTGGTGACAAAGAAGATGGGAAAGAGGTTGTGCATGAAACTTTCACAATGAATATAGAGTGTGAAAAAAAATTGGGTCCCGTAATACTCAGCAAAGGGCATCCATGTAGAGGAGACTTTCAGTAAACAGGTGGACAAAACGACCTGCTCTGTGAGTGACAGGCAGCCTCCTTCTGCAGTTACCTCAGTGCTTGCTCACCAGCCACAGTGGTGGGGGTAAAGGTTATGTGTGGGCCCGACAACATGTACCCACCCCGCTCCCCCAGGGCTGGTGTGGCTATCCTCATTGCTGAGTGCCTAACCTGCCAACAGCAGAGACTGATGCTGTGCCCTTTTACACAGCCCTTTCCCCAGGAAAGACCAGAAGGATACCTCGTGGCAGGTTGATCACAATGGAGGGGGCAGCAGTTTGTCCTCACTGGAAAGAACTTCCTCAGGATATGGGTTTGCCACTCCTGACCACAATGGTTCTGCCAATATGACTATCCTTGTACTAATGGAGATTTGACACAATATTGCTTTTGACTAAGGAGTTCATTTTTAAGTCATCCTTATGTTACAAAAAGGCAGCTTTCTTGGAAGAAAAGAAAAAGAGAAGGTAGGAAGGTAATATATCAAAATGTTAAAAGTAGCTGTCTAGTGGGAATTGCTGTTTCCATTTTTCCCTTTTTTCCAAATTAGCATGTATCTGGAGTAATATATTAAAATAAATTATGAAGGCAATTGAAGATAGTTTTTAAACTGCACTCCTAAAATAGTTCAGTTTCCTGACTCAGGATTTCCTGAAGGCTACTCTTTTTTTTTTTTAATTAATTTTTATTGGAGTATAGTTGCTTTACAATGTTGTGTTAGTTCCTACTGTACAGCAAAACGAATCAGCTCTACATATAAATATATCCCCTCTTTTTTGGATTTCCTTCTCATTTAGGTCACCCCATTGCATTAAGTAGAGTTCTCTTGCTGTACACTATGTTCTCATTAGTTATCTATTTTATACATAGTATCAATAGTGTATATGTGTCAATCCCAATCTCCCAATTCCTCCCACCCCCTTTCCCCCTTGGTATCCATACATTTGTTCTCTATGTCTGTGTCTCTATTTCTGCTTTGCAAATAAGATCATCTGTACCATTTTTCTAGATTCCACATATATGCGTTAATAGGCGATGTTTGTTTTTCTGACTTACTTCACTCTGTATGACACTCTCTAAGTCCATCCACGTCTCTACAAATGACCCAGTTTCGTTCCTTTTTATGGCTGAGTAATATTCCAAGGCTACTCTATTTTAATCATGATTTTAGTTTGGTTATTTTCAGGCAAAGACTGTTGCAGTCTCAGTCAGTGATATTTCTGTATAATCTCAGAACTTCAGTCTACATAAGCCTCCAGGGAGGCATAAACATGAAAACTCTCAGTCCACCTCTCTGTCCTGGAAATACTGACTGGGTGACTCTGGGTGGGATGTAGGAACCTGTATATTTTAAAAAGGAGTCCACCCTTGTTGAGGTGGTCCACATAACATCCTTAAAGGAACACTACTCCAGGAGGCTCCAGGGCTGGGGAAAAGCTAGGAAGAATTCAAATAAGACTCTGGGGAAAAAAACAGGTGTAAGTTGTTATTCTGTTTACAGTAGGATCAGATTCCAGAAATACAAGTAGAAAGACAACCCCAAATCCTTTTTCCTTTGCTTAGCATTGATTCAAAATGTAGCACGTCATTGCACTCACATTACCAATCTAGGTATGCAGAACAGTTCTCTATCTGCATGAGAAAGGCTACACAGCATAATGGGTGCTGGTATCCGATTGCTCTTTCACGACCATATCACAGCCGCCTCCAAAGCCAGTGGAGACATCTGAATTTGAATACGAGCTTCATCATTTATTAGTTGTTGATTTTGGGTGAATTAACTAAGCCCTTGGAACCTTGGATGTTTCATGGGAATAATATTTTTGAGCTCTTACAGAGTATGAGTTCTGTTGAAAGACTTAATCATTGTAGACCTCAGTTCTTCTATAAAATAAAGAGGACTAGAATCTGATATTCTTTCCAGCTCTAAAATTCTTTGTATATTTTACTAGGATCCTAGTTTTATTATAAACTAAGTGAAAACATTCAGATACTTGCAGAAAACAAAAAATCACAATGTAGAGATGAAAGCTGTTAAAATCTGCTTCCTTGGGCAGATTTTTTTTTTTTTTTTAATAATCAGTATACTCCTAAATAGAATAATGAAGGATAAGGCAGTGATTACTTCAGGTGAAACGAGACTACATGGTGAAGCCATAGGGTCTCCTGAATTACAGGCAGTCTTTGGACCTGCCCCCTAAGTGCTGCGTTATCAGACAAGTCCTGTGAATGTCCTCAGTGGACTCTCTATCATGAAAAAGAGTGTCTACTGATGACAACCTGAAGTTCCATCACACTGATCCTGACGTTACCAGCTCCAAAGTGGAGTATATGGAGAGTAGATGATGCTAAATTCCTAAGGAGCCTTTGAGCTAAAATGGGGCATGGCATCTCATCTCACCTCTGATGTGTCTCAGATTTCCCCCCTCTCTGTCACCACCAGAGAATACAAAGGGGAAGGGTTTTCCTATCAAAGACCAGGATCCTGGAATCCTGCCTTTTCCCCACTTTCTCTCATTTTCCTGGCACCCACCTGTCTACTCCAACACACATTGTCTAGGTTTGTGTAGACAACTGACCTCTGCTTCACAGTGGGGCTTCTGAGACATGAGTACTCCCTAGTTGGGAGTTTTTTTCTCAAGTGCACTTCATATCATTCAGTTGGTTTACACAATTACTAAATCTGCTAGGTAGGCATACTTGCCAAACAGTCTTGCAGGTTTAAAGTGCTAAGCAGATATTCTTCTTGGAATTCCACCTAGCTCTTAGGTCTCTATGGGGACCTCACCACTGGGAGTATAGTTACTCTGATGGCTCTTTCTCCCTTTTCCATACCCTGGGTCTTTCTGTTTCCTGGAGGACTTTCCCTCACCCTGAGAGGGAGCAGGCAGCATCACTGAATCAAGGAGAAACAAGAGTAAGTAAATAAACCAGGTTCAAGAAAGCCAGTGAAAAGCCCAAGAGTGAAGCAGAAGAGAAAACAGAAGGGCTACTCTCAAGTCACCCTGCGAGAAAAATTTCATGAGAGTCCGGGGTCATGTAGAAGTTATAGGTCAAACCAGGGGAGCACTCAGGAAACCAGAAGCAGATATAGAGCAACGCAAATAAGACCTTGAAACTGAGCTGAGAAAGGAAGCACTATGTAGGGTTCTCTTTTTGCTGTCTTGCTGAATTCTTGTTGCATGACGGATGCAGGTGACTTACTTTCCCAGACAGGCTGGTCCAATGCAGGGTTGAAAAACTCACCTCGCCTTTGATGAAAGAACTTTATTCCACTCGGGGTGTAATCCAGATCTATACTCTGGCTTTTGGCAAAAGTGGCAATGATTTTTCTTTGTCAGTTTGGCTGGTGTAGCTTCTCTTCTGCCCCAGAGGTGCTGCTTTTTCTGTCACTCCTGTCTTATCCATAAAGATTCTAGATAATCTATTTTTCCCTGTCTCATTTTTTTGGTTTGTTTTTTTCTATCAGACAGTGATATTCTTTGGATTCTTCCTCTTGAGTTTCTCTCTCTTCTTATTTTCCTCCTTTGTCGATGATCTGCTGTCACATTCACTTTTATACCCTGTGCTTTTTTCTGGCAGGTATTTTGGTTATTCTCATAGAGTTTCCCCACCTTTCTCTTGCAGATATTTTTTAGCTCATCATAACTTCAGTCCCAGTTTCTCCTCATTGTCAATCATCTTAGATAAAGTAGAGATTATCTTGTAGGAATTCTCTTGGTTGAAATATATCTTTAGCTTTTTCAGTGTGGCTACCAACTTGATAGAAGTTTTATTGTCTTGCACTGAAACAATGTATATCAAATAGGATGTTTTATACAAGAATTTAAACATTTTTGTTTTTTCAATTCAGTGATTATTTAAGAATTAATATAAGCATATTCAGGATCATCATAGCAGCCAAATAATGCTATGAAAGTTCAGTATTCACAGTTGCACATATAGACACCAAAGAGAACAGAAGTAGACTTAACATATAAGTGACGTGTTTGAAAAAAGTGAAGGCTGAATGAGATGAATATTTTTCAGTGATTGAAATACAGAGAACCAGGGGAGAAGTGAGTTACCACAGCCAAACTAAAGCAAACCTATGCTTTGGCAGTTAATACTATGCCTTGTTTAAACCAAATCACATCATTAATTACCTGAAATTAATGTTATTAATTCACCTCTGGATTTGATGATAATTAATTTGTAAAATTTTCAGACTTTTTAGTTGTATAAGAGTTATATGTATAAGGGGCTTATAACTTTTTAATTTGAGGATATTTACATAACAATAAAAAACCCAATTTATCGGGCTTCCGCCAAGATGGAATAAATTTACCCTTCTGCCTGAGACAACTTAAAAAGTGAAAAAAATATATATGGAACAATAATTTTCAAGATATTAAGCATCAGTCAATGAAGGATAGTGTTCTTTGAGAGATAGAAAACAGCGCCCTGTAATTGCCCCAGCTGACTGCCAAGAGAAAGTTTTCAGGCCATGGCACAGGGAGGGAAAACCCAGGTGGAGCCTGGTGAACACTCTGATTTGAAGATACTGACTGAGATCTTGAGGTAACCTGGATGGCTAGAGTTTGCAGGACAGAGTACTGGGGAGGAGAGAGAGTGAGCATCACAGAGAAGTCCAAAGACCTGTAGAGGGTTCCCCTCAAGTATTCAGCAGGGTACTGAAGAGTGTGTGCACATGAGGAAACTAACTGAGGCCGTGGAAGAGTCACGCAAGAGGATTAGAGGAACTAACACTTGGTGTTCTCACAGGGCTAAGAAAATTACCTGTCCGCTGCCCATTCCCGCCCTCCCCCCACCTCCTGCCAAAGTAGAAAGCCTCATAATTCATAGGACATTGTATAGAAAACTCAGAACAGTCATGGCTCAGAAGTGAGGAATAATTAGCCCTAGAATAAATGCTGAATTGGGTGCACCTAACAATCTTGAAAGACAGATCTAAAAGGGCCAACTGTCTCCTACTAACTTATCTATGGCCCAGAACCAATCTCCAGGCTATTTGCAAGAATACAAAAATATCTAGCTTCTAACAAGGGAAAAAACAATGTTTGGCATCCAATCAAAAATTACCAGGCAGGGCTTCCCTAGTGGCGCAGTGGTTGAGAGTCTGCCTGCCGATGCACGGGTTCGTGCCACAGTCCGGGAGGATCCCTCATGCCGCGGAGCGGCTGGGCCCGTGAGCCATGGCCGCTGAGCCTGCACGTCCGGAGACTGTGCTCTGCAATGGGAGAGGCCACAACAGCGAGAGGCCCGCATACCACAAAAAAAAAAAAAAAAAAAAAAATTACAAGGCAATCAATGCTGCAGGAAATATGAACCATAACTATAGGAAAAATACATCAATAGAAACTCACCCAAAACTGACAAAGATGTAATTATACATGACAAATTTAAAATATTATGACTGTATTCCATATGTTCAAAAAGCTAGAGGAGAGATTAAATATGCTAATTAGAGACATAGAAGATATTTTAAAAGATACAATAGAACTTTGAGAGATGAAAACAATGATATCTGACATGTCACAGAGACATCCATCCAGTGTAATTCCCCTTATGAAAACTTCAAAAACATGCAAAACTATATGTTTATTTTATTGGGGTGCAATAAATCCCAAGATAATGCGAAAACTCAATATTTAGAAAAGTAATTACTCTAGGGTAGGGGGAGGGCGAGACAAACAGGCAACAAAAGGCACAAAGCAAGTTTCCAAAGTGCTGGTGATAGTCTATGACTCGAGCTGGTGGTAGGCATGTGGGATGTTATATTGTTCTAAAAAGCACACACATATATGCCATTTTGTATGTATATTTATATTGTACATATGTGTAATATACACATTTCATAACATATTTAATAACAGAAAAGATTACTCTGGTAGCCATGTGGAAGAAGGGAGATTAACAGAGTCAGGGAGAAAATTAAAGCTACTCATGCAGTAGTGATAAAATGGGAAAGGACAACAAAGCTCACAAGTCTGTTGAAATATAATTTAGGACTTGTTAATTAAGTGGATGCTGTAGGTTAAAGGAAAAAAATGAGGTTTTTTTTCAGTTTCCTAGCTTGTAGACTTGATTGATTGGCGGCTCCGCGCGGCAGGTGGGATCTTAGTTTCCCAACCAGGGATTGAAACTGCGCCCCCTTGCAGTGGAAGCAGGGATTCTTACACTGGACCGCTAGGGAAGTCCCTGAGACTATACATTTTTATGAATTAATAGAAAATTTCTGAAAGGCTAACTATAAACTGGCAACATTGTTGCTTTCATTGGAGAACAGAATAGTTCCAGGCCCAGGAGGCAGGGTGTCTCTTGAAATCTGAACCGTGTTTGTGTATTAATTACACAAAAAATGGAAAGCAAAATTAAAGAGTAGAGACTTTTGTTTAGCTCAGATATGGCTGCTCTAATTTAATGATGGGAAAATTTTGGTAGTAGCAATATGATTATGGAAATGACTTCACCTGTGTTTGGTGATCTGCTGCTAAATTAGGCTAAATAGCAAATCTTTTGTGTTTATCATAGGCTAGGATGGGAGTCAGGGTTGACTGTGCTCTGGTCAAGCGCTGACTCTTGCTGAGGTAAAATGCGGGTCCCAGGGTTGCCCCTTCAGTAGGGCAATGGGCGGGGCTGTCACCATGATTGACATGTTTAGCATAACAGCACAAAGAAACTATAAAATATTCCCAGGTGGATCCTTGTGGCTAGCAGCACCATTTAAAAACTATGAGCTGAGGTTGAGCCTTGACACTATCTTTCTGTATCTTTTTCCTGGTCATGATCCTCTCCTGCATATAATCTTGCACACATGTTAGCTAGTCCTCAGTAAGCTGCTAACTTACTGATAAAGTCTTAAGGTATTAACCCCTCAAGAGGGTTCTGCATTTTTATCAGAAATCCTAAAAATAAAAAAACCCCTCAAAACTAAAAAAAAAGAATGTTGTTGTACACTTTCTAATATTTATGCCTTTTCCTTTATACTATTTGACTAATTACTAAGGCTAATCTTGCCTCTCATTTTATAATGTCATTTACATAATATAAAAATTTTGATCATTGTTTAATTTTTATTCATACTTTACCTCATTTCACAAAATATTTTCAGAGACTTGTAATAAGCACATACCCTAAAGTGGTGAGCTACAAATAAATTAAAAATCAGGCTCAGAAAAATAAAAACTAGAGTAGAAAGTCGTGCCCTGGTATGTAAGTAGAACACAAATGAACCACTAGAATTGAGTTTCAAGTATGGTCTAGGATTCCTGGCGAAAGTGAAAAAGGAGACGTGATATGTTACTAGTTATTCCCTCCCCCTCCCACTGCCATCCCCCCCAAAGCCCACTATTTCCTTAAGGGAAGTATATAGCTTTTCCTACACATGACCCTAGAAGAAATTTCTCACCTGGGCTATAAGCTTTTATTACCACATTCAAATCCACATACCTTTGCAAAATAAAGGACACAAAACCAAAGAGAAAATAAATTTTAGCTGAGCACTGGACAATGAAGGGAAAGTAGGTATAGCTGACATGACTTCAGAGAGCTGTGTATTTGTTTACCAGTTTATATCTCAGTATCAAATAACCAGGGATTTAAGAATCCTCATTCGTGTGCTTCAGAAATATCATGCGACCACCTGGTACAGTTGGATCATTTTGGGGGTTCATATGAAAACAGTTGAAGTGATGTTCACTTGAAAATTTTGTTTGCTGAACTTTGTGATACATGTCATTGTTTTATAGCATATTTAAGTTGTTCTCTACAGAATTAAATACCTTTATTTAATGGGCCACTGGGGAAATAATTGTAGTTTCTAAGCAAAAGTTTTGTCCAGCATGTTTATCGTTGACCTGGATGAAGAGAGAATATATTGATTAAAACTGTTCTGAGAAACAGACTCACAGACTTAGAGAACAAACTTATGGTTGCCAGCGGGGGAAGGGTGGGAGGGAAAGGATAGGGAGTTTGGGATTGACATGTACACACTGTTATATTTAAAATGGATAACCAACAAGGACCTACTGTACAGCACAGGAAACTCTGCTCAATATTCTGTAACAACCTAATTGGGAAAAGAATTTGAAAAAGAATAGATTAAAAAATGAAACAAAACTGTAGTTGACATGAAGCTGGCAGGGTGAATTGGAACCATGGATGACAGAATCTGGGTCTCATTTCATCTTGGGTCCGTAAGTGACCATATCACAAGTTGTCTGAAACATGTTTACATCCAGCCAGAAACATTTCTGCCTGTCTGTGGGATTTTTCAGACCACTTCTCCTTCTGAGCTGTTCCCTGCTCTGCTCTGTGGCTCTGCTGGCTCAGCCTCTCTCATCCTAGGATTTTCTGCAGGTCTTTTGCTCATTGACCTATTTGGACCCACTTCTCCAGCTAGGCCCTTGGTGCTGTCTGCTGGAGATGGGCTGGTGTTCAACCTTTGGCTCTGTGCCCTGAAGCTCTGTGGCAAGGCTGCCCCTGCCTTCCCCTGCTCCTGCAACCGTGACCTGGCTTGGCCCAGCTTACCATGCTTCCTCATGGTATGGGAGTGTGTCGGGGTATCTCCTTTGTGTGTTGACTAGAGTCAAGAGTGAGGAAACCTAAGTGCTGCTCTGAGTTGTTTAAAAAACAAAAAAGCTCAAGGGTATATTCATTCATTCATTCATCATTCATTCATTCATTGTCCTTTGTGTGCTGGGTCCTGAGAACACTGAGGTAAAAATGACACGCTGTTCATCTTCACAGAGTTGAATTAATAGCAAAGGAGGAAGTAATTTTAAGGCAGCCTTCTATGTATGTGATTTATTTATCATTTAGTTACCTAGTAGACGTAGTTGATGGGACATTTAGGCAAGAGTGATAAGACAAAGATGGTAATGTCCTTAACAGCAGCTATTAATTGTTCTACCACAGTGGTTCTCAGACTGATGTGATTTTGCTTTCCTTTCCTCCCCCAGAGACATTCAGCAATGTCTAGAGACATTATTGGATGTCACAACTGAGGCAGTGCCCCATAGTGGTTAGATGTCAAGGATGCTGCTAAACGTCCTACAGTGCTTAGGACAGTCCCCCTAACAGAATTATTGAGTCTAAAATGCCAGCAGTACTGATTGAGAATCCTTGACGAGTGTATGTGTCGATTGTGTGTTTCTGAGAGAGCCACTATCAGGAAAGCTTTCTTTAGCCTGAAATGTATTATTATTAGCTGTAGCTGACATTCGTTGAGGGCTTACTATATGCCAGGCATTTATGGTAAACACTTTAAATGGATTATCCCATTTAATCATCAAAAACTCTATTGAGTAGGTATTATTATTAGCTCTGTTTTACAAATGGAGAAACAGGTTTAGGGGTGTTGAGAAACTTGGCCAAGATCTCATTGCTAACAAGTGGTAGAGTGGGAAGTTGAATCCAGGATGCCTGGCTCTTCACTCTTCACCACCACAAACAGTTAGCATCTCTAACTCAGAGGCCAGACCCTCCCTTCAGCTGGGACTTAGCTCCTGAGAAGTTGCTTTAATGACAGGCTGAGCTAGCTCAGTCCTTTATTGGCTATAGGCTACTCTTGGAGGCCTGAGGGGAAAGAGAGGTTAATTTAACAGTATAATTCAAACCAATTTTGGGAGAAGAGAATCTCATATTACTTTAAACATCAACATCTCGTTTATGATGAATGGTTCTCTCACATGGGTGTGCAGCTGGCTCATTAATCTGACCCAATTAAACAGGATCAACCCAAACCGTTAGTCATATCTAATTCAGCAATGATTGTGTTGATACAGAGCGAGCCACAGCACTATAAATAGCAGAATGGAGCTAATAGGCTCTGATGCAGTCAGCTTTCCTTATCCTACACTTTAGCTTTACTTTTCATTATTTTACACTTCTGCTTTACTAAGAGCTTCTGGGCAGTTTTTAGTAAAATCTTAAGCTCAGACTGCACTTTTTGTCAGTTTGGTGTTTTCCGAGGGCAAAGCAGCAGTCCACTGTCATCCATACCTTTACTTGCATTACAATGCCTGAACACTCCTGGACTGTAATTTGATCTAGTTCCTTAACCCCATAATCTAACTGATAGAAGGTAATCGAACACCACGTCTGCCCATGTGATAGGGCAGAATTCTTCTGTCTTCTCACCTGAGTACAACAGGCTTGTGCCACCCAGAAGAATGAAAAGGTAACTCAGAATATGTGGGGTCCTTATAGCCCAAGCGGATATCCTTGTGAAGAAGAGGAAGTATGGGCCCTACAGATCTCAGGTTAGTGTGAACCGAGTGTGGTTTCGGTCCCAGTAAGTTTCTGAAATGACGCTCTGAGAACAGTATATGTGTGTTTCATTTTGAGGTCCTAGGAATTTTTAGAGAGAGTAACTTCCCTAGAATTCCTATCTGTTTGGCTGACTGTGAAAACACCTTTGTACTCAGGGCCAGTAACAGCTTCCAGTGGGCTGAATGTTAAGGATGTTTTCTTCTTTATTATATCTGTAGTATGAACTGTTATCATGTAGAGGGGAGGTTGGCAGGTGAAGACTTTTGGTGGGTGAGCACCTTTTTTCTTGTTTGTTATCAAGACTGTTGTATTACCTTTCCCCCATATCATTCAATAGGTCTCATAGACACTATTTCATTAATCACCTCTCAGAATTCCTGGGGCTACTGCCTGGTGGGTTTCTTTTTTCTTGTCCTTTAAAAGTTATAGAAAGGTTAAATATCTTAAACTGAGCGATAATATAGTAGTGATAATAGCAGCTATCATTTATTGATGGCAATGTGCTAAGCACAGTACGGACTGGCTTGAATGTGCTTGCATTCTCTTCATCTGCATAACAGCCCTTTTATTTATTCATCCCCATTTTATAGAGGAGAAAAGTGAAGCTTATATTAAGCAATACATTTTGGATTAAGTCTGGTAAGAAGGCAGCTGTTAAGAAGGCAACTAGGCTGGGATTTGAATGCAGGTCTGCCGGTACCGAGGTTCCTGTGATTAAACACTCTCCTGCACTGGGCACTCTTCTTGGGCTCAGGGTTTAGCTGAAGGATTATAGAGCATAGAGATAATAGAATAAGAAGTGAAAGAATAGAGTGGGGGTAAAGGAGTGGAACTCTCTTCCAGGAGACTGGATATCAGTTTGTTTCTATTTTTCTCAGCCAGCTCCTGCTTCTGTATTCCACAACAGTTCTAAAAAGTGGCAAAGTGCTCTAGGAAAACTGATGTCACCTTCCAGATAGGTAACACAATATTTCATGAACATCATTTTTAAGGGCACACACTTAATACATCTTCCTAGTGTTACAGATCTCAGGCTTACTTCAGAATTTCCCACCCTGCTCTTTTCCCTTTAAGAGGCAAATAGAAGCTTAAATAAGTCTCTTAGTTAAGAAGCTACTACAAGTGTAGTAGTCATTTGATCAGAGATGTAATACGTTTAGTTATAATTTCTATCCAAAAGTCTGTATGTCTTTAGAAGGACGTTTCCCAATACTTAAGCTTTGCAGTCTTTGCACAGACTGTGAATCTTTAGGGGAAAATAGGAAATGTAGGTTCTTTTTGAATGTTTTCCAATACTTCTTGATTCTTACCTGCTTTTGACTCAACTGTCATACCTGCAAAATTTTCACCCGATTCATCTGCAAAAGATGGTTATAGAGTGGTAGTTAAATAAGCCGGTACTTCACTGTAACGTCTAATAATAGCTAATGTTTATTGGGCACTCAACTATCCGGCCCTGTGCTAAGGCTAGGTACTTTACATCACACTATGTCATTCATCCTCACAACCCAATGTATAGGTACCAGTGTCATCCCTCTTACAGATGATAAAACTGAAGTTCTGAGAGGTTTGGAAACTAGCACAGTTAGTGACAGAGCCTAGGCTCAATCATAGGTCTGACTCCAAAGTCAATATTTTCAATTTTGCCTCAGTGGTGTCTGAGTTTCAGACTCATGAAGGTAATATGTATGAGAACATTTTTTTCTTTCATTGTCTGCTAAAAATCTGAGTGCTCTATATTTGAATGCTGACACAGACTTATAGTTTTAAAAAACACTATTAGTCTTATTTACTGTAAATGGAAGAGCAAGGCGTCAGGAGGCACAGGTTTGTGCTGTAACACTCCCTATGCCTCAGCTGGTGTTAGAAAGTCTCCATTATTTTTCTAGTTTTATATCCCAGAACTTCCTTTCATGTGCCCTTTGCTCCAGTCACATCGGATTACTCATCTTACCCCAGGCATACTTCACCTTTTAATTTTTATTTTATTTTACTTTTTACAGTTTAATTAATTAATTGATTTTTGGCTGCATTGAGTCTTTGTTGCTTCATGCCGGCTTTCTTTAGTTGCAGCGAGCGGGGGCTACCCTTCGTTGCGGTGTGCGGGCTTCTTACTGTGGTGTCTTCTCGTTGCGGAGCACGGGCTCTAGGCGCGTGGGCTTCAGTAGTTCTGGCACGTGAGCTCAGTAGTTGTGGCTTGCGGGCTCTAGAGCACAGGCTCATTAGTTGTGGTGCACAGCCTAGCTGCTCTGCGGCATGTGGGATCTTCCCGGACCAGGGATCGAACCTGTGTCCCCTGCATTGGCAGGTGGATTCTTATCCACTGCACCACCAAGGAAGTCCTACTTCACTTTTTTTTTTTTTTTTTTTTGCGGTATGCAGGCGTCTCACTGTTGTGGCCTCTCTCGTTGCGGAGCACAGGCTCCGGATGCGCAGGCTCAGCGACCCTGGCTCACGGGCCCAGCTGCTCCGCGGCATGTGGGATCTTCCCGGACCGGGGCACGAACCCGTGTCCCCTGCATTGGCAGGCGGACTCTCAACCACTGCGCCACCAGGAAAGCCCAACTTCACCTTTTTAATGTAACAAATTTGTCAAGGATTTAATAGATGCAAGGCACCCCTTAAATATGGGGAAATTTAAAGAAGAATAGACAGTTCATAGCCAAGTGAAATCCAAGGATAAAGCCAGCTCATTTCTTCCATTATGATTGATCCAGTGATGTCCCAAGTCCTCTTCTATTCCTCTCTCCATTCTGCCTTCCACAGGCTGGCTTTATCCTTGGATTTCACTTGGGGGTAAAAAGTGTCGTTACAGCTCTAGACATTATCTTTTCTAGCTATACCATCCACCTGTGGGGAAGGAACAGCTTTTTTGAAGTTGCTCTGGCAAGGAGTTTGGGATTCATTCCCTTTCTTTGATGCACATTGTGTCCCCTTTTCATCCCCGACTCTGTCACTGTGACCACTATGGGGGACAGAATATGCTGACTGGCTAAGCTGGCTAGAGCCCACCTCTAGACCTAAGTGCGAAGGCCGAGGTTAATGCTACCACAACGATGTGTTCGAGGGTGGTTGCGGGATGAATATTTCAAAGGAAAATTAGGGTTTTATTGGAGGAAGAAAGTAAAAGTAGATGCTAGGGAGCCAGCCAAGACAAGACTAGCTTTAGCCTGTCTCTTTCAGGTAATTGACCTTCTCTGTTCCCAAGACTGGTCCTGATGGACCACAACTGTAATGGACTGGTTTCCAATATCAGTTGGGCAATATCCTCCCCCACCCCCATGCTGTTTCATGTCTATATTTCAAGTATTTCAAATATTCACCCCTCTCCAAAAAGTCTCTACCTAGTCCCACTCTTCTGTTAGGTGATCCCAACTTGTAATTCATAAAGAAAATAGCAGTAATTAGACAAGTATACCATTTTTACCACTTGCCAATCCAATTAATAAATGTAAGTACATTTGCTCTTATTCTTACCTTCTCCTCTCTAAGTTGAGTTTGGCAAACTACAGTGTCTGGGTCTGCCATACGCTTTTGCAAATAGAATTTTATTGGGAGACAACTGTGCCCATTTGTTTATGTATTGTCTATGGCTTTTTCTGCAATCTGAAGGTCGAGTTGAGTAGCTGCAACAGAGACCCTGTGATGCGAAAAGCCTAAAATATTTACTATTTGGCCCTTTAAGATAAAGTTTGCTGATCTCTGTCTTAGAAGATGGGGTGATCCTCACATGATCAAGGCTAATCTTTCTCATTCTTAATCTTGTTCCCTTCACATCATTTAGGCTCTCCCTCTGTCTTCTGCCTCTCCAACTCCATTGGCCCCTTTCCCTCAGTCTATCAGTGTGCTCAAACATACCAGCCTTAAGACAAAAGAAAACGAAACAAAATGCAACTTTCCTTTGGTCTTTCAACACTCTCATGACCTTGTCTTATTTCCCATCTTCCCTACTGACCCAAGCTTCTTAAAAGTGTTGCTTTCATGATTGAGCTCATATTTCTCAATTTCTAGTCACTCTTCGAACCACTTCTCTGTCTCTATTTCTGCCTTGTAAACCGGTTCATCTGTACCGTTTTTCAGGCTTACTTTTGTCCTCACCATTTGCTGTTAATTACTTAATTAAACCAATCAGTTTAATTAATTAATTACACCATTTAGTTAATCAATTAAAATATTTGCTGGGTTACCACCATGTGCCAGGTTCTGTACTAGGCTCTCAGGACACCATTCGGTGAACCAAACTGGCAGAAATTCTTGCCATGAGGAATTTATAATCTGGTTGGGGAGACAGACAATGAACAAAATAAGCAAGTAAAATATCGAATATTTTAGAAAGTGATAAGTACTGTGGAGGAAAATCAATCAGGGAAGGGAGATAGGGAGTGTTGTTTGGGGGTGGGAAGTTCAGATTTTAAAAGAGTAGTCAGAGAAGGAATCAATGAGAAGATGACATTTGAGCAAAGACCTAAAGGAGGTGAGTGAGTGAATCCCTGGCAGAGAGAACAGCAGGGCAAGAGCCCTGAAGTGGGAGTGTGTCTAGAATGTTCAAGGAACTACAAGGACCAATGTGGCTGGCGTGAATAGGAATAAAGGGCAGAGTGATAGGAGGAGGGGCTGGAGGAATAATGGGAGGCTCTGTCACTTAGAGCCTTACATGCCATTTAAAGCCTTTTACTCTGAATGATTTGGGACATTTTGAGCCAAGAAGTGATATGATCTGACTTATCATTTTAAAGAAACTTCTGGTTGCTCTGTTAAGACAAGACCATAGTTGACAAGGGCAGGATGAGGGAAGCCAGTTAGGAGACTGTTACAGCTATTCCCAGATGATGGTAGCTTGGATGTGTATGGTAGTGAAGAACTGTTCCAGTTCTCAATATAATTTGAGGTAGAGGTGACAAGATTTGCTACAGATTAGGTGCAGTATGTGACATAGAGAGGTGGGTCAAGGATAAATCCAAGGTTTTAGACTGAGGCACTGGAAAGGTAGAATTGCCATTAATTGAGATGAAGGAGCTTGTATGAGGGGCAAGTTTTGGGAGAAAGATCAGGAGTTTGGGACACACTAAGTTTGAGGTGCCTTTTAAATATTCAAGTGAAAATGTCTAGTTGGATGTATAAGTCAGGAGATCAGTGGAGACGTCAGGGTTGGAGGTAAACTTGTGAAGGTCAGAACATCAATCAGAGTTAAAGCCAAAAAATGAGCTGTGTTGGAACAGGAGTAGCCGAGATAGAGAAGAGAAGTGTATAGGCTCTGAGCCCTGGGCTACTCCAATTTTAAGAGGTTGAGAAAACGGGGAGGAACAGATTGCAAAAAAGAAGTAGCCAGTGAGACTGAAGGAGAAGGAGAATCAGGAGTTGTGGTGTCAGGGAAGCCAAGTGAGGAAAGTGATTCGAGGAGGAAGAGGCGGGAAACAATGGGGTTCAGTGTTGCTAGTAGGTCAAATAAGATGACGACAGAGAATCAACTGTTTAATTTAGCATTGTGTGGGTCATTGGTGACCTTGACAAGAGTAGTTTTGATGGAATAGTGGGGATAGACGCCTGATTGGAGTGTGTTCAAGAGAGAATGAGAGGCAGAATTGGCAACAGGGAGGAAAGAAACATTTTGAGGAGTTTTGTCATGAAAGGCAGCAATGAAACAGCTTCTAATGGACAAGTCCAAAGACACTTGTCATTTCTGAGTTTTTTTACCTGTTATCTTTGACTCTATGGACTGTCACCTCCACTGGCTTCTAAGACTTCCATCTGCCAACCTCTGCATCTTTGTGCTTAAGGAGTCTCTCTGAAACATGCATGCACCAAAGGGAAGTGTCAGAGAATTAACACCCCCAGGAGTAGCCCTCAATCAATGGATGGTGAGGGGTGGTAGACAAACATCAGAGGTCCTTTGCCCTTTGGGTGAGTTGGGGGTACTCTGGGACGGGTGGTTTTACACCCTTATCCAGTACACTGAGTGGTAGATGGCCTTGAAAACATACCCTCTATTGGTTGACTTCCCTTCCCTGCCCACTTCCTCACTCCCGAGGTGAAGTTCCTTGCACCTCCCAAATAAATTACTTGTGTTTGAACCCTTGTTTCAGAATCTACTTCTTGGGAAACATAAACTAAGACACTGCATATACAGATATAATCTAAATAAAGGTCAAATGGCCTCATGTTAATAAATACTGATTTTTGGCTTATAGTTCACATATTTGCAATTAAAAGCCCCTTCTTAACAAGTAGTTTTGGGCAGTGTACCCAGGCATTAGAAAATGGAAAGATTGGGAAAGCCTCCTTTCCCAAATAATCCCTAGGCTTTTCTTTTTCCACCTGTGATAAGAAATCTATATTTGGTCTTTTTCTGTTCCTGACACAGAGCTTCTAAAACCCTTGGAATTTCCTGAGTGGAAGGGGTGAGAGGAGCATCTTCTGTTATTTGCAACAAATCTTACCTGAGTTTATGCTAATGAGGTGACGCCTGGTGGGCCCACAGTTACCTCCTGGAGGGCATAGGTGTTGGTTACCAGAGGAACGAACCTTGTAATTAGAAGGTTGGAACTTTCAGCCTCACTCCCAGACAGCCGAGAAGGGGAGAGAGGCTTGAGACTGAGTTCCCTAATGGCCAACGATTAAAAGAAAGGATTTGGAGAGCTTCAGAGTTGGTGAACACATCAAGGTGCTGGGAGGGTGACATGCCCAGAGAGGAAGGACGTGGACGCTCTGAGCCCCTCTCTCCCCCAGACGTTGCCTTAGGCATCTCTTCCATTTGGCTTTTCCTGATTTGTATCCTTTGTAATAAACTTGTGTTAGTAAATAAAATATTTTCCTTAGTCTTGTGAGCTATTCTAGCAAATTATTGAACCTGAGGAGGGAGTCATGGGAATCCCTGATTTGTAGCTGGTTGGTCAGAAATACAGGTGGCAACCTGGGACTTGTGACAGGCATCTGATGTAGGGGCAGTCTTGTGGGACAAAGCTATGGGGTTTGTGCTATCTCTAGGTAGACAGTGTCAGAATTGAATTGAATTGTAGAACACCTAGTTAACGTCCACAGAGAATTGGAGAACTGCTTGGTGTGAAAAAACCCCACATATTTGGTGTCAGAAGTACTGTGAGTAGAAATAGTACAGAACTATCAAAAACCATTTTTAAAAGGTACATTTCCTGCATTTTAAAGGCATCACCACACTATGAGCATTGCCGGATATGGGGATGAGAGTAAAAGTCTGATTTCATGCCAGGTGAATTAATTTTGTATCTGTGGTATCTAATCACGTAAAGTCTAGGAAACTATTAATTAGACAATAATACTCAGTGCTCTTAAGTGATTTTCCTTTTGGAACACTTTATGAATGTTAATTATTCAACCTAGAATCTGTGAAAGACATTATTTTATGGTCAGAGTAGCTTTATTCCTCTTGAGAGCCTGTGCTTTTTCCTAATACAGCACACTCAAAAGCTTTTAAAATGTGAGGCTTCTTTATAACTGGAAAAAGGATACTAGACACTTCCCGTTCAATGTAGCTAAAGACTTTCCTTCTCTCTTGTGGAACCTGTAAACGTTATACTTCTAAAACCATCTGAGAGCCTGCCTGTTAAAGTTGTAGAGAATCTGGCAGGAGGAGTTAAGCCCCAATTCTCTTATTACCTCTATGTCTCAATGTCTCAGTTTTGATGTCTTTGGAGGAAAAAAAAACTATTGAAGTTTTTTCTCATTTTCTTTCAAGAGTACCTATTTCTTTACCCACACCTTAAAGTGTTAATATTCCTCACGGCTAATTCTGGTTTTCTTCAACTTTTGTTCCATACACTCTTTCTTTCTTTTTAAATTTAAGTTTTATTTTATATTGGGGTATAGTTGATTTCATATACTCTTTCTTGGAGAGCATTTTTGTTTGAAAAATATGTGTATGAATGTTTACTGTGTGCTGTGCACTATTCTAAGGAAACAAACTGGTTTCATCTTTGTTAAAAAATTTAATTTAATTAACTTACTTTTTATACATCAGGCTCTTATTAGTTATCTATTTTATACATATTAGTGTATACATGTCAATGCCAATCTCCCAGTTCATCCCGCCACCACCACCCCTGCCACTGCTTTCCCCCCTTGGTGTCCATACGTTTGTTCTCCAAATCTGAGTCTCTATTTCTGCCTTGTAAACCAGTTCATCTGTACCATTTTTCTAGATTCCACATGTATGCGTTAATATACAATACTTGTTTTTCTCTTTCTGACTTACTTCACTCTGTATGACAGTCTCTAGGTCCATCCACGTCTCTACAAAAGACCCAATTTTGTTCCTTTTTATGGCTGAGTAATATTCCATTGTATATGTATACCACATCTTCTTTATCCATTCGTCTGTTGATGGGCATTTATGTTGCTTCCATGACCTGGCTATTGTAAATAGTGCTGCAATGAACATTGGGGTGCATGTGTCTTTTTGAATTATGTTTTTCTCTGGGCTTATGCCCAGTAGTGGGATTGCTATTTTTAGTCTTTTAAGGAACCTCCATACTGTTCTCCATAGTGGCTGTATCAATTTACATTCCCACCAACAGTGCAAGAGGGTTCCCTTTTCTCCACACCCTCTCCACTACTTGTTGCTTGTAGATTTTCTGATGATACCCATTCTGACTGGTGTGAGGTGATACCTCATTGTAGTTTGATTTGCATTTCTCAAATGATTAGTGATGTTGAGCATCCTTTCATGTATTTGTTGTCAATCTGTATATCTTCTTTGGAGAGATGTCTATTTAGGTCTTCTGCCCATTTTTGGATTGGGTTGTTTTTTTTTTGATATTGAGCTGCTTGTATATTTTGGAGATTAATCCTTTGTCAGTTGCTTCATTTGCAAATATTTTCTCCCATTCTGAGGGTTGTCTTTTCGTCTTGTTTATGTTCCCCTTTGCTGTGCAAAAGCTTTTAAGTTTCATTAGGTCCCATTTGTTTATTTTTGTTTTTATTTCCATTTCTCTAAGAGGTGGGTCAAAAAGGATCTTACTGTGATTTATGTCATGGAGTATTCTATGTTTCCCTATAAGAGTTTTATAGTGTCCAGTCTTACATTATGGTCTCTAATCCATTTTGAGTTTATTTTTGTGTATGGTGTTAGGGAGTGTTCTAATTTCATTCTTTTACATGTAGCTGTCCAGTTTTCTCAGCATCACTTATTGAAGAGACTTTCTTTTCTCCATTGTATATTCTTGCCTCCTTTATCAAAAATAAGTTGACCATAGGTGCACAGGTTTATCTCTGCGATTTCTATCCTGTTCCATTGATCTATATGTCTCTTTTTGTGCCAGTACCATACTGTCTTGATTACTGTAGCTTTGTAGTATAGTCTGAAGTCTGAGAGCCTGATTCCTCCAGCTCCGTTTTTCTTTCTTAAGATTGCTTTGGTTATTTGGGGTCTTTTGTGTTTCCATACAGACTGTGAAAATTTTTGTTCTTGTTCTGTGAAAAATGCCATTGGTAGTTTGATAGGGATTGCATTGAACCTGTAGATTGCTTTGGGTAGTAGAGTCATTTTCACAATGTTGATTCTTCTAATCCAAGCACATGGTATATCTCTCCACCTGTTTGTATCATCCTTCATTTCTTTCATCAGTGTCTCAAAGTTTTCTGTATACAGGTCGTTTGTCTCCTTAGGTAGGTTTATTTCTAGGTATTTTATCCTTTTTGTTGGAATGGTAAATGGGAGTGTTTCCTTAATTTCTCTTTCAGATTTTTCATCATTAGTGTATAGGAATGCAAGAGATTTCTGTGCATTAATTTTGTATCCTGCTACTTTACCAAATTCATTGATTAGCTCTAGTAGTTTTCTGGTAGCATCTTTAGGATTCTCTATGTATAGTATCATGTCTTCTGCAAAGAGTAATGGCTTTACTTCTTCTTTTCCGATTTGGATTCCTTTTGTTTCTTTTTCTTCTCTGATTGCTGTGGCTAAAACTTCCAAAACTATGTTGAATAATAGTGGTGAGGGTGGACAACCTTGTTTTATTCCTGATCTTACAGGAAATGCTTTCAGTTTTTCACCATTGAGAACGATGTTGGCTGTGTGTTTGTCATATATGGCCTTTATTATGTTGAGGTAATTTGCCTCTATGCCTATTTTCTGGAGTTTTTTTTTTTTTTTTTTTTTTTGCGGTACGTGGGCCTCTCACTGTTGTGGCCTCTCCTGTTGCGGAGCACAGGCTCCGGACGCACAGGCTCAGTGGCCATGGCTCACGGGCCCAGCCGCTCCACGGCATGTGGGATCTTCCTGGACCGGGGCACGAACCCGTGTCCCCTGCATTGGCAGGTGGACTTTCAACCACTGAGCCACCAGGGAAGCCTGACTTTGTCTTTTTAATAGTGAGAGGAAAAGGAGAGAATGAAAGAGCCTATTAAGTGGAGCTTAGTCTATATTCTTATTATAATTCTGCTTCGTTAGGGATTAATGGGGTAAGCTCCAATCTATTTACAATTAGCGTAACTCCTTTGTAGACTATTTCCAGCAATTTTTAAATCCCTACCTGACTAGGCTTTTTCTATTTAATATATTTCATTTTGGTGACCTATTGCCCTCTGGATAATGTCCACATTTTTAACCTTTCTTACCAAGATCCTTTCCCCTCTCCTCCCACTTCACACTCTGTGCTGGAGCCAAATGGAACTATTTCAGATCCCTGAATTAGCCTTTCTCATGATTGTTTCCCAGGCAGTGTACATCGTGTTTTCTCAGCCTGGGACTCTCTCCTTGCGTCTTCCTCCTTCCCACCTCCCCTGCTACTTTGCTCCCTTCTCAATCTGGCTACCTCCACCTGGCTAATGCCTGTTCAAACTCAAGTCTAGGATTCTGCAGGGAACGCTTTCCTCACTTCTCAGCGCTAATGTTTTCCACAAAAGCTTCCTAATGCTCTGTACTTATTCCAGACTATCATATGTCTCTTGCTTATGGAGACTGCTTCCTTATCTATATCACATTATAGAATGTAAATTCCTTAAGAAAACAATCTGCCTTGTTCTTGATTGTTATTCTAGCACCTAGTACAGTGCCAGACAAATAGTAAACAGCAGATATTTGCTGAATGAATGAATGCATAAATATAAAAAGAAAATATATGTTTGATATTATGGGAAATAAAACACGGTTATGAAGAGAAATAATATATTTTAGGATAAGCAGAAATTATTTTTGTTTGTGTGCACATTATTCATATCGTTATTATCCTACACTAACAAGTCCAAATTATATTTTAGATAGAACCTGAAGAATAACATAGAATCTTCATGCAGGAAAGCTAGGTACACAGAAGATATTGTGTTTTTCCCGTTGGAACCAATACAACTATAGGTGTTAATAACAGCAACAGCAGCAAGAACAACCACCAGGAGTCTGTTCAGTAATTGTATAGCATTTTGTGATTGGAAAAATGAAAACCAAGGATCTCCCATTAGTTTGTTGAAATTATTTTCTCCTGGAGTTTCTGCACAGGGGTAGGTACCAGAAAACCTGGGATTCCAAAGGGGCACCAAGGGTCACCATGGGAACCGGAGGGAACAACATATGTGTTCTAGGCTTCTGGAACAGAACGCTTGAAAGAACGTGAGCCAGAGCAGGGGAATTTAGGAATCCACGGAGGATGGCTGAATGAGGTCGTTGGCCCCAGTCACATTGTAGGGACAGTACCATGCTTCAGGCAATCAGAAATGAAAAACAACATTAACTTTTATCCTGTGGAATTGTCTTCAGTTGATAAAAAGAGCTTCTCTGTGAGTGTATATTTTGCTTGTGTTTTTTGTTTGTTTTTAACATCTTTATTGGAGTATAATTGCTTTACGATGGTGTGTTAGTTTCTGCTGCATAACAAAGTGAATCAGCTATACATATACATATTTTCCCGTATCTCCTCCCTCTTGCGTCTCCCTCCCACCCTCCCTACCCCACCCCTCTATGTGGTCACAAAGCACTGAGCTGATCTCCCTGTGCTATGCGGCTGCTTCCCACTAGCTATCTGTTTTACATTTGGTAGTGTATATATGTCCATGCCACTCTCTCACTTCGTCCCAACTTACCCTTCCCCCTCCCCATGTCCTCCAGTCCATTCTCTATGTCTATGTCTTTATTCCTGTCCTGCCCCTAGGTTCTTCAGAACCATTTTTTGTTGTTGTTTTTAGATTCCATATATATGTGTTAGCATACGGTATTTGTTTTTCTCTTTCTGACTTACTTCACTCTGTATGACAGTCTCTAAGTCCATCCACCTCACTACAAATAATTCAATTTCGTTTCTTTTTATGGCCGAGTAATATTCCATTGTATATATGTGCCACATCTTCTTTATCCATTCATCTGCCAATGGACACTTAGGTTGCTTCCATGTCCTGGCTATTGTAAATACTTTGCTTGTGTTTTTAATCTAGGAGTAAATTAAGTAACGATACCTAGATCCAAATTGATATAATTTGAGGCTTCTGATCATCATATTTTGGAAATAATTTAGTATTTAATATCGGCTTTAACACTAATAACAAATATTTGTATACAATGGCATCACAGCATGGTAGTCTTATTTAATTCTACTCTTATTCCTGTGAGTTAGAAATTATTATAATTCCCATTTAACACCAGAGGAAATAGTCTAAGATAATGCATACAGTTGGTGACAGAGCAGTGCCTGAAACCCAGGCTTCTGATTATAAATCCAGTATTTTTTCCACTACTCTAGGCTACAGATATAACTAATTTACATATCCAAGCGATTCACATAAGTTCACCTCCCAACTTTTTTTTTTTACTATGAAATTCATTTTTATTTTCACAATTATGGACAAAAATACAATTATAAGATTAACTGCAGGAAAGATAGGTAAGAAATGACAATGTGAATAGAGCCTGGTAGTAGAGATCAACTCCCAACATTTTAATTACTCATTTATTTACTTATTCTCCAAATACTCCATGAGCATCTGTTTTGTGGCAGTTTCCTCAACTGTAAAATGGGAGTAATCATAGTACATACCTCATAGGCAACTGATGTGAGACCTGAGATATAAATTGCTCTGCTTGGTTTTCGATAAAACTTAACTATTATTTTCCTGATAGAAACATATACAGAGTATAGTAGGGGCATGTATTAAATGTGCATGTGGGAGTGAACATGGAAACAAGATTAAAACGTGAGCTCACTAATGATATTTCTTAACAGGACGATGGTAAAGGGGTGGTGGTAAGTTGAAGCAGTGGTGATGAGGGCAGGGAGTGGTGTGAGGAATATTATTTTATATATTTTTGGAGAAAAAAATGTTCACTTCTTCATTTCTTCTCCGAAAAGAGTATAGAAATGACAGACAAATGCAGATGGATAAACTATGTAAATTTAAAAACCGCATTTTAGCCTATTTGAAAAATGTAGCAAAGTGGTTAATAAATTGAGCAATCATATGTATACTGACCTGCCCATGGAACTTTCTTTTACTTTCTAAAACTACATCATTCTTTCCTGGCTGCACTAGTCAAGGATAAGATGGTTATCAAATTATTTTATTTAATGTTCACTAAAACAGTATTTCTTAAGCTATGTTCTGTAGAACTCTGGTATACTATTAATAAATCACAGGAGGGGAAAAATAATTCAGATTTTTATAGAAGCCACATGACAATAATAGCAGCGGCAGATAATGAAGCATCTTTTATTTTTTCATTCTGAGTTTAAATCATTTTCTCTAAGATTTTGAAGAAAAAATTATTAATATACATTATATTGCTTGATACTTTATCATCTCAAAAGTTTCAGAACCTATGAACTAAACAATGTTAGATAAGCTAAGTTAGAGGAAAACTGAGAAAAGATTGCTGGTATTAGAGAAAATAATGAATACTGGTCTTGAGTCTACCACCAATAAGCTACATAACTTTGGAAAATTGATTACCAACTGTGGACCTCAGTTTCTTCTCTTTTCTTTCCTCTGTTTTGACACATACTCTTTTACAAATGAAATATTTTGTAAAAGCCCTGCCTGCTCATCTTTCCCTCTCCACCCCCAACCCCACGTGGGGTCTCTTGCTACCTTAGACTCCATGGAGTCTTTGTGAAAACTGGACCTAGCTGATCTTCCAGGTCCCTTCTGGTTTTTACTGTCTTTGATTCTGGCTTGAAATCCTTAAACAGAATTAGTGTGATGCAGAATATGGCTGGGTCAGGCCAGGATCTTAGCATCTGTGGGCAGTCATGTTGTATACAAATTTTTGGTGTTCTTTTTGTACTGTAATGACTTTTTTTTGCTGGAGGGGGTTACTATTCCTTTTATTGCACCCAGATTTTCAACAATCCATGTATAACATATTTGGCAGTGATGATAATAAAGTAGAAAACCCCATTCTTCCCTATTTTTCAAGGAAGCTTCCTGAATCAGATACTGACAGGAACAGGGGAGAACAATAATGTCCTGGGAAGGTTGTTTTTACAAACAGGATGAGTGCAGAGTAGACGAGCTGAAAAGCAAGGGCAGAATTCTCATTCTGGATTTGAATTTTTTTTTTTTTTTTTGTGGTACACGGGCCTCTCACTGCTGCAGCCTCTCCCGTGGCAGAGCACAGGCTCCGGACGCGCAGGCCCAGCGGCCATGGCCCATGGGCCCAGCCGCTCCCCGGCACGCGGGATCCTCCCGGACCGGGGCACGAACCCGCGCCCCCTGCATCGGCAGGCGGACCCCCAACCACTGCTCCACCAGGGAAGCCCTGTATCTTTAATTGTAAAAGAAAACTAAAGAATGATCATTTAAAAAATACTATTATAATACTCCATAATAATAATACTCTATAATAATAATATAATAATATACAATATAATATATATTAATATATAATATAATATATAATAATATAAAATATATAATAATATACTAATATTCTGTAATAATAAACCTCAATTGTTTTCTGCCATTATTCACTTTTGTATACATTCTCATCAGATTGGGACAGGCTTGTAATGACTTTTTTGGCATATATATTTTACTAAAAGCTGCTTTAAATTATTTTTGGCATTATATAATCAATTTATCAAAATATTTAAACAATTCAAATTACTTTGAATTTCAAATTACTCAGCAGTGTAGGTTTCTACAGCCCCTTGGTTCATAGTTAAACTGAAAATTGATTTTTAGACAGAATTCAAAGTATGTATTATATATTCCCTTTTATTTGCTTAGATAACATAATCATGACTGAACAAACAACTAAAAGCGCATGTTAAAATCAGATATTCTGAGAAATGAAAATAATTTTAAAAGAATAGAATATGTAAATATCACAGCTGTCAGGCCTTTGACTATCCTGAGCAACTTTTTCCCCCCTCTTCCAACGAGAGAATATTTCTTTTTTTGCAACTAAATAATAAAACTTAGTTCTTTTATGTTTTTCAGTGCTTTTGTTCCCATCTGAATTTTCATCAGTGCTTTTTTTTTCTGATCTCAGAACTAGTCACACCAGGTCACCACAGGCCTGCATTCAGTTCTGGGACACAGTTTATGAGGGATGCAGACAAATTGGAAAAGAGAGTGACTGGACAGCAGGGCTTGAAGCCATGTAATTTAAGAAAAGGTTGAAGAAAATGGAGATTTTAATCTGGGAAATACCAAGGGGGAAGAAGTGGCCCAAGGGAGCTGCCTTTGTATTTTTGAAGAGTTGTCACATGCAAGAGTAACTAAGGGAGTTCAGCACAGCCTTAAGGAGCAGAATTAGAACCAGAGGGTGACAACATATTTTAGAGCTGCCTCTAGCAGTGAGTTTTCTAGCTCTCCAGGTGCATGAGCATAGGCTGCAGACGACCCTCAGGGCACTGGAGGCAGGATTCAAGCTACGTTTGCAGAGTTAGAATAAATGTTGTCATTTTCAAACTTGAGACACTTCTATACTTACTAAATTTCTTTTTTTTTTAAAAAATGTATTTAATTTAGGCTCCGTTGGGTCTTCATTGCTGCGCACGGGCTTTCTCTAGTTGCGGTGAGCGGGGGTTACTCTTCCTTGCGGTGTGCAGGATTCTCATTGCGGTATTTTCTCTTGCTGCGGAGCACGGGCTCTAGGGGAGGAGGCTTCAGTAGTTGTGGCTCAGCAGGCTCTAGAGCACAGGCTCAGTAGTTGTGGCTCACGGGTTTAGTTGCTCCACGGCATGTGGGATCTTCCCGGACCAGGGCTCCAACCCGTGTCCCCTGCGTTGGCAGGCGAATTCTTAACCCCTGCGCCACCAGGGAAGCCCTATACTTAACTAAATTTCTCTGTATAACATTACCTTCCCTTTCTGCAGTTGAGTGAAATCTTTATTCTCCTAGTATTTTCTTTATGTGTGCAACACCATTCTTTATTGTTGTTTAAGATAAAAGTCAGTTCCTAACATTTATTCTGAGTGATTGGAAAGTTTTTTCCATATCTTCTTCCATAGACTGTGAAGTCATGCCTTTATTATGAAACTACAACCAATAAGAACTCTGACCTCATGATAATTGAGACAATATAGTATTTTATGATCTCATTAGAACCTTGACATGTATGTGTGCTGTATGCGCACTATCTTGTTCATAATTTTTCTTGTAGGATTTTTTTAATACCATTTAGGTTGTGCAGATTTTGGTTTAGAGAGATTTGATTATACTGACAATCACTTATTTTCCTTTCACTGAGCTTCAAAAAAACATTATAAAGTCTTAACAACTTCAAAAATTTCATTGTAATACTCATACTGTAAATATGCTAAGGAAAAATAAACTTTTTCATTTTGAGTTCTTAATTTTAAGGACTTCTGTTTGTTCAGGTCATAATTCATTCCTCATGACCAAAATTTCTAAGCAGGAGAATTATATGAAAGAAAATGTTTTTGTAAATTCATTTCAGAAAATAACAAGAGGTGTTTAATTCAATCTGACTTCTCTGAACGTATAGATTTAGAGTTCTTTTCATTAGTCTATTTACTTAGTAAAATTAAAAGTTTATGCGTTGAATGAGAACCTGGGCTTCTTTTTCTAAAGCAGTTTTTCTAATACAACACTTGGATGAAAAGTTGTTAGGAAATTTGTTAAGAGAATTTCGGTTCTACACGAATTTCACATCATAAAATTTGGAAATAGATTGCCATCATTGAATTAGCTTTTTTAAACAAAGTGGGTAAGTTTACTGAGACATTCATACACTTTGCTTTTCCATAACTGTCACATATAAAGTCTCAGTTGGAACTTTTCAACAAAATAATATGAATTGGCTAACATGATTGTTGACACACGATTTGTGGGAGTAAATATCAGAAAAAATTCGAAGAATTGTTGAGTGTGGACAATACATTTAGAGATACTTCATTCTTTAGAATTCCATAGCCATGGCCAGGGGCGTGGAAAACATGGACTGCATCTCAGCAGAGTGGAACACTCATGACAACTCATATTTTCAGGACTTTTACGGTTTTAAAAACTCTTTTGAGATAGTCTTTCCTCGTGGGAAGATTAGGGGATGGTAGGAGGTCGTCTTTAGTGATTCTTCCAGCTTTAAATTTATATGGTTCTTACCTTAGAGTTTAAAGATTTGGTTGTTAGGATAGGTTTTCTTTTAACTGTCTTGCAAGGGCATGTTCTATTAGAATTACTGATATGTTCAGAATATTTTTTCTGAATATCTAAGTAATATTCGTTTATCATTTTTCTGTGGGCTCTTTAGCTTTTTGGAGAGCCAGCAAAGCTAACGGGTTGAGACCAAGAGATTGAGCTTTACTTGCTGACCTCAGAGCGGTCCTTCAAAGCCAGTGGACTCTTTCTCTTGCGCGCCCCCTTTCTCCAAGAGGTCAACAAACGACTGCGAAACCGAAGGCTGGCACAAATCCCTGTCTGTTTCTGGAGAAACCACTCAGAGCGCATGCTCTTCCGGTGATGGGTCTGTAGCGCCATTTTCATATGGAAGGGACTGCTCTCTAATTAGGCACACCGGTAGGACACCCTGCTTTAAAGTTGTTCGAGCTGTACGAGAAGCCTCACGGAAACAAGTCAAGGGCTTCTTTGAGATGAACCACTCTCTGCAGCGCTTCAGCTAAGACTGTGTAAAGATATTCTTTTGTGATAATTTTCCCCGTGGACAAGTGGCCCTCTTCCCTCTCCCCTATTCCCTCCCCTGCCCCCCGGCTGGCCTCGCTCCTCCGCCCCGCCCCCCTCCAGGACCAGAGCCACATAAAGGTTAGGTATTTGTGATGATTTTGCGCCCACAGCGGCGACCCAAATTAGAGGACGTGGGGAACCGGCTGGGAACCTTTTACCCAGTGAGAACAAAGCACAAGTTAATTCAGAGTCCAATATGTGTAGAGGAAACCAGTAGGTGTTCTTCTGAGCTAGGAGGTAGGGCTTCTTTTTTTTAGTAAAGATAGAGGTCTGTCAGTGGTGAGGATGGGGGTTGGTTGAAAGATTAGCTATAGGTAAGGTGGGGCACGGAGTTCTGAGAGCTTTAAGAGTGTGTGTGTGTGTGTGTGTGTGTCCACGCGCGCATGCAAGAGTTTAGAAGAACAAGGGTGAGTGGGGAGAGAGAGGTAGAGAATGAGAGAGACAGACGAAAAATCTGGAATAGGAAGAAGACTAAGTGCGTGCAGAAAACGGAGGGGCGCGGGCTCATTCTTGCCTGCGAAGCCGCTTCAGTGCCCTCCGGGACCACTCCCAACTCCACCGTTTCATTCATAACTTTCTGGTCTGGAGGCCCCGCCCGGCTCCTCAGGGCCCGGGACCGCGTTTCCTGTACAGCAATTGGTGGACGACAACAAAGCCTTAGCAACCGGCTCTTAGTGATCCGCGGGGCGCTTGGTAACTGGGGCGCGGTGCGGGCGCGGAGAAAGGAGCGGCGCTGTCCCTTTAAGGGATGGCCGCGGAGCCGTGAAAGTGGAGGGGGCTGAAGGAGGGCGGGGAAGAAGGTCTGGGGGCGGACCCAGGGGCAGGAGGAGGAGGAAGAGTTGCTGCTGAAAGAAGGTGGCGAAGGAGGAGCCGGAGCAGCTGCTGCCAGCCGGCGGGCACCAGAGTCCTGCCCGCTGCCGCACGAGTAGCCACGGGCGCGAGCGGGGCCAGAAGTCTCCTCCTCCATGATCCCTTTGGGAGCCGGGGGAAGACTTTGCCCGGCCGTGAGAGCTGGTCTGCGTTTCCCAGGCGCGGCGGCGGCGGCGGCGGAGCAGCGGCAGCAGCCGGGTCCGAAGCGGAGTGGCCACAGACCGGGGCGTGTGCGCCCCGCTCGGAGGGTGCTCGGGTTCCCCACGGAATGTCCCCGGGGCGCCCTGCGCGCTGACCCCCCAGCCGCCTCCGCCCTCGGCGCCTGCTGCCTCTCTCGGGCGGGCTTGGTGTTCGGGACAGCAAGCTTCCCGGCTCCTGGGCAGTGGGGAAGCCCCCGGGGGCGGGTGACCTCAGCTGGCCAGGACCCAGCCCTCCCCCGTGCGTATCTCGCTTAAGATGGCAGCGGAGTCAGGGGAACTAATCGGGGCTTGCGAGTTCATGAAAGGTGAGGAGCAGCCGCCCCGCATCCTCCAACCCTCCGTCGCCCCCAACTCTTTTCACTTCTCGCCCCAACGTCCCAACCACTGTCTCCGGCTTCTTCCTGGGCCCCCAGCGTATTGCGGTCGCTGCGCGGGCTCTCGTCCCCTCTCGGTGCTATCCTCTCCCCGAGGACCCCCTGCTTCCGGCTTCTCTGTCTTTCTTGCGTCCCTCGTTCCCTCTGCAGCACGCTCGGAAGGCCTCCCCGCCCGATAATGGGACGGCGCCGGCCTCTCCCGGGCTCCTGCATGCAGCGGCTCGTGCGGATCCTTTCGGTTGCCTTTATCCTTCTACTGCTGGACTCGGTTTTCGGGACATCTCCAGACACAAACCCCGTCTCTCCTCCCTTCCTCTTCTTGAAGTCTCCGGAGCTGCAGGGGAGAGGCTCGCCTCTGGCCTCTCCCTTCCCCTTCCGCAGCTGCTGAGGTCTGGACATTTCTGAACCAAACTTGCATCTCCAGTGCTACGGGTACCCTCAGCTTCTACCTGCTCCCGCTGGCCTGAACAAGGGGGATATGGGAGCTCTGCCCACCGCTGAGTTCTCAGTCGGGCCCTCTTCTCGCTTCTCTAACTGGTATGCTCTTGGATCTCTGTCGCTTTGTGGGAGAGATCAGGGCTCTGCAAGAATTCCATGTGTTAATGGGGTCTTTAAATAATGGGTGGCGGTTGTTATTTTGATCTTGTTGCATTAGCAACCCCCCCTGCCCCCAGCTTCCCTACTTCTCATATGTTTTCTCCTGTCTTTTAAACTTGTCTTTCAGATCGGTTATATTTTGCTACTTTAAGGAATAGACCAAAAAGCACAGTAAATACCCACTATTTCTCCATCGATGAGGAGCTGGTCTATGAAAAGTAAGTTTCTTTCTTTCTTTCTTTTTTTCTTTTTTTTCTCAACCATTTAGTTTGTTGGCTCTTTGGTGAGGAAATGCAGTGCACCTTGATGGCAGTTTTATTCACCTTCCCCCCGTGGTGCAAGCAACAAATCCAATTTCTTTAGGCTCAGATGCTTGGGGAGAGGTGCAGGGAAAGTTAACATAATTTGAACCTATCGTCACCTCATTTCTTTTAGACCTCTATCTATATTAGTTCTTCCTACCACCACAATAAACTGCAACCGTGGATTCCTAACACTCCCCAGAGCAGGACCAGGGAGACGCACCCTCTGTCCTTGCCAGATTCTGTAGCAGGCCTGTGAATCAGTTCATGGAGTATTTATTGGAGCACCTACAGAGTACAGGGCAGTGTGTGTATTGAGTTTATCTGTGTGGTAAATTATTGAGTTATTTTATTTGGGTGCCCCAAGCTTCACAGTATTATTATTTTTGCCTTTGAGGAAGTGGTATAGGAGTGCTAATTTACATTCTTTGTTTACTCTGCCTCTGTGGGATTAGGATTTGAGAGTGTAAGATACAAGTAGGGAACTGTTTTCTGTGAAAGACCATTGATCTACAGGAAAAAGATATCGTATAGTATAGTAAAAACTTAAAGAGAGATAAATCTCTACTTAATAAAAGCAACATATAATAAGGAATAAGAAGGCTGAGTTGACATAATTATGTCCTTTTATTAAAAGAGCTAGTGTTTCAGAGTTGTCCAGCATATTCTAACAAACATTTAATTTTACTTCCTTGTTTTCTTAACCAAACGTGCAATTAAATGAACATAGTTAAATGAACCATAGTTACTTAGTAAGCTTCCTAGGACTTGTCATGTTAAGAGGGATTTTGGCAGTTCTGCCAAAGGATTTGTGGGTACCACCAGGTATTGGAAGAGTGAGAGTATTCTCAGACTTCAAGAGCATATCTTTTATTTGAGGGAAAACATTCTTTAATTTCACTTAATCATAGGGATTCTTGAAACTGATGTCTTCGGGACATTTCTCTCAGTGGTGCTGGGAGCAGGGTGCTCCTTGAATGGCTGAAGTGAAAGTGGGAATGAAAGAGCCCTTTGCTGCGGCTCATGAATGCCCAGAGTTGCTGGGCAAAGAGGTCTAAATCCCTGGTGTCAGATTACAGCTCTGCTCCTAGATAGCATGGACTACTGCACTGCCTGCTCTCTGACCTCTGGTACCTGGATGATGTCACTGCCAGCAGTGTTTATGGAGTGTTCATTCTATTGTTGGGAATGTGCATTGTTGTCGCCCTCTTTTTCTGGGTGTAGGGTTTGGGGACCTCTCATGAGTCCGAGGGTACGGACTGTGTATATGCCATTATGTTTAATTCTTCAGTGATGTGCCAGAAGTTAATATGTCACTGAACAAGCTCCAGGCCTTGAGGTCTAAGTTGCTTCTCTTGGGATTGCTAGATGGTAGATCTAGCAGAAAATTACATTTAGTCAACTAAACACAGTCAGTAGTCAGTGGTTTTTTGATTCTACTATTAATATATGAGGAAAATTTTTTGTGTGATTTTAATGTTAGTATTTTAGGATAGGGCTACAAACCACATTCTTCTTATATTGATTCTACTGTATTTCTGGTGTCCTATAAAGAAAGACTTGCTGGAGAGACCATCCAATTTATATTGTGAGTTTTGATGTCATTCAAAACTATGATGAGGACTCCAGTCTGGGCAGAGTGTGTATTTCTTTTTATTTGAGGTGCCTAACTACTATGCCACAGTAGTGGCTGTGGTTCTGATCACCCACACCTCCATTTTTTTGTCACCTCAACATATTTCACAGGGCTAGAGGATGTAGTGAATACACGGATGATGGATGCATATGTTACCTTCAAGGAGCTCCAAACCTGCAGGGAGAAAGACAGGACTGCAGTGAGACGGAGAGAAAAGATGACTGCCATAGAGTAACATAACCCCTGTGCTGGGGGGAATTCATGGGCATTGGGGAGCACTTCTGGTTGAGGGGTTCAGAAAAGGCTTCATGAAGGAGTTAAGACTGGCTTGAAGGATAGACAGAGATATGGGATGAGAGATCCCAGAAGTGGGAACAGTGAGGATGAGGAGGGAGGCTCTGGCGTGTGTTCAGAGAATAGTAAGACCTCTGATTTGCCTGGTGTGTGTACAGGTTCAAGTGGGGCTGTGTGATAGGAAGCTGAAAGGTCAGCTGGGCAGATTGAATGCAGCATGGTATGCCATGGGACTCTCTTGAGGATCTGGGGGCAGTCCAGGGTATGACTGGACCTATGCTAACTGCAAATAATGGCAAACATTTATTGAGCATTTAAATGCATGCCAGATGCTGTTCTAGGTGCCCCATAACTATTAATTTATTTTATGTTCACAACAGTTTTGAGGCAGCTACTATTACCATCCTTAGTGTGCAAACGATGAGAGTAAGGTACAGAGAGGTTAGGTAACTTGCCCAAGGTCACAGAAGTAAGAAGTAGCAGACCTGGAATTTAAAACCAAGCCCTCTGGTTCCAGAGTACATATATCCTCTCTAAAAAAATTAATATGATGCTATCGTCACTTAAGATGGATTAGAGAGGAGGTAGAGCCCACCTAGAAAAATTCTGAAATGTTCAGTGGGGAGAAATAAGTGTCTAGATTAGGACTGGTGGCAATGGTGGTGGGAAGAAGGGCTCTGAATCCATGTGACTTGGGAACACACCAGGTGGGTGGGTTGGTGGGGTGCTGAGGAAAAAGAGGGGTCAAAGAAGTCTTTAAGACAGCCTGGGTCATGGTGAACCTGCTGGGACCATTGACTGAAATAAGAAGTAGGGCAGAAGAATTGGCTTTAGTGGGGAGATCAGGCATTCCGTGTTGGTCAGGTTGGAATTAAGGAATTTAAGGGATGTGCACGTCAGTGTTGGATATCACATAAATTTGAAGTCCTTAAATTTGGGAATTTTCCACAAAGAGATGATAAAGCCTTGAGAATGATGTGATTTCTGGGAAGAAAGAAAAAATATCAAGGCCTGTATTTCATAGGCATGACCAGGATGAGAGGAGCAAGGGAAAGAGGTGGAAATAAGCAGCCAAAGAGGTGGACAAATGCCGAAGGAGAGAGAAGAAAGGGGAGAGGGACAGAAGTGGTGCAATCCATCTCTTCAGCTCCACTTCAGGGAGGTATTGAATGAGAGAGACTGTAAAGCCCCTGAAGGATGAGTAATATCTGGGTTCTTCTATGGAGGACGGCTTATGGTGAGGAAAACCTTGACTATCATATCAGATTGTACATGTCTCTAAGGAAAGGGGAATATTAGTATGCATAATCACACAGGGCCTTGTACAGCCCTGTATCTGTGTAGTTATTTGCTGAATGTATAAGTGAAATACTGCCTTTCTGACTAAATTATCACCCTGGAAATGCAACTATTATTTTTGAATCAGGAAGTAGACTCTTTAAATATTAGGCTGTGGGCATTCTGGACACAGCTGTGTTTTGTGCAGATGTTTATTTAGCTATGGAGAGACATTAGTGCATTATGATTGAAATGGCAACCTTCTGAGAAGCTGGTGGAGAAAATTTAACAAAGTGGCCTTATGAGGTCAGGCTGTTTATTAGAAATGAAAGTATGAATTTTCTCCTTGATTTTTTTTTTTTTTTTTTTTTTGCGGTACGTGGGCGTCTCACTGTTGTGGCCTCTCCCGTTGCGGAGCACAGGCTCCGGACGCGCAGGTTCAGCGGCCGTGGCTCACGGGCCTAGCTACTCCGCGGCATGTGGGTTCTTCCCGGACCGGGGCACGAACCTGTGTCCCCTGCATCAGCAGGCGGACTCCCAACCACTGCGCCACCGGGGAAGCCCTCTCCTTGATTTTTAAACAGAATTTATCACATTGATATAAAGGCCTGAGCAGTTTTAGTAAAATGTGGTTGATAATAAACATACATTTGTCCTTGGTTTATCATTTCACAGATCAGAATTAACATCAGCGTATAGACTAACACACTTGTGGGAAAAAAGTAGCCCCATAAAAAGGGAGCCTTTCAAAGATTTGTCTGTATGTGATTAAGCTGCAAATAATGTACAACCCTCCAGAAAGGCTAGTTCTTTGGTTTTGGAATTGGGCCGTGTAATCTAAAGAGAGGCTTACTTTTTATAACTTGGCTCAAATTTTTTTTGGCTCAAAAGTTAGCAAAATCAAATATTTTAATTATTATAACCTTTGTGTGCCCCTCTTAATGGTGATGGGTATAGGGTTGGATGTTTATGCATAGAAAGCCAGTTTGCTATAAAGGAGAGTGTAGAGGTCTTGTCCATTTTCATTTCTTCTCTCCTTGTGTTTGCAAAGGAAAGGTATTGAAAATGCAGGAGAGAACCCTTCATGGTCATACTCTGGGGACTGAATATTAAGCAGTTTCTGAAACGATTCAAAGGATTTCACCAAATGTTTTAGCATGGAAGAATGAGCAGCCTCTAATGAGGACTAATTAGCTAACTTGAAGATTTAAATACTTTAAAATGTTCAATTTTCATTTAAACTTTATTAAAGCAGCCTGATATTAATACAACCGGGAATTTTTGGATAAGTAATTTATAGAAGAATGATTTCTTTTATGTAGCCTGTAGCATAGGTGTGAGTTGAAATGTGAGCCTAGGACATCTTTGAGAGAAATACAGAAAAACTTCTCTTGCCCGGAAATACTTGTGGGAATGGATATTTAGGTTAGATAGAGGTAGGAAGAAACACTTTTGGTTTTTCAGTTTTTATTTTAAATTTAATGTGTAACAAGTAGGTTTATTTAACGGACAGCTGAATGCCATCTAAGCACATATATACGTACACAGATATGTGATCTTATAAGAGCCTTAGGGCCATCATTTGGTACCTTAGCTTTCATTATAAATTGCAATGATATAGACAGATATTTATAGTCCTGTGACAGGCGATGTTCTATATCCTTTATACACATTAACTCAATCTTCAGAGCAACCCTAGGAGTTAGGTGCTATTATTATCACCACTTTATAGATAAGGAAACTGAGGCCCAGAGAGGGTTATGTAGAGCTTAAGGTCATTGAGCTAGTAAATTTGCCCTGAAGTCTTGCTCTTATGCTTCCAGCAAGTTCCCAGTTGTCCTGAGCCTGGTTGGGGGGAGGGTGCAGAACAGCTTTGCCCCTCCCTGGCTCACGTGGCCCTTCTAACTTGGGTGGTGATGGCTTTGGCAGTAAATGTGCTGCTGACGTTGTGTGCACAAATTTGTGTGCAGGCTGTATCTGGGAATGTGTGATAGTAATTAAAATGTTTTTCCACAGCTCCACTTTTGTGGGTGTAATTTTGCTTTTTCTCCTTTCAGTGGACTGCCCCGCCTAAAAAGGAGAGAGAAAGTAAATTGAGTTAATTATCATTATATATTAATAGGAGAGATGAGAACAAAAGCCCAGTTTTTATAAGCCTGTGAAAACTTTTTGCAGGCTGTCTGGTGAAATGTTCTTGCTGCTTAACTGGTGTAACATAAGATGTAATGATTTCTGTATAGAATTCTCCTAAAAACTTGGAAAACTCTTTAGCTTTTAAAAGATGGTATAGGTTTCTACTTTCTTCCCCTGTTCTCCTTCCTCCCATCCTAACCTTGCAGAAATAACCCAGTATTGTTCAGGGCCACTTTTTCCACTCTCTGTTTTGAACGCATGAGTTTTAGGCGTGTGCTTGTGTATGTGTACACCTGTGCACATAAACAGGAGTACTATGCTGTGTACGTGATGAGGAAATAGACATATCTGTATACATTCACTGGTCAGTTCTTAATTCTGTGACCCACTGGAGTCAACTGTTACTTTCAGGATATTGATTTATTAAATAGTTGCTGTTTTGACCTCCTAGGCATTCACAGTGGGTAGTCAGTCTCTGCTCTTCATAAGGACAAATTGTTACTCAGTTCTTTCAGTTTGCTTGAGATAAGCCTGGTGAAAATGCAAAATTTAACGGAGGTGCTGAGGACTCGGTTAAAACTGACAGGGCTAGTCTTAAAAGGGCAGCCTGAGAGAGGGATCCGAATAGACTGTACGAGAGTCCAATGAGGAGCTGTCTGCCGTCCAAGTTCTTTGTCAGCCAAGTCACCACAGGGCAGCTTCATTATTGTGTTTGAAGTAGATCCCTAAGACATCAGATGTCCTCATTTGTAAGTTCATAAACACATTCCAAAGCTGAAATTAAATGACCTTTATTTAGCCACAGCTTAATACACCTTCGTGCTTAAAAAACAAAGAAAAAGAAAAAAAGACTCGACACATTTTTATGGGAAGTGAAAAAAGCAAAATTTAAAAGAAAGTTGTAAGCGGTTGGAAATAGAGAAAACTTAACATTTAGATGGGATAGATTTTGGTGCAGAGCACTGTGCTAATGCTTTGGGGATACACAGATACATAAAGAAGGAAGTGGAAACAATACATTGCAAGGCAATATATGACAAAAGCTGTAAATGTACATATTAGAAATCTAAGAAAGGAAGAGATATAAAGGCTATGATATTTGAACTAGCTTTTGAAGGGTGTGTAAGAGCAAAAGTAAATTTTATGATCTCCGTGAGGACAAGTACTGCCTATTTTTGCTCACCACTGTATCCCTATACCCAGCACAGTGCCTGGCATAGAGATGGTGTACAAGAAATTTTAGCTGAATGAATGAGTGAGTGAAGAAGGAGGAAAGAAAGAAAAATTTCAGTGTTGGGGAATAGCAACATTCTGTCAGGTGAGGCAAAATACTTGCAGTGCAGAGAGGTCACAGGGGAGGCTGGAAACATGGTTGGGGACTGGCCTATGGAAAGCTGTTTGGATCTCACTTCTGCTGGTTTATGAATGACAGGGAGACGGAGCAGAGCTCTGCTTAGGACAGATACTCCCATGGCTGGGAGGTGGGGTGTCTGTTATCTGTGGCCAGGCTGGTTTATGGTTGTAGCAATGGGAACAGAAAGGCCCGGTGGGGGAGAGGCTAGAGAGGATGGAGTGACTGTATTTGGGACTGACCAGATGAGGGGGTGGGGGAATTGAAGGTTAAGTTCAAGGTTTCTGACTTGAGTGATTGGGAGAAAGGGACACCTTAAAGTAGGCCATGTCTGTAAATCAGATGGAAGAGCTGCCTTTTTTGTTGCCTTGTTTTATTTTGGGGATGGCGAAGAGAAGTAAAAAAGGGGGGTCTATAATGAAAGTGGTCTATAAAGGGGGTCTATAATGAAAGTGGACGAGGAGTCTTTGTGTTTTGTGATCTTTCAGCAGAAAATAGACAATGTCTGCTCTGGATATTTAGATATTTACTTGTTTAAAATCTGGGGAGGTGGGTGGGACAGCTGATCTCAAGTTCCTTTCTGGCTCACTGATTTGAGTTGGGCTTAAGTGTGGAATTCATTGTTTCTTTAAAAAATTTTTTTACATTTAAAAAGTTGGTTTTGGGCTTCCCTGGTGGCGCAGTGGTTGAGAGTCCGCCTGCCGATGCAGGGGACACGGGTTCGTGCCCCGGTCCGGGAAGATCCCACATGCCGCGGAGCGGCTAGGCCTGTGAGCCATGGCTGCTGGGCCTGCGCGTCCGGAGCCTGTGCCCCACAAAGGGAGAGGCCACAACAGTGAGAGGCCCGCATACCACAAAGAAAAAAAAAAAAAAAGTTGGTTTTGTTAATCACCTAAATATTTCCAGGACCACCAAACAATCAGATGTTGAATGAGAACCATCAAATATATTGCTGTATTTATTAAAGGATGTAACAGTCCTGGTCCTCGACAACTTGGAAACATCTGATAAAGGATCACGATTACTTGTGATTGATAGAGAATTCCTTTATGGAAAATAGTTTGTGTGAACTAGAGTTTTTGAATAAAATGTTTCATTTATTAATTTATTAGTTTAATATTTTGGTCTTAAAGACGGTCACGTCCTATTGACAAATTAAAGAATTTGCTTGTTTGGACTTCTTCTTTTCTTATAAAATTTAATTTTCTTTTGAGAACTGGAAAAGATGGTTTATTTCAGATTTGCTCTCCTTGATGGATATACTCTTGTAATGCATTTATCTTGTCTGAGAATGTGGCATTTCACTGGGGCAGCTTCTACAGAGAGTTAGAAAATCACATCTTAAAATATCAAAGCAGTTTTGTAATTTATGGAAACCTTCCTAAAATGAATGTACATTTTTGCCTTGTTAAAGAATTTACTGATTATGATTTGCTTTTTTTTCTGTAATACTCAGACTCTATTATTATGAATACATTGGTTGTATAGTTTCACTGTAATTCAGGGATAGTTTTAGGAGCTCCTAAGGAATAAAGGGATCTCTGCTTATGTAGCAGATGGTGCCTGCTTGCTAAATGTCTTTTGTCTTTTAGTGGTTTTAATTTATTCAGTCAGTTTTTGATGATGACTACCATGAGTACTTTCTAGGTGTTGCATACTGTTGGGTTAGCTTTTGACATTATTATCAATGTACCAGCTGCCAATAGCTGCCTTCTGCCTATGATCTGTCTGATGAGTCTAATATACTATGGGCATAGGAACTAGATATCACATTTTATACAAAATAAGGCTAAATAGACTCCAAGCGAGTCTGAGAGTGTTTTATAGACATCGCTAAAGGGCATGGGTTTGTGACAGGCTTTAGAAAAAGCAATGTGACTTTGTTTTTTGGCTTACTTGTGATTCTCACTTATATTCCAGATTGAGATTTCTGAGTTGGGGATCCTTGTATAACTGATTTCTTATTCTATACATTTATCGTCCTTTTAAGAGAGTGTGGAATATATGCAGCATTTACATTAGTCCTGGTAGTCAAATTATTGATTGTCTGCAGCTGAATTAATCTGAAATGCTAAAAACATTTTATTTTTTTCTAAGTGTGTGATAAAGAAAAGGGTTAAAAGGTCTTTTCTAGGGAGCTGTGAATAGTGGGCTTGAAAATAGCGTCTTTCATGTTCTGCCAGATGCTTTAACTAGTGTCAAATGTGTTTTATTTTATATGGCCTATAGCAGATTGCCTACAGCTCTAGAAAACCCAAAAGTAAAGGTTTAGAATGATTTTAACTTGGCAAAACTCTCAGATAGAATTGAAGGGGCTGCTAAGCAAAAAAGGAGTTGGGATGGTGCTTAGTTGGGGTGAGTCTTTTTAGATTGGGGGTTACTTCTGGAGGAGGTCACATTGGGAGCAAGCCAGTAATAAAGATGCAGGCCGGGTCGGGGGGAGACTGTGGAGATGGGTGCTCCCAACCTTTCCCTGCTCTAGAGAGGTGGATGACCTCGCCATTCTCCATCCCCCTCACTGCCCTTTCCTTTTTAGGTTATTTTTGTCAATTTTGTCTACTTAGTTCAATTTTGTACCCAAAGCTAGTAAAATGTGATGTCGGATATCTTTCCCCAGATTTGACCTGGTGTATAGTTTAGGATTAAATGGAAGAAGGCGGTATTTTTGCAGATGAACCAACCACGTCAATCTTTCATTCATTTACTCAGTCATCTCTGTGCCAGGTCCTAGGGAGACATTAATGAGCAAATTTTAACCCAACCCTGTTCTCATCGAGTTTATAGTCCAGTGAGGCTTTGGGAGGCCATTAATCAAATATTGAGACATAGGACTGTTTTGTAAGTTCTCTGAAGGAAAGACCTGTGGTTTTGGAAGCACATAACAACGAAAAGTGGCCTGCAGGGTGAAGGGGTGCGTGTGCGTGGGCGCGTGCGTGTGTGTATGTGTGTGAAGTGGGGTGACAACGGAGGTGGAGGTAGAGGTGGGGGAGGGATCAGAGAAGAATTCACTGAGGAAGTGTGACTGGAGCTGAGACCTAGAGGATAAGTGGGTGTTAATTAGGCCAGGGAGAGTAAAGTGCCAAGGGCCTGAGGCAAGAATTAAAAGAAACAGCTTGGTTGGAGCTTGCTAGTACTAAAATGGGGGAAATGGTGCAAAATGAGGCCCCAAAGAGAGATAGGTAGGGGCTGCATCACCCTGGGCCTCACAGACAAGTTTGAGGGTTTTGGTTTTATTTCCAAGAGCTTAGAGAGGTAATGTGATCATTGCTGGGTTTTAGAGTAATTATTTTCCTTTTCAGGACCTCACTTGCTTTATGACATGTGAGGAAGGTTAGTCTTTTGTGTAAAGGGGATCAGTCCCCATTCTGTTTTTTACCAAAGTCACATGCATACTGTCTGCATGGCCCTCTTGCCTTCAATACCTGCCATTAAACAAAGGGGTTAATTTCCACTGCTTGAGAGTGTTTCTGTGGGAGTGAATTTTAATCTTGCCAGTGCATTCCTGAAAAAGTCTTCTTTTGTTTACCTTAGTTTGAGAGTCAGTGGGGTTTTTAATTAATTGACCTGCTCCAAAGAGGGAAGTTACAGCATTACAGACCCTGGTGCTGAAGGTTCCTTGATATCATTTAGTCTGTCTTTTGGCTTTAAGGCAAAGCAGCAACCCATTTTACAGAAGCAGCAGCTGAAGGCTTAGGTGGCCCTGCTACTTGCCCCAGGTTAATAAGGTGGTGAGTGGAGAAGGGTTCCTCATATTCCCAGTTGTGTATCTGGACTTTCCTAAAAACCTAGATAATGTACCAAAGGACAGGCGTGAGAGTTGATATTGGGATCCTCTCCTTCCTTTGTGATCTCAACAAATTTACTTACCTACGTAAGGTAAGGTATTTACTTACCTTACGTAGGTAAGTAAATAGTACTGATGTGAAGGTTCCTACCTTATTAAGCCGCTCTCTGGACTGTGGCTTTGTTTTCCGGCTATGTAGAAAGCATAGTGAATATAAGGAAGAAAGCTGTGAGGATCTTTCTGTTCTCTGAGGAGACACTGAGGAAAATGCCTTCTGTACCTAGACCCAACACACTGAGAGGGCAGAGTGCATCAGACAGGGCGAGCAGCCCTTGAGAAACATTTGAACTGTTGAATGGTTTGTTTAGTATGGATAACTAGAGTCATAGACAATCTAGACCATTTTATTTATATATATATATATATACACACACAACACACACTACAATATATATAATATATATACAATATTATATATTATATATAATAATATACTATAGTATATTATTATATATAATATATATAATATGTGTAATATACACACTATAATATATAATATATATAATAGTCATATATAATGGCTAGGAATGTGATATGGTAGGGTAATATAATATAATAGCTGGAAAGAACTTTGGAAGCCATCTAATTCAGCATTTTTATTGATAGATGAGGATGTGGAGTCCCAGAGAGGCTAAGGCATCAGCCCAGGGACTTTGAGGGATCAAGTTGAGACACGAACCCCTTGCTTCCCAATGGTCTTTAGTTTTCCATCAGTCTCTAGGTGACTGATGTGGAGCGGGAAGCTTCTTAGATGTCTAGCCTCTCTTCCCTAGGAGGTAGGCATCAATGTGACTGTGGTTTGTTATACTTGAGCAAAAACTCAGACTTGTACTTTGATCTTAGATTAATGTTTGCTGAGCATTTGAGACCTTTTTGAAATGTGATCATTGTGAGTTTCAGCCATGTACAGGATCTTTATCATTAGACTGGAGGGGTGCTGATAATATTTTAGTGATAGGGAAAATATTAGGTGAAGTGTATAGCCCAGAGATCAGTGCTGATTAATTTCACCAAAATTTTGCACATATGTACATACATACACACATACACACACATCTCACTGTGCTTTGGAGGATACTGCTATCTTAGCATTTATCAATGGTAATTATGTTTACTTGTCTATCTTTGGGTGGTGAGCTCCTTATGGGTAGGGACTGGTAGTCAGCAGGTTTTCAGTAATATTTGAGTGAGTGAGTGAATGAATGAATAGACGAAACATGTCAGCAGTGCTGGTAAAGAGTTTGAAGAGTTGGCATGCGTTATAATGATCTTACAGAATTTTTTCATATTTTTTTGTATTGTCAGCACTCTTTGATTATTATGTTAACTTGTAGTGCCTTGCTCAGAGTAGGTGGTCATAAATTTTGTTCAGTGAGTATTGCTTGGAATATAGTTTATCTTTTTGCTGAGGAGTTGACAGTTTTCAGAGGAAACTTCTGATATGTAGAATAAGGTACAACTGTGCTTTAAATAATGATTCCTCTAGGAATGGACCCACTTAAATTAGAGTTTGTTAGAAAAACCAAACACAAAAGAATGATAGATCATAAACTTCATAAATCTCGTGAGAAGAGCTAGACATGTAGGGTATAACAGAAAGGCTTCTAGGCCCAAGTTCTATTTCCCTTAAATTCTGTGGGTAGTGGGTGACCCTGGTAAACATTTGCTCTGGTCCCATTTCTTCATTCTCCCCAGAAGATAACCCTATCTTTCCTTCCCTCCCCACTTGCAGGACTCCAATTCTTTTCATTTCTTTCCTATCAAAACAGGGAAGAATTTGATTTTAGCTATTTACACTTACTGAATAAAAAAGACAGATTGACTGTTTTTCACTTAATTCATGAGTTTCATTCTAGGTATTGACCCATAATTTACCAACCTTACAAGGGGAAATTTATATATACATAAGGGATACTTATTCATTTGTTCATTCGTGCATTCATTTAGAGGGGAAGCTCAGGGTACTCTGCAATAATAAAATAATATATCCATGGTTTTCCTTGTCCAAATGAGACGAGTTTCCCCCCGACCCTAGAAAAAGCGGGGGCCCTTGCTTGACTGTGGCTCTGGAGGCCTCTTCCTGGGAATTGCCACAATGGAGAAGACACTATCATGTATCATTAACCTCAGGTTTAGGAGCCCACTCAGCCCTCGGGTTTCTTTATTGTGTCTCTACACGGCTTATCTCTGCCATTTCTCCTCTCCATTTTCACTGTCCCCAGGTTGATGACTTTCCAGTTCTCCTCTTCTGCCCTGAGCCCAATTCTTTTATTCTCCTACCTTGGTTCCAAGTTGCTCAAGTACATATTTTATACCTTTTAGCATATTTGAGTTATTTCAATTGTTATCAGTTGATTTTTGTATTTTAACATTTCCCTCTAGCTAATGGTCTGGCCTGTAAATGTGTTTCCATTTTCCCCACCTCTGGTGAGGAAGTTTCTTACAAAGAGGCATGTTGTTGGAAGGTGTCTTCTCTGTTCATGGCATTTTATTATATCTAAGTCAGTGATAACCTAGCATGGTGTGAGCAGCTGTGACCATTTTTTCTTCAATGCTCTTGACATTTTCAGAAATGTATTTAGCTTGTTAGAAAATTATATGTATATAAAACTATATTATAAATACATATATATTTTTAGAACTGTAAGCACTGTAAGGAAAGGATATATAAAATGACCTTAAGATAGAGTTTGTTGGCTTTATATTTGTCTGTGACAATTCTGACTTTTGAAGACATGTTCTAAATTGCTCTTGGCTGTGCAAAATTTTTGACTGAATTTCTTAGTGTGACTTGAAAGCCATCCCTCCTTTTGTAGGATATAAACGCTGGCTCATTGAGCTTCAAGGTATTGTGAGGTTAGAAACCTTCTAGGTTAAGATTGCTTGTTTTTCTTCTACCCTTAGCCTGGGGCTGTGGTCAAGATAGAGGTATACATCTTTCATTGTAGCTATCTGATGCTCTGAGCTAACTGTCTCTTTGAGGGACTGTGAAGGGTAGTGGGGACTAGGTCCTCTTCTATTTTTCCACCCTCTCCTGTCCTAGGTCCCAAACTGGCTTTCTGGAACTATGACCCCCTTGAACAGGAAGGGACAAGAATTACCAGAGCCTAATCTCACTGTTGGGAAAAAATGTGGGCCCCTGAAAGGAAAGGACATTGTCCTTAAACATTTCATCTATACCTCACTCATGGTGCTTCATTATTTCTCTAGTTATTTTAAATAAGTTATTTATTTATATTTCTCTAGTTGTTTGTTATTTTTTGTTTCTTTCTTTTTTTTAAAATCTTGATCAGTGTTGTCTATCAGCACATAACATTTTCTGCAGTGATGGAAATGTTATATATCTGTATTGTACATCTTGGTAGCCATTAGCCGCATGTGGCTTTTGAACTCTTGAAATGGGCTAATATGATGGGAGAACTAAATTTTTAATTTATTTAACTTCAATTAATTTAAATTTACATAGCCACGTGTGGCTAGTGGCTGCCATATTGGAGAGTGCAGATCAACTTAAGGACGAGGTTTGTATTTGATTTACTTTTTCCTGTGCTGTTGGAGTATACCAATTTATTTTCATGTTGTTTGGTGAAATAGGTGTGTTCATTAACCATGTTGCTTCCAAAAGTACGTGTGGCTAAGCTGGCTCTATTGTTACGAATAGCTTTGAGTCTGGAATTGAAGTCGGCTTATAATGGTTAGTATGAAACTGGAATTAGATGACCTGCATTCTATATGCTTTCCTAAAATTTGTTCACAGTGAGTTAAGAAAGCTGAAATAATCTTAACTAAAAATTCCAGATTTACCTTAAAGTCCTATGTCTCAATATTCATGTTCAGGGCTTCCCTGGTGGCGCAGTGGTTGAGAGTCCACCTGCCGATGCAGGGGACACGGGTTCGGGCCCTGATCTGGGAAGATCCCACATGCCACGGAGCGGCTGGGCCCGTGAGCCATGGCCACTGAGCCTGCGCGTCCAGAGCCTGTGCTCCGCAACGGGAGAGGCCACAACAGTGAGAGGCCCGTGTACCGCAAAAAAAAAAAAAAAAAAAAAAATTCATGTTCAAGTAGCAAAATAAGATATATTAGTTGAGTTTTGCTTACAATAACCCAAAGATAAGGAAATCTCTGTGATAGAAACAAGGCTGCCTTAATCAGTGCTGGTACATACTTATTTGTACAGTCTTTTCATTTTGGTTCTTTTGAGTGGATTCTTGTCGACAGGGCTTGAACTGGTCGGTAATTGTTGTAGGCATAGTTCATTTTGGATTCATGGGTATTTTTTTATACTTAGAGCACAGCATCACACTGGGGACTAGACATAGAAGAACTTTTAATTTCAAATTCTTGCAGGTTTCCTTTTTTGGCAAGTCTACTCTTACTCTCATGAAACCTGTGTGCAGGAACGGCTAATTTTCATGTTACCTTGAATATAAGGGCCAAAATATTGTCTACTTGTTTAAGATGGATAAAATATACAAGTATAGTATTCTTTTTTTTTTTTTTGCGGTATGCGGGCCTCTCACTGTTGTGGCGTCTCCCGTTGCGGAGCACAGGCTCCGGATGCGCAGGCTCAGAGGCCATGGCTCACGGGCCCAGCTGCTCCGCGGCATGTGGGATCCTCCCGGACCGGGGCACGAACCCTGTCCCCTGCATCGGCAGGCGTACTCTCAACCACTGTGTCACCAGGGAAGCCCAAGTATAGTATTCTTAAGTAAGGCAAGAGGCTTTTGGCAGATTTGTAATGACATATCTATGGTAGTGTAATTTGGGTAGCAGAAAAAATTAAATCCTAATTTTTATTTAAAAAATTAAATGTCTTTTGGGGATGCTTTTTTTGGAAACGTGTTGATATTTAGTAAATTTATAGTCTAGGCTAAATTGAATTTGGGCATTAATGAGCAAAATAGTCATAATGAAGACTTATTTGTTGAAGTTTATTATGAGCAGGACATTCTCAAGATGTCCAGTCCCTGAGTGGGAAGCTTACACTGTAGTTGGCCAGGTAGGATCTTCACTTAAAAGGATAATTCATAGTATGTGATGGTATGTGTCGTGGGCCAAAACAGTGGCTCATATGGTAAGTTTTGGGAACTTTGAGAGAAGGGTGGTTAGTTTTCTCTTAGGGTGAGTGCAGGAGGTAGGACTTGAACTGGATTTTGAGGAAACTAGAGGGTAGTAGAAAGAGAAAAGGAGAGCATTCCAGGCAAGGAGACCAATCTGAGCAGCGGCTTGGATTAAGAATATGCATGGAGTATTCGAGAATGAGGAATGGACATATTTGTTGGAATGAAGATTCCATATGGAAACTATTAGGAGAGATCAGCCTGGAAGCTAGGGCTGTGATGGTTAGGGCTTTGATTTCTGAGCCAAGGAATTATTCTGAAGGGAGTAAAGAGCCATTAAACATTTTTGAACAGTGAGAGGATATGTGAGAAGTGAGATTTTATAAAGATTAATTTCTAGTGTGGAATATAGGTTGACTGGGCAGGAGAGAGAGAATTAAAACACTAAAGATGTGAGATGAAGAAAGATCTGGACTTTTGTTGCTAAAGTAGGAATAGAAAAGGAAGGGATGACTTAGAGTAGTAGCTTATTTGATATATAATAACTAAATTAATATTTATTTGAACTAAATTAATAGGAAGCTTCATGTCTGAGCAACTGGGAGAAACAAAATGTTTTCAGCCTGGAGGGCTGATTTGAAGGAAAGATGGGTTGAGTTCCAGGTGATGGAAGGACCCATAGATGGGAAGTCCAGCAGGTAGCTGAAGATGGGAAAAACTGATGTTGGGTCTTGGGTTAGGAGCCATCTGTTTTCCATAGTGTTATCGTTTAATTCATGACAGCAAATGATCTGCAGACTGATGCGTGTATCCTGGAGATGTAAAGGGGTGGAGAGAAGGAGACGAGCCAGGGTGTTATATAATACAGAAAGTCCAAGGAGAATGAAACTGAAAATAAGACCACTGGATTTAAGATACTTGAAAATTGAGAGCAAAGTTTGAGTGGAATAGTTGGAATTAGAACTTAGTGTACATGTGCTTTATGACTAAGTAGGTGATAAATAAAACCAGGAAGTGTAGGCCACATATATGTTTTGTTCATATTGGTTCTTTCAGTGCTTGCTTTTTAATTCTTTTACTTAATGTCCTGGCAGGGAGATAAAAGGAGGTGGAACTCAAAACTGTCCAAATAGTTCCCTGTTATGAGACTGGTTATAGTAACTGGAGGGCATTGGCAGGGTGAAATCACTAGTTATTTGGATTATTATGATTCAGTCGTATACTAACCTTTATTCCCAAAGATAATTGAAACCTGATTGTAACTTTAATGAAAATAAAAATGAGCATTGATGTTACTGAAAATATCTTTACTAAATACTACTTAAAAAAAAAATCTCAGTTTCTATGCAGATTTTGGACCTCTGAACTTGGCAATGGTGTACAGATACTGCTGTAAACTAAACAAGAAACTAAAAGTGAGTATTGTGGTGATGTTTATATTTTGGTATTAAAAATTTGAACTGTGAAATCTAACCAGTGGGGTTGCTGTGCATATACCATTTAGTTAGGTAATCTTGATCTTTGGAAATTTAAGTGAGTAGTTCACCTAGAAGTTGAAATTGATCTACCTGATTACCCCACAAAGGACATGTTAACCTCTTTCATTTTTCAGGATCAATGGAAACATGAGCTGAATGAAGTCATTGAAATAGTGATCTAAGAAAGAAAACTCAAATCCTTTCAGGTTGTTGTTAATGAGTTTATCAAATTCCCTCCTAGGATGATTTTTCTGAAACCTTCAGGTCCACTTCTGGACACTGTTACCAGGCGATGAAGGGGGCTGGCTCATCATTGCACGGCAGGAGCTCTGGAGCATAAGCTTTTTCTATCTGATCAAGATTGAAATTTTTGTGTATTTCTTGAATGTCACCTCTGTAGAGTTAACAGCCAAGTGAGATTGATCAACTAGCAGCAATAGAGCATGGATTTTACCTGTTATGACAAATTTTGGGTCATACATTCACTATTCATCTCTATTTTTTAAATTTTACATGTGGCTTTTTTTCCCTCTTAAATTCTAAGCATATATGAGGAAGAGTGACATCTGTATTCCTAGTTTTGGTAAACTTACTTCATCACACAGAAAGAAATATTTATCTTTTTCTCTCAATTTTCTAAATGGGGATCTTAAATGTTTCAGTTTGCAAGGTGAAATCTACACAGCATGCTCTTGAGGATAACCACTAAATTATAATGCTTGGATAGTTTAATCTTTCTGCTGGGTAAAATGTTTCTGGCATGACATAGTGCAGTGCCTTGTATATATTACCTGCTTAATGATAATCTTTTGATTTGATTGATTTTTATTGTACTTAGGTATAAAAGACAGTCTATCATGGAGAATTTCCTGTAAAATATGAATTCACAGATTTTTGCCATTGATCTCAACATGCTAAATGGACATGGAATGATACCAAAGAGAGATTTTTAAAGTCAAAAATCACATAAGATCTGTTGTAATCAACTTTTTAGGGGATTAATTTCTAAAGTAGTGTCTGACTCAGAAATACATAGTATGTAAAACCTACTTACATTTTTAAAAAATTTTATTTTTTATTCATACTAAATTTTTAAATTTCATTTTCTATTTTTTTTAACATCTTTATTGGAATAGAATTGCTTTACAATTGTGTGTTAGTTTCTGCTTCATAACAAAGTGAATCAGCTATACATATACATATATCCCCATATCTCCTCCCTCTTGCGTCTCCCTCCCACCCTCCCTATCCCACCCCTCTAGGTGGTCACAAAGCACCGAGCTGATATCCCTGTACTATGCGGCTGCTTCCCACTAGCTATCTGTTTTACATTTGGTAGTGTATATATGTCCATGCCACTCTCTCACTTCGTCCCAGCTTCCCCTTCCCCTTCCCTGTGTCCTCAAGTCCATTTTCTACGTCTGCGTCTTTCTTCCTATCCTGCCCCTAGGTTCTTCAGAACCATTTTTTAGATTCCATATGTATGTGTTAGCATATGGTATTTGTTTTTCTCTTTCTGACTTACTTCACTCTGTATGACAGACTCTGGGTCCATCCACCTCACTACAAATAACTCAATTTCTAAACCTACTTACATTTTTCAGAAAAGAAGCTACTGCCTATCATTTAAAAGATAAAGTTAAAATTTTTGTAATCACCAAGGAAGCAAATAATATCCCCAAAAGATTTAATAAAAAATATTAAATGGACTTTTTATGGATGAATGAACAAGGAAAGGATAATTCATAAATAATTAAAAGCCATTTCTTCCTTTTGAGGACCTAGGAATTTCTTCACTTTCTTGATTAGTCCTGTTAGTATGTAGTTGGTATGAACTGGGTATTATAATCAACAGTGTGGAACCTGTCTGCTATCTGGAATGATTGAAGAGAAAGGAACCATTATCAGGAAAACAAATTTTCTGGTCTGACTCAGTGCTCTATATAACAAGTACATAAGAGTAGATGGATTGAATTAAGACTATTTTACTATCATGGTCTATACTAAACAGTATGGGTAAGCATATACAAGGACTTGTTTTGATATTTTTCATTTACAAAGCTTTCTTTCAACATTATACAAATTTAATAAAGTTCAGACAGTCCCCTCTGTTCATTTCAGTGATCAGGTAATCTGATGGATGCCTGGAATGAATGACCTTTTTAGCTTTAGTACAATTAGTGGGACCCTTGTTACTTGCTGAGGGAATGAATTTTAAATGTTAGTAAGCCATGGGTTATCTCAATAAAACATACCAAGTAGAATCTCTTTATCAGGAGAAAAAGACTTACATTACCAATTCAAAGCTGCCGTCGCTTCAGCCTTGTAGAATCTGTTTCTTCAGCTCTAAAATAGGGTTTATAGAGCTCTCACAGAAAGGTGGTTAGGATTATATATGTACAGAGGTTAGAAAATATGTGTAAGAGAGCTTTGTAAATTTTGAAGTCCTATACAAAAGAAAGTTACTAAGGTAACATTCGTGAATTCTGATAGATACAATAAAGACAGTTCTTCAACAAAGTTTACGAACACCTCAGCCTCATAGCTATCATTTCCATATGCGAAAGCTATGCGATATCATTTTAGGAATCCAAATAACCATTTAGTCCAGGCTCCTGATTTCATAGGTGCAGAAAGGGAAGCCCAGGAGAGGCATGTGACTTGCCCAAGGCTGCAGGGTAAGGTCGGGGCCGGTTCTCAGGCCCTTGACTGCATCATTCATACACTTCTCTCCACCTTCACTGGTAACTACAGCCTCTGGTTTATCATCTTCCTGCACTCACCCACAGCACTGCCCTGACTGACTTCCCCTTGTTGTCCCGTGGTGGCCTCATAGCTCCTCTGCTTCTTTTTTACTCCAGTGACCGTTCCTGCCACTCCGGCTGCTTTGCCTCCTGGAACCCAGACTCTAGCCTTTCGGATTTTGAATGTACCCTCCTTGTTACACGCCTCCCACATCGTCTCTCTCACCCTTGTGTAATCTCCAGGCCTTCAGTTTCCCTATTCTTTTAGGCCCTCAGCTCCCTTCCGATGTCTCTTGTCTGCAGCCCACGGTCACTCATTTTGGTAAGACCTTTGGCACCATACTTCCATGCCTTTTGTCTTGCTCACTTTGACAACTCCCACCCTTGGCATCTTCCCAGTGGGTGATTTCATGCACTAACTTACTGAGTTACTGAAGATTGCAGTACCCCTGCTGCTCCTAGCCTTGAACTTTACCCCGAACCACAGCGCTGCTCCACACAATTGCGTGTGACATCCAGTATGGCTGGAGTGCCCTTGCCCTCTGGTTTGATAACTCCTCATTCTTTAAGACCTTGTGCAAGCACCACCACATCTAGTAAGCATCTCCTTGTGCTGCTGGACAAAGTGGGAGGTGCCTCCTTTGTTTTCCTGTAATTCTTTGTGCAGATCTCTGTTACTGATGAGTTGTAATTTTAATTTTAATTGAAATAATAATTTCAGTTATAATTTGCAATTTTCAATTGCATCTATCTTTCTCACTAGACTTTGAGCTCCTAGAGGATGGAGGCATGCCTTATCAAAAGATGGAGACTTTTGTCTCCAAGTGTCCAGCACAGGGTCACTAAACACACAGAAACTGCTTTGGCCTTATCACGATCCCCATGACTTACAGATCCTCTTCCAACCTTTTGCCTCTAGAGGTTTCAATATCCTGCCCTCAGCATGATTACATCCTTACTTCGCACTGATTTCTTATCATTTGCTCCCCCACCTTTGTCTTCCTAACTGTGCTGAAACTGCTCTAGTGACATCTTAAATACCCAATCTGATGCCACTGACTTGGTCCTCAAACTCCTTTGCTTCTCTGAATAATTGGCATTATTTTAACAAATAACTTTTGTTAAAATAACTTAAATAACTTCTGTTCTTTTAACAAAGAACTTCTTAGAATTCTTTTTCTGTGTGGTTTCCTAACTCTTTGAGGCGCATTTTATTTTCTACTTTGGAAATTTTTATTTCTTCCAGTAGACCTCTTATTATTTTTTCCCCTTTATTTGATACCTTAGGTAGATAGGTAATATTTTACAGTACATTCTATTCCAAACCCAAATTTCTTATTTTTTATATGTTAAAAGGTTTTTTTTTAAAGTTGATGATTTGAGGTGATGATTTACTGATTTTTTGTGTGTGTGTATTTGTATTCATTCTTTTCCCAATGGCCTTCATTTTAATTATATGAATTAAAATTATCCATTACACATTTACTTAGATTAAAAAACGAAAATCAGAAACCACTACCACCAGCAAAAACCCTGTTTCTCATTTTAAACTATACTTTAAAAAATGCAAGTATTAAGAGTTATACAGTAATAGGTAGTAGTTTGCTATTTCTGGTCAAGAGTTACCATAATAAGGGAATCAGTCAAAGGAAGAAGATTTAATGAAGTGAGGACAGTTTGCAAAACTGTGTATGTTATTTAATTTAAAATGTCATCAATGATTGATAGGCTAGACCCATTATTGTAATCTTATACTTCAAAGAATCCATAAACTTCTGAAATTATATATAAAATTTTGTATGTATTTACATTTTTATTCTGAGAGGATTCATAACTTTTTAATAGGTTCTCAAAGGGATTTTTGGCACAGACAATGCTAAGAACACTGGGCTGGACTATATGAGCTTCTAAAAGAGAAGACTGTAGTAATTAAAGACAAGGTAGTGGTATTTTGAAAAGCAGAGTACCTTTTTCAAAGTTAATCAGTTAAGAAAATCTTTCAATTACTGATTCAATAATTTGACAGTTTTAGAAACATAATATGATTGAACTGGCTTTTTCTAAAATAATCAACACAGTTTTAACTGTTGATTTCACTTTTCCTCTGAGAAAAATAAAACCCCAGCCTGCGGGAAAGAAGAGTGTCTCTGAAAAAAGGGGACGTTTTCTAGGGCAGTGATTTTTTTTTTTTTTTAACACCTGCTCTTATGAATCAGCAGGACAATCACAGTAATCTTGGGGACAATTTAGAAAGATTTAAAAGAATATTGCCAGAAAGGTAATTTTAAATGTACAAAACATCCCACACGGCCCTTTCAGGGTAAAAGCAGACAAGGGAGGGGGGCATGGTGAAATGGATGATTATATGAAAGCACTGAAAGTACCTGGCAGATGGTGGGGCTCAGGGAATGTCCTTGTTGCTGAATGAATCAGTGCAGTAATCCTATCTGGTAACCAGGTACCTGCCACGGTATCAGGTGGTTGTACACAAGCACTCTTTTGATACAGTGATCAGACCACCCTCTTATTATAACTACAAAGACATGTTGAAGATTTCTTCATGAGGTTATCTTCTGTTGCAGGTTCATGGGCTTTTGGGGGAAGAAGAGCAAGCTACATTCTGGAGAGTGTTCATGTAGTTTAAAGAGGTTTCAGGGGTGCTAAAAGTGTTAATTCCCACAGGAGTGAGCTTACCTAGAGTTTGCAAGGCCTGGAGCCCTTATGCCCATTCAGAGGCCTCAGGCAAGAAAACCTCCTTTTATAGAGAATCCGCAAATACCTTCAACTATATTATCAGCCTGATCGATTAACCTTTATGAGCAACTTTTCTTGATGTTTTGACTCCTACTTTGATCAAAGGTGCCATTTCATTAAATGAAACATACTGGGTTTGAAACAAAATGGACCATAAAGAGACACCGTTTTCTTTTTAAATAAACTCTTCGATCTGTTTTATTTTAGCTTTAAATGAAAACATAAACCGTATTTTGTTTTGTACAGCCAAAGAAAATTTTCAAGAATATCCCTTTCCTGGGGAAGTTGGAGGTAAAACATGTAGAGGTCATGGCTGCTCACAGGACGACCTGTTCATTTTATCGCTTTTGCAATGGAATGACCACTGATTGCTCTGGAGACGCTGATTGCTGCGGCCGTTACTGGGCTAGCCTAGTCACTGTAAGAGAATGATGCCTTGGTCACCACGGTCCCTGTGCTGTAATCTACTTAATCTGACCACCATCATTGGCCGAGCTTGCTTGTTTAGGGAAGTGCATGGGCTCAGTTTGTTTTTTATTAAAGGGCATATAATCCAGGCTGCACTAATGTCTTCCTTAGCTTAATCAGGCCGAATGACACAGCTCAAACATCCCATTCTAACCACTCGACTTGAAGATTTTACTTTTAAGCATGGCAAACAACTTTACCGAAAGGCTGCCCCCAAAATCTGTTTTTGTTTAAATTGGCCATTAACTCTTTTGTTTTCTGGCTTTGAGCTTAATTGCATCACCGTTTAATTTTGAATGGTTAAGTAGTTTGTGGTCTCCTGACCTAAACTGAACAAGTGCATGATTTGTGTCTGTCACCATAACTCAAGGATAGCCTAGGGTATTTGTGATTTGTGTAGCATGTCATCCTTTTCTCTCTCTGTCTGAGTTGCCGTGGCTTGTTTTTCACCAGGAATGATCCCATTAGAATGCAACTTTTCACATAGCTTTCCTTTCTGAGATAGAAAATGTCTGTCTGGGGTCAATATCCTCATCTTAGTTTGTATTTTTCTAAAATGGCAGTCATTGTACTTGGGTTTACAAGTACCATCAAACATTTATATGCTATATTACACACTTGTCATGATTTACGTAAGAGTGGTAGAACTTTAATTCTCACTCAGGTAAGCAGTACAGGTCTGGAAATTTCCATAGGTTTGCTTATGTTAATTGATAGATATTCATTACTAAATCCCATCTTTTAGTTACTATTTTTTTACCTTGTTAAATGAAACAATTATTGTACCTGTAATTAAGATCATTCCATTGGACCTTGCTGTGCTGTGAATGCCTCCCTAGGTAGTTATTCTCTTCCATTTGTAATAAGCCTTGGCTAATATTTTCCCCTGGTTTAGCATCAAATATTCATTAGACTTTGAGCACTTAGAAGGCTAGAGACTGGGGTTCTGCTTCCCTTGTTACCATGTTGCTCAGCACTGTGCTTGACACACAACAGGTGCTCAATTCATGCTGATTGGATCGTTAGAACTTTCTTCAGCTGCAGTATCCCAGCACTCAGATTCAGCAAACTGATTGCCTATGGGCTGCTTTCAGTCCACAGACATGGTTTTTTTTGGCATGAATGCTGTTTAAAAATTTTGAATTTATGGTCAACATCTGTAATTTATGAAAATTTTCATTAAATTTTAGATTTCTGGCTTCTTTTATATATTGTGGTATCTTATTTGGGCCCAGATTCCTGCATGAGACCTAGGTCTGCATTGGGTAGGGCATGCTTTTCTAGTTTCCCAGCTGACCCACTTTAAATTCTTGGCCCCTGAGAGCATCTGAATTTGGAACCTCTGGAATAACACCATTATTTATTTATTTATTTATTTATTTATTTATTTATTTTTGGCTGAGTTGGGTCTTCGTTGCTGTGCGTGGGCTTCCTCTAGTTGCGGCGAGCGGGGGTTACTCTTCGTTGCGGTGCGCCGGCTTCTTATTGTCGTGGCTTCTCTTGTTGTGGAGCATGGGCTCTAGGCACGTGGGCTTCAGTAGTTGTGGCTCGCAGGCTCTAGAACGCAGGCTCAGTAGTTGTGGCGCATGGGCTTAGTTGCTCTGCGGCATGTGGGATCTTCCTGGGCCAGGGCTCAAACCCGTGTCTCCTGCATTGGCAGGCGGATTCTCAATCACTGCACCAGCAGGGAAGCCCTGGAATAACACCATTTAAAGCAGCTTAGTTACTGAAACATTAAAGGAACTTTTTCCTTAGGTGTTATCAACTGGAATGCAAGAATTTACAAATTGTAATAAAGTTTTCTGAGGAATCTGGGGAAATATGTTTTCTATAACATACCTTTAAAAGTCACATGGCATGATTTGGAGTTCCTAAAAGAATTTAAGTGTCTTTTGGGGCTACTTGACCAGATGGACGGTATTTTAGGATCCATATAGAGCATTTCCAGGAATGGGGCCTTTTCCCACATTTTCATGCACTCTTTTCCAAAATTTAGCAATATCTTAGCACAGTGGATTTCAGTGTGTGGTCCCTGGACCAGCAGCATCAGTATTAATTACCAAGGAATTGTTAGAAATGCATATTCTCTGGCCCTTCCCTGCTGAATCAGAAACTCTAGGGGTGGGGCCCAGCAGTCTGTGGTTTAATGAGCTCTCTAGGTGACTCTGAATCAGTCTGTTAAGAGGATGAAATACAATATGGTAATATAATTTAGATAGAAATTTAGTTTGTTTTTTATTTCTGAAAAGTTTTTAAATTATTGACCAGTTCAACCTGAGAATTATTTAAATTTTGAACCGTGAAACTTGTTATGGCCTTATAATTGAGAATTAAGGTTCACACAAGTTATCAAGCTCAGTGAGAGAGTTCTGGATTCCTCCCGTCTACCACAGTTGTGGAGAGCACTCAACTGTCTCATCTGGCCTGGGAGCCATTGGCCAAGTGTGTTAAGCCAGGCCCTCCATGGCTCCAAGCTTATGTTCTCTTGGTAAAAGAGAGACACAGCATGCTCATTATACTTCAGCCTTGCCCAGGACCTTTGGTTTGGGAGTCACTCTGTGTCTGGTCAAACTGGACCCCTTTGGCACTGTCCTACTGCTTTGAGAAATAATGGCATGTAGCAAGTGACTAATAAATATTACTGTTGTTGTTGTTATTATAGAGGGCTGGCTGTGTCCACTTAGGTTAAGAAGATTCACAAGGCTGTATACTCCAGTTTCCAGATAGAAATCTACAATATAGTGCGGATAGTGGCTGCATGTTATAATTTGCAATGGGTCACGTGCAGCCTTGCTGCAGAGCAGACAAATAGTCCAGAGGTCTTAGCATTCCTTCTGTGACATATTTATATTTAAGACTATATTCATTTGTTTTACCAATTTAAGACTATATTCATTTGTTTTACCAATTTCTAACTTTACTTTGCTATTGTGCACAGTGTTTTTGTAATCTCTAAGCTTTTCATGTAAAGCAGAAAGAATCTGTATTAGAGCAAGGAGCTCACTAAAAGCCAGAGGTGATGGTATGGTTTAGCAAGTAGTCTCCATGAAGGGTGTGGCCGGTACACCAGACTGTAGGGGTGGCAGCCAGGTAAGGAAGAGGCAACTGTCCAGTTTGGAGGCATGGAATTCTCCTGATATTACAGCAGAACTTGAAAAAATATCTACAGGGCTCATTTATAAAATAGAGTCCTATTGTCTGCAGGACTTTCTTTTCTTGCATGGTAAAGTTCTTCCATATGAAAGATCTCGAAGGACGAGCCAAATGTTCCTCTAAAGGCACTTTAGTTATCAGTGTGCTTTGATATGTAATAGGTAGTTTTTGTTTTTAAGATAAGGACATGTTTAATATTTAGAAGGAGAAAACGTTAAAGAGGTTGTGTAGATCAACTCAATCATATAAAGCACCAGCTAAACGATTGGCAAAATGTTTTGTTATTCTTGAAATTTTTCATCCTAGTACCAGAATATCTCCTCTGTTGAACAGCGTTACTGCTGCAAGACTGGGATATGCTGACCCATAAGAGGAAGGCCTGGCTGTGACAGGGAGGGAAATTAGGACAAGGCTTGTAATATATAAGATTTTTCTCTGTTATCCTTCACTTTGAATTAGTTTTGATTCCTTGAGTGAGAACTCACCTCTCTGTGATCTGACCTAGGAGATATTGGCCAAGCTTCACTAAACAGAAGATCATTTCTTGACTTGCAGTGCTGAGAAAAACACTTGAATTCCAAAATATCTAACCCTAAGCAAGGTAAATGCTAGGAGTTTTAAAAGCTTTCCTGAAAGTCAGATAGAGAACTCTCATTTAAAAAAGTCAGTTATTGTAACGTACAGCATGGTGACTACAGTTAATAACACTGTATTGCATGTGTGAAAGCTGCTGAGAGAGTAAGTCCTGAAAGTTCTCATCACAAGAAAAAAAATTTTGTGAGTAGGTAGGGTGGCAGATGTTTCAAAAAAAGTCAATTATGTTTGCATCCTGTAGGCAGCTTCCAACAGGAGGTATTCCATTTTATTTTATTTTATTTTTTAATTTATTTAATTTATTATTTTTATTTTTGTCTGTGTTGGGTCTTTGTTGCTGCGCGTGGGCTTTCTCTAGTTTTGGCGAGTGGGGGCTGCTCTTGGTTGCGGTGCGCGGGCTTCTCATTGTGGTGGCTTCTCTTGTTGTGGAGCACGGGCTCTAGGCGCACAGGCTTCAGTAGTTGTGGCTCGCGGACTCTAGAGCGCAGGCTCAGTAGTTGTGGCGCATGGGCTTAGTTGCTCCGCGGCATGTGGGATCTTCCTGGACCAGGGCTCGAACCCATGTCCCCTGCATTGGCAGGCGGATGCTTAACCACTACGCCACCAGGGAAGTCCAGGTATTTTAAAATAGTTAAAATTTCTAGGTAGATTTTGTGAAGAATATTCTTTATCTGATATAATTTCTGAAAGCTTGTAAAGGTAAAAAAAATTCTTCCCTTAAAATTTTAATTTGTATTATGTTTACTTTAAAAAATGTATAAGTATACAGTGAAAAGAAAGTTTCCTTCAGAATTCTGTCCTCACGGTTCCCATTGTAGGATGGTTCTCTGCATTCCGTATACTTTAGAATAGAGAGAAAAACAAAAAAGAAGCAAACACAAAAAGTTCAAAAACAATCCAACAGTAAAGACCATTGGCGATGAAAAAACAGCAATAGGAGTTTGTCACTGTTGGTGAGTAAATTTGTAAAATAAATTTAATTCCACATTATTTAATGATAAGAGTAGCTTGTTATGAAACCTAAACTCTTAGTAGAAAAGGGCATCGAAACAGATAATTTAAACTTCCTCAGAGGTGTGTCAGGGATCCAGGAAATGAAAATAGTGAGAGGCTGAGAGCCAGAAGAGCTGAGTCCTTGTGTTCCATCTGACTCATGTTAACGGGGTCATGGCCTCTGTAAGGCAGTCTTTAGGTAGTGTAGGATTTAATTTAAATTTATTTATTTTTTTATTTCTGATGGTGTTGGGTCTTCGTTTCTGTGCAAGGGCTTTCTCTAGTTGCAGCGAGCAGGGGCCACTCTTCATTGCGGTGCGCGGGCCTCTCACTATCGCGGCCTCTCTTGTTGCGGAGCACAGGCTCCAGACGCGCAGGCTCAGTAGTTGTGGCTCATGGGCCTAGCTGCTCCGCGGCATGTGGGGTCTTCCCAGACCAGGGCTCGAACCCGTGTCCCCTGCATTGGCAGGCAGACTCTCAACCACTGCGCCACCAGGGAAGCCCCTAGGTAGTGTAGGATTTAGAGACCGTAGAAGAAGCTTAGATCTTAAGAGCCTTGATCCTTCTTTCAATAAATCAAACATAACTTATTGATGGAGATAAATCACTGGCAAAAACAAACAAATGAGAAATGTCCAGCAGGTAACAATTCCAAATTGAGAAAGCAAGTAGACAAGTGTCAACACCACTGATAGTGACCTTGAAGTCTTTAGATAACTTGTGTGCTTTAACTCCACTGACCTGAATTGAATAAAATGTACTCTTTAAAAAAAAATTTATTATTGTTTTTAAATGTACTCTTTTAAACTTTATATCATAGGGGTATTTTAGTAAGCTTGTCTGGAAATAAGGACTTTGGTAATAAGAGACCAAACCTCAAGGAGGTTTGAGGCAAACACTTATTTTTCAAAGTTCAACTTAAAAGAGCAGTGCTGGACTTCCCTGGTGGCGCAGTGGTTAAGAATCCGCCTGCCAATGCAGGGGACACAGGTTTGAGCCCAGGTCTGGGAAGATCTCACATGCTGCAGAGCACCTAACCCTGTGTGCCACAACTACTGAGCCTGTGCCTTAGAGCCCATGAGCCACAACTACGGAGCCTGCATGCCACAGCTACTGAAACCTGTGCGCCTAGAGCCCGTGCTCCGCAACAAGAGAAGCCACCACAGTGAGAAGCCCGCGCACCTCAACTAGAGAAGGCCCGTGTGCAGCAGTGAAGACCCAATACAGCCAAAGATAAATAAATAAATTAAAAAAAAAAAAAGAGCAGTGCCATTTTCAGAACATGATTCTTGGTTATCAAAGAAATGCCTGACTTGGGACGGTGAGGGTTTCTAGGCTTACAGCCATGATGCATAGAACTATGTTTTCTGTGGTTACACATTAAAGCCAGAATGTTGCTGTTTCATCTTAGAATGGACTTTAGAGTTTTAGAAGAGTTTCTTTTCCTTGTAGAAAACAGCAGGGTAAAGAAAGGTATATAGTTGAGTTCTTACATTTTTAAGGGGGCTCTAAAAGCAGATATTCTGCGGGTTGTGGTTAGTGTGTAGAGTATAAAAAGCTGCCTTTTTCTAGTCGGTATGAATTTATAGATAAATATGAAAATGTACTTATGTGTCTGTATTTTGAAAACCATTTGTTTTGAAATATGAGGAAAACCATATAACTGTTTTGAAATATGAGGAAATGGAGTGGATTTCATTGAGTTGTATCATGTTTTCATTGTCTTATGTTTGAACTTTTACTAATAATTTGATTTCATTTTAACAGATCTTTTTGTTTTTACCTTCTTTTCGTGTTTAGCATGCGTACAATATACTATGTCGCTTATTTTGGATTTAGTTGAGCATGCAGCATATTGCCTGGCGTATAGCAGCTGGTGCTTAATAACTGTTCATTTGAGTCCATGAATTTAATATATGGCTATTGTATTAAGATGTTTGCTGACATAATCCTTTTGATGGTTCATTTTTTTCCATTAACCATTTATTTTCAGGTAATTAAAAGGAGATTTTTTAATAGAACATTATAAAAAGAAAATATTAATATTGGTGCTCTGGTTAATATAGACATTTAAAAATTTTTAGAGAGGAAAATAGATTGGTTGACACATTTAAAAACAAATGGCATAATATGAAAAGCATAGATAAATTTTCTGGGAGTGGGTGTGGTGTGTTAGGGAATGAAAAAGGATGAATAGACTTTACATATAAGATCAAGAGTAAATCTTCAAAAATGATTCCTGCTATAATAAAGATGCCAATAATTTATCTCCCATTGTATCATTCTCCTTTCTTGGAGAGAAATATATTTGGTATGCTCTAATTCTTACATTATGATTGAGCTGTAAAAAGTATGAGCTAGTATCCCTCCATCCCGTACAACTTATGTATGAATGCCATAGAAATTGAAGTCGAAAGTTGTTAAATTTCACTGATTGTGAATTGTCTCTGTGGTTACACGAACTCTTTTTATTCCCTCTTTCTAGTCATACAGTTTATCACGAAAGAAAATTGTGCACTACACCTGTTTTGACCAACGGAAAAGAGCAAATGCAGCATTTTTGATAGGTGCTTATGCCGTAAGTACTTTTTTCATGATTATTTTCTATAATCAGGCCAATGGAATGCTAACACTGTCAGATAAAATCCAGGCCACTTTTTCAGTGGAATTGGGAGATGGTGAATATTATTAGCAGCTTGGGAATTGATCTGGAATGGAAAGTGTGGACCAGTATTGATCATCTGTTTACTCTTGGATCTTATTTTCCATTAGCTAATGAGAGAATCTTGGGACTGCAATGTGTAGCTTGTATTCCACAGTTGTATAGGTGTTTTTAATAAAAAGAATACCCAGAAAGGATATTTACAGGAAAAAAATATATAGTGGAAGATTATTAAAGACTTAATGGTTTCCTTTTTTTGGGGATAAGAGGAAATCCTTGACTGCATGGGGAAGGATCATCATTATTATTATTATCAGTCCATTTATTTATCTATACAAGTGTTTGCAGTAAGCAAACTGAATATAAATCCTGCTTATATTGCAACTTCCCTAATGACTAGACATGACTTTTCAAAAATAATTTTGATTAGAAATTTTGTTCTCTGTAGGCACTAAAATGTGAATGTGAGTTCCACGTGAATGTGCTACACAATTTTTTTTTTTTTTAAACTTTTTTTTACTTCTGCGGTACGCAGGCCTCTCACTGTTGTGGCCTCTCCCGTTGCGGAGCACAGGTTCCGGATGCGCAGGCTCAGTGGCCATAGCCCACGGGCCCAGCCGCTCCGCGGCATGCGGGATCCTCCCGGACCGGGGCACGAACCCGTGCCCCCTGCATCGGCAGGCGGACTCTCAACCACTGTGCCACCAGGGAAGCCCATGTGCTACACAATTTTGTTGTGAATACTTCTAGAATTTTCTATATATACTGGGATTGGGCAGGCAGGGGAGAGAGGTGTCCTTTTCCCTCTCATCCTTCAGGAAGGTCGGTGTTTCTCTAAAGCCTGGAAGCTCACTGCTGCATGACCTTTCAGCGGCTTCCTTCTGAAGACCTTGATGGAAGGAGGCACCAGCTACTAGACATCAAACTCTGCCACATCAACCCAAAAGCTTTGGGGGAAAAAGCCCAGCTGTGCTGTTGAAAAGACTGTCAGCTGTTGCAGGGTGTAGGCTGAGGATAGTGGCAGGCTGACAGCCAGACCGCAGCCCGGGGCCTTTTTTCCAGAACTGAGATGCCCAGCTCTGTCCACCTTTTCTCATCAGGATGTGGCTACAGTAAAGCCTTGGGCCATCCCTTGTGGTACTTTTCTTTCCTGCTCCATAGACAGCATGCTATAGTATTTGGAATCATGACTAAGAATCAGAAGCACAGTTTTTCATCCTAAAGTGGCTCTGTGATGAGGGGTAAGCCACTTTATCTTTCTTAGCTTTACTTAGTTTCCTTATCTGTAAAATGAGAGGGTTGGATATAATGACCTCTAAGTTTCCTTCCAATTCTGAGGATACTAGGATTATTTGTAGCGCCAGCCAGGCTCTTGCTTTTATTTTAAGAGCATGCATGAAAAGCTGGCTGTTGGCATGAAGGTTCAGTGAAGTGCTGGTTTAAGCTGAATTAAGCAGGCATGCTTATTTTTCACTTTGATAATTACTATTTATTTGAAACTGATAATTGACACCGTGTTTAAATTATGGAGAGTCTGTAATAACCTCTGGATTCAAGCCACGTAAACAAGCCTGTCTTCCTGAGGGGTTTTGTGATGTTTTTGAGCACGTTATTCGAGAGTCCTTTGTCACAGGGATTGCCATCAGGAAGAGGTCATTTGTTACTCGCTCCTTCCCCGCTCTTCCCCTCCTTCACCCCTTCTTTCTCTTATTTTCTTTCTTAATGCCCGTCCTTCCTGTTTTTAGTGTCTTCCTTAATTTCAGCATGGCACCTTTGGAATTTTGAATGGAAGTTTAGTTCTAATAGATACGTTGAGCTTGGGGATAAAATATATCTTCTAATGCAGAAGTTTCCACCACTTTAAAGCAGCCAAATGAAAGAAAAGCAGTCTGAGGAAATGTTGAGGGCAGCATGAGCTTGTCTTAAATGCTGATTACGGTCCTGCGAGGCAGTGTAATTATTATTTTACTAGTCATTTCCCAGCTGATTTTCTTTTCAAATTTGAGAAATGTGTTCCCCAGAAAGCTTTTTGACAAAACCCTTAATAAAAATGAGAACCAGGAATTGTAAACTTTCCTTAAAGAAAATTTTGTGCCTGCCTTTGTATTATATGTATGCATTTAATAGTTGACTCAAGTATTTTAAGAAGACAGTAATGGCCTTATACATACATCTCAGCTAAGATTCATATGTATTACATATTGCTATTTGGGTAAGTCATAATCTCCTGGGGGAATCTTCTTGGGCATAAAAGACTTTTACTTTTGGAGTAGCCGTGTAGCCAAACGGGGTGAGCTATGTACATGTGTATTTTTCAGAATCCCCAGCTGTGAAGGTGTTCCTCTTTTTAATATGTGGTATCAGCCCTCTATCAAGGGGCACTGACGACTGATTTGTACTAAGACAAGCCTTTTTCCCTGAGCCTTATTCTTCTCATTTGTAAAATTTGGTTAATACCAGGGTTTTCTGGTCTACTTCACAGGATTATTATCAAGGTCAAATATCTAACTGCCTGTCTGATAGCACCACATAATATATCCAAATGATATGTCATATTTACTGTGGCAGAATTTTTTATTCCTTCTCTCCACAAACCTATTTATTCCCCTACTCATTGCCTTTTTAGTAAATGAGCTACCATCAGCAACTTACTGAATCAAAGGATCGTAGTCATTTTGATTCCTGTTGTTTCCTCTTCCCACATTATACTCATCAGTAATTTCTAACTCTAAAACACATATTGAGTCAGAATACTTCTTTCCCTCTCTGTTGCTATCACCTAGTCCAAGCCACTGTCACCGTTCACCTGAATGCCCACCACAGCTTCATACATTGTCTCCTTTTCACACCCTTGCTTCCCTTTAATCCAGTTGCTACACAATTGTCAGAGTAATGTTTTAAAACTATAAATTAGATCATTGCCCTCTTTCAAATCTGTCTAATGATCGCTCGCTCTTCTTGGCATGAAATTCAGCCTCCTTACCAATGCCATGAAGGTCCTCCCTGATCTGGCCCTTTCTCCCTCTGTGATCACCTTACTCAAAGATGCTCCCATCCCGCTGGCCTTCTAGCCGTGGAATTGCAAGTGTGGTCCTGCCGGAAGGCCTTGATATTTCTGTTCTCTCTCTCTCACCTCAGGTTTTTACCTCAGACCCTTGCATTGCTTCTTCCGTCTGATCTGATGTCACCTCCTCAGAGAGACTTTCTCTTGAGTTTTACCTTGCTTCCTCCACCTCCAGTCACCCTCTAGCCCTTTGCTGTTTTAGTCATTGTTCTGTAGTACTCTACTACTTGAAATTATCTGGTTCATTTGTGTATTTACTTGTTATTTCTTTCCTAGGCTAGAGGGTAGGGACCTTGTCTGTTTTGTTCATTGCTGTGTCTAGGAGGTGATAAACTATTTAATCAGGGGTTAGGCCCAGGCATTCACCAGTTGAACTGGAAACTGGCCACAGTGGGGCCTTTCTGCTGTGCTGAATCATGGGAAAGTCCAGGGTTGGGGGCAGGGCCTCAGGGAAGAGACGAGGTGGCCAGCCTGGAGGGGACTGGAGGATTTACCAACTGGAATGGAACTATTTCGGTACTTGAACACTGAGCATCAGTTTAGAACTGTGCCTGGCCTGTGGTAGGTGCTCCATAAATATCTACTGAATGAATGAATAATGGAATGATAAAATATGAAAGAAAGAAGGAAGGTGACTTTCTTTGGGTAACTTCAGAAAGAAACTGAAAATGATCAAATTGGATCAAATTGGACATAAAGTTTGAAGTCATGTCTTCCTCATTACCAGAAATATTTGCAGTAATGATTGAGCCAACCATGTTGTTTTTTTTTAAAAAATTTTTGGCTGCGTTGGGTCTTCGTTGCTGCACAAGGGCTTTCTCTAGTTGTGGTGAGTGGGGGCTACTCTTCGTTGCGATGTGCGGGCTTCGCATCGCGGTGGCTTCTCTGTTGTGGAGCACGGGCTCTAGGCGTGCGGGCTTCAGTAGTTGTGGCACTTGGGCTCCGTAGTTGTGGCTTGCGGGCTGTAGAGTGCAGGCTCAGTAGTTGTGGCGCAGGGGCTTAGTTGCTCCGCAGCATGTGGGATCTTCCTGGACCAGTGCTCGAACCCGTGTCCCCTGCATTGGCAGGCGGATTCTTAACCACTGCACCACCAGGGAAGTCCCTCAACCATGATCTTTAAAGATGCAGAATCAAAGCAAAGGTTATAGACCAAGGACAGTACCTGTATACAAAGTCACATCACTATCTTGCTGCTTTTTTTTTTTCTTTTTTGATAAACTTTGTTTTCAATTATTTTTATTATGGTAAAATACTATATGTAAAATTTACTATCTTAATAATTTTTCTTTGTTTTTTATTATTTTTTATTGAGGTATAACTGACATAACATATTAGTTTCAGAGGTACAACAAAATGATTCAATATCTGCAAATAATTGCAAAATGACCACTACAACAAATCCAGTTAACATCTGTCACCATACATAGTTACCAAAAATCTTTTTTTCTTTGATGCATCTTAAGCATTTTTAAGGGTATAGTTCAGTAGTATTAGGTATGTTCATATTGTTGTACAACTATCATCCCTTGCTTTTGAGTGTGACATCTTGTGCAGACATTATGTACCTAGAGTCAGGGCTTTGCCTGTGGTTTCTCCGACTTTAAGTATGTCACAGAAGCTTTTGTGTTTCTATTTCCTTATCTGTAAGTGAGGGAGAGCCTTTTTATGTTTTATCTCCTAGAGGTGTCATGAGTATCAAAAAGGAGATAAAATACAGAACGTCATGTTCAGTAGGAAATCCACAAACCCTTCTCTGTGGGTGATCTGAAAGCCAGAGTTGCTGGAATGATGTGGCCACTGGAGATCACAGTGACGCGCGGCAGATGACAGGCACCCATTTCAGGGCAGTCCCCACTCATGAAGCATCTCTTTATCCCTAAGCTGTGACGTTGTGCTCCTTGAGATGAAGGGCTCAGATTTTAAGACTTTGTTGGAAAGATGTTTCCCTTCCAGGACAATACTCAGTGCAGTTTCTGTTTTAGAGTTAGGATGCTTAGATTATCATAGCATCCAAAATACTCCCATATGAATTTGAAGAAGATGACTTTTAAAAAATTAAAATCATGAATTAATTAGTCTCTTGCCACATGCTTAGAGACCAAATCCTCACTTGTTTTTGTATTGTTTTCGGTTCACAGAACTATGGTAAAGAGATCAAGGAGAATTTGGAGCAGGCCATGATGATTGAAGGATTGGAAAATAATTCAGAGTTAAAGAATTAAGAATTTTTTCAGCTATGTGGAGGATTCTGGTTACCACATTGTGTGTTCCTTAACGCACTTGTTAAGGCCTCATATTGCTAAATAAGGGGTCTAATTATGGATTAACTGGGACTGGCCTGAACCAGATGTCATGTCTGAATCAGGGATGACAAGGCTAAGGTTTGTAGACTTTCCAACCATATCTATGTCTGCTATTTGTTTTGTAGACCATACTTAAGGTCTTAGCAGTTATATTATACCTCTAAGTCTACTACTAATTGCAGAGAAGCCATTCTCCATCTGGTGTAGTGGTTGAGAGCAAAGACTTCAGCAGAGCCACAGGCTTGGCCTTGAATTCACTTGTTTTTTGTGTGTCTTGACCAAGTTATTTAACTCATCCAAACTCCTGTTTTTTCCATCTTTGAAACAGAGATAATAACACTCCGCCTAACATAGTTGCAGTGAGGACTGAAGGAGGTCATGCTCATGAAGGTGTCAGGGCAGTGCCTGGCATTTTAAGCACTTAGGATTGGCTGGTGCTCTAGGCAGGAAAGTTGTGTGGCCTTCCAAATCTCTTTCTGAGCCATTGTCTTACTTCGCCTGAAGAGCCGAAGGCTGCTCCTGCTCGCCTCTTTTTCTCTGCTTGTCTTCCCTCCTTTCCATCCCTTTTCACACCTAGATCCTCCCTTGACTCAGTAACACTCAGAAGGTTGTTAATGTGATGATTGCTTAGGATAATTCACTGGAAGGTGTGAAGGTGTGTGTATGAGTATTTTCCCCCTCCTAGGACGTTATCTGCATTCTAAAGGAAGAACCTGTCTAAAGCAAATGAATTTCTCATTTTTGAGATGTGTATTCAAGTATTCATTAGTTCAGTGAGTATTTATTTAGCTCACATGAGCTTGACTCAGCATTGTGGTGGGCTCTGGGAAATAAAATAAAAATTTTTTAAAAAAGAAAGAAATAAACAACGAAGAGAGAATGAATGCCTAGCTTTAGAATAGGGGAACAGATGAGCAACAAGTAATTTGGGAAAAGTGTGTAGTAATAAGTGCCAAATTTGGATAAAAATTCATTCAACAAGTGTTTTTCCAGGCCTTGTCATACATGAGGGCTTGTTCTAGGAGTTGAGGATACTAAGGTGAATAGCTCCCTGCCTTCTGGTGTCGGTGTTGGGGGACCAGGGTCAAACCTAGAGAGATTTGAGAGGGATCAAGGATGACCAACCCCAGTAGGCCAAGTTGGGAAGGGAATATCAGATGGGGGGCACGGCATGGAGGGGAGGATGCTTTTTGGGGAGGATAGGAGGGGTTGGGAAATGATTAAATTATTTTAAACATCTAGTTTGAAAAGAGGATAATTTAATGAATTTAATCTAACAAACTGGCATAACCACATTATAGAAGAAAAGTAGAAAGTTTCTCTTGTAATTATATCTCTCTAAGTTTGAACTATTTACTTAGGTATAATTGCAGTGTAGTTTTGTGAACCTTTTTTCCCTTGGCCTACATATGTTTTGCCTTTTTGTTAACTACGTGACCAAATAATATCCCCTTTAGAGTACATACCATTGTTTAACATTTTAGATTCTTTTCAAAATTTTTTATAATGTGACAAACAACTTTCTGCACTGTAAATGCTTCTTTCTGTGGATTTTTGTCTTTAGATTGCCAGAAGTGTGATTAATAGATTAAAAAAAAATCAGCATAACTTTAGGCTCTTGGAGTATATTACCATATTTCAGCCAATTTCCACTAAATTTGGTATCATGTGGACTCTTCAGTGTTATATACCTTTGCATAATGGGGATAAACACTAAAGATTTAAAAATTTACTTGGTGGGGCTGGGGGAGGGAAGGATTGGGAGTTTGGGAATTGCAGATGCAAACTAGTATATATAGGACGGATAAACAACACGGTCCTACTGTATAGCACAGGGAACTCTATTCAATATTCTGTGATAAACCATAATGGAAAAGAATATGAAAAAGAATATATATGTATAACTGAATCACTTTGCTGTACAGCAGAAACTAACACGTTGTAAATCAACTATACTTCAGTAAAATAAAAAAACATAAAAATTTAATTGGTGAAAATATTTCATTGTTTTACTAAATGATTAGTACCTAGGTTGATTATTCCTGTAGTTTTATTTGTGGGTTTATTAACTTTTTGAATAGCTTGTGTTTTTTAAATTTGTTTATTACTGTATTTGGACCATTAAAAGTTGAAAAGTTACTATCAGTCTCTTTCCTTTAAAAAAAGAAGTCATTTCCCTGTGTCTAATTTGTCTCAATAGATGTAGACCCCTAGAAATCACATCCACCAGTCCAAGTTTCTGTAAGAAATTAGGAAGTCCGTATACCTTAAGTTCTGTTACTTATCAAAATGCTGTATTAATAAGTACTTCTGTGTGGTTGAATACAGAGATGGTTCATTGGAACTGCTGATAATGGACTTATTGATTATTTAACAGTGAGTGGCTTACTGAATTTTACAAAAAATTATATTTGGGACAGTATTATTTAAAAGTGGTTAATGTGTGTGTTTGTGTGTGTGTGTGTGTGTGTTTAAATCATTGGAAAATGGTAAACGAGGCCAACTGACTCTGAATTTGTCTTATTTCTGACTCACAGTTCATCCATAAATTGCAATTTCAGAACTGCTTTAAATTATCATTAAAAAAACTATAGGTTAAACAAATGTTATTTAAAATGTAGGTCAAATTATCAAGAAAATAGTTGGTTCAAAATAATAAAGGTGTTTACCTTAAATATTTATTAAAATAGTAATAAAGTGGATGTCAGCTACCAGTGTTCTGTCAACCTCTGTGGCTTCTTGGTAAACCTACCAGGTAGCGTTTGCTTCTGCTTATAGAAATTGTGGAGAGGAAGGGAGGAGTGGCTTATGGCTGGGGCAGGGCAATTTCCTGTTTGCAGTTCCTTCCTTTTATAGCTTGATAGGTAAGAATGCTAGTGCCTGAAAGTGGGCCAGAGAGGCTTTTATCCTCGCAGGCTTGCATTTTTGGTGTCTTTAAGCAGGTCAGTCTCCCTAAAATCATATCGCATTTTCAATTTCAAACTCTTTGAATTTGGAAATTCTGTTAATCTTCTGCATATGGATAGAGCGATATTATCTTTTTCAACTCTCCTTGCATGTTTCATTTAGCTGTGGGCTAGAGAAATCAGCTGTTTGCTTTTCACTTGTGGAAGGTTTGTTTCTCAAGTTTAACTGTCTTTTCTTCCCCCCTTCTTCCTGCTAACAAGTTTCCTCTGTGCTGTAAACACACACACAGACACACACACACACAGACACACACACACTGTATTTAGGACAGTATATTTCAAGGGTGATACTGTGTCTGCTCACACAGTTTTGAATCTCATTAGTAGCCTTGAAAAGGCATATACTTTCTATGTGAAAAGCTTATTCCGTTTGTTTCATTTCCATACTGAATTCAGGGGATGTACTTTTTTTTAAAAATTTATTTATTTTATTTTTGGCTGCATTGGGTCTTCCTTGCTGCACGCGGGCTTTCTCCAGTTGCGGTGAGCGGGGTCTAACTCCTTGTTGCGGCGCGCAGGCTTCTCGTTGCGGTGGCCTCTCCTGTTGTGGAGCACGAGTCTCCAGAGAGCAGGCTCAGTAGTTGTGGCGCACGGGCTTAGTTGCTCCGCGGCACGCGGGATCTTCCCGGATCAGGGCTCGAACCCGTGTCCCCCTCATTGGCAGGTGGACTCCCAACCACTGCGACCCCAGGGAAGCCAGGGATGTACCTACTTAATGCTTGGAATGGGAAATTTCGTTTTGTTCCCCACAGCAGCCCCAGCATCTAGAACAGTGTCTGACGCATCCTAAGTGCTCAGTGAATACTTGCATGAATGACCGAATGTTTATTTGATAAATAAACATTAGTAACATTGATAAAAACATTGATAAGTAAGTTATCTTCCACGATTCTTGAAAGTTTGATATGGGGTAATTAAAAAGCTGGAGTGCTTAAAAATAAATTAGGAAGTCAGTACTAATTATAGAAATAACAAGAATCACAGTGTTTTGAGGCATTACTTTTTTAAATTTACGGAGTAAAATAAGGTGTTTTAAATAGCTCTCTAAAATTTTAGAACTGAAATGGACTTTGTTAATATATATAAACATTTGAAATCAGTATTATGGATGATAGTCTTCATTTTAGCCCCAGCATTATTTCTGTTTTTCTCAGTAGCGGAAAATCCTTATTTATGCATATAAGGTGTTGTTTAAAAATGTCAACCACTTTTTTAACAGTTGTCCTTATACTCTCCATATACTTTTCAATAAGAACTAATTCAAATGCTCAAAAAAAAAAGAATACTGGAAAAATTTTCCATCAGTTGCATTAAAAAAATTTAACTGTATTCATTTTTTGTTGTTGTTGTTTTGTGTTTTTTTTTGCGGTACGCGGGCCTCTCACTGTTGTGGCCTCTCCCGTTGCGGAGCACAGGCTTCGGACGCGCAGGCTCAGCGGCCATGGCTCACGGGCCCAGACGCTCCGCGGCATACGGGATCTTCCCGGACCGGGGCACGAACCCGTGTCCCCTGCATCGGCAGGCGGACTCTCAACTACTGCACCACCAGGGAAGCCCAACTGTATTCATTTTTTATGGAAAAAAATTAGAAAAGAGACACTGAAAGCCCTGAAGACATTATTCATTATCATCATGTGACTTGGTGCTAAAAAAACCCAAAAGACTCACTTTTGCAGAACGACTGAAGTATCTCTGTAAGAAACTGACTAGGAAAAAAAAAATCCTGCTCCAGTCCTGCTTTCTCAGATGGAGAATCTGAGACCAGAGTGGTCAAGTGTCTTGCCCAGGGTCAAATCCAGTTAGTGAAAGAGAGAGACTAGAACCCTCCGCCAAGTTCTCAGTTGGAGGTATATCCACCCACAGCACATAGCTGAGCAGTGCTAGTCTTGTAATAATACTGTGTCTAAACCACGATATTCTGCAGAAGATTCAAAACAGCATGTAGTGTGAAAGGGTAGGATGTTCCAGTTGGAAAGCAATGTTTCCAATACACTGGTCATGCAGTTTCTCTTCCAGGCAGCATCTAAGCTTTAATTCTGGCTGATGGAGCTAACACCCCAATAAGTTTGTGTAGCAACCAGGTGAAATGGCAGTTTTCCTCACATTCGCCTCAGTGATGTCTATGAATGTCCTAAAGTGGTTCTAAGTGTCAGGAGTGATAGAAAACAGGAGAGAGAAAAACAGAACCAAGGAGTGACGTGAAGTAGTTTATCTTAGGACTGGGTTTTCCAAGTTTTTTCACTATAATCCACAGTAAGAAACATATTTTACATTGCAGCTTAGTTCACACACACACACACACACACACACACACACACAGACATGCACATACCATTCACATGAATAATTGAAACAAAAGGTTCATGAAACAATTTTTACCTTACAGTGGGTGAGGTATACTGATGTTTTATATTCTGTCCTATTTTATTAAAGAAAAGTCTTTATCCATTAAATTGATTTTGCTGCTCACAGCCATTGGAGAATCTGCTTGCTGTGCTTAGATCTGAAATGTATTTGCGTGTTTTTTAGGGCATCGATTTTGACACTGAACATGCAGGTGATTGTTTGGCCCATCTGGCCCATCTACAATTAATGCAAACAGCTGAAGTAAATTTTTAAGTGTCCTGAACTCCTCAGAGGTGCCTCTCTCTAAATATCAAGATGTACAGCTGGCTCCCACATGATTTTCATTCATTTGCTACTTGATTATTAGAAAAAGCTGAGTTTGTTTTAAGCCCTCAAATAATACAATTTATCTTTGCACATCGCACTTCCATTTAAATCACTGTGTTTCCCTCAAACTCCTCTCCTACGTATCCCCTTCTTCCTGGCAGCCCAAATGTGCATTTATTCATTTGGGGACAACCTTGAATGAGAAACGTCTGTGCTTGGGTCAGCACTGGGGGCCCTGAGGAGCCAGCGCTGAGCCTGCCTCTGGGTCTGTTATGTGAGTGCCTGTCCAGTTTAGTTTCTAAATTTGTGCTCATGATATGTGATGCCCTATTGACCTCACGACATCTAATCTTAAACCTTAGGTTTGTAAGGGTTTTTGAATGCATACTTTTAATCTATGTAAATTTTATTTCAAGTCTTTCTTTTCTATTTGACATAGTGAATAAAATAGTGGCCGTTTCCCCATTATGGACAGTGAACTAATAACTGAAAAGCCCTCTCCACATGTACTTTCTGAAATTTTAAATAAAGCAGGAGCTAACTGCAGCTCCGTTGAGGTTGCTGTGTGTTGAGTTATTCCTAAGACTCTTAGTGCCCCAAATATGGTCACCACGGCAATAAACTCAGACCATGCCCATGCTGGCTACTAGGTCCCATGTCAGCGCCACTCTGCCCCTGCATCTTTCTTAGTTCTCTCCTTCACTGTGCCTCTGCCTCAGCCTTGCTTCCTGGTGTCCACCCCCTCTCACCTTCCATAATAAATGCTTAGAGGGCTTCTGAATTTTCATTATGGAAAACCAGGCTCTTATGATGAGAACCTAAAGCGAGGGATGTAGTTAGTCAGCAAATTCACGGTTAAAGTAAATAGTTGGGCTAGGTAAGTGTAAGTTCAGCCTGAAAGAGATATTTAGAGTTGCTGTAGTACCTCAGAGAATTGTTTAATAGGGGAGTAACATTTGTGGTTCATGGTTTCAAATTAAGGAGCAGACAGACAAGCCTTTCCGTGTGAAGATACATACTGTAGGATGAATCAGACTTTAAAGTTCTTTCATGAGTGGGTGTGTGAGTCAATTAGTGGGGCCTACTTTGGGAAATTTGTAAATTGATTAAAAAAAACACCCCATAATTCCTTTCTCAGAGAAACTTTCTGATGTTTTTTCCGTAATTGGTCCAGTCTCCTCTCCTCTCCTCCCAACTGTTTATTTTGTCATTTCTTATTATCTGACCCAGAACCTGGCTTAATTATAGCTTTTCTCACATTGTCTTGTAATTAATTACGTGTGATATAATCCACTAGAATGAGCTCTTTGCTATTACTTGCTTTGCCATCTCTCTCCTACTAGAATGAGCTCCTTGAGTAGAGGAATGACTGTACTCACATTTATATCCTCGGTACCTAACATAGTGCCTGTCTGTGTTGTTTTAAGGAATAAGGAATGAACAAGATAGGAGACAGCCGTGGAGGGAATTCAGCTTCCCAAGGTGACTGATCTTGTGTTAACAGTGTGTGAGAAATAATGCAGACTCCAAGCTCGAGGTCTTCATCACACCACTCCTACCCCCAGGTCCTGCAGTTGACTTCTGTAACCCAGGTCTCAGCTGCAGTGCTTTCAATTTGAAATCCACTGCTTATTAAAACTTATGGGAATGGACCCATCCCGTACAAAGAATTTAGGGTTATGCTGTAACTCTCTTAATAGCGTTGCAGGGTATTGTCTGTCTTGGAGTTGGGAAAGCCTTAAATCCCATTAGTTTGAAGGTGGTATTATGTTCCCTTCAGAAATGTGTGAAATTTGGAGAAATTCTCAGTGTCTGTAAGGGAGTTGTAGTTTTGGCAGCAAGCTGCATATTTTGCCAGGAGCCAAATTTTAAGTTTTATTGTCTTTCTGGAAACACATCTGTGAAATAATGGAAAGAGTGACAAAATGTGCTTAATATTTTAAAACAGTTTCTAAAATCATTTTGTTTACTTGTCTCCAAGTCAGATATTTGAATTAAAAAACAACAACAACTTTTAGAATACCCTGACATTGGGCTATGACATTATTAACACAAAGTTTAAAAAATATATTAGATATTAAATTTTATATATGTGTACTGGCTAATGACAGTATTTTACTTCTGAATTCATGGAAGAGGAAGTTAGATTTTAGTTGTTGATTAAGATCATTCTATTACAGTTAAAAATTGGGGGATTTACCCAGAATGTGGGCAAGTGGATTTCCTTGATAAACTTTATCTTACTTTTTTTTTTTTTTTTTAAAGGAACAGTAGTTGACCTAGACCTTGAGTTAAACACAAAGACTACAGGGTGAGATGGTGGTGGGAGTTGTCTACTCTAGCAATCCAGAGAGTAATTCCTCCCCTGAAGAACTGCTCCAGTGGAGCTGTATACAGTGATTCTCCCCTAAGTTACAGAAATAGACGGACCTTAGAGAGGCTCTCCCCTCACCCTGCCTGCCCACCCGTACCCTTCCCTCCTCCTCTGCCTCATTGTACTAGGAGACCTAGAGAAATTAAGTAACCGTCACAAGAGGCGGAACAGGGAGGGACAAGAACCCCCTATATCATTGGCATTCCATTTCTTCCCCTCTTCGTTAGCAGCACCCCCTGTTCAGGTAGACACCCATAGCCAAGTTAACACCATGTGTGAAGTAACCAGTTACCTCTTTTCTCACACTTTGCTCTTGGCTTTCCTTTATGCCTGTTACTCGTTCACATTCCTTGTTATCTCTGTGTAGCTCTCCACTTCATCTTTTTTTTCCCGTACTATTTCCATCTCTTTCTCCTTCCTCTGTTTCTGATCACATCTCTCCCATTGCTCTGTTCCCTTCCTTTCGCCCCTCCTTCTGTCTTAATTGGGTGGTATATAGAATAGCAATATTGTAATAATTGGAGTTTTTTTGTTATGTGTAACAGAAACTGGCTCTGACTTGCTTAAGCTCAAAACTTTAGAATGAATTTCCTTGTAGTTTAGTCAAAAGAGGGAAGTAGAGGGCTCCTGTAGCCTTCACTGTTTAATAAAAACTCTTTATTCATTTTAATGGGAAATAGCCTTTCCCTCTCCCCTTCTATCTGGTTCATTTGTTCATTCTGTCATTGAGCAAATAATTATTGAGCAGCTGTGCCAGATACTCTTCTAGACTCTAAGGATATAGCAATGAACGAAAGAGGTAAAAATCCCTGTCCTCATAGAGCTTATATTCTGCTGGGGGAGACAAACAAAGAAATAAAAGGTCAGTGATAATGGCTTTGTGGTGGTGTGCTAGTGTTTGGCTAGCTCAGATTGGAAGTTCAGAGAAGCTGAACTTTGTCTTTGAGGTGATAACAGTTAAGCTGATAAAGAGGAAGAACGTTCTAGGCAGAGGTAATAGCAAGTACAAAGGCTTTAAGGTGGGCATGAACTTGTGTATGACTGAGGAGTCAAGAGAAAGCCGATGTGGCTGGAGCACAGCGGGTGAAAAGGCTGACGCAGCGATGAAGTGTGAGGTCTCTGCCAGTGTTTGTGTGTGAGGGGAAGAGTTTGGATTTTCTTCTCCATGACTTGGGAAGCTGTTAGAGAGTTGAAATGATCTGATTTGCACTTAAAAGGACTTTTAAAACTCATCTTTTAGAAACCTACTCAAAGCTCTCCATGATACCAGTTATCTCTGGGTTTCAAATTTCTCTTATGCTACTGTGCCACGATGGTCTGAGTATTTATGTGTCTGCCTTCCCTGTCATCTTCATTTTTATATCCCTAAAATATAGCTCAGTGTCTACAAGTAGACAGTGAAAGAAGAGGTGCATTTGTCACATGGTTGTCACGGGCATTGGCAAAGCCTGTTGTGCCGTTGGAATTTCATTGAGAATGGAGACCTCCTTTCTTATATTAACTATCACTTAAAGCTAAGGGAATAATATTTGTAGTACTGTGATGTAATTTACGTACTGAGCCTTCCGACTTCTATAAGAATAACATTTCTAATATTGGTCGTCAACTATAATTATGTATCAGAAATACCTGTGGGCCTGACCTGTCATATCTGGCAAATCAGAATCTCAGGTGGAAGAAGCTAAGATATCTATATCTTAAACAGCTTTAAAGGTTTTGCTGAGGAATATTTGAAGTTGTGATCCCCTGGCTTGGAAGATCTGAAGTAACATACAAAGGATGCTCCCTGAGGTCAGGAATATATTTGCCTGTTCTTGCATATTATCCATGGTGCCTGGTACCAGTAACTGCTGTATGAAGAAATTAATTACCTGTGTGTAGAACTTTGGAGAATTCTCTGCGCATCTCCTTTTCCTTTCTTCTTCCTCTTCCTAATTTTCCTTACTATGAGTAAATCTGCAATGCAAGTCTTTTTTTTTTTTTTTTTGCAATGCAAGTCTTGATGCTGATGAAAAGATGGTGGTGAGAAATTGCTGGCCAGGGGTGAAGGGGTTGTTTTCTGGAAGTAGTGAGGTCTGTCTACCTGCAGTAGTGAGCTGGAATGGGAGGGAAATTTCCAGTAGCTGCAGGGAAGGTGGATGGACTTCTATATATTACATATTGGGTATGTATGCAATAGATAGATCTGTGGGTTGGATTTAAATTATTTTTATTTAAGTTGAAGTTTCCTTCACTTGTTTCAGTTCTACTGTTGGGAAATTAGTAAACTAAAGTATTTAAGGAACGTGGTTACTTCTTAAAAAAAGTATATACATTTAAGAATGATAAACCATATTATGTTCTTGTAGGATACATTTGTCATGTGGCATCTGTTTGAACAGTTTGGGATAATGCACAGTAAAATTGCCACTGAATCCTTTCTGCAAACACCTGCCTGGTGGGCAAAGCTCTTGCTTCTCTGCTTTCTCTAAGCAACAACTCTTTGTAAATACTGGAAGAGAACAACCAGTTCCTCATTTGTGTTCATTGTTGGCTTTCTATTCTTGAGTCAATTCAAAGAACAGTAGCTTACAAGTTACTATGAGATTCTAGATCTGAGATTTAGTTCACATGCTGTGTGGCTTCTGTGTTAGAAGTTTTCAGATTGAAAAAGCATAAGGTGACTATATTCAAAAAGGAAAAAGCTTTTTTGTTTTTGGTCCCTCAGGTGCATGCTCTAGTTACGAACATGAATACAATGGATTGTCTGGTCTACCTCCTTCCTTCCTAGGAAATCTTAGGCAGCTGTAAGTTGCCTTAAGTCATGGGAAGTGAAGTGAGCCACACTTTTGTCTTATGGAGCCTGGGTTGGGTTCCATACCTGGCAAGTTTGGCCATATTCCTCTTGTGTGTGTCCAGAAAGTTTTTGACCTTTCTCATTCGTTTTTCTTCCAATTATTTTGCTCTATTTACATTGAGAAAATCTTTTTCCTCTCATATTTTCCCTGCCTCCCATTCCCTCAGATTTGAAATTAGTCCTAATCATAATGCCAAATATTGAGGAAAGCTATGCATTTTGAAGTGGAATTAGATGTAATAAAGTACCAGTCAGACATTTGAAATAATTCAAGGTTCACTTTAGAGTCATTGTAAACATGTTCATTGATCTCATGTTTTTCTAACCTAGCCTTTCCTCAAGTACTAGCATTGAGAGAAAATAATTTAAAAAGCAAACATACTTATTTAATTTAATTATTTTGTTTTAGTTTTTGAAATATGTTTTCTACTACATTTTATTTCAGATATCTGATTTCAATGATAATATGGAATATATCATCATTTTTGGACTAGGCTACAAGACTAACAACCATAAGATTTTATCTTTGGGAAACTATTTCCAGAAATCTAAATATTAGCTTTTGGAATAGAATTCAAATAAGCTTTTGGAATAGAATTCATTTGCAAGTTAAGGGCTTTCTATAATTGGTCATAGGTATTAAGAGGATTTAAACACTGATTCTTGGTCTATTACAGTGGATCTGTCATCTGCATCTTCATAATAAATGAAGTTATGATTCTTGCCTTCAAAGCTTGATCGAATTCAGTTCTTGGTTTAAGGAACTACTCTTCTCACTTTTTTTTTTTTACTTTTCTTTTTTAATTTGAAAGGTTTTATGAAATAAAGCTCATATTATACCCAGAATTAAACAGTGAATGTCAGTATGAGGAGTTTTTAATATGAAACCATTTCGTTCGAGAGTATGTATTATTCAAGTGGTATTCTGGAGTGAGTCTATTTTTGTGCTTTATGCAGAGACTGCCTTCTGATGATGAATGATAGATGATATACAAGGTGTATCATTTATCTGTGTGTATTTATCTGTGTGTTATAACATAACAGCCCTGTACTCAGCTTATGTGAGACTAGGGACTCAGGTTTTCTTGGGACCAAATATTTTCTCCTTTTCCCTTTAGACTTCTGTGTGCTGAGAATATTGGCTTAGTGTTTCCTTGGTTTGCTTAACAAGGGGCTGAACTAGTTCAATGAGATACAACCAGCTCAACAATATCTGTTTTGGGACATGATCTCTCCTCAGGCAGGAGAAGGCTGTGGTACTGAGACACTACTAGCAAGAGATGTATATTTGTCGTGGCTATAGCTGTCAGTTCTGGAAGGACATCTTTTCAGGCTGATTCTGACAGTTCTGTTTCCCGTCAAATTAGACGGAAAGATACACATGGCTGATGTTGTCTGCAATATTCCTAAATTACCCATCAAAGAGCTCCCAGTGGTTTCACTCTAATTACACCCATGAGAGTGATGGAGAGAGGACTTCTATTTTATACTAATTCTCACATAAATAAAGTCTGCTCCCTACTCACTGAATATCAAATCCCAAATTCAAATTCAAATGTGAAGCAACAACACATGAGAGTATTACAGAGCAGACATCACCTTACCAAAAAGCACAGTCATTTCTAGACCTTGTTCTGAAGAGGATGCCAGATGATTTTTAAGTATTTTTTGGGCAGAAATAAGTGATGGAGATAGAGACCTAACGTGAGGTTCTGCCTTTCTTCTATAATTAGTGTTGCCTCCATATTTTTTAAGCAGATGCATTGTCTAACACTCTGCAGGCCTTGTAATCTGTGGTTTATAATAGACTCAAAACTTGAAGAACAGGAAGAATGACTTTCTTTAACAACGTGTTCAAAGACTCAAGATGCATTCATTCTTGTTCTGTTTTAATTAGACCAGTAGAATAAACTTAAAATAGACTGAATAATGCAAGTTGTTTTAACTATACAGTTGCATTTCTGGTTTGTAATTAGTCTTACCTATCTAATTTGTGATTGTTTAACACTGAATATTTTTATTTCTGTAAGCAGTTAGAACAAAAGTAGAATCAGCTGTGCATTTGGGAAATGTTTGCCTTTTTCCTATTTTAAAATTTTATTTTAAAGTTGAATGCAGATATTGTTTTCTCAGTCTCTGGTTATAATGGGAGGAAATGATAAAGAAGAAAAATGTTGCTAAATATAAAAAATTAAGCATTTTATTTGTGCTTGTGTATGACAGTTAAGACTTAATGCTGTCTTCAGGAAAAAGCAGTTTATAAATTAAGTGCCCTGACACTTAAGAAGTCTGAGAACCAAGTCTTGGGAGGCAAGGAAGGAACTTTAAAAGTTTTGTTTCATCCCTTTGCAGTTTCTCACCTCATCATGTGTTTTTATAGATGTTCATTCCATGGACTTCTGTGGTTTATGTTTTGTAGATAACTGGTAATTGCTCTCCTCTCCTAAAAACAAACCCAACCTGGTAATCTTATTCTTTAGCTCGCGAGAAGTTCACATAAGGAAAAATGAGTACAGCATCCACTCTCTTCTGGTTACTTTGTTAGAGAGAGATGTGGGCCACATCAGCGATCTTCTGATATTTTGACAATGGGTTGATAAAACAGGGACCAGTGCATTTATTTTGTGGTTGTTGATACTAAGGCACCAGGAGACTCAGGAGACCCTTTGAACAGGCAAAACTGAGAGTAGGATCGATATCTGTATGTTAAAATGAGAGGGTTGAACTAAATGAGGGTCTGTATGTTGCACCTTTGGTATATAGCAATCATGAGGGATGTTTACATCCTCATGTTCTGATGTTTATATGTATAGGCAGGCTTTAGGGCTAAGGTGTCAGAAGTAATAGCAGTTGTGGATCCTGATTCACATGGATACGGGTGGTGAAAAGGAGAAGAAAAAAATATTTTGGGATCAAAGTTTATCTTTTTCCTGTGGTCCCTTGCTATAGAAGAGCCATGTGTCAGGTACAATTCTGAGCACTTTACATACATTATTAATTCACTTAATCTTCCCAAAAAGCAGCCTAATGAGGCAATTACAGTATTATCCCCACTTCATAGGTAAGAATATGGAAGCACAGTAATACAGCTTATAAGTGAAGAGCATGGCAGTTTGGCTGTGGACTTGGGGTGCCTAACCACTCCACACTGTCACCTACTCTCTGGAGAGGTGATCAGTATTCTGTGACCCTGTCATGCTTGTTCTCACATAAAACGCTCTCTTTCTCTCCACTGTTTTATCCTGCAGCCGTTAAACACTTTTTGAGTGTGTGCTGTGTGCCAGGCACAGTGGTGAGTCTTGTAGATACAGAAGAGATAGAAATCCTGCTCTCAGAGATACAAGCCTAGCCAGCGAGATAGATTAAAATAACCACAGAAACGTGTGATGACAAACAAGGGTAAGAGTTGGAAGGAGAAGGGCAGGGAGCTTTGAGAACATAAGGCAGGGGCCTGATCTCATCAAGTTGCCAAAGAAGGCTGCCCTGCCAAAGTGGCTTAGAGCTGTGGTGCCAGGAGGCCATCCAAATGCTACCGTGATGCAAGGAAGACTCAGGTGGAGTCTGGTCCCTTTGTGGACCATTCCCCAGCCCCCTTTAGAGCCCTTGCTCTCAATAGCTTTAAGTACATAATGACGTTGCAGACTTTTCCTTGTGCCCTTGTATGTGTGCAGGTTCCTATGCAGATTATAAGCATGAAGTAAATACATGCTGGTCTTTGGTGACTGTGTTCTGTTCCACTTCTTGCTTCCTGCCTTTTATCACGTTTTGGGAGTGGCCGAGTGTTGCTTCAGAACAGACACGGGGAAGTGGGAGAGGGAATGTCTGGGTCGGGTAGCCTGCCTTGGCTCTCAAAATACTTTCTGTAAGCTTATACAGATCATTTGATCTTGTGCCCCTATGTTTGAAATCAGTTTCTTTCTTACTTTCTCTTTTAGCACACCATTGACGTATTGTCTCTAAGTACGTAGTTTGATGTTTTCATACAACTGGGATCAGAAAGTTAATTTCACTAGGTCCTCTGGGCATTACCACTAAAGTTGTAGCGACACATTTAAAAATTCTCATTCACTAATTATTAAATGAGCTGAATTAACCCTCTAGGGCAGGTGCACTCGTTGTATCTTACCAGGTTAATGTAGTCATTCACTAAACATATACGTATTTACTGAGCATCTTCAAACGAGGCCTTATAAGGCTTATAGAAGTATGGAGCACTTGGTTACTGCACTTAAGGAGCTTCCTACTTTAGCATAAAGGAAAATAATTGCAACAGAGTTGTGAGGGGCCCATCAGGAAGTGGCCTGGAGGGCCTGTGGGAGCTAGACTGCCTGACTCCACTGCACCCTAGCTTTGTGGCCTTGAGGCAACGGGTTCTCTGCATGTCACACGTAAAATGGAAATTATGATTGTGAGGATTAATGAGCCAAATTATGTAAAGTGCTTAGAATAGTGCCTGGCACATAGTATATACTATATATCTTTTTTTAAATTATTATTATCATCATTATCATGGTCACTATCACTCTTATGGTCAAGCCTAAAGGTAAGGGGAAGGGTTTCTGAACTAAAGGAGAAAGACATCGTGGAGGTGGTAGTTGAGTTAGGTCTCAAATGAAATAGGAAGAATTTTAATAGGCAGAGAGGGTGTGGAGAGGATTCCAAGAAACCTCAGGTGCTAGAAAGTATCACCTATGATTAGGGAATGGTGAGGAGTCCAGGCTAGTGGATGAAGTTCTTTCAAGAAACAATGACAAATTCACCTGGAAAGGTGGATTAGGACCTTATCTTGGTGAAGAGTTGGCAATCTGGCCGGGCTTTTTGAGCAGGATTGAGTCTCTCAGAGCCCTGCTCTATAATTCTGGGAGTAGGCAGGAAATGGAGGCTGAGAGAAATGGTGTGAGTCTTAGCATGTGATGATAGGGCTTGAAAAAAGGTGATGATGATAGTCATGAAAAAAAAGGTCAAGTGCATATCTGCTGGAGAACTAATGAAACTTAAAAAATTCAGGGCCCCTCACATGCTCAGAATCCTACTGGTGGTTTTGTAAAATTTGAAAAGCTATTTGTATCGTTTGCTTCTTTCTCTAAATGGTATGTTTCAGACCCCCAAACCTGGTTCCACGCCATAATTGAAAGAGACTGTGGAGAAAGAATCAGTCTGTATATTGATTTGGTGAGGGTAGATAGAGTCAAGCAGAGAGGCCAGAGTTAAAGACGACTGGTGAGATTTTGTCTGGGTGATGGGGAGGGACCTGATAGGAAAGGGGGATGATGGGAGAAGCCAAGTAGGGAGCAGTGGTTTCAAACCGAGCGAGTGTTCTAGATTGGTTAGCTTCGCCAGGGAAAGAACATTTTCTTTTCTTTAAACCTCTGCCCATCCCTATCCTCAATTGCTGTCTCGCAAGTGTGATAATTTTAAGTTATATGGGGGCTGGAGAAAGGGGTCCAAAGATGACTGCTGATTAGTGGGCTAGAGCCCAAAGCACATGTCTTAGGGACATCTTTGTAATGTCTATATTTAGTACTCTGTGTATGCTAAGCCTAGTTTTCTAAAACCTTTAAAGAAAGTCTCTCCTTTTTTGGTATATCTTTGGTGTAGATTCTTCTATGTTCAGCAAATTTTAGTGCTTCTAGACTATTTTCAAGTTATAACATCTGTTTTCTGGAAACTTCTATTTTGAAGAAATTTAATTGACTCAGAAGTGGTTGGTAATGCTGATTTCATAGCTATCATGTCAGTGTTCCTGTGGCAGTACCTGACTGGGAAAGGCTGTTCTCAGCCTTTGTTACCTCTTTCATAAACAAGTAAAATATTAAATAACAGGAAATTGAAGAATACTCTCTCAGATGGCCAAATAGAATCTTCAACAGTATTTTTACTTTCTAGATCACAAAATATAAATATAATTGACATAGGGGCTCAGGCTTCATTTTTAAATATATTATGGGTGTGTGTTGGCTTTGCCATCAGGCTTTTTGTGGGAAATAATAACACCTAAAAACAAAGCTAAAAACATAGTAAGATCTGAGGCAAATGTCCCCAGGGAAAGACCATTAGCAAATTCATGACTCAGAGTCTGGTTTAGACTTCTATATTAAACCATGTGTTGTTTAAAGAATCATCCCTTGTGTATCAGAGAGATTAAATTATCTGAGTAGAGAAATACAGTTGAAAATTTCAAACTGCTTCTGAAATTCACATATATTATTTTTTGACAGGCTTTAAGAATTTAATGACCATAGGATTTAGTTTAAAGAAATGATTTAGAAGTATTTGCAGATCAATTCTAAGAGGATTTTATTTTATTTTTATATTATTTTATTTTTTTAACATCTTTATTGGGGTATAATTGCTTTACAATGGTGTTAGTTTCTGCTTTATAACATTGTGAATCAGTTATACATATACATATGTTCCCATATCTCTTCCCTCTTGCGTCTCCCTCCCTCCCACCCTCCCTATCCCACCCCTCCAGGCGGTCACAAAGCACGGAGCCGATATCCCTGTGCCATGTGGCTGCTTCCCACTAGCTATCTACCTTACGTTTGTTAGTGTGTATATGTCCATGACTCTCTCTTGCCCTGTCACAGCTCACCCTTCCCCCTCCCCATATCCTCAAGTCCGTTCTCCAGTAGGTCTGTGTCTTTATTCCTGTCTTACCCCTAGGTTCTTCATGACATTTTTTTTTCTTCTTAAATTCCATATATATGTGTTAGCATATGGTATTTGTCTTTTTCTTTCTGACTTACTTCACTCTGTATGACAGACTCTAGGTCTATCCACCTCATTACAAATAGCTCAATTTCATTTCTTTTTATGGCTGAGTACTATTCCATTGTATATATGTGCCACATCTTCTTTATCCATTCATCCGATGATGGGCACTTAGGTTGTTTCCATCTCCGGGCTATTGTAAATAGAGCTGCAATGAACATTGTGGTACATGACTCTTTTTGAATTTTGGTTTTCTCAGGGTATAGGCCCAGTAGTGGGATTGCTGGGTCATCTGATAGTTCTATTTGTAGTTTTTTAAGGAACCTCCATACTGTTCTCCATAGTGGCTGAACCAATTCACATTCCCACCGGCAGTGCAAGAGTGTTCCCTTTTCTCCACACCCTCTCCAGCATTTATTGTTTCTAGATTTTTTGATGATGGCCATTCTGACTGGTGTGAGATGATATCTCATTGTAGTTTTGATTTGCATTTCTCTAATGATTAATGATGTTGAGCGTTCTTTCATGTGTTTGTTGGCAGTCTATATATCTTCTTTGGAGAGATGTCTATTTAGGTCTTCTGCCCATTTTTGGATTGGGTTGTTTGTTTTTTTGTTATTGAGCTGCATGAGCTGCTTGTAAATTTTGGAGATTAATCCTTTGTCAGTTGCTTCATTTGCAAATATTTTTCTCCCATTCTGAGGGTTGTCTTTTGGTCTTGTTTATGGTTGCCTTTGCTGTGCAAAAGCTTTGAAGTTTCATTAGGTCCCATTTGTTTATTTTTGTTTTTATGTCCATTACTCTAGGAGGTGGGTCAGAAAGGGTCTTGCTGTGATTTATGTCAGAGTGTTCTGCCTATGTTTTCCTCTAAGAGTTTGATAGTTTCTGGCCTTACATTTAGGTCTTTAATACATTTTGAGCTTATTTTTGTGTATGGTATTAGGGAGTGATCTAATCTCATACTTTTACATATACCTGTCCAGTTTTCCCAGCACCACTTATCGAAGAGGCTATCCTTTCTCCACTGTACATTCCTGCCACCTTTATCAAAGATAAGGTGTCCATATGTGCGTGGGTTTATCTCTGGGCTTTCTATCCTGTTCCATTGATCTATCTTTCTGTTTTTGTGCCAGTACCATACTGTCTTGATTACTGTAGCTTTGTAGTATAGTCTGAAGCCAGGGAGCCTGATTCCTCCAGCTCCTTTTTTCGTTCTCAAGATTGCTTTGGCTATTCGGGGTCTATTGTGTTTCCTTACAAATTGTGAAATTTTTTGTTCTAGTTCTGTGAAAAATGCCAGTGGTAGTTTGATAGGGATTGCATTGAATCTATAGATTGCTTTGGGTAGTAGAGTCATTTTCACAATGTTGATTATTCCACTACAAGAACATGGTATATCTGTCCATTTATTTATATCATCTTTAATTTCTTTCATCAGTGTCTTATAATTTTCTGCATACAGGTCTTTTGTCTCCTTAGGTAGGTTTATTCCTAGATATTTTATTCTTTTTGTTGCAATGGTAAATGGGAGTGTTTTCTTGATTTCAATTTCAGATTTTTCATCCTTAGTATATAGGAATGCCAGAGATTTCTGTGCATTAATTTTGTATCCTGCTACTTTACCAAATTCATTAATTAGCTCTAGTAGTGTTCTGGTAGCATCTTTAGGATTCTCTATATATAGTATCATGTCATCTGCAAACAGTGACAGCTTTACTTCTTCTTTTCCAATTTGGATTCCTTTTATTTCCTTTTCTTCTCTGATTGCTGTGGCTAAAACCTCCAAAACTATGTTGAATAAGAGTGGTGAGAGTGGGCAGCTTTGTCTTGTTCCTGATCTTCGTGGAAATGCTTTCAGTTTTTCACCATTGAGGATGATGTTGGCTGTGGGCTGGTCATATATGGCCTTTATTATGTTGAGGAAAGTTCCCTCTATGCCTACTTTCTGCAGGGTTTTTATCATACATGGGTGTTGAATTTTGTCAAAAGCTTTTTCTGCATCTATTGAGATGATTATATGGTTTTTCTCCTTCAATTTGTTAATATGGTTTATCACATTGATAGATTTGTGTATATTGAAGAATCCTTGCATTCCTGGAATAAACCCCACTTGATCATGGTGTATGATCCTTTTAATGTGCTGTTGGATTCTGTTTGCTAGTATTTTGTTGAGGATTTTTGCATCTATGTTCATCAGTGATATTGGCCTGTAGTTTTCTTTCTTTGTGACATCCTTGTCTGGTTTTGGTATCAAGGTGATGGTGGCCTCGTAGAAGGAATTTGGGAGTGTTCCTCCCTCTGCTATATTTTGGAAGAGTTTGAGAAAGATAGGTGTTAGCTCTTCTCTAAATGTTTGATAGAATTCGCCTGTGAAGCCATCTGGTCCTGGGCTTTTGTTTGTTGGAAGATTTTTAATCACTGTTTCAATTTCAGTGCTTGTGATTGGTCTGTTCATATTTTCTATTTCTTCCTGATTCAGTCTTGGCAGGTTGTGCATTTCTAAGAATTTGTCCATTTCTTCCAGATTGTCCATTTTATTGGCATAGAGTTGCTTGTAGTAATCTCTCATGATCTTTTTTATTTCTGCAGTGTCCGTTGTTACTTCTCCTTTTTCATTTCTAATTCTATTGATTTGAGTCTTCTCCCTTTTTTTCTTGATGAGTCTGGCTAGTGGTGTATCTATTTTGTTTATCTTCTCAAAGAACCAGCTTTTAGTTGTATTTATCTTTGCTATTTTTCCTTCATTTCTTTTTCATTTATTTCGGATTTGATTTTTATGATTTCTTTCGTTCTGCTAGCTTTGGGGTATTTTTGTTCTTCTTTCTCTAATTGCTTGAGGTGCAAGGTTAGGTTGTTTATTCGAGATGTTTCCTGCTTCTTAAGGTGGGCTTGTATTGCTATAAATTTCCCCCTTAGAACTGCTTTTGCTGCATCCCATAGGCTTTGGGTCGTTGTGTCTCCATTGCCATTTGTTTCTAGGTATTTTTTATTTCCTCTTTGATTTCTTCAGTGATCACTTCATTATTAAGTAGTGTATTGTTTAGCCTCCATGTGTTTGTATTTTTTACAGATCTTTTCTGTAATTGACATCTAGTCTCATGGCGTTGTGGTCAGAAAAGATATTTGATACAATTTCAATTTTCTTAAATTTACCAAGGCTTGATTTGTGACCCAAGATATGATCTATCCTGGAGAATGTTCCATGAGCATTTGAGAAAAATGTGTATTCTGTTGTTTTTGGATGGAGTGTCCTATAAATATCAATTAAGTCCATCTTGTTTAATGTATCATTTAAAGCTTGTGTTTCCTTATTTATTTTCATTTTGGGTGATCTGTCCATGGGTGAAAGTGGGGTGTTAAAGTTCCCTACTATGAATGTGTTACTGTCAATTTCCCCTTTTATGGCTGTTAGTATTTGCCTTATGTATTGAGGTGCTCCTATGTTGGGTGCATAAATATTTACAATTGTTATATCTTCTTCTTGGATCGATCCCTTGATCATTATGTAGTGTCCTTCTTTGTCTCTTCTAATAGTCCTTATTTTAAAGTCTATTTTGTCTGATATGAGAATTGCTACTCCAGCTTTCTTTTGCTTTCCATTTGCATGGAATATCTTTTTCCATCCCCTTACTTTCAGTCTGTATGTGTCTCTAGGTCTGAAGTGGGTCTCTTGTAGACAGCATATATAAGGGTCTTGTTTTTGTGTCCATTCAGCCAATCTGTGTCTTTTGGTGGGAGCATTTAGTCCATTTACATTTAAGGTAATTATCGATATGTATGTTCCTATTCCCATTTTCTTAATTGTTTTGGGTTCGTTATTATAGGTCTTTTCCTTCTCTTGTGTTTCTTGTGTAGAGAAGTTCCTTTAGCATTTGTTGTAAAGCTGGTTTGGTGGTGCTCAACTCTCTCAGCTTTTGCTTGTCTGTAAAGGTTTTAATTTCTCCATCAATCTGAATGAGATCCTTGCTGGGTAGAGTAGTCTTGGTTGCAGGTTTTTCTCCTTCATCACTTTCAGTATGTCCTGCCACTCCCTTCTGGCTTGTTGGGTTTCTGCTGAGAGATCAGCTGTTAACCTTATGGGGATTCCCTTGTGTGTTATTTGTTGTTTTTCCCTTGCTGCTTTTAATATGCTTTCTTTGTATTTAATTTTTGACAGTTTGATTAATATGTGTCTTGGTGTATTTCTCCTTGGATTTATCCTGTATGGGACTCTCTGTGCTTCCTGGACTTGATTAACTATTTACTTTCCCATATTAGGGAAGTTTTCAACTATAATGTCTTCAAATATTTTCTCAGTCCCTTTCTTTTTCTCTTCTTCTTCTGGAACCCCTATAATTCGAATGTTGGTGCGTTTAATGTTGTCCCAGAGGTCTCTGAGACTGTTCTCAGTTCTTTTCATTCTTTTTTCTTTATTCTGCTCTGCGGTAGTTATTTCCACTATTTTATCTTCCAGGTCACTTATCCGTTCTTCTGCCTCAGTTATTCTGCTATTGATCCCATCTAGAGTACTTTTAATTTCATTTATTGTGTTGTTCATCGTTGCTTGTTTCATCTTTATTTCTTCTAGGTCCTTGTTAACTGTTTCTTGCATTTTGCATTCTATTTCCAAGATTTTGGATCATCCTTACTATCATTATTCTGAATTCTTTTTCAGGTAGACTGCCTATTTTGCCTTCATTTGTTAGGCCTGGTGCATTTTTATCTTGCTCCTTTATCTGCTGTGTGTTTTTCTGTCTTCTCATTTTGCTTATCTTACTGTGTTTGGGGTCTCCTTTTTGCAGCCTGCAGGTTCGTAGTTCCCTCTGTTTTTGATGTCTGTCTCCAGTGGCTAAGGTTGGTTCAGTGGGTTGTGTAGGCTTCCTGGTGGAGGGGACTAGTGCCTGTGTTGTGGTGGATGAGGCTGGATCTTGTCTCTCTAGTGGGCAGGTTCACGTCTGGTGGTGTGTTTTGGGGTGTCTGTGGCCTTATTATGATTTTAGGCAGCGTCTCTGCTAATGGGTGGGGTTGTGTTCCTGTTTTGCTAGTTGTTTGGCATAGGTTGTCCAGCACTATAGCTTGCTGGTAGTTGAGTGAAGCTGGGTGCTGGTGTTAAGATGGAGGTCTTTGGGAGATTTTCGCCATTTGATATTATGTGGAGCTGGGAGGTCTCTTGTTGACCAGTGTCCTGAAGTTGGCTCTCCCACTTCAGAGGCAGAGCCCTGACTCCTGGCTGGAGCACCAAGAGCCTTTCATCCACATGGCTCAGAATAAAAGGGAGAAAAAGTAGAGAGAATTAGTAGAAGCATGAAGAAAGAAAGAAAGAAAGGAGGGAAGGAAGGAAGGACGAAAGAAAGAAAGAAAGAAAGAAGCAAAGAAGGAAAGAAGGCAAGAAGGAAACAAAGGAGGGAGGGAGGGAGGGAGGAAGGAAGGAAGGAGGGAAGGAAGGAAAAAAGACAGAAAGAAAAAAAAAAGACAGAAAGAGAGAAGATACAGTAAAATAAAGTATAATAAAGTTATTGAATTAAAAAGTAATTATTTAGAAAAAAAAAAAGGGATGGATAGAACCTTAGGACAAATGTTGGAAGCAAAGCTATACAGACAAAATCTTACACAGAAGCATACACATACACCCTCACAAAGAGAGGGAAAGGGAAAAAAATCATAAATCTTGCTCTCAGAGACCACCTCCTCAATTTGGGATGATTCGTTGTCTAAAGGAGGGAAGGAAGGAAAGAAAGAAAGAAAGAAGGAAAGAAAGAAAGAAAGAAAGAAAGAAAGAAAGGTATAATAAAATTATTAAAATTAATTATTAAGAAAAAAAGTTAAAAAAAAAACCCATGAACGGATAGAACCCTAGGACAAATGGTGGAAGCAAAGCTATACAGACAAGATCTCACACAGAAGCATACACATACACATTCACAAAAAGAGGAAAAGGGGAAAAAATCATAGATCTTGCTGTCGAAGCCCACCTCCTCAATTTGGGATGATTTGTTGTCTATTCATGTAATCCACAGATGCAGGGTATATCAAGTTGATTGTGGAGCTTTAATCCGCTGTTTCTGAAACTGCTGGGAGAGATTTCCCTTTCTCTTCTTTGTTCTCACAGCTCCCAGGGGCTCAGCTTTGGATTTGGCCCTGCCTCTGCGTGTAGGTCGCTGGAGGGCGTCTGTTCTTCGCTCAGACAGGACGGGGTTAAAGGAGCCGCTGATTCGGGGGCTCTGGCGCACTCAGGCCGGGGGGAGGGAGGGGCACTGCGTGCGGGGCGGGCCTGCGGCGGCAGAGGCCGGCGTGACGTTGCACCAGCGTGAGGCCCGCCGCGCGTTCTCCCGGGGAAGTTGTCCCTGGATCCCGGGAACCTTGCAGGGGCGGGCTGCACAGGCTCTGTTGAAGAGGCGTGTGGATAGTGACCTGTGCTCGCACACAGGCCCCTTGGTGGCGGCAGCAGCAGCCTTAGCGTCTCCCGCCCGTCCCTGGGGTTCGTGCTTTTAGCCGCGGCTCGCGCCCGTCTGTCCTAAGAGGATTTTAATTTATCAGGTTGGTCTGCTGTTCTGTAAAATCGGTCCAAACTTTATATTTGTTACATTGTTTCTCAACGTGTGGTGTGCACAAACATTTTATTTTATTTTACTTTTTTCTTCCACATTTATTGAGATACAATTGACATACAACATTTTATAAGTTTAACTATTGCCATACAGCATTGTATAAGTTTAAGGTAACAATGATTTGAGTCACATACATCATGAAATATTATCACTATAAGTTTAGTGAACATCCATCATCTCAGATACAAAATTAAAGAAACAGAATTTTTTTTTTTTTTTTTTTTTTTGCGGTACGCGGGCCTCTCACTGTTGTGGCCTCTCCCGTTGCGGAGCACAGGCTCCGGACGCACAGGCTCAGCGGCCATGGCTCACGGGCCCAGCCGCTCCGCGGCATGTGGGATCTTCCCGAACCGGGGCACAAACCCGTGTCCCCTGCATCGGCAGGCGGACTCTCAACCACTGCGCCACCAGGGAAGCCTGAAACAATTTTTTTATGATGAGAATTCTCAGGATTTACACTCTTAACAGCTTTCATATATAACATACAACAGTGCTAATTATATTTATCATGTTGTACATTACATCCCTAGTACTTATTTATCTTATAACTGGAAGTTTTTACCTTTTGACCACCTTCATTCAATTCCCCCTCCTGTGAGCCCCTATGTCTGGTAACCACAAATCTGATCTCTCTTTCTATGAGTTTATTTGTTTGTTTTTGAGGTATAATACTTACAATACTATGTTAGTTCCTGTTACACAACATAGTGATTTGGTATTTTCTGTACATTTCAAAATTATCAACATGGTAATAGTCCAGTTGTGATATGTCACCATTCAAGATACTGTATAGTTATTGACTATATTCCCCACATGGTGCATTTCATACCCATGACTTATTTATTTTGCATCTGGAAGTTTGTACCTCTTCATCTCCCTTATCTATTTCTTTCCTCCCCTCACCTCCCTCACCTCTGGCAACCATTCTGTTTTATGTTTGTTCATTTGTTTTTTAGATTTCACGTATACGTAAAATCATACAGTATTTGTCTTTCTCTATTTCACTTAGCATAATACTCTCTAGGTCCGTCCATGTTGTTGCAAATGGCAAGATTTCATTCTTTTTCATGGCTCAGTAATATTCCATTGTGTGTTACATCTTCTTTATCTATGCATCTATTGATGGGCACTTGGGTTGCTTGCATATCTTGGCTATTTTTGTAAATAATGCAACAAATATAGGGGGGCATATATCTTTTCAAATTAGTGTTTTTGTTTTCTTTGAATAAATACCCAGGGGTGGAATTTCTGGATCCTATGGTAGTTTTATTTTTAATTTTTTGAGGAGTCTCCCTACTTTTTTCCATAGCAGCTGTACCAATTTACATTCCCAGTGCAGTGCAGAAGGGTTTTGTTTTCTTCATTTGCTGTTCGTTGTCTTTTTTGATAATAGCCATTCTGACAGGTGTGAGGTGATATCTCATTGGGGTTTTGATTTGCATTTCCCTGTTGGTTAGTGATGTTGGGCATCTTTTCATGTGGCTGTTGGTCATCTGTATGTCTTCTTTGGAAAAGAGTCTATTCAGATCCTCTGCCCATCTTTTAATTGGGTTGTTTATTATTTTTATATTTTTATTTTTTTGTGGTATGCGGGCCTCTCACTGTTGTGGCCTCTCCCGTTGCGGAGCACAGGCTCCGGACGTGCAGGCTCAGTGGCCATGGCTCACGGGCCCAGCCGCTCCGTGGCATGTGGGATCTTCCCAGACCGGGGCACGAACCCGTGTCCCCTGCATCGGCAGGTGGACTCTCAACCACTGCGCCACCAGGGAAGCCTGGGTTGTTTATTTTTTTGATGTTGAGTTGTATGAGTTCTTTGTATATTTTGGATATTAACCCCTCATCAGATATATCATTTACAAATATCTTCTCCCATTCGGTAGGTGTTCTTTTTGTTTTTCTGATAGTTTCCTTCACTGTGCATAGCTTCTTAGTTTATATAGTCCCCTTTATTTTTGCTTTTGTTTCTCTTGCCTGAAAAAACATATCCAGAAAAATATTGAGATTGTTGTCAAAGAGAGTACTATGTTTTCTTCCAGAAGTTTTATGGTTTCAAGTTTTATATTTAAATCTTTAATCCATTTTGAATTTATTTTTGTGCATAATGTGAGAGAGTAGTCCAGTTTGATACTTATGCATGTAGCTGTCCAGTTTTTCCAATATCATTTATTGAAGAGCCTGTCTTTCCCACATTGTATATTCTTACCTCCTTTGTTGTAGATTGATTGCCCAATGGCATTTTTCACAGAACTAGAATAATGCTTAACTGTGTATGGAAACACAAAGACTTCGAATAACCAAAACAATCTTGAGAAAGAAGAGCTAGAGGTATCATGCTCCCTGATTTCAAACTATACTACAAAGCTACAGTCATCAAAGCAGTATGGTACTGGCACAAAAACAGACACATAGATCAACAGAATAGAATAGAGAGCCCAGATATGAACCCACACTTGTATGTACAATTAATCTTCACAAACATTTTACAGTTTTAAGAGTTATGTATTTTAAAATTCATTTATGTGTAGACTCTGTGGCAAGTGATACTGGTTTTCCATTTATAGCAATGATATAAACCACTTTAGAATACATTGATTTAGGTTAAAAGGGTATGTCTTTAAAGAGAAATGGTAATACGTGGTGCTACGTGTGGTGGCAGAAGTTGAGAAAGTTGATGCATGATTAATTGAAGTTTGGGAAACGTTGGCTTATTTGTAAATAATATGTTATACTAGCTTGTAGTACTGTAATTTTAATTAATTGTTAAATAAAAACCTCATAGTCATTTTAATTGTTTGACTCTTACTTAGTTAAAAGTAAGAACATATATGTCAAATGCTGTTCTATTGAGAAGGTTTATAGGACTTCCTGGCAAAGAGTAGGGCAATTTTATAAAAGTCATACATATACTCACTAATTTCAAGGATAAATTGGCATGGCAAACCAAGCACTATGCAAAGGGCTTTTGTTAAATTTTATCAATCAAAAGTTGGGGAAGATTCTTTTGGTTTGGGTTCATATATGCTAATATTTAGTGAGAAGAGTAGACAGCATATTATTTTTTCCCTGAGAAGCAGAAAAGGAAAACCAGGATATTTAGAAGATGCTTTGAAGTTAATTTTATCCAGAAAGTATTTTTAGAAATATTAGAATATCTGGGAACAGATCTTTGAGTAATAGTTAAATATAGATTTTATTTTTATTTAACATTTCATAACTGATTTAGTTACTCCACATTTAAAAAACAGATTAATACACCTTACTACAAAATACAAGAAATGTGGAGATAGTAGAAAATATAAGTAGAAATTCCTTCTTCTTCTACTAATATTCCCCCAGCCCTATTCCTTAGGCACAACTACTGTTAACAGTTTGAAGTCACCTAATTTTATTTTATTTATTTATATTTTTGACTGTGCCATGCGGTTTGTGGGATCTTAGTTCCCCGACCAGGGATTGAACACGGGCCACAGGGAACCCATGGCTGCCAGGGAATTCCCCTGAAGTCACCTATATTTTTTTTATAAATTTATTCTTTAAAATTTTTGGCTGTGTTGGTCTTCGTTGCTGCGCACGGGCTTTCTCTAGTTGTGGCGAGCGGGGGCTACTCTTTGTTGCTTATTGCGGTGGCTTCTTTTGTTGTGGAGCATGGGCTGTAGGTGTGTGGGCTTTGGTAGTTGTGGCACGCAGCTCAGTAGTTGTGGCTCTAGAGCGCAGGCTCAGTAGTTGTGGCGCACAGGCTTATTTGCTCCGTGGCATGTGGGATCTTCCCAGACCAGGGATAGAACCCGTGTCCCCTGCGTTGGCAGGCGGATTCTTAACCACTGTGCCACCAGGGACGCCCTGAAGTCACCTAATTTTTTTTTTTTTTTTGCGGTACGCAGGCCTCTCACTGTTGTGGCCTCTCCCGTTGCGGAGCACAGGCTCCGGACGCGCAGGCTCAGCGGCCATGGCTCACGGGCCCAGCCGCTCCGCGGCATGTGGGATCTTCCCGGACCGGGGCACGAACCCGTGTCCCTTGCATCGGCAGGAGGACTCTCAACCACTGTGCCACCAGGGAAGCCCTGAAGTCACTTAATTTTAAAAGTCAAGTGTAATGGCATTTAGAAATTGGAAGAGTAGGAATCTTTTTGTTGTTGTTGTTCCAGATTCTGCTTCCATTACCTGCGTCTATATTTTGAAGCAGATATGATGTATGGAATTACTGTGGGCTTTGGAGTCAGATCTGTGTTCGAATTCTTACTGCATCACAGAGCAGCAATGCGAGTTTGGGAAGTTCCTTACCTTTCTGAGTGGGAAGTTCCTTACCTCTCTGAGCTTTAGGTTCCTCAACAGCAAAGGCTTAATGTTGTTTTATTTCCAGCCTCTGATCTGGCCTAGTCTGTCTCTCTGTCTCTTTTTAATAGGAAACATATCTAAGAAGAACTGGCATAAGAATCCATGACATTTTTTCTCCTGGAGAAATGGAATTTGGTATTTTAATGACCACAATGTGCGTGCATTCAGTAATACACTCCTTTATTAGAACATTTCACCACCCTCCCAAGTACCTATCATCAGGTTGTAAAAGGACATTGTATTTACCTGCCCCTGGAATCTTCCTGGAATTTAGATGGCCTCTGTTGGGTTTCACTTTGCACTTATTAATAATTTAACATTGGGATAAAAATAAAAAACAAAGACTCTCATCTTACAGTGTGAGAACATGGGTCATGTGTGCTAAGTCATGCAGGTAAGATGAGTAGCAAAACTCAGTGGGGTATCCGGTCTAAAGAGGTCTTTCATGTGGGCTGTTGTGTCCCTCCTGTAGAATGATTGCCTTAGAATTAAAGAGAATTAATGTAATTGCTCCTGAAGAGGGAAATGTATTTTTGCTTTTCAAAGGTGGTTGTATAAGCTTTAATTATCTAATCCAAACACGGGAGCTTTCTACAAGCAGCTTTCCCTTTTAGCAGGCATAGTCAGCTTGCAAATACTGCGGCATCTTTAGGTTTGAAAAATCACTGCATCATAACCAACTCTGTTGAGTATATTATATAACCTACTCGTTAGGGAACAACAAAGTCCTGTTTTAATATTGGTTACTGAAAATGGTCTTTAAAGCTAGGGTTGGTTTAGGTGGATTTTTGTAATTATTTGAGCTGCAGCTTGAGATATGGTTCTCCGTTGGTGGAATCTGTGTCTCATGTCTCGATCATTGTTTTCCTGTGGTTTCATTTTCTGTGCTGTTTTTGTTTCATATTCAATTTGCTTTGTTTGGTGTGTGCTTTATCAGACCTTCTTGTTTACTTGTCACAGGAATATGGAGCTTTCTTAATAAAGTTAGAAGTATCTTTTTATGTATTTATTTTAGCTTTCTTTCTTTAGAGAATTGAAGTGTTTTCTAGTCCTGAAATTATTAATAATTAAGTATATGTAATATATTGCTAGTGGAACAGCGTAAAGCTCAAAGAAACTTTGTAAGTAGAGAAGAAAACCCTACTTTTTAAGAACTGGGACTCTGTCATTCTTGTTGAAATGCATAGGTTTTTTTTTTTTTTGCGGTACGCGGGCCTCTCACTGTTGTGGCCTCTCCCGTTGCGGGGCACAGGCTCCGGACGCGCAGGCCCAGCGGCCATGGCTCACGGGCCTAGCTGCTCTGCGGCATGTGGGATCTTACCGGACTGGGGCACGAACCCGTGTCCCCTGCATCGGCAGGTGGACTCTCAACCACTGCGCCACCAGGGAAGCCCCATAGGGTTTCTTTTTTTTTCTTTTTGATATCTGTATATCCATAGGAATAACTAATATTTATGGAAAACCATTTTAGTCTACAGTGCCTAGTCAGCCATTTCAAAAATTATTTCTCTCTTGTCTTTACAAGCTTCTAAATATATATATGCATATATGTATATATACATATACATTATATGTATTTATTTATATAAATATATAAAAAATTATATGTAATATTACTATATGTACTAATGCATAGGGTTTTGATGTTGGAACATATTAAGGAAATAATGTCATTCTTTCTAGGTAGAGAGGATTTTAGGGATGAAAGTTGATTCAAACTATAGAGGAAAATGATCAGTGCTCCTGTCTGAGAATTAAAATATTAAATTGCTCTTAGAATAAAACCAACCTCTCCTCATGGTTTGCAGTGCTCTTCACAATCTGAACACTACCTGGCTTTCCCTTCGCCCACTGCTCTAGTCACACTCATCTCCTCTGTCCAACTCACCAAGCTCTTCCCCCCTCAAGGACCCTGGCCCTTGTTGTTCCTCCTTTCCCTTAGCTGTTCCCATGGCTCTCCTCCTCAATGTCTCCAAGAGACCCCTCCCTGACCACGTCAAGGTATTAAGTAAGTCTACTCTCTTTCCAATACTCTGCTTATTTCCTTTTCAGCACTTATCTCAGACTGTATTTCTTTTTGTTAATTACTTCGTTTTGCCCCACAAATGTAAATTCTATTAAGAGAGGTGCCAGTACCTGATAAAGTGCCTAGCAGCTAGTATATAGTCAATAAGTTGATTAAATGGAAGTTATTTACTGGTTTTAAGAGCTCTTTTTTGTTTGTTTCTTTATTTATGATTAGTTTATCATGCTGGACTGGAGGGATTTAAGTATCCTTGACATCAAGAGCCAAACCAATATGCTTTCCAGTGCTCTTACCTGCATGCATTTCCCCCCATTTCATTGTGATTTTATTGATTGTTTGGAGAGCAACATGCGCTTTCCTCAGAGGAGACAGAGAACTCTGTAGATCTCCCAAGGGTATTGTGCCCTGAGATGTCTTTCAGAATTCACCAGGAACTAAATTACCTCGCAGCAGATCTTCTACGAAGGACAGGGAAGTCTGTATTGGTCTTTGGTGAACACACAGTTCAATAATGGAGGTACAATTATTCTGGTCCCAAAAGGGAAAACCTTGCCATTGTATCTGTTCAATGTGCCTTGTGAACAGCCCTGGATGGCCCCTTTATGGATTTGCCCTGTGTCTTTAAGCTCTTACTCATCCTTAAGCCAAAGGCTGTTGTTCCGCTTCAAGCTGAAAAGGAAATTTTGGCAGCTTGCTTGCTGTCTAAAGATCAACATTATCACCATGACAGTTGTCACTTTCAAAGTGGAAGAAGGGAAATGCAAACTTGGTGAGTAATTAAGTTAGTTTTGTGTCATTCTTTGGTGGTGTTCTAAATGTTGCTATTTATTTGTCTTAGGTAATCTATTTAAAGAAGACACCAGAAGAAGCCTACAGAGCACTCCTATCTGGCTCAAATCCCCCCTATCTTCCATTCAGGTATAACTGCTTGTGAGACTTGAGCTATGGCAACTTTGCTAGACAGCTCGCTACTTTAGAATTGGAGAATTGTGTTTTTTAGTTGTATGAAGAGTGTGACCATGATATTACATGGAATGAAATGAGACAGTAGTTTTTATTATTTTGTTTTTGTAGAGACCCCCTCCCCCGTCTAGTAAGAATAAAATAGCTTTCCCTTTTTAGGAATTAATTTTTTTCCTTGAATTCTTTCTATACCTTGACAGTTTAAGCACAAACAGTGCCTGATTTATGACCTAATAACCATGTCAAGATTTGTTAGATTTCAGTCATCTGCATCACTGATTCATCCATTCATTCTTTCATTTTGTGAGCATTGATTGAGCTCTGACCAAATGTCAGGGGCTGGGAATATACAATAAGAGCCTCAAAGCACCTTCCCAGAAGTACCTATTTAGTGGGGACCCTAATCACCTGTTTAGCAGACAAATCTAACTTCCATCCTGAGGAAGACTGTCTCTCATTACAGTGCTGGAAAAGAATGTTTTGTAAGTGACACCTGAAGAAGATATTTTAAAAATTTCATGTAAACTTGAGCTTATTTAAAGAGTAGAAGGAAATGTACTCCTTCTACTTCACAAGAACTTCCACAACAGTCATCAACAGAATTGTGAATGATTCTAATATTTTTGCCTTTTTGTTTATTTCTGTGTCCAAATCTACAAGCACATGGATTGCTTCTTATTGTTACTAATATCAAAATTACCAACAATAATGAAAGAAAGGAACAGGAAAGAATGAGGAGGCCTCTTTGTCTTCATTACTCTCCTGTAAACTCACAGAGGGCAGGTCCCAGTGCCTGACACTTAAAAGTGCTTTTTGTAAATATTTATTTTAATGAATAAGTTAAGACTAAATCCCCTAAGATCCAAAGGATTCCCACGTCTGTTTCTCAGACCACAAGAGGGAGAGTTATTAGGGACAGGGTGGGTGTCCGGTGAGGAGGATATAGGGACAACAACAGCTAGTATGCTTGATCTTCTCAGTGAAAGCAAGGGGTAAAGTACTGGAGTTGGGACAGTGAGAGGAAAATATCCTCAAGCAACCTAGAGGATGAGCTAATTAGCCATTGAAGGACAGATAAAAGGTTACAGATTATGTAGAAGAGAGTTTTAATGGTGAGGACAGAGTTTTTTTTCTCCCACTTCTAATGGCTTCTATAATTTGAAAGCTCTTTGTACAATTCTATTTTTTAGAAAAGGGTAATTGTTTTAGTTAATTTGGGCTGTTGTAACAAAGTACCATAGACTGGGTGGGTTGTAAACAACAGAAATGTGTTTCTCACAGTTCTGCAGACTGATTAGGTGCCAGCATGGTCAAGTTCTGGTGAGGGCTCTCTTCAGGGCTGTAGACTGCTTATTTCTCGCTGTGTCCTCACATAGTGGAAAGAGGGCAGAAAAACGCTCTGGGGTGCCTCTTATAAGGGCACTAACCGCATTCATGAGGGCTCTACCCTCATGACCTAACTACTTCCCAAGGTCCCACCTCCTAATACCATCCCATTGGGGATTAGACTTTCAACATATGACTTTGGGGGGGGACACAAACTTCCGTTTCATTGCAGTAATGATAATATTAATCACTTTCTAAATTTTAAGCAAAGTGGTTAAGAGTACATGATTTGGAGGCAGAGACACTGCCTGGGTTCGAAGGTTCATTCTGCTCTTTTCTATATGTAATAAGTAAGTATATGTAACTTGGGCAAATTACTTATCCTCTCTGAGCTTCAGCTTCCTTTTCTGTACAATGGCTTCAGAGCTATCCTGAGGATTAAATGAGGTAATACATATATCACCGTGCCTGGTGCAGTACCTGGTTTTTGTTTTTCTTGTTGTTGTTAGTACTATTACTATTATTCATAAGAAATAAGGATTATCCACAAGGATATAAATATGAATAGGAAGTATTTCTAATGATCACACATTCTAGTAGGGGCAGGTAGCTCTATAGGCACGTAATTAATGGTTAAAAAGTTGGGTTTTATAAAAATAGAAGAAAAGATTCTGACAGAAATACGAGAAAGTATCAGACTCATTTAAACTAAACTTTTAAAGGGTTTCGCAGGTAGAGGAGGAAAAGTTAGGCATCTGTGTGCCCTACTGGAAAGCCCTGGAAGGGATTGTGTCTGAGGCAACTTCCAACATCCTCTGTGGTAGGAGCCATAGGGTCCGTGGTGAGAGAGGGGCCAGCAACTGTGAAGGGATCATAGGTGTACTTTTCCTTGAGACAGTGAGGACTCATTAAATTTGTTTTTTAAATCAGAAAAATGTTTACAATTTTTTGTTGTTATTTTGAAAACAACACATGCACCTGGGGATTGTAATGCTGTAACGTTTGTAAAATTGTAATTCCAGTCAATAGGCCCAGTGGACATTGTGGCTATTCAGACATTTTAAGTGGAAAATATATATTAATTTTTATGCTTGTGATAGTATCCACTCAGAAGTCATGGGAGATGTATTTGTTTCACAAGCCAGGTGAGCCTTGCTAACCTTAATTGTGAATTTAGATGAAGATACTGGAGAAGGAGAAGGAAAGAATGAATTCTTCCTTTAATCATAATTATATTTTAGCTTATATGTGATAGGTAATTAATTTGTTTCCTGAGAACTAGAATCTTTGAATAATTGATAAGATTGGAATGGAAGAAAAGATATAAAAGATTATTACTTCTTAACATAGAATTAAATCATGATTGTTATAATTGTAGCTTATTTATCCAAACTGTTTTTATTTAAATATTTGAAAATATAAATACATTAACATGGTTCAAATATTTTAAAATATATATAGTTTATAGTGAAAACTCTCTCTCCCACCCTTGATTCTTATCTGTCCAGTCCTTTCCAAATAACTTCTGGTATTAGTTTATTCTATATCCTTTTAGAGTTTCTTTATGCATATATAAGCAAATAAAGATGTACAGTCTTATTTTCCCCATTTTATCACAAAATGTAACATACTGTATGTACTATTCTGCATCTTGATTTTTTTTTCACTTAACTCATCTTGGATATATCTTTTCACATCATAAATAGAGAGCTTCCTTCCTCATTCTGTCTTACTGCTGTATAATGTACAAGAATGCATTTAATTGGTCTCTGACAGGTAGACATTTAGGTCATTTCCTATCTTTTTAACTGTAGCTTTTTAAGTCACATGGTCTCAAATGTATTTTAGAAGAAAGAAATTGAGACAATACTCTGGAGAATATTGTAGTGTTGTTAGACATAGAGAATTTTAGTTATTTGTTTACCTGAAAAAAAGAATGCTTAACACAGACGTCAGGCATTTTTTCCCCTTAGTTTAGGCACCTATTTCCAACTAAAAGTTTGACCTTGAGTATAACTAAGCTGTATTTCTCTGATAATGTGACACCAAGAGTTGGTGTACAACTTAATGTATTTACATTAAGTTGCATTTCTAAATCCAGACTCTTCATAAATCCTACATTTGAAGCAGAAAATACCACACAGTGTGCATTTATAATTCAGTGGAAAATTTAGTTGATAGAATACTACTAGTTTTCTGGAATTTTGCTACAGAAACAATTTTTTTCCTAATGCTGAGATAAGATGTGAGTTGATTTTAGTCTACTGCCCAGATCAACTAAAGGTAATGCAGTATTATCAAGAATCATCTTCATACTAGTCCTAGTCAGTCATCATTGCCTTTGCCTTCCTTTGATAATCTGGATTCTATCATCCACTAGGTTTTCCACCCCATTTATTGTTAAATTACATCTTTATCTTCATTGTCTAGATTTTTTTATCCCACTTCTGCATTAATACTTTTATTTATAAAACAGGAAGCCTCAAAGGAACTTCTATTTAAATGTGATTGTTTTATTGTCTAAAAATTAAGAAAAATGAGGACAGTTTTGAAGGCTTGTTGACGTGTGGTTGGTATCTTTACACGCCCTCTTTAATGAAATGCCTATTTACCATTTGTGCTATAGGGTTTTAGTCTTCCTAATAAAAGTGTTTTAAGGTTTTAATTTAAATAATGCTGTTCTTCAAGATTTATTGATTTAACAAACATTTATTGGAGCAGTCTCTTCCGTAGCACCTTTGCTCATTTTTCTAGAGAGGGTTGGCATGTCCTGTGCCTATAATTTCCTATTACATTTTGTTCATGCCCCATTACATTTGCTACATACACCATTAAAACAAATGTCTTACATTGTAATTATTTGTTTGCATGGCTGACTTTCCACCAAATATGGCTGACTCTTCTCTCAAGGGCTGGGATTGGGTTCTTTCCTTATTTGTGTGCCAGGGAATACATAATTAGTTTATTGCTTTTTCTGTGCCAGTCACTATGTTAGACTTATGGATCTAAAGATTAATAGGACAACTAGGTACCTGCTCCAGGAGGAAGGAGATTGAACACTGGAACTGGAGATTGGAGGAGCTGTTAGGGGTAGGCATCATGAATGCCTTTCACATTACGATGAAAATGGAGAATAACAATCCAGGTACTGGCTTTAGGTGCTGTAAGTTTTCATTTGTATGGCATAGGTTGTTTTTTATAATGGTAGGTTAGGTAGGATACTATATAATATGATGCTTGCAGTGTATTACTATAACCACGAGTACCGTCTAATTGAGTTTTTCTATTTGGATTTATCCTAAAAATTTTAAATTAATAGTTTTCTATTAACCTAGTTAAAAATTCACTAAAGATGAAGCAAATTTAAAAAAAAGATTTGAGTAGATTTACTGCTTATTCTTTTTTTTCTGTCAGTTTTATTGAGATATAGTTGATATACAACACTGTATAAATTTAAGGTGTACCGCTCAATGACTTGACTTTCATATATTGTGAAATGATTACCACAATAAGTTTAGTTAACACTTATCACCTCATATAGTTACAATTTTTTTTCTTATGATGAGAACCTTTAGAATCTACTCCCTTAGCAACATTCAAATACCCCATAGAGCAGTGTTAACTATAGTCATCATGTTGCATATTACATCCCCAGTACTTATTTACCTTATAACTGGAGGTTTGTACCTTTTGACCACTTTCACTCAATTCCTCCCCCCCACCCCCATTTACTGCCTATTTTTTTAAAGATTTTTTCCCATTTTATTCCATTTTCTTTTTTTTTTTCTTTTGTTTTTAATTAGTTCATTTTATTTTTGGCTGCGTTGGGTCTTCATTGCTGGGCGCGGGCTTTCTCTAGTTGCGGCGAGCGGGGGCTAGTCTTCATTGCAGTGAGCTGGCTTCTCATTGCGGTGGCTTCTCTTGTGGCGGAGCACGGGCTCTAGGCACACGGGCTTCAGTAGTTGTGGCATACAGGCTCAGTAGTTGTGGCTCTAGAGCGCAAGCTCAGTAGTTGTGGTGCACAGGCTTATTTGCTCCGTGGCATGTGGGATCTTCCTGGACCAGGGATCGAGCTCGTGTCCCCTGCATTGGCAGGTGGATTCTTAACCACTGCGCCACCAGGGAAGTCCCTACTGTCTATTCTTGATTACATGAAGTATAGTAGACTTTGGAGGCATTTGAATTTCTGGCTTGGTGTGACACTCAAGGAGTATTTGTTGTGATGTTACTGTCTGCAAGTCAGTTTTAGGGTGTTCCATTTAATGGTAAAGTAGGTCTGTCGAAAACTGTACTTTTCACTTGTACTAAGGATAGCCAGTGTGTTTTATCAACAGTGACTTTATCTCAAAACTAGGGAAAGAGGGTATTTTTCACCTATTTTAATTCTTTAAGTCCATCCATCTTTACTGTAGGCTTGCTTGGCAGTTGGCCTTCAAGGGAACAAGGGGCTTTTCCGTTCTGGGGCCAGAGTCGGAGTTTGAATTGGCAAGCCCAGTATGAATCTTTTTAGGTTCTCTTCCTGTCAGTCAGTATACTACCAAATTGATAGTCCATACTGTTGACCAGTCATTCTACAAGGTCATATTAATTGCAGCCTCTCTACAGTCCCACGAGACCACCAACCCTTATTGGAATTCTTAGATTATTTTCTTGGCAGTCAATGGCAGTGGTTTTTAAATCTGCATTTTTGGGTGTTCATAAAACAGGTGTTTGTGAAAACTTTCTAAATCTCACAGAACACTGAAAAGCTAACCCATCTAAATTGCACAACTCTGCTTTTAGATCTTTTCTTGTGCTTTCAAATTCACTTTGTGCTTACTTCTTTTTTCATTGGTCCATATGTATTAGCTTGGTAACTTTTTTGGTATTAATGATTCATAAGTCTGCTAAAACCCAATTTTTCTAGGACATATAAAATTAAATGGGGAATACAACTATACAGACAATAAATAACATCTACGGGCCCAGTTTCGAAGACAAATATAGAAAGCATGACTTAAAAAGAATGACTAGGTGCAGAGGTGAGGTTGAGGTAGGGTGCTGTGCTGATATCCAGTGGAATAAAGCTGGTTGAATGTTGGATGTCCTATCATCACCAGTTTTTAGTTTAGTGTGTTTTATTTTTTTGGTGGGTCTCTTCCTGTTTAGGTCCAGGAACATATTTTTGTGTGGCTATTTTATTTTAGTTTGGAGAAGAGGCTTATAGGTCAGTGTTTCCCAAAGTTACATTGGTTCTCATACTTGGTTTTAAAAAGCCTGGGAAGGGGATTTGCCTGGTGGCGCAGTGGTTAAGAATCCGCCTGCCAATGCAGGGGACACAGGTTCAATCCCTGGTCTGGGAAGATCCGGCATGCCGTGGAGCAACTAAGCCCCTGCGCCACAACTACTGAGCCGGTGCTCTAGAGCCCATGAGCCACAGCTACTGAAACCCGCGTGCCTAGAGCCCGTGCTTTGCAACAAGAGAAGCCACCGCAATGAGAAGCCCATGCACCACAACAAAGAGTAGCCCCCGCTCTCTGCAACTAGAGAAAGCCTGCGCATGGCAACGAAGACCCTACGCAGCCAAAAAAGTCTGGGAAGCTTTAAAAAATATTGATGCCAGGTTCTACTCCCAGAAATTCTGATATAATTGGCTTGGGGTGAAGTCTGGGTGTTGGGATTTTTAAAAACTACCTACATGATTCCAATATGCTGCCAAGGTTGTGCACTACTGCTCTATAAGGTTTACCGTGGCAAAAAAAAAAAAAAAAAAAAAAAAAAAAAAAAAAATTCAACAGTCAAATAAGTTTAGAACTCTCCATCCTGGAGATTTTACAGAGCACATTCCCATTTTAAAGATTCTGCATGGTTCTGAGTAATAAAGTAACCTGTTTAACTCAGAATTTTCCCAAGTACTTCAGCCTGAAATCGGTCCCCATCCCCCTCCCGCTTCTATTAACATCCAGCAGAGCTAGCTTTCTGAAACTCTAGGATACATTTCCTGATCCACACCTGTGTGGAACAGAATAGATCTCTTGGGATTAGAATAATAAGCTTCCATTTGGGGAAATGTTTTTGCGTGGTTTCCTGAGTTTTAGAAATAGATGGCTTATCAAATAATGATATTTTATCTAATATGAACAGGAATAACGAATTTTCTCTTAAAGCAGACTTGACGCCAGAAAACCTTCCTTAACAGAGAACCCACAAACCTCCCTCTATCAATCCTTCAATGACGTTTGTCATTAAAATGAACCCATACTGTTTGTGTTCAGGGATGGGTTTGTTGTGTTTTGGGGATGACCCCTAGTGATATCCCGGTTGCCGAGCTAGTGTTAATGCGGCTGAGTCTTAATGGGAAATCTCACCTGGGCATGCCAGAACCTGCAGGTCTCTTAACAAAGGCCCAGAGGGGTCAACTACTTAGAACTTGGCATTAGGCTGCCTTCTTTCTTCTAAAGCAAAGTAAACATGTGCGGGTAGATGTTAGATGCAATTATAAAATGTATCTCTTTACATAAAATGTTGAACCAGATATTTGTTAGTTTAAATATGATACTGCGATTTTTGTTAAAGTTTATTTAGCATTAACTTTGTACTTCAAAGGGAAGTTCTCTTTACCATGTTTTTTCCCTGAGTATCAAAAATGTAGAAACAAAATTTATTTTATGCTCTCTTAAGACTTTCATTCTCAACTTTTCTTTATGATGGCTAACTCTCTGCTTCTCAGTGTTGATCTTTGGGGTCATTTCTACCTCCATGGATCTTTAATAAACCTTTACTTTTGATGCTTGATGTGATGGGAAAGAATCTGCATTAGTTTTGATTAGTGAGGATGGGTCAGTTTCCTGGGTATTGCAAATAGAACAAAATAAATTATCCAGTCCGAACTGTGGAATCTATTTTCAACAGCTGGGGCATATTGAATAACTGAGGCCACTATGAAAAGCAGACTCTTTATCCGGTTTTCTTGTTAAAGTGTTAAATAAGCACCACTATTCAGGATCTGAGGACAGAAACAACTGTCAAGGTTTCTAGGACCCAATAATACGCAGAAGGAAGTGAGTAATATCTATTCTTTTTTTGGGGGGGGGGACATGGCAGTGCTTCAGTGGTTTGAGTTGTGAAAATTGGCTCAGGTTACTTTTTTTGTTTTTCCTGTTTTTATGGTTTCAGACCAGTGTACCAAACTTTCTGTAGAAGGGTAAGTGCCAAATTTTTGTACTCTTCACAGTACTTTTCCGATAGCCAGCCTTAGTTGATAAAGGTGGTTTGGAATAAGTTTGCAATCATTTATGTTGGTGAACATAGTTATTTTGTTGAATGCCTCGTATATGAAGCTCTTATTTTCAATATTGGAGTCAAAGATAATTTACTATTATTTTTATCTTTAAAACAAAATTACTGTGGTTAAATAGGGGATAGTCAGGTGTTGATAAAAGGCCCAGAGCACAGCCCTTGGCCTGTTTTTCTGGTATCTGTTATTGCTAGGGATTCTATTCTGCTGACTTATGACCTTTTAAGCCATGACTTAGAAATGAATTTTCACAAATCTCTGTTTCTTTAGATGAGCAAAATGATTAGTGTGTAGCTTTATGTTAAATCTGAAAAGCAGGAGATTCTGTGTCCTGTGTTTTTGTTAGGTACTGGTCATGTTCAATTTTTGGCTCTGCCCCGTGAAGCCATTTGATTTTTATTCTTTTCTAAGTGGGAAATAGCTTCGTTCTCCCCACTAATTCTTAGCAAATACCTTTTTATCTTGTAGGTCTAGATAATATAAACCATTGGCTTGCTCTTTTCCCTGGAGCTGGTGCACATATATCGTGGATGTGTTCAGAGACTGGAAACCAGATGTAATTTGGACAATTGTGTAAAGTATTTTTGGACATTGTCTAATTCCCAAGTATCCATACAAATTAGGGCTGAATTGTCTAGTACAGTAGCTATCACCTACATGTGCTATTCAGCACTTGCAATTTGTTTAGTCCAAACTGAAATAGACTACAAGCCTATAAAATACACATTGGATTTCAAAGGTTTAGTATAAGAAAAGTAAAATATCTTATTTATAGTTGTGTTGATTACATGCTGAAATATTTCAGATATATTGGATTAAACAAAATATATTATTAAAATTAATATTATTTATTTCTTTTTATTTTAATATGGTTATGAAAAAAATTAAAATTACACATGTGGCTCTCTTTTGTGGCTTTCATTATATTTCCATTGGAAAGCAGTGATCTAGATTACATTTTTGTGATTGTACACAGTTTACGATTACAGATTTTTTATATAATTTTTGCTTTGAAATGTCCATAGTTCCCAGCCACTTAGAGTTGTTCAGGCATATGTTGAATGGTCTCCTTGTAATGGTTATTCATTCATTCATTCATTCATTCAACAGCTACAAGAGAGTAATGTGCCCAACACTGTACTAGATTCTGGGCATACAACATAAAGGGCACATTCCCTGTCCTTAGGAAGCTCTTGATCTTGTGCTGGTTGTGTAGATGGGATTCAGTTCAGTGATTGGAAGGGTGCTCAGATGACCTTTGAGATCCTTTCTAACCCATTGCTCTGCAGATATTTGCTTGCCTCGTAACTACTTGCTATCTGGAGAATTTACAGAGAATCAGAATCAAGATGTGTAAATCATAGTCATTTCTGTTATTTCTCAGTCCATTTACTATAGCTCTGTTTTATTCTTTAATGTAGTCTCCACATTGTAAACACTGTGACTCTGTTTTTCATTTATTCTTCATTTCAAACAACTTCATTAACAGAAATGCTTTCTTATTGTTTTGTGTAAATATGTTCTTTCATCTCTGGTTTCATCTGCTCATTATTAACATTTACAGGGTTGCTTCATTCTGAGTGATTTCTTAGATTCGTAGGTTGCAAACAGTGGTGTGTTGTTAAACCGGCTCTGTAATTAAAGAGCATTTGCTGATTTGTGTGGTGTAAATTTTCCCTCCAATGCTGATTTGGGCTCTCAGAATTTTTGAATATCTAACAGTTGACTCTTGAGAGCCTGTAGAAAGACAGCTTTAGTACAATAGGGAATCAAGCCCTTTCTCTTTGTATCTCTTTGTGGATGGTGATTCTAGTTTTCTTAAATTTAATTTTTCTTCTACTGCTTCTCTGCAAAATAAATGTAAAAATAAACAAAAATCCCAATTGCTTCACCTATAAAATATTCATAATTCAGTATTTCATTCAACAAATATTTATTGACTGCCAGTGATTTTTATAACCACTTCATAATAGTTTTATGGTTCAGTTGACTGTTATGCCAGAAATCACATTTAGAAAGATAGAATTGCCGGGATGGATAGAATTTGGATGGTCAAGCATGAGGTTGAGCTAAATTTGTATTTGGATGTCTCTAGATAGCTGTTGGTTGTAACATTAGTCTTCTGTATTGGGGGTTAGAGACACATGATGTATTCTTCAGCAGGGATGAATGATTAGAAATCCTGGGTGTTTGGGGTATTATTACCTTATGTCCTGAACGAAGAGCAGCCTTGTGTTTACCTGTTTAAGAGAGTAATGCAATATATGGTAAAACTGTCATGGTATATAAGTGTTAGAGCTGTAGTTTTCCCAGGCAGCACAGGATGTGCAAGCGTTTTCCCTCAATTGACGTCTATGGGATTTCAGTGGTCCTTTATGAGGGAGGTGGAAAAATACATGTCCTCTTATTCAGCTCAGTAACTGTTTGGCTCAATAAATATAAATGAATGCATGGATGAATGAGTAAAAAAGCAAACCAGGAGTTAAATAAACAATTGGGAACCAAAACTGCAATAAAAACTGTGGGAGTATAAAACTTTGTAGCACATTGGTATAGTGATTTAAATCCTGAAAGCTCTGTGTAGCCTCTCTAAAGTGTCTGGGTTAAAATAAAAGTGTGTTTAATACCACTTGACAAAGAAAGAGAAAACTACTTTGAGTGTCACTGCTTTTTAGCTTTATTCAGTTAATACTCTTTGGCAAAGAGAACAGAAAGAAATGATCTTAAATGGACAGAAGGGATTTGGGGTTAATGCAAAGAAAGCTCTTCTTGCTAGTGAGGATGGAGGTGTCAGGCTCTCGAGTTAACAAAAGTGGCCATAGGAGATCATCGAACATTTTCTTGGGATGATCTCCCAAGTTCCTTTACTTAATTTAAACGTTTATTGACAAACATTTATTGACTATCTATTTCATGCCAGGCACTGTATTAGGTACTAAAGAGACAATGGTGAGTAAAAAAACATATAGATCCCGTCTTCTTAGGGACTATTGTAGAGAGAGAGTCAGGGAATCAGATAAGCACATCATGATATAATGTCAAACTGTAGTTAAGTCCAGTGGAAAACAATGGGGACCTGATCTAGCTGGAGTGGGGTTGGAGGATTTTCCCTGAGACAAGTCATCTTTGAGCTGGGATCTGAAGGGTGAGTAGGGTGACCTAGGCAAGGCGATTGGAGAACATGTGACCAGGGGAGCAAAGGTTCAGAGTGCCCCTCTGAGGAGCTCAGGGAAGGGGGGTTGTGATGGGCACAGAGAGTGAGGGAGCATGATGTGAGGAGGAGACTGGAGAGGTGGGCAGGGCCAGATACCACAGGCCTTGCATCCATTTTAGGATTTGAACCTTTCCTCGAGACAGCAGTGGGAATCAGAGAAGGGCTACAGCAGAAGAGTGGCTGGATCAGACTTGCCTTTTAAAGAAATCACTCTGGCTGCAGTGAAGAGAACTGATTAGAAAGGCGAGGGGTGGATGTGGGGAGGCTCTTGTAGTGTGTGGAGAGGTGCTACGTGAGAGGCAGCAGAACCGAGGAGAAGTAAATGCGTTCACGAGATGTTTAGGAGGGAAACACAGTGGGGCACGGTGCAGTAGGGTACGGGAAATGAGAGAGACAGAAGGACTTCTGGGCTGTAGCTTGAGTGATTGTGGAAGCTGTGTCTTTTACCAAGTTACAGAGGGTTGGAGGATCCGATTATTGTTGTTGTTTTGAGGTAGGGGCAGATTCAAGAGATTCTTCTTCCACAATGAGTTTGAGATGCCTTAAGACACCCAAATGGAAATGTCATGTATGTGGTTGGCTGTCCTGCCTTGGAGTTTTAAGGACTTTGTGCTAGGGAGATAAATTTGAGGGTTATTGGCAGATAGATGGTACCTTACATAGATGAGATCGTGTAGGGCAGGGATTTTCAAAATGTGGTCCCTCCTACCAGCAGCACTGATACCACCTGGAAACTTGTTAGAAATGCAGATTCTCAGACCCCGTTCCATACCTACTGAATCAGAAACTCGGGTGGGGCCCAGCATTCTGTGTTTTAAGAAGCCATCTCGGTGATGCTGATGCTGATGAATGCTAAAGTTTGAGAGAACCTGGTCTCGGAAGAGAGCATGGAGTGCGGAGAATTTGAGTCTGGAATTGAATCTTGAAGAGACTGGGAGGTGAAGGATGACTTTGCAGAGGAGATTGGGAAGGAGTAGTGTTTAGAGAGGTCAAAGCAAAATCCAGGAACAGTGAAGAGAATATTCAGAGGGAATTACTTGTTCTTGACCGAGTAAATAAAATGATGCTTGCAGAATGTTCCCTGAACTTAGAATAAGCAAATCTAGAGACAGAAAGTAGATTAGTGATCGCCAGGGTTGGAGTGGGGACGGGGAATGAATGAGGAGTTATTGCAAATGGGTATAGAGTTTCTTTCTGGTGGTAAAATGGTTTCGAATTAGTGGTGTGCATTGTGACTATACTAAAAATCACAGCATTATGAATACATTAAAAATCACTGAATTGTACATTTTAGAAAGGCTAAAATGGTGAATTTTATCTCAATTAAAAAAGAAGTCCCCTGGGCTTAGCCGTATGGAGGTCATTGGTGACCTTAGTGAGAAATGTTCATGGCATGGATGAGGGTGGAAGCAGAACAGAGGAGGTTAAGATGTGAGAGAAGAGAAAGTGGGGGCAGGAAGATGAATAGTTTTTCAGAGAAGCCCTGTTTTAAAGAGGAGGCCAAAGAGAGGGTGGTGGCTGAAGTTAAGAAAATTTCAGATATTTTTTTTCTTTTAAAGATGGTAGGGACTTGAAAATGTTTGACTGCTATTGGGAAGGATCCAAGAGAGAGATACGGAGAGGAAAGAAATCATCCACTGTGTTGAATAATGATGCAGTTTCAGGGTAGGAAAGGACTTTTGAGTTTAATAGAGCCTGGCGTTTTCCTAATCTTCACCTCCATTTCCTATAACAATGTAGGTGAAAAATATTTCTTGCAAGCCATCTGCCAATTCAAACTTGAACGTCGTGTGGGGCAGGTTAGCTTGCTGCCTTCCAGGACCAACCATTTTATTTTTAGATGGTTCTAACTACATTGGGTGGTTGAGGAGACTCAACAGGTAAGATTTATTTATAAAGTAGGAGATAATATTGCTTTTATAGAGTAAAATTTTTCAGCTTCTTAAAGTACTTTCAAACTTATCATAGTCATTTCCTTCATTCTTATTTCCAGAAGAACCCAGTGCTGCCACTTCCTGAGCCTTTTGCGAATTATCTGGTATTAATTGGGTTGATGCTCTGATTTTTCCCCTGTCACCTTAGTATTCAGTTTTCTTGGTCTTCTAATTTATTATCACTCATGTATCTGACTTCCAGCTTTCAGAATTTTATTGCTGTTGTCTGTTCTCATTCTCCCTGACCTTGTTGGATTCCATTTAAAAAAGCCTTTTAAAATTCTCTTTTTAGTGGGGTTTTTGTAGATAACATGGATTTACTCTGCCACCTTTATCTTTCTCCCTTTTTTTCCCCAGAGAATATGTAACATGTTTTTGTGTCCCTTCACTTTTATGGTTACTTTCCTTTGACTATGTATGAGCCAGGTGCCACTAATAAGCCATTTCTCTCTTGCGTAGTTATGAGGGCAGGTTTTGGGAACCTGTTGCCTTCATGAGGATTAAATGTGTTAATGCATTTAAATTACCCAGCATAGTAAGTGTTGGAAAAAGGTATGTCATCAACTTTCCCCAGTCCTGAGGATGTGACTTAATTTTATTGCAGTCCTTATTATATTTCAATTTGTGAATGTCAGCCTGTCTTTCTAGCCTGCTGTAACTGCTTTGTATCCTAATTTTGTCAGATGGCCTGTTAACGCACCCTCGCTCTCAGGTCTGCACATTTGATCACCAAGTCACCAGAGCTCTCTTTTCAGTTGTTGGTAAAAACTGTGGCTATGCTAAGACAAGAGATATCATGATAATCTCACCATGCTTTGCAGACAGTACGAGAGACTGGATCTGGAGCTTTTCTGATAACTTACATTTGTGGATCGGTTTAGCTGCGTCTAGGTGGGAAGATACACTTGAGGGAAGTAAGGAGCACCTTCAATTCTTATTTCTTTTACTCTTTTTAAATACAGATAAGTTTTTTCCCTAAGTTTTTCTTTTCTCTACCAAAGCAGTAGTTTTTAAACTAGGGTCTATAGAGAGAATTCAGATGACAAAAATATCTTTTTTTAAAAATTAATTAATTAATTATTTATTTATTCTTGGCTGTGTTGGGTCTTCGTTTCTGTGCGAGGGCTTTCTCTAGTTGCGGCCAGCGGGGGCCACCCTTCATCGTGGTGCGCGGGCCTCTCACTATCGCGGCCTCTCTTGTTGCAGAGCACAGGCTCTAGGTGCGTAGGCTCAGTGGCTGGGGCTCACGGGCTTAGTTGCTCCCGGGCCTAGTTGCTCACGGGCCTAGTTGCTCCGCAGCCTGTGGGATCTTCCCATACCAGGGCCTGAAGCCGTGTCCTCTGCATTGGCAGGCAGATTCTTTTTATTTTTATTTTTTTGCGGTACGCGGGCCTCTCACCACCGCGGCCCCTCCCACCAAGGAGCACAGGCTCCGGACGCGCAGGCTCAGCGGCCGTGGCTCACGGGCCCAGCTGCTCCGCGGCACGTGGGATCTTCCCACGAACCTGTGTCCCCTGCATCGGCAGGCGGACTCCCAACCACTGCGCCACCAGGGAAGCCCACAAAAATATCTTTATTTTCACTAGCCATGTAAGTTATAAGATTGCATCCAATTCTAAATGTTGGAAATAAACTATAGTAGTATTAGCAATATAAGTGACTTTTTCACAATAGAAACTGCATTTTTATATCCCATTGCAGTTGTTGCATATATCTTAAGATATTTATGTTCATTTCTTCTTTAAAATTATAGTTGTTATCAGACCTGCTACTAGATCTTGTTATATATCAATATTAACAATAAAGTATGGTATTATAAATTTGTTTTGTTACATTTTGATGACTTTACATTTAATTGCATTAGTGTTCTGTTATTTCTATGTGTTTTATTTTATGCCTTTAAAAACATTCTGAGAATAGACATTCACAGGCTTCATCAGAATGATGAAGGGGGGGTCCTGCTGAAGGGGGGTCCATGACACACAAAAGATTCTGAACTCTTGTCCTAAAAAGACAAGTTCCTACAAAGGAATGTGTGGTTATTTATATAAACTAGTATTTTGTCTTAGATCCCCAGCTACTCCTTTCTCTGGTTTAATCCCTTAAAATTTGCTTCTTAATATATGGCTTATATCTTTACAAGATATTTGAAATGGGGTTATTTGTTTTTCACTGACCCATGAGTTCAGATGGCATTAAAAAAAGAACTCTTGAAATCACGATTAAATATCTAGAATAACCCTTCCTTAACATAGGTTAACGTTGATGTTTCAGGACTTAAACATTTCTGTTAGGCTGCTTTGCTAACCTACTATTTTTAAATTAGGTTATCAGGATGCTGAAACTCAGTGATGTTGACATTGCATTTAAATTCGTGGCTTAGCAGCCATAGTTTCAAGTTACCTTAGATGGTTGTGATACAAGATTCAGTTTTATGTTAATTATGTGTTAAAGCCTTTAAGGGTCATTTTCTCCTCATGGATCATCTTCTGTGGCTGCCCCCTTCCTCCTCACCTTGGACCAACTCTGTGTGGTACATTTGACTTTGTGATTGGCAGGTGCCTGACAGCTCTGTTCCTTCAGGTCAGCAGTGGGGGCTGGGAAGAGCGACTGAGAGCCTTGAGGTCAAGTTTCTTGCCTTGGACACCTTGGAACATTGTTAGTGTTAAAGCTCCAGTGCCAGTTCTTGCTAACTGACCTGAACTTGATACTTCAGTTTTATGTTGCCTAAAGCAGGCCTGCTAAGTTGCTCTAAAAATTTAAATAAAGGATGAAGCACTCAGTTTTCGGTGCAGTAGGTCTCCACTCCTTTTCATAGAACACTTCATGGTGCATTAGAAGCTCTCCTGGATCCTGAGAGGAGATTGTTTGGAAGCATTTTCCTTGGCATTTTTTTTGTGGGGGGAGTGGGGGAATGAGGGTGGGGCGGGGGGCAAAATGGAGGTAGTGGCATATAATCCATGAAAACAACTGCCAGGTTCTGTTGACCTGCGTGCATTGTCCCATTTAAATTTTTACGCTAGGATTTGCCATATTCCTGACAGATGGTTGTTTCTCTGTCTGAATACTTCTCATGATGATGCATGTTTTCGTTAATGAAATACTCACTGTTAATAATAAGAATAGTCATAATATTTATTGTTTCCTTTGTGCTAGGCACTATAGGAAGGACTTTATATTTTTTAAATGTAATCTGACAACAATCCTGTGAACAGTAGCAGCTATCAGTACCTTCATTTCACAGATGAGGAAACCAAGACTCATAGAGGTAAAATAACTTGCTTGAGGTCCCAGCCAATTTGTGGCAGTGTTGGAATTTGAAGGCAGCCTGATTCCAGAGCTCAGGTTCCTAAATCTGCTTTCTTATTAATTCAGCTAGTTGGATTAAAGCAATTTCAGAAGTTCTGGAGTTAAGCTAGTAAGATCTGATGTGTTACGTAAGTTTACCGTGTTGACAGCTGTGAATCCAAATAAGCATGTCTCCAACTGACTTTGGTATTTTATTATTTGAGTGTTCTAAATGCATGTTTTTAATGTTAAGTTTTCTTGTGTTCACAGGGATGCTTCCTTTGGAAATTGCACTTACAATCTCACCATCCTCGACTGTTTGCACGGAATCAGAAAGGTAATAACAATCTCCTTGCTGTGGTCGACATTGTAGTTTAACAATATGAAAAAAGAATTATGTCTATATCCTTGTTTGTTGTTGGAGAGAAGAGAGGGGAGGGAATAAGAAGGCAGCTTTCCACTTCTTAAACAATGATGGATCTGTAATACACAGACCACAGGGCAAATAGGGGTGGTGTTTCAAGGGATAACTCTTCTTATAGAAGTGGAAGGGGTCTCCCTTTCTCACTTAAACTATTTGTGTTATCACTTCTGTCTGCTGCTGTGCCTGTGATGTTGCTTTGTCACCTGCTCAGCTTCATTATCAAGCTAGATCTTCGTGTGGGAGGGACAGGAAGTTATCTAAGTCTCCTCTGTTAATGTGGAGAACATTTCCACATTGTTTTTCTAACTGGATAGTATTACATGCCCATGAACATGAAGTAGTAAGCAGGTCAGATATTATTATCTCATTTTTACAGTTGAGGAAACAACCCCAGCGAGGTTAAGTCACTCTCAGGGCCACAGGGAGTTATTAGGAGGGCTCGTTCTAACTCAGATTTCCATATCAATATGGAGTTCTTTCTCATATCCTATCCAGGTATGTCATAAATCAATGGTTGTCAAATGGTGGGGACTTGTGGAGAGATGCAAATTCTCAGACCTCATCCGAGACTGATTGAACCATAAATTCTGGGAGTAGTGCCCTGCTGTCTGTGTTTGTATAATCCCTCCATGTGATTTGATGCACTCTGAAGTTTAGAGTCATAATTATTTAGTTATTTATATATATTTTGGAGAAGTTAATCTAAAAGATCTTTGAGAACTTCGGAGCATGTTTTAGAAACATTGATTTACAAGCTGAGAAGTCATGCATGCTATACTGTGAATTCTAATGAAGGTTCAAGGTACATCATTCCATCTAGAACATATAGTCATGACTTATGAGTCAGGAATGTACGTGTTTCAGAACCCATTGGCAAGGGTCATCGTGGACTGTAAATATAGTATCAGTAGTGAGTCTTGTTCTAGTTTCTTTTCTCTGATGTAATATAACATTGCTTTGGCCTGTTTTAATTTGAGAAAATTGCTATGGTAAAATATGGTACTTGTTTTCTGTATGTATATTTTTGACTTTGATATTTCATCTAGAAATGAATGTAGACTCTGTAAAACTTTAGTTCTCTTTTCACTTAAAAACTATCAAGATAATCTAGCCTATCCCCTGCAAATAATATCACCAACACACACTTCCAGTAACACCAGTTAAGAACCCTTCTACATCCAGTATACCCTTATGTATACCGGATATATCACCCAGTATACAACCTAAAATTGTAGCATTTAAAAAAGTAATTACTTATTGTTACATTATTATTATTTTGCCTATCCTGCCATCTGGTACAGGCTGTTTCTTTTATAAAACTTATGAAATTGAAAAAGAGTTCACACTGGAATATCCTTGCCTGTTATTATGGTAACTGGTAACTTGATATAGACATTTATGACATCCTTCCTGTTACAAAGGAAAGGCACGACTTTGTTCATTAAGGTCTTCTGTAAATTTCTTGTTTCATCAAATGCTGGGTTTATTTTACCCAAATGAAGATGAGATTTTAGAGGATCTGATAGATTGTTCAACATGTCTTTAAGCAACTGGGACACACTTTCCCTCTGTACATTCTTCTATAAAGCATCGTGTGCTGGGCTATTTTTGTGGCAATGAGCACCATACCTCCTAAGAAGGTAGACAGACTATGGCCACATTTTTCCCTTTGTAAGAAGCATATCTTTCTGATTTTGATGTATCAGCGTCATTATAAGCATCAGTTATATATGTGTGAACCACACACAGAGGCATACACAAACACAAACCCATTTAAAAAAAGAGGAAGGAAAGTTATACTTCAGGGCATTATATTCTCACCATTTTCTCTGAAATGGTACATATGGCTGAAGTAAGCGTCTTTGTTTCAATGTGGAATAATTTAAATAGCTTGTTCTGCTTATCCTGTAGAGGTTGTCTAAATCAGTGTTGTCAGAATTTATAAGAATCACCTAGCAAGGCATTTTAAAAATGATGATCCCACCCCCAAAGAACCTGATTTCATAGTTCTGGGATGGGGCCTAACGGTCTGGATTTTAAATATAAATAACCTTAAGTGCAGGTGGTCCATGTTCTACATTTTGGAAAACACTGGTCTCTAAGGTATTTTCAAAGATAGATGTACTAAACTTGGCTTAACAGTTTCTTCTATTTTTAATGACTTGATCATGTAACTTTCAAAAGTAACTGTGGTTTGGTATTCTATGGTAATCTGTATAGCTTCATGACATACAAAAAAAAAGACTGTCCTCTTCAAAATATTTTATCTGAGTAAGCCAGATAGTTTTTAGTTCTAAGTCATTGGTTACAAAAAGGAGTATGAAATTTTTCTTCATGTTGTTAAACAGATCAGTTCTTCCTTCTAAATTGTAAGAGTAGTCAAGTACATTTTTACTCTGTCAGAAACAATCACCATAAAACAAATTCTCTTAATGTAGAGTTTTAGGAACAAATAAGGGCCTAAAATGCTCTTTTTACTAAGTATTTCACTAATGATAAAAGGAAAATAAAACCTAAGAATAATTGTTTTTTCTTCTAACTGAAAATTTAATCACTATTATATACTCTGTCATAGTTAGGTATAAATTAATTGCATAGTTCCCAATAGGTTTTAACTATACATTTGCTAGTATGTTCCATTTGATATACATAAGTAATTTTACATACAAAACTAATGTATATTAGACCTTAAGAGACATATTTTGTGGGACATATTTTCATGTTTTTCTAAGTGTTTAGTCCCACTGGCAAGAAAATCTCAAAGCAAAATTAGATGTTAGATGATTGCTTGGTATGCATTACAAATAAAGGTTTCAAGCTTTCTCCTTCAGATCAGGCAGGATCATTTGTGAGCAGGAATTCCAGAAACGGCTAGAAGTCGTTACCAATTTCACATGCAAAAACTAATTCAAATTCTTATTTTAGGGATTACAACATGGATTTTTTGACTTTGAGACCTTTGATGTGGATGAATATGAACATTATGAGGTTTGTACACTTTATCTTTTTGCAAGATATAATTTCACATTGATTAAATTGTTCTTTTTTTCCTAGCACTCAGGTATTGCAAATTGATTGGCTGCTAAATAAAAGCATTCTGCAGTTTTCTATAGTTGTCGGTTTAATCCTTTCAGCTTTGGTTATTGCCTTTGAACCAGGACTTATCAAAATTTTCATTGGGAAAATGCCATACCTCTCTATATTCTTTCATCAAACCTTTATTGACAATTACTTTGAACCTTCAGTTTGTAAGAAAAAATAATTTAAAACTACATTTTGGTAGTAAAATTTTGTTACTTTTATTTTTTTTAATTTATGTTTTGGTTAAAACAAAACCGGATTTATGCCGTATAATATTTTTGACTGCATATATTTTATTTTGAAATACATCTGAATGTACTCAGTTCTAAGAGTTGGCTGCATTTTTTCCCCATGGTGCCATTACAAAGCTTTCGAATAGTATCTTGCCTGTTCAGTGAAGCAATTTAGGCAAAGGCTGTCCAAGTTACATTGTGCTATAAGGAGATGTTGAGGAAGAGCACTTCCGGGGTAGTAGAGGAGTCTAGAAGTAGTTAACTTTTCCTAAAGATGAGACATCTGTAGACTCTGAGTAGTCTGACCACTCCATGAAACTGAGCTCGTCTGTCGTGGCTCTCCTGAGGAGTTATAACATTTATCACTCTCCTTAGCAAGACAAGGGTAGCCCTCCCATTCTGGGCTCTACTTCAGGATGTGTCTATTTGGATATCCTGCTTACATGTTAAACTTAACACATCTGAGAAGAAATTAATCATCTTTCACCCAAACATGGGCTTCTGCTTTGTTCCTCTGTATTAATGGCATCACCATTCTACTGTTCACCCAGGCTCAAGACTAGAAACATTTCTTTTTTCTCGCCCCCCCAGTCTAATGAGTATTTGAGTTCCCGTTGCTAGGGACCCAGGATGTATTTCATCTCTTTCTTCCTTTCTGTTCTCACTTCCTTCCCCTGGCTCAGGTCTTGTGTCCCATCCGGTAGACTATCACAACTGCTCTTCAAGCAGCCCAGGCCCTTCTCCTCTTGGTCTTTCACACACTTGACTGAGTGGTCTTAAAACAGAGCTCTCGTCTTGTCTTGGCCCCAAACTGGCTGCTGCTCTCATTACTCGGCTCAAATGAGGATAAACTCCCCTGTCCTCGTATTGTTAGCTTTGGATGAGGTCCAGCCCACCTTGCTAGCATGTCTCCTGTTTCTCCCCTGTATGCACTCTCTGTTCCAGCCGCACCGAGCTGCTTATTTACTGTTTCTTGAATGTCTCTGCACGCTGGCTGAGCTTTCTTTCTCCAGATACCTGTCTCCTTTAACATTTCCCTCCTCCACTTGTGTGTGTAAAGTCCTCCACAGGTCAGCTCTCACTCTCTACAGAATTCTCTCCCCCTCAATTTCATGTGTCACAATTTGTGCTTTCCATTTTTCTTACATCCTGGCTATTTGCACACAAGCCTTATTTTCCTTATTAGATTGTAAATTCCTTGTGGGTGGGACATGACTAAATGGAAAATATGTATTGCGTTCTTGGGTAGAAAGATTTAACATCATAAAACTGCCACTTCTCCCCAAATTAATACATGTAGTACAATTTATTAAAAATCTCCAAAGAATTTCTTCTTCTTTTTAAACTCCAAAAGCATCTTTATTGTGGCATTTCTAGTAGTGTCAAAAGAAAAAAAATCCCCCCCCCCCCCCAGAAAAAAAGAACTAGAAACAAAAAGACTATGTCCTTATAAGGGGAAAGGTTGAATAAATAACCTGTAGTACAGATACACCATGGAATGTTACACAGTCATTTGAAAAAATTGATGTGAGCTATACCACTTGTCTTGGAATGATTTCTATTATATATTGACGGGAAAAAGTTGATACAGAAGAGTGCTTATAGTATAATCCCCCCTTTTTAACAAACAATGACAAGACCCCCTCCACCCTGTACATGTATATGTGTATCTGTGTTACATGAGCAAAGGTAATTTCCTGTGAAGTGAACAAAGCTTAAATTTTAGAGGGCCCCACTTGCATGGGTGCCTTTTTTGTGTTCTTAACATTGTATTCTTTTCTTAGAATGGGCCTCCACCTTAGATAAGTTTCAGTTGCCGCCCAAACCTGAATCTCTGTCCCACGTATATGAACCTGGAGAAAAATATATGGTGAAACTCTAAAGCCATTTCAGTGAAAGGAGAGATTACAGTGGAGGCTAGAGAGGGAGGAGGGGGAGGACATGCCACAGTAAAGAAAGAAAACTTGTCAATGTCTTACTTATTCCTTTATCTTTTTAAAAACTTTAATGGTGATGTTGAGAGTTAGTTGAAAAAGCGATTGAAAAACCTGAAACATAGTACAATTTCATTCTTGAGAACCAACTAACAAACCAAACATCTGGTAAGAATGTGGTCACACTGTACCCTGAATAAATAACCACTACCATCACCACCACCACCACCACCATGAGCACCACCACGCCCACCACCATCACCAGTACCACCATCACCATCACCAGCACCACCACCAGCACCACCACCACCAGCACCACGAGCACCACCACGCCCACCACCATCACCAGTACCACCACCACCAGCACCACCACCACCAGCACCACCACCACCAGCACCACCGCTCAGGTAATGGCAGGAGGGAGAGGAGGCAGTTGGTGAGCATTTGAAAAGTTTTCCGTCAGATAACTTCCTCTTTGAGAACGATATATCCATTCTGTCATAAAGCCAAAAAATAGAAAAGCACAAGTTGAAGCGTGATCGGCAGGTGGTGGGCATTTCATAAACGCTGCTTAAGGAATAAATGGATATAAGTAAAGGAACTCTCTTCCCGACAAACTGTGGACCATTCATTCCTTGTGATAACTTCTCCCACTGTTTGCTCTGCTTCGGTGAGTCTGGACATTTGGTAAACTTGTGGAATAGCTAAGTTCATAGGCTTCATTAGCTCCAACAGTGTCAGTATTCCAATGTTGTTTGTAGTTTTCAAAGTAAAATTTTATCACTGATAGCAAATTATGAGAATGTAAGTCTTAGATAATATGGCAATGCTCAAGTTAAAGCTTTTTAAAAGGGCACTTCTGGACTAAACCACATTTAATATATAATATGACTCAAGAAAAAACCTAAAGTAATGATGTGGCAGTTCTGTGTGAGATTAAAAGGGAGTCTTACGGAAGAAAAAAAAGAGAGTCTTTATGATAACAGTGCTGCTTATAAATGCTGTTAATGACAAGGTCAGCACAAGAACCACTCTACTCATTCTGCAAAAGGGTCTAGAGCAGTGCTGTCCAATAGAATTATATGAGAGTATATCTATATCTATATATTTTAAAATTCTAGCAGCCATATTTAGAAAAAGTAAAGAGAAATGATGAAATTAATTTTAATGATATATATTTAATGCAATATACCAGAAGTATTATTTCAACATGTAATCAATATAAAAATTATTAATGAGGTATTTTATGTTTCTAACTTTGAACTGAGCCTTTGAAACCCAGTGTGTAGTTTATACTACGGCACATCTCAGTTTGGACCAGCCACATTTCAAGTGCTTGGTAGCCACACGTAGCTAAAGTGCAGATTCTGCAAGGACAGGCTTGCCAATGAACTATCATAGCCCCTCAGAATGACGTGAAGCCTAGGATGAGCAGTACAGGTTGCACCTTCTAGCTTCAGGTGATCGAATTGTTCACATAAGAATTAATTTCAAGGCTCTGTTCTATTTAGAAGGCTTGGGGTAAGATATCTCAGATAGCTTGCTTAATTTTCTTGTGGCTTCCAAATAGTCCACTGTATTGATTATTGATAAACAAACGTATCTTCTAAAATATGGTCTCTCAGGTTCTTTGCCAAGGTTCTTTGCACTGATCAAATAGATATAAGCCTGGGAGCTATGCTGGGAAGGTCCAGTAAAGTAACTGCAAGATGGTGGCCCAGAAGCTTCTGCTAGGAATCAGTGTCACCTTTTCCAACAGGCTTCTTAAGGTATTTTCCAAGAACTTGAGAAATCTAACCATTGATCAGTACATTTGAAAAATAGAAATAGACCTTTTGCCCTCAGGAAAAACAATGAAGATGAAAGAGTTTGAGTATTCAATCGAGTTATGTACCTGTAGGTATGTGAGGAACTGTATCTTCTCTAGTAGTAAAGCTTAGTGGTTTATTGCTAATATAGGACAATATTCTGCTTGTAAGACCCTGAAGTGGCACCCATATAGAGGCTGCCTTCAGTCAACAACTGTTCTTTTGAGAAACTATCCTTACCAAGTAAGACCTTGTCTAAACACCACCGATCACTAATGATGCTACTCTTAAGCAGTCATTATTCATCAAAGAGAATTTGAAGTTGTGTCTTCAGTTCCTTATATTGGGTGTCCCCTAAGGAAAGCAAAATGGGACTTTCCACTGTTTACCAGAAGGCTTGCCATATTTGATGACGTCCCTGTGTTGGCCATGCAGAGATGAGCTCACAGAGCAGTACCATGTGCCTAGTTGAGGGGAGGGGAGAGGGAGAGAAATGCAAAGAAATGCAGCTTCAGTGGCAGCATTTGGAGATGCCTTATCAGTGTGGCTTACGTTAATTACCGCATCCAGAATTTGGTCCATGCAACTTTGAGGAGCTGCCTTAAATACCCTTTTGGGAATCATCTGGAGCTTAAAGTTCACGTAAAAACCTACTTCCAACGCTAAGAAATTACTTTGACTTCTTTCTTTGAGCTATTTCATATCCGCCATTATTATTTTTCTCCATAAATCATTCCTTTATTTTGAGAAAAAAATGCTTTCTATGAAATAATTTTGTCAATATGAGGATATTTTCCCAGAATATCAAGTTATTACTGACTTGCCCCTGTGCTTTTACATGCTGGCAAACCTGGGACACTTCTTCACCATGGGTTACTTGACGGAAGTGGTTAGAGCTGGGCTTGGCTTCTGTAGGCCTGGTGACAGACAAATTGGTTCCTGCCTATTTGAGAGTGGAGTCACAGCACAAGGCTTCCTCTTGTTTCTCCCGTCACGGCACACGTGGAAAATGTGACAGTATTTGATCAGCACTGTGTGGTCATAGCTCACAGCTTACGGCAGCTGGCTGGGGAACTCTGGCTGCCCCAGCACCAGCCCAGGAAACTCCATTCTGTTACACCAGTTGGGAAGCTCTGTTCTACAGAAATAACGGTGTACAGGTCAACGTTTGTTTTTCTTTTCATTTTTAAATTTTTAAATTTATTTTTGACTGCATTGGGTCTTTGTTGCTGCAGGCGGGCTTTCTCTAGTTGCGGCGAGCAGGGGCTACTCTTCATTGCAGTGGCTTCTCTTGGTGCGGAGCACGGGCTCCAGAGCGCAGGCTCAGTAGTTGTGGCACACGGGCTTAGTTGCTCCGTGGCATGTGGGACCTTCCCGGACCAGGGCTTGAACCTGTGTCCCCTGCACTGGCAGGCGGATTCTTAACCACTGTGCCACCAGGGAAGCCCTTTTTTTTTCATTTTTAAAAGGTTTATTATCTGTCACTTAAGTACAAAAAATATTTCAAGTGAATGTTGTATTTCTACCCTTTAAAATATATATTTTTTCTATTTTATTTTATTTATTTTTTTATACAGCAGGTTCTTATTAGTCATCCATTTTATACACATCAGTGTATACATGTCAATCCCAATCGCCTGGTTCATCCCACCACCACCCCCAACCCCCTGCCGCTTCCCCGCCTTGGTGTCCATACGTTTGTTCTCTACATCTGTGTCTCAATTTCTGCCCTGCAAACTGGTTCATCTGTACCATTTTTCTAGGTTCCACATATATGTGTTAATACATGGTATTTGTTTTTCTCTTTCTGACTTACTTCACTCTGTATGACAGTCTCTAGATTCATCCACATCTCTACAAATGGCCTAGTTTTGTTCCTTTTTATGGCTGAGTAATAGTCCATTGTATATATATACCACATCTTCTTTATCCATTCATCTGTCGATGGGCATTGAGGTTGCTTCCATGACCTGGCTATTGCAAACAGTGCTGCAATGAACATTGGGGTGCATGTGTCTTTTTGCGTTATGGTTTTCTCTGGGTATATGCCCAGTAGTGGGATTGCTGGGTCATATGGTTATTCTATTTTTAGTTTTTTAAGGAACCTCCATACTGTTCTCCATAGTGGCTGTAACAATTTACATTCCCACCAACAGTGCAAGAGGGTTCCCTTTTCTCCACACTCTCTCCAGCATTTGTTGTTTGTAGATTTTCTGATGATGCCCATTCTATCTGTTGTGAGCCAAGAAGATGTATCACACTCTTTACGGCCTCAATTTGGTAACTTTTCAGTTAATTTATTGAACAGATGTTTATTAAGTACTTCCTGTTTGCTCAGTATATTTACTAGGCTAATATTTTTTTTTTGGAAGGCCTCCTGTAATTTTGTCTCTTCATGGGTGGGGTTAGAGCCTTTCTTCTTATCACCTGCTGTCGTAGATTCCATATATCCTTGTGCCTCAGTCTGCAGATGTTATCATGTTTGACCCTTCTCATATGTTATACTTCCATCTTCATGTTTATCAGATTAATTGTCTGCACAGAATTTCTCACTGATCTATGACAGGCTGAATGTCATAGTGAGAATCAGTGAGAAATTCAGCAATTCATAATCCATCATTATTCCTATTATCACTAAGGGATGCTCTTTTGGGAAAAGAGCATTGCTGTTCTAGAAGGTGATTTCACATTATCTTGGCCACATTGCAATGTAGCCCGTCTGGGAACTGTTTGTGAGAAAGTGTTGGTCAATTCTGGATGCTTGGGACTGGGTCTTTCTTGGCCCTTGGGCCGCTTCCATCAAGTCTCCACATAACTCTCAGAGTCTATGTTTTAGAAATTAAGTAAGTCTGATTACATCACTCCCCTACTTTAAGTCTTTCATGGGCTCCATCCTGACTGAAAGTGTGGAGGAAATGCCAACTCCTGAATGCAGCGCAAAAAGCCCTTCTGGACATGGGCTTTGCCATCTTCCCCATTTTCGTCCTTTTCCCTTCCCTCCTCATACCCAAGTCCATGCAGCAGTGCATCTTCATGCTGTTGTGCCTTCAGACATGCTCGTTCCCTCGTCCTCTTCCCTGTGGTCCTTCCTCCTCTGCCCACCGAATTCATGTATTTACATGTCTAAGGCATTTTTAGCTCGATGGGAGCTCTTCTCACACAGCGTGTGTGATGCTCTGTTTACACACCTGTGTCTTCCCTGCACTCTGGGTACTTGAAGTCAAGAATATGTCTCTCTGGACATATATACACTACCAAATGTAAGGTAGATAGCTAGTGGGAAGCAGCCGCATAGCACAGGGAGATCAGCTTGGTGCTTTGTGACCGCCTGGAGGGGTGGGATAGGGAGGGTGGGAGGGAGGGAGACGCAAGAGGGAAGAGATATGGGGATATATGTACATGTATAACTGATTCACTTTGTTACAAAGCAGAAACTAACACACCATTGTGAAGCAATTATACTCTAATAAAGATGTAAAAAAAAAAAACACAAATAACAAATGTTGGAAAGGATGCAGAGAAAAGGGAACCTTAGTGCACTGTTGGTGTGAATGTAAATTGGTACAGCCCCTGGGGAAAACATAAAAAAAAAAAAGAATGTGTCTGTCTCATCTTTGTGTCAATAAGTAACCCACTGGCACAGTATACTTGTAGTGGGCAGTCATTAAATGTTTGTAGAATGAAAGAACTAATGAATAAATGAGTCAATAAGTTCTAAAAAAAAAGGAGTATAGCACATTTCAAGATATTTTATATAATCTGTTAAAAGTAACTACTTTTCAATGGAAAATGACCAAGACATATTAATTAAGAATCCATTCTGATTTTGTAGTAACACTCCAGGGGGAAAATGTATTGACTATGGTAGACAACTTCCTGAAATGCTGTTTCTGTTTTTTCATTACCAGCCAATCTATGCAGCAAGAGTGAGTTGTTGTTGTTTTTTTTCCAACCAGTTATTTGCAGCACAGATTGCTAGATATTGTAATCTTCAACCAGGGCTTGCGTGTAAGGCCAGTTTAGTTTAATATTACTAAACCTGGAGAGACTGTCTCCAGGTTGACTATGTCATCCTTCATTGCAGTTAATAAGTAAATTGTCAAGTGATAAGGTGGTGTAGACTCCCAACATTGCCCTTTTGCATACACATTGAGAACTAATAAGGTTTGTTAGGCCTCTTATCTCTCAGTGTGTCACCTCAGGTCAACAGCAGGAATAATTGAACATCTAGGGGATGATGTTTCAAGGCTTTGCTTTGGATTAGAATTTGTACGGCAATTTAGAATGTAACCTGGATTCTGCTTGATTTGCCCTCGACTTGTTCATGAATTACAGAACTGGAAAAATGTGAATTTCTGCCACCGTAATTGTGAATTCCTGCCATAAGACTGGGATCAGGCAAGCTCCAGAATGCAGGGATATGGGCATGTCCTCACACCTGGAGGAACTGGGGAGCTGTGCATCCCACGGTGATTTGACTGTTCAAAGAACTATTAGAAGCATTTGCCTGGAGCTATCCTGTAGTGTTGATTATACCCCTCAAAAGCCACAAGTTTAAGGAAGCAAGATACAATCCTTCCTGGACCCAGTGTTTCCACATCTTCTAATACAGTGCACCCACTGCTGGTTCAGAGATTATGTTGGTTAAATCTATAAAATGTTTTGAGGTCTAAGAAATTTCCCATGTTTTTCCCTTCTTCTTTAATTATTGTTTGTTCTCTGTCCCTTCTTTTACCTCCACTTCTTAAGAGAGCAATCTTGACTCTGTTTTCACGCAGTCAGTCAAAGTGATGGTCTGGCCTTTACTCTCGTGACTCAACGGAAACTGTTCTTGCTTAATGGCAAGACTTAGCCAAACCGAATTGTTGTGCTTGGTCTTCTTCCTACTTGATTTACTTTGTGGCCGCTCTCTAATTCTAGAAACTCACTTTCTTTCCCTAACCTCAAAAGTTCTGTCTTGGGTTTCCCTGGTGGCACAGTGGTTGAGAGTCCGCCTGCCTATGCAGGGGACATGGGTTCGTGCCCCAATCTGGGAAGATCCCACATGCCGCGGAGCGGCTGGGCCCGTGAGCCATGGCCACTGAGCCTGTGTGTCCAGAGCCTGTGCTCCGCAACGGGAGAGGCCACAACAGTGAGAGGCCTGCGTACCGCAAAAAAAAAAAAAAAAAAAAGTTCCGTCTCTTACTTTTCTCCTCCTTCCATCTCTGGCCATGTGTCTCAGGATCCCCTGCAAGTCCTTTCCCTTCCCTTGCCCACCTGAAACGTGCTGGTCTCTAGGGCCATGTGATTTCTGGTTAAATACATTCTCCATGAGTGAGGGGACTGTTTCCAAATTTCAACAACCATGTATGTGCTGCTGGCCTCAAATCTGCATGTCTTGAGCACTGGAAAGGTACCTGCACACGTGCACTAGATTCTTGCTCCCTGTGGTTGCATTAGCACGGCGTTCGCTGGGTGGGGCTGCGAAAGCAGGCCGCCAAATGTTTTCTATGTTTAGAGGTGAAGCAGTCGTCCACCTGGGGCTCCTCTTTCCCTCTACCACACTGTTTCTCTCAAAAGTAAATCCTAAGTAATAATCTAGAGTTTGACTCTTATTTAAAGCCAGATGGCAAGGGAACTTAATTTAAACCAAATACCTCAAATATTTACTTTGATTTAAGCTCATAAAGTACCAAATTTGACAGCATATTTGCTGTTTACGTAATACAACTATACTATCAACGCTATTTTATTGTTTCAGAAGTAAGGAAATATAAAGAAGGTGCTTTTTAATGAATAAAAAAGACTCTGTAGTTCTGTCTTTATTTTTAAAATAATCTTTGTGCCACCATTAAACCTCTTATGTACTTGTATTATAACATTTATCAAAGTTTAATGCAACTTTTTCTTTAATGGGTATCTTAGTTCAGGCTGATATAACAAAATATCATAGACTGTGTGGCTTAAACAATAGACATTTATTTCTCACAGTTCTGGAGGCTGGGAAGTCCAAGGTCAAGGCACCAGCAGAACTGTTGTCTGGAGATGGCCCTCTTCCTGGTTCGTAGATGGCCAAATTCTTCCATGTCCTCCCTGTGTCCTCATAGAGGGAGCTCTCTGGGGGTTTCTTTTATAAGGTCACTAATCCCATTCATAAGGGCTCCATCTTCATGACCTAATCACCTCCCAAAGGGCCCACTTCCTGATACCATCACGTTGGGGATTCGGTTTCAACATATGAATTTTGTGGGGGACACAAACATTCAGTCTATCGCAATGGGTAAAATGGAGATGGTAATAACACCTACCTCACAGGGTTGCCCTAAAGATGGAATGAGTTGCGTGTCATAGAGTAGTGCCTAGCAGAGAGTCCGTGGTATATCTGTTAGCTGCTATTATTATTAACGTTTTTTGTTACTTGTTTTCAGACTCCTTAAGGGCACAGAGGGAATGCTTTTTATTATTTTATGTGTGACACCAAGTTATAGTCCTTGATATATAATAAAAGCTCAGCAAATGTTTTAATGAATGTTGAATTGTGCTTCAAAACTGTTTATCCATGTTGTCTTAGAAAACACATCTGTTGATAAAGGGAACCAATCCAATAATTGTCAACCCGAAGGTCTGTCTTTTCTCTCTTACAGTCTGTTTAACATTTGGTAAAAAGGCCAAATATTTTTCAGTGTTTTAACCGAAAAATATCTCTGTGACCATTAGAACAGAGTCATGCCTTACTGGCACAGATTTATTTCTTAGAAGTTATAAAAATTCATGTTTTCAAGTCAAATTAGATTTTATTTAATTTTTAATCTTTTTTCAGTTTTAATACAGTTTATTTTTACTTTGTAAGACACTTTGATTTCTTTTTATTTTTTCAAATTTTATTTTCAATGCACCAGGAGAGTTAGCTATTCCAAAGAAATCTGGTGAGTCTTATATGTAAGCCGAAGGATCTTATAGTAACATGAATATTAACAACTAAATGTATCAGTTTCAAGAATTCACATTTTCATTTTGGGGTTTTCTTGTAGTGAAGAACATCTGCAGTTTCTCTACATAGTACTTGGTAGGTTGTAGGCTTTGGACTGGAAGAGGTAAAATTATTCTCTCACCTCATCTTTGCCTAGACATTTGTTTATAAAATGTGGTAATGTTGGAAAGTACCTTAAGTTCCTATCTGATCTAGGTTTCTTGGAAGTGTGTGTGTGTGTGTGTGTGTGTGTGTGTGTGTGTGTATGTGTGTGCACTCGCACTTGTGCACAAACACATTTAATTAGAAAAACCAGCTTGTGTTATCTTAAATATTTTATTACTGATAAATATTGACATTTGTATAATCCACTGTGAAAGAAGGCACAGATAGTAATTTTGGAAGCTTACCAGTAAGGTTATGTTATATTATTCAGTTAAAAGCTGTAACTTTCTTATTCATTTTTTTTCAGATTTGGATCTAAGACATAAATCTTTTTGTTTACTCCATCAACCTTATCCAGGTTACTGAATATAGCCCAATATTATCTAATGTTTATCTTTTTGGGTAGGCAGATTTGCAAACATATTCTTTTGGTTCTGTGAGTGAGTTCATTGCTTCTCTCCATATGATTGATTATAAAAGGTTACTGTTTAATCAAATGGATGTCTATAATCCAAATAAACAGACATAGCACAATGTATATATTTATCTAGGCCAACTTCGTGGTCAAGGATACAGGAATAGTGAACATAGAAACCTGTTTTCTTCTACTGTTCATAAATAATTGGTTTTAGCCTTTTGATGCTTAGAGCATACCCTTATTTTTGAATTTTTAAATAATGTTTTAAGCTTAAGTATTACTTGAGATGGATGTTAAATTCTTTATCCAAATTGTTCTAAATAGATAGCTATGCTTGAGATTTAATTTGGCATGTGTAATCATAACACTCGGCATCTCTAAGATTCTATTTAGGGCATTATGGAGATTTTATGTTTATTATGATTAGATTAATGCAATTCAGACATTTACAAGGTGTCATGTCAAGTTTCATTTGTAACTTTTTATAACTGGGAAGAAACATCTGCATTTTAAACATGAAAATTATACAGCCAAGTTATGATTTTTGTAGAAATCAAATCTAATGGGTAGTGTAAGTAATTAAAGTAGAGGCTCCAGGTTTCCTTGGTAGGATTACTCCAATTTATTTTAACAAATACTTCTGAGCTCTTACAGCAGAGTGCAGGCTCTGTACTGACACAGATTCCTACCATTGAGGTCTGTGCCATGTAGTGGAGCAGAGAGCCTTTTCTGTGGATAACCTTGGCCCAGCAAAGAGAACTGCCTTCCTTCCCTGCCTGGGGAGGTATCTATGCAGTGCTATAGAGGGTGGAGACTTGGAGACTAAAAGCTGTGCCTGGTGGTGGAGGATGGGAGTAGGACTGGTGTTGGGGGTGGGTGAAAGAATGCTTAGGGGAAGAAGAGATACATATATTTTGTGATGCATTGCACAGCTGTGTCCCAGTAGCCTGCAAAGTTTGGGTCCCCTCAGCCCCGCCCCAGTGTTCCCTGGATTCAGAGGCACACCAGGAAGGGAAGGAAATGAAGGAGGTAATGGAGCAGTGGGAGGATGCTTGGCCCCTTGCCTGGTCTTCAGGCCTTCTGTGAGGATCCTGGAGTGTGTGGACCAGAGGCTGACAGCTGGTGATCAAAGTCAGCCCACAGATGTGTTTTATTTGCTTTCCTAGTATTAAAAAACAATTTAAAACAGTCAACATTTCAAATATAGAGAGATTTTACATGAACATCCAATTGGAAGATCAGCTATATTCAGTCAAGTTTTCCTGTGGTCAGTTGGCCAGAGCTGAGGAGCATTTGCCTTTATTTATGTCTCTTGCCTGACCCTTGTAGCTGTTTGGTTTGCAGCTCCTGCAGGAGACTGTGGCAGTCTCCAGTTTGTGGTACACCCTGAGGGTTTGATGAGCCTCTATTCCTCACTCCTGTCTTCTGTTTCCCCGTCTAAAAATCAGCACCGACAACAGATAGAAACCTGTAAAAACAAACAAAAAATGGAGGTGTGTTCATCATGACCCTGATATTTATAGATTTTTTCATTGTTTAAAGTATGTTTACCATGTTCATGGAAAGTGCTTATATTTTCTGTCTTCTCTTATTTCCCATTATTTCTTGCTGGGGCAAGCAATGTTTGTTTTCATTTCATTCCATTGCAGAGTGGCCAAGAGACAAAATTATTTTCAGCAAAGTACCTCCACTTTAAGTAAAGTTTTCTAAACTTTTCTTATGGTCTAGATAAAAATTTTTTGAAGTGGATTGAATTCATAACCATTTTGAGAATCAGATGCATGTTTTTATTTTAAGCTATATTATTTTGTCTTCATGTATGTCCAACTAGTCTAGTACTAATAGAGTGAAAAACGGTTATATTTGTAAGGGTTTCCTAAATTGTATAAGAATTATAAAATATTTTTCTTCTCTTTTCTCACAAAATTCTCCCAGCGAGTTGAAAATGGTGACTTCAACTGGATTGTTCCAGGAAAATTTTTAGCATTTAGTGGACCACATCCAAAAAGCAAAATTGAAAATGGTAGGTTTTTATTTACTTTACCCTCCAAAAATTTATTTCAATTCATCTTCTTTGAGTTCTTAATATCCTCAGATAATCCTTTCTATTGGTAATATTCTCCAAAGACTATTTATTAATTAAAAAAATTGAACAGTATTTCAATTGTTAAATTACTAATTGAACAGTAATTAGTGTGTTAAATATTAGAGTTTAGTAAGTGGAACTATAATCACTGTTTTAAGACTATCAAATTTTTAGGTTGCCATAAATAGGGTGTTCACTTTACCTTGACCCAATTATTAAAGAAGAATCTGAGAAACCAACTGGTCAAAACAGTAAGCAGATTGCTGAATTCTATCAGTGGTTCTCAGATTTATTTGGTGGTGATGGCGTGCTATACCTCAAGGTATTCTTTGGTAGCACCATGTTGAATAATGACGATGATGGTGACAATAGGTGTCATTTATTAAGTGCTAGTTACTAGCTAATCACAGCATCATCTCATTTAGTGCACACACAACTCTATGAGGTGTAGGAACTATTACCTCTGTTTCACAGAGGAGGAAACGGAGGCATATGAGTAGGAAATTTGCCCAAGTTCACAAAGTAATATGCAGAACTGGTGAGACTCCAGCCAAGAGCGGGGCTCCTAAGCATTGCCACTACACTGATCTGTTTAGTTCCATCATGGCAACTAGGAACAATTTTCTAGCTGACAATAATTAAATTACTTACTTGCAGTATATGTAGAGCCAGGGGCATACATATTCAGGAAGAAAAAGCATGACAAAAAAATAAGCCTCTTGAATGAAACATGATAGGCTATGTGTGTTTTCCCATTAACATATATTTTTTACTTAATTATTTTTTTTAACCTCAGATTCCCAGAAGACACGTAATGATAGGTACCAAAGGTTTAAGAACAGTTGATGGGAGAAGTACATAAAATTAAAAAAATATCACCCATGAACATAATAGCTCCTTTTTGCTCCCTCTCTAGTCTTAGAGCTGGAGCACTAGTCCTTGGAGGAACATAATTTGAAACCCTTAGTCTAGATTTATAAGTTTATTACTCTTTCATAACCATCATCATCATCATCATAAGTATTTATTCTAAAATCTAGTGTCATTGTATATGGTTATTCATGCATTTAGATTTGATAATTTTTTTTGAGTTTCCGCACATGTGCTTATCATTTTATACCTATGACATATCTCACAGGGAACTCTGCTTAAATCATGGGGATTGAATCATCCGCTCTGGGGATGGGTAATCCAGGTCTACAGAGTTACCCTAACAAATAAGATGTCTCTGTACTGAAGCCATAATTAGATCTTCTCATTTACACATCATGAATCCGGTTCGCTACAGACATTGACTGAATAACCTGCTTTGTTGGCTTGTTAGGAATAACTTGTTAAGTGCCTGAGGAAACTGCTTTCCACCGTTGGTCTTTCAAGACAGGATTGATTAAACCTCCCTTTAGCCTTCTGTGCAAAAAGATCTGACTCAGACCCAGAAAACCTTAGTAGGTGTATGGTTTCAGTAGTGGCTTTGTTGTTGGGTGTTCATTTGGTGAAACTGAAAGAAATTTGCCATATAGGATTCACTTTTTAAATGAAATTTTCTTAAAGAGAAGATGAGAGGTGTAATTTAAAAAACCCATTTAAAATATTTTTATAGAGGTAATGCATGATTTTTTTTTTTAAGAAAGAAAATGCAGATGAACTCATAAAAACAGCATTAAAGAGACCTATAATTCTACCCACGTTTTCTAGGTTTACTAGTTGGTGGTGGGATTATTGGGGATTTTAGTTTTCTTTCCATCTGCTTCTCTGTATTTTTTATTTGCACATATTTTTTTCTCTCTTAAAGAATATATACATACACACACACAGACTTACAAAAATATTCCTTTTTTTTTAACTAGCATGGAGTCATAACATGATTCCTGTCTTATAGCAGCTTTTTTTCACTTAATATATCACATACTCCTTTCCATGGCAATAAATGTAGATCTTCGTTATAATTTTCCATGACTGCATTCAATGACTATGCTATAATTTTACTAATCAATCACTTAATTTTTGAATGAGATCTAAGTTGTTCAATTTTTCACTTTTTGAAAACTACAGTGGTTGGTATGCATGTCCATACATCTGTTTTGCAGCCCTGGTTTCTTTTCTAAATTCTTGGAAGTAGAATCACAAGATAAAAGGACATATTTTGTGTGTCAATTGTTACTTGTCAAAAGTCTTAAAAAAATTATTTTTGGTCCTATATTACAATATAGGGAAATAATTATCCACCATTTGCTTATATGCTGGGAGTGGTGCTGATAAGCCTTTTGTGCACACCTCATCTATTTAATAAGCAGAAACACCCCCTGGAACAGGTGGTAGTTCTTTTGTGGAAGAGAAGATGGAGACTTGGTAACCTAACTTGCCCAGGTTGACATAGCCAGAAAGTGGCAGTGTGTGGATTCAAACACAGGTCTCTTTGATTCCAAATTCTGTGTCCTTTTTAATTTTACTACAGAGAAAGAACATGTTCACTACAGAACTGTAAGCAATCTAGATAAAAAGTCACCTGTAATTATATAATCTAGAAATAGCCACTGTTGAGATATCGTTCTCTCTATATCTTTTTTTTCTATGCATATACTGTGCCCTCTCACATTGAGAAAAAAAGGTGTGAAAGTGCTGCTTACCTAATACTTTCCAGTTTTTATGTCTAGAATAATTTCATTTAAGGCTGTTGTTGGTAAAATATTGATATTTTACTGGAATCCCCATTTTAAGATCTGATATTCACTAGAAGTGTCATTTTTTTTGTAAAGTGGTTTAACTCTGTAAATTCTTTTTGAACTTAAGACTTTTTTTTTTTTTTTTTTAGTTGAGAAACCCCTGTATTTTCTGAGGTGGCTGAAAGTCATCTTAGGGGTCTGTTAGTAGAAAAAGGTAGATTTTTTAAGGAGTTAGCACTGAAATAGCTGTTGCTAGGATGTAGCAAAAGGAAGCACTAAAACCTTGGGGTCTGGCAGAATGCATTATAGCAGTCTTAAGTGTGTGTTGTCAACAGAGACCAACTAGGAGTTCCTTTCAGCCATCTTTGCTCACATTGTTTTGACAGGGGGGACAAGAGGAGCCCTAATAACCCTTTTTTGATTAAACAAGTGTGACTTGATAAATGAATAATATAGCAGTAGAACAAATTGGATTTCAGATTTTCCCCCAAAACCCTCAAACTCTTAGGTGGCAATGTCCTCATCTCTACTTCAGAAAGAAAGAAAGAAAAAGGAAAGAAAGAACAGGGAAAGACAGCTCGAGACAGGGAATCCAAACAGTTTGAAGCATCAGCCTGCTCATTGAATGAGAGAAGCTAGGTGTGAAGAGCCTGGGCTGCTTGAAGTCTGGCTCTGCCCCTAACTGGCTGTGTGAACTTCGTGGAGTTCCTCAACTTCTCTCATCATCAAACGGGGAAATAGGATGCACATTGCAGGCATTTGGTGAAGATTAGGGATATTATAGGAAGTGAGTGCCTTGCACAGTGTCGGGCACATTAGTAGGTGCTTATTAGGTAGCAGATATTCTGATTACATTTTTATCATTAATGAACCTGATAAACATATTTTATTGCTTTCCACATTTGCCTGCCTGTTTTGCAGTTTTTACTTTTAATAAGGAATGGGTGGACTAATCATTTGACTCTGCTGTTCTTCTGTTTCCTTTAAATGAGGTTCTGGGAAGAGATGAATTTTACAATCTCTCTTTGCTTTGAAATTGGTCAGCGCCAGGGCTCTGCCTGTGCTTTACTGATGCCAGGGCACCATCTAGTGGCCAGATGGAGTAAGGGTCGGATGAAAGCTCGGTCAGCTCCGTGCACATTGCTAAAACCAGTCCTCCATCAGAAGCAACCAAATACATCGAAAACAGTTGTTCAGAGGTCAGAAGATATTGTCATTGTTGGTTATAACTCATTTGAAACGCTTCTGAGGATTTTTAAGAAGCTTCCTCACAAATCCAGGAAGTGCAGCCCCTCATGTTCACGTAAGGTCCCTGTTTTGGAGATTTAACAAATAGAATTGAGTTGGATTTTACCTTAAATCATCCCCAGCACTGGCCCTAGAATCTGACTGTCAGGGTTCAAATGCTGCCTCTGTCTCTTCCCAGCAGTGTGTGCCTGGGCCAGTTCACTTTCCCAGGCATCAGTGACTGATAATTGTAAGGTTTAATGAGATGATATACATGAAACACTTAGCTTAGTGCCTGGCACATAGTAAGCGCTCAATAAATGTTAGGTGCTATGATTACCATTACTGTTATTATTTCAGTGCCCTATTACCATATTTGGATAACTGTTCAGTGTTCTTTTCTCAAAAGATATAAGCAGTTTCTCTTGATAGTAGATTTAGGTATATTATCTGTAATGCCATTTACTCATGATGGGAATTCATATATGTAAAGAGAAGCTCTTACGGCCTTGGTGGAGGAGGGAAGGGACAGACACCAAAAGAACCATGAGCGTGCTTCCTGACAGGTGCCATCATAGAGGTGCCAGTGATCACTAGGAGCCCAGGGTTAGAAGTGCCTGTCAGACTGTCACACCACGCCCCATCCCATGTGTTCCTAAGCCCTCTCCTTCCCACTCCTTACATGATAGAAAAGCTCTTGTTTCCTTATGCCAACCACAGTTCTTTTCCCCTTTAGGCTGGAAAATGATTTGAGCACACAAACCAACTAGGAAAACAGATTTGATTTTTTTCCAAGTGGAAAGGATCTGTTTTCTCTAAATGTGTATAAGTCACTGTTTCTACACAGAAGATCGTAAGTAAGCTCTGTCTTACCTGTTTGCTCAGAAGCAGCCTGGCTTGTGAAAGTCGTGTCTGTGGGCTGCGGATTAGTTAGGCCCGCCCGCCAATGCTGCCTTCACCCCTTGTGCGACCTTGGCTAAGGCTGCCAGCGAGGGCTCTTGGTTGCACGCAGCAGGTATTGGAATTATGCTGGGGAGCTCACAGTCTCCAAGCGAAGGCTGGAAAATGAGGCTTAGAAAATGAACAGGGTCTAAGGGAGGTCATGTATCAGCAGGATCCAGGCAGGAACGGAAACCACTTTATTTCAAACAGAGGGAATGCAATATAAGGAATTTGTTAGAAAGCAGGCTAAAAAGTAAAAGGGCAACTCGGAAAAAAACAGCATATTAAGGAAGAAATAGCTATTGCCTTTAAGGCAACGAGGGACAGAAAGGAAAACGTGGGGTTAGCAGGACCTGGGACCTTGGCAGGTGCCGGGAGCTCCGAAGGGCTGGTGCTTGCATCTGGAGCCTGAGGAGTGGGGACCCTGAGGCTGGGCTGCAGGCTGGTGCCGGGAGTGCCAGACTAAGCTGAGAGTTCCTCTCTTCTGCTGCTGAAGCCATGCTGGCAGGAAAACAGAAGACATCCCTTCTCCCTCTTCTGGCCTCCAGTTGCTCCGGCAGTGCTTTAGTGACTCCCACTTTTCAGATGGACGGGAACCCAGTGGGAAAGGTAGCTTGGGAAATGTTGTATGTACACCCCAGCCCCGGCATATGAGTTGGCTTGCAACTGAGAGAAAATAGGAGATGACCAGGCTATGCAAGATTCGAGGCAGCAGGAAGTACAGCCACAGTGCAGAAACTGCTGGTTCACTTTGCTGGCTGCTGCTGCCCGCCCCACTCGGAGCCCACCATCATGAACGAGTTCTGAGCGAGATCCCCTCACCTGGTATGCCCTGAATGGCTTACAGATGTGCTAATCAACGGACTGAGAAATTAGTCCTTTTAAACCCTGGGGCCACTAGGCAAGGCTTGCAGTGGTCAAAGCCCCCAGTGGTCACCTTGGTTGATTGGCCAAGTCGAGGTCATATGTCTGTAACCCAGCTGACTGCAGCTCCACGTGATGCTGGACCCACTCACAGTAGAACGGTGGTTAGAGCCCGACCACTTGTTCTTCTCAAAAAAGAAAATGTCTACAAAAGTGACCGCTCAACCTCTAGTTTCTTTTTCTTTCTTTCTTTTTTTTTTTTTTTGCGGTATGCGGGCCTCTCACTGTTGTGGCCTCTCCCGTTGCGGAGCACAGGCTCTGGACGTGCAGGGTCAGCGGCCATGGCTCACGGGCCCAGCCGCTCCGCGGCATGTGGGATCTTACCGGACCGGGGCACGAACCCGTGTCCCTTGCATCGGCAGGCGGACTCTCAACCACTGCGCCACCAGGGAAGCCCTCTGTAGTTTCTTAACTGTTACATGGGGTTTACTATTTTTATCTTAATAGGCTGTTTTGAGAATTAAAAGAAATTTATGCAATTGTGACTTGTACATGGTAGGTGCTTAATAATCAGTCTCTCTTGTGGGGGACTGCATTGTAGATTAAAACTGTACACCTGGCAAAAAGACTGCGGTTCAAAAGTATTTGTCAGGAGGAGTAAAAAGGACAGAGTCCTTCCAGGCCTACTGTATACATCTGAGGGCCTCAGGAATGCCTTTGTTTTGGCGTGGGAGGAGTGTGCTCCCAGGATTTGAAGCCTAAAGCTTGAGGTTTTGAACGTTCACGAGCTATTTCCAATACTCAGAAGAGGTTTTTTTCCCCCCTCCTATGGTGTTTTCCTCAGTTTTTCAGACTGCTGCTTTTAGGAACGTTGCTTCGACCTTACTCTCTCCTGAAATGTGCTTTCCTCCTAAGCTCTGTTGAGATTGATCGTCTTTATTGTGAAGGGTTTTCGTGTTCCTGGGTTACGTAAAACGAAATGCGTGCCTTTTGCTTACAGCCCCTGCTTTCCTTTAGGTTATCCTCTTCATGCCCCCGAAGCCTACTTTCCTTATTTCAAAAAGCATAACGTGACTGCAATCGTGAGGCTGAACAAAAAGATTTACGAGGCGAAGCGCTTCACCGATGCTGGCTTCGAGCACTATGACCTCTTCTTCATCGATGGCAGCACACCCAGCGACAACATCGTGCGAAGGTTCCTGAATATCTGCGAGAACACGGAGGGGGCGATCGCGGTTCACTGCAAAGGTGCGAGCGAGGAGGCCTCGGTGGGCACTGGGTTTCTGAGAGGGGGTGAGCCAAAAGACAGAAAAACGTGAAACAAAACCAGTTAGCGGCTTAGGAAGCAGATGAGTTGTTTTTAGTTTGAGAAAACTGGAACACAAACCCATTTAAATGACCCCTTCCTAAAGAAAGGATCGCTTGGATGTGGACAGTCGGTGGTGTGCGGCTTTCTGGACAAGGCAGTTGTTCTGGCCTTACCTTCCCCAATTCACAATCGCTGACACCAGGTGCCATGAGGAGGGGAAATCGCAGCAGCACCGTCGGTAGGCTGGCACAGTTGTCAGGAGGCAAGGGTTGTTTGTTCCCCTTTCTCCTTCTCTTCCATAATTGCCCATCCTTTTTCCATCCTCCTCCACCCATCTGATATTTAATGCTCCCATTTCGTGACCCAGCTATCTGGAGCCCCACTTCGCACCCCCCCTTCCTCTCCCCTATTAGCCTTTTGCATCGTGGAACAGAGTGTCTTACTTGACCATTGCAAGGGGGCGGCAGCATACCTAACCCTAACCCTGACCCTAACCCTAGGGGCGGCAGCATACCCGGCTCATCGCTAGCTTCCTTGCCACAGGTCTGTTACTGCCTCTTTGAAAGCTTGAAAGACTTATGTAAATGCATCTGTGGTCTCCAGGAGTGGGTACTTTGGAACAGGAGTCGCCAGATTTAGCAAATAAAAATACAAGATGCCCAGTTAAATTTGAATTTTAGATAAACAGTGAGTACTTTTTTAGCATGTCTCAAATAGTGCACCAAACATACATTCTGTATTTTACCTGGCAACCTTGCGTCAGCTACTCAGAAAATATGAAATACCATTTGCTCTAAGCCTAGTTGTTATAGACTCTGAGGAGGCTCGCATGGTAAGATTTTCCAGCACGGTGGAAGGTATTTTACGGGGGTCTTTCTTTTCAGTGAGCAGAAATCACTTTGGCCACCAGGGATGGAGCCTCTAGTTCCTCAGATGCAGCTTTTCGTATCGCCACTGGGTGGTGCTGTTCTCCGGTGTTGAGTCTGAGAACCGGTTTCTGTCGCGTTTTATGCTAATTGTCTGGTAGGTGTTGGGGATTGTACTGTTCTTTTCATGTGCCTAGTGCTGCTGTAACTGACTTACTCAGACGAGGTGGCTTTGGTTCTAACAGAAATTAAAATACCATTTTGTAGGCCCTTGTTTCTATGTTTAAGATTTGAGTAGGTGGAGGTACTTTGCTGAACATGTGAGCAGTAACTGGAAGCTGCATTTTGCGGGAGCCCCGGCGAGGGAAACGAGCTGCACGTGGCCCCTGGTTCAGCGGAGGGCTCCTCAGTCAAGCTTCGTCCACGTTGACAGAGCCCCCTCCCGCCCCTCCGCGTTTCTCAGCAGGACGGGGCCCCGACTTGCTGGACCTGCTGGACTTCCTGTCTTGGGGGTGCGGGGGGCGTGGGTCTCTTAGGAAGGACTGCTGCTTTCGGTTCTGCCCAGGTCACTGTGGGGTTGGCGGTGTCTGCCTTGCCCCCGAGTGATCCGTAGGCGCCCTGGCTTTGCCTCTCCATCCCATTTTGTTAAAGATTGCCCAGGCCCAAGGAAAAGCCTGCATTTCACACGCAGTCGGCCCTCCGTGGTATCCGGGGTTTCCGCCTCCGTGGTATCCGGGGTTTCCGCATCCGCCGAAGTGACTATAAGGGACTTGAGTATCCCCAGATTTTGGAATACGCTGGGGTCCTGGAACCAATCCCTCGCGCATACCAAGAGACCATTGTATTTCAGCTATAAGTGGAACTTGAAAGCTAATGGGAATATGGCAGCTGCTAACGTTTAGTAGGAGCTATTCGTATGTTCTGTTTCAAAGCTTATTTTTGTGTCATAAAAATCAGTATTTTTCCTGGGATTAATTTGGCCTTATTTCCTAATCAATTAGTTTTATGGTTACCAAGGCATATAGTTTCTCTGCCTGTCATTGTCTTGGATTGACAAATTCAGGGGAGGAGAAATGCAAAGCTTTCCCTGAAACTCAGCATCTCTCTTGATATTATTCCTCACCTGACAAACATTGGGAAAATGAACCGCTCTGCTGTTAAACATTCTTGTTACAAGGATATAATAACATTCTTGTTATTATATCCTTGACTTGTGAATGTTGACCTTGTAAAGAATATTTTAAGAAATTCATATGTTTTATGTTGCAGAGGTTTTTATATTTTAATCAGAACCTTTAGCATCGAAGTCAGTTCTTTTATAGGAAGGTCACAATTACAGGTGGTGACATCTTTTTGAGAGTGTTATTTCATTTGCTTCCACTTGTACACACATGTAGGATTCTTTCATAAGGATTACACTTTTGATTTAATTACAGCTGTATTGTTTTAAATAGCGTGGTTAGCTACTATAGGCCTGTTAATTATTTCGACATCTGCGCTAATTAAGTCAGCTTAGTTTCCTGGGAATTAAAGCAGCACTGAGCATTTTAATTGAACTATAAGGAGGAGGGAGAGAGACCCTTATCCAATGTCAAATGAACTTTGGTAGCTGCTGAAAAAAATGACTATTTCCTGCCTCAACGTAAAGTACTAAAAATAGAGACAAACTGGAAACTAATTTTCTGGGAATGTGTGAAATCTTACAATGATTCAATATCTGCAGTTTGCCTTCTGGTTGATAAAAGGAATGGCTATGATTTCGTGACATTCTCTAGCACAAATAATCATTAAACAACAGCAACATTGTGATGTTCCAGTGTGTGATTTTTGATGTTCTATGGGAGTTTCAGAAAACGCCTGGAACTGTAAGGCAATCAGTGCTTAACTTGGTATAAATAGAAGACGTTTCAAAGTCTTCTCTTGCTGTGCCAGGGAGCCCTTTAATTATGAATGCTTTAAAAAATTTGTTAAAGTTTTTATAGAAACTTAGTGAACTGTTCCTATTCTGTTGAACTGTGGTAAGAGCTCCTAACTATTGAGTGCTAAGTAGGTTCTTTTTATAGATCTAAATTATAGACTCTTTTTAAAAGGGGGAAGCAACTTTAGTTTTAGAGAAAGTTGAAAAATTTCTGCACCACCTTTTTTCCTTGGTGGTGAGTGTGTGTGATGAGGAACGCAACCAAGGGAACGGGCAGCCTCCTGCACAGGGAGGGGTTCAGGGAGAGACAGTGTTGTCTCCGTAGGGAAGGCCGTTTTCTTCCCAGATAGAGACCCAAATTGGTGACTTGAAGGAGGACACTGGAAACCAACTGGGCTTCCTGCTTCAGGCTGTCCAGCTGTGTTGTATCAACATGATTGCCTGTAGTCTCGTCAGATGTCTGAGGACTTAACAGGCTCTGCAGAAACAAAATATTTGCTCTGGGCACAAACATGAAGGCAAATAACTCATATTAAAGGAAGAGAGTCCTACTGAGACCATGATTAAGCTTCACTCTTTTCTAAAGAATGTCGATGTTTTATCTGGGGTAAAGTGTACTTCAGATGAAAACAGGACACACACACACACACACACACACACACACACCCCTCATCTAATAAAATAGTGTAAATATAATTTTTAAAAAGGAAGAGTGAATGGGAAGGGAATGCCAGGCATCTGTAAACATGAGCTTGATTGTAATTTCATTTACATTTTTGGTATGTATTCTCAACCTCAGGTGATACTGCCCTCAAGGGGGAAAAATTGTTTTTGGGTGGTAAAAAACATTTTCTTTTTCTGTATACAGTGTAGATTTATACACGGCACATAAAGAAATAGGTGGTCTGTCTGTGACAGTAAAATTTCATGGGGGACAGTTAGGAAAAAAATGCCTAGAGGGGCTCTTGGTTTGGGGGGGAGGACAATAATGAAGAGAAGGTTGAGAAACACTGACTTAGAGACATGCGTTTTTAAAATTTTCACATTTATGAAACTAGGATGGATCTTAAAATTGATCGCATACCATAGTTTAATTTTTTCTTAGTGGAACTTAAATAATGGTGTATGTTACACCGTTAGATGACATGGTATCTTAGATTTGCTGAAAAATTGTGTATTTCCAAGTAGTGAGGAAATTAGAGAAGATTCTCTTTATTATTTGACTAGAAAACGCTGACAAAAGGCCTCCTCCTTTTGAGGGAGGGGGGAGATTCCGAAACATATAAAAAACGAAGGCACCAACACTTTCCTATGTCGTTTTCTAACTAAATGTTTTCATGGATGACATTGTACCAATTTTCCAGGCTAGAAATATCCGTTGTCTTTAGCTTTCTCTGTGACCCAATCAAAATGTCTTTCTAATTCAGCTCTTCGTTGTTACCACTGTCTCCCCCGTCCATGCCTGTCAGCCAGCCTTGCTCCTGCCCCAGCCTTCCAGCTCCTCTCTCTGGCTCCCGTCTCTGTCCTTTCCAATCCAGAGGTATGCTGCTGCCTCATCCACCTGCTTTTATCATGTCACATTCTTTGACCCCAAATACATGACAGCTTTATTTTGCCCTTTACATTGATTAAAGGCAAAATCAGATTTTTGCATGATACCAATTGTATGTTTATTAGTTGTTGATAATATCATGAATTTCATAATACTTTTTTTTTTTTTTTTTTTGCGGTACGCGTGACCTCTCACTGTTGTGGCCTTTCCCGTTGTGGAGCACAGGCTCCGGACGCGCAGGGTCAGCGGCCATGGCTCACGGGCCCAGCCGCTCCGCGGCATGTGGGATCCTCCCGGACTGGGGCACGAACCCGCGTCCCCTGCATCGGCAGGCGGACTCTCAACCACTGCGCCACCAGGGAAGCCCCCATAATACTTTTAAAATGAGTTGAATTTCGTTCATCAGAGGCTCATCTACATGTTTGAGGAGTAATAACACATATATGCAGGAGATGTGCCCTAATCAGTGCTCAGAGAACTTTGCATCTGGATTTGGGGATTCCCAAATAACTCAGCAGTCTTTGGTGTCTTTGGCCCACAGTTGATAACCTGCTTCTGCTAAGTACAGGTTCCTCCACTTAAATCAGAGGTGCCCTTTAATCTGCCTCCTCTACACCCATCTGCTCTTATTTTCTACTCAGCACACACTGACACATTCTCCAGACCAGCCAGGCTTTCCATCACTGGACCCTTTGCTGAAAATGTTCCATGACCTTCCTATTCTTTAGAGTCTGTTGAAGTCCTTGTCATCAATGACACATTCTTTGAAGACACCAACAGCTCACACAGTCCCTTTCTTTGAGAGCCCAGTTTTCAGTTTAAACCTAATTTCTTTGCTTCTTGGTTAATATTCTTGTGTCTACAACTTCTTTGATAACATATCCTGGTCAAAATTATATCCTCTACTTGCTTATCTCCTTATCCTCTGAGCAAAACCCTGTCCTGGGTAGCTTGTAGACAGCAAATAAACATTGGACTAGCTGAATCAAAGGATTAAAAGCAGAGAGCCACTTTGTCGTTTCTAGGAAGAAGAGTATACGATGGGAAGAGATTAAGTAGTGGAAAAATAACTCAGCACAGTGCCTTGCTCATGGGTGGTACTTAACAAATAAAAGTTTATAGTACTGAATTTAATTCCAAGAAGGCAGATATGGAAAGATTTAGAAAATGCTTGTAAATAAGCATTAGTGGCTCAGTACTGTATATCTCATGAGGGCAGGCGTCCTGCTTGTCTTCATGTTTCTGGCCCCAGCGTCTGTCACAGCACCGCATGCTCAGGCGGTCTTAGTATTTGTAGAATGGAGTGACTGAATGGATGAGCCGAGACTGGAAAGAACTCTGGGACACTCACAGGACCCCTGGGGATTTTAGTCCTGAATTCCATATTCACTTGTTATGCTAATGTGAGTGAACTGGTTAGTATCTTTGGGCTTCAGTTCTGGTGTGTGAACAACAGTCACCATATTTGAAGACCCTACAGCTTGATCAAATTTTTGAATATTTTGGGAAAGGAGGAAGCCAGTGTAGATTTAAAAAAATTGTCTAAAACGTAAAATCCTATCACTTTTTAAAAATAGATTTTTATTGCAATATAATTGCTTCACAATACTGTGTTAGTTTCTGTTGTACAACAAAGTGAATCAGCCATATGCATACATATGTCCCCATATCCCCACCCTCTTGAGCCTCCCTCCCACCCTCCCTATCCCACCCCTCTAGGTGGTCACAAAGCACCGAGCTGATATCCCTGTGCTATGCGGCTGCTTCCCACTAGCTATCTGTTTTACATTTGGTAGTGTATATATGTCCATGCCACTCTCTCACTTCGTCACAGCTTACCCTTCCCCTTCCCCGTGTCCTCAAGTCCATTCTCTACATCTGCATCTTTATTCCTGTCCTGCCCCTAGGTTATTCATAACCTTTTTTTTTTTTTTTAGATTCCATATATATGTGTTAGCATACGGTATTTGTCTTTCTCTTTCTGACTTACTTCACTCTGTATGGCAGACTCTAGGTCCATCCACCTCACTGCAAATAACTCAATTTCGGTTTTTTTTTATGGCTGAGAAATAGTCCATTGTATATACATGCCACATCTTCTTTATCCATTCATCTGTCGATGGACACTTAGGTTGCTTCCATGTCCTGGCTATTGTAAATACTGCTGCAATGAACATTGTGGTACATGTCTCTTTTTGAATTATGGTTTTCTCAGGGTATATGCCGAGTAGTGGGATTGCTGGGTCATATGGTAGTTCTATTTTTAGTTTTTTAAGGAACCTCCATACTGTTTTCCATAGTGGCTGTATCAATTTACATTCCCACCTACAGTGCAGGAGGGTTCCCTTTTCACCACACCCTTTCCAGCAGTTATTGTGTCTAGATCTTTTGATAATGGACATTCTGACTGGTGTGAGGTGATACCTCATTGTAGTTTTGATTTGCATTTCTCTAATAATTAGTGATGTTGAGCATTTTTTCATGTACCTCTTGGCCATCTGTATGTCTTCCTTGGTGAAATGTCTGTTTAGGTCGTCTGCCCATTTTTAACTGGATTGTTTGTTTCTTTGATAATGAGCTCCATGAGCTGTTTGTATATTTGGAGATTAATCCTTTGTTTGTTGTTTCATTTGCAAATATTATTTCCCATTCTGAGGGTTGTCTTTTTTATGGTTTCCTTTGCTGTGCAAAAGCTTTTAAGTTTAATTAAGTCCCATTTGTTTATTTTTGTTTTTATTTCCGTTACTCTAGGAGGTGGGTCAAAAAAGATCTTCCTGTGGTTTATGTCAAAGAGTGTTTTTCCTATGTTTTCCTCTAAGAGTTTTATAGTGTCTGGTCTTACATTTAAGTCTTTAATCCTTTTGGAGTTTATTTTTGTGTATGATGTTAGGGAGTGTTCTAATTTCATTCTTTTACATGTAGCTGTCCAGCTTTCCCAGCACAACTTTTTGAAGAGGATGTCTTTTCTCCATTGTATATTCTCACCTTCTTTGTTGTAAATTAGGTGCCCATATGTGCATGGGTTTAACTCTGGGCATTCTATCCTGTACCATTGATCTATATTTCTGTTTTTGTGCCAGTACCATACTGCCTTCATTACTGTAGCTTTGTAGTATAGTCTGAAATCAGGGAGCCTGATTCCTCCAACTCTGTTTTTCTTTCTCAAGATTGCTTTGGCTCTTCGGGGTCTTTTGTGTTTCCATACGAATTGTAAAATATTTTGTTCTAATTCTGTGAAGAATGCCATTGGTAGTTTGCTAGGGATTGCACTGAATTTGTAGATTGCTTTGGGTAGTATAGTCATTTTCACAATATTGATTCTTCCAATCCAAGAACATGGTATATTTCTCCGTCTGTTCACGTCATCTTTGATTTCTTTCATCAGTGTTTTATAGTTTTCTGAGTACAAGTCTTTTGCCTCCTTAGGCAGGTTTATTCCTAGGTATTTTATTATTTTTGTTGCAGTGGTAAATGGGAGTGTTTCCTTAATTTCGCTTTCTGATTTTTCGTTGTTGGTGTGTAGGAATGCCAGAGATTTCTGTGCATTAATTTTTTATCCTGCAACCTTACCAAATTCATTGATTAGTTCTAGTAGTTTCCTGGTGGCATCTTTAGGTTTTTCTATGTATAGTATCATGTCATCTGCAAACAATGACAGTTTTACTTCTTCTTTTCCAATTTGTATTCCTTTTATGTCTTTTTCTTTTCTGATTGCTGTGGCTAGGACTTCCAAAACTATGTTGAATAAGAGTGGCAAGAGTGGACATACTTGCCTTGTTCCTGATCTTAGTGGAAATGCTTTCAGTTTTTCACCATTGAGTATGATGCTTGCTGTGGGTTTATCATATATGGCCTTTATTGTGTTGAGGTAGGTTCCCTCTCTGCCCATTTTCTGGAGAGTTTTTATCATAAGTGGGTGTTGAATTTTGTCGAAAGCTTCTTTTGCATCTATTGAGATGATCATATGGTTTTTATTGCTTAACTTGTTAATGTGGTGTGTCACATTGATTGATTTGTGTATATTGAAGAATCCTTGCATCCCTGGGGTAAATCCCACTTGATCATGGTGTATGATCTTTTTAATGTGCTGTTGGATTCTGTTTGCTAGTATTTTGTTCAGGATTTTTGCATCTATGTTCATCAGTGATACTGGTCTATAATTTTCTTTTTTTTTGTGATACCTTTTTCTGGTTTTGGTATCAGGGTGATGGTGGCTTTGTAGAAAGAATTTGGGAGTGTTTCTCCCTCTGCAATTTTTTGGAAGCGTTTGAGAAGGATCAGTGTTAGCTCTTCTCTAAATGTTTGATAGAATTCACCTGTGAAGCCATCTGGTCCTGGACTTTTGTTTGTTGGAAGATTTTTAATTACGGTTTCAATTTCATTATTTGTGATAGGTCTGTTTATATGTTCTAATTCTTCCTGGTTCCATCTTGGAAACTTGTACCTTTCCAAGAATTTGTCCATTTCTTCATGGTTGTCCATTTTATTGGCATATAGTTGTTTGTAGTAGTCTTGTATAATCCTTTGTATTTCTGCAGTGTCTGTTGTGATTTCTCCTTTTTCATTTCTAATTTTGTTGATTTGCATCCTCTCCCTTTTTTCTTGATGAGTCTGGCTAAGGCTTTATCAGTTCTTTATCAAAAAGAACCAGCTTTTAGTTTTATTGATCTTTGCTATTGTTTTCTTCATTTCTTTTTCATTTATTTCTGATTTGATCTTTATGATTTCTTTCCTTCCACTGACTTTGGGTTTGGGTTTTCTTTGTTCTTCTTTGTCTAGTGGTTTTTAGTGTAGGGTTTGATTATTTATTTGAGATTTTTCCTGTTTCTTGAGGTGAGATTGAATTGCTATAAACGTCTCTCTTAGAACTGCTTTTGCTGCGTCCTATAGGTTTTGTTTATTTTGTGTTGTTGTCATTTGTTTCTATGTATTTTTAAATTTCTTCTTTGATTTCTTCAGTGATCTCTTGGTTATTTAGTAGTGCACTGTTTAGCCTCCACGTATTTGTGTTTTTTACAGTTTATTTCCTGCAGTTGATTTCCAATCTCATAGCGCTGTGGTCAGAAAAGATGTTTGATATGATTTCAGCTCTCTTAAATTTTCTGAGGCTTGATTTGTGACCCAAGATGTGATCTATCTTGGATAATATTCTCTGTGCACTTAAGAAGAAAGTGTATTCTGTCACTTTTGGGTGGAATGTTCTATAAATATCAATTAAATCTATCTGGTTTATTGTATAATGTAAAGCTTGTGTTTCCTTATTTATTTTCTGTCTGGATGATCTGTCCATTGGTTTAAGTGGGGTGTTAAAGTCCCCTACTATTATTGTGTTAGTGTTGATTTCTCCTTTCATGGTGTTAGCATTTGCCTTATGTATTGAGGTGCTCCTATGTTGGGTGCATAAATATTTATAATTGTTATATCTTTTTCTTGGATTGATCCTTTGATCATTATGCAGTGTCCCTCCTTATCTCTTGTAACAGTCTTTATTTTAAAGTCTATTTTATCTGATACGAGTATTGCTACTCCAGCTTTCTTTTGATTTCCATTTGCCTGGAATATCTTTTTTTATCACTTCACTTTCAGTCTGTATGAGTCCCTAGGTCTGAAGTGGATCTCTTGTAGACAGCATATATATGTGTCTTGTTTTTGTATCCATTCAGCCAGTCTGTGTCTTTTGGTTGGGGCATTTAATCCATTTACATTCAAGGTTATTATCGATATGTATGTTCCTATTACCATTTTCTTAATTCTTTTGGGTTTGTTTTTGTGGGTCTTTTTCTTTTGTGTTACCTGCCTAGAGAAGTTTCTTTACCATTTGTTGTAAAGCTGGTTTGGTGGTGCTGATTTCTCTTAGCTTTTGCTTCTCTGAATAGCTTTTGACTACTCCATCGAATCTGAATGAGATCCTTGCTGGGTAGAGTAATCTTGATTGTAGGTTTTTCTCTTTCCTCACCTTAAGTATATTCTTTTTGTTTTACTTAAGTGAAAAAAAACTGTGTGATTTATTAACATATTAAAGCTATAAACCTATTAATGAAAATTTCAAGCAAATCTTCCTTAATTTACGTTTTGGGAGAATTTGTTTCAATGAACAGGGTAAGAGAGAACTGCATTCATTTTTTTTTTTTTAACATCTTTATTGCAGTTTAATTGCTTTACACTGGTGTGTTAGTTTCTGCTTTTTAACAAAGTGAATCAGATATACATATGCATATGTCCCCATAGTCTTCCCTCTTGCGTATCCCTCCCTCCCACCCTCCCTATCCCACCTCTCTAGGTGGTCACAAAGCATCGAGCTGATCTCCCTGTGCTATGCGGCTGCTTCCCACTAGCTATCTATTTTACATTTGGTAGTGTATATATGTCCATGCCACCTTTCACTTTGTCACAGCTTACCCTTCCCCCTCCCTATATCCTCAAGTCCATTCTCTAGTAGGTCCGTGTCTTTATTCCCGTCTTGCCCCTAGGTTCTTCATGACCTATTTTTTTTTTCTTAGATTCCATATATATGTGTCAGCATACAGTATTTCTTTTTCTCTTTCTGATTTACTTCACTCTGTATAATGGACTCTAGGTCCATCCACCTCACTACAAATAACTCAATTTTGTTTCTTTTCATGGCTGAGTAATGTTCCACTGTATATATATATGCCATATCTTCTTTATCCATTCATCTGTTGATGGACACTTAGGTTTCTTCCATGTTCTGGCTATTGTAAATAGAGCTGCAATGAACATTTTGGTACATGACTCTTTTTGAATTATGGTTTTCTTAGGGTATATGCCCAGTAGTGGGATTGCTGGGTAGTATGGTAGTTCTATTTTTAGTTTTTTAAGGAACCTCCATACTGTTTTCCATAGTGGCTGTATCAATTTACATTCCCACCAACAGTGCAAGAGTGTTCCGTTTTCTCCACACCCTCTCCAGCATTTATTGTTTGTAGATTTTTTGATGATGGCCATTCTGACCGGTGTGAGATGATATCTCATTGTAGTTTTGATTTGCATTTTTCTAATGATTAATGATGTTGAGCATTCTTTCATGTGTTTGTTGGCAATCTGTATACCTTCTTTAGAGAAATGACTATTTAGGTCTTCTGCCCATTTTTGGATTGGGTTGTTTGTTTTTTTGTTATTGAGCTGCATGAGCTGCTTGTAAATTTTGGAGAATAATCCTTTGTCGGTTGCTTCATTTGCAAATATTTTCTTCCATTCTGAGGGTTGTCTTTTTGTGTTGTTTATGGTTTCCTTTGCTGTGCAAAAGCTTTGAAGTTTCATTAGGCCCCATTTGTTTATTTTTGTTTTTATTTACACTTCTCTAGGAGGTGGGTCAAAAAGGATCTTGCTGTGATTTATGTCATAGAGTGTCCTGCCTATGTTTTCCTCTAAGATTTTGATAGTGTCTGGCCTTATATTTAGGTCTTTAATCCATTTTGAGTTTATTTTTGTGTATGGTGTTAGGGAGTGTTCTAATTCCCTACTTTTACATGTACCTGTCCAGTTTTCCCAGCACCACTTATTGAAGAGGCTGTCCTTTCTCCACTGTACATTCCTGCCTCCTTTATCAAAGATAAGGTGACCATATGTGTGTGGGTTTATCTCTGGGCTTTCTATCCTGTTCCATTGATCTATATTTCTGTTTTTGTGACAGTACCATACTGTCTTGATTACTGTAGCTTTGTAGTATAGTCTGAAGTCAGGGAGCCTGATTCATCCAGCTCCGTTTTTTGTTCTCAAGATTGCTTTGGCTGTTCGTGGTCTTTTGTGTTTCCATACAAATTGTGAAATTTTTTGTTTTAGTTCTGTGAAAAATGCCAGTGGTAGTTTGATAGGGATTGCACTGAATCTGTAGATTGCTTTAGGTAGTAGAGTCATTTTCACAATGTTGATTATTCCACTACAAGAACATGGTATATCTGTCCATCTATTTGTATCATCTTTAATTTCTTTCATCAGTGTCTTATAATTTTCTGCATACAGGTCTTTTGTCTCCTTAGGTAGGTTTATTCCTAGATATTTTATTCTTTTTGTTGCAGTGGTAAATGGGAGTGTTTCCTTAATTTCTCTTTCTGATTTTTCATCCTTAGTGTATAGGAATGCAAAATATTTCTGTGCATTAATTTTGTATCCCGCTACTTTACCAGATTCATTGATTAGCTCTAGTAGTTTTCTGGTAGCAACTTTAGGATTCTCTGTGTATAGTATCATGTCATCTTCAAACAGTGATAGCTTTACCTCTTCTTTTCCGATTTGGATTCCTTTTATTTCCTTTTCTTCTCTGATTGCTGTGGCTAAAACTTCCAAAACTATGTTGAATAATAGCGGTGAGAGTGGGCAACGTTGTTTTGTTCCTGATCTTAGAAGAAATGGTTTCAGTTTCTCACCATTGAGGATGATGTTGGCTGTAGGTTTGTCATATATGGCCTTTATTATGTTGAGGAAAGTTCCCTCTATGACTATTTTCTGGAGGCTTTTTATCATAAATGAGTGTTGAATTTTGTCAAAAGCTTTCTCTGCATCTATTGAGATGATCATATGGTTTTTCTCCTTCAATTTGTTAATATGGTATATCACATTGATTGATTTGCTTATATTGAAGAAACCTTGCATTCCTGGGATAAACCCCACTTGATCATGGTATATGATCCTTTTACTGTGCTGTTGGATATTCTGTTTGCTAGTATTTTGTTGACGATTTTTACATCTATGTTCATCAGTGATATTGGCCTGTAGTTTTCTTTCTTTGTGACATCTTTGTCTGGTTTTGTTATCAGGGTGATGGTGGCCTTGTAGAAAGAGTTTGGGAGTGTTCCTCCCTCTGCTATATTTTGGAAGAGTTTGAGAAGGATGGGTGTTAGCTCTTCTCTAAATGTTTGATAGAATTTGCCTGTGAAGCCATCTGGTCCTGGGCTTTTGTTTGTTGGAAGACTTTTAATCACAGTTTCAATTTCAGTGCTTGTGATTGGTCTGTTCACATTTTCTATTTCTTCCTGGTTCAATCTCGTAAGGTTGTGCGTTTCTAAGAATTTGTCCGTTTCTTCCAGGTTGTCCATTTTATTGGCATATACTTACTTGTAGTAATCTCTCATGGTCGTTTGTATTTCTGCAGTGTCAGTTGTTACTTCTCCTTTTTTATTTCTAATTCTATTGATTTGAGTCTCCCTTTTTTCTTTATGAGTCTGGCTAGTGGTTTATTAATTTTGTTTGTCTTCTCAAAGAACCAGCTTTTAGTTTTATTGATCTTTGCTGTTGTTTTCGTCATCTCTTTTTCATTTATTTCTGATTTGATCTTTATGATTTCTTTCCTTCTGCTAACTTTGAGGTTTTTTTGTTCTTCTTTCTCTGTTTTCTTTAGGTGTAAGATTAAGTTCTTTATTTGAGACATTTCTTGTTTCTTAAGGTAGGATTGTATTGCTATAAATTTCCCTCTTAGAACTGCTTTTGCTGCATTCCTATAGGTATTGGGTCATCATGTTTTCATTGTCATTTGTTTCTAGGTATTTTCTGATTTCCTCTTTGATTTCTTCAGTGATCTCTTGGTTATTAAGTAGTGTATTGTTTAGCCTCCATGTGTTTGTAGTTTTTACAGATTTTTTCCTGTAATTGATATCTAGTCTCATGGGGTGTGTTTGGAAAAGATACTTGATACGATTTCAATTTTCTTAAATTTGCCAAGGCTTGATTTGTGACCCAAGATATGATCTATCCTAGAGAATGTTTCAGGGGCACTTGAGAAGATTGTGTATTCTGTTGTTTTTGGATGGAATGTCCTATAAATATCAATTAAGTCCATGTTGTTTAATGTATCATTTAAAGCTTGTGTTTCCTTATTTATTTTCATTTTGGATGATCTGTCCATTGGTGAAAGTGGGTGTTACAGTCCCCTACTATGATTATGTTACTGTTGATTTTCCCTTTTATGGCTGTTTGTACATGCCTTATGTACTGAGGTGCCCCTATGTTGGGTGCATAAATATTTACAATTGTTATATCTTCTTGGATTTATCCCATGATCTTTATGTAATGTCCTTTTTTGTCTCTTGTAATAGTCTTTGTTTTAAAGTCTATTTTGTCTGATATGAGAATTGCTACTCCAGCTCTCTTTGATTTCCATTTGCATTGATTATCTTTTCCCATCCCCTCACTTTCAGTCTGTATGTGTCTCTAGGTCTGAAGTGGGTCTCTTGTAGACAGCATATATAGAGGTCTTGTTTTTGTATTCATTCAGCCAGTGTATGTCTTTTGGTTGGAGGATTTAATCCATTTACATCTAAGGTAATTATCGATATGTACGTTCCTATTACTATTTTCTTAATTTTTTCGGCTTTGTTATTGTAGGTCTTTTCCTTCTCTTTTGTTTCCTGCCTAGAGAAGTTCCTTTAGCATTTGTTGTAAAGGTGGTTTGGTGGTGCTGAATTCTCTCAGCTTTTGCTTGTCTGTAAATGTTTTAATTTCTCCGTCAAATCTGAATGAGATCCTTGCTGGGTAGAGTAATCTTGGTGGTAGGTTTTTCTCCTTCATCCCTTTAAATATGTCATACCACTCCCTCTGGCTTGTAGAGTTTCTGCTGAAAGATCAGCTGTTAACCTTATGGGGATTCCCTTGTATGCTATTTGTAGTTTTTCCCTTGCTGCTTTTAGCATGTTTTATTTGTATTTAATTTTTGATAGTTTGATTAATATGTGTCTTGGCATGTTTCTCCTTGTATTTATCCGCATGGGACTCTCTATGCTTCATGGACTTGATTAACTATTTCCTTTCACATATTAGGGAAATTTTCAACTATACTCTCTTCAAATATTTTCTCTGTCCCTTTCTTTTTCTCTTCTTCTCAGACCCGTATAATTCGAATGTTGGTGCATTTATGTTGTCCCAGAGGTCTCTGAGACAGTCATCAATTCTTTTCATTCTTTTTTCTTTATTCTGCTCTGCAGTAGTTATTTCCACTATTTTACCTTCCAGGTCACTTATCCGTTTTTCTGCCTCAGTTATTCTGCTATTGATCACTTCTAGAGAATTTTTAATTTCATGTATTTTGTTGTTCATCACTGTTTGTTTGCTCTGTAGTTCTTCTAGGTCCTTGTTATATGTTTCTTGTATTTTCTCCATTGTATTTCCAAGATTTGGATCATCTTTACTATCATTATTCTGAATTATTTTTCAGGTAGACTGCCTATTTCCTCTTTACTTGTTAGATCTGGTGGGTTTTTACCATGCTCCTTCATCTTCTGTGTGTTTCTCTGTCTTCTCATTTTGCTTAACTGACTGTGTTTGGGGTCTCCTTTTTGCAGGCTGCAAGTTCGTAGTTCCCGTTGTTTTTGGTGTCTGTCCCCAGTGGCTAAGGTTGGTTTAGTGGGTTTTGTAGGCTTCCTCGTGGAGGGGACTAGTGCCTGTGTTCTGGTGGATGAGGCTGGATCTTGTCTTTCTGGTGGGCAGGTCCACGTCTGGTGGTGTGTTTTGGGGTGTCTGTGGCCTTAGTATGATTTTAGGCAGCCTGTCTGCTAATGGATGGGGTTGTGTTCCTGTCTAGCTAGTTGTTCGGCATGGGGTGTCCAGCACTGTAGCTTGTTGGTCATTGAGTGGAGCTCGGTCTTGGTGTTGAGATGGAGATCTCTGGGAGATTTCTGCTGTTTGATATTATGTGGAGCTGGGAGGTCTCTTGTGGACCAGTGTCCTGAACTTGGCTCTCCCACCTCAGAGACACAGCCCTGACGTCTGGCTGGAGCACCAAGAGCCTGTCATCCACATGACTCAGAATAAAAGGGGGAAAAAAGAGAAAGAACGAAGAAGGTAAAATAAAATAAAATAAAGTTATTAAAATAAAAAATAATTATTAAAATAATTTTGTTAAGTAATAAAAACATAAAAAAAGAAAGTAGAGAGCAACCAAACCAAAAAACAAATCCACCAATGATAACAAATGCTAAAAACTATACTAAAAAAAAAAAGAAATGGACACACAGAACCCAGGACAAATGGTAAAAACAAAGCTATACAGACAAAATCACGGACAGAAGCATACACATACACCTTCACAAAAAGAGAAAAAGGGGAAAAGAATACGTATATCATTTCTCCCAAAGTCCACCTCCTCAGTTTGGAATGATTTGTTGTCTATTCAAGTATTCTACAGATGCAGGGTATATCAAGTTGAATGTGGAGGTTTAATCCACTGCTTCTGAGGCTGCTGGGAGAAATTTCCCTTTCTCTTCTTTGTTCACACAGTTCCTGGGGTTCAGCCTTGGATTTGGACCTGCCTCTGCCTGTAGGTCGCCTGAGGGCATTTGTTCTTTGCTTAGACAGGACAGCGTTAAAGGAGCAACTGATTCGGGAGCTGTGGCTCACTCAAGCCGGGGGGGAGGGAGGGGTACGCAATGTTGGGCAAGCCTGCGGCAGCAGAGGCCAGCATGATGTTGCACCAGCCCGAGGTGTGCCGTGTGTTCTCCCGGGGAAGTTGTCCCTGGGTCACGGGACCCTGGCAGTGGCAGGCTGCACAGGCTCCTGGGAGGGGAGGTATGGATAGTGACCTGTGCTTGCACACAGGCTTCTTGGTGGCTGCAGCAGCTCCCTTAGCGTCTCATGCCCGTCTCTGGGGTCTGCGCTGATAGCCGCGGCTCGTGCCCATCTCTGGAGCTCCTTTAAGCGGCGCTCTTAATCCCCTCTCCTCACGCACCAGGAAACAAAGAGGAAAGAAAAAGTCTCTTGCCTCTTCAGCAGCTCCAGACTTCTTCCGGACTCCCTCCCTGCTAGCTGTGGTGCACTAGCCCCCTTCAGGCTGTCTTCACGCCACCAGCCCCAATCCTCTCCCTGGGATCCAACTGAAGCCCGAGCCTCAGCTCCCAGCCCCCGTCCATCCTGGCGGGTGAGCAGACAAGCCTCTCGGGCTGGTGAGTGCCGGTCGGCACCGATCCTCTGTGCAGGAATCTCTCCGCTTTGCCCTCAGCACCCCTGTTGCTACGTTGCCCTCCGTGGCTCTGAAGCTTTCCCCCTCCGCCACCCACAGTTTCCGCCCGCGAAGGGGCTTCCTAGTGTGTGGAAACCTTTCCTCCTTCACAGCTCCCTCCTACTGGTGCAGGTCCCGTCCCTATCCTTTTGTCTCTGTTTATTCTTTTTTCTTTTGCCCTACCCAGGTACGTGGGGAGTTTCTTGCCTTTTGGGAGGTCTGAGGTCTTCTGCCAGCGTTCAGTAGGTGTTCTGTAGGAGTTGTTCCACGTGTAGATGTATTTCTGATGTATCTGTGGGGAGGAAGGTGATCTCCGCGTCTTACTCTTCTGCCATCTTGAAGCTCCTCTCCTCATTCTCCTTACGTATATTCTGCCACTGCCTTCTGGACTGCAGAGTTTCCTTTGAAAAGTTGGTTGATAACCTATGGGGATTCCTTTGTGTGTTATTTTTTGTTTTTCCCTTTCTGCTTTTAATAGTTTTTCTTTGAATTTAATTTTTGTTAGTTTGATTAGTATGTGTCTTGGTGTGTTTTTCCTAGGGTTTATCCTGTATGGGACTCTCTGTGCTCCCTGGACTTGGGTGACTATTTCCTTTCCCATGTTAGGGAAGTTTTCAACTATAATCTCTTCAAATATTTTCTCAGACCCTTTCTTTTTCTCTTCTTCTTCTGGGACCCCTTAGTTCGAATGTTGGTGCATCTAGTGCTGCTCCAGAGGTCTCTGAGATTGTCCTCAATTCTTTTCATCCTTTTTTCTTTATTCTGCTCCTTGCAGGCATTTCCATCATTTTGTCTTCCAGCTCACTTATCCGTTCTTCTGCCTCAGTTAATCTGCTATTGATTCCTTCTAGTGTATTTTTCATTTCAGTCATTGTGTTGTTTATCTCTGTTTGTTTGTTCTTTAGTTCTTCTAGATCTTGTTAAACATTTCTTGTATTTTCTCAATCCGTGCCTCCATTCTATTTCCAAGATTCTGGATCATCTTTACTATCATTGCTCTGAATTCTTTTTCAGGTAGATTGCCTATTTTCTCTTCATTTATTTGGTCTTGTAGGTTTCTACCTTGCTCCTTCATCTGTGACATCCTTTTTTCTGTCTCTTTTTTTTTGTTATGAGTGAGATTTTGTTCCTGTCTTACTGATTGTTTGGCCTGAGGCTTCCAACAGTGGAGTTTGTAGGCTATTGTGTAGAGCTAAGTTTAGGTGCTGAGATGAGGAACTTTGTGAGACCTCATTCTGATGACTATTCCCTGGGCTCTGAGGTTCTCTGTTTGTCCAGTGGTTCGGACTCGGAGCTCCCACCACAGGAGCTTCAGCCTGACCCCTGGCTCGTGAACTAAGATCCTGCAAGTTGCGTGGGATGGCAAAAAAAAAAAAATAGAACAATAACAAAGTAAAAAAAAAATAGATTGGGAAACTGACAGATATGTTAGAAAGAATATAAAAATAAAAATAGAGATGAATCGACAACCGGAAGGTACATCAGTACCACAATAGTAAAAAAGAGGAGGAGGGAAAAGAGAAAAAAATAAATAAAGGAAAAGGCCTTGGCTGTGGAGGGCAGGGCCTAAGCAAGGGCAAGGTTTGGGTGGTGGGTAGGGCCAATGCTCAGGACCCACAGGGCTGGAAAAGGCCCTGGGGGCTGTGGAGGGTGGGGCTTAGGCTCAAGGAACAGAAGGGGCCCAGGTGTGCCCCCCACCCCTGGTCTCAGAGAGCAGGGGACCTCACCTGGGAGGCCAGCAGGCTTCCTGGGCCGCAGTGGGTGGGGCAAACGCCCTCCTCTCCTCTCCTGCTCCTCCGGTCTGGGAGGGCTCCTCCTGCCTGCCTCTCCTGATCTCCCCGGCCTCCCTCCTATGCCCCCAGTGGTGGGGGGCAGCCTTGGAGTGCAGGGAACCGGCCTAGGAGCTCAGCAGGCTCCCCAGGCCTGAGTGGGCAGGGCAATTGCCCTCTGCACTTCTCCCACTCCTCCCAGATGCCTCCTCCCACCTGCCTCTCTTGATCTCCCCAGCCTCCTTCTCATGGCCCCAGGACCCACGTGGCCTTGATGGGGCTTTGGAGAGGGGGTCCCGTCTTGGGAGCCCAGCAGGCTCCCTGGAGGGCCAGGCGATCACCCTCCACTCCTCTCCTGCTCTTCCTGGGGAGTCCCTCCTGCCTGCCTCTCCTGATCTCCCTGGCCTCAGGGGCACCGATCCTGTCTGGCCTCCACTTCTGCTCCCCCCTCAGTCCCCCCACATCCTACTGGTTCACTTGGGGGTTCCTCCCATCTCCTTGGGCGTCAGAGTCCCCCACTGGTGGCTGGCAGGTGCCCTAATCGTGGGGAGATGCTAACTCCGCGTCTTCCCACACTGCCATCTTCATCCTATCACTTTTGTTTCTGTGGAGAGAGGAAAAAGAAATCGCAATTTGTAAAAACCCTTTGAAGAACATTTTGATCATGATAGTAACCAATGCATCCTTGAAAATCATTTCTAATTATATTAATTTCTCCTACATAACAGAAATTGGGTTCAACATAAGAAATATGTTGACACAAAAGTTTCCAAAAAATTTAAGAGCCTCAAGAAAGGAAACTTGAGCACTTCTGTTGGCTTGGTTCTTAGTGGATTGTGTGTTCTCATAAGGGCCAGGACCATGTCTGTTTTATTTGTCACCTTATCCCCAGCTTCTAGCACAGTACCTGGCAGGTAGTAGCTGCTCCATCAATACCTGTTGGCTGAGGAAATAATGAAATCCTGGTCTCTGAAGGAGTTCCATAGAGGTTAGGACCACCTGGTGGAGATAGTACTGAAACAGTCATGAGTTAGGCAGCTAATGGGGCCTGATGATACTTATGGTGTCTTCTTACTTTGATTCTATAATTCCTTATTCTACGATAAGTTTAAAAAAACCTCACCATTTACATAGGCTTAAAAGAATGATCATGATAATATAATCAGTTACGCTACTGACTCAGAGTCACACACACAAAGTGTTTTTTTTTTAAATTAATTAATTTTTTGTTGCCTTGGGTCTTGCTGTGTGTGGGCTTTATCTAGTTGCAACAAGCGGGGGCTACTCTTTGTTGCAGTGCACAGGCTTCTTGTTGCGGTGGCTTCCCTTGTAGCAGAGCACAGGCTCTAGGCGCGTGGGCTTCAGTAGTTGTGGCACGTGGGCTCAGTAGTTGTGATGCACGGGCTTAGTTGCTCCGCGGCATGTGGGATCTTCCCAGGCCAGGGCTTGAAGGCCACGTCCCCTGTGTTGGAAGGCAGATTCTTAACCACTGCACCACCAGGGAAGTCCACAAACTGTTAACTGAAGGTTCATCTCAGCCTGGGCTGGAGCTAAGGATGGGGAGCATGGGGACACCTGACAGCTGGTTTTTTTTTTAAGTTAGTTTATATATTTAAAAAAATTTATTTATTTACTTTTGGCTGAACTGGCTCTTTGGTGTGGCGCACGGGCTTCTCTAGTTGCGGTACGTGGACTTAGTTGCAGTGAAATGTGGGATCTTAGTTCCCCAACCAGGGATCGAACCTGGGCGCCCCTGCATTGGGAGCGTGGAGTCTTAACCACTGGACCGCCAGGAAGTCCCTGACAGCTGATATTTTGCAAGTGCTTGTCTAGAACCAGTATTGCCTTAACAATGTTCACAGTGACGGTCATTCTCAAAGGCCCTCGGGGGTTGAACTCTCCATAATTTTCAAGATACTTGCTCTGATATTTATATATATTTTTACATATGTTTATTTTGATCCTATGATCTATTTTTTAAAAATTTCTTGAGTTAGAATTATCTTTCAGCCCCTCCCCCCAATCATGAAAAAGCATTACCTTATTGCCTGGGTTTAAAAATTTTGTATTATATTTGAAACCATAGCATCTTCTGGACAGGGTTTAATTTCAGAGTTTTTGTGGGTACATTTGCTATATTTTGTATTTCTTGTTGTGTTTCCCTCTCTTACAGCTGGTCTTGGAAGAACAGGGACCTTGATAGCCTGTTATGTCATGAAACACTACAGGTTTACACACGCAGAAATAATTGCTTGGATCAGAATATGCCGGCCCGGCTCTATTATAGGACCCCAGCAGCACTTCCTGGAAGAGTAAGTATAGTGTCTCCATTATCACATGATGTTCTTGTTCCTGATTATTTCTGCCGCTTGTTCCCTGGTTGTGGACTATGTCAAGCCCGTGGTTGTGAAATGGCTGCATTGTTAGAGAAGGCTGTACCTCTAATGGAACGTTGTTGATTTGACAGCTAATGCATTCTAACTTTGTACCTTTTATATTTCTTAGATCAGGTGAGAGTGAGGAGAAAATCACAGAGCCATCTCTGCCTACCTTTTTTCTGTCATTTTCTATGTGTGATCTGGCTACAGTGCAATTTTCTTATGTCAGCCCACTTGGCACTTTTCATTCTTTTTTTTTGTTTGCACATCTAAAAGCAGAACAAGAAAAAACACACCACAGAGGTCAGTCCAGGATTTCGATGACATTGCCGCTCCTCTGACAACTAACTAAGCTGCTCATGTAGCTGCAGCTTATGAGTTACCAAGGAAGAAATAAAGAAGACTGGGTTTTAGTCCTGGCTATACCGCTAACTAGCTTTATGACCATTATTTAGAAGAATACTTATAAATTCCTTCCTTCATCTGTTCACGTACTCATTCATTAACTGTTTGTCAAACCCCAGCCCGCAAGGCGGGGAGGTTTAACCTGTAAGAGTACAATCCTTTCTGATTTCCCCTTAAAATTTCAGAAATTACCATTAATTTACCCATTAAGAAAATGAAGAGATGAAATAAGCACTAGCTGATTTAGGTCCAGCTCTAAAATCAATTGGTGATGTCTTATACTAAAATTTCACTTTTTTCTTTTTATTCTGGTGTGGATCTATATGGAATAGCATTCTTTTCCAGATAATTCCTTTCCCATTTAAATCATTTTATGTCGGTGAGAAACAAATGATCATGAATTTCATAGAAAGATGCTGTAAACAAGCTTTAAGCATCTGAAATGGATAAAAGGATTTGAGCTTACTGAGCAGTTACTTTAATTGTCAATCCCAGAGGGAATAAGTGATAGGAAAAGACATGCTGAAACATGTGCAGTTATACCTTAGCTTAAAAGAATGAGGTGGAAGTGTAATGAATACACAAGGAAAAAATACCCAAGAACAGGATCATTAAGAAGACAAGTTCCTAGGTTTTTGTCCTGTGAGATGCAAATCAAATAATTATATTATTTTAGAGCTTTCTTCTTGTCAGATTCTCTGCCAGAGGTTTCCATTATTTTGCATTATGTGTGCCTACAGCATGGGACTTTGTGCTGTGTATCTGCCAGGGGCTTGTTGTGCTAATTACTTACTAAAGTTGGATAAATGGCCTTAGGGTTAGAAAACAAAAAACATTCCTAAACCTGGATCTTTAAGCCATCTCTTAAAATCATTGTTTGGAAGAATGTTCATTCATTAGGTACCTACCGAATACTCACCTTGCCCCTGGCTCTCTGCTAAGTACAGTTCACAAGGTGAGGAGATTTTCCTGAGAACACCACTGGTCAAATTCACCTAAATGTCTCAGGCCACCAGATGCCACAACCCTCCCACTTCATGCCTGCGTACTCCTTCCTACTTCCTACTCTGCCTTCTCTCTCTGCCATGTCTCAAAATAATAACAGAAGAAATTAGGGTTATGAGGCAAAGGCATTCTAAGTTGAAGGCTTTTTCATTTATAGATACTTAAGCGGCAAAACTTAGGTTATTTACTTAGGTGTGAGTCAATACTGTAGTTTTCTACTATCTGTGAATCTGAGGTGCAGGAATGACTTCCTTATATAACGAGATATTAAAATCAGTTATTACTAATGTTTAGGTCAGAACCTTCCTGAAGGCAGGTTCTCGATCTGAGGCACTATACCTTCTATATTTTGCAGTATTTCCTATAGAGCCATTTCTATGGAGAAATGTCTGCATTACTCATGGGCTTTCACAGGCCTTTCTGATTGCCTCCTTCTAGGTATCGGTCTATGGCCTAATTTACTTTATGCCTCTAAGTGGCACCAGACATAGTATTTTGCTTTACTTAATTGTGTACACTTATTTTGTTTTCTCCTTCTCTCCTATTTTCCTTATTCAAGACTATGTCTTTTGCAAATATTTTCTCCCATTCTGAGGGCTGTCTTTTCATGCTTTGCAATGACCTAGAGGGGTGGGATAAGGAGGGTGGGAGGGAGGCTCAAGAGGGAGGGGATGTGGGGACATATGTATGCATATGGCTGATTTGTTGTACAACAGAAACTAACACAGTATTGTGAAGCAATTATACTCCAATAAAGATTAAAAAAAGCCCAACTCACTAAAAAAATAAAAAGAGACTATGTCTTGATGTACCTCATGGCAGAAGACATACTTTACTGTGTTAGTGACATTCATTCTTTCAGCAGATGTATGTCAGGTGCACACTCTCTGCCAGGCAATGCTCCTGATCCTGGGGCTGCAACAGTGAATGCGACAGACGAGGTCCTTTCCTCCCAGGGTGTCACTATCTCTAGTGGAAGGAACACACAATAAACAAGTGTATAAGTTTATATACAAGATGATTTCTGACAGGGACATGACAATAGAGGCCCTCAGCAGGGGAGGGGGATGACTGGTGGGGGAAAGCCGTTCTGGTTGGTGTGAAATAGTATCTTAATTTGTATTTTCCTGATGACTCATGATCTTGAACACCTTTTATATATGTATCTCCTTTGTGAGGTGTTTGGACCAAGTCTTTACCCAGTAAAAATTTTTTTCTGTGGTAGTTCTTTATTTTTTAATTAAAAATATTTGTTGAAGTTAATATAAAACCATTATTTTTCACAGTACTATATACAGAGCTGATGTTGTTATTCTACAAATTATTTAATATTAGGGAAAGCAGTTAAGGTTGTATCTGGCAGCTTCACAAGAGCACTTTTGCTTTTCAGTGAGATTTTTTTTTTAATTGAGGCATGATGGACATAAAACATTATATTAGTTTCAGGTGTACAACATAATGATTCAATATTTGTATATATATTTTAGATATGAGTTCTTTGTCAGATGTATGTGCTGTATGTTTTTTAATGAGCAAAATTAAAAATTTTGCTGAAACTGATTTTTAAAAATTAACTTCTTATCCTGCAACCTTACTATTTTCATTCATTAGTTCTGGTAATTTTTTTTTTTTTCCTTTTTTCTCATTGCTAAGATTTCCATTACAGTGTTAGTTAGAAGTGGTGAAAATGGACATCCTTGTCTTGTTCTCAGTCTTAAGGGGAAGGCATTCAGTCTTTCATCGTTAAGTATGACGTTAGCTGTGGGGTTTTCATAGATGACCTTTATCTGAATGAGGAAATTACCTTCTCTTTTTAGTTTGAGAATTTTTATTAATAATGGGTATTGAATTTTGTCAGTTTTTTTCTACATTTATCAAGATAATCATAATCTTCTAATGTGAATTACATTGATTTTTGAATGTGGAGCTATGATGTGCATGATGTGCTATTATTTTTTCATATGGCTGGATTCAATATGCTAATATTTGTTAAGGATTTCTGTATTCATGAAGGACATTGGTATGTAATTTTCTTTTCTTGTAATACTTTGGTTAAGTTTTGGTATCAGGGTTATGCTGGCTTCATAAAACAAGTTGTGAAGCATTTCCTTTTCTATTTTCTACAAAGAATCTATGTATTAGACAATATTGGATTTGAGGGGGTGGGATGGGAAATTAGGGGACAAGAGAGTCATTTGGAAATAAGGGCCTGGTTGATGTTGGATTACCTGGAAGTGTTGATCGTCTGGTGTGACAAAGGTAGACCAGGATGTGAGCCATGATGGGTTTTGTTCTGAAAAGCTTTTAGAGCCAGATGGGTCATCAGTAGAGGCCAGAGGGTACGAGTCCTCTGATGACTTTCTACCCAGCAACTTCTGGGGTATGGTAACCAAGCGGATGAGGGACCACTTGCTTAGGTGGGTAGCAGAGGAGCATGAGGCGCCAAGGTAGTCTCCGCTCCTCTGCAGAGCGGTGCTGTGGTCTGCTGGAGGAGGTGCTGGGTCACAGGGAGCCTGGGGGGCTCTGGTGGTCAAGCACTTCTGTTCAGTTCCTTCCCTGACTTTTTCTAACCATCCTGCTGGGCAAGATTATTTAACATGCCTTTCTCTAACCATTCCAAACATGACCTCAAGCCTTCTTCCAAGCTACATTTTATGCCAGTAATGATTTTTCTCTTACCTTTCTCATGTTGCTCCTATTAGCTGATAAAAGTTTACTTCCTCTGTTACATATAAACCGTGAGAGGGAAAGGGTTCATTTATGGTTCTACTTTCTTTTAACAAGCTCCTAATGATAAAACTTTAAAATAATTTTCCATCTTGAACATTACTGTTACAATTTTCTGTTGGTTTTAAGTTTTTTTCAGTGGTCTTTAATATACCTGTCCATATCATTCTTGTCCCAGATTGCAGGGATGCCTCCTTTTCTCCCTCATTTCCTGCCTTCCTTCCTTCAACAACTATTTGTTGAAAGCCACTGGTAGGCAGTGTTCTTTGCACCTGGTAAGCTGCAGTGAAAGAGTAATTTCTGACCTATAGAGATGGAAGAAAAAGAAAGAGGAGGAGGAGAGGGGGAAGGGGGAGGGGAGGAAGAAGAAGGTGCAGGAGGGTTGATTGGTTGTGTGGTTAATAAACAAATGCATAAATTATATAGTTTCTCTGACCATGATTGGTGTGATGTAGAAAAATGAAGCACAGAAGAATAGGGGAAGGAAGAGAAGGCAGTTTTTTTTGTTTTTTTTTTGCGGTACGTGGGCCTCTCACTTTTGTGGCCTCTCCCGTTGCGGAGCACAGGCTCCGGATGCGCAGGCCCAGCGGCCATGGCTCACATGCCCAGCTGCTCCGCGGCATGTGGGATCTTCCTGGACCGGGGCACGAACCCGTGTCCCCTGCATCGGCAGGCGGACTCTCAACCACTGCGCCACCAGGGAAGCCCGAGAAGGCAGTTTTAAATAGCATGGTAGTGGTGGGGCTCATAGAAGACTTTTGAGCAAAGATCTCGAAGAACTGATAGAATAAATCGTGGGTGTTTTGGAGAAGAGGGTTTTCCTCTGAGGGAACAGCTGCTGAGGCTCTGAGTGGGAATGTGCCTGAGGACACCATGGCTGATGGGGAGAGCAAGGGAGGTGAGGCTAAGGGGAAAAAGGTCAGATCAGGCATCCTTCTAGGCCTTTGTAGGAGTTTGGCTTTTCTTTGCATGAGATGAAAAGTCAGCAGAGGAGGGTTTTGAGCAGAGGAGTGAAGTGATCCAACTATAATACACACACACACACACACACTTTTTTAATTAAAGTTTTTACTTTGGGATAATTGTAGATTAACATGCAGTTGTAAGAAATGACAGAAAGAACTCTTGTGTACCCTTTACCCACTTTCTCCTAATGCTACCATCTAGCAAAACTATAGTATAATATCACAATCAGGATATTGACACTGATACAGTTAAGATATAACATTTCCATCACTGCAAGAATCCCTCACATTGCCTTTTTATAGCTACTCTCACTTCCTCCCTGCCCACATCCCCTCCTTGACTCCTGACAACTGCCAATCTGTCCTTCCTTTATATATTTTGTCATTTCAAGAGTGTTATATATATGGAATTATAGAGCATGTAACCTTTCGGGCTTGGTGTTTTTCACTCAGTATAATTCTCTGGAGATTCCTCCAGGGTGTTGCATGTAGCAATAATTGTTCCTTTTTGTGGCTGAGTAGCATTCCAAGGTATGAATGTACTGCTGTTTGTTAACCATTCACCTGTTGAAGGACAGCTGAACTGTTTCCAGTTTTCAGCTATTATGAATAAAGATGCTATAAATGTTCATGTACAGGTTTGTTCAAACATAAGTTTTCATTTCTCTGGGTTAAGTGCCCAAAAGTGCAATTGCTGGACTGTATGGTACGTGTTTAGTTTTATAAGAAATGTCAAACTGTTTTCCAGAGTGGCTGTACCATTTTACATTTTCACCAGCAGTGTTTGAGTGGTAGAGTTTCTCTTCATATTTGCCAGCATTTTTTTTCAGCCATTCTGCTAGGTGTGTGATGATATATCTTTGTGGGTTTGGTTTGCATTGAAATTGTAAGTAATAATGAACAACTTTTCATGTACTTATTTGCCATCCCTATACCTTTTTGATGAAGCATCTGTTCAAATCTTTTGTTTATTCTTTGAGTGATTTGTTTTCTTATTATTGAGTTTTGAGAGTTCTTTAATGTTCTAGATACTAGTCCTTTGTCTGATAAATGGTTTGCAGATATTTTCTCTCAGTCTGTAACTTGTCTTTCATCCTCTTAATAGAATCTTTCACAGAGCAAAAGTTTTAAATTTTGATGAAGTCAAATTTATCAGTTTTTTCCTTTTTTAGATCATGCTTTTAGTATCAGATCTAAGATCTCTTTGCTTAGCCATAGATCCCCATAAGTTTGTGACTCCTTTTGAGTTACTTTTGTGTAAGATGTGAGACTTAGGTCAAGGTTCTTTTTTTTTTTTGCCTATAGATGTCCAGTTGCTGTGGCACCATTTGTTGAAAAGGTTATTTTTTCTCCATTGAATTACTTTTACATCTCTGTCAACAATTAGATGGGCATATTTCTTTGTTCTTTATTCTGTTCCATTGATGTATTTTTCTATTCTTCCTCCAATACTGTACTCTCTTGATACTGTACTTATGTAGAGAGCCTTAACAGAAGAATGACTCCTCCCATTTTTCATTCCTTAACAAAATTGTCTTAGCAATGCCAGTTTATTTTCTTTTCCATATAAATTTTAGAATAATCTTGTCCACATCTACAAAAATATCATTCTGCAATTTTGATGCAAATGTGTTAAATCGCTATATCAGTTTTGGGAGAATTGACATCTTTACTGTTGTTGAGTCTTCTAATCCATAAACACAATATGTCTTTTCATTTATTTATATCTTCTTTGATTTCTTTCATCATCATTGTTTAGCTTTCATCATATAAGTCCTGTTTTGTTAGATATACACCTAAGTATTTCAAATTTTTTGAGTGATTATAAATGATACTGTTTTTTTAATTTCAGTGTCCATGTATTAATTGCTCATACGTAGAAATACAATTGACTTTCTATCTATATTTATTTTGTATCCTGAAATTTAAGAGAGAGAGAGAAAGAAATGTGTGTGAATTCCTGGGGATTGCTGCATAGACAATCATGTCATCTACAAATAGGGAGAATTTTGTTACCTTTCCAATCTCTATGTCTTTTACTTCCCTTTTTTCCCTTGGTGCACCAGCTAGAACTTGAATAATTGTGGTGAAAATAGACACACTTCCCTTGTTCCCAGGCTTGGTGGGGGAAAATATCCAGGCATTCACCATGAAATATTAATTGGAGGTTTATCAAGTTGAGGAAGTTCCCCTCTATTTCTGTATTTCTGAGAGTTCTTATTATGAGCAGGTGTTGAATTTTGTCAGATGCTTTTTCTGCACTGATTGATATGATCATGTGATTTTCTTCTTTAGCCTGTTAATATGGTGGATTACACTGATTTTTTAAAAAAAAATTGAATGAGACCTACATCTCTGGAATAAACCCCACTTGATCTTATAAATGGGGAGTTTGCAAATATGATCAAGTAAAAGATCTCAGAGTGAAGAGATTATTCTGGATTATTCTGGTGGGTTCAGTGTAATCACAGGGACACAGGAGGAGTCAACTAGACAAGAAGGTGATGTGATGATAGAAACAGAGATTGGATTGAAGCTGGAGGACGGGACCATACACCAAGGAGTATGGGCAACCACTGGTGGCTGAAAAAGGCAAGGAAACAGATTCTCCCTTCCTAGTCTCCAGAACGAACCAACCCTGCCAACAATTTGACTTTAGCTCAGTGAAGCTGATGATGGACTCCTGACCTCCACAACTGTATGAAAGTAAATATGTGTTCTTCTAAGCCACTAAGCTTGTGGTAATTTGTGATAGCAGCTTTGTTTAGAGAAGAAACTAATACATCTGTGTACATTGTATACATTTGGGTAGATAGTCAGTAAATATGTACAGTAAGATACACAGATCCTAATTTGAACATGTATATTCCAGACTTCTCTTATTCATCATATTTCTACTTTGGAGTATTTGATATAGTAGAGTTGCATGATTGACATGTTATTTAAGGAAGATTGGGCTGCAGCAATGTATAAGATGAATAGAATGGAGGGAGATTGTAGTCAGAGAGGCTAAAAAGGAGACTACTACTAAAATCTAGGGGACAGGGACTTGTCAAAGGGGCTGGAAGTTAGACCGAAGAATTAGAGATGGGCACCAGGTCATTTCAAGGAAATAAATCTCAGGCTTTGAAGACTGACTAATGATATGAGAAATGAAGAGCGTGATGTCAGTGATGACGTAGAAGCATGAATAAGTAACAGGTTCATTAGGAAAGAAAGAGGATTAAAAAGTTTTCTAATAGGTTTTCATCTGTCGAAAATGACTGAACAAGTTAGAGGGATTGCATTCTTTCAGAAGTGAAAAATCCAGTCAGTGCTTTTTAGATAATGTTAATTCTAAATCTGTGACTTTAGGAAAGCTGGTTCGTCACATCGTGCTAGTCCTTGAACACCAAAGTGTACCCAGGTGTTGATTTCTATGCCTTGAAGAAACCTTCCTCTTAATGTCACCAGCAGTAAGAGAGATGTTTATTAAAATCCTTGTGAGCTGATGAATTTATGTATTGGCTGATCAAGACATCCCTTTTGTAACGGACTGAAATTTTATATTTACATTTTTTCTAGGATATAAATAAAGCTATTTGCAAAACAACCATCAGGTGTTTTTCTTCTACTTGAAGTTCATATTCTTAAGCTAAAAATACCATTCTGCACCCAAAATATGTCTTCTACCAAATATCCTCAAAGTTCTTAAAATGCTGCACAACCATGCCTCTTGTATTACTGAGACAAGTCTAAACTCATCCTTCTCAGAGAGAGCCTGTAGAATATATATAGTATATAGACGGGATCAGGCTGCTTATTTTTTTTTTTATTTTTATTTTTTGGTGGTATGCGGGCCTCTCACTGTTGTGGCCTCTCCCATTGCGGAGCACAGGCTCCGGACGCCCAGGCTCAGCGGCCATGGCTTATGGGCCTAGCCGCTCCGCGGCATGTGGGATCTTCCCGGACCGGGGCACGAACCTGTGTCCCTGGCATCGGCAGGCTGGCATCGGCAGGCGGACTCTCAACCACTGTGCCACCAGGGAAGCCCCAGGCTGCTTTTATGATTTGTTTTATTGAATATTCACTGTGTGATACTATGCTGACCTCTAGATCATGATCCATTGAAGCTTTCATTCATTAGAAAGGGATCCTTGAGGGACAGGTATGCAGTTCCCATGGGGACTTTCAGCTCACAGAGATCCTTTACTTACGGGAACTGATATGATGTTGTTATTGTTTTTATTTTTTAAAATCCTCCTGAGGCAGTAAGAACTCAGAGCTTAAATCTGGATTCTGCAGGGAGTTCCGTATTTGCAAAGTAGAGCTTTCACTTTGAAGTTATCATTAAGAAAGCAATGTTGTGGCTGAACTCTTTTGTTCCTAAACCCATAAATCAGAAATTGCCCCATTCTGCTTTATTATCGTAGATATTTTCATCAACTTCCAGTAAGTTGGATATTTTTCAGCATTATAATTTAGTTATAAGCCTTCGGTTATCTGCAGTACTTCTCAGCTATTAAAGTGTGTAACATTCATTTGGGGATTTTGTGAAATGCACTTTCCAACAAGCTCCCAGGTGATAACTATGCTACTGGTCCACCAACCACATTGTGTAACAAGAGTCTGTGGCTCATTTTTACTTGTAGGTATCAGCTTATACAACATTTAGTTTGGTACTTATGGCATTTGGTTAGTTTCACAATTGGATTGAACAACAATAGAAATTAATAGTTCAACCACTGGTTTTTATTTCAGGAAATTACTAAAAATAAGATGAAGAAAACCTGTTCAAGAAAATGGAAAAGTGCTTAAAAATGTCTAACAATAACTGCTTGGGTTTTAAATTATAATTTATTTATAGTATTTTTTTAAGATACATGGGCTAGGTCAAGAAATATGGATTACATTTTTTTAATAATCTTTTTTGACGATTTAAGAACTTGTCTTTCCTAAAATACAGTACTTAAATTTTGAAATATTGTGAACAAAAGAACTTAATAATAGACAATATTGTGATTTGTTTATTAAACTAACAAACACATTGCATAGGTTTGAGTTTGCACTGTTTATTTGACAGTCATATTTTTGCAGTTACAGTTATATTGCTTTTCAGTATTTACTGTTGCATCATTTGATCCATTTATTGACTCTCAGTTGGCATTGAATCTATTGGCTAAGCAAAAATAAAATTCTAATATGGGTCTAAGTAAAAAGGATAAGGTATATGTAAGAATTTTTGGCAACGATGGCATCAGAAATTTATCTTGAAATACTCATATCAGTTACTGAAGATAGAAGATTGAATGGTTTTTGTTTTGTTTCCTTTTTTTTCTTATTAAAATGTTTTATTTGTTGACTGAATAATGCTAGTTCTATGTTTCCTGTGTAAAAGGGTTAGAGTTGGAAAAACAAAATGTAAGCCATAAAGCATTAGGTTTACTTATAAAGTTTGTACTTTGGTATGATACCAGTGATCGAGGTCCTAATTGTGGGGTTCTATCCCTAAATGAGAATTAGCTAGTTGAATCTTTTTGGGAATTCCCTAAGTCATTTTTTTCTCTCCTTGTGTATTTCAGAATCAAGAACTTTTCCCTACACCCTCATAAATTCTTTCTAAGCATCTTCCTATTAAATCTTCCATTCTTACTCTCCAAAGTAAGAGTAGAACTCCTTGAATACCTGTCTCCTTCCCACCCCCTGAATCTTGGGTACTGCTGTCTAGTCTGTCTTCCTTTGATATCAGGTTAGACCATTTCATTAGTCCAATTCTTTAAACCAGGAACTACTCTGTTTCCGAAAGAGCCCTGGGGCAGTGGAAGGAGGCACACAGGGCAGATTGGTGCTCAAGTCACAGCTAGAGGAGACCTAGGTTGAGCTAGAGAGTTGGTTGGGTTTTTATATGAAATGACCAAATGGTGGCTTTGGATGGACACTGGGGTCAGGATTAGGTCATACTAGAAAAAATATGCGTTGAGGATGGAAGAAGTGATGAAGAGGAAGAGTTAGGATGGTGTGGAGATGGGATTCGGTTACAGTCAGGAAAGTGAGAGAGAAGAGATCAGCCACGAACAGAAGCTGCTGCACTGTGGCTGCCACTGTGTTCTGAATTCAAAACCAGGAATATTTGTAACAATGCAACTGACCTGACTTTCTTTAGAGGAATTTTAAAAGCAGTTTTTGTTTTTTTTTAAAGACTCATGAAGGTTTTATATCAGAATTAGCTATGACTTGGCTCGTAATGAGGCGAAGTTAATTAGTTCTTTCCTTATGTCCCAGGCTTGGCTAGCCCAAACCTGACTAACCTAGGGCCAGGACATGGCCAAAAATAATGACCCTAGCACTGGTTACTTTTCTCAACAAGACTCCGTTCAAAGTTACTTCAAAGCACTTGTTCTTTTTTGGTAGAGGGTCAGTTATGTCACGCTCTCTCAGAAAATGCACTACTTTACTGGGGGATTTACTTTGAGTTGGTGTGTTAGCTTCACAGGATTTGATTTTTAAATGCTGAATACTTAAAAATACATGTTTTACTTCTTCTGTTTGAGATGAGGCTTTTAAGGAGTAATAGGCACCACAATAAAAGCTAACGTGGTTTCCACTGTCATTAAAAAAGGTATTTGCGTGAAGTGCTGCTTTTTCTTAAGGAGCACTTGAGTACAGCATCGCTCAGCAACACATAAATCAACTTTGACACCTTATCATCTGTATATTCAGGTTTAAATGAAGTCTTTCCAGTGATGGGACAGATTGAGTCTTTTAAACTGAACAAGGGAAAGGTGTCATGTTGTCATCTTCATCTTTAGGTTGGCAGCAAGTTTATAACATTTTGGAATTAGAATTTTTTTCAATTTGTCCTCTTGGGCCTCCAGCTTCTCAGCTTCTGTTCCCTCTTCATGTTTTTTATACCTAAATATCCTTACAGGGTCTTCTCTTCAGTTCTGAGATCTAAGATAAGCCCCTTAGCATGGTGCGCAGAGCTTGCTAGGAGCTGCTTCCCTTCTCCTCTTCTCTGAAGCAGAAGGGCTTCAGCCAAGCCAAACAACAGTTTTCCATACATGCTGCGTTCTTTGATATCACTGTTTCTTCAAGCCCACATTGTTTTTTTTTGTTGGGGAATACTCTTGCTGACTAAGCCCTGCTCATCTTTCTAGATAATGTCTGGATTCTCAGACAACTTCAGTCTGATTCTTTCAGTTTGAGTTAAGGGCCCCTTCTCCTAGGCAAGCAAATCTTGGTCATAGGGCTTTAATATTGGATTTCAGTTGTTTACTTTTCTCATACTAACCTCGGAATTTCTTTTTTTTTAATTTATTTTTATTTTATTTATTTATTTTTTATTCATTTATTTATTTTTGGCTGCATTGGGTCTTCGTTTCTGCTCGTGGGCTTTCTCTAGTTGCAGCGAGTGGGGGCTGCTCTTCATTGCGGTGCGTGGGCTTCTCATTGTGGTGGCTTCTCTTGTTGCAGAGCACAGGCCCTAGGCACATGGGCTTCGGTAGTTGTGGCTCGTGGGCTCTAGAGCACAGGCTCAGTAGTTGTGGTGCACAGGCTTAGTTGCTCCACGGCATGTGGAACCTTCCTGGACCAGGGATCGAACCTGTGTCCCCTGCACTGGCAGGTGGATTCTTAACCACTGCGCCACCAGGGAAGTCCTGGGAATTTCTTGAGGGACAGGAATTCTGTCTTATCTGTTTATCCCTGTCCTTTCTGGGTGTTTCATGTAGCTGATTTTTTCATTATCTGTGACAGGGCTGAGTTTTCTTTCCTTGTGAAGAAGTAGTTCTTTATTACTGGGGGGTTTTGACCAGAGGCCCAAGACCTCTATTATTTATAAATTTAACAGTTGTTTTTTTGAAGTATCCATACTGTGCCAAGGGCTGTGCTTTTGTTTACTACTACTGGAGGGATATAGATTCAAGCATCATATAAAAGGTTATGCTAGATGTAACAGTAAGTGAAAAAAGTTTGGAGGAGCAAAAAATTAAAGCAAGAATTTGTGAAGATACAAAGTATCAGGAAGGCTATTCCATGGTTTTATGAAGATTTCCACAAGGGGAGAAAAAGTTAAGAAGAGTTCGTTTTGAATACATATTTTTACAACTGGTATAGAAAAATTACCTCATCAATTTATGTATCCTAAGCTCAGGAAACACTCCTCAGTAGTTTGCTTCCAAGAAGCAAAAAAAATCTGCCATGATAGAAGGTAGATACTGCCATACTCCTTAGTGAATTGGTGTGTGTGGATTTCTGGAATTTTAATTTTATTCATATATTTAAAAAATTCACCAAATTTTTATTTTAAAATTTAATGTATTTAGAAACATTCTTTAATCTAGTTTCAATTTTAGAACAATGTTAGGAATGAAAAGTCAGTCTTGTATGTGGACAGCGTTTTATATCTATAGTGGCTATCTATATCTGTATCATATCTATCTCTACATCTATATATCTGTATCCATACAGGCTGTCTCAGAAATTATATCTAAAGGTATTTCTTTTTCTCTTTTGCTTTATTTGGAAAATATTGAAAAATGAGCAAAAAGTAAAAGAAAAACAAAATTTCTTATTTGAAAGTAGGGTAGGATATTATATTTAAAATAAAGAAAACCCCTCAACCATTCATTTCTACCCTATGCTGTTAACATTTGGGCACTTGTTCTCCTGACTTCTGAAGATGCTCTTGTTAACACAGTGTAGTCATGTGCTGCATGCTATCTTTTATGATAGCAACTTTAAAGGTTCCTTTTCAGAATTACTCTATCTTTGTTCTGCTTTGAGCTATATTTGTATTTATTTATTTTCAGATCATTTATTTTTTACAAAAGCAAACAAAGCACATTGTTTTTAAAAAGAGTAAAAAAGTGTAGACATTATGTAGTAGAAAGCAAAATTTTCCTTTGTCACTGTTCTTCAGGGTAACTCATTAATATTTTGGCATATAATCTTCTAAATAACTGTGAACTGTGAATTGTAACCTTTTTCCCTTTTGTTTTTGTTTTTTAATAACAGGGTCACACTTTCCACACTCTGTCACTTATATTATTCATTCACTAATGCTTTATTTCATAGCTACTCTTCCCTGTCACCACATGTGAGTCCATCCCAGGCTTTTTACTGACTACATAATATTTCACGGAATAGATCTACTGTAATTTAATAAGCTGTTGTCCATTAGGGTGTCTCCATTATTTTGCTATTAGAAATAACATTGTAACAAGTGTTTGTATCTTGTACACAAGCGTGTATTTCTGTAGTGTAATACCTAGATATGGATTTGCTTGGTTGGAGGGATTGCATATGTAAAGTTTTGCTGTAATTTAAAGGATAAACTCTTCTTCAAGACTTTCAACAATTTTTAACTGTAAACAATAAAGTTCTGATTTGAGAATAAACATGGTTTAAAAGGAAAGACGGATTCCTGTTTAAAAGGAAAGATGGATTCCTTTCCTGAGGGCTCAATGAGACAGTACATTTCAGGGAGGGTTATTTGTTTTTCTCCTCATGTTTTAACCTGGATTTTCTGTGATATGTAGAACCTTTGAGAGAAAGTATTACTCGGTCTCCCTGCTGCTTTACAAAAGAAATCTATGTTCTTATTGGTGGCATCTCCCTGATAATGCTATTATTTCATTGCATGTTGGTATTCCTTGTGATGAACAATAATGTTTTTGGTTGAATTCTAATCTGTACAGTATGGTATAGTACAGAACAAAAACTGTTCTGTGGGGTAATTTATCTTAAAAGAAATACATGAAGGTGACTCGATCAATAAAAATAGTAGCCCCAGATTGTCATTTTGCTTACACATTTAAGTTCTTTTCTTATAACCTTGAAAACAGTTGTAAATATGTCTTGTTTGAATAAAGGAAAGCTTATAGATGAACGTCAAATACATTTTCTTTTTCCAAAAGGATCATCTAATTGAGGCTATAAACCTTATTTTTAGGTTATAAGAGTGGGTTTGTAAAGTTATATGTTCATGGCTTTTCATGATACCACATACAATTAGGTGTTTGGTACTTTTTTAAGGTACTATCTCCATCTAGCTTAAGTTTATTCACCACATCTTTGAGTCCATTTCACTCCAGCTATTTTTACAGATGTATCAAATTGCTATTTGAGAACTATATTACAGATTTCAAATTCATGTTTAAAAGACAAATTGGCTCACTGTCTTTATGGCTGTGGAATTTGTCTTAAACACTGGGAACCTTAATAGTCAACCCATGTAGGGCTATATAGACATATATTGGAAGAAGGGTTTTGTATTTAATATATAACTTTATTTATTTTTTGAATTTTATTTTATTTTCTTATACAGCAGGTTCTTATTAGTTATCCATTTTATAATCCCAATCGCCCAATTCAGCACACCACCATCCCCACCCCCCTGCGGCTTTCCCCCCTTGGTTGTTCTCTACATCTGTGTCTCAATTTCTGCCCTGCAAACCAGTTCATCTGTACAACTTTAAATAATTTATTTTGGCATTCAGAAAATGACTTTATTTTTCTTTAAGACTTCATAATTTTTCTAGTCTGATCTGCAAATGTCTATCTGCTAATCTTTTTGTCTATAAGATATACTTTTGAGGAGGTGATACTCATTTATTTCAAAGATTATTTTGTTTTTTTCTCCTTTTTACAGGAAACAGGCATCGTTGTGGGTCCAAGGAGACATTTTCCGATCCAAACTGAAAAATAGACCATCCAGTGAAGGAAGTATTAATAAAATTCTTTCTAGCTTGGATGATATGTCTATTGGTGGAAACTTATCTAAAATACAAAACGTGGAGAGATTTGGAGAGGTGAGTTTTTTCCAGGAAGATTTTCGTGTCTCCTTAAGACTAACGTTCTGCATTTCTTTGTTTCCCAATTGAACACATATAACATAGCCACATCTCTTGTCTGAATGCTGCAGTACTAAATTTTTAGGCATGGAGTCAACACCTATAAAGTAATAATAAAAGCAAAGAAAGCAATTATCCTTAAAAAGAAAAAAGCTGTAATTTAAGGAGTACAATTATAAAGGAGTCTACTCTGGTTTGGAAAATACTTACAAAAAAGAAATAGAAAAGCAAACTTTCTCTTTTAAAATGGAAATAGATATCAACAAGAAAAATCTTAATGGGACAGTTGGATATTATATGCCATAAGTGGTACATTGAAGCCTCAAATTCATGATTTCTAAAGTAAGTCCAGAGTTGAAAACATAATCAGGGGCAACTTTTTTTTTCTTTTAAATTGAGACTCCATTATAAACAAACCACTTTAAACAATTGACATACATCGTCTGATTTAATCTCCATAACTACCTGGTGAGTTAGTCAATATTATCTCTATTTTATAATAAGGAAATTGAATATTAGAGAAGTTCTCAGTGTCAGAAACATGATTCAGTCCAGGTCTATCTGATTTCAAACCCATATTTTTTTCTATTATACTTGCTACCTCAATAAAAATGACAGTGATTCACTAAGAATTAAGATCATGGGCATTTTTGGAGGTAGAAGCAACCTTGAAATAATTTGTTCTAGTTTCCTCTCTTATGTGGATCAGAAACCCGGGTCGCACAAAATTTTTTACTTGCCCAAGTTTGCAGTGTTTTCAAGTAGTGGGGCCACCTTAAGAGCTGGTAGTCTGACTCCTAGTTTAGCTCTGTCTACCACAATATGCCTGAGGTGAAGCTAAGCACCTAGTTTATATTTATATTTTTATGTCACTAAAGGGGCAAAAAAGCTATTAAAATATTTAAGTAGCAAGTGTAGGTTTACATTCAATTAGGCAGTGACCCATTAGACATGGACAAGGACCTTGAACAAGCTTAGCCCTCAAGGATGGAAAGAATGCATCATAGCTCTGTTAGGTCAACAATTGGCATCCCAAACAGATTTTTTTTCACCAGGAAAGATAACAAGAGTGCTCGGAGATAGGGAGTGTTTTCTTCAAGAGGAAGGATGGGGACTGCTGGAGGAACTGAGTTTTCAACCCTGTGGTATGTTCTCCAGGACAGCCACTGATGAAGTGGCTAAGTTTACTGGTTTGAGTCATCTGTCCTGACCAAGCATAAATCTTATTAGCCAAGGTCGTGTTGATGTTCAGAGCCCTTGTAGACCTTTTCTTGTCTCTGTGTTATGGTTTGGCCTTTTCAAAGCAAACAAAAAGGATCTGGACTGACATTTTAATGAGATAATGTAGCTAAACAAGAACACTTTGTTGCTCTGGTCAGCATTTCCTCCCCAGGTTTGAGTTCAAGTAAATAAGGCTTTTGAGTTATGACCTCTGAAGAGGCACATATGAAACCCATCCATCTATCTGAGAAATATATTTATCTTGCAGGAACATAATGCTTTTTATATCATAATCTGTATTAAATTAACATCTGGTAGTTAGAACATTTCATTCTCATACTTTTTTAGATCCCAGTTTGTTGAACTTGAGACTGATTAACATTTATTTATCACTGGAAGGGTGATGAATGCAATATGATTGAAATTTAAAATAAGTCAGTTTGAAATATGAGCATATATTCAGATGTTGGCTCTTTTACCTCGTTCCTATTTCCCACCCCCCAAATTAATTACTTAGCTCTCATTCAGAAGTGCTATTATTTTTGAAATTAGAGGACAGAAATGAAAGAGTTCAGAAATACTAGAGAACGATGGTGTGGTTAAGATTGTAGACAGTGACATACCTATGGGTTTTGGACGACTTTATAGTTAGGTGATGCTTTGTGCAAGTACCTCTTCTGATTCTGACCTTTTTATTGCTATGCTTATCTGGTGCTGTCTCCATGAATATGGGGAGTTAGTTTACTCAAGTGAGTGTAACAGAGTTAGTGATTCCTTTATCATTCTTGTGAATTCCAGTTGGGAAAATACGTCAAGAATGCTGCTTCTACCAATGTTCAGGATAGAAGCCCATGGAAATCCTGGATTTATTTAGTTTATATACAGAGAAAGTGCAAAAAGCCAGTGTTCTTCTAGAGGTATTTTTTTTTAAGTCAAAAGCAGAGATAGCAAATTATTTTTTGATTTCTATGCCTATAGGAATTTTCCTGTGATTGGTTATTAGGAAGCTTGGGAAGCTCCGTAGTTACCTGATTTGGGGAGCTTGAATGTATAGTTTTTCAGTGCTTACGGGGTGGGTAAAAGGAAAATAATCAAAAGTATGAACCAGAATGATTCAGGCCATAGTAATGGAGTAGGTTGTGGCTTTAATGAATTCTCTTCGCCCACTTAGAGTTATGAGAAATCTTTTAAAAATAGAGGCTTTTCCTTTATTGAACCTGGTCTTCAGTGCTGGGCTAGGAACTATGTAATGTACACAGCCCATCCTGTGGGTCTGGAGGGGGCTCCCTGCTTCACGGCCCTGCGTTGCACTGTCCTTTTCCTCCATGGTCCTTACCTCGCCTTCCTTGCTGGGCAATACGCTTTGTAAGGATGGAGGCTTCTATCTGCCCTCATCATAAGTCTATTCCTAGCCCACAGGGCCTTCGTAAATATTACCTGAATGAGTGAAGGCTGACAGTTTCACAGAAAACAAACAAGAATACAGACATGAAACTGGTAATAATCCAAGCTATCCAAGGGTAGCATATGCTCAAATATAAAATAGTACCAGCAATAAGTGCTCATTTTGACATTGAGTGGCCTTAGGATCCATTCTGTATTGGGGTTATTAAAAAATGGCTTTAAATGGAATCTAATGCACTTTCTTTACAGTGCCAGATGTATAAGGAGTTAAATGAGGAGCTTACGGGGCAACAACAACCACCTAAATGGCACCTACTATGTGCCCGGCACTGTCCTAAGCACTTTATTACATGGACTAATTTTAGGCCCTAGAAGAGCTGTATGAAACAGGCACCTTTACAAGGTCCATTTCACAGATGACATAACTGAGGTAGAGGAAGTTAAGCTGCCTGCCCAAGATCACAAAGTACAGAGTGGAGTTGTCATTTGAACCCAGGCACTCTGGCTCCGGAGTTGGCCTCTGACCCTGAGGCCTCTCACTGTACTGTGCTGCCTCTCCACTGGGTCCTCTCTGTGGCTCTAGTACATTGCATACAGTCATTTTGGACATAACCTTAGCGAACGTGTCCTCATAAATTTCTCCTGGAACTGCAATTGCTTTTATCTTTTTCCTACTCTAGGGTGATAGTCCAGTATTAGCACACCAGTCAGTGTGTACTCTTGAGTTAGAGATATTAATTAGATACAGGTGCTGCTGACGTTTAGCCGTGAGTTACCATGATTTATAAAATCCTTTGCCCATAAGCAGGGTACATCTTTAAAAAAATCTATGAAGTAAAAATTAAATCTCTAAGGCCCTACTTTTAAGCACCTTTCTTTCCACTCTTAGGCCCACTGAGGCATTCCAGGTCCAATCTGAAAGCCGCAGGGATCCACCAGAGACTATCAGTAAGGGGAGTGACAGTACACAGATTCACCCTTTGAGGGGCTCACCCTGGCTGTGCTGTGGAAGGGGTGCTGGTGTCTGTGTGTGGCCCGGGGTTGGAAGGCCAGGGAGTTGGTCATGAGGCAGTGGTCCAGGTGACGAGGTCTGAACCAGTGGCAGGGAAAAGGAAGAGGAGACGAATTTGGGGAGCTCTGGTAAATCCAAACTTTTTATTGATCAGAAACAATTTATGAAGGTGACCTCTTTGCCTTTCTCCAACTTTTACATCTCATAGGTTTAACATCTGAGAGATGAAAAGAATTTTAGAGATGACCCAGTCATTTTTCCTTGCCAAATCATTTAAATCTGCTAAAAATTCCATTTTTGTCTTTTTCTTTCAGTCCTTAGACTTCTATTTTTACTTGTTTCTATTTCAAACTCTCCTTTTATGTCATTTTTCTATTATAACTCTTCCATCTTTATTCCATAGTGTGCTATATTTCATCTAAAATATCTTTTCTTAATGGCATACACAATGGCCTCCCTAGTAGTTTTCTCTGTTACCATTTTATTAATGGTAACATTAGTAAATAAATTTATTAATGCGTTGGTCAGTAATTTATCCAACTGAAATCTGTGGACACAATTTAATTTATTTGATTTTGGTTTTCATCTTGTCTGCATATAGAGAACAACTGGTGGAATAAAATACATCTTCATATTTTATGCTATTTGTTCTTTAGCTAGACCATCACCTATAAATAACAATATCTTTAAAAATTCTCCTTCTTTATGTGTTTTAGTTGGCTCTATTTTCCTGTCTTTATGTAGGGCAGGCTTGTATCCAGAAGAAAACGCACTGATGCTCAGACCCTCCAGAGGGCGACAGGGGGTCTGAGAACAGACCCCTGTCCTTGGGGGAGCCAAGATATCAGGGTCTTCCCTGAACTAGGCTTCTTCACCATTGCCAGCAATCGTGTGGCTTTGTTTCAGGGGATCTGCTGCTTCCAGAGTAGCTGAGAGCAAGAGGGGGGCTACACTGGGACTCTGGGGAAAGGGGCTGGAGCCCAAGAGCACACAGAGGCCTGGGTTAAATTCTCGGCATTTATCGTTTGTGACTTTGTTCATCGTTAGTCATCATGAGGAATGAATTTGGTATAAAGAATGCGGTATAACAGTACCTGATGAGAAAGATCTTCAAACTGCCCTCGGTCCCCCAGTTCTTGGGATTGATTTATGCCTCATGACAAATGGAACTCTATTTTCTAATATACTTTTCCCCACGCAGGCACTTGTGACCTAGTATATATTATAAGTACCCTAATAAATACAGGGGTTGGTTATATTCCTGTCTGCGTGGCTTATTCAGGATTCCAGGAGACCAAAGTCCTCTTCTATATAGTTTTTTTTTCTTTTTATAAAAGTATTTTTTATTGAAGTATAGTTGATTTACAATGTTGTGTTAATTTCTGCTGTACAGAAAAGTGATTCAGTTATATATATATATATATATATATATATATATATACATTCTTTTTTTAATATTCTTTTCTATTATGGTTTATCATAGGATATTGAATATAGTTCCCTGTGCTATACAGTAGGACCTCGTTGTTTATCCATTCTATATATAAAAGCTTGCATCTGCTAACCCCAACTTCCCATTCCATCCCTCCCCAACCCCCTCCCACTTGGCAACCACCAGTCTGTTCTCTATGTCTATGAGTCTGTTTCTATTTCATAGATAGGTTCATTTGTGTCACATTTTAGATTCCACACGTAAGTGATATCATATGGTATTTGTCTTTCTCTTTCTGACTTCATTTAGTGTGATAAGCTCTAGTTGCATCCATGTTGCTGCAAATGGCATTATTTTGTTCTTTTTTTATGACTGAGTAGTATTCCATTGTATATATGTACCACATTTTCTTTATTCATTCATCTGTTGATGGACATCTAGGTTGTTTCCATGTCTTAGCTATTGTGAATAGTGCTACTGTGAACATAGGGGTGCATGTATCTTTTTGAATTATAGTTTTGTTGATATATGCCCAGGAGTGGGCTCGCTGGATCATATGGTAATTCTATTTTTAGTTTTCTGAGGAACCTCCATACTGTTTTCCACAGTGGCTGCACCAACTTACATTCCCACCAACAGTGTAGGAGGGTTCCCTTTTCTCCACATCCTCTCTAGCATTTGTTATTTGTAGACTTTTTAATGATGGCCATTCTGACCAGTGTGAGGTGGAACCTCATTGTAGTTTTGATTTGCATTTCTCTAATAATTAGTGATGTTGAGCACCTTTTCCTGTGCCTATTGGCCATCTGTATTTCTTCTTTGGAGAAATGTGTATTTAGGTCTTCTGCCCATTTTTCGATTGGGTTGTTTGTTTTTTTGTTGTTGAGTTGTATGAGCTGTGTATTTTGGAAATTAAGCCCATGTTGGTTCATCATTTGCAAATGTTTTCTCCCATTCTGTAGGTTGTCTTTTCTTTTTATGGTTTCCTTTGCTGTGCAAAAGCTTGTAAGTTTGATTAGGTCCCACTTGTTTATTTTCGTTTTTATTTCTGTTGCCTTGGGAGACTGATCTAAGAAAACATTGGTATGATTTCTGTCAGAGAATGTTTTGCCTGTGATCTCTTCTAGGAGTTTTATGGTGCCCTGTCTTATGTTTAAGTCTTTAAGCCATTTTGAGTTTATTTTTGTGTGTGGTGAGAGGGTGTGTTCATTGATTTACATGCGGCTATCCAACTTTTCCAGCACCACTTGCTGAAGAGACTGTCTCTTTCCCATTGTATATTCTTGCCTCCTTTGTTAAAGATTAATTGACCGTAGGTGTGTGGGGCTTTTTAATTTTGTAATTTAAATTTTCTGTTTAAATTTTCTGTTTAAATTTTCTGTTTCTTAATTTTGTAATTTAAATGTGTTTTGAATAACATTGTATATAACTATTTTTGTCAAGAGTTTGAAGGCTGTTAATCATTTACTAAGAATTTTATAACTCATATATTTTATATTCTTAGTCCTAAAAATGGCTAAAACTTCTTACAGTAGCCACAGAAATAAAATAAGGGGAGATAGGTTGAGACAAAAAAAAACATGATTTATATTTTAGCAGATATTTTTCAGACCTGTACTGTGTGTCCAGATCTTTTCCCCTCCCTCCTCCTTCTCCAGGTCCTGAGTTCCAGGCAGTTTCTCCTACCTTAATCCAATCTGTCCTCTCTCACTAGACCACTGCTGTGCCCCCCGCCCCCAGTCTTGATCTCTCTGAGTTATTCTCCTCACATTAATCAACTGGAAGGAAATATTTACAACACATTCAAATGAAAGTTTTTTTTATTTTAATGTAAAGAGCTCTTAAGAAATCAATGTGCGGCTTCCCTGGTGGCTCAGTGGTTAAGAATCCACCTACCAATGCAGGGGACATGGGTTTGAGCCCTGGTCCGGGAAGATCCCACATGCCGTGGAGCAAGTAAGCCCGTGTGCCACAACTACTGAGCTTGTGCTCTAGAGCCTACGAGCCACAACTACTGAGCCCACACGCCTAGAGCCTGGGCTCCACAAGAGAAGCTACCGCAATGAGAAGACTGCGCACCACAACGAAGAGTAGCCCCTGCTTGCCTCAACTAGAGAAAGCCCGTGCACGGCAATGAAGACCCAATGCACCCAAAAATAAATAAAGAAAATAAATAAATTTATAAAAAATATCAATGTGAAAACTCCATGTACACAAATAAAAGAAAATGGGGGCCCTTATGGTTGGTAAATATAAAAAAATGTGCTACTTCTCTAGGAATGAAAGAAACACAGATGCTATTTATGCCTATCAACTTGTATGAGATTAAAGAAATGTATGCAGTATTAGCAAGGGTTTGGGGATTAAAAAGCTCTTAAACATTGCTAGTTGGAGTTTAAAATGGTGTAGCCTTTCTGGAGGGCGGTTTGATAACATGTAGCAGGAGACTTTAATCTAGCAATTCCACTTCTATGCATTTATCTTAAGGCAATAATAATAGGACAGTGTTCAGAAACCATGTGTTTATAGAAGGATGTTTGTTGGAACTGTTTATAGTGATGAAAGACAGCAAACAGCCTGACTTAGGGCAAAATATATAAAATTTGATACATCTCAACAATGGAATTTTATGGAGCAATAAAACATGATAATGTAGAAGATTTTTAAAATCTACCCTGAAACACTTCTGTAGTATATTTAAGTGAAAAAGTAGGTTACAAAGCAGCATGTATAATTCAACCTCCTTTTGAGAGGAAGAAATGTGTTGGTGGGTATGTATAGATAGCACAGGGGAAAGTCTGGAAGACTATATGACAGAATGCTAATGTGCTTTACTTTGATGGTAAGTATGTAGGTGGCTTTAATATTTTTTTAATCTCTTTTCTGTAGTTTGTTGTTACCTATGACAAACAAGTATTATATGGTAAAATATATATATTTTTTCTTTGGAAAAGACATGGTTTCCTTCTCCAGAGGTTGAGAGCTGGGACTTAATATATAATGTTTTCATTTTCTTTGAGAGCCAGTGTACCTAAGTAAACTCCTTAAGGAGCTTAAGAAAAAATATATTAATTCTGGGTAGTTAGGTACATGGCTGGCTGTTACATCATTTTGTTGTTTTCTACGTGTTTGAAATGTATTATAATTTAAAATTTTTTCACCTTTAAGATTTACAATAAAGTGGAAGAAATAAACACATGTAAAGTAACTATAATATAAACATACTGTTACTTTCTTTAACTGTATATTTTAAAATTAATTTTTATTTTAGAAAATAATATATGACCGCAGTTTTAGAAATAGCAAAAGTATTGAATTCTAATAAAAAATCAGTTCCCTATCCCACCTTTCTGTATCCCCAGACCCATTCTCAAACGGGAGAAACCTGTAAGCAAATTAACTGCCAAATTTCTAAATATCTTTTTTTTTTTTTTTGCGGTATGCGGGCCTCTCACTGTTGTGGCCTCTCCCGTTGCGGAGCACAGGCTCTGGATGCGCAGGCTCAGCGGCCATGGCTCACGGGCTTAGCCGCTCTGCGGCATGTGGGGTCTTCCCGGACGGGGGCACGAACCCGTGTCCCCTGCATCGGCAGGCAGACTCTCAACCACTGCGCCACCAGGAAAGCCCTAAATATCTTGCTATAATGCTACTTTTAAAAGCTTATCAATTTCGGACATTTTTCTATTGCCTCCTGGTTATGGTAGATAGGATTAGTTCTCCTACCTTGCTATCACCTCTACTTCCCCTAGCTTCCCAATATAGCTATATTATAATTTTTGGTTAAACCCAAATAATGTATACATTATTACAAATATTGCTCACTGTTGAGCTTAGTAGCCCACTATGACTGATTTCTTTGTTGAAGCTCCTTTTTTCCCCCTAGAGTTATTTGCTCTTTTTATTTGTGTAGTTTTCTATATATCTGGGAAAAGAGAATGCTACTCTCCCCTCCTCCCCAAATTGTGCCAAGCAATTAAAATTTTTTTTAAAATCTCAACACAGCAAAAAAATCTTAACCAAATCTGTTGTTTTCCTGAAGACACTTCTGCCTTCCAACCTGAACTAATTGTTCTACAGCCCAAATACAGAGTTCTGACCCAAGGCCTTCTCTTCACACTTCTCAGTTGGATCCCTAATTTTCCTGGATCTCATGTTGTCTTCTTTCCTTCTCATGAAGCATATCCTATAATAGTTTTCGCAGAAAGATTGTCAGAGAGGTAAATTTTTGTACTTTTATTCTACTTTTACACTTGACAGATAGGTTGAATATTGCAATTTCAAGTTGAGAATTACTTTTCCTTAGAATTTTGAAGGCATTTTAGAGCTGAGAACGCAAAGATCCTCCTAGTTGAATAGACAAACGTGCTTTCCTGGCTTTCTCACTAAGGCACTCATTAGACAGTGAAACGGATTGTGGTGTGGATCCGGTCCGACCTTCAAGAAGCTCTCCTTGCCAATCTTATGAAGGCTTACATACTTCTTGATACCCCCTCATATTTTGGAGCCTCTTGGCTATGTGTTGTCCTTCTGTCAGGCACACGTAACTGCGACCAACCCAGCATGTTGGGTGCTAGACGAAGCTAAGCTCAGCTTCTCAGGTGTTACTATCCTGCTTGCAAGCCTAGCCTTCAGGCGTGCCTGATTTCTGTTCCTACAGGCTTCCTTGGGTGGTAGTAGATTTCCCCCCACTGGGATTGTATGGACAAAGATGAATGATATAATTGATTCCTCGGGACTTTATAGGTGGGCATCTCTTAATAATTCTAAGAGAACCCCCGACTTTGGGGTTCCACGGTCCTGTGACTGTTAAATCAGAGTTCTTTGCCAGCACGGCCCTTCCTGTGACCTTGGCTTGACTTGCTTCGCTTGTACTCATTCTTTAAGACTCAGCTAAGGGATTGTCGTCTCCTCTGGGAAGCTTTCATCTTCATTTCTTTTTCTTTCCTATTAGCTGTGTATTTTGTATGTCTTTTTTTTTTTTTTTTAAATCAGAGCCGTAGTGGTGAGGTGTGGTCTTTTTACCCAGGACATGCCTACTGAGCCCCAGATGAATCCATGGACCCCAAAATAGATGGCAAGGAACAAAAAAGTGTTTTGATTCAGGAATGGCTGTCAAAAATGACTAAAAGGTCACTGAGGGAAGTGCGTTTTTGTACATTCTTCATCAAATAAGACTTCTAGCTTTAAAGAAGAGAGGAGACTCTTACGGCTAGAAATGATCTTAGCAAATTCAAACCTTTTGATTTATTTTCAGGTGAGGAAAAATACAATCTTTATGGTGGAGTGTTAGTGTGCCGTGGCATATATTTTAGAAAGAACATTGTATCTGAGGACAAGAAATCTGATTTTAAAATCATAGCTCTGTCATGAAGAGTTTAGGGGAGCTTAGGCAATAGTCTTATCTTCCACAAGCACCTCCTTTTTTCATCTTTAAGGGTAATGGTGCCCTCCCCACCACCGCTCCCTGGGTTGTGAGAATTAAATGTGACCTGGTATGCAAAAAAGACCTGGTGTGGTACTTATATATATATTTCCAACTACAAGACTTGGTTCAGCAGGAAACACACTTTCCCAGTCTAGTAAGCTTGGAAAAATCTTGAGTGCTTTTAATAATGTTAAATGATGTTAATAAGTTACTGTATAGATATCCTAAATTGTTTTATCTTTCACTTATGTAAACAAGCTATGGAATTTGCAGTGATGGGTGCTGGTAGCTTCTGGAAAAATATTTGTACTGTATCTATTGAGCCAACCTATGTCTAAGCTGTATTCAAAAGCATAATTTTGTCTGCAAGAAAGTCTCCATGGTTGTGGTCCGTTGTAACAGAGCTCCTTTTAATAAATTCTACCACATCCATACCCATGCTTCTTTGATTTGGAATTCGACCAGTATATTTAATTGGTGATTAGTCCAGCGTTCTTTAGGATATATGTGGCCAATGCTGAATTCATAGTGCGTTAAAACTATTTAAGATAATCTGTATAAAACATATCCATATACCGAGATAATCTATAAACTGTTAAGAAATCTATATAAAGTAGAACTACTCGTAATGACCTTTCTGTGGAACATGAATTTTTTTCCAGAATAATTTAGAAGAGGATGAAGATGTGGAAATGAAAAATAATATAACCCAGGGAGACAAACTACGTGCCTTAAAAAGTCAGAGACAGCCACGCTCCTCACCATCGTGTGCATTTAGGTAGATCTGTTTGAAACTTTTAAATTTATATTGTACCTCCATTTGTGGATAGAATATTTAATCTTCTCTTTTGAATATCATTCTACAAGTACTATGTTTACCTCTCATTTTTTGGTTTATTACTATTTTGTGTCATTTTTTAAATTATTTTATCACTGCGGGGAGTAGCTAAATTTTAGAAGCTTATTGAAAGCATCTGCTGCATCTTAATCTCTGGAATTCCACCTTAAACTGCTAAGCAGTTGGTTGTCTTTGGGACTCTTCAAAATTCCACTTGGAATGGACTCTTCTCCTGTGAATGGGTTTCCTGTCCTATGGTGAATTCTCACAGATGTGCCAAGCATTTGTATTTAATCTAGAGTGTGCAGATAAGTATAGTATGCCAAGCTTTTGTTATATCCTAACTCCTTAGCCTTACTTTCTATTTTTGAGAATTGAATAAGCAATTCTTGCCTGTAAAGTTACAAACCATCTTGGTTTGGAGGTCTGAAATTACTCATCAGAATCAATTGATGGGACTTAACTTCTGACCACAACCTTTGAAATCTTCTGATAATTCAGATTAAGTGAAAAAAAAAGACTTCAGAATCAATGTAGGTACAAAAATCTGTAAACATCAAGATTCTTTATTGTAATATAAGGAGTGGCAAGTCCACAAATGAATATAACCAGAAGTGGCTACTTTCCTTTGATTTTTAAGTGAGAGAAATGCATAGCAAGAGAGATGTTTTGCTAGTATGATAAATGTCAGACTCCTCACAGGGAATTTAGTTTTATGTATTATCTGGGAGGATTATAACACTTAAGTCAGGTTGGGTCTGGTCATACCATTATCTGTGCTTTGGGTACTGGTTTCCTGCCCTGAAAAATGAAGGTTCATATAGCTCAAAGTTGAGGTGATTGTTTTCTGTAGTAAAATGGAAAGGTGGGATAGCAAGTTTGGTACTTAGTAATAATCACCAACTACCACTAGGAAGTTGAGGAAATGTACCATTTACTGAGCAGGTGCTATGGGCCAGGAATCTTGTTAGGTGCCTAGTTTGGACATGAGGATTAACCGAGTTAACACAAAAGGTGTGCACCATTACCCACATTTGTGTTGGTTGCTTGAGGTCAGAGAGGTTAAATCACTCCCTAGCTGTTATTCAAACCCAGCACTGTTCAAAGTTCATGCTCTTTTCACTATATATATTGTCTAAGTCAGTGGAAGTTTCTTCAAGATCAGTTTACATTACCAATTTTTTTTTTTTTTTTTTTTTTTTTGCGGTACGCGGGCCTCTCACTATTGTGGCCTCTCCTGTTGCGGAGCACAGTCTCCGGACGCGCAGGCTCAGCGGCCATGGCTCACGGGCCCAGCCACTCCGTGGCATGTGGGATCTTCCCGGACTGGGACACGAACCCACGTCCCCTGCATCGGCAGGTGGACTCTCAACCACTGCGCCACCAGGGAAGCCCACCAATCTTTTTTTTTTTTTTATTCACCATTTTTTGTTTGAAACTCTAAGAAATTGCATCATATTGATTAAAATTAACTTCAAACAGATTTATGTTTGATTTTTAAGAAATCATAGGGGGAGGAAAGGGTAAGTTGAGGTGTAACTTGACAAATAAAAAGGTGAAAGAAGCCAGAGAATCTTCACTACACAAAACTTTAGAAGGTTCGTTCCAACATGGTGTTTTTCTTTTTCTTTTTATCCTCAGAAATATTCTCATTTTTTGGAATTTAGTTTTTCTTAAAAGCATCATGGCACCATGATCAAACATCTTTAACCTGAGTAGATGCAATACCACCTTCTGATGAAAAAGCATTTTGCTGTAAAGGAAATTCAAGAGGAAACAAAATGACTAAAATAGATTTCCTGCTGATTCTAGGACTTATTTTATAAAGTGAATAAATACTAATATCCATTTGCAAGGTTTATCCCTCTTGCCCATTTAATAATTTTGCTGGTCTGACTCCAGATGATGTGACTTTTGGTCTTGGCTTAAATGTGTGACCCTGGTGTTGTGTGAACATTTGTCTTTGGTTTCTGTAGGTTGGAGGATATGAAAGGGCATCCAAGAGCAGTGTCCCAGCCTTCCAGGTACTGTCAACCAGGTTGAATTTCCAGTAGCTTATAAACAAATGCTACCCTTTAGATACATTTCCCAACCCTTAAGCCCATAGAAATAAACTGCCCACAGCTTTTCACTTTTAAAATTCCTTCCTTTCTGTTCTAGATTGTTACAATATGCTTTGTATTTAATGCTCACCCTGCAAAAATGTTATTTTCCTGAGGTGTCTACAGGGCCCTATGGCTGTGGGAACGATGCCAATGTACTTGGTGTGCCCAGTGCATGGTGGGATCTCTAATAAACTACAGTGGCTCTGCAACATGCCTTTCAAGCCAGTGATAGATTTTGCCTTGAATTTTTAACATTTCTGTTATTCTTCTTTCCTCCTATTTTTGCATGTATTTGTTCCCTTCCTTTGTTTTCTAGTTTTATTTCCTTCCCTATTCTCCATTTGAGGAGGAAACATTAGTGTTTTTCTCTGGAAAAATGTTCCCTGAACACTCCCTGGTGGTCTAAGTGATACCAGGATCAAGGGTAGGTCTTAGTGAGGGCTGTAGAAATGTTTGCCCAAAACTGTCATCAACAGATGGGGGGAAAAAGCTGACTCATTCCTCAGCTCTGTTCTTATTCAGCTCTAGGTTTTAGGGTTGTTTAGTGAGGGCAGCTCTGAGATGGCCCAGACTTCTCCAGAAGCTTGAGCTGCTTCCTTGTACAACTTTTCCTGTTCTTGATTTAGAGGCAAACCATGTTGTAAGCTGCTGTTTGGAGGGAAGATGATGAAGAAAAGAGTCTACAAGTAAATCAGCTTTTCTATAGCAGATAGGAAAACAGGGTCCAGCTACATTAAAAGATTTGTCCAGGACAAAACACATTTGGTATTAAAACCATGACTGGGCCCTGATAGTCCAGATTTGAGTCACTTTTCCCTTTTTGTTCACTCAGCAAATATTTCCTGAACACCTACTCTGAGTCTGGCACTGTGCTAGTCTGGGAATTGAAATGAGAAGCAGTTCTTTGCTCGTAATGGAGCTAATTTCGAGGGAAGTAGACGATATTAGACAATGAAATGTGGTACAAGAGCTGTGATTTACTATGAGAATATATGATGAAACTTGATGCTTACCCCGCCTGGGAATTCAGTGAAGGCTTGCTGTAAGAGGTAACAGCTGATTGCACCATTAAAGGATAAGCAATGGGAGTGAGTCAGATGGAGGTGGAAGAAAAAGATGTGTGTAGAGGTGAGGTAAGGACAGGAGAAGATGCCTTGGCAGGAAAAATAGCGTATGCAAACTGGACAGAGGTGTGGACGCCGTCTATCCAGGCATCTCAGGGCATTTTCTGTAGCTGGAGAAGAGGTGTCTGGTGGGAAAATGTGGAGGATTGGCAAATGCCAGATTTTGGAGGGTTTTAAAGCCAAGCCAAGAAGTTTAGGCTTTCTGGGCACTGAAGGCAAATTAGATGGTTTAAACAGTGAAGCAACATGATTAGATATTTTAGATTTTGTTGGAGGCTATTCGGAATGTGAGTTTTAAGGAACCAGATTAAAAGGTGCTGCTAGGTGTCAAGGATAAGAAATAATGATGGCCTCTCCTAGGGCAGTTGCAGAGTGGAAAGGTAAGGAGAGATTTGAAATATAGAGAGGTAGAATCTCAGGACTTGGAAGGAATGGATGCCAGTGTCAAGGAAGGGAAGTGATCAAGGATGGCAGGATGGTAGTCACCCCCAGGACTTTGGATCCTGGATTTGAATCCCAGCTTTGCCTCTCGCTCGCTGAGTGACTTTGGACGAGGAGCTTTTCCTTTGTGCCTCCATTTGCTCACTTGCAAAGTGCAGTCTTCGCTACCTCGTGGGGTTGCTGTGAGGAGAAGCTGAGTTAATGTCCGTCAGGTTCTTAGATGAGCGCTCAGCACAGAGTGAGGGCTGTGGCCGTGTTGGCTACTGTTACTAGGACCTGCCATGATCTCTTTAACATTTATTAGTTTATCTTGTCCTAGTCTATTGCTGAATGTTAAGATAACACAGCTTTTGTGTGACGCTTTGCCCATTTTTCTCCACAAAGATTGAGTTCTTCCCCACAAGGATCTGCATCTGCTTTGAAGACCTCAAAAGTGGCTTTGTCCCCTTCGGTGATGGCCAAGAGGATAAACAGAGGCTCTTTGTCCTCAGGCACCAGTGTAAGAAGGTAATTTTTCTCTCCTCCTTCTGAGGCACTGGCAGGAGGTAAAGGAAGGCAGCAGCAGACAATGAGTTTGGCTGAAGTTTGTGAGAGGAGGGGACTGGGGGAAGGGGAGAAACCACAAAAAGTACTGCGACCCTCTAGGCTTCTGTTCCTGTCTTGAATTGTGGGGACATGGCCATGGAGGGAATGCTGTACGGCATCCCTTTCCAGAGCTTGCCCAACATGGTCCAGGGAACAGAGCTCAGTGGCGCAGACTAATAATATACGACATAGTCATTTTCTCCCCTGATGTGTATGGGCTGAACTAAAATGGGTAGGGATGTTTGATGTAGTCATATGATCAAATATATAGAAGTTAAATCTTGTACTTAGGTCTGCTTTGTACTCTCCCCTTATATAGTCCTTTTCATTTACTTCCTGCCACAGGGCAAGTAGAAACCCGCACATATTCTATTTCAGGATCTCTGGTCAAACTGTTTTAGCCAGCTTCTTGAGTCTTAACTACTTTTGACAGAGGAACTTACCATGTATAACTAAAGGCCACATATTATAATATCACCAAGAGCAATTCTGTCACCATTTGCGTTGATCAGAACTGTCTTCATCCCATTCCCCTAATGTCGTAATCATGTGTTTTAGAAACGTGAACCCTGTGTGAGTATACATGGCTGTCTATGTTCCCCCCCCGCCCCACCTGTGTTTTTCGTTCAGCTTTTCCATGAACTCCCGGCTAGCCAGTTCTCTAGGGAACTTGAACGCTGCAGCAGACGATCCAGAGAACAAAAAGACTGCCTCACCCTCCAAGGTGGGTTTCGTAGGCAACCCGTTCACCAGCCTCTTGAACGGCAGCTCCCAGCTGCCTGCCAGAAATTACCCTGAGCTCAACAACAACCAGTACAGCAGAAGCAACAGCAGCAGTGGGAGTGCCCTGAACAGTCAGCCAGGCCCTCACAGCGCCAAGACCGAGGATCACGCCACCGCCCTGCGGCCCTCCTACACCGGCCTTTCTTCTTCCTCAGCGAGATTCCTGAGCCGATCAATCCCTGTAAGTTCACAGACACCACCTCTTGGCCCTCAGAACCCTGAACACAACTTTTGTGCCTTGCCTTCCCAGCCGAGGCTGCCACCAAAGAAATTTAATTGCGCCAAGGAAGCCTTCTGATCGATGCCTTCCCTCTGTGCTGTGAAACTGTCTCTGCACGTACATCTGCTGGCTCTTCTTCAAGTAAATGCCAAGTGTCGACCCAGTTTTCTTCCTTCCTTCTTTTTCTTCTCCTTTTCCCACTCCTTTTAAAGTGATTTCTCTAGGAAGGGTAGCAGCTTTCATTCCCTTCATCATGGACACCGTTGTCTTCAGTTACTTTTCACTGAAGTTTCGAATCACTCAGCAAAGTCAGGGGTCGAGTCATACGACAGACAGCATCTGCTTTGGTTGTAGTGGCTTTTTTTTATCCTGGCTTTTTCTACATCATTTATCAGTGGATGAATTTGGAGTATTTAAATGTGGAAGGTGTTGAATGAACAGTGTCTTTTCAGAACTCACCATCAAGCCCTTGACTAGGTCACCTGCAGGGAACTGACCCAGAATTATTAAATGGCAAATGGAGGGTGCTTATATGGCAGGTTTATGGTAGGTACTCGGGATGTAGGGGACGGGAAGGCAGGGTAACAGGAAGACGTTTAAAATTAGCTGTCACTCTTCTAGAGACAGGATGGAAGATCTCCAAACACATTTTACCCATGAGCGCTTCATTTTGGTTACCAAGCCCCCTTTGTGACCAGTAATCCCTATTAGGGTAAAATCTTGTTGGTCCACCCCCCCCCCCCCCCCCCGCCGTGAATCACTTTAATCACATATTTTGATTGCCTCAAAAGGAATTGAGATCTATGGGAATGTGAGTTTTGATGTGAGAGAACAAGGACAAGATAGGAAGGAGAAATAGATGCCACAGATCAAGGCAATGTCAGTCAATGTTAAAACGCGACATTGACTCCACTCAGGCACAAGCAAGCCCCAGGTGTTCTGGGAAGGCTGTGGTCTGGCACCCCTTCATGTCCACTGTTCTTCAAACACTTCCTCAGCCATTATCCTGGAAGAAGCGGGTCTCTGCAGGGGAGGGGAGGGGAGGAGAAGTGCGGGTGGCAGTGTGCCTCTCACCGCCTCTCAGCAAATCCATACCCCACGGTAAAAGCTAATGGGACCCACTTTCCCTAGAAGGCAGTTTAGAAACCACTTTGTGAATGTGAAGATGCAGCGTGTGTGTGTGTGTGTGTGTGTGTGTGTGTGTGTGTGTGTTGGTTGGACTCATTACTACTCCCATCCCTACCTCAGGCGTCTTTCAAAGTTTTTTTTTCCACACACAGTCCTTTCTGGCACATATGATTTCCCCCGATCTGATTTTATTCCCAGTGATGTTTCTCAACATTATTTTAGATTCCTGTAGAGATTATAGCCTAGGCCCACTCTACCCCTTAATTTGACTCTAATCCCACTAAGTTATGGGTACATATGTATCAGTAAAACTTAAATCCTAGTAACTGGGATTAGATGGAAAATGAAGTGTATTTATTATACATTTTTATAACTAGTTTTACAAGTCATTATACTTCGCAGCAGGAATTGAGTTCAGTCAATATTTTCATATACTGATTGTGGGTCAGCCTCTTTTTTAGACCAGAGTACAGATCTCTCCATTTTCAGAAAAAGTGTTTTATATAGATAGATAGATAATTATATGAATACCTTGTAGACTTCATGGCTAAAGGTTTTGTGTGATCCACATTTATAGCTCAATACCAGAAGGATTGGTAGCTTGATAAGAATGACATTCTACTTGTTCTGGATCTCAGTTTTCCTCTTTGCTAGTGGCAGCATGGGAGCTTCCTTTAGATGATTGTTAGTCCCCTAGCCACCATGTTTATGTAACTTGATTTTGGTTTCCTTCCATATTTTCCCTCTCCTGGCCTGAACACAGTGATTTTCCAATAATTAAATTTAAAATAATACTCTGTGTGGGCAGCTGCTGCTTCTTCCCCTTCTCCTTCTTAAATTTGTCATCTTATTGTAAAGAAAAGCATTTATAAATAGAATTGCCATCAAGACAACATTTTCCTCCCTCTCACCCTCCCAGGAAGTAAGAATAGCCAGGTGTCTTGTAGCCGATTTTCCCTCCTTCATCTTTGCCTAGACAACGTCTGTGAGAGGGAGGGTTCCAAGTCCTTAACCCTGCTGGCTCGCTGGCAGAAGGTCTAAATTAAGATGGAAATTCCCGTTTTATGCGGAATAAAGTAGGAGGTTGGGAGTTTTTTCCTTTATCGGTTCAATGAAGCTTTTCTAATTGTTACAGGTTTCTTGTCTAAATAAGATGGTCCTTTTTTCCCAATGCTTCTGAAGATGTGAGACATATGATCCTTGAAGAACTAGGAATAAATCACTCAACAAAAATGTTTTAAAATCCTTAGGTAGGAAATGAAGTCTAGATGGCAATATCCTCCTCGCACCTTTAAGAAAGGCCCAGAAACTCCTAGGGGACGGGGGTTGCGGGGTGTTTAGAGGGCGTCTAATATTTTAAAAGCTGCAATTAGCATCTCTCTTGAAAGCTGCAATTGCTTCTCACTTTGTGCAGCAGTTCAGCCCCCAGAAAAATGTGGAAATGATTTCCTTGTTCTGTCGTTAAATGCTTTAACACAGATAACAAGAACAGATGTTAAGGAATCCTTATGGTTGTGACAGAATTCTGAGAAGCAGATTTTATTTTTAATTGGGCTGTTCTGTTAGCCTTGAGGTTTCTACTGACCAGTGCAATGCACCAGGTTTCATTTTGGCCGACCCACCTACTGTAAAAAATCAGTTTTCCCTCCCTGACATTCAGAGGCGTTTTCAAATCTTAAGAGATGAGGGACGTGTGATTACGGCGTGGGTGGGGTGGAAGTATTTTATTAAATTGAAATTACTTGCGGTATCTGTCTTGAATATTTGCTCTGTGTTATTTTTAAGAGACTTACCACTGAATTGCTATTCATCTGCATTGTCCTTACCTGACCCTGCAAGTCTGGGTTAGGTCACAATGCTTCCCCCATAAGCTCTTCTACACCCTGCCTTGGTCTTAATTGCAATACTCAGATTCTCGCTCTGCATTTTAATCATCTGTTCACTAGTCTGTATCCTCCGCTAGACTGTAAGCTCTGTGGCGGCAGGACCAGTGTCTGTTTTTCACGGTTGTATGCTCTGTGCCTTGCATGTAGTAGGCATTCATTAAGTATTTCTTGAATGGGTATATTATGGATGGCTGGGTATTTAAATGAATGAATGTGGTAAGAATTATTGCTTCCATTTTAAAGATAAATAACTTGAGGGTTTGAGAGTTTAAATATTTTGCCTTAGATTGTACCACAAGTATGTAGCAGAGCCATAATTTGTACCTGGGTCAGTTTGACTCCAAGAAAGCATATTCTTTTGATTACATCATGTCATAGATATGCTGTGATATGTGTTTAAAATAGAGGGATATCTAAAGGATATGCCTTTTTTTCCAAGAAGGGTTAGGGAAAGCTGTGAAGAAGGCATAACATTTTAGTTGGGCTTTGGAGGATGAATAGGAGCCTTCTAGAAATCTAGTGATGAAAATAGGAAGACGGGGAATGGTCATTTCAGACAATGGGAGCTACAAGAACAGAGGTACAGCCTTAGTACTATAGTTAAGTTCTTAGTTTCTAAAGATGAGTAGACCTGGGTTCAAATACTGTCTCAACCATTTCCTTGTGGTGAGTACTTTGGCAAGTTATTTAACCTCTCCGAGCCTCAGGAGATGGGAATAATAATTTTCAGGAGCATATTTAGGTTTTGTGCACCTGAAACTTATACAGTTTGGTGGGATCTGTTTAAGATAAAGAGTACAAACTATTTTTGTAAATTGTATACAAACATATGACTGTGTGCTTTGAAGCTTATGTGGTAATGATAATAATCTTTGTAATAGGGTGGTTGTGATGATTAATTGAGATAAATCATATGAAATAGTTTACACAGTGCCTATAGATAATGCTCAATAATTTTAGCTATTATCGTTTTAAGAGCAGTGAGTGTTCCAGTGTAGCTAAAGCCAGGGGTGGTTACCTAAAGATAAGGCTGGAAAATTAAGCTGAAGCCAAACTAGGAGGTGCAGTGTGACTACTGGAATCTTGTCAGCAGGAGTGGCTTGATCAGATCTGATTTGATGAAGATAATCCTGGCATTCATGGGGATGGGAGCTCTTGCTAGAAACCCTGGAGGCAGAAGACCAGTTTGAGCTCTGTCTGCTGTCTCCCAATCCTACCTCAACAGGTTTCTTTCGGTAAATTCTATGCTTTTCAACAATTACGCCGTGTTTCAATGCACATACGTAGTAGTATAGATACTATTAAATAATCATATATGACCAATAGCTCTAACATATTTTTACTATGAAATTTTAAATGATATATTTATTTTTATAAATGGAAACTTAGCTATTGAAAAAAAATATGGTCCTTAGAAAACATATTTTTTACAACATTTGATATGAGGAGTTGTAAAATAATGTGCTTTATTATAAAAATACATATATATAGCCAGGTTGGCTACAAAGAATTTTTTGTGACTTCTGTGTCAGAAATTAATCTTTGCTTGCTGGGAACAGCCTTTTATAACAAGATTTTATTGTATTGACCTGTAGGGAATATAAACATAAATAAGATAAGCAGTCCTGTAATAAGGTTCTTTTGAAAGCTTCTTCAGGTATCACCTATTAAAATCTTTTTTGTGACTTTTAAAATTATTAAGTAGTAGCTTATACTAAGCTTTGTTATTCACTCATATATTGATCTTCAAACATTTTCAAGAATATTCTCTTAGTGGTGTTGCAGGTTACGTCAGTGAGGCCATTCATTGTCTCTTGGAATTTCCCCCTTCTTCTCTATTCTGCTGCTTTCTCATCTTCTTTGTTGTGTTAGCCTTGTTGATAATCTTCTTAACTCAGTCTTAATTTATACGTTAAACTGGGGTCACAAACTCTTTCTGTAAAGGACCAGAGAGCAAATTTTTGGCTCTGTGTCCTAACTCTTTCATATATGTGTATGGAGGGTGTGGCTGTGTTCCAATGAAGCTTTATTTACAGAAACAGGTGGTGAGCTGGATTTGTCCCCTGGGCTATAGTTTGCCGATCCCCGCTTGAGAGCATAGCCAGGTAATAGATACTGATCTCATCATCATTTGAAAGTGACCAGTGATCCCCTAATTGTAGAACATTGATCCTGAATTCCTTTGCTGAGCTTTCAGGCTCTCTGTCCTTTGTTCTCCTTACTGTATCTTTGTACCAGCTTTCCCCTGCTTGACCCTGAGGGTGGTTTCCTCCCCTACCTCTTGGCCTCTGGGAAGCTCTTTCTTGGAAACCCCCTTCCTTCTTCACTAATTTCTCATTATGAGAAGACATATTATCTTCCATATACGCTCTGAAACTCTTCTCAAGAAATCGAACCCACCAAATGTTTTACTTTTTAACCTCTGTTTCTATTCATGATGACTATTTACTGCTTTATCAATATGTAGCGTTGCTTTGCATACACAAGCATCTGTATTTGTTTACATATTGTCTATACATGCAAGACTTTATACATGCAATTTTTATTTGCAAGTCTCCAAATTTTAAACTTTGTGCAGACATTTTGTAAAATTCTTTTCTATCTTATGGTTTCTAATGCAGTTCTAAACACAGAAAAGTATTAAAAATACTCATTTGGTTTAAAGTTGAAAGGAAGATTGAAATGAAATATTGTGTACTACTTTAATGTTCTCCTTATGCCACCGCTGAAATTGCCTTAAATGCAGTTCCCTGTCCCAGTGGTCGTTACCATTTTTATACTCAGCTGGTTAGTCTGCTCTTTGGTTGTGAAGACTCTGTGGATGAGTTTCCACCTCAGATTTGACCAGTGTCAGAACAACCTGGGTAGCCTATGAATAGGTTAAGTTCTGTGTTCTAGCATTAGGGGGAAAATATATATTTTAAGGTATTATTTGTTCTTAAAGTAGGAATTGGAATAAGATCAAATTATTAGATCCAGCTTCCTGAAATAACCAGTTTGATGAAAATCTGAGCAATTGCTGTGTGCATTAAAGCATGCTTCATTTTTACTTCGGAATAATGTTAGTGTGACAGTGATGAACTACTTATTGATTGTTTGAACATCCATACCCAATAAAATGCGCCTACTTTCCAATGGTATGTAATAGCTTTTCCTGATTTAACCTGATGTCTTTTCACTCTGCCTGTTCTTCATTTAAAAAACTATCGTCTTGTCCTGATAAAGGATTAAATATTATTTAATATATAGGGTTAGTACTAGCTTTCTAACCTTTCTGTATGTTCAAATTACTGTGGTTTTTCCATCTCTCCTCTTTGTTGTGGCATTGCCTTAAATTTGATGCAATTTTCCAGCTAAGGGATACTAATACTATCAAGAACATGAGCTCGGTCTCAGTATTGAACTACATCTTTGTCATTATTTCAGCATTGGTATTCTTCTGTTCCCTTCCCAGGGGGACTTGGGAATGTTACTTGACAAAGCATCAAATTGTTCTGAGGTCAGCACGGTTCAGGTGATGCCTAAATTTACATATAAGTTATTTAGGTACACACGGTATTTGCAGATAGAGCTGAAGGTTGTTCAAGCTTCTAATGTTAAATAGTGGTTTACATTAATTTGCTGTATAAATCCTGCAGCTGTTTTTTTTTTTTTTTGCATTACATGGGCCTCTCACTGTCATGGCCTCTCCCGTTGCGGAGCACATGCTCCGGACGCGCAGTCTCAGCGGCCATGGCTCACGGGCCCAGCCGCTCCGTGGCATGTGGGATCTTCCCAGACCGGGGCATGAACCCGTGTCCCCTGCATCGGCAGGCGGACTCTCAACCACTGCGCCACCAGGGAAGCCCCGACAGCTGTTTTTGACTCTCCATTTGAAAGGATTCTTTAAAACACAGAACTTGCTTTTATCTCAAATACATTGGAGTTATTGCCTTGGTTGTTCAACTTAATTTGATACCTTTTTTCTTATATAATGTCAACAATATGCTAAATCAATAGGAAAGGATCTTATTTTAATCTTCCTCTAGTTTATTTTTGGCCAGCAGTAAAAGAGAGTAAGTGCTTTTTGTATATGTATAGAGGCTTATCCAATTGAAAAATTATCCAATATTATATGAGTGTCTACCATAAGCTCAGTATTGTTTTAGTGGAGGAAGGTAAGACAAAGATGTGTAAGCCATTGTCTTCCACTAGATTGAAAGCTCCATGAGGGCATCTTCTGGCTTAGTTAATCTTAAGCCATCATTTTTCTGGTCCTTCAATCTGTCTTTGTACTGCTGCCAGCGTATGCTTAAAATCCTAGTTTCTTAATGTTATCCTTTGCTCCCAAAGCTTCTCAGTTGAAGAGTAAAACTAATTATTATCAGATTTTTCTCTTTTTCCTTGAAGTTCTACAGTTTCACCATAATATATCTAGATATTGATTCGTTATAGTTTGTCCTTTTTTGGCCTCAGTGTGCTTTCAGTCAAAGGGCTGATGACTTTTTCAATTATGGAAAATTGTCAACCATTATCTTTCTGGATAGTGCTTTTTGGCCTTTCCTCCTACTCTCTTCTTTTGCAATACCCCTAGACTTATGTTAGAGCATTTCAATCTGTCCTCAGTATTCTTGCCTTCTATTTTATGTTTTGAAATTCCTATTGCTCTGGCTGTGTTCCTTTTTTTAAAAAAAGTTTATTTATTTATTTTTGGTTGCATTGGGTCTTCGTTGCTGTGCGCGGGCTTTCTCTAGGTGCAGAGAGTGGAGGCTACTCTTCATTGTGGTGCGCGGGCTTCTCATTGTGGTGGCTTCTCCTATTGCCGAGCACGGGCTCTAGGCACACAGGCTTCAGTAGTTGTGGCGCACAGGCTTAGTTGCTCCACAGCATGTGGAATCTTCCCGGACCAGGGTTCAAACCTGTGTCCCCTGCATTGGCAGGCAGATTCTTAACCGCTGCCCCACCAGGGAAGCCCTCTGGCTGTGTTCTGATTGACTCCCTCCTATTATTTTCCAGTTCACTAATTCTCTTTTAACTGTGTCCATTCTGCAATGTATCCCTAACCTATTTACCTTTTGATTTCCACAGCCATAGCTTTCATTTCCAGCATTTATAATTCATTCTTTATGATAGTCATCTGTTCTCATTGGACCTGCCTATTTCATTTAATAAATGCTTATTCTTTTTATGGCTATTCTTCATTTTCTCACCTTGAGGATCTCAGATGATAAGTTGTTTTGAGATTGCTTTGTGGTTTGCCTGTTGCTTCAGCCTGTGAGAATTTGTCTCCTGATTGCAGACTTTGTCAGTTCTCTTGGTGTTCACGTTCCTTGTGTGCTTTAGAATTTTCATTTGTAGATTCACTTTGGATGAGAGTTTTTTGTTTCTCTCCCCCTCTCTTTGTTTTCCCTGCCTCACCTATTGGCTTTCTTCTTGGCTCCACTTGACGCCCTAGGTGTTCCAGTCTAGAAACAGATTCTTCATGTCCCAGCTTCTCCTCCTGTGGTGAGCTCGGGAGGCTGACTTCTCAGGCAAGGATGCAGCTGTGTACAAACCTGGCCCAAGGCATTGTTTGTGGCTTCCCTTGGCCCCTTTCACAGGTGGGAGAGCCTGACCCCAGCCTCAGATTCAGGCCAGCAGCTTTTAGCCTGTGTACCCCCAGGAATGGGACACCTGGCCACCTCTGCCAGCTTCCAGCTCTGTAGCCAGTGGCCTGCCACTGTGTCTTAGTTCATTTCTGGGCCATGAACATGTTGATCTTACTTTTGTGTCCTGTTGTGCTTTTCTTCCTCACATTTTAAAAATATTTGATTTATACCCAGAGTGGTCATTTGGAGCATAACTTTCAGCTCCATCTTGACATGAAGTAGGTTCAGTCTCTGGGGTTAACCATTCAGGGTCTTTTTGAGTCTTCCCCCCACCCTTATTTCAAACTCATTTCCCTTCACTCCTGAGCATGATCCTTTTACTTCTTCTATGTAGAACTTGAATATTCCCTGCTCCAAGGGCCGTCATCCTTTTCTTACATGCTATGCTCCCAACCTGGTTCACCTTTGCTTTCAGACTCCTTCCCTTCAGAAGTTAGCCTAAATCCTACTTCCTCCTCTGTGAAGCCTTCCTTGGCCTCACCCAACTATAGCAGTCTTGACTTTCTCTTAATTTGTCCTCTCTGTATTGGTCATTTGGCCTTTATCATTTCTGTTTCGTATTGAGAGTCACCTTTCCCATGGGTATATGCCTTGGGTTCCCACTGAGTTGGTTGGTAAACTTGAGGTTAGAAACCGTGGCATCTTACTTTTATTAACTTCATAGTATCTAGCATTGGACTCTGCTTACTTATTTGATTATTGGTTTATTTATTCCATGTTGTCGTCTTTTCTAATATTGAGTAGGTCATTTATTTCTTCCAAAAATTTGAAATTTACTGTATGTGTGTAAGGTGTTTAACGCAGAAAGGCATGTTTTTATTGCAACCCCCTATTACACACAGACACACATACATGCAGGTGTGCATGCATGTGCAAACAAGCACAGATGCCCCATGCATGTTACTTGTAAAGTCATTGGATCTGCCCCTCATGGAAGAAATCTTTGGTAAACAACACAGGCTGTTTGCTGTTGAATATCTGAACCCACAGGGCTGATATGTGTGAGAGAGAACTGTTTATCCATAGAAGCAGATATTTCTCTCTCTTGGTCAGACTATTGTGAAACCCTCAGTTCCGTAATATTAATGAGTTCATCATCTGTGTGGGCTTTGGCATCCTCAGGTTCAGTCTCTGATTGAAAGTTATTAGAGTGAAAAGAAAGGACATTAAAAACCAGTATGTTAGTGAGCTCAGCTGCTATAACAAAATACCCTAGACTAGCAGCTTATAAACAACAAATTTATTTCTCACCATTCTGGGGGCTGGAAGCCAGAGATCAGGTGCCAGCATGGTCAGGTTCAGGTGAGGGCTCTCTTCCGGGTTGCAGGCTGCCATCTTCTCATTGTATCCTCACATGGCTGTAAGAGGGCGAGAGAGCTCTCTGGGTCCCTTTTATAAGAATACCAATCCTGGGGCTTCCCTGGTGGCACAGTGGTTAAGAATCCACCTGCCAATGCAGGGGACATGGGTTTGAGCCCTGGCCCAGGAAGATCCCACATGCCGTGGAGCAACTAAGCCTGTGCGCCACAACTACTGAGCCTGTACTCTAGAGCCCGCATGCCACAACTACTGAAGCCCATGTGCCCAGAGCCCGTGCTCCTCAACAAGAGAAGCCCGCACACCGCAATAAGGAGTAGCCCTCGCTCGCCGCAACTAGAGAAAGCCCATGAGCAGCAATGAAGACCCAACAGCCAAAAATAAATAAATAAAATAAATAAATTTAAAAAAAAAAAGGAACACCAATCTCATTCATGAAGTCTCTACTCTCATGACCTAATTACCTCCCAAAGCATCTGCCGCCTAATACCATTATACTGAGGACTTTGGCTTTACTTTTTAGCTACCAAGCTACTGCCAGCATGTGTGACAACTGTAACATTTTTCTAATCCTTATCATCATCCTCATCAATGATTTACTGAATACCTCCTATGTGCCTCACATTGTATCAGGTGCAATATTTTACATCATCTTATTTATTTAATCCGTAATTGGTAGATGAGGAAATTAAGACTCAGAGAGGCAGTGACTTGCTCAGTCTCACAGCTACTGTATTTTAAACTTCCTTAACTTCAGTGATCTTTGCTTTTATTCACTTGGAAATCCATTTCATGGATCTTCTTATTGCTTAGAACATTGCTTCTGATGTCTTGAATTCTATAAGGCCCATATCAAACATACCGCCCGCCCCCCCCCCCGCACCCTACTGACTCTTCCCCATGACCTCTTTATGACCCTTGCCTGTTTCCCTTCACAGTTTACTTCCTTCTGTAGCCCCATAGTCATTTCTGCTTCCTTTTTCCAACATTCTCTGTTCCACTTGGACCTTTTTTCTGTAGCCACTTTATCACTAGCCTCCCAAATTAGATCAGTTCAGCCATCTCATGTCTGTTTCTAGTCTCTCTCTTCTGAGCTCTGCTGGAGAAAATCCCAACTTTGCCAACTGACTCCATTTCAAATGAATTTCTAATTTACCCTGACCCTTCAGTGCTCATAAGTAGTTTACTTATCCCATTTTGGCTCCCTTTCTCTTCCCCACATTGGCTGTTCCGAAGCTTTTTCATGCTCTTCATCAACATAGCTCCTCCAACCTTAGTTAACCTGGTCCTGAGTTCTCCTGAGAACATAGAATTTTTCAGGAATAATTCGTCTTCACTGTCCTCTTCTCTACCTCAGAGTGTATCTGCATCTGACGTGTCCTTTTATTCCTTTTTTAAAAAAGGAGGCCTACTGTTTTCCAGTGGTAACCCTACCTGCCTGAACTATTCTTTCCAAACTGTTCCTGGGAGTTGCCCCATCCACATCCTTTCTCTGCTAGATCTTCAGTCTCTTACCGTCCATTTGCCTGTCTCCTCACCTGTGAACAGGTACAGAGTGGTCTTACCAATTTCTCCCCTCAGTTCTGTCACCTATCATAGTGTCTCCTTTATGGACAAACTTGGACAAGGGAGGTGGCACCATAGTATGGTGAAAGTCTGTCGCACAGGCTGCCACTGACTTCCTTCAGCCAGATCTGATGATCTCTTGTTAGTCCTCACTCTTCTTAGTCTTCCTACAGCATTTGACTCTGTTGACCACCCTTTTCTCCTGTTATTTTTGGTCTCTTGAGTTTTGGAATATTATTTTCCCATTTCTCCTTTTCCCCCCATTAAATAGTTACCAGTTTGTCTTCCTCCACCCACCCCTTAATGATTTTTCCTAAGGCTCTGATCTTGGTCTACTTCTCTCTCTGGGTAATCATCTCCTGAGCATTGAACTTGCATTTCTAACTTCCTGTGGGCAGTCGTGGGAAAGAATACATGCTTTTTCAGTTGTCTACTCCTCCTTTTGTTTCCTGGCTTACTGATTGCGATCTTTATACATCCAATCATCCAAGCTAGAAATTTGGAATGGTCTTTGACGTTACTTCTGCCTTCCCTGTGCCACATCCAGCCACTAAGTCCTAGCAGTTTTCCCTTTGAAATGTCCGTATTTTGTCTCTCCATTCTTATCACTGCTGCCTTCATTGAGGTCTTCGTGGACTATTGGGTTAGCATTTTAAATTTCCTCCCTGCCCTCAGTATCTCTTGCCTTTAAACTTTCTTCTGTACTGCTGCCAGCGCTGGATGTCTAAGGCACAGCTGATTAAATCATTCCTGTGTTAAGAGTCATTCATCGTCTCCACTTTGCACACAGGGTCTGGTCTGGATCCCTTGCCTGCCCCTCGGCGCCCTTCCCCATCAGACCACGTGCCTCCCGCCCTGTCTTCTCCAGCAGCTCCACCCGGCATCCTGACTGGCGTTCTGCCTCGTGCCGAGCCCCTAGCACAAGCAGTTTACTCTGCTTTTCCTCCTGTCTCTGCTTGGTTTTTTATTTCCTGGCCTGGCTCACTAGTTATCTTTTTGATGACGCATTTGTGACCCATCCAGGCAGAAAGCCTTGTCCTTCTCATCTCTCGTGGGACTTTGTTCTCACCCTCTGGTTTCTCTCATAGTATAGTCAGCTGTATGTGATTCTCTCTCTCCTCTGCTGGCTTTAAGCTCCTCAGAGGCATCTATGTTTTCTCAGGTTCCAAAGTGTGGAAAGCACCTAATAAATATTTATTGAACTAAACGTTGTATAATCTATCTAGGTTCATGAAAGTTAAGCAAATGGCTAATTAGGGGCCCATAATCATTGCAAGTGCAGGAAGCACTAATAAAAAGCAAACAACTTCTCAGCTTTAACTTTAATATACAGCAATCTGAGAGTTTTGTTTTGTTTTTTTCTACAAATGTGTCTTTACTAAAATAAAAGAAAATACATTTCAACCAAGCTTGCATCAGTATAAGTTTGGTGTTCAGATGAACTGAAAACACGCATGTAATGGTTGGCTGAGTCAAATTGAGTGTCAACAATCTGTCATCTAACAATTGAGCTCTTTGTGATTGTTGAAGAGCACATATTAAGTTCCCCTAGAAAAAAGAATCTATTAAAAGTTATGCAGGAAGGTGAAAGAATAGTTTGTATAGCATTTTAGTTAACCAAAATTGCATTGTTAAATCTTAGGGTCCCTGAAATGCTTAGAGAGCACTGTAGAAAAATGCTTATACCTCTTTTGAAGCTGATTTTATCACAAACCTTAACCTAATATGATGCCAATAAAACCTTATCCAGCTATGCTTCTACAAGTGTTATTGCAGAAGTATTATCATGTTAGCAGAGGCAGATACTTTCAGTAGTATTGTGAAACCACATTTGTGGAAGTATGTATCAATGCACGCATTTTGTGTGTTTTTAACTTACAAACATTACAACTGGAGACTCCATTGCAAAGCCATAAAAGACCCAGGAGTATAGAGGCAGTTATAGATAAATTTATTTTTCCCCAGTGTTTATTTTTTCCTCATTTGTTCATTAAAACTTAAAAACACTGGAGTTATATATAAGATACCATATTACCAAACATGTGTTTCTTTCCTTTAACTATCAGTGATGCCATTAAAACAAATCACTTTTTAAAAATTGAAGTATAGTTAATTTACAATATTGTGTTAGTTTCAGATGTACAGCAAAGTGTAAAACTAATCACTTTTTGCCTCTGTAGGTGCTTTTTGCTTCTGTAGTTAGAACTCAAACCAAGGTAACTAGTAGACTATTTTTTTCTTCCTAAGGGACTTGGGAAAATGGGGAAATGCAGGAAAGAAAAAGTCAGTGTGACAAAAGCACACGGTGATTTTGACCTACTAGGGAACCAACACTCCAGATCGTAGGGTCCTTTGGTCCAAGTTGTTTGAACACTAAGACATTATTGCATTCATTTGCTCGCAAAGACCTTAACTTTCATTATTCTTTACAATTTGCTGTTTTTGATAGTCGGTTTATAGTTTTATTTATTAACTATTTGTACAGTATTTATATCAATAATTATTAGACATTTTTCTACCATGATTAGGTAACTGGGCTGTTTAAAAAAGAAACACCCCCAGAATACCTAAATTTTTAATGTCACTACCTACATCTGCCAAAACAGATTAGTAGCACATTTCCAGAACAGAACAAATTGTCTTGATCTCCTTACCTAACACTGTGTTTTGTGTCAAATCCAGCTGCTTTCAGAGCAAGAATTCTTGCTGGAAGCTTATATTTTGACATAAAAATTTTGGGGGCTGCAATGTAAGGTAATTTTATCCTTCATTTGCAGGCTGAATATTGCTGTGTTACTAGTTTAGTTTAGGGTATTCATACTGTAAAAATACCATATGATCATGATAAACTTGATCTGGTCTTAACTCACTGTGACCCAGTTGAACCTAATGGCCACATGAACTTGAATTTTCTGTTAAAGAAGTTAAAATCTCTTGGTTATATAAATAAGTGCTACTTTGTAAAATAATATTTACACCTCAGGTCTCGCTTCCTTCATAACCATATCATTGTCATTGCTGAGGGTTTTTTTTTGTTTTTTTTTTCACATACATTAGGTATCAGTTCTATGGTAATGATAAAAAAAATTGGCTGAGCAGAATTAAAACTTTAATCACAATATTTAAACATGGGTGTTCTTATAAAGAAAATTTCCTTATAGAATATTCCTGAAAATTCTTTTGGATTCAGTTCTATTGAAAATCATTTAAAAATCTTATCTCCTTTGCAGTAATAAATAGTACACTCTCTTTTGTATGTTAGTATTTCTTTGCTCGCTCAGGATCATACCCTGCTCATTATTTGTCCGTGTCATGTGATAGAGAATGTTTATTTGAATATGTAGTGAATCACAGGACAAATGCTGGAAGCGTCTTGAGGCATTATATTGTGGTGGCTAAGAGTTTGGGCTTTACAGCCAGACTGCTGGAGTTCAAATTCCTTCCTAGTTGCATGATCTTGGGCAAGTAACGTTACTGCTTTGTGCCTCAATTTCCCCATCTGTAAAATGAGTTGTTCAGAGCGTTTAATGAGTTAATACATATAAGATGTTTACAACTGTGCCCGGTATGTAGAAAGTACTCAATAAGCATCTTTTACAGAATAATTGACCTGTTAAGTAGTATATCTAATGTAACAAAAATTCCAGTTAGTTGTACTTCAGTTAATCTATTTTTTGAATAATAAAATCAATAGCAATAATGATATTGTTTATGGAGTACACAGTGCATTTTCATTTTTACTATAAAAATTAAAAGTGCCAATAACTGGGATATTAATAACTTGAGGATACATGTACATTTGGAAAACAAATGAACCAGATACCCTGAGTACAACCCCATTATATAAACACGTGGTGCCTGAAATCTGAATTTCTGTCACTATTGTTTCCCCAGTGAAAAGGCCTCGAAATATTAGTTATACTTTTCAAAAATGATAGGTCTTGTAGATTTTAACAATTCTCTTTCTTCCCTAAGTCCAGTTACATTAAGATTTTTGTTTTAGACTGAAAATGAAAAGGGGTTAATTTGTTATAAAACACTGATGTCGGAATAATTTGCCAAACCCGTTTTACTGATCTCTTATTTTCTTTAATTTTCTTTACACCATATAAAGAAACCATGGGATATGTTTGGTTTCCAGAACTTTGGTATCATATTTTTATCCCACAGTACCTAATATATACATACTATTGATGTTCAATAATTGTTTGTTGAATAAATTAATCAGCATGACAGAAGTTTCATTCTTTGGCCAAATCATGTCTTCATTTGTTTACAGAGGCCTGCAGAGAGAATTAGGCAATGTAAGTGAGCAAACTGGGTGAGTGGCAAAGGAAGCAGTAAAGACTGTGGTCCTCTGAATCTGAAGGCTGGATTAAACACCAGCCAGAGTTTCTGACGTCTGCTGTGTGCAAGGAAAGGCTGTCTGCCAGAGACTAATGAATATATACTTCACATGAATGATTGAAATCCTTAGTCTAATATTCTAAACTATTTCCATTTTCTAGTTCAGTGGGTATCATGATTCCATAAAATAAATAAATACATGTACACACATATTTACCCCCTATATATTGATGCATAATGTAAAACACTTTAACCTGGAAGAAAGTTAGTTTAACAAAGGTCGCTTGTCTAGTGTCTGTTCATTTGCTGTATTTCTGTTTATTGAGAGTTGATGGAACTTTAGAGGTGCTTGCAAAAACAACTTTGTTGTAAATTTTCAAGCAATCAGAGGAGCTTTATAATTTATGTTAGTATGAATAACTTTTCTAATTAGAACAAAAGCGAAAGTTAAAATATTCCCAAGAAAGCATTGGCCAGTGTATAGCATGCATGTGTGGCATTTTTGCTGCTGGGGAGACCTCGTGGCTCTGCCCTCTCTGCAGAGATTTCAGAAGAAACTGGGAAAAACCACCTAGAAAAATGATAGTCCACTTTCAAGCTCTAACTGCTAGGATGGTAGCTGATGTCCCACAAGTTAAATGGGCTTCGAGGCACTGGACCAGTTTCACTGGACTTTCTCAGAGTTTTACCTCTTATTCTCTCTGTGAGTTCAGGTATATTTACATTATAGTACCCTAAGTCTTGATCATCTCTCCTGTTTTGAAGCCTTGACATAAACTACATCCTATAGTGAGAAAGCCAGTTTGCCAAACCTTTTCCTTTTTTCTTCCTGCTCTTAACATTTAACCTCTTCCTTGAAACTTGCAGCCTCAAGAACGCACCTCCCTGCCACGACCTTCCTTTTCCACCCCTTGCCTAATCTTTTGCTTGTGCACAATGTTACTGTTACTCTCACCCTATGTATATTATTATTTAATGTTGGCACCTTTGTCTTTTCACTTTGTGTCTGTGTGACAGTGTGGTCTTTTGCCCTTTGAGGGCAAGGACCATAACTTTTGACTCACGGTGTTGATAGATACTTATGTAGTAAATGGCTGTTGATAGGGTATAAAGTTCACTGGGATTTTGAAGCTGTTCAAAGATAGTTTGAATCCTTTTGTAAATTATATGCAAAATGGACAGATTCTTTTTTACTGATACCCATACTATCAATAAAATGGACCATTCTCAGAATTGATGACCTATTAATAAAATGCTGCAGATAAATTTGAAAAATAATTATTGGAGGAAGAGAAAAGGGCATTTGGTAGCAAATCAAGTAAACTTTATTTTTCGAAGGTATTTGACTAGAAGAATTATGCAAAGAAATTGTTAATGTTTAGGCTGATTTATGTTTCTTCTTTCTAACTGCTGTCTGCTGCTCAAAAATAACTGTTTGGCAGATTTTCTCTACCTGTCTTTATCTCTTCCTGGTTTATGTCTATTGTCAATGCATTCTGATTACATATCTGAAGCATGCTCCTTTTATATGTTCTTATCTAATGTGATGTGGGATGTTGCATTATTTATTTCTCTTGAAAGTTGCCCACTGTTTATTATGTTATGACTGCAAGACTCTTCTACACAAAAGCTTTTTGGGTCTTAAGATCAGATTTCAAAGCTCTAAGTGCTTTGTGTCCCCCCTAAGTGGAAAGGATTTATAAGGTATTTATTGTATCCATACATCCTTAAGGAATCTGTTTAAATGACGGCTAATTCTCCTGCATTAGAAGCATTAAGATTCATTTGCTATGCATTGCATTAAATAAAAAGTATATATATTCCTTAAAGTATACTCTAATAATCTTCTATTTAGTTACAAATGTCATTTAGTACTTTTGAGTAAAACTCAATAGTATTTGTACAAAAGCTTAAAAGCAAGTTTAGTGCTACCTACCAATTTCCAAATAATACTTAATTTTTAATCACTAGTATTAAATTAGTAAGGCTTTTAAAATATAAAGTTTTCTTGCAATTACTTTACCTAATTGAATATCTCATTCTTAGCAAATACTTTGTTTCCCTCATCTTTTTCTATTCTTTTCTAGTTTATTCATTTATCTTTTACATAATAGACCCAAATTACCTTGTGTTGAAGGAAGAAGCTGCATAATGTACAAGAAATTTTGTGTGTGATGGAATTTAACCTCAGTTTATGTCTCTCCCCTGCACAGTCCCTTCAGTCTGAATATGTTCATTACTAAGGCCTTGCCACTCCGGTGAAAGCTGTTCTACTCTTAGACACAATTGCTTCATCTGGACGAGCAATGTAGAGAGAAAGCAGCTGCTTTTGCCAGAAGAATATCTCTGCCTTCTTACCTTAAATTAAAGAGAGCACTAAGATAACACCTTCATGAGACTTGAAACCAGAAAACTCTGGTTAATGACTACTATAAATGCACTGAAACTATGTTTATGAAGATGTCAACCCTTTTTAAGACAGTTTTCATGTTGAATTTGGTATTTTGAAAGGTTATTTTTTAATGTATTTCATAATACATTTGTTATTACATTTACATGTACAGTGTTATGTTATGTATGTATTGTGAACTTTAAAAGACTATTTTGATAAATTTATAAATATATAAAATTATGTAAAAACTAGACTATATTTTGACTTAGGTTTTCTTCCTGTTTGCTACCAAAAATTTGTATTTTGAATTTGTTTAGTATGGTTTTATCTACAATGAATAAATAATTCCTCTTTATTAAGAAAAAGTAAGGGAGAAAGTTTTTAGAAAGTGATTTTTCTGTTCCCACTGTGAATATGGCAGAACAGTTCATTCTTTTGGGAAGTCAGTCTAACTTAAGTTTATCCGAGTTTATCTCTAGCAAGAGTACAGTCATTTGATATGGCTTATTTAGACCATTTCATTTCCCTTTGTTTTTGTTGCTGAGCCATTTAGTTTTGCATCTTTGGGGGTTTTAACAAAATTTAACATCCAGCTGAAGATCAGAATTCATCGAATATTTCTTCTGAAAGAATGGTTTTGCTCTATGAAATGACTCTACAGTCCAAATGCTTTTCTTTCCTCCTCTCAAAAGAGTTCGTAACCCAATTAGAGTAATCTGATTTTTGGTACGAGGTTTTTGGCTGTATTCACACATGGTCTGGCACCAGTTCTAAATCAATGAAGAGAAAAAAAACTGAAAAAGATGCTGCTAAGTAGTTCAATGTATTAATAGAGGAGATAAGTTTAAAACAGATCACAAACCCCTGACACACAAGCTGGCATATCTGAAACCTAACATGAAAATGAAAGGACTCCTAGGTACTTCACAGCCCTTTCATGTAAATGTAATCTTATATTTAGGCTCCAGAAGCCTGTAAGCTTCTTTTCCTTGGGGAGTTGGGGAGTCTTTGATCCTGTTTGTTTTCCATGCTGCTTAAGAATGGACTACTCAGAGACAGTTCAGTGGATTCATATGAAGCGCTTTACTCTCAACCATTGAGTTATTTATCATATATTTATTAGAAGGGGGTACATTGAGACTATTATACATGCTTCATCAAAACATCTTGTTTATGTTTTACATTTTAAAAAAGGCATTTGAATGAATGTTTGACTCAGGTTCGTTAATTTAACCTTCAAAAACTGAAGTACCAAACAATTGCACTAAACTGATGAAAAAAAGGAATTGTATGTTTTAGGAATCAAAACTTAAACTAAGTGGAATTAAACTGTATACCTTTTCTAAAGCTAAAATAGTAAAATATTTTATTATGAGTTATTGTAAAAAATGATTGGTTAATTGTATAGGAAAATGATGTATTTTTTCAAAATTATCAGTGAAGAGTAATTCAGATGATATTTGAGAAGTGGGGGAAAGGGAACCATATTGACAGTTTTAGTTCTGTGAATACTAACTTATGTGCAGCTACTAAATGATTGTAAAATTGACTACTGTAAATTTTTCATAATTATGTGTGTACTTAGTCATATGTATCTACATGGGTATGTCTTAAAATTATTTATACACATGTGCATACATAGACAAACCGAGAAGTATATGTGTATAATATAGAAAGTATATAGCAAAGTGATTCTACTCCAATAATAAAAATTGTTTGACATGTATTTTGTTATGAATAGTTTACCTTCAAAAAGATATTTTGTTCTATTTTAAAGTGTAGAATAATACACTGCTAATAAATAATAAAAGTTTTATGCAATTTACATTCTCCTTGGCTTTTGTAATTTGGATTTGGAGTTATCAATGTACTGAAGTATTTTTTATAATTTTATATTTAATCCACTCTGGTTGGTGCCTTTCGAGCTTCTGAAATTCTCTGTTGCAGGTTTTTAGTTTATAGACTTCCCAGGTTGTGGTCATTTCCTGAAATATGTGACAGTGAGCACAAAGAAATCTTATACTTTGAATTTCACAAGAGTCAGGTAATGTCAGGCTCTTACTGTCTTCCTCCATATATAATTTTCCTTTTTGTTAATAAAATACTGTTCATATCAGTGTTTTGGGCCTGCTTGATCATTTATGACTATTGTATGATACACTGGTCATCAGTTCCTTTTGAGAAAGAATAGCTGCTTTTTTTTAAAGGAGAAATTATAGAAATAAATCAGATGGCACAAACCTCGCCACTGTTGGATCTATGCCCTGAAGAGCTGGCGTGGGAGGGAGAAGCTGCATTATTTATTGGAGATATTTTATGTATTCAACTAGACCTCTTTGGGTTGTGATGTTTCTGAGGTTTTCCCCTTCTCTTTTGTCTTCTGAAATTTTTCAGAACACATAGGAAAGATTGTGGGTGGGAAGATAGTTTCACTTCTTGAGTTGGGAATCTGCCAATTAGCTGTTCTCACAACACTGCATGAGACAGTTGGAGTACCGAGGTTGTCATGGGACCACATCTTAGAGAAGGAGATTTTTTATGAATTCATCAACCTGTCTAGAAGGGCAGAAAATCAGATTTAGTTCTTACAAAGAACATAGTAGAAAAATCAGTTAACTAGTTCCAATAAATTTCTCACCTACCAGTCATTGAGTTCACATGGTTTTGTTACCCTTAGATGTCAAATGATTTCTTTCTTTCTTTCTTTCTTTTTTGGCTGCACTGGGTCTTTGTTGCTGCGCGTGGGCTTTCTCTCTAGTTGTGGCGAGCAGGGGCTACTTTTCGTTGCGGTGCACGGGCTTCTCCTTGTGGTGGCTTCTCTTGCTGTGGAGCACGGGCTGTAGGCGCGTGGCCTTCAGTAGTTGCAGCGTGCCGGCTCTGTAGTTGTGGCCTGTGGGCTCTAGAGTGCAGGCTCAGTAGCTGTGGCGCACAGGCTTAGTTGCTCTGCAGCATGTGGGATCTTCCCGGATGAGGGCTCGAACCCGTGTCCCCTGCATTGGCAGGCGATTCTTAACGACTGCGCCACCAGGGAAGTCCCTGTCAAATGATTTCTAGATCTCCAAACACACCTGGAGAGGCTGCCCTATGTATGTATTCAGCTGTGATTCAAATAACAGCAGGAACATAAGTTGACCAACGGTAAGCTCTACAAATGTGTTTTCAAAATTGTTCTCACTTGTATGCTCTCCTTGGTGACATGTGTTAAACCATCACTGTGTTAAAAAGTTTCTACTTAAACCAGTTGTCAGTGTGTAAGCTGAACAGTACTCTGTGGTGTTTCATATCATATAAGAAGACTGTGCTCTTTCCCAAAGTGCCCTCCTAAGGCAGAGTTGCCTGCGAAGCCTTGCAGTCCTCTTCGCAACACTCAGCACAGCAAGAATTTGCTCGCTGTGTATCTGCTCAGAAGATTAATTAGGGAGGTTTCCAATTACAGCGAGACACAATCTACAGCATAACAGAAAACTTTTTTATTTACACATAGGTTGTGTAGAGGTGGCACCTCTGGCAGAGAAAGGAAAGCAGAAAATAACTGCATTAAGTTATTTTGAGCTGGATTGATATGTTAATATATTCCCACCCAGTTCCTTCTCTATGGATTGAATTATGATAATCATCTCAAGAAGGAGAAAAATAGCTTTTCTAGAGAATTTAAAACTTTTTTTGGTGAGTACAAGTAGAAACTTATATTGGAAGACTGCTTTTAATACAAAATTCAAATTATTTGGAATTGGTTTTAAATGGACGAACATAAATTGACTTTTCACTCACCATACCTCGCTTTATTTAACCTGCATACCACCAAAATGGAGATGACTCACAAAGCCTACTTTGGTTTGAATCAAGTTGATCAAAGCTTTTATGAGAAGCTGGACTGCAAACGTCTACATTTACATTAAACTTCAGAATCAGGGGTAACGATCTATCAAATGTGTTTTGTTTATTTATATTATGGTTCTCTTCCAAAAGGATTTAAGGTGGCTTCAAAGATTGGAGAGGGCATGTCATAGAGGAGTGAGAAGGAAGGGGCTTTGGACACCAAATTTTGAGGAAACTGATGCTGAGACTTAAAGCTGAGATGAACAGCCTCTCAGATGTCATAGGATATGGTCTACTCTTAGGTTGGGCACATTTATACTAAATGCACACCTCTGGTCGGTTCCAGAGCTCCTTATTGGTATTTATTTTACTCAAAACTTTAAGAATAATATAATACATGATTGTTAGTTATAAGCTCTATGCTGTACAGTGGATCTCTAGAACTCATCTTGTGGAACTGAAACTTTGTTATTTGTTTGACTAATGTGCTAAGAGGGTAGATCTTAAGTTATCACAAAATAATAATGATAATAATGAAGATGGGAGGAAACTTCTAGAGGTGATGGATATGTTTATGGCATGGATTGTGGTGATGTTTTCATGGAAGTATACTTACCTCCAAACTCATCAAGTTGTATACATTAAATATGTACAGCTTTTTGTATGTCAGTCATACCTCAATAAAGTAGTTTAAAAGTTTTTTTAAAGAAGAGGTTATCTCCAAGTGAGATTGTCAGTCTTGATATCCAGATCCCCCAAAATGATTACGTCAGGTACATGGCATAGGAAGTTCAAAGGACAAATTGAAACCAGAGATCAGAATAGGATAATAATAGTCTATGTAAGTATCTGTCTATCATCTATCTATCATCTATCTATCTATCTATCTATCATCTATCTAGAATTTATCTGACCTTTACTGAGAGCTAGTGTACACTAAGCTGTAAAGTGTAACTTGTGCCTTTTTGTCTTGAGAAGTAAAATTTGGAGGATACAGGGGTCCCAGAGCCTTGAGATTAAAGAAGCCAGTCCATTTGGTCTTAATTTATTTTTGGATTTGTTGGGTCTTCATTGCTGCACGTAGGCTTTCTCTAGTTGCGGCAAGCTGGGGGCTACACTTCGTTGTGGTGTGCGGGCTTCTTATTGCTGTGGCTTCTCTTGTTGCGGGTGCTCTGGGCATGTGGGCTTCAGTAGTTGCAGCATGCAGGCTCAGTAGTTGTGGTGCACGGGCTTAGTTGCTCCACGGCATGTGGGATCTTCCCGGACCAAGGCTTGAACCCATGTCCCCTGCATTGGCAGACGGATTCTTAACCACTGAGCCAGCAGGGAAGCCCCGTTCATTTTGTCTTTGTTTAAAAAAAAAAAAAAAGTAAAACTCTGGAGGAAATGGAACCATTTTTAAAAATCTAGGTTCCTTGCAGGCAGAGAGAATTTTAGCACCATACTGCACATACTAAGAGAGATCCCATACTCCAAGAGGCAAGTTCCACGCAGTTTTTTTTTTTCAATTCTAGAAGGGTGTAACAAATTCACCTCTCATGTAGCTTGGGTTGTAAAGTAATATGGCATCTGCTGACAGTGACCAGCAGGGTTGGATAGACCTAGTTTTTCCTGATTTGAGGAAATATATAAAATTCACTTCCTCTTTCTCCCTTGGCCACTTTTCGTACCAATTTCTTTCACAAGCATAGCAGCCGATTCCAGACTTTTCCTGCTGCTTGAGGCCTAGCCAGGAGCTTACATCACCACTTAGATCACAGGCCTTCAATGATCAAAGAATGAATGCCCAGGGCCATGTTGAAGGGGAACACTGCAGAAACCATAAGACAGAGCAGAGACACAGGTGGCAGAATCACTGTGCTCAGAGATTTTCGTGTCCCCTCACCAGAGAGCACCTCCATGGAGTTCTCTTTCTCAGATACTGCACCAGTGGCCGAATGAGGGACGCTGGTCCTGAGATGACTGTACTGTCACGACAAGAAGTGGAACTGCTGAGAGAGACCTTGATCATCCACCAAGCTGACAAACTGAGACTTTAGAAAGTTTGATCTCCTTTTTAAAGTCAAGTCATGGGGAAAATTATCCTTAATTAAGGATTCCAGTTTAAGTGACAGGTGGTTAGGATTGTTAATTTTTAAAGTAAACCGAAAGAGGGAAGTTCATCCATCTGGTCTGGAGGAGAGATACCAAGATAGGAACTAAACCAGGAACTAATTATTTATCAGCCAGTCTGGAGATAGGAGAAGCCCTGTTTGTCGGTGTCCCCAGGACCACCCCCAGGTTTGATGATTTGCTAGAAGGACTCACAAGACTCAGCACTTGTTTGCACTGACAGCTAAGACTTATTACAGTTTGATGCAAAGCAAAATCAGCAAAGTTGCATGGAGTGAGGTCTGGAGGAAACCAGGTGCAAGCTTCCAAGAGTCCTCTCCCAGAAAGTCACACAGGATATGCTTAATTCTCCAGCAACCAGTAGTGGCAACACATGTGAAGTGTTGTCTCCCAGTGAAGCTCATTAGACCCTAAGCACCCAAGGTTTTTTTTATCGGGGCTGGTCATGTAAGCACCCACCACCCAGCATGAACCAAAATTCCAGGCTCGAAGAAGGAAAACAGGCATTCTGCATAAACTTTATTGTTTGCATGGTCTAAGGACAGTGAACCACCCTTATCATTAGGGGAAGTCTGATAACAGCCCAGGGATCTGTTTACCAGTCAAGTTCCCAGGTGCAAGCCAAGGCCAACCTTGAAAGCAGGCTTTTCCTAGGACACCTGTCTCAGGCCTGCTACATAAACCCTTTTTTGCACACTCTGTATCTTAGCCAACTGATTTGTAGTAACTAAAGCACATTTAAATTAATGTGCAGTTAGCTTTATCTTAACAGGACTGACCCAAAATCCCTGTTTTCAAGACTTCTTTGTGGAGGGGAGGAGTTGTGATCCAGGAGACAGGGGATCTATCCTTGGAGTCTCCACTGCTCCAGATGGGCCAGAGTTCCTGTTTCTGCTTTGTTTTTAAATGGATAAATTTGGAAGTGCTACAGCTTCCCCTTCCTAAACACTACTGGTTATAGTAGACATGCCACCACCCAATGTCTCCAATATTCTAATCCCTTTCAGGGCAAACTAGAGTAGGAAAAACTCTCTGAGTTTCTTTGCTTTAAGAGATGAACTAGTCTAATTTTTTCTCCTAATATTTACCCATTATTTAATATGTAAAAAGAAATAAAAATATGGGTTAATATTTTTTCTTTCCTTTTTTAAAAAAAAATTTTATTGGAGTATACTTGATTTACAATGTTGTGTTAGTTTCTGCTGTATAGCAAAGTGAATCAGTTATAGATATACATATATCCACTCTTTTTTAGATTCTTTTCCCATATAGGTCATTACAGAGTATTGAGTAGAGTTCCCTGTGCTATACAGTAGGTCCTTATTAGTTATCTATTTTATGTATAGTAGTGTGTATATGTCATTCCCGATCTCCCAAAATATCCCTCTCCCTGCCTTCCCCCACCCCATAACCATAAGTTTATTATCTACATCTGTGACTCTATTTCTGTTTTGTAAATAAGTTTATTTGTATCATTTTCTTAGATTCCACATATAAGCGAAATCATATGATATTTGTCTTTCTCTGTCTGACTTACTTCACCTAGTATGAAAAAAACCCCAGAAATATAATTTTAAAATATTGCAAGTTTTACAATATTAAGATAAAAAGTATTGAAAAATTAAATATAAAATATAATTAAATAAAAATGATAAAAGATTTATATAAGTTGATAAACTGCTTAAAATAAAAGGCAAATCTAAATAATAAAATATGCAGTGGAATAATACCATTAAGGAACTGAAGATTTAAAAGAATGAGGAGAATAATCTAAAATAAATTAAAAATAAATCAAACAAAAATGACCTGGATTGAAAAAAATCAAAACATAAAAAATAAAGATAAATTTAAAACACTCTTAACAAAGCAACAGGGCTGCTTGAGCAGAGAGATTTACAGATGCCCACAGGCCTCCCATTAAGCCTTATCCCAAGGTTGTGCTACCCTGGACAGGTGTGAGAGTCAAAAGCCCCAGGCAGAATATTCCAAGGAAAAGACTTACGAACAAGACGTTTTGTCGGCTCAGATTCTCTCAGTTAGATTTCCAGGCTGGTGTGTGCAGACCTGCAAAAGCTGTTAAGCCTTGGGGGAATATTAAGAATACATTATTTTTATTGAGTCATTGCTTTAAGCCAGACATTGTGCTAAGTGCCATAAATCTATAAGTAAATCTATAAGCTATCTTACTATGTAGACCTGAGAGGCTTTAGGTGGACAAAACAGAGGTGGAGAAGTGACGTGACTTGTCCAAGGTCATATGGCTAGCAAGAGGGACAGCCCAGATTTAGACACAGACTTAATTAATGCCGAAGCCCATCACGTAAGCTTTTTTGCTATATTACACGTAGCCAAAGAGCCTCTTTTAAATATGGCCTGATTGCTGTGAAAGAACACATCAAAATAAAATACCAGACACACCAGGTATTATTACTTTGAAAATAGAGCATGTTTCGAGGCAGGGAGTCAGAGACACGTATATAAATTAATCATCTCTTGCTGAGTCTCAACTGGCATGAAAAATCTAAAAAGGCTAAGAATTCATGCGCTGGAATCTAATGGATGAAAATTAAATTCTTGAAATTTTAAAAAGTTGTTTTAATACAGTGTTGAAAAAATTAGCTGGCCAAAAAGCAGAGGGTTCAGGTTTGAAGTTTCCACAGCCACCTGGCTGTGCATCTTTTTGACATGCCTGAGTGAAATCTCACACAACAATGAGCGATGTCTAATAAACAGGCCATTTAAGGAATTTTTAATATAAATTTTTACATTGTCCTAATAACAAACCCTGGGCAATTCTTTTCCAAAACATATTGTTCTCTTGGTTTTAATGGGCTCAAACACTGTGCATTAATATACCTGACATATCAGAATTAGAGTCCTGTTTAATAAAATATTTCATTGAAAGCATACATTGTGGATTTAAGTTAATATGTTATTTTTAAAAGTAGGGCTTCCCTGAAAACTAAAAAATAAAAAGTAGGGCTTCCCTGGTGGCACAGTGGTTAAGAATACGCCTGCCAGTGCAGGGGACACGGGTTCGAGCCCTGGTCCGGGGAGATCCCACATGCCCCGGAGCAACTAAGCCCGTGCGCCACAACTACGGAGCCTGCACTCTAGAGCCCGCAAGCCACAACTACTTACTGGAGGCCACGCGCCTAGAGCCTGTGCTCCGCAACAAGAGAAGCCATTGCAATGAGAAGCCCATGCACCGCAACAAAGGGTAGCCCCTGCTTGCCACAACTAGAGAAAGCCCTTGCACAGCAACAAAGACCCAAAGCAGCCAAAAATAAAATTAATTAATTAATTTAAAAAATATATGATTCTTGTAAAAACAATCAGAGCTGTACAGAGTAAAAGATTCAAATCCTCCTTTCCCTCAAATCTGCTAACCTGAAGTAATTGTGATCACAGATTAGACTTCCAGAATATTTTTCTAAAGCATGTTCTGTACTTAAATAATGACTCTATCCGAACACCCAAAATGTTATGTGTTTTCTTGTTCCTGCACAAATACACTCAGTGTTCCAAACCATGTGCTGGATAAAAGTAGGCCCTGTCCCCTCTTGTGAGTTATGCTTTAAGGCTTCTTCTTACATATTTTTACGTGCCACATACAGTCAACCCTTTTAGTGGTTAGCATACTTTTTACCTTCTTCAAAAAGCCTTTTCCTACTTTGGATTCAGTGAACTGTCATTGTTTGCCCCTCACTGCGCTGTGACATCTTTGATTAAGTCTGTAGGTCCTTTGTTGCTTATCCCAGGTACCCGACTCATAATAGGATAGTTTGGACCCTTTTATTTCACTTTGCTTTTTTTCATATTTTCTCTGAGTGCTTCAGAAATTAAGTGCTACATAGGTTTTATTTTCTAGGGGAGACTCTTAGTCATTAGATCCAGAAGTTTGAGTGAAATCTGGTTCAGGACGTCTTCCTGCTGGGAGCAGAACTTTGAAGAGGCTTTATCAGAAAAGATTTAGGAAAGTTTAATGTGCTGCTGGCTCTGGTGTCTTTGCTGGTCTAGAAAGAATGGAGATGATGAGAAAGGCATAAAAAAAAAAAACTCATACTGACCCACAGAGATTGGAAAGTTGACCGTAGATTAATATTTCATTCATTCATTCAACAAAGTTTATGAGAGGCTGCCAAGGAGCTACAGATATAAAGTAAAAGTCCCTGTGCTCAAGTTCACAGTCTTGGGAAGAACACAGACACCTAAATAATGCCCATGCAGTGTGATGACACCTTTTTCTTGGGAAATGCTGGCAGTCCCGAGGAGAGCGTGTGGGTAAAAAGAGGAGGCTTCCCAGAGCAGCAAGCATTTGTTGAGACGGTTTTGAGGACAGCAGGAGGTGTAGAATTAATGTTGGTCTTTTTTTTCCTAGTTAAAAACCTGAATGTGTTCACCCAGCAAGGAACTCAAAGAAACAATAATCTTGAGACCGGTGGAGTCACCTGCTGTGGTGATTCCCACCAGCTCTCTGCCCTAGCAGGATCCATACTTTTGAGACTTTAAGGTGGGCCCCAGAGGAGATGAAGTGGTTTGCAGGACAAATGAACTGCCTGCTCCATCCTTCCTGCTTTTCCACAAATGTACAAAATCGACTAAGGGAGGGGGGCAGGGTTGTGTGTTGGAGGGGGTCATAGAGGGACTGCAGGAATAGAGGCATGAAAACACTTTAACTTTATTGGAATGTGACTTTCCTGACACTCAATTTCCTCAACTGGCTGCTTTAAAGGATGTATATAAATGTAACATTAAAATGATTGTAAAGTGAGATTCATGTGGAACTGTGATTCTAAATTCTGGCTGCATGAGAATCACTTGGGGAGTGTTTTAAAACCAGTGACGCCAAGGTCTTACCTCAAAGTAATTATACCAGAAAGTGGTGCATGGGGCCTGAAATTGCTTTTTTAGGCTTTAAAATTAAACAAAAACAAAAACTTCTTCATTAATTACTGGTACACAGTAGGATTAAGGAATTGAGGAGAGAAAGCCAAGGTTTCCAAATATTTAACACTGTCTTTTTAAAATAAGATATTTAATTGTTCAGAGTGGCTTTCAAAATCAAGATTTAGATTGAGAAATAATAAGCTAAATAGGGCCCCTCCCCCATCTATCAGTTAACAAATATATTGCTCAAGGGCTTGTGCTCAGAACCCAAGGGAATAAGGGAATAAAAACAAGGGGGAATGTTCATTGCAGCTCTATTTACAATAGCCCGGAGATGGAAACAACCTAAGTGCCCGTCATCGGATGAATGGATAAAGAAGATGTGGCACATATATACAATGGAATATTACTCAGCCATAAAAAGAAACGAAATTGAGCTATTTGTAATGAGGTGGATAGACCTAGAGTCTGTCATACAGAGTGAAGTAAGTCAGAAAGAAAAAGACAAATACCGTATGCTAACACATATATATGGAATTTAAGAAAAAAATGTCATGAAGAACCTAGGGGTAAAGCAGGAATAAAGACGCAGACCTCTTAGAGAACGGACTTGAGGTTATGGGGAGGGGGAAGGGTGAGCTGTGACAGGGCGAGAGAGAGTCAGGGGCATATACATAGTAACAAACGCAGTAAGGTAGATGGCTAGTGGGAAGCAGCCGCATGGCACAGGGATATTGGCTCGGTGCTTTGTGACAGCCTGGAGGGGTGGGATGGGGAGGGTGGGAGGGAGGGAGACGCAACAGGGAAGACATATGGGAACATATGTTTATGTATGACTGATTCACTTTGTTATAAAGCAGAAACTAACACACCATTGTAAAGCAATTATACCCCAATAAAGATGTTAAAAAAAAAAAAAAAAAAAAAAAAAAACAAGGGGGAAAAGGGTAAGAAGGTATCTTCTCCCCGCCTTCATCTAAGTCTTCAAGGAGTTCACAATACAGTTGGGGAAATTATCTAATCATGTATTGGTTGGGTTTTTTGTTTGTTTGTTTGTTTGTTTTTTGGATTGTGAGAGATACCCAACTTTAATCAGCTTAGGACACAAGGAGCTTATAGAGCCCAAGGACTAGGAAGTGGCTGGACTTAAGGTAAAGCTGGACCCAGGATCTGGAAACCAGCAGGTGTGCCCTATCTCTCTCTGCACGGCAGACAACAGGGCTGCTGGGAGCTGCTGCTTTATCGCAAGTTCAGCTTCAGTCACCCGGAGAGATACTGGCTGCCTCTCAGACTCAAGCCCACACCTCTGGGGAGGGACTCACATTCACCTCTGGACTTACAAACCATATCTAGTGGGTTGGGGTTGGGCTCACAGAAGAACAGGTCACCTCCCGTTGAAATCAAGTGAAGGATAGATTTCTGAACAACAGGTGTTCTAGTCCCAGAAGAACAGGTGGAGGGAGGGGCCATCAAAACAAGTGTCCACTACACTGTTACAGGACAAGAAAGTTACAGGACAACCCTGGAGGACAGTGTGGTGCAGATGTAACGAGCAAAGGAATAGTACAGAGTACCGCTAGCCCCACCTGAAGAAAAGCCGGACCTTTGGAGCAGCCTCTTGGCAGGGTTGGGTCTATGTACACACTTAGGTTCCCCACTGCGTGTGGGGTATGGAGGTGTTTGGGAAGAAACGAGGCGGTGCAATAGGGTGTTTGCGCACAGGGAATCGCCACCTACTCCACACCCAATGGGCAGCAACACGGGAGGGTTAGTTTTATCTACAGTGTTTGAGGGACACCTAAGTGGAGATGTGTGTGTTACAGTCAGAAATGGGGCAAAGTCCCCGACTTTTAAATTCCAGAACAGGGAGGCTTCTCACACATACTTAGCAGCTGCTTTCACCAGGGCTCACAGGGCTGGCCCGGTATCCAGAGGAATTCTTCAAGGATTAGAAAATAAAGGAATATGCTGAGAAAAGGGCTTCTGGAAATTGATGGGGATTGGGTGCCTTATTTCTGAGATGAGGAAAATAGAAAATATTAGTTTTTCTAACCACCACTGATTGCCTAGATGAGGCAGAAATAGGGTAGCAGCTTCTGGTCATCTTGCTCCCTAATCTAATTTAGACTTTAAAATTATAAGGAAATTTCTTAGATTTTTCGTGTTATTTCTTTCCTGATCTTGTCAATCTTGCTTACCGTCATCATTAAGGATGGTGATAATTGTGATCAGACATCCAAAAGTGTATGATTTTTTTTTCTTTTCAGTGATATGTGAAAACACACACACACAGCGCTCTCTTAAAGTAATTTGATCTCATCACTAAAACTACCTAAAATAATTCCTAAACACTTGACAACATGAAACTCTCTCCATCCAGTTCCTATCTCTTTCAGACAGAAATATTTTTTAAGCAGATTTAAAAAATAAACTATATTAAACCTCTTACTGGAAAAAAGTCACTTCTGGACAGAGACCAAGCCAAAGCAATTTTAGCTCAAATTGGTTTTCCTGGAAAAGCTGAAAATGTAGTTCAGAAAAGCAATGCCTTGGCAACTTTACAAATCAACACTCAGAAACTAACAAGATCAGTCTACATATCCTCCACTGCAGTGATTCTCAAATACTGGTGTAGGAAAGAATCTCCTGGGGAGCTTGTTAAAATGCAGATTTCCGGGCCCAGACGGTAACTCTGACCCAGACCCGGGTGGTTTTGGTACAGGAGATTTGAAGGTCACAGTTCAATTAACTGAAAAGACAAACAGAGAGAATTATAAGTTGATAGGACTAGAAGGAGGAATTGTGTTTATTATGTTGTTTTGCTATGAAGTTATTTTGTTATGAGGTAAACACAATTTATCTCTTAGCGCCCCTCAGTGGAGCCACCTGTCTTCGTGTCATGGGACAACTTGGCTTGAGGCACAGATCCGTCACTATGTGTGTAAGTCATTCACTCTCTTTGGGTTTCAATTTTCTTTTTTGTAAAGTGAGGAGACTGGATGACATCAATGGTCCTTAACCATTTTGAGATTACAGTCTCCTTTGAGCAGCTAATAAAATTCTTTTATCTTTTCTCCAGAAAAATACACAAATATACACATACATGTTTGCACACAAATTTAGGGAGGGTGACAGTTCCCTTAACAACCTCACAGGGACTTCCTATGGCAGTGACGCTCAGAGCTAGAGAACTGGCTCATCTAAACTATGTTTCATACCCCCTCCCATTCAGATTTGTTCCATTAAGGGGCATCCTCCACTCTCCGCCCCCTGCAGGGAACCACCTTTGTCACCAATAGGTGTGGCACACTTATAAGATGACCACTTCATGAAGCTGTTTGCATACATTTAATCATTATGTGACTCCTCGGAGGCAATTGACATGATCTTCAATTTACAAATGAGAAAACTGAGGTTTGTAAAGGTGCAATCACTTGCCTGAGGTCACATGCTAATAACAAACAGGCTTTGGATTTGACCCTGAGCTCTTAACCTCTCTGGCTGGATAATTCTTTGTCGCAGGGGGGGTCTGTCCTGTGCCTTGGGAGATGTTTAGCAGCATCCCTGGCTCTACCCATTAGATGCCGATAACATTGCCCCACCCAAGCTGTGACAACCAAAAATGTCTCTAGACATTGCCAAATGTACCCTGGCGGGCAAACTAGCCCCCAGCTGAGAACCATGCTCCACGGTACACCCCCCTGATCACTTTACTATAGCGAGCTGACGTCACTGAGGAGGAAATAGAGAATCTCTCTGAAGGCAGGAGAAAAGTTGAGGGCCATCATGGCAAGGTCTCACGGACCCCAGGTAAAGGGCTTCAGGATAGAACAAACTATAGGTCGTTTTCAGCTTCATAATTCTCTAAATTCTTAATTTCTAAAAACTCGACCATTGAGCTTTGTGGTAATGGTAGAATGCTCACACGCAGTTGAATTATTCCTAAGTTTGGCTGTGAAACATCAAAAGCTGTTGCTCTTCTACGGTCCAAACTGGCCCATACCCCACGATTCCCAGTTGTGTTACTTCTGAGAGACCAAGATCTGAGGAAGTACAGCTGGGATTTGAAATGGGATTTTAGACTGCCTCAGTGTTGTGCTTAGAGAAGCTGCTCTGTGGCTTGGCTGACGGCAGACCACAGGAAATGAGCACTTTGTCAGTGCTGCCACTTACCCCTTGATTTCGCAAAGCACTTGAGAGAGTTGCTAGCTAGATCTTGTTTTGGTGGATTATGAAATTGAGTACTAGAAAAGTCCACACTGGATCCTGTCACGGGTGGGGTTATATGAGGAGGGGTTGTTAGGAACAAAAGTTCTATTTAAAGAAAATCTGGTGGCATAAAGCATGAAGATATGGTTTCATGAAGCTTTTAAAGTGTTTGAGAAAAATCGCAACGCTTTGCAGCATGACTGAGGCTGGTTGTATCTCTTGAGAAGCAAATTGAGATAGAAATTTTGATCCCACATATCAAAGGTTCCCAAGGGACCTATTCAGTCAACAAATGTTTAAGTATTTCCAATGTGTCAGGCACTCTGATCAAAAACAGAGCCTGGCCCTGGACTAGCTTACGGTTTGGAGAGGGAATAAACATAGCCGGGAAGCCTGGCTGTGGCTGGGATACACTCGGGTGCTTTGGGGGAACCCAGGCTGGACACTCGCTTGTGGAGATCAAGAAAGACTCCTTGCACGAGGTGAAGCCTGAGCTCATACCTGGAAGCTGCGTAGGACTTAGCTGGGCAGGAGTGGGGCAGATTGTGGAGAGACAGCCATGAGGAAAGTATGCGCTGAACAAATAGAGATGCCCGGATGGGAAGGAGAGGAGAGGCTGGGCCACACTCAGGAAGGGCACGCCCACAGCATGGCTGGAGCACAGGTGAGGAGTGAGGATGCGGTGGAGAGGTGAGGATGTATGAGGTCACGTGGGGATTTATGTGGGACCGTTTTAAGACTTCTGCAGACCTCAACACTTTTGGAGGCCCCATCACAGGTCATATCAAACATGAAAATGTATCCTGATTCCGCCTTAAACTAAGTTATGAATAACAATGAATTGAATTGCAGTTGACTATTAATAGCATGTCCCTTTCTATTTCAAAGTTTCCTTTTTGTTTTTCAGAGCCAGTAATTCTTTCTTTCAGATACCAAACCTTTTCAAAGGGTATTAAAAAGCTGGCATGAAACTATAATTCAAAAAGATACATGCACCCCTATGTTCATAGCAGCACTATTCACAATAGCCAAGACACAGAAACAACCTAAATGTCCATCGACAGATGAATGGATAAAGAAGATGTGGTACATATACACAATGGAATACTACTCAGCCATAAAGAAGAATGAAATAATGCCATATACAGCAACGTGGATGGACCTAGAGATTATCATACTAAGTGAAGTAAGTCAGAAGGAGAAAGACAAATACCATACGACATCACCAATATGTGGAATCTAAAATACGACACAAATGAACCTAACTATGAAATAGAAACAGACTCACAGACATAGAGAACAGACTTGTGGTTGCGGGGCGGGGGGAGAGGGATGGAATGGGAGGTTGGGGTCAGCAGATGCAAATTACTATATATAGAATGGATAAACAACAAGGTCCTACTGTATAGCACAGGCAGCAGTATTCAATATCCTGAGATAAACCATAATGGAAAAGAACATAAAAAAGAATGTATGTATAGCCAAATAAAATTTTCTGTACAGGAGAAATTAATACAACATTGTAAATCAACTGTACTTCAATAAACAATAAAATAAAATAAAAATGAAAAAACTAAAAAGCTGGTATGCTCTAGGCACTGTGTTTATAGGGCCTTAATCACAATGTCTTGTTTTAAACTTGCAGGTTTAAACCTGCGTAAACCTGAGAACTGCCCCCCTCCACTGCCCAGCATCCATTCTCTCCGTTCTCCTGCCCCTCCCGAGTTTTAGTAGGGCACGTGAGTTAGAGTGGTCCCAGCTTCTCTTGCAGCAAGGAGCAGCCATGTGACTGCTGGGGTTTTGGCCACTGGGGTGTGTGCAAAAGTGATAAGTGGAATTTTCAGTTCACATCCTTATGTAGAAAGCTGGCTACCCCGCTTTCTTTTTATCCAATCCCTGCCAGCTGGAATGTGGACACGGTAGCAGGGAAACAATGTCAGCCATGTAGACAAGGATAACATCCCAGGGCACTGGCTCTTGTACTGTAGCATGCATCAGAGTTACCTGGAGGGCTCGTTAAAACACAGATCACTGGGCCCCATCACCAGGAATTATGATTCCTGGTGATTCACAAGTTTCTAAGTGATGCTAATACTGCTGGCAGGGAGCACACCTTGAATACTATCATCACCCTAAGGGGTGGTAGAGCACTGAGAAGATACCTGGGTTTCTCAGTGGTCCTGGGCGGTTGATCTGTCTTCCATCTGGACTGCTCATTATTTTTTTAAACCTCTATAGTTTTGGGTCTCCTTGTTACATTAGCTTAATCTACCTCAGCTAATCCATGTTAAGAACATTAAACTTCACCAAAGGAGGTGGTATAGTGTAGTGGTTGAGTATGGGCTAGTGGGTTTGAATCTTAGTTATGTCACTTCCTAGCTGAACTTGGGCAAGTTATTTAACCCCTTTGTGACTCTGTTTTCTCATCTATTAAATGGATTTAAGGGGACAAGTTTCCCTACACCTTACATCCTTTTCTAGACCATGTTCATTACCAGGAACCCAGAATTCTGTGCCTGGTGGCCATGAACGCACTTCCATGACCTGTGTGGACCTCCTCTCTGGCTTTGCCCTTCTGATGACCGACTATGCTTTCCAGGTACCACCCTAGGTCTGAGGTGTTGCCAAGGAGTGGCTGTGTGACAAGGATGTGAATGAAACTTGAATGGGCAGGCTGGCATGTCCTATGTTAAAATAAGGCCCCTCTGGCATGTGGGGAAAAACTGGGGTGAACTGTGGGCCAGAGGCAAACTCTCTGAGTTGTCACATTCCAGTGGCATGAAACAATTTATAAATCTGAGAATTCTAAATTTGAGCCTGGCTTTCTAGCATATTTGTCAAGATAGGAGAATAGATCATGTTTTATTTAACAGTTTGATAGCTTGATTTATGATTTTAAAATATTTAGACATGTGACCTATGGACTTTTATCTGGACTCCTGCCCTGGCCTGCAAATTTAGGCCCTAGCCTGGCTACCTTGTAGGTCTGGCACGAGGACTAAATAAAACAAGAGATGAAAAATACTCAAAACAATGCTTGGTACATATGGTATGTGTACATCATTAGCAAAGATGATATTTATGAGTCTCCTGAGGGCAACAGGTGACCCAGTGAAAGGTTTTAAGCAGAATGTGACATTTTCTTGCTAGTTTTCCTACAAATATTGATTAAGGGTCTACTATGTGCCTGGTACTGTTCTGGGAGCTGCCAATAATAGTAGTGAACAAAGTAAACCTCCTTTTTCCAAGGAATGTATATTAGAGTAGAGGGTAGGAAACAGATAAAAATAAATATATTTAATATGTCAAGTGATGTCTTTTGGTTTTAGAAAGATCATATTGTCTGGGGGAAGGTAAGATTGCACATAGAGTTAGAGCTTGTTGGAGTAATTTTTTTTTTTTTTTTTTTTTGGTACGCGGGCCTCTCACTGCTGTGGCCTCTCCCATTGCAGAGCACAGGCTCCGGACACGCAGGCTCAGCGGCCATGGCTCATGGACCCAGCCGCTCTGTGGCATGTGGGATCCTCCCGGACCGGGGCATGAACCCATGTCCCCTGCATCGGCAGGCGGACTCTCAACCACTGTGCCAACAGGGAAGCCCTTGTTGGGATAATTTAAAGAAGAGATGATGTTTGTCTGATACCAGGTAGTGGCAAAGTGAATAGAGATCAGTGAAAAGATAAAAAAAAATTAATATGGTAGAATGATGACACTTGGTGATTGATGGATATCAGGAGTAAGAGAGAAAATAAGGAATCAAGGGTAATAGCTAGGATTCTGACTTAGGCACCAGGATACTGGCGATACTGGTCACTGAGAACACAGGAGAAGGAGGAACTGATTTGGAAAGAAGAGGAAGGGATCAGTTTTGGACATCTGGGGTTTGAGATACCCATAGGTTAGCCATGTGGACATGTCCAGTAGGCAGTTTTATATATGGGCAGACCTTTGATCAGTTGGAAAGTGTCTCAGTGGTGAGAGCCAAAAGCAGTGTGGGGTGGGCATTCAATGCGAGCAAAGGAAGTAGAAACAGAAAGCGAGCACTTTTGCCAGGAAAGGGAGTGAGCTGTGTAGGCACCTTGAGAAGGAGGTGAAGTGCAGGGAAACTTTATCGGATTGCAGTGAAATCAGCATTTTTGTAAGGCCAATGGAAAGCAAGCAGTGGAGAGTAGAGAGATTGGGTCAGCATCAGAGGGCATAGTTCACAGAGCAAGTTCCTGCGGGGGTAGGAGGAAAGAGATGCTAATGAAAACTATTTACTGACTCACCATGGAAAGAAATGAAACCATTTATACACACATCCATTCGCTGATTCACTAACAAGTATATTAATTATAATTGAGTGTTGTTTTGATGCTGGGAATAAGATAGAAAAAATTCCCACCCTATATTATGTAAATGCAGTAGCTTAAAACAAAAACAAACCCCCAAACAAACAAAAATTTGTCCCTTTCCAGGCCAGGGCTAAAGAAGGGAGGGTCTTGGCAGAAGTGTGTGACTGCAAGGCATCGGAGTTCCCCAGCAGGGGCTTCGCTCATTCCACGCAAGGCAGCAGCTGGGACCAAGGACCTGAAACTTGAATCCTTCCCCACCACGTGAGAGGAAATTTTTATTTCAACAAGTTTTAACTATAAATGATTAGAGGGATCTCTTGCAGGCTTGCTGTGCTTGATGTACTCAAAGCCTTAAGACAAATAACAACAGATAAAAGACACTGGCAAAAAATCCCCCGACTCAACTATCAGATACCACTTAAATGGACCAAATCCATCAAGTCCTGCTTTAGTCCTACCTCCTCAGAGTTGTCATTAACTAACCCTGTTTCTGAAAGAGAGAGAGGGAAGCAGAGAGCAGAGGAGGTGCACTTTGTGCTTCATCCTGAATAGACACTCTTAGGGACAGACTGGAAAAAAACTGCTGCCGTGTGACCTGAGACTGACTACATTACATGTTAGACGGAGTAGGTATATTTCAGATGTCAGACTAGGGTGGAGAAATGTCACATTTATGCATGAGGATTCATAGAAAGTTCGAACAGAAAGGGCCTTGGAAGTCACTGAGTGAAACTCCTTATTTGACAAGAGTGAAATGATCCATCCCAAGGCCATTTATTTGGTGGACATCCAGCTTAGAACCCAGGTGTCCTGAAACCCCACCTAGCATTTTTTTCTATTATGCCGTATTACCATATTCTATATTGAGTTACATTTTCAAATAAATGATTTTCCTGGTGAAAAATGATTTGTGGGAGGTGATGACTTTTATGAAAAATTTCCCATGTGGAAGATTCCAACTTCAGACTGCAAATCTCTATCTAAGACAGACCACAAGATTAAAAGTTCTGCAGTAAAGAGACAACTTTGCCCCTTAAACTGTGTAACATTCAGGGCCCTTGCTTTCCCCCAGATACCCACTTGTATTTAAACTTCTGACCATGTCATTTTTACCCTCGATTTCATTACTGAAACAGAAGCCACCCTCTAGAAAGGAGTTTGATGATGAGAAAAAAACTGAAATTATGATTGAAATTAAGACTTGGAGATTTTGTGTGGATAATGACCCATGTCCCACCTTACCAAAGAAAAAGTGAATTTCAATTAGAATGTAAGTTCTCCCTGAAAATGTGGGATGGAAGAGATCATTCGTAGGTATTAGGAGTATATTTATCTCTCAGAAAAACTCACCCCCAGGATGCATCAGACTGGGATGAAATACATTGGGGGTATATTAAATTTTATTCTAGCATTGATGGAAGGAAAAAAAAAGAAGAAAAGAAAAACGAAGCAAAGTGAAAAATAGGGTGATTGAGAGACTGAGAAAAAACAGAGAAACTTGTTTAATGACAGCACTTTCTGAGCAAGATATTTTTCTTCCCTTTCACAAGTTAGAAGCTATTGAATAATTCATGCAAGTGTGGAAAGGCTGCCTTTTCCCTGCGTGATGTATAACTGAGCAGGAGAGCGCTTCGAGTGGGTTCCCCTCATCAGCCACCACTCTTGCTTCTGAGCACGGAGTGCTTGCTCTCCTCTTGAGCTGAGCTTCTGCTTTTGCAGCCAAGCATCCTTGCTGCTGCCGCCTGACTACCTGCCCACCTGCCTGGGCTTGCAGCCTGCCACTTCACTTTCTCCAGCCCTGCTGCCAGCTGAGAAGTCTCCCTGCAGCTGCTGGTTTCTGCCTAGGGCCATGTGCGTGGATGCTGCATTGGAGAAGGAGGCACTTGGCTCCTGGCACTGATCCCAGATGAGTTTCTCCTATTGATTTCGGGACCACAGATGCTGCTGCTGAGGAGGTATTTCCTGGCATCCCTCCCTCTGCTACTGCCAGCTAAGGACCAGCCCGAAAGTAAGATACCCCCAACCCCTTTCCCCTGGTATTTTCCTCAGGTGGGATATCTCTGCTTTCTCCTGGAAACTGGGGGCTCCATCTGCCATTCCCGTGTGTGTGTCTATGTGTGTGTTTAGGGGGAGAAGAGGAAACTGTTCTCTGTATTGCTCTGTCCTAGGGCTTCCCTGGTGCTTGCTGAATGTAAAGAGGCCCTTCGCCTGGCACTAGAGACACTTCCCAGGCAGGCACCTGTCGTTTGCCACCCCCGTTCTCCTAGAGCTCCCTCTCTCCCCCTCCCCCAGCCCATTATTCTGCTTCAGCCTTTTGTGTCGGTGGCAGAGGGCTGAAGGGATGTCTCTGCCCTCTCTGCAGGCGGGTGTCAGGATGCGCCGCGCTGCGAGAAGCCGACGCTAGCCAGAGAGGTGTGAAGAGTTGGCCAGAATGACCAACTCTTCCACGTCCACTTCCTCCGCCACCGGGGGATCGCTGTTGCTGCTCTGCGAGGAAGAGGAGTCGTGGGCGGGCCGGCGCATCCCCGTGTCCCTCCTGTACTCAGGCCTGGCCATCGGGGGCACGCTGGCCAACGGCATGGTCATCTATCTCGTGTCGTCCTTCCGAAAGCTGCAGACTACGAGCAACGCCTTCATCGTGAACGGCTGTGCCGCCGACCTCAGCGTCTGCGCCCTCTGGATGCCACAGGAGGCGGTGCTCGGGCTCCTGCCCGCGGGCTCTGCGGAGCCCCCTGGGGACTGGGACGGCGCCGGGGGGAGCTACCGCCTGCTGCGGGGCGGGCTGCTGGGCCTCGGGCTCACCGTGTCCCTCTTGTCCCACTGCCTGGTGGCCCTGAACCGCTACCTACTCATCACCCGGGCGCCCGCCACCTACCAGGCGCTGTACCAGAGGCGCCACACGGCGGGCATGCTGGCGCTGTCCTGGGCACTAGCCCTGGGCCTCGTGCTGCTGCTCCCGCCCTGGGCGCCGCGTCCCGGCGCCGCGCCCCCGCGCGTCCACTACCCGGCGCTGCTGGCCGCCGCGGCGCTGCTGGCGCAGACGGCGCTGCTGCTGCACTGCTACCTGGGCATCGTGCGCCGCGTGCGCGTCAGCGTCAAGCGGGTCAGCGTCCTCAACTTCCACCTACTGCACCAGCTGCCCGGCTGCGCCGCCGCCGCCGCCTTCCCGGGAGCCCCTCACGCGCCAGGCCCGGGTGGTGCCGCGCACCCGGCTCAGGCCCAGCCGCTGCCCCCAGCGCTGCACCCGCGGCGGGCACAGCGGCGTCTCAGCGGCCTGTCGGTGCTGCTGCTCTGCTGCGTCTTCTTGCTGGCCACGCAGCCGCTGGTGTGGGTGAGCATGGCCAGCGGCTTCTCGCTGCCCGTGCCCTGGGGTGTGCAGGCGGCCAGCTGGCTCCTGTGCTGCGCTCTGTCCGCGCTCAACCCGCTGCTCTACACGTGGAGGAACGAGGAGTTCCGCCGCTCCGTGCGCTCCGTCCTGCCCGGCATCGGCGACGCGGCGGCTGCCGCCGCCGCCGCCGCCACGGCTATGCCTGCGGTGTCCCAGGCGCAGCTGGGCACTCGCGCCGCAGGCCAGCACTGGTGACCCGGGCAGGGCGGGCGGGAAGCGGAGATTCCCAGCTTCCATTGCCCTTGGGCACCACCGCCTCCTGATCTTGGAAAGCATCCCCTGCCTGAACGAAGACTCCTGCGGGTGAAGCTCAATAATATATCGGTGCGAAGATTTCGCCTTCGACCCCAGTGGGATACCTGAACCGAGGTTTCCGTATACATGGGGTCCGCGAAGTCATTTTCGACGGCCACCTGATTTTTACCTTTTGTTTGCGTGTTTTGGAGAAATCCTAAAGTCAGAACACCGGGAAACTTCAGGAACTTGCACACTGACATTTTGAAAGAACCGGTTAATTTCTTTCAACACAGTTTTGGGAAAACAGCTTTGATAACATAATTACCATTCCCACCTTCATCATCTTATAATATATATGAAGCGCGTTGAGTGTGCATGAGCCAAAGGAAATAATATTGAAGGAAATAATATTTATGAAGCATTTTAGAAAGTAACCTACCTTCGATAATGCTTCTGCTATAACTTAGCCTTTGTATATTAACCTGAAGAATGAAGCCACAGATGTGCACACCAGTATGAGTTGCCATTAAGACCTTAAGCCCTTTATTTTTAAAAGGGTTTTTATAAAGTAAAATTATTCGCGAATGAGATAGCATCTTAGCCAGTGAGGGGGAAAACCCCCAGATTTATTATTTTACACCCCCCCCCCCCCCCCGCCCTTTGCACTTCTAAGACTGAAAATCGGCATTGAGTGTTAAAGTGACAGATTTCCATTGTGCTGATTGATGGTCTGAGCCAGCTATGGAATTTTGGAAAACATAAGGGGGCTATCTATTTTAGGTACCACTTTCAGGTTTTCTATAGCATGCACATTAGTTGCTACCCTCATTTTGTCATCAATTTACCTGCCTTATGAGTGTGATTGCAGCTGTGAACATTCTGTACTCTAATGGTTGCTAAGGAGAATAAGTCCTTCTGTTTTCTCTTTAACATTTAAAATATCTCAATGCACATGAAATAATTAAACACTAATAATACCATGACTGCATAGCTAATATTAACCTCTATTGCATGCTCTCCTAGATGCTAGAATTTATTGGGCATGTGGTACTAAAGCAATACCCATTTGACAAGGACATTTTACTTCTTCCACACACCAGAAGAAGTGGCCATCAATTATTTGAAAAGAGACACAGAGACACCTCTGGCTACCTAGAGTTCTTCTTGTCTTGACCCAATTTATGAGAAGACTCCCAGGTGGGACTTTATCTTGCAAATGAACCACAGTCAAGATGGATCAATAATATGATTTGGCTCTGCAAAGCCAACTGTGCTCTTTTTAGGGTTTAGACAAGTCACACATTAGAAAGTAACAGTGTTTTTTTATGTATTACCACGACACTTACCATTAATATCATATCTGTTAAAGAAGGTGTAATAAACTCGGTTATATAAAATGAACAGTTCAAATGGGAATCTGTTCTAAAACATATGATTTGAGGCTTGCCATTTTCATCTCTGGTTTACTAAATTTATTTAGAAATATTTGAAATGCAAAATTGTGTGAAATCACTTTAGCAAATAAAAATGAGAGTAAAGTAATAAGATACTCAGCTATCAGCAATTCTGACTGTTCACTACATCAGATCTGGGGCTGAACAGCCTCAATTAACTGTGTAATTCAGGAACCAAAACAGCTTGCTTTGTTGGCCTCCTGGACATTTATTTGTAAGCCAGGATAGTGGGAACACTTGTGTGTTTGAATAATTATGGGAGTTGCAGGAAACTTTGACATGTTTGTAGAAAAACAAAACAAAACAAATGTGTTTATTACCAGTAATAGATCAGCAGTCATTTTATTAATCTATCCCCTTTGTGCATGCACCATTTCTCTCTTACTAAGGTTTCATCTGTTCCCATTTTTCTTGATTCAAATATTTAATTAAAGTTCAGACAACTATTCCTCCGAGTTTTTTTCTTCGGTCTCTGATCTTCTTGCATACCTCCTCGAGAACGCTGAAGCAGATGACACTGTATCCCGAAGCACTGGTGATGAAAGTAATTTCTTTGTTCTGGCTTTATTTAATTTTACTTTTAGTTTCTAAAATTATTTCTACCTTTTATAACTAAATAGGATCCACATGCCAGCATTGAAAAGAAATAGGTGTAATTTCCTTTTTGTAAGTATAACTGATTTGGGGAATAGGCTGCAACAACAGAGAGCTGAATTTTTTTTGGGGGGGGGGCTGGGGGATGCTTGTCTAAATCTCTATCAAAATCTCTATCAAAAAGGTCTTCTTTTAATTAGGCCTTTATCCATGTTTCTCACTGTGGATGCTACTGACGATTTTTCCCGCTATTCCTATAAACTGTTGCCAAGCCTATAAACTTAGCTTTTCAAGTATCTGATACCTTGCAGTGTTTCTGGCTAACACTGAGAACACCTTATGCTTGTTCAGTGCCAAGTGGGAGAACTACTTCAGGTTGTATTTACCGGTAATTAACTCCACAGGACTGATTCACTTTAAATTTCGAAGTAGCAATGATGTTTCTAAAAATGCCTTACTCGCGGGCTTCCCTGGTGGCGCAGTGCCTGAGAGTCCGCCTGCCGATGCAGGGGACACGGGTTTGTACCCCGGTCCGGGAGGATCCCACATGCCGCGGAGGGGCTGAGCCTGTGAGCCATGGCCGCTGAGCCTGCGTGTCCGGAGCCTGTGCTCCGCAACGGGAGAGGCCACAACGGTGAGAGGCCCACGTACCGCAAAAAAAAAAAGAAAACAAAAAACAATAAAACTGCCTTACTCGGGCAATAGCTGGGAGTTGGAGTTACTGCTTTTACAGATTAAGTTAATGAAGATTGTGTTCCTATTTAAATGAAACTACACATTATCCACTCAAGAAAAATCCTAATTGCTGTTTTGGGCTGCCCTACTTTGCCTTTTCTACTTTTTTTCTTTAGGTATATGCCTGTTAAGACATATAGCACACTCTCCCCCTGCACCACCCTTGTATTTTAATGGTTAAATTCTAGGAAGTAATAGGTATTACTTGTAGCACTTTCCTTCTTCCAAAATGAAATATGTGCTTAAACAATAATTCTGTTTTGTACAGAGGTACAGAAGCATCCACAGGTTTGTTTGTTTTGTTTTGTTTTTTAAATACTATAGGGTTTTGACTCTCTAATAGAGAAAGCCCTTGAAAAGATCTGCTTACCAAGGAAGTGTTGGTCTGCCCTGGCCCCCTGGTTTAATGCAACTCTGTTCTTCTGATGACAACTGTATTGGCCAACTTTCTTGTTTCACATGTGACCATTTATTCCATTCTTCCAGGTACTCAGACGCTGCTCGTCTGGGTCTTTGGCAGTCCTAGGGGCTGACCTGACAAAGGGCATCAGTAGCATAAATTTAAATTCAAGAACGTTGAGGAAAATTATAGACGTTCCTCACTTTTAAAGCGCTGCCCTTATTGTTTGTGGGGCATGGGGGCAAGAATGGATCTCCGGACGAGAGCTCTTGGTCTGCAGAAACAAGGCCTTTCTGCTTTTCCTCTCGCAGTCAGCGTGCTGAGGGGCCTCCACATGTGTGTGTGGACTCAGCCCACAGGTCCAAGCTCTGCCCACATCCACCTCTCAACCAGCCACCTTGCCAGTGCCTAGTGGTGCACGTAGAGGGTAGAGCATGTCCTGGTAGTCACCTCAAGCCATTTAGGCAGGGAATTCCGGGGATCCAGGAACCAGGCCTGTTGAAGGAGTCACAGACTTTGGATTTGCACATTTCCTTGGGACCCCTTTTTGTGTGGGAAGGGGAGACACCAGAGGCAGGTGGGAGCAGGCCCTTTGAAGCATGAGACACAGCTTGGGACCCCAGTATCTCCAACCTAAGGGCAATGCTGCTTTCACATGGGTCCTTGTTGGGTATCCTTTCCTAACTCTACCCACCTGCAGGGACTCCTTAAACAGGCGCCACACATAGAGTTTCCCCAGATGCTTAATCACATCAGGCCTAGTGCTATAGGTAAGGAGGATAATAGGGAGGGAGTGGGAAGGGTGTAGATGAAAGAAGGGAGGTCAGATGTCGAAGGTTATTGAAGGGGAACAATGGGTACATGGGATGTATTGCACATTTCACTTGTACGTATCTTTGAAATTTATCATAATGAAAAGTTAAAAAAAGTGAAGTCAAACTTGAAAAGAAAAGAAGGAAGGGAGGAGAGAAGGAAGGAAGGAGAGAAGGAAGGAAAGAAAGAAGGAAGAGAAAAAGTAAAGGAAAAAACGTAATTAATGTGCCTAAGGTCATGTGGCAACTTAAATGGTGGGGCTGGGATTCAAACCTTTGTCTGACTCCAGAGCATGAGATGGTAACTACTGTACTGTAGGACAAAATCGGAGTTTTTAGTTAAGTGTGGAATTCCCTTCATGACGGGACTGTTCCCTAATTTCCCCAATCTCTCTCTCCCCTACTTGCATCCTTCACTATAGCCTAGTTGGTCTCTACACTGCCTTCTAAACATGGCCCATGTTCTGTGTCTGTAACTTGTTCATTCAAGGACCTTCCTGGAGTCCCTTAGTGTCTCATCACTTACCCAACCCTCATCCTTCCTTCCAGAAAGGCTCACTTTGTTTCTCCCCTGCTCATCAGAGCTCCCCCAGCCATAAGCTCTGCCCCAATAGAACTGCGCCTCTTTTTTTTTTTTTTTTTTTTGTGGTACGCGGGCCTCTCACTGTTGTGGCCTCTCCTGTTGCACAGGAGCACAGGCTCTGGACGCGCAGGCTCAGCAGCCATGGCTCACGGGCTCAGCCGCTCCGTGGCATGTGGGATCTTCCCAGACCAGGGCACGAACCCGTGTCCCCTGCATCGACAGGTGGACTCTCAACCACTGCGCCACCAGTGAAGCCCAGAACTGCACCTCTTTGATCGTACCACATATTCCCTTGTATTCCCTCTGTTTTACTGTGTGTGTCATCTTCAAAACTAGATAGGAAAGATTTTTTTGGTTTATTTCTTTATTTTTGTAGAGCAAATACTGCCTTTTATCTTTTAGTAACCAGTTACCTGAAATATACTAAATAATTAATATATGTTTATAGTTGAAGACAGTAATTTTGAGAGAAAAAAGATTTGATCCTTTCCTTGAACATATATTTTCCTCTTAATGAAACAGACTGAGAATAAATCCTATCTCCCAACTCATATCTTGCTAAAGGATATCCCAGAGTAATAACGTATGGGATTATGAGCCATGTGTATAAATCACAGGCTGTTATTTGGGGGAGATTTATATTCCTCTTATCCAAGCTCTGTTCACACTGACAAAAGCAACAATAAGTTTCAGTCCTAAATACTACTTTAAATTCAAGGTCAAATTACTGAACATATATTCAGTAATTACACATATACTTTTTTGGTCAGGGTCTTGTATAGTAAAGCTGTGTGATTTTGATTTCTAAAAGCCTTAAACTGCTAATCAATGGTCATGCAATTTTGCTAAAATCCTGGGAGGAACAACTGTGGGAATGTCTTTACTTCGGGTCATTTCACTGGATGGTAGCCCTGAAGATCAGCTAGCCAGCCCAACCCCCTGCTATTTTTATTCAACAGAAAGTGCTTTAGTTTTTAATCTTTCCTGGTATAAATTAGGCCCCCTTCCCATTTTTCTATTCTCATGTAGTAGATAAGTACATAGCCTCCTTTGTATAGTAATGCTATAGTGGATACTCTGCTTTTAGCCAAATGAAAGTTCTATGAAATGTTGGCATGGTTGAATTCTGGTATTACTACAAAAAAATCTGCCCCTATGAAAGTTTTATTTCTTGAAAATAAAGGGTGTTTTTCTATGTGCAGATTAATGTCTGTTTTCATAGCAAATTTGTAAAATATAGAAACGTAGAAGAAATTATATCATTCATTACCACTCTTAGCATTTTACTGTACTCATCTACTTTTAAAAATTTCTTTTCCTATGTATATTTGATTGTACATAATTATAGCCAGAAAGTATATATTGACATACATTTATATGTATGTGTATTTATACATCACCTATGTTTTTTTTTTAATTTTTGAAACATCTTTATTGGAGTATAATTGCTTTACATTGTTGTGTTAGTTGCTTGTATAACAAAGTGAATCAGCTATACGTATACATGTATCCTCATATCCCCTCCCTCTTGTATCTCCCTCCCACCCTCCCTATCCCACCCCTCTAGGTGGTCACGAAGCACTGAGCTGATCTCCCTGTGCTATGCAGCTGCTTCCCACTAGCTATCTATTTGACATTTGGTAGTGTATGTATGTCCATGCCAATCTCTCACTTCGTCCCAGCTTACCCTTCCCCCTCCCCATGTCCTCAAGTTCATTATCTATGTCTATGTATTTATTCCTATCCTGCCCCTAGGTTCTTCAGAACCATTTTTAATTTTTTTTTAGATTCCATATATGTGTCTTAGCATACAGTATTTGTTTTTCTCTTTCTGACTTACTTCACTATGTATGACGGACTCTAGGTCCATCCACCTCACTACAAATAACTCAATTTCGTTTCTTTTTATGGTTGAGTAATATTCCATTGTATATATGTGCCACATCTTCTTTATCCATTCATCTGGACACTTAGGTTGCTTCCATGTCCTGGCTATTGTAAATAGTACACTCACCTATATTTAAAAAGTGTAAGCAAAAGAAAGATGTTACAAAGAGGGGCCTAGGCCTTGTAACAATTAGAATATGTTCAACTACAAGTAATAGACTACCTAACTAAAAATGCTTAAACAATGATGACGTTTCATCATCACACAATTGAGAAGTCTGTAGGTCGTTTCCAGAATTTGTTCAGTAGCATCTTTTTTTTTTTTTTTCTTTTTTTTTTTGCGGTATGCGGGCCTCTCACTGCTGTGGCCTCTCCCGTTGCGGAGCACAAGCTCCGGACGCGCAGGCTCAGCGGCCATGGCTCACGGGCTTAGCCGCTCTGCGGCATGTGGGATCCTCCCGGACCAGGGCACGAACCCGTGTCCCCTGCATCGGCAGGGGGACTCTCAACCACTGCGCCACCAGGGAATCCCTGTTCAGTAGCATCTTGATGTCATCAAGTGCCCAGGTTCTTTGCATCCTTCTGCTTCATCAGCCTCAATGTTGTTGGGTGATAGTTCCAAGATGTCTGCTATAATCACACGACAGCACCCAGAGCAGAAGAGAGGGAAAAAGCTTCTGCTTGCTTGCCTCTCTTTTTCATGAGAGAGGAAAGTCTAAGAACTCCCCTAAAGATGTCTCCCATCTCATAGGTCAGAAGTAGGTCACATAGCTACCCCTAAAGGAAGCTGAGCTGTGAACATCTGGCATTAAAAAAATATTATAATGAGAAATCTATCCAGTGCTTGTCAATGTACAGGATTCATTGTTTGCCATTTGTGCTGCTCTCTACTTACTCGGTGGATTTTATCTCTTTTTCAGAACTTACAGCTGGACTGCAGGTTAAAATGAGTAGGTCCTTGTGCAATTTCTAGTGTCTAGAAGTCATTTATTGTTAAGTCTGTTGCACTGAAATAGGATCTCCTCTGACCCCTATTACTTAGCTTCTTGACAGTGAAAAGATGGAGCATGTAAAAATCTACAATCTACCAGGTCTCTTTCTGTTTCTGTCCCTCTCATAGTTGCTCTCTGGCTGGTTGTAGAAAGAGAATTCCTGCTGCGGGTGGAGCGGGCAGAGGTGAGAGCAGCCCTCAGTCTTCCTTGCACATCAGCACTCATGCGGTAGGACTATTTCCAGATCATGGTCAGAACATACTGAGGTCTGGAGGTGGCCAGGAAATAGCACCCCTCTTCACTCACTGAGTTTTGGACCATGTGATACATAAGAACATAAAGTGTGCAAATGGTGAATCACAATACCACTTCTATATTGATAAAGGCTAAGTTAGAGGATGTAACTTAATGTGAGGGCCGAGATGGGCTTACTAATGCCCTCCCTACCAGTCTAGTCCTTGGAATAAGCAGGTCAACTGGCTCTCGCTAGTCCAAGTGGAGAGGAAGGAGAAAGATACCACATCTCTTGGGCTCAAGACCTTGCTAGATTAGTTCCACTCTGATGAGAAACTTGGCTAGTGGTTGTTGCCTATCCACTAGGTAACTCACTTCACCTCCAAGAGGTAGACCAAAAGATGGGGCAACACTAGCAAAAGTGACTTCTCTGGAGACCAGACGAATGAGAAAAAGGCATTCTCCTCTAAAAGTGTAGACCTGTGATCTTGAACCAGGGTGCAGTCAGGAGGAACAGGCAGGCTTCCGGTACAGTTGCTCAGATGAGCTGCTTTTCTATCCAGTTTTATTTATTAGAGGAAATGCCTCCCAGTTTCTGAGAATAGGTAAACTGCCAGTTGTATCAGGAAGTGTTAACCAGGTATAATTTAAACTAGCCCCTAAATACAAACTTAAGCTGTAAACCAGTGCAGTATCCAGATCTGGGAAAGAATAATTTTTGCCATATTCTGAGGTACAGTTGAAGGAGATGCTCGGCTTGGAGAAGACTATATGGAAAAATAAGATGCTTGCAAATGTCTGAAAGGCTGTCAAGCAAAATAATAAAGCCAGATCCCATTTATTGGTAACATACTATGTGTCAGACGCTGTGCCATGCACTTTATGTATATTACCTTCTCTGATTTTCACAACCCTATAAGGCAGGTACGATGACTCCAGTATTATAGTTGAAAATTTTGATTCTTCGAGAGTTAGGCTTGCCTAAGTTTATGCAGCTGGCAAGGGAAACAGCTGACAGTTGAATTCAAGTCCAGCTGATTCTAAAGCCTGGCCTTGTAAACAAACACAGCACCCAACCGTAGAGCAAGGAGAAAACAGGTGAGGGGTGTGGTCCTAGAGGTAAAATCTGGCTCAGTGGGTGGGAGATAGATTTCAGCTTATTATGAGAAAGAACTTTGTCTCAATAGGTGCTTAAAATAGAATGGGCTGTCTCAGGAAATTGTGACTTTCCTAACACTTGAGGAATTCAAGTAGGGTGTGGAGGACTAGCTCTGGAAAGAATGTCTGTACTGTGTGGGAAGTTTTATCAGAGCAACTCTGAGATTGCCTTGAAATCTAATTTCTAAGATTATATAATATCTCTTCTTCTACTTGGAGGTGACAAAATCTTTCTTGCTCTGGGCTTATAACATTTTAAATAATTAGTGAGAAGGACTGCCTTTGCCAAAAACCTTACCCACACCAGCTAACAGAGAAGCAAGCCTAGGTGACCAGGGATGTCCCTCCTTGGGCACAGGGACATGAATATGCAACATTCTTTGCCTCTATGCAACAATATGCAACAAAGACATTCTTAGTGTTTCTGCCTTGTTTCTGATGCTTTTTTTTTTTAAACATGAGAAGATCAAAGTTTAATAACATGTATACATACATGGGAGGGACCTAGGAAAACTGAGTAACCTGTCAAAATGGCTGAAGCCTTTACCTTAAATACCATTCTCAGCTAAAGATAAAAGGAAGTCAAGCATGAGGAGAGTTGGTTAAGAGAGGTTGCAGGAAAAGCACAGTAAACAAGGATGATTTTGTTACAGATTTAAGTCTTTGCCTATTCCATTGATAAGTTTCTAGAGATTTGGTCATCCACCTATTCCAGAGTCAGAGAGGGAGATGCCCTTACAAACAGAGATTTCCCTCACAAATATAATGTTTCTTAAAAAAGTGCAAGTCCTACTTGGTTTTTTTTTTGTAGTCTCACTTTATTTATTTTTTGAATTTTTTGAATTTATTTTTTTATACAGCAGGTTCTTATTTGTCATCCATTTTATACACATCAGTGTTTACATGTCAATCTCAATCTCCCAATTCATCACACCTCCACCCCCACCCGCACACCGCTTTCCCCCCTTGGTGTCCATACATCTGTTCTCTACATCTGTGTCTCAATTTCTGCCCTGCAAACCGGTTCATCTGTACCATTTTTCTAGGTTCCACATATATGCGTTAATATGTGATATTTGTTTTTCTCTTTCTGACTTACTTCACTCTGTATGACAGTCTCTAGATCCATCCACGTCTCTACAAATGACCCAATTTCGTTCCTTTTTATGGCTGAGTAATATTCCATTGTATATATGTACCAAATCTTCTTTATCTAGTTGTCTGTCGATAGGTATTTAGGTTGCTTCCATGACCTGGCTATTGTAAATAGTGCTGAAATGAACATTGGGGTGCATGTGTCTTTTTGAATTATGCTTTTCTCTGGGTATATGCCCAGTGGTGGGATTCCTGGGTCGTGTGGTAGTTCTATTTTTAGTTTTTTAAGGAACCTACATACTGTTCTCCATAGTGGCTGTATCAATTTACATTCCCACCAACAGTACAAGAGGGTTCCCTTTTCTGCACACCCTCTCCAGCATTTCTTGTTTGTAGATTTTCTGATGATGCACAACTGGTGTGAGGTGATACCTCATTGTGGTTTTTGATTTGCATTTCTCTAAAAATTAGTGATGTTGGGCAGATATTCATGTGCTTCTTGGCCATCTGTATGTCTTCTTTGGAGAAATGTTTACTTAGGTCTTCTGCCCATTTTTGGATAGGGTTGTTTGTTTCTTTAATATTGAGCTGCATGAGCTATTTATATATTTTAGAGATTAATCCTTTGTCCGTTGATTCGTTTGCAAATACTTTCTCCCATTCTGAGGGTTGTCTTTTGGTCTTGTTTATGGTTTCCTTTGCTGTGCAAAAGCTTTTAAGTTTCATTAGGTCCCATTTGTTTACTTTCGTTTTTATTTCCATTACTCCAGGAGGTGGATCAAAAAAGATCTTGCTGTGATTTATGTCAAAGAGTGTTCTTCCTATATTTCCCTCTAAGAGCTTTATAGTTTCCAGTCTTACATTAAGGTCTCTAATCCATTTTGAGTTTAGTTTTGTGTATGGGGTTAGGGAGTGCTCTAATTTCATTCTTTTACATGTAGCTGTCTAGTTTTCCCAGCACCACTTATTGAAGAGACTATCTTTTCTCCATTGTGTATCCTTGCCTCATTTGTCATAGACTAGTTGACCATAGGTGTGTGGGTTTATCTCTGGGCTTTCTATCTTGTTCCATTGATCTATATTTCTGTTTTTGTGCCAGTACCATATTGTCTTGATGACTGCAGCTTTGTAGTATAGTTTGAAGTCAGGGAGTCTGATTCCTCCAGCTCCTATTTTTTCCCTCAAGACTGCTTTGGCTATTAGGGGTCTTTTGTGTCTCCATACAAAATTTAAGATTCTTTGTTCTAGTTCTGTAAAAAATGCCATTGGTAATTTGATAGGGATTGCATTGGCTCTGTAGATTGCTTTGGGGAGTATAGTCATTTTCACAATATTGATTCTTCCAATCCAAGAACATAGTATATCTCTCCATCTGTTGGTCTCATCTTTAATTTCTTTCATCACTGTCTTATAGTTCTCTGCGTACAGTTCTTTGGTCTCCCTAGGTAGGTTTATTCCTAGGTATTTTATATTTTTTGTTGCAATGGTAAATGAAAGTGTTTCCTTAATTTCTCTTTCAGATTTTTCATCATTAGTATATAGGAATGCAAGAGATTTCTGTGTATTAATTTTATATCCTGCAACATTACCAAATTCATTGATTAGCTCTAGTAGTTTTCTGGTGGCATCTTTAGGATTCTCTATGTATATAGTATCATGTCATCTGCAAACAGTGACAGTTTTACTTCTTCTTTCCAATTTGTATTCCTTTTATTTCTTTTTTCTTCTCTCATTGCCATGGCTAGGACTTCCAAAACTATGTTGAATAATAGTGGTGAGAGTGGACATCCTTGTCTTGTTCCTGATCTTAGAGGAAATGATTTCAGATTTTCACCATTGAGAATAATGTTTGCTGTGTATTTCTCATATATGGCCTTTATTATGTTGAGGTAGGTTCCCTCTATGCCCACTTTCTGGAGAGTTTTTATCATAAATCGGTGTTGAATTTTGTCAAAAGCTTTGTCTGAATCTATTGAGATGATCATATGATTTTTCTTCTTCAATTTGTTAATATGGTTTATCACATTGATTGGTTTGTGTATATTGCAGAATCCTTGCATCCCTGGTATAAATCCCACTTGATCATGGTGTATAATCCTTTTAATGTGTTGTTGGATTCTGTTTGCTAGTATTTTGTTGAGGAATTTTGCATCTATATTCATGAGTGATATTGGTCTGTAACTTTCCTTTTTTGTAGTATCTTTGTCTGGGTTTGGTATCAGGGTAATGGTGGTCTCATAGAATGAGTTTGGGAGTGTGCTTTCCTCTGCAATTTTTTGGAAGAGTTTGAGAAGGATAGGTGTTAGCTCTTCTCTAAATGTTTGATAGAATTCACCTGTGAAGCCATCTGGTCCTGGACTTTCATTTGTTGGAAGATTTTTATCACAGTTTCAATTTCATTACTTGTGATTTGTCAGTTCATATTTTCTATTTCTTACTGGTTCAGTCTTAGGAGGCTATACCTTTCTAAGAATTTGTCCATTTCTTCCAGGTTGTCCATTTTATTGGCATAGAGCTGCTTGTAGTAGTCTCTTAAGATGCTTTGTATTTCTGCAGTGTCTGTTGTAACTTCTCCTTTTTCATTTCTAATTTTATTGGTTTGAGTTCTTTCCCCCTTTTTCTTGGTGAGTCTGACTAATGGTTTATCAATTTTGTTTATCTTGTCTAAGAACAAGCTTTTAGTTTTATTGATCTGTGCTATTGTTTCCTTTGTTTCTATTTCATTTATTTCTGCTCTGATCTTTATGATTTCTTTCCTTCTGCTAACATTGAGTTTTATTTGTTCTTCTTTCTCTATCTCCTTTAGGTGTAAGGTTACATTGTTTATTTGGGGTTTTTCTTGTTTCTTGAGGTAGGCTTGTATAGCTATAAACTTCCCTCTTAGAACTGCTTTTGCTGCATCCCATAGGTTTTGGATCATAGTGTTTTCTTTGTCATTTGTCTCTACTTTTTTTTTTGATTTCCTCTTTGATTTCTTCAGTGATCTCTTGGTTATTTAGTAATGTATTGTTTAGCCTCCATATGTTTGTGCTTTTTACGTTTTTTTTTTTCCCTGTAGTTGATTTCTAATCTCATAGCATTGTGGTCTGAAAAGATGCTTGTTATGATTTCAACTTTCTTAAATTTACTGAAGCTTGATTTGTGGCCCAAGAGGTGATCTATCCTGGAGAATGTTCTGTGCACACTTGAGAAGAAAGTGTAATCTGCTGTTTTTGGATGAAATGTCCTATAAATATCAATTAAATCTCTCTGGTCTATTGTGTCAATTAAAGCTTGTGTTTCCTTATTAATTTTCTGTTTGAATGATCTGTCGATTGGTGTAAGTGAGGTGTTAAAGTCCTCCACTATTATTGTGTTACTGTCAATATCCTCTTTTATAGCTGTTAACAGTTGCCTTATGTATTGAAGTGCTCCTGTGTTGGGTGCATATACATTTATAATTGTTATATCTTCTTCTTGGATTGATCCCTTGATCATTATGTAGTGTCCTCCCTTGTCTCTTGTAACATTCTTTATTTTAACATCTATTTTATCTGATATGAGTATTGCTACTCCAGCTTTCTTTTGATTTCCATTTGCATGGAATATCTTTTTCCATCCCCTCACTTTCAGTCTGTATGTGTCCCTAGGTCTGAAATGGGTCTCTTGTACACAGCATATATATAGGTCTTGATTTTTTTTTTTTTTGTACTCGGGCCTCTCACTGTTGTGGCCTCTCCCGTTGCGGAGCACAGGCTCCGGATGCGCAGGCTCAACAGCCATGGCTCATGGGCTTAGCCACTCCATGGCACGTGGGATCTTCCCAGACTGGGGCACGAACCCGTTTCCCCTGCATCGGCAGGTGGATTCTGAACCACTGCGCCACCAGGGAAGCCCTAGGTCTTGTTTTTGTATCCATTCAGCAAGGCTGTGTCTTTTGGTTGGAGCATTTAATCCATTCACGTTTAAGGTAATTATCAATATGTATGTTCCTATTACCATTTTCTTAATTGTTTTGGGGTTTTTTTTGTAGGTCCTTTTCTTCTCTAGTGTTTCTCACTTAGAGAAGTTCCTTTAGCATTTGTTGTAGAGGTGGTTTGGTGATGCTGAATTCTCTTAGCTTTTGCTTGTCTGTAAAGCTTTTGATTTCTCCATCGAATCTGAATGAGATCCTTGCTGGGTAGAGTAATCTTGGTTGTAGGATCTTCCCTTTCATCACTTTAAGTCTATCATGCCACTCCCTTCTGGCTTGTAGAGTTTCTGCTGAGAAATTAGCTGTTAACCTTATGGGAGTTCCCTTGTATGTTATTTGTTGTTTTTCCCTTGCTGCTTTCAATAATTTTTCTTTGTCTTTAATTTTTGCCAATTTGATTTCTATGTGTCTTGGTATGTTTCTCCTTGGATTTATGGGACTCTCTGCACTTCCTGGACTTGGGTGGCTATTTCCTTTCCCATGTTAGGGAAGTTTTTGACTGTAATCTCTTCAAATATTTTCTCTGGTCCTTTCTCTCTCTGTTCTCCTTCTGGGACCCCTATAATGAGAATGTTGTTGCATTTAATGTTGTCCCAGAAGTCTCTTAGGCTGTCTTCATTTCCTCTCACTCTTTTTTCCTTATTCTGTTTTGCAGCAGTGAATTCCACCATTCTGTCTTCCAGGTCACTTATCCATTCTTCTGCCTCAGTTATTCTGCTATTGATTCCTTCTAGTGTAGTTTTCATTTCAGTTATTGTATTGTTCATCTCTGTTTGTTTGTTGTTTAATTCTTCTAGGTCTTTGTTAAACATTTCTTGCATCTTATCAATCTTTGCCTCCATTCTTTTTCCGAGGTCCTGGATCATCTTCATTATCATTATTCTCAATTCTTTTTCAGGAAAGTTCCCTATCTCCACTTCATTTAGTTGTTTTTCTGGGGTTTTGGCTTGTTCCTTCATCTGGTACATAGTTCTCTGCCTTTTCATTTTGTCTACCTTTCTGTGAATGTGGGTTTTGTTCCACAGGCTGCAGGACTGTAGTTCTTGCTTCTGCTGTCTGCCCTCTGGTGGATGAGGCTATGTAAGAGGCTTGTGCAAGTTTTCTGCTGGGAGGGACTGGTGGTGGGTAGAGTTGGCTGTTGCTCTGGGGGGCATAGCTCAGTAAAACTTTAATCTACTTGACTGCTAATGGGTGGGGCTGCGTTCACTTCCTGTTGGTTGTTTGGCCTGAGGCGACCCAACACTGGAGCCTACCTGTAATCTTTGGTGGTGCTAATGGCGGACTCTGGGAGGGCTCACACCAAGGAGTACTTCCCAGAACTTCTGCTGCCAGTGTCCTTCTCCTCACAGCGAGACAGAGCCACCCCCCACCTCTGCAGGAGACCCTCTAACTCTAGCAGGTAGGTCTGGTTCAGTCTCCTATGGGGTCACTGCTCCTTCCCCTGGGTCCTGAATTGCATACTACTTTGTGTGTGCCCTCCAAGAGTGGAGTCGCTGTTTCCCCCAGTCCTGTCAAAGTCCTGCAATCATATCCCCCCAGGCTTCAAAGTCTGATTCTCTAGGAATTCCTCCTCCTGTAGCCGGACCCCCAGGTTCGGAAGCCTGACGTGGGGCTCAGAACCTTCACTCAAGTGAGTGGACTTCTGTGGGATAAATATATTCCAGTTTGTGAGTCACCCACCCAGCAGTCATGGGATTTGATTTTATTGTGATTGCACCCCTCCTACCATCTCATTGTGGCTTCTCCTTTGTCTTTGTGTGTGGGGTATATTTTTTGGTGAGTTCCAGTGTCTTCCTGTAGATGATTGTTCAGCAGTTAGTTGTGATTCTGTTGTTCTCGCAGGAGGCAGTGAGAGCACATCCTTCTAGTCCGCCATCTTTAACCCATCTCCTTTCTGATGCTTTTTTTGTTTGTTTCTTTTTTGTTCCCACTTCATTCCCAAACATTTTTTTAATGGAATATAGGCTGAAAGAAGTGCATCATATTTAAGACTTCTTAGGCTAAATATTAGAGTTTTATGTACTACCTAATTCACTTAAGAACTTTTATAAACACAATACTTTGGAAGACTTTGTTGGGAGTTGAACAGATTTTAGAGAACACTATTTGGATGAGAAATAAGCTATTTATTGTCTACTGGGTAAAAGCTACCTTTGATGAAAATTCCTGGTTGAGTTTTTCTCATGTGACAAAGGCCGCTGCAGATTTTAACCAAAGTCTGCTTGTACGTTCAGAACTGGGGCAGCAAAGTGGCTCTATGGCCCCTCCCAATGTTCTGACAAAATGGGAAATAGATTGAAACACTAAAAGTTACCAATACAAAAGCTAGGTTAAGAGCTCTTTTGGATTTGTTGGAGATCAATAACAGACCAATAAACCTAAAATCTATAGATACTGTATTTTCCAATTTACTTGAACAAAAATTTTGAAACTCTTCAATTTATAAGCACTGAAATTTCCTGGTATTGAGATATGGAAATGATGCCACTTACCTTCTTGTTTTACTAGGAATGAATGTGGCTTTCTTTAATCTTTGTCATTGTTGTTACTGTCATTGTCATTATCATCATCATCATTGTGAGTACCATCAAAAATTATTCACAAATAGGTCAATGCAGAGCACTGAGTTATATATGTTAGCTTTTGCTGTTTAATAAACTACCCCCAACCATTGACTTTAAACAACAATCATTAATTAGCTCAGGAATCAGTGGGTCAGAAATTTGGATGGGGTCATCTGGGTGGTTCTTCTGCTGATTTCTGCTGAACCCACCCTTGAGTCTGCAGTGAGTGGTGGTCCATGGTTCATACACACCTGTCTGACATTTGATCAGCTCTTGGCTGGGCTAGCAGTTGGGTTAGTTGACTGGGCTAGTCCAGGCTCATTCATTTGATGGTGGTCTCAGAGTCAACTTTCTTCTTCTACATTTGCTAATCTACATTGATCAAAGCAGGTTACAGGACCAACCCAGATTCAAGGTGTGGAGGAATGTAATCCATCTTTTGATGGGAATATCTTCAAAGTCACATTGTAAGACTGTGGAAGGAAAGAATTTGTGGCCATTTTTGCAATGGACTGCAATTATTAATACATCATTCATGTTCCTAAGGTTCTTACAATCTCATTATAGAGTTAGAGCATAAGCATGAAGAAATAACTAGTTGCCCTACATAAATATATGTGCCAACACATAGAACAGAGTAGGGAGTGAAGTCAGGATTGCTTCACTGAGGATGTGGGATTTGGAAGAATGTAGGAGAGGAAAGGGCATTGTAAACACAGAGAAAGATAGGAGCAAAGACATTGTATTAGGTTTTTATTGTTGTATCATAAATTGCAAGAAAATTTATGGCTTAAAGTAACAAAAATTTATTATTTTACAGTTCTGTAGGTCAGAAGTTCATTACAGTCTTACACCATTTATCAATTAAGTTCCCTCTCTCTCCCCTGTTTCTTCAAACCGGATCCTCCAAAATGTTGGCAGGCTGTGTTTCTTTCTGGAGGTTGTAAGGGAGAATCTATTTCCTGCTTATTTGGGTTGTTGGCAGGATTCAGCTCCATTTGGTTGTAGGACTGGGGTCCATGTTTTCTTGCTGGCTATAAATTAAGGATGATTCCCAGCTCGTAGAAGCTGCTGTTTTTCTAGGCTCATGGTCTCCTCCCTCCAACTTCAAAACCATCAATGGTGGGGTGAATCCTTTCTGTGTCTTCTGACCTTTCAGCCTTCTTGCACTTTTCAAGGATTTATGAGACTAGATTGGATCCATCCAGATAATCCAGGATAATCGCCCATCTCAAGGTCCTTAATTTTAACCTTAATACAAAGTCCTTTTTATCACATAAAGTAACATGATCATAGGTTCTGGGGATTAGGACATGACATATTTGGAGGGGGCATTATTCTGCCTACCACAGACATGGAAGCAGGACTGTGTATGGTGTGTTTGACTACAAAGAAAAAATTAACATAGGGAAAAGGAGACAAGGTAAGGTAAAGCGAGGTAAAAAAGGAAGGGAAGATGGTACTGAACCAAACATATTTCTTTTCTTACTTGGGACCAATCTTTTTTTGTTTTGTTTTGTTTTTGTTTTTGTTTTTTTGCGGTACGCGGGCCTGTCACTGATGTGGCCTCTCCCGTTGCAGAGCACAGGTTCCGGACGTGCAGGCCCAGCGGCCATGGCTCACAGGCCAATCCGCTCCGTGGCATGTGGGATCCTCCCGGCCTGGGGCATGAACCCGCATACCCCGCATTGGCATGTGGACTCCCAACAACTGTGCCACCAGGGAAGCCTGGGGCCAATCTTATGACTGGGTTTTTTAGACTTTTGCCCTCCTTGACCAAAGATAAAAATCTTTGGCCTCTTAGTGATTCCAAAACCTTTTCTCCATATCCTTATTAATCAAGAAATGTATACAAAGTTTTAATTTTTAATGTTGTATTACAAAACAATATTTTTAAAAATATAAAATTATACCTCAAAAATACTTAAAAAGCTACATGTCCTCTCCCCACCTCAGCCTACCTGATATTCAGGTCCCCTGTTTTCTTCTACTCCCTGCCCCCCACAAGAAACGGGATTCTCACAATGAGATCCCTCCTCTGTGCTGACACCACCTTTCAGCTGACAACTTTGCCAACAGCACTACATCTGTTAACCCAGAAAGCTACCTGACCTTGAAGACATCTTCAAGGCATTATATAAACTGTATTTGTTTGTGGGAGCTTGTAGCTCATTTTTATATGACATGACCTTTTTACAAATATAGTAAAAAAATCTATGTAAGGCCAACTGGCCCGAGGCAGGGGAACACAATCAGATTCACAGGTTGCATCAGACCGAAATTCTCCTGACCACCCAGTTCCAGAAACTGCCCTGGAGACATTCCGGACCACCCAGTTCCAGAAACTGACTTGGGGACTTTGAACCCAGCCCAGCCTTCCCGCCTTTCGAGGGGCGGGACCAACCGTCCCCCAGGATACCCGAAAAGACCACCAAATAAGGAATACCCTGCGTCCTCCCAGATTCACCACACCCCTCTCCCTTCTTCCCCTATAAAATCTTGCCCAACCCTCTCCCGGATGCGACTTCTCTGGCCCCTTTCTCTCGGACCAGTGAATCTCGCCCAGGAGTGCTCCCTAATAAAGCTCACTTGAAGCTTTCCTCTGTTTCGCGGTGCCGTTTGTTAAGATCCGACCTTACAATCTATAATTATACAATGTCAGTTTCTTATTAACCAATTGGATAGAATTGCATGGAACACTATGTCTCTGACTAGACTCACAGTCAAATCTTCATTTTGTTTTCTTTGGACTGAGTTTCCCCCACCCCAGTTTGAGTCTGCAGTGTCATTACAAAAAGTATGGAAGGACCATCCTTACTCTCAGGAATAGCAACAAGCAGCTCTCCAAAATCTCTTTGAACTTCCAGGCTGGGGTGATGAAAGGAGAAATGCTCTTTGTCTTAAAGACTATCTTCTCTCTTCATGAAAGAAGCCAGTCTTGATGCTGAAAAAATGTAAGAACAAGAGAACTCATTTGCAGAGATAAAAATCTAAAAGCATAAAGGAATGGTAATTTGCTGTAGCTAAAAATAGACCCCACCTTGATGCATTTGCATCACGTGGGTTGTTGGCAGCGGGTCCAGCCTTCATCTGCAAAGAGACCATGTCAGAGCCTGCAGTCAAGAATCAGATACAGTTGGTTTTAACGTGCTTTGCTTCCAAGTGGAACACATTCCAATGATTTCTTCTTCTGACTCTCCCCACAGAGATAAGGGGAGACATAATTATTACATTTTTGGTTCCAATCGTTTATCATAAGACTACTATATACCTGTGCAAAAAATAGAGTTGTGGTCCCTGCCTTTTGGGGACTTAGGGGAGAGAAACATCAAACAAATAATTACACACATTATTCATTCATTACAGTTGGGATAATTGACAAGAAGCAAAAATGGTAAGTGCAATGAACACTTATGAAAGGAAGCACTAAATTTGTTTTCTAGAATGATCAGTGCTCTCTGTAGCCTCTTGAACATCATAAACTGTGTCCTTTGTTTAGAAATCAAGTGATTCCTTCCTACTACCTTACATTCTTCTGGCTTTTGGAAATTGTCTTTGACCTCCTAAAACTGAATTAGGTAGCCTCCCTACACGCTCTCATAACCCCCTATGATTAACCTGTAGCTCGTATCTCGCGATATAGCAATTGTTTTGTTTAGTTTTTGGTCTGTATGCCTATGTAGGCCATAAATAGGCATACAGACCAAAGGACAAGGACAAGGACAGTGTCTTATTAAAGGCAAGGACAGTGTCTTATTCAGTGACATATTTCCTACTACATAATATACACCAGATAAATGCTGAGAGTGTGAAAATGAGCCAGTTGACACTGATCTCTTCAGTGAAGCCATTTATCAGTTAAGTTCCCTCTCTTTCCCCTGTTTCTTCAAACGGGATCATTCATATCAGCACTTCAATATGTTCAAGCTGATTCCTCTGCAAAGAAATGCTCCCTATGGAGGATGAGCTATCTCCATCCAGGTACCACCTTATTTCTCTCCTTACCTTTATAGCCCAGCTTCTTGAAAGAGGTATTTTCTCTTGCTGTCTCTACTTCCATTTGTTCACCCAACTCACTTTCTGTCTCTCATTTTACCACACTCTCTAGCTTATCAGTGACATCGCTGTTGCCAGATAGAGTAGTCTCTTATCTTACTGACTTCTCTGCAGCATTTTGCACTGTGGGCATCCTTCGTTGCTGTTCTTCCTGCTCATTCTTGGTCTCCTTGGTGGGCTCCTCTTCCTCTGCCCACTCCTCAAAGGCTGGTTTTCCCAGTGTTTTCAGTCTTGACTCTCTTCTATTCTCAATGCACACAATCTCTTTGAGAGAGGTTATCCATTCCAATGATTCAAACAACAATCTGTATCCTGCTGATCCAGCCCAGATGTCTCTCATGAACTCTACATCTCTGTTTACCCTTGATTGAATATACACACGTGGATGTTCCACCAATTCCTTCAACTCAAATTGTCCAAATCTGAAATAATGAACATTCCTCCCCAAATTAGAATTTCTATGTTTTCTACCTCAGTAAATAGTATCACAGTCATCTGACTTCTTATTTGTTTGTTTATTTATTTTATTTTATTTTTTAAAAACATCTTTATTGGAGTATAATTGCTTTACAATGGTGTGTTAATTTCTGCTTTACAACAAAATCAATCAGTTATATATACACATATGTTCCCAAATCTCTTCCCTCTTGCGTCTCCCCCCCTCCCACCCTCCCTATCCCACCACTCCAGGCGGTCACAAAGCACCGAGCTGATCTCCCTGTGCTATGCGGCTGCTTGCCACTAGCTATCTACCTTACGTTTGGTAGTGTATATATGTCCATGCCTCTCTCGCTTTGTCACAGCTTACCCTTCCCCCTCCCCATATCCTCAAGTCCATTCTCTAGTAGGTCTGTGTCTTTATTCCTGTTTTACCCCTAGGTTCTTCATGACATTTTTTTCCCTTAAATTCCATATATATGTGTTAGCATACGGTATTTGTCTCTCTCTTTCTGACTTACTTCACTCTGTATGACAGACTCTAGGTCTATCCACCTCATTACAAATAGCTCAATTTCGTTTCTTTTTATGGCTGAGTAATATTCCATTGTATATATGTGCCACATCTTCTTTATCCATTCATCCGATGATGGACACTTAGGTTGTTTCCACCTCCGAGCTATTGTAAATAGAGCTGCAATGAACATTTTGGTACATGACTCTTTTTGAATTATGGTTTTCTCAGGGTATATGCCCAGTAGTGGGATTGCTGGGTCATATGGTAGTTCTATTTGTAGATTTTTAAGGAACCTCCATACTGTTCTCCACAGTGGCTGTATCAATTTACATTCCCACCAACAGTGCAGGAGGGTTCCCTTTTCTCCACACCCTCTCCAGCATTTATTGTTTCTAGATTTTTTGATGATGGCCATTCTGACTGGTGTGAGATGATATCTCATTGTAGTTTTGATTTGCATTTCTCTAATGATAAGTGATGTTGAGCATTCTTTCATGTGTTTGCTGGCAGTCTGTATATCTTCTTTGGAGAAATGTCTATTTAGGTCTTCTGCCCATTTTTGGATAGGGTTGTTTGTTTTTTTGTTATTAAGCTGCATGAGCTGCTTATAAATTTTGGAGATTAATCCTTTGTCAGTTGCTTCATTTGCAAATATTTTCTCCCATTCTGAGGGTTCTCTTTTGGTCTTGTTTATGGTTTCCTTTGCTGTGCAAAAGCTTTTAAGTTTCATTAGTTCCCATTTGTTTGTTTTTATTTCCTTTTCTCTAGGAGGTGGGTCAAAAAGGATCTTGCTGTGATTTATGTCATAGAGTGTCCTGCCTATGTTGTCCTCTAAGAGTTTGATAGTTTCTGGCCTTATATTTAGGTCTTTAATCCATTTTGAGCTTATTTTTGTGTATGGTGTTAGGGAGTGATCTAATCTCATACTTTTACATGTGCCTGCCCAGTTTTCTCAGCACCACTTATTGAAGAGGCTGTCCTTTTTCCACTGTATATTCCTGCCTCCTTTATCAAAGATAAGGTGACCATATGTGCGTGGGTTTATCTCTGGGCTTTCTATCCTGTTCCATTGATCTATCTTTCTGTTTTTGTGCCAGTACCATACTGTCTTGATTACTATAGGTCTGTAGTATAGCCTGAAGTCAGGGAGCCTGATTCCTCCAGCTCCGTTTTTCGTTCTCAAGATTGCTTTTGCTATTCGGGATCTTTTGTGTTTCCATACAAATTGTGAAATTTTTTGTTCTAGTTCTGTGAAAAACGCCAGTGGTAGTTTGATAGGGATTGCATTGAATCTAGATTGCTTTGGGTAGTAGAGTCATTTTCACAATGTTGATTATTCCAATCCAAGAACATGGTATATCTCTCCATCTATTTGTATCACCTTTAATTTATTTCATCAGTGTTTTATAATTTTCTGCATAGAGTTCTTTTGTCTCCTTAGGTAGGTTTATTCCTAGATATTTTATTCTTTTTGTTGCAATGGTAAATGGGAGTGTTTTCTTGATTTCCATTTCAGATTTTTCATCATTAGTGTATAGGAATGCCAGAGATTTCTGTGCATTAGTTTTGTATCCTGCTACTTTACCAAATTCATTGATTAGCTCTAATAGTTTTCTGGTAGCATTTTTAGGATGCTCTATGTATAGTATCATGTCATCTGCACACAGTGACAGCTTTACTTCTTCTTTTCTGATTTGGATTCCTTTTATTTCCTTTTCTTCTCTGATTGCTGTGTCTAAAACTTCCCAAACTGTTGAATAAGAGTGGTGAGAGTGGGCAACCTTGTCTTGTTCCTGATCTTAGTGGAAATGCTTTCAGTTTTTCACCATTGAGGATGACGTTGGCTGTGGGTTTGTCATATATGGCCTTTATTATGTTGAGGAAAGTTCCCTCTATGCCTGCTTTCAGGAGGGTTTTTATCATAAATGGGTGTTGAGTTTTGTCGAAAGCTTTCTCTGCATCTATTGAGATGATCATATGGTTTTTCTCCTTCAATTTGTTAATATGGTGTATCACATTGATTGATTTGCATATATTGAAGAATCCTTGCATTCCTGGAATAAACCCCACTTGATCATGGTGTATGATCTGTTTAATGTGCTGTTGGATTCTGTTTGCTAGTATTTTGTTGAGGATTTTTGCATCTATGTTCATCAGTGATATTGGCCTGTAGTTTTCTTTCTTTGTGACATCGCTGTCTGGTTTTGGTATCAGGGTGACGGTGGCCTCATAGAATGAGTTTGGGAGTGTTCCTCCCTCTGCTATATGTTGGAAGAGTTTGAGAAGGATAGGTGTTAGCTCTTCTCTAAATGTTTGATAGAATTCGCCTGTGAAGCCATCTGGTCCTGGGCTTTTGTTTGTTGGAAGATTTCTTTTTTTTTTTTTTTTGTGGTACACGGGCCTCTCACTGCTGTGGCCTCTCCCGTTGCGGAGCACAAGCTCTGGACACGCAGGCTCAGTGGCCATGGCTCACAGGCCCAGCCGCTGCGCAGCACGGACCGGGGCATGAACCCGCGTCCCCTGCGATGGCAGGTGGACTCTCAACCACTGCGCCACCAGGGAAGCCCTGTTGGAAGATTTTTAATCACAGTTTCAATTTCAGTTCTTGTGATTGGTCTGTTCATATTTTCTATTTCTTCCTGATTCAGTCTTGGCAGGTTGTGCCTTTCTAAGAATTTGTCCATTTCTTTCAGGTTGTCCATTTTATTGGCATAGAGTTGCTTGTAGTAATCTCTCATGATCTTTTGTATTTCTGCAGTGTCAGTTGTTACTTCTCCTTATTTCTAATTCTATTGATTTGAGTCTTCTCCCTTTTTATCTTGATGAGTCTGGCTAATGGTTTATCAATTTTGTTTATCTTCTCAAAGAACCAGCTTTTAGTTTTATTGATCTTTGCTATCGTTTCCTTCATTTCTTTTTCATTTATTTCTGATCTGATTTTTATGATTTCTTTCCTTCTGCTAACTTTGGGGGTTTTTTGTTCTTCTTTCTCTAATTGCTTTAGGTGTAGGGTTAGGTTGTTTAATTGAGATGTTTCCTGTTTCTTAAGGTAGGATTGTATTGCTATAAACTTCCCTCTTAAAACTGCTTTTGCTGCATCCCATACATTTTGGGTTGTCGTGTCTCCATTGTCACTTGTTTCTAGGTATTTTTAAATTTCCTCTTTGATTTCTTCAGTGATCACTTCGTTATTAAGTAGTGTATTGTTTAGCCTCCATGTTTTTGTATTTTTTACAGATCTTTTCCTGTAATTGATATCTAGTCTCATAGTGTTGTGGTCAGAAAAGATACTTGATAAAATTTCAATTTTCTTAAATTTACCAAGGCTTGATTTGTGACCCAAGATATGATCTAGCCTGGAGAATGTTCCATGAGCACTAGAGAAAAATGTGTATTCTGTTGTTTTTGAATGGAATGTCCTATAAATATCAATTAAGTCCACCTTGTTTAACATATCATTTAAAGCTTGTGTTTCCTTATTTATTTTCATTTTGGATGATCTGTCCATTGGTGAAAGTGGGGTGGTAAAGTCCCCTACTATGAATGTGTTACTGTCGATTTCCCCTTTTATGGCTGTTAGTATTTGCCTTATGTATTGAGGTGCTCCTATGTTGGGTGCATAAATATTTACAATTGTTATATCTTCTTCTTGGATCGATCCCTTGTTCATTATGTAGTGTCCTTCTTTGTCTCTTCTATTAGTCTTTATTTTAAAGTCTATTTTGTCTGATATGAGAATTGCTACTCCAGCTTTCTTTTGGTTTCCATTTGCATGAAATATCTCTTTCCATCCCCTTACTTTCAGTCTGTATGTGTCTCTAGGTCTGAAGTGGGTCTCTTGTAGACAGCAAATATATGGGTCCTGTTTTTGTATCCATTCAGCCAATCTGTGTCTTTTGGTGGGAGCATTTAGTCCATTTACATTTAAGGTAATTATCGATATATATGTTCCTATTCCCATTTTCTTAATTGTTTTGGGTTCATTATTGTAGGTCTTTTCCTTCTCTTGTCTTTCTTGCCTAGAGAATTTCCTTTAGCAGTTGTTGTAGAGCTGGTTTGGTGGTGCTGAACTCTCTCAGCTTTTGCTTGTCTGTAAAGGTTTTAATTTCTCCATCAAATCTGAATGAGATCCTTGCTGGGTAGAGTAATCTTGGTTGCAGGTTTTTCTCCTTCATCACTTTCAATATGTCCTGCCACTCCCTTCTGGCTTGCAGAGTTTCTGCTGAAAGATCAGCTGTTAACCTTATGGGGATTCCCTTGTGTGTTATTTGTTGTTTTTCCCTTGCTGCTTTTAATATGTTTTCTTTGTATTTAATTTTTGACAGTTTGATTAATATGTGTCTTGGCGTATTTCTCCTTGGATTTATCCTGTATGGGACTCTCTGTGCTTCCTGGACTTGATTAACTATTTCCTTTCTCATATTAAGGAAGTTTTCAACTATAATCTCTTCATATATTTTCTCAGTCCCTTTCTTTTTCTCTTCTTCTTCTGGAACCCCTATAATTTGAATGTTGGTGCGTTTAATGTTGTCCCAGAGGTCTCTGAGACTGTCCTCAGTTCTTTTCATTCTTTTTTCTTTGTTCTGCTCTGCAGTAGTTATTTCCACTATTTTATCTTCCAGGTCACTTATCCGTTCTTCTGCCTCAGTTATTCTGCTATTGATCCTATCTAGAGCATTTTTCGTTTCATTTATTGTTTTGTTCATCATTGTTTGTTTCATCTTTAGTTCTTCTAGGTCCTTGTTAAATGCTTCTTGTATTTTCTCCATTCTATTTCCAAGATTTTGGATCATCTTTACTATCATTATTCTGAATTCTTTTTCAGGTGGACTGCCTATTTCCTTTTCATTTGTTAAGTCTGGTGGGTTTTTATCTTGCTCCTTCATCTGCTGTGTGTTTTTCTGTCTTCTCATTTTGCTTATCTTACTGTGTTTGGGGTCTCCTTTTTGCAGGCTGCTGGTTCATAGTTCCCGTTGTTTTTGGTGTCTGTCCCCAGTGGCTAAGGTTGGTTCAGTGGGTTGTGCAGGTTTCCTGGTGGGGGGTACTAGTGCCTGTGTTTTGGTGGATGAGGCTGGTCTTGTCTTTCTGGTGGGCAGGTCCACGTCTGGTGGTGTGTTTTGGGGTGTCTGTGGCCTTAGTATGATTTTAGGCAGCCTCTCTGCTAATGGGTGGGGTTGTGTTCCTGTTTTGCTAGTTGTTTGGCATAGGTTGTCCAGCACTAATGCTTGCTGGTCGTTGAGTGAAGCTGGGTGCTGGTGTTGAGATGGAGATCTCTGGGAGATTTTCGCTGTTTGATATTATGTGGAGCTGGGAGGTCTCTTGTGGACCAGTGTCCTGAAGTTGGCTCTCCCACCTCAGAGGCACAGCCCTGACTCCTGGCTGGAGCACCAAGAGCCTTTCATCCACATGGCTCCTTAATTTGGGATGATTCGTTGTCTATTCATGTATTCCACAGATGCAGGGTACATCAAGTTGATTGTAGAGCTTTAATCCGCTGCTTCTGAGGCTGCTGGGAGAAATTTCCCTTTCTCTTCTTCGTTCTCACAGCTCCCAGGGCCTCAGCTTAGGATTTGGCCCCGCCTCTGCATGTAGGTCGCTGGAGGGCGTTTGTTCTTCGCTCAGACAGGACGGGGTTAAAGGAGCCACTGATTCGCGGGCTCTGGCTCACTCAGGCCAGGGGGTAGGGAGGGTCATGGAGTGCGGGTTGAGCCTGCGGCGGCAGAGGCTGGCGTGATGTTGCAGCAGCCTGAGGCACGCCGTGCGTTCTCCCGGGGGAGTTGTCCCTGGATCCCGGGACCCTGGCAGTGGCGGGCTGCACAGGCTCCCCGGAAGGGGGGTGTGGATAGTGAGCTGTGCTCGCACACAGGCTTCTTGGTGGCGGCAGCAACAGCCTTAGCGTCTCATGCCTGTCTCTGGGGTCCGCAGTTTTAGCCGCGGCTCGCGCCTGTCTCTGGAGCTCCTTTAAGCAGCGCTCTGAATCCCCTCTCCTCGCGCACCAGGAAACAAAGAGGGAAGAAAAAGTCTCTTGCCTCTTCAGCAGCTCCAGACTTTTCCTCGGACTCCCTCCCGGCCAGCCGTGGCGCACTAACCCCCTGCAGGCTGTGTTCACGCCGCCAACCCCAGTCCTCTCCCTGCGCTGCGACCAAAGCCCGAGCCTCAGCTCCCGGCCCCGCCCGGCCCGGCGGGTGAGCAGACAAGCCTCTCGAACTGGTGAGTGCTGGTCGGCCCTGATCCTCTGTGCGGGAATCTCCCCGCTTTGCCCTCCGCACCCCTGTTGCTGTCCTCTCCTCCGCGGCTCTGAAACTTTCCACCTCCGCCACCCACAGTCTCCGCCCGCGAAGGGGCTTCCTAGTGTGTGGAAACTTTTCCTCCTTCACAGCTCCCTCCCACTGGTGCAGGTCCCGTCCCTATTCTTTTGTCTCTGTTTATTCTTTTTTCTTTTGCCCTACCCAGGTACGTGGGGGGTTTCTTGCCTTTTGGGAGGTCTGAGGTCTTCTGCCAGTGTTCAGTAGGTGTTCTGTAGGAGTTGTTCCACGTGTAGATATATTTCTGGTGTATCTGCGGGGAGGAAGGTGATCTCCGCATCTTACTCTTCCACCATCGTCCCAGAAGTCAGTCATCTGACTTCTTGTTCTTCCTCACCTTTTACTTTTGTTCCTACAAACAATCCCCAGGATTTATGCCCCCCACGCCCCCCAGAATTCTCTCTTTTATTTTTTATGGTTTCTACCTCTCCAGTGAAGTCCCCATCTGATCTTGCATGTTTACCATCTTTTCTAGTAGAGGTTTTAACATCTTAATCGTTAAATTTCCAGTTCCAATACTGCTTGTCTCTTGGCAGTGTGTTGTTTTTCTCATGCCTTTTCTATAATTTTTTGTTGAAAGCTACAAGACAGAAGATGCTGAGGCAGAGAGTTTTATACCTGGAAATGGGCATATCTTTCCTTCTGCTGGGCCTTTAGTGTGGAGATTTGAATTAATCTAGTTAGGAGTTAAGATTCGAGGTTTGCTTTTGCTATAGTTACCCTCTGCACCAGGTTTCAAATGCCTCTAGGATCCCTTGTGTTTCTGGTGGGACTGGTTTGTCAGAGGGTTTTCACAATGTCTGCTCCAACCTCTGCCTTAGGTTTTCCCTTTGCACTGTACTCACAGAGGGCCTGTTTCCTTGTTATTCAGCATTTGCCAGCCTTGTAGGGAAGGTGAGGGGAGTTTTCTGTTCCTCTTATTCAGCTTCAGTCTCAGCAGGTACTATATCCCCGGGTCTCGGGATGTCTCCTTTCCAGGGCTCCTCCCCCCCTCCCCCAGTTGTAGTTCTAGCTCCATCATGTAACCCTTCCCTTCCCCCTGGAGTAGAGAGTTTTCCTATAACCTTCTCCAGCTGCGATGGGTTTTCAGCAGCGCCCTAAGAGCAACATTCCCTCCCACCTCCTTGGACCCCAGGAACTGTAGCTATTTTTTTCTTACTCCTTTACCTTTTGTTGCTCTCTCTTACTGGCTTCTGTTCTACAGAATTTTACTGGCTGAAAAACTTACTGGTTTTTGTTTACTGGCTTCTGTTCTACAGACACGCTCAGGTCCTTCACAGCCAAATTTATTCATTAAACAGTCTGTCCTCCATGAACCTATTTTCTCAGTCCTTTACCTCTCCTAACCCTTTCCAGTCTGGCCTCCACTATTCCTCTAATACCACTCTTGTCAAAGTTTCCATGGTCAGTGCTGGGCCCCGTAGACTGCGATCCTCAGAGACCAGACTTGACTGGGTGCGCCATTTGCAGATCATCTCTGCAAAATAATGACTGAGAAGTAGGAAAACAAATGCCCAAAGAGTAACCAAGCCAGCCACATGCAAACATTACAGTCAATCATTGATAGCGCAGCAGAAATTTGCTGTCAAAAATTAAAGATGAAGATGATTGGAGGCATCCGGCTGTACCAAGCAAATGGTATGCAGTGGAGGGCTTTCTTTATTTACAGTTACTTACTCTCCCTTATTTACCATTCGTATCTACTATTGAACTGGAAATTCTAATTTAATGTGCTTTATTTGTAGTTTATATTAATGTGGAGTTAAAGTCTTATATACTTTCCACCCCACCCCCCAGATAGTGGGTTAAATTTCAAACATAATCTTTTCTGAAGGTTTACAACTTATGTACATTTATTTGGTTGTTGATCTCAAGGGTTCTTTCTGAGCACTGGTGACCAGAAAATAATACTTCATTGAGCAAAGTTGCTATCATTTATTCCTTTTGACACAGATTAGCACAAACTGCCTCAGCACATAAAGGTACCGTGTCTGACAGTGAAGATAATTAACACAGAACGGTTTCATATGAAGTGCAAGTTAAAATTGAATTTGAGAAAGCCATTTTCCTTTCTTCTCTAAGGGAAGCCTAAAGAAAAAGGACAGGTGGGACAGTGGTTAAAAGCACTAAATTTTGAGTCCAATAGTCACTGACTTCACCCCTTACTAGCTATGTTACCTTGTTATCAGTGTTTGTCAGGGGCTTTGTGGGGAAGGAAGGAAGGGATGGATAGATGGAGCACAAGGTATTTTTAGGACAATGAAATGTAGGACAGTATGATACAGTATTGATGGACACATGTCATTGTACATTTGTGAAAACTCATAGACTGTATAAAACAAAGTAAACCCTAATGTAAACTATAGACTTCAGTTAATAATAATGTATCAATATTGGTTCCTCGATTATAACATGTTTCCCACACTAATGCAAGACGTTAAGAACAAGAAAGTGTGGCTGTGTGAAGGGGAGAGGGTGGAGGGGTGTGCGAAAACTCTCTGTATACTCTGATTAACTTTTCTATAAACCTAAAACTGCTCAAAGTACATACTCATTAAAAAAATCCTTAAATTGTCAGGTCTGTCTTAGGTGTTTGGGGAATAATAACATGTATGAGTAGGAAAATAAATCTCTATACTACTTCCTTCAATTTACAGAGACTGCTGGAGGGAGCAGTGCAGAGAAGGAAAGAATAAAATCTCACAGCCTCTACTAGTGACACTGGGGCTCCAAGTGGATGGCTCTCTGCCTAACAGAGCCCATCAGGGTGTCTCTGGATGAGCCACAGAAGGACCAGCACCAAGTAGGGTGTAGAGAGATAAATCTCTCTGCAGATCAGGTGAGGGGACTCTTGATGCAGGAGGGTATGGACAGGGAGAGTGAGCTGAGCTGTAGGAAGGAGGTTGGTTCCTTTGGGAAAAGGCAAGGGGCAAGATGCCTTTCAGCACCGGATGCCTTGTAGTGTACATTCAGTTGCTTTTGTTATTGTAAAATTTTCTGCATCTTCAAACTTTCAGTAACGTTTGCCATCTACTCAATTGTTTATGTGAGTGGTTTTGTTTAAGAACTCTGAATGGGGGAGTGTGTGGGGGGTAGTTTCATTGGGGATGGGTGAAGAGGAGGGGAGGTGAGCCTCAAGTGAGTTTCGATGTGTGGCGAAAGCAGGGACTTGAAGCCAGAAATAAACACAAGCCCCTGAGATTCTGTAGAAATCTGAAGTAGAGCAATAAACTTCCCACTGAATGAGGGGCAGGGCTCGACATACTTTCGTATCAACTTCAGAGGACAGTGTGATTTCAGTTTACATCTGGATTAGTGTCTCAAAGATATTTGGTTTCCAAATTAAACATTTTCTTCCCTTTCAATGTCTTAGCTTTCGTGTGTTGTGGGTCAGTGGGAAGCAGCTATGGTTCAGCTACATTGTAATTCTGACCGTAGAGAGGACTTACACATGATTCAAATCAGTAATGTAACAGTGGAAAGAAAGCGATTTTGAATTTTTCCTATTCTACGCAGTATAGTGGCCTATGCCTAATCCACTTTAAAGGTTAAGAAATTGAAGCTCAGTGAGGTTGTCAAGAAGCTAATAAGTTCAAATTTATATTCGCTGACTCCAAACTCAGTGCTCTTAAACCTCAGTAAAACGGCAAGGAGAGATTTGTCAAGTTTCTTTCACTTCTGGCTTCATTTTGTGATGTAAGAACATGTTGGTTAGTTTGCAAGGACAGATTGTTTTCTCACTAAAACAGCCAAAGGCTTCATGGCAGTTTTGATAGGCCTAAGCTGGGAAATAAAAATAATTCTGAGGTTTGAACTCTGGATGAACTTCACATATTTTTAGCAGGGCTTTGTGGGTATTTAGCGGAGCCTGTTACTGTTTTTCATTAAGACTGGAATTTCAACTGCACTTTGGATTTTCAAAATGTATTTCCATAACTTTCTCCTCCTCCCCCCTTCTCCCCGCACTGCTCTCCACCTCTGCACAATAACTCCTTCAGGTAGACACTATGGGTTACTTGGCCAGGGTCCCATACCAGGCTGTGGCATCAGCTGACTTGGCAGCAGTGTACCAGTTGGCTGGCCATCCCTCTGAAACCTTCCCACACAGATCAATTTCAGACGTAGCAGTGTAAGTACCAGCTCTGGTTGGGGGGAAGTTGTAAATCAAAGAGACAGCCTGTAATTTCCTTGTGTCCTTTGTTTTGAAATTTGCAAGTAGATTATTTGAGATAGTAGCAGGACTCTCCAGATCTGTCTCTTTGAGGAAGAAACACAGTTTACTTCCTTTTTCTGATTTCAGGAGTAGCTATACTCTCCTTAACAACTACATGCATTTTTTTCAACTGTGCTGTTTATCATAAGTCCTGTCTTACATACAGCCTTAGCAGTAAAATGCCTCTATTAACTATCTCACTTTAGGAAGAGAAAATTTGTGCATTTTACAGGTGTATAAAAATAAACATTAGCTTGTAGCTTTGAAGGATGCAGAAGGTTAGTCAGATTCTCTGTGTAGAGGAAGAGTCTTATAGAGAAGGTTATTAAGATGGCTACACACACACACACACACACACACACACACAGAGGCAGTCCTAGGTTAAAGAAGATTAAGCAGTTGCCTATACCAGATCTTGCTGGACCTTAAGAACACTCACTTCCTCTAATATGGAAAAGTTGACTTTTGATTGTTGCCTGTAGACATGTGGTATTTCATTCACATGAATACAATTTTGTTGAATTTTATCATACAAGTAAAAGTAAAATTTGCAATTATTTTTAAAGGGGAGACATTGTGTTCTGGGATTTTCACCTGCAGAAAGTGATTATCAGATATCATTAGTTATCAGATTATATGCTGGGTTGGCCAAAAGTTCTGTAACATCTTATGGAAAAGCCAGAATGAACTTTTTGGCCAACCCCATATTTAGAATAAATAAACAATAAATTATTTATCTCGATAAAGTATAAAATGCTTCTCATAGAACTGAATCTCTTTTACAAATGTGCCTCTCCAGCTATCTTTTGGACCAATCTTACAGGAATGTGAGAATTTCAGTTTGTAATTTTCCTGGCACATCACTCACCCTCAGAGATGCTGGTTTACTACAGTTATTGAAACTCAGTTGCTAAAGTATAAGAGTAGCTTTATAAACCCATTAAGTCAAACTAAACACATTAAATCAAGTCAAATTGAATTAAATCAAATTGTTCATAGACAGTAACCAATAATCAAAATAAAGACATGGCTATTAAAAATATTCAGAAAGAAGTAAACCATACATGAACATGATGTGCAATAACACAAGAAAAGGAAATAAAATATATACAGATTGGGCAAGAAGAAACAAAACTGTTTTTGTTTGCAGATGACATGATTGTTTATGCAGAAAATCTCATAGATTGACAACCCCTCACCACAAACAAATAAAAACCTCCTGAAACTAAAAAGGATTATACCAAGGTTGTAGGATACAAGGTTAATGTACAAAAGTCAACTGCTTTCCTATGTACCAAAAATGAGCAATTGGAATTTGAAATTAAAAACAGAACACCATTTATATTAATACAAAAAAAGACAAATTCTTAGGTATAAATGTAGCAAAATATACACAAGATCTATATGAGGAAAACTACAAAACTTTGATGAAAGAAATTTTAAAATATCTAAGTAAATGGAAAGATAGTCCATGTTCATGGATGTGAAAACTCAAGATGTCAGTTCTTCCCAGCTTGGTCTATAGATTCAATGTAATCCCAATCAAAATCCCAGGCACGTTATTTTGTGAATACTGACAAAAACTATCAAGTTTACATGGAAATGCAAAAGACCCAGAATAATCAACACAAGATTGATACAGAAGAACAAAGCTGGAGGACTGATACTATGCAACTTCAAGACTTTCTATAAAGCTACAGTAATCAAGACAAAATTGGTATTAGTAAAAGAATAGACAAATAGATCAATAGAACAGAATAAAGAGTCTGGGATTAGACTCCCAGAAATATAGTCAACTGATCTTTGACAAATGAGCAAAGACAACTCAATGGAGAAATGATGGTCTTTTCAACAAACGATGCTGAAATAATGACATCCACATGCAAAAAATATAATATAGAAACAAGCCTTATGCCTTTCACAAAAATTAACTCAAAATGGATCATAGACCCAAAAGTAAAACATAAAACTATAAAATTTCTAGAAGATGATATAGGAGAAAGTTTAGGTGCCCTTGGGTATGGTGATGAGTTTTTAGATACAACACCAAAAAGGACAATCCATGAAAAAAAATGATATACAGGACTTCATTAAAATTTTAAAAAATCTGCTCTTTGAAAGATACTATTAGGAGAATGAAAAGATAACCCATAACTGAGAGAAAATATTTGCCAATTATGTATCTGATAAAAGACTATTATCCAAAATATACAAAGAGCTCTTAAAACTCAACAATAAGAAACTAAACAGCTTGATTAAAAAATAAGCCAAAGACCTTGACAGAAACCTCACCAGAGAAGATATACACATGACAAATGAACATGTGAAAAGATACTCAGCATCATATGTCATTAGGAAATTACAAATTAAACAATGAGATACCCTGAACACTTGTTAAGATGACCCAAATCCAATCACTGACAATACCAAATGCTGACAAAATTGTGGAACAACAGGAACTCTGATTCATTGATGGTGGGAATACAAAATAGCACAGCCACTTTGGAAGACAGTTTGGTGGTTTCTTACAAAACTAAACATACTCTTACCATATGATCCAGCAATCATGCTCCTTGGTATTTACCCAAATGAGTTGGAAAATTATGTCCACTCAGAAACCTGCACATGAATGTTTATAGCAGCTTTATTCATAATAGCCAAAAATTGGAAGCAACTAAGATGTCCTTCAGTAGGTGGATGGATAAATAAACTGTGGTACATCCATACAATGGAATATTACTCAGCATCAAACAGAAATGAACTACCAAGCCATGAAAAGATATGGAGGAAACTTAAATGCGTATTGCTAAGCAAAAGAAGCCAATATGAATAGGTCAAGTCCGACCATATGACATTCTGGGAAAGGCAAATTGATGGGCACAGTAAAAAGCTCAGTGCTTGCCAGGGGTTCACAGGAAAAGAGGAGGGATGACTAGGTGGAGTACAGAGCATTTTTAGGAGAGTGAAATTATTTTGTATGAAATTACAATGGTGGATACAAGTCATGATACATTTGTCAAAACCCATTGAACTGTACAGCCCCAAAATGAACCGTGATGTAAACTATGGACTTTAGTTAATAATAATGTATTAATATTGGTTTATCAATTGTAACAAATTTACCACACTAATGTAAGAGGATAATAATAGGGGGAACTGTGAGAGAGAGAGAGAGAAAAAGTGAGAGAGAGAGAGAGAGTGTGTGTGTTGGGGGGGGCATAGAGGCAATATGAGAACTCTGTGTACATTTTGATCAATCTTTCTGCAAACCTGAAATTCTCTAAAGAATAAAGTGAATTAATTAAAAAATATTGAATCAGTGTTTGGGAGAGGACAAGAACAGATGATCTGGAGATAAATGCAGTTTGTGTCACCTAGAGGCTAACTAGCTCTGGAACTTTCTTAGAAACCAAAACACACTGCATTTGGGTATGATTTTCAAAACCTCATTGCAGATGGGAACTTTGGACAGCTGGAGAACGTATGACTAGAAGATGCTTACTGAAGGAAGATAGAGTATTTGTAGAAGTTATCATGATCTTAATTGACTGATGCGGCTCTTGCTTGTGCCCAGGAGGCTGACCTGGCTGCCACCCAGAGCCACCATAAGTAACCTCCTCACCCTAGTGATTGGTGAAGTTTCTCTCAGGAAGTCTGGAGAGAATCCTTCCTCCGCAGGTATCACAATGTTATTGGGCTCCTTTGAAGCTGACCTCTGTGCTGCCTTTTGTTTTTAACCCACTACAAGTTTCCCCAGGGCTGGGTCAGGATGTTGAGATAACTCTAGCCAAGTTTGTTCCCAAGAGCCCCTGTCTTTTCTGAAAATCAAACATACTCCAGAAAACTCTTGTTATTGCAATCCTTTCCTCCCATCACCCATCCTCTAAAGTTTGGGTTTGTGTCTCCCATCCAGCTCTCCTTCAAGTCTGTTCCACAGTTTTAGTTCCTGGAACCAATCATCAGTCAAAAATATCATTCATCTTTTACGAGGAGAAAAAGAAAAGTACTTTAAAATGGGCCCTCTTCACTGTTTCTTGTAAGAAGCCCTAACATTTCCGAGTGACTCTGGTCACTCCTGAGAAGACAGGTTGATTTGTCTTTCCCTCAGACCCTCTCATCTCATGTAAAAGATACCACACTTATTCCTTCTATCCTTTTATAAAAAGAGGTCTCTTCTAGTAGTATCAAGGGATATTTCATGTGTGTTCACAGAAATTGCCCTTGGCCATTGAGCGTAATGATTCTGGATGCTTCTGAGTCTCTTTCAATATCCTGTTATAGATTTATTATCCATTAATTAACTTACACTCTTTCTGAATCAATGACTCCCATTGTGCAATTATAAAACCCATCTTAACAATACAAATGGAAGTGTGGTGGCCTGGCCTTGATAAGCTTGGTTTACCTCTATGAGTGTACCAAGCTAGGACCATCTTTCTATTTTAAAGGACTTTCTTGTGGGAGAATTTCTGATCCCTAAAACCTGCCTATTGGTTCAGGGGTAAATTCAGAGGTGATTTATAGAAATATGACCAATCTCCCTGAAAACATAATTGATATTATGGACATATTTCCCCTGGACTGGGAACCAGTATGTAAAATACTGTGTTTGTAAAATCACATATTTGTTTGAAATTCAAATATGCCTATAGAACCGTGAACATATAAGGATGTAGGGTGACTTTTATGTGGCTGACAGATAGAATCAAACAACGAAGTAAAAGCAGAAACACCCTCCACACCCCAGGCATGCAATAGAAACATAAGGATGGTGTAGAATAGTCACCAAAATGAAAAGGGGAGGAGAGAGAGGTCTGGTGACCAAGGCAGGCCAAGATTGCAGGGCCATGAAGAGCTGGGGATCAGGCCACAGGTCAGATCCCAGGAGAGAATGGAAGAGAATGAAAAGGAAGTGCTCTAAAACCTGGGTAGCTTCTATACTAACCACGAGGCTTTAACTCTGTGTAAACCATCCAGATAACATGACTATGGAACCTGAGGGAATTTCAGTTCCTAGATTTATGGATTCTAATGTTGTGTTTCAAAATAATCTCAGATGCTCCTTTCGAAATACTGTGCTCTCCTCTTACTTCACCCCTGCATCCTCACCCCCACCCCTTCCTGGGCCTCAGCTACCACTGCTGTCTCATGTTATAGTGAACCTGTGTTTGCCTTGGTTTAGGAGGAAGAAAAAAATACTAAGGACACTTAGAACCTAAGTAAAGTTTTCTTTCTTACATAAATCAGAGATTTGAAGTACAGACACTTTGGAGAGAAAATCCTGTGTTGAGGAAAGACGGCAGGGCTGTTTTAATTCTGTGGTTCTCTGGACCCTCTCCCCGGAGATGGGGGAGGTGTTCCTGAGCCCCATGTTTGTTTGGATGGTGAAGTTCCAGGGACTTCTGTTGAACAGACTGTTTCTGATTCAAGGGCAAGACTGCTGAGCGTGCAAAGTTCAGCCTTTAAAATAACATCTCTCTGGACAAGTATCTCTTAACTAGGTGAAGGGCCTTGCATATTGGAATGAGACAAAAGATAACCATGGGATTTGGAACTTTAGTAAATAAAGAGGGCTTGTGGGCTCCAGGAAGTTGCTTTTTTGTTTTTTAAATTTTTTTAAAGAAAACAATGGGCAGTTTTTATAAATTGACCAAGTTGTTACCAGACTCTCAGTTATTATTGTCACTTATGTGTAGTGTCTGGCATAATTGAAAACTGATTAAGACTAATGATTGCCAGGGACTCTGGACCCAAACCGTTGTCTCTTTCTCAATCGCTTTTAATTTGCATAGAAATATTTCAATTAGGGTAACTAAAATGCTATTATAGTTTGTGAAATCCTGGGCAAACTATTTATATTTCTGAGTCTATTTCCTTTTTGTAAGTTGGGGCTAAAGGAGGTTTGATGTGAGAAATAGATAAGATCATAAAGTGAAAACTTTAGAATGAAGGAGGCACTCACCTCCCCCATCTCAAATATGTTACTGAACTTCTTGAATCCTTTCTCTTTGTAAAGACTTGTAAATAAGGACGACTTGGAGGAATGTTTACCTTCTGATCTGTTCTGATAAGAGAGAAAGATTTGTTCCTTTAACTAATGTTCACGGAGTGCTATTCATGTGAAGGTAGATGCCAAGCAGTAGGGAAATGAGGAAACAACACACTGCACATCCCACGTCCTGAAAAAGCTTCCAGTGCAGTAGAGAGCATAAAGCAGGACATGATAGACATTCTGTAAATGGGCAAATAATAAACACTCTGGGAGAGTGTGTGGGAAAAGTAGAGTCATTTCTGGTTGGAGCGAGCATCCTGTTGGGACAGAACAGAACCAGCGTTTACTGAGTGCTCACCAAATGCCAACAGTGTGTGATGAGCTTGTATATGTTACCGTGTAATCCTCACAATAATCCTGTGTAGTACAGACTCACAGATCCATTTTATGATTTGGAAAACTGAGGCTCTGAGACGTTGAGGAACTTATCTGAGGTCACACAATTAGTGAATGGTGGAGTTGGGACGCTAAGCCAGTTTTATTTGATGTGTTTGCTCTTTACCCCATATTGCTTCAAGGTACTGATACTAGGCACAGATAATAATTACAGACAATTGCCCATTTTTCAAAGTGGAGATGATAGAGACGGTAGAGGGTTCTCACCCTTGCAGGTGAGAAAAGAACATGGAGAAAGTCATGGACAGGACAATGTAGTCTCACTTCTGGTCACGGAATCTTATCAAGGCACCATTGCCATGAGGGAGACTCATCAAACAACTGGATCTATAACACCTCTAAGTGGAGCAATCTAGGGCTTAAATAGGAAATGCCACTGATTAATGAAAAACAAAAAAGAAAAGTGAGGGCACTTCTGCCTGGCATCGTCACCTGAGAGCCAAATCACAGTTCTGGCTTTGCCATCCACTTACTGCGGCCCCGAGGCCCCAGGAACCATGATTGTACTCACGTGTCGTGGCCACCCCCCACTTTGTAATCCTCTAGGCCCCAAGCGAAAGGGTTTTTTTGGTTGTTGTTTGTGTGTGCTGTTTTATAAGGAATCTTGCTGACTTTTCTCCTCGTTTAGACTACAGGGACAGAGTCTCTCTGGACAGTTTGGAGCCTCTCCAGGAACGCTAACCTTCTCTGAAGTGGGTTGCCCTGAACAGGGGAAATGCTTGCTCTTCAAAAATGCCTCCTTATGGAGGCCATCAGCTGCTTCATTTTTGCACAGTCAGGGAAGTTTCGTCCTCAGATAAGGGATTTGAGAAGAGTTGGCTCTGATTGTCTAAAAGACTCCACAAGGACAAATGTCCAGATGATAGTCACCGCCACTACCCAGGGGCCAAGGTCTCTTTGTTTATCCCCCTTGTAGCTTTTTCCTGTATTCCTGTCCTATCTGTCCTCATCTCATGCCCTGTTTGGAGTCTGGAAGGAATCACAGCCCCTGGAAGAGTATCTGGAATAATCTATAGGGAATCAATTTATAATGTGCCTTTTCTTTCATTCATTAATTTTGTTAGTTCATTCATTATTTATTCATTCATCTGAGTAGAATTTTCTATTGTTAAGAAACATTTGTTACATGACATCATTGTTTTCCTAACCACAAGTGGTGGAGAGGATGCTGACTTCCTTTGTTTTGTTCCTCTAAAGACCTGTGAAATCAAGGTTTCTAAAGAATTAAGTACTTTGATGAATGGCATTTCTACTTCCCATCAGGTGATTGGAAACGTTTGACACTGAAGGTGAACCGGTTTTCCAGCTTAGTCTTCCCTCAGGATCTGTGAAAGATCAAAGATTTAAGAGTGTAAAGCAGTGGACAACCAGTGGGTTCAGGCTCAAGTGTGTCAGCTAGAATCCAAGTCCATCCAGCCCCCAACTAGGAAGGGAGCCCTCCCTCTGGCACATGCACACTCCTGAGGGTTGTGGGTTGGTCTGAAGATACAAGTCACCAAATGTGTCTTTCTCATTCCCCACGTCTCTGTTAGTCCAATGGTAGCATCATGTGGTGTTTACATGTTGTTAATAAGAGTTTTGTTCTTAATTGTGTCCCTAATACATCCTCAAGGAGGATGGTGATATAAGGACTGTAAGGAGAGTGTGTTAAGAACCTCATTATCAATGGTGTATCGTATATAAAGGGAATGTTTGCTTATACCCTGAGGAAATGTAAGGGAGATTTTATACTCATTTATCAAATCAAATGTCAGCCAGAGTACCATTTTAAAACAGAAGTGACTCAGTGCAGTGAGCAGGCCCCAGGCTATTTTCTTGTGCCATTTGATGTCTCCCATCATTTCTGCTTTTCCCTCTCCCCGACTTTGACAGTACCCTCTCTTCCCCCCTTACACTCTCTCTCCCTCCTCTTCCTTATCAAATCTCCTGTATCCAGAAATCACCTGAAACTTACTACCTCTCAGGGGTAGAAATGATTCAATTTGGTATTTCACTGATGGGACTTTGAATGTAATAAAATAAAGAAAAAAGGAATGAAGACTTAAATGCAGACTTTCCTACATGTGGGAACTGGCTGGGCAGGTCTTTAAATGATGAGAGCTTCCTGGAGTCACTGGTATGAAATGGCTTAGGTGATATAACTCACCCCTGTTATTTGACTTCTCAGCAACATCTGACATATTAACAACTCCCTTTTTTATGAAACCATCTCCTGTCTTGGATTTTCTGTTACCATACTTTATGGCTTACCCCATTTCATTGTCCAAAGCATCTCAGAATTCCTTTGATGGACCCATCTCTAATCAAGGTCTGAGGTCCATCCTCTCCTCAGAGTGTGTCTCAGATCCTCTTTCTTTCTTTCTTCCTTCCTTCCTTCCTTCCTTTCTTTCTTTCTTTCTTTCTCTTTCTTTCTTTCTTTCTTTCTTTCTTTCTTTCTTTCTTTCTTTCTTTCTTTCTTTCTTTCTTTCTTTCTTTCTTCCTTCCTTCCTTCCTTTCTTTCTTTCTTTCTTTCTCTCTCTCTCTTTCTCTCTTTCTTCCTTTCTTTCTCTATGCTCTCCCCTACGTTGTCTTGTCCATTCTCATGGCTTTAAAAAACAATCTTTGTGCAGATGACTTACACATTTTTATATCCAGCCCCCTGAGCTCTAGACTCATTCAGACATTTACTTGATCTGTCCAATTTAAGGTAGCTAAATCAGAAACCTGGACTTTTTACCTCTAAAACCTGTTTCACTTCTCTACCAGTCTTTCTTATCTAAATAAATGGTACCCCCAGAAGCCTGATTTATGACTTTTGCTAGAAATTTAAGAACTATCTTTGATTCCTCTCTTTTCCTCACCTCCTATAGCCACTGCATCATCCAATCCTGTCAATTTTACTACCAAAATATATCTGAACTCCATGAGCTTCTCTCCATCTCCAGTACCTCCTCCATCCATCCTGATTTATGCACCATTATTTCTCCCTTAGATTCCTGGAATAGATCCCTAACTGATATCTCTGCCTCCACTCTTGCCCTCTGCCCCACCTCACCAAATTCTTATTCAGCAAAAACCAAAAGTGTAGCGGTTAACACATATATATGGAATCTAAAAAAAATAAGTTCTGAAGAACCTGGGGCAGGACAGGAATAAAGTCACAGATGTAGAGAATGGACTTGAGGACAGTAAGCTGGGACGAAGTGAGAGAGTGACACGGACATATATACACTACCAAACGTAAAATAGATAGCTAGTGGGAAGCAGCCGCATAGCACAGGAAGATCAGCTCAGTGCTTTGTGACCACCTAGAGGGGTGGGATAGGGAGGGTGGGAGGGAAACGCAAGAGGGAGGAGACATGGAGATATATGTATATGTATAGCTGATTCACTTTGTTATACAGCAGAAACTAACACACCATTGTAAAGCAATTATACTCCAATAAAGATGTTAAAAAAAAAAAAAGTGTAGTGGTTAAGAGTGAATACTCAGGGATCATATGGCCTGGATTTGAATCTTGGCTCTGCCGCTTCCTAGCTCCATGAACTTAGGCAATTTATTTAAGTTTTCTGTGCTGCAATTGCTTCAGCTATAAAATGGTGATCATAATAGTACCTACCTTGCAGAGTTATGATGAGTGAGTTTTTCCCTTTTGACGTGAGTGGAACTTATTAATATGTCAATAAAACCATGTACTTAAGATCCTTCAGTGCCTTTCCATGTACTTGATATAAAATTCAAGCTCCAAACCAGGGCATCCACGTCCTATGTTCCCTGGCCCTGCCTCCACTCTCTCCCTCCCTCACTGTGATCCAGACACACAGGTCTTCTCTTGGCTTCTCAGGCATGCGAAGCTCTTTGCTGCCTCAAGGGATTTTCATTTGCTGTTCCCTCTGTCTAGAAACTCTTCCAGTGCCTGGCTCCTTCCCCTACCTCATACTCAGCCTGGGTGACACTTCTTAGCAACCTCCTCTGGCCACCCTACTTAAGGTAGGTCCCCTTTCTATTCTCTACCACAGCCACCTTGTTTGTTTCCTCCGAATCACTTATCTCAGTATTTGGTAATTTTATTTGTTCTTGTTTTCTCTCACCTCTACCAACATGTAAGCAGCTCTTGTGAAGACAGGACCATGATTGTCATGTTCATTGTTGGATCAGTAGTGCCTGGCACAGAGTAAGGGCTCCATAAATATTTACTGAATGAATGAAATGAACAACTGTTAAGCCAACCTTGACCTTCAGTAGGAACTCAAGTGTAAGCCAGAATCCAAGTTCTGCAAGATAATGTCAGATGATACACCAGCAAGTACTGGCCACCTGACTTGCTTTGTTGTTCAATAAAGCAAACAATACAGTGGAACAGTGTCAGCTGGTGAAGGAGAAGGAGTCCTGGACATGGAGCCAGAAGCCCTGGACTCAGTGCAGGATCTGATACTAACCAGCTCTGTGACCTTGAACAGGCTCTACACATATCAGAAGCCCCCCATCTTATTGGAGAATGAGAGTGAATGGAATAAGCAACTCTCAAGGTTCTTTCTAGCATAAATATTCTGTTTTGGATGCCATGTTTTCTGCAGAGAAGATAAGATTGGTGCACCATTTAGTTTTCCTGGGGGAGATGAATCACGAGCTGAGTTTTAGGAGAATCAAAAAATCATCAGTGAGGGCTTAGGAAGATTCTTCTTGGGGCTATTTTAAATTGGTGGGACGTCATCCATTTGACAACTATTTATCCATTATTGTGTATTCCCTGAGTCGTGCTCACTGTACCCTGTCTGGAAGCAGCTCCTCTCCCTTTTCTTTGTTTCCATAGCTCTCACACACATATGCATGCACACACACACACATACACACACACACACACACACACTCGCTTACTGATGTACACACACACCTTCTTTAATGCTAAGCTTTTTACTCTTATCGCCTAACAAAATCGCTCTTCCATCAATTTATGAAGAACAAATATCCCTAATCTCATCAGAAAAGGATCATTGACTACACCTTGACCCAGAAAAGGAAGTCAGTGGCTCCACATCTTCATCTCTCTCACCTTGAAAGCCTTTGTGTGCACCCTGGGTCCTGTCCAGAGCCTACAAAGGTCTTCATTCCCTGCCTGCTCCACTCAATCACTTTTTCACAGAACAATTTAAAACTATTTTTGACTCTACTAATAATTAGTATTAATGTAATAATATTATTAATATTAACATTGAAAGGATATAATTTTAATATATTTTATACCATAATAGTACAATGTTTTAGCTACATTTGGGGATAATGGGCTCTCCTAGGTTTGGTAAAAAGAGAAGTCTCCATAAGTAAGTATCCGTAAAGGGTTAAGTAGATCTGTTTAAGATTTACTCTCAGCAAATTTCAAGTATACAATATTGTATTATTCAATATAGTCTCCATACTGTACATTAGATCCTCAGAACTTATTCATGAAAAAAAAAAGGTAAGCCTCCATGAACCATCTATTATTGTTTAAACTCTACCAAGTTTTGGAGGACCAACTCACATGCTACCTCCACCCTAACCTTTCTTTATTCGTTTGATCGGAAGTACTCTGCCCTTTCTTTGGACTGCTGTAACACATCATTGTTTCATTTGCCCATCTAGTCAACAAATATATACTCTGTGTAGACAACAGTCTCTGCTCTCATGGAGGTTATAATCTAGTGGGGGGGATACAAAAATATATATATATATTCTATGTTAGATGGTGATAAATGTCCTGGGAAAAATAAGACAGGAAAACGGTATAGAGTTCCAGAGTGGGGGGAGAATAGTTGCAATTTCGAGTAGAATGGCCTCATGGAGAAACGATCTTCAACCAGAGACCTGTTGGAAATGAGGAAGTGAGCTGGGAGGTACTTGAGGGGGAGGAAATGACAAGTGCAAGGCCAGGGAGTCCAGAGAAGAGTGAGTGAGTCTAACAGGTGAGGAGGGCAGATGTGTGATGGTGGGAGGGGGACGGGGTGCAGATCCCATAGCTATTTAAGGATTTGGCTTTTAATCACAGAGCGATGGGAAGCCATTGCAGGGTCTGAGCTGAGAAGTAACATCATCTGACTTATATTTCAAAAGGATTGTTTCAGCTGCTGGGTTACAAATAGGCTGGCATGAAAGCAAGAGCATTGTCCAAAGGCTAAGACCTTGGTGGTAATGGTGGAAGTGATGAGATACGGTTAGCTTTTGCAACTGTTTTGAAAGTAGAGCTGGCAGGAAATCATACTCAGATGTGAAGTGTGAAAGAAAGATGGGGAAGATGGGGAAGGGAGTTGGTTGGAGGAAGGTTATAATTTCAGTTGTGAACATGCTACGATTGCGGTGTTTCTGTGGCATTCAGGCCTAGATATGGAGTGTGGAGTTGTATTTATGATATTGGAACCATTGGAGAGGTCCAGGCTGAAGATGTAAATTTGGAAGTCAAATACATATGAGTGCTATTTAAAGACCAAGAAATGATGCTTTTATCTGTGCCCCCTTTAAGCATGCTTTCTACATTTATTATTACTTGTAAGTTTCCTCTCATCCATTACTAGATTATTTCCTTGGAGATAGGTTCTATGTCTGAACCGTCACAGAGTCTAGTCCAGAATCTGGCTCCAGGTAGAACCTTAGTAAATGATTTTAGTTTGAATCAATAAAACAACTTAGTAACAGTGCAAGACAGAGGGTGATTAGAGTTTAAATTGTAGTAGAGTTAATACTAAAGATTTCAGCAAATGACGTGCTCATTGTGGTCTGGGAAGGCCTGGCCCAGAACATAGGCACTGAAAGGGGATATAAGGAAAGGGAAGGGACTGGATAAGGGAAGGAGAGAGAGGAGAAAGGATCCAAGAATTGGGAGAACAGAAAAATGAGACTTGTTCTGGTTCTATAAAGATTATGCTAATTGAAGAAGAGACCCCAAATCCTGAATTTGGTGAGACTGAAGACTGAACATTTGCCCCCCCTCACACCGCCAATGTCCACCACCACCCAAATTCATATGCTGAGACCTAATCCCCAGTGTGCTGAGACCTAATCCCCAGTGTGATGGTATTTGGAGGTGGGGCTTTTGGGAGGTGATTGGGTCATGAGAGTGGAGTCTGCATGATTGGGATTAGTGCCCTTGTAAAAGAGACCCCAGAGCTCCCTTGCCCCTTTCCCCCATGTGAGGACACAGTGAAAAGATGGCCATCTATGAACAAGGAAGTGGGTCCTCACCAGACACCAAATCTGCTGGCTCCTTGATCTTGGACTTCCCAGCCTCCAGAATTGTGAAAAATAAATGTTTGCTGTTGAAGCCACCCAGTCTATGGTATTTTTGTTTTAGCAGCTTGAATGGACTAAGGTGATAAGACTAAGAAGATGATTGAGGAAGGGGCTGGTTTAAAATGGTGACTCTCAAACTTGATCCTGCTTAGAGGGCTGGTTACCACCACAGATTGCTGGCCCCATTCCCAGAATTTATGACTCGGTCTGGAGCAGGGAGGAGAATCTGTATTTCTAACCAATTTCTAGGTGCTATTGTTGCTGCTCCTTCGAGGTCTGCACTTTGAGAATCACTGGCTTAGAAGAAAGACAGCCTTTCTTTCTCTTTTTTTTTTTAAGTCAGTAATATGATTATTAGTCACCTCTACAAGAGTAATAACTTAGAAATTATATTTTCACAATTCATTAAGCATTTAAACCTAATTTTTATACACAATGGGGTTATAACAGGGCAATGTTAGTTGGCTCATTGTATATTCAGCTTCCAAAGATGTTAACCGATATTTACTAATTTGATAATTGATCTGTGTCATCTTAAATTGTTGGTATAATCTTCGATGGAGAAAAGGAAAGTATTGCTGGAACCTCAGGGCACCTACAATTTTTTTCCCCAGTTTTATCGAGATATAATTGACATACAGCAGTGACTATGTTTAGGGTATACAACATAATGATTTGACTTACATATATTGTGAAATAATTATTACAGTAAGTTTAGTAGATATTCATCATCTTACATAGATAAAAAATTTTTTTTCTTGTGATGAGAACTCTTAGGATCTACTCTCTTAACAATTTTCACATATATCATACAGCAGTGTTAACTATATTCATGTTGTACATTATATCCCTAGTACTTAGTTGTCTTATAACTGGAAATTTGTATCTTTTGACCACTTTTATCTAATTCCCCCTCCCCTCACCATCTTCAATGTTTAATTTCTGTCATTTGTGGATAAAAATTAGGTCATCGTAAATTCATGAAATTTTTCAAGAGATGATATCAAGGCTCCAGGGAGTAGCTCACTTCACTAGAAAAGACAGGCTTTCTAAATTAAATTGGCAAACTGTACTTTGCATAAATATATGTAACAAAAATCATACTTGGATTTGTTAAGTACTTTTCTAGGACTTTTGGCCTTTCAGGTTTTTATTTCAGTCTTACATATTGAAACATTTTTTTCAGCAGGTTAATATTTTTGCCGGCTTTACTTGGCATCACCTCCAACTCTCACCAGACTTCCCTTCAAGCACTGGGCCAATGCTTGCTGTCAACACGCATTCTGAGATGGGAGGGTTATAGAATTGCAGAGCTTGAAGAGAGCGCAGATATTATGGAGTCCAAGCCCCTTCCTTTACATATTAATTTATTTAATAATCATTTACTGAGGTCATGATGTGTTCCCAATGCTAAGCTAGATACTGAAGATATGATAACAATTATAGTAGTAACCATGCCATTTAATATTTTTGAGAGCTTCCTATGTACTATGCAGTGTTCCAATGCTTTACATGCTTTACTCTTTCAATAGACACGACAAGCCTATGCAGTAGTACTCTTATTATCTCTGAAGATCAAGGATAGACAAACTATGGCCTGTGGCCTATTTTTGTAGGGCCCATGAACTAAGAATGCTTTTTACATTTTTAGAACATTGTAAAAAAAAAGAGAGAGAGAGAGAGAGAAGCAGAAAATGCTACAGAAACTGTATTAGGTTTTGCAAAACCTGAAGCATTTACCATCTGGCCCTTTATAGAGGACTTTTCCTGAGTCCTGTTACAGATGAGACAACTGAGCCAAAAGGAAGTCCACTGTACCCAGGCGGTCTGTCTCTGGGAAAGACAAACTATTTCTGAGTTGCTCACAATTAAGTCCCAGAGAGGTTAAAGAGACTTTCCCGAGTTGTACAGTCAGTTACTGGCAGTGCTGGTACTCTATGCCAAGATTTCCAGTTCAGTGTTATTTCTGACACACCCCAGGATGTTCTTCTTGGTACCTCCCTAGACTAGACCTTAGAAATCATCAGTTTTAAACATGTTGAATACTTTAATTTCGTCTCCTATTTACCCAATGCAAAGTTATCTAATGAGGAGAACTCCAAGACAGCTCAACTCATTTTGGGATAGATTTAGGGATGAGAAATTTGTTATCAGATATATGGATAGTTGATGTCCCTCATTTGTACCTTGTCTTGCCTTCTTGCAAGGTTTGGGCTGCTATGAAGAAGACGTAGCTCTAACTGCCTGGGTAAGTCTGAAAACTTTTCTGTGATGATATATTGTATTTTCTTCTTCTCTTTTTTTCTTTCTCTTGACTCCACTACCACATGGTTCTGTAACAAGTTTTAGTTTCCATTCCTTAGGTTAAAATTATTTCTTGCAATAAGCTGAAAACTTTAAATAGAATGGATGATATACCTTGAGGAGCTCCAAAGTAAATCTTGGGGCCAGAGAGATAATTAGGGCAGTGCTCCAGGTATTATCAAAAGGAGTCTCTGGGGCTTTCCTGGTGGCACAGTGGTTGAGAGTCCACCTGCCGATGCAGGGGACAGGGGTTCGTGCCCCGGTTCGGGAGGATCCCACATGCCGCGGAGCGGCTGGGCCCATGAGCCATGGCCGCTGAGCCTGTGCATCCGGAGCCTGTGCTCCCCAATGGGAGAGGCCACAAGAGTGAGAGGCCCGCGTACTGCAAAAAAAAAAAAAAAAAAAAAAAAGGAGTCTCTGTACCGAAAAGGCAAGTTCTTCATGTGCCCTAAAGAGAAGCCAGCTAGGCCACATGTCTCTGCCCACTCACATTTAGGATTACATTGATCAATATCCTTATTCCTTGCTAAGGGAAATGCCATTTCACTTGGGCTCAGGAAACGGAATGCAGCCACCAATAACTGATCAGTACAGATACTCATTTTAGATATGAGTAGCCAAGAATCAAAACCACTGGAGGAGAAACCAGCAGCATGAAAGAGAGGCTTCAAAAAGGGGGGAAAATAGAGAAACTAAATCCTGAGGAAATAGAGTTAGTACAGGATATAGGAATTTAATAAAATTCTGTTTATCTCCAGAAATATTTGAGAAGCTTTTAAACTCACAAAATAAGAGTAGTAGCTACAAAAAAGAAGCAACTAGAGAACACAAAAGGGCTTTAGGAAATTAAAAACTTGATTTACAAAATACCCCACACCCCTCAGTAAAAAGGTTGAATGTAGCAGCTGACAACTGAATTAGCAATGGAGAAGAGATCTAACCAAAATAAGTACAATGCAAACCATATGTATAATTTAAATTTTTCTAGCAGCCACCTTATGAAAGTGAAAAAACAGGTGAAATTAATTTTAGTGATATATTTTATTTAACCTGAAATATTATCATTTTCAAATGTAATAGATATGAACAATTATTAATGAGATATTTACATTCTTTTATTTTTCATTCAAAATGTTTGAGTACCTGGTGTGTATTTTGTATTTACAACACATCTCATTCTGGACCAACCATGTTTCAAGTGCTCAGTGGCCACCTGTGGCTGGTGGTTACCATATTGGACAGCATAGATCTAGGAGGTTGAATTGAAGGAATTACCCTAGAATAGAGTAAAAGTGCGAGAGAAAAATGGGGAGACATATTCGATCAGGGATGAAAGAAGAGAGGAAGAGTTAGAAGCTGTTGTAGAAGTTCAGGGGAGATGCATAACAGTGGGGCAACAATAGAAATGGAGATCAGCGAGAGGTGACAGGATGCCTTTGGGATAGAAACGTGGGGTTTGTTGACAGAAGAGGAGGACCAAGGCATAGTTCTAAGTTTCTGGCTTAACAGTTTGATGACCAAAAGGTTCTTTTTTTGAGGGGATGCAGTGTAGAACGTAGCCCAAAATTTGAACCAGAGAGATACAGTGTGGCACTCTGCTAAGTCAGTCTTTTCAGCACCGGTGGTAAGGATTTTTCTGGACACAGGCAACCTTTCTTCTTACCTTCATTTATTGCAGTCTGAAAAATAATTTGCATATTTTATAAACTAAACTAGCAAAGGGAGAGAAGCGTGTCTCACTGTGAATACACAGTCATTTTAGTCTGTGAAGAGCATGAAAGCGAAGCATCAGAAACAGCAGTGACTGTTGAACGGAGAGCTCAGAACCTGATTCCATTGTTCTGTTATCAAGGACTGGGAATTTCCCTCCTTCTCCGGCTCTCCTCCCTAGCACTTTTCTGGCAATAAGTGCTTTCACCATCTTTTGAACTGTGGAAAATACTAAGCCCTAAAACCAAAATAACAATTTTTACTTCAGTTCATTACATGTATCTGCTTCTCAGAAACTAGTTAAGGTTAAAAGAAGCCAATTTCTTAAAGTTCAGTGGTAGGACAAAACTACCATTGTTCTTTTTTTAGGCCCAGCTGCTCCGCGGCATGTGGGATCTTCCCTGACCAGGGCACGAACCCGTGTCCCCTGCATCGGCAGGTGGACTCTCAACCACTGTGCCACCAGGGAAGCCCCCATTGTTCTTTTTAAAAGCAAAGCATCGGTGAATTTATATTTATTATCTGAATGTTCTTTATAATCAGAATGTACAAAGATTCAAACCAACACATGCATAATATCATACAGTTTGCCACATGCTTTTAATATATAATCTCATCTAATCTTCATAATTGCTATTTAAGGAGTTATTACCAACTTTTTAATAGGTGAAGAAGTATATTTTGAAAGATTCACTAACATGAGCTAATGTACATGAAGTGCTTAAAAGAATGGCACAAAATACATGCTGAATGCTTTCTATTGCATTAATAATACTACTGGTAATGATAATAATAATAATGATAATAATGATATTAACTTGTTCAATGTCACATAAGTGGTGGGGATTTGAACTCAGGAATCCATGATAACTTTATGAGCAAATTAACTTGTCAAAGTGAATCTATCTTTATTCATTTTTATTATAGAAGTAATGTACTTACACAGAGAGTTTGATGGAGAAAAATAAGTCACTCACCCGTAATTCTACCATTTCAATATAATAGGTATTATCATAAAAAGTGATTTTAGATTTGTAAAGGTTTCTTTTGAAAAGTATTACTGATGCTTTAATTTGCCTTCTTCTTTTCTGGAATCTTTCTAATTATTTTTTCAGAGTAGAAATAAAAAACACACTGGTTTTCTTCCTCTTTTTCTTTCAGTGACATTAAAATATCTAGATTGCACATTCTAATCATTCTAATTAAGAATTGTTTTGGGTATTAACCCTCTTTTAGACATTTGGTTTGCAAATATTTTTTCCCATTTCTTAGGTTGCCTTTTCACTTTGTTGAATGTTTTCTTTGCCATGCAGAAGCTTTAGATTGATGTAGTTCTACTTGTTTATTTTTGTTTTCGTTTCCTGAGCTTTTGTTGTCAAGTACAAAGTAATTGCCAAGATTAATATCAGGAGATTTTCTTTCTTTAATTAATTTTTATTAGAGTATATTTGCTTTACAATGTTGTTAGTTTCTGCTGTACAGCAAAGTGAACCATCTATACATATACATATAACCCCCCTTTTTGGGATTTCCTTCCCATTTAGGTCACCACAGAGCACTGAGTAGAGTTCCCTGTGCTATATAGCAGGGGTCCCCAACCCCCAGGCCATGGACTCTGGCCTGTTAGGAACCAGGCCACATAGCAGGAGGTGAGAGGCTGGTGAGCGAGCGAAGCATCATCTGTATTTGCAGCCGCTCCCCATTGCTCGCATTACCACCTGAGCTCCACCTCCTGTCAGATCAGTGGCAGCATTAGATTCTCATAGGAACGCAAACCCTACTGTGAACTGTGCATCGAGGGGTCAGGGTTGCACATGCCTTATGAGAACCTAATGCCTGATGATTGGAGGTGGAGCTGAGTGGTGATGCTAGCACTGGGGAGTGGCTGCAAATACAGATTATCATTAGCAGAGAGGTTTCACTGCACAGAGACCATAATAAATCAGTTGCTTGCAGACTCATATCAAAACCCTATCAGTGAGTGGCAAGTGAAAACAAGCTCAGGGTTCCCACTGATTCTGCATTATGGTGAGTTGTATAATTATTTCTTTATATATTACAATGTAACAATAATAGAAATAAAGTGCACAATAAATGTAATGTGCTTGAATTATCCTGAAACTGTCTCCCTGGCCCCCGTCCATGGAAAAATTGTCTTCCACCAAACCGGGCCCTGGTCCCAAAAGGGTTGTGGACTGCTGCTATACAGTATGTTCTCATTAGTTGTCTATTTTATACATAGTATCAATAGTGTATCAATCAATCAATAGTGTATATATGTCAATCTCAATCTCCCAGTTCATCCCTTCCCCCACTTCCCCCTTGGTATCCATACATTTGTTCTCTACATCTATGTCTCTATTTCTGCTTTTCAAATAAGATCATCTATACCATTTTTCTAGATTCCACATACATGCATTCATATACAATATTTGTTTTCTCTTTCTGTTTTCTCTTACTTCACTCTGTATGACAGTCTCTAGGTCCATCCACCTCTCTACAAATGACCCAATTTCATTCCTTTTTATGGCTGAGTAATATTCCATTGTATACATGTACCACACCTTCTTTATCCATTCCTCTGCTGATGGACATTTAGGTTGCTTCCATGTCCCGGCTATTGTAAGTAGTGCTGCAATGAACACTGGGGTGCATGTGTCTTTTTGAATTATGGTTTTCTCTGGGTATATGCTCAGTAGTGGGATTGCTGGGTCATATGGTAGTTCTACTTTTAGTTTTTTAAGGAAACTCCATACCATTCTCTACAGTGGCTGTATCAATTTACATTCCCACCAATGGTGTAAGAGGGTTCCCTTTTCTCCACACCCTCTCTGGCATTTGTTGTTTGTAGATTTTTTGATGATGGCCATTCTGACTGTTGTGAGGTGATATCTCATTGTAGTTTTGATTTGCATTTCTCTAATAATTAGTGATATTGAGCATCTTTTCATGTGTTTCTTGGCCATCTGTATGTCTTCTTTGGAGAAATGTCTATTTAGGTCTTCTGCCCATTTTTTGATTGGGTTGTTTGGTTTTTTGATATTGAGCTGCATGAGCTATTTATATAATTTGGAGGTTAATCATTTGTCAGTTGCTTCATCTGCAAATATTTTCTCCCATTCTGAGGGTTGTCTTTTTGTCTTGTTTCTGGTAGGAGATTTTCCTCTATGTTTTCTTCTAGGAGTTTTATGGTTTCAGGTCTTATATTTACATCTTGAATCCATTTTGAATTGATTTTTTGGGTATGTTATAAGAATGCAATTTCATTTTTTTGCGTGTGGATATCCAGTTTTCCCAACACAATTTATTAAAGAGACTATCCTTTCCCCATTGTGTATTCTTAGTGCTTTTGTCATATATTAGTTGACTGTATATGTGTGGGTTTATTTCTGGGCTCTCTTCTGTTCCATTGATCTATGACTCTGTTTTATTCCAGTACCATATTGTTTTGCTTACTATAGCTTTGTAATATAGTTTAAAATCAAGAGGAGTGATGCCTCTTCCTTCTCAAGTTTGTTTTGGCTATTCAGGGTTTTTTTGTTCCATATGAGTTTTAGGATTTTTTTTTAAAATTTTTGTGAAAAATGCCACTGGTATTTTGATAGGGATCACCTAAATCTCCAGATCACTTTGGGTAGTATGGACATTTTAACAATATTAATCCTTCCAATCCATGAATATGGAATGTCTTTCCATTTCTTTGTGTCTTCTTCAATTTGTTTCATCAATGTCATATAGTTTTCAGTGTACAGGTATTTTTCAATAGCAAAAACCAAATAAGCTGATTTAAAAATGGGCAAATGATATGAATAGACATTTTTCCAAGGATTTTCCAAACAGATATATGGAAAGGTGAGCAACATCACTAATTATCAGAGAAATGCAAATCAAACCCACAAAGAGATGTCACCTCACACTTGTTAAGATGGCTATTCTCAAAAAGACAAGAGGGGCTTCCCTGGTGGTACAGTGGTTAAGCATCGACCTGCCAATGCAGGGGACATGGGTTCGAGCCCTGGTCCAGGAAGATCTCATATGCCACGGAGCAACTAAGCCCGTGCACCACAACTACTGAGCCTGCATGCCACAACTACTGAAGCACGTGTCTGAAGCCCATGCTCCACAACAAGAGAAGCCACTGACATGAGAAGTCCGTGCACTGCAGTGAAGAATAGCCCCCACTTGCCGCAACTAGAGAAAGCCTGAATGTAGCAACAAAAACCCAATGCAGCCAAAAAAAAAAAAAAAACCGATGAGAGAGGAGTCAAGATGGAGGAATAGGAGGATGCGGAATTCATTGCTCCTCACAAGTAGGTCAAGAATTCATCTACAAATGGAACAATTCCCACAGAGCACCTGTTGAACATTAGTGGAAGACTTCAGACATCTAAAAGTATGAAAGAAAGAAGAAAAAAAGAAAAGTGGAATAAAAAAAAAGGACCAGCAATCCTAGTGGGAAGCTGATGGTGAAGGGAGGTCCCCACACTCAAAAAAACTCCCTCACCCTGTGGAAATCAGCTGGGACAGAAAAGGACCTCCAGGGGATCAAAGGAGAATGCAGCAGATGGTCTGTGGAAGGCAGGACAAAGTAAGAATTGCACGCATGCTCTACACCGCACCTCTGCGTGTTCCAGCCTGAATTGTGAGTTGCCTGTTGTGAAAGGGGTCTGGGTGTTGGAAAGTGAGGTTTGTAACGCCGACCCAGGGAGGAGATAGTTGTTGGCTGTGAAAAGACAGCCTGAAAGGACAGGAGTAAGGAGCTCCACCACTGGGAAAGTCTGCGGAAAAAACCTGAGATACCATAAAAGCAAGGTGTCATTGTTGAGTGGTGCACAAGGGGTGGAGCCGCCATTATAACTCCCTTCCCTTTCCCTTCCCAAGGCTTCCTTGGCCTCCGGCACTGGGAGGAACTCCCATTTGAATGGGTCCACTCCCCCCTCAGGCCTGGGTCTCCTCTACCCATGAGGGCTCTGGGTGCCTGGGTGCCAACTATTCCAAAGCCTCCTTGGGAATCAGCCCTGGGCACCCCTGCCTGGGACAAGAGTCCGCTGATGCTGGCGGGGACTGAGTGCTGAAGCATGGGGTTGGGAGAATGGGGCTGGGGAGAGGAAAGCTTTTGGGAGCATGGATATAGTAGAGGGGATGGGAATGAGGGGGTGCATGGCCAGGAATGCCCCTAGAGAGAGTGTAGTCTGCCTGAAAAGTGAGGTGCCATTGTTGAGAGGTGTGCAGGGTGAAGGGCTGCCACCAGTCCCATACGCCAGCTCCACTGGGAGGTACACCCACCAGAACAAGTGTGCCACAGTCTGTTCCAACTGCTTGTTGGTCCTGCTGCCGCAGGCAACTTGCAAACATTATATTCATGGTCTCAGTACCCCTACCCCGACATGAGTGAGTAAGTGTGCCTCAAGCAACTGCTGGTTTGCCCCCTCTCACCGGGGCAAGGAACAGATGCCTGAGGGCAGTGCACACACAAAGGTGGAGTCAAAACCAAACCTGAGCTCCAGGAGCGGGGTGACTAAGGAAGTGGAACAGAAATCTTTCCGTGCAGCTGCACAAGCTGTGGATTACCCAGCCCAAGATTGGCTGGGTAAATCTTGCATCTGTGGAATACCTGAATAGACAATGAGTGTTTCAACAATTGAGACTTGTCTAGCCTTCACAGCACTGGACTCAGAGGACAAGTACACGTGGGGATCAGGCCAGGTCAGAGTCTGAGCTGGCTCCACAGTGCCCACCGCAGGTTCAGAGACCTAACTAGAGGTATTGGAAGGGGAGGTGAGGATTGGCTCTGGCTCACTGTGGGAGCAAGGATACTGACAGAGGAGGCACCAGGAAAATATTCTTATTACTATTATTTTTTGTTTGTTTTGTTTTACTCAGTTGTTGGTGTTGTTGCTTTTATTATTTTTTATCTTTCATTTTTAATTTATTTACTTTTTTAATATATATAATTTTTTATTTTTCTATTTTTACTTTACTTTTTTGTTGCTTTGCAGTGTTTTCTCTTATCTTTGTTCTTTTTTCTTTTTAAATTTTTTTTTCATTTTTTTCATTCTTTTAACGTGTATATTTTATGTTTTCTTCCGTTTTTATTGTTTGTTTGCTTTTTGTTTTATTTGTCATTCTTGGTTTTTATTAGTTTAGTCCTTATTGACTGTTCTCATATTAGAATTCTTCTGTTTGTTTGCCTGTCCCCTTGGGTTTTTTGTGTGTTTGTTTTTCCTTTTTTCTGTATGTGTGAGTGTGTGTGTAAGTGTGTGATGTGTGGTTGTTGCTGTTGTTTTTTGCTGTTGTTTTTGCTATTTCTCTTGAGTTTTGTTTGTTTTCTTTTCTTTTTTGTCTTTTCTTTTCTTTCTTTTTTCTTGGGTTGCACTGTGCAGCTTGTTGGTTCTTGGTTCCCCAGCCAGGGGTTGGGCCTGGGTGTTCAGGGTGGGAGCGTAGAGTCCAGGATGCTGGACTGCCAGAGAATTCCTGGGTCTGGGGAAAAGTAATCAGTATGCATGCTCCCAGAAGTATCCATATCAACACAAAGACCCAGCCCCACACAACTGCGTGCAGGCTCCAGTGCTAGACACCTCACACCAAAGAACCAGCAAGACAGGATCACTGCCCCACCCATCAGCAGACAGCCTGCCTTAAGTCGTATTAAGCCCACAGAAACCCCAAAACACACCACCTGAGGAGGACCTGCCCTACAGAAGGAAAAGTCTCAACCCCACCCACCAGAGTGCAGGCACTACGTCCACTCACCAGGAAGCCTACACAAGCCCTTGGACCAAACTCACTCACCAGGGGGCAAACAACAGAAGCAAGAGGAACTATGACACTGAAGCCTGCAGAAAGAAGACCATAAACACAGTAGGTTAGACAAAATGAGCTGACAGAGAAATATGTTGCAGATGAAGGATTGTGGTAAAATCTCACAAGATCAAATAAATGAAGAGGAAATAGGCAAACTATCTGAAAAAGAATTCAGAGTAACTGATAGTAAAGATGATCCAGAATCTCAGAAATAGAATGGAGGCACAGATTGAGAAGATTCAAGAAATGTTTAACAAGGACCTAGAAGAACTAAAGAATAAACAATCAGTGATGAACAACACAATAACTGAAATGAAATATACACTAGAAGTAAACAACAGCAGAATAACTGAGGCAGAAGAATGAAAAAGTGAGCTGGAAGATAGAATGGTGGAAATAACTGCTGAGGAACAAAATAAAGACGAAAGAATAAAAAGAATTGAGGAGAGTCTCAGAGACCTCTGGGACAACATTAAACACACCAACATTTGAATTATAGGGGTCCCTGAAGAAGAAGAGAAAGGGAAAGGGCTTGAGAAATTATTTGAAGAGATTATAGTCAAAAACTTCCCTAACATGGGAAAGGAAATAGTCAATCCAGGAAACACAGAGAGTTCCATACAGGATAAACTCAAGGAGAAACACGCTGAGACACATATTAATCAAACTAACAAAAATAAAATACAAAGAAAAAAAATTAAAAGCAGAAAGGGAAAAACAACAAATAACACACAAGGGAATCCCCATAAGGTTATCAGCTGATTTTTCAGCAGAAACTCTGCTGGCCAGAAGGGAGTGGCAGGATATATTTAAAGTGATGAAAGGGAAAAACCTACAACCAAGATTACTCTACCCAGTGAGGATCTCATTGAGATTCGAGGGAGAAATCAAAAACTTTACAGATAAGCAAAAGCTAAGAGAATTCACCATCACCAAACCAGCCTTACAACAAATGTTAAAGGAACTTCTCTAAGTGGGAGACACAAGAAAAGAAAAGGACCTACAAGAACAAACCCAAAACAATTAAGAAAATGGTAATAGGAACATACATGTCTATAATTACCTTAAATGTAAATGCAATAAATGCTCCAACCAAACGACACAGACTAGATGAATCGATACAAAAACAAGACACATATGTATGCTGTCTATAAGAGACCCACTTCAGACCTAGGGACACATACAGACTGAAAGTGAAGGGATGGAAAAAGATATTCCATAGAAAGGTGAATCAAAAGAAAGCTGGAGGGGCAATACACATATCAGACAAACACACTTTAAAATAGAGACTATTACAAGAGACAAGTAAGGACACTGCATAAAGAACAAGGAATCAGTCAAAGAAGAAGATAAAACAATTGTAAATATCTATACACCCAACACAGGAGCACCTCAATACCTGAGGTAAATGCTAATAGCCATAAAAGGGGAAATAAAGTCATCCACAATAATAGTGGGAGATTTTAACACCTCACTTACACCAATCGACGGATCATCCAAACAGAAAATAAGGACACACAAGCTTTAAATGACACAATAGACCAGATAGATTTAATTGATATTTACAGGACTTTCCATCCAAAAACAGCAGATTACACTTTCTTCCCAAGTGCGCACAGAACATTCTCCAGGATAGATGACCTCTTGGGTCACAAATCAAGCCTCAGTAAATTTAAGAAAATTGAAATCATATCAAGCTTCTTTTCAGACCACAGTGCTATGAGATTAGAAATCAATTACAGGGAAAACAATGTAAAAAACACAAACACATGGAGGCTAAACAATACGTTATTAAATAACCAAGAGATCACTGAAGAAATCAAAGAGGAAATCAAAAAATACCTAGAGACAAATGACAGTGAAAACATAACGATCCAAAATCTATGGGATGCAGCAAAAGCAGTTCTAAGAGGGAAGTTTATAGCTATACAAGCCTACCTCAAGAAACAAGAAAAATCTCAAATAACCAATCTAACCTTACACCTAAAGGAACTAGAGAAAGAAGAACAAACAAAACCCAAAGTTAGCAGAAGGAAAGAAATCATAAAGATCAGAGCAGAAATAAATGAAATAGAAACAAAGAAAACAATAGCACAGATCAATAAAACTAAAAGCTTGTTCTTAGACAAGATAAACAAAATTGATAAACCATTAGCCAGACTCATCAAGAAAAAGAGGGAGAAGACTCAAATCAATAAAATTAGAAATGAAAAAGGAGAAGTTACAACAGACACTGCAGAAATACAGAGTATCCTAAGAGACTACTACAAGCAACTCTATGCTAATAAAATGGACAGCCTGGAAGAAATGGACAAATTCTTAGAAAGGTTTACCCTTCCAAGACTGAACCAGGAAGAAAGAGAAAATATGAACAGACCAATCACAAGTAATGAAAATGAAACTGTGATTAAAAATCTTCCAAGAAACAAAAGTCCAGGACCAGGTGGCTTCACAGGTGAATTCTATCATTTAGAGAAGAGCTAATACCCATCCTTCTCAAACTCTTCCAAAAAATTGCAGAGGAAGGAAAACTCCCAAACTCATTCTATGAGGCCACTATCACCCTGATATGAAAACCAGACAAAGATACTACAAAAAGGAAAATTAGAGACCTATATCACTCATGAATATAGATGCAAAAATCCTCAACAAAATACTATCAAACAGAATCCAATGACACATTAAAAGGATCATACACCATGATCAAGTGGGATTTACCCCAGGGATGCAAGGATTCTTCAATATATGCAAATCAATCAATGTGATACACCATATTGACAAATTGAAGATTAAAACCATATGATCATCTCAATAGATGCAGAAAAAGCTTTTGACAAAATTCAGCATACATTTGTGATAAAAACTCTCCAGAAAGTGGGCATAGAGGGAACCTACCTCAATATAATGAAGGCCATATTTGACAAACCCACAGCAAACATCATTCTCAATAGTGAAAAACTGAAAACATTTCCTCTGAGATCAGGATCAAGGCAAGGATATCCACTGTCACCACTATTATTCAACATAGTTTTGGAAGTCCTAGCCACGGCAATCAGAGAAGAAAAAGAAATAAAAGGAATATACATTGGAAAAGAAGAAGTAAAACTGTCACTATTTGCAGAAGATATGATACTATACATAGAGAATCCTAAAGATGCCACCAGAAAACTACTAGAAGTAATCAATGAATTTGGTAAAGTTGCAGGATACAAAATGAATGCACAGAAATCTCTTGCATTCCTATACACTAATGATGAAAAATCTGAAAGAGAAATTAAGGAGACACTCCCGTTTACCACTGCAACAAAAAGAATAAACTACCTAGGAATAAACCTACCTAAGTAGATAAAAAACCTATATGCAGAAAACTATAAGACACTGATGAAAGAAATTAAAGATGATACCAACAGATGGAGAGATATACCATGTTCTTGGATTGGAAGAATCAATACTGTGAAAATAACTTTACTACCGAAAGCTATCTACACATTAAATGCAATACCTGACAAATTACCAATGGCATTTTTTACATAACTAGAACAAAAAATCTTAAAATTTGTATGGATACACAAAAGACCCCGAATAGCCAAAGCAGTCTTGAGGGAAAAAATGGAGCTGGAGGCATCAGACACCCTGACTTCAGACTATACTACAAAGCTGCAGTCATCAAGACAATATGGTACTGGCACAAAAACAAACATATAGATCAATGATAAAGGATAGAAATCCCAGAAATAAACCCACGCACATATGGTCACCTAATTTATGACAAAGGATGCAAGAACATACAATGGAGAAAAGACAGCCTCTTCAATAAGTGGTGCTGGCAAAACTGGACAGCTACATGTAAAAGAATGAAATTAGAACGCTACCTAACAATGTAAACAAATATAAACTCAAAATGGATTAAAGACCTAAATGTAAGACCGACACTATAAAACTGTTAGAGGAAAACATAGGAAGAACACTATTTGACATAAACCACAGCAAGGTCTTTTTTGACCCACCTCCTACAGTAATGAAGATAAAAACAAAAATAAGCAAATGGGATCTAATGAAACTTCAAAGCTTTTGCACAGCAAAAGAAACCATAAACAAGACAAAAAGACAGCTCTCCGAATGTGAGGAAATATTTGCAAATGAAGCAATGGACAAAGGATTAATCTCCAAATATACAAACAGCTCATGGAGCTCAATATTGAAAAAACAAACAACCCAATTAATAAATAGGTGGAAGGCGGAAATAGACATTTCTTCAAAGAAGACATACAGATGCCCAACAAACACATGAAAATATGCTCAACATCACTAATTATCAGGGAAATACAAATCAAAAGTACAATGAGGTGTCACCTCACACGGGTCAGAATGGCCATCATCAAAAAATCTACAAACAACAAATGCTGACGAGGGTGTGGAGCAAAGGGAACCCTCTTGCACTGTTGGTGGGAATGTAACTTGATATAGCCATTATGGAGAACAGTTGGAGGTTCCTTAAAAAACTAAAAATAGAACTACCATATGACCCAACAATCCCACTACTGGGCATATACCCAGAGAAAACCATAATTCAACAAGACACATGCACCCCAACATTCATAGCAGCACTATTTACAATAATCAGGACATGGAAGCAACCTAAATGTGCATTAACAGAGGAATGGATAAAGAAGGTGTGGTACATATATACAATGAAATATTACTCAGCCATAAAAAGGAATGAAATTGGGTCATTTGAAGAGACATGGATGGCACTCTCTATGACACTAGAGGGTGTCATACAGAGTGAAGTAAGTCAGAAAGAGGAAAACAAATATTGTATATTAACGCATATATGTGGAATCTAGAAAAATGTTATAGATGATCTTATTTGCAAAACAGAAATAGAGACACAGACGTAGAGGAGAAATGTATGGATACCAAGGAGGAAAGGGGTGGGGTGGGATGAATTGGGAGATTGAGACTGACATATATACACTATTGATACTATGTATAAAATAGACAGCTGAGGGGAACATACTGTATAGCACTGGGAACTCTACTTAATGCACTGTGGTGTCCTAAATGGGAGGGAAATCCAAAAGATAGGGGATATATGTTTATGTATGGCTGATTCATTTAGCTCTGCAGTAGAAGCTAACACAACACTCTAAAGCATCTATACTCCAATAAAAATTAATTTAAAAAAAACACAAGTGATACTTGTAGGTGAAGGTATGGAAAAAAAACAACCTTTGTAAACTGTTGATGAGAATGTAAATTGGATCAGCCACTGTGGAAAACATCGTGGAGATTTGAAAAATAAATAAAAATAGAATTAGCATATGATCTAGCAATCCCACTATTGGGTATACAGCCAAAGGAATTGAAATCAGGATTTCAAAGAGATATTGGACCCCTGTGCTTATAACATTATAACATTATTTACAGTAGCCACAATATGGAAACAACCTACAACTTAAGTATCTGTTCACAAATGAATAAGAAAATGTGGCATATATACACGATGGAATATTATTCAGCCATAAAAGGAAGGAAATCTTGTCATTTGTGACCACATGGATAAACCTGGAAGACATTATGTTTAGTAAAATAAGTCAGACAGAGAAAGACAAATACTGTATTATCTCACTTATCTGTAGAATCTACAAAAGTCAAACTCATAGAACCAGGGTAGAATAGTGGTTACCAGGGACTGGAGGGTTGGTAAAATAAGGAAATATTGGTCAAAGGGTATAAACTTTCAGTTATAAGAGGAATAAATTCTAATGTACAGCATAGTGACCAGTTAATAATACTGTATTTTGTACTTGAAACTTGCTAATAGACTAGATCTTGTGTTCTCACCATACCAAAATAAACAAATAAATAAAAATGGTACTATGTGAGGTGATAAGTGTGTTAATTTACTTGATTTTGGTAATTATGGATACATATATCAAACTATCCCATTGTATACCTTAAATATATACAACTTTTATTTGTCAATTATACTCAAGAAAGCTGAAAAAAAATTTTTTTGAATTAAAAAATATGATTCCCCTCCTCCCCATAAAAAAGAAAAAGAGAGAATTAGTATTGTGGATCAGTAATGATTCAGGGAAATGGAAAAGTTTATAATTATAAGGAGAAAATGTAAAAATGTTAGTAGTTGTGGTTATAGAAACACCTAAAACAATTTAATTGAAGTGTGATATTAATTTATCTAGTAGAGTTGAATACAGTTTATGATGAAAAAGCTATCCTTTTCATCTGTTCTTTGATTAGAATCATATTATCACAGTGGGTATTGCGGGGAGATGTTCATCAATTTTTCCCACTCTTGCACACACTATCAAGGTAAGTGAAAGTTCACTCATACCTTTTACTGCCTGCTCCCCCGCCCCAAGTAATCTCTTAGCATCGATTGGAAATAGCTTTATCCATTTAGACTGACCTCTAATTTTTAATGACAAGCATTAAAAATCCAATTAGAAATTTAATTAAAATGTGACTTTGCTAACCTGTGTTAGATGGCTTTCTAAGCTCCAGGAATAATATTAGAGTCTTTAGCTCATCAAAGACAATAAATCTGCTCATGAGACTTTAAAAATTTTTTAAACAAGCACTATATAACTACTATCTTAGTTTTGATTCCCATCCCTCAACATTTCTTGTTATATTGATACTTCTGCAATAGCTTCCTGTCTAATTATTCTGTCTCCATTCTCTCTACCCCAAATTCATCTTCCATACAGCCATCGGAGTGATTTTTCAATAACACACATTTGATCATATTATTCTCCAACCCTTGCCTTTAATATCCTTCAGTGGCTCCCTGCCACCCTCAGGATGAGTCTGAACCCTTTGTCACAGCATACAGGGTCTTTCATAGTCTAGATTCTGCCTATTTCCTCAACCTTACACCTTTTCATTTTGCATTGGATGTTCACAATGGATACAGTCATATCTACAACCTGAAGTTCCTAAAATGGACTATTATTTTCCCACACCTCTTTGCCTTTGCATCTGCTGTTCCCTTCCTCTAGAACACTATTCCAGGATAAGTTTCTCATCCTTTGTACCTCAGCTGTGCATTGCCTGCTGTTTACTTTTTGCACAGACCCTACTATGCTATGTGTGCATCAAACCCTACTTCCTCGTCCCTCTAGAATCAAGTAGACTGCTTTTCCAGACTCCCTCACAGTTAGATATGGCCTTGTGAGTTCTGACAAAAGGAACTCACAAGTTCCTAAAGCCTAAAGCCTCTGGATAATTTTCTATGCTCTCCTTAGTTTTTCATCTTCTGGTCAGATGCAAAGGATCCAGTGGAGGATTCCAAGGTCCTAGGGGATAGCAGAGCCCCTAGATTGAGGGTGCCTGCTCACCCATTGGGCCATCTGACTTGGAACGCCTGTGAGGACTTCCATCTGAGCAAGGAATAACCCTTTACTGTGTTAAGTTCCTGAACTTCAGGGGTTGTATATCATAGCAGTTATTTCCCAATGACGACTACACCTCCCTTGGTGCCAACTTTCTTCCAAAGTCCCTACTGCTCTGAAAAATTATGTGTGAATAAAGCACCCCTCTCTTCCAGCCCAGTCTAGGATTGGTTTATTGATGTAAATGAGAAAGAGAAAGTCTCTTCCCTCATAAAGTTCATATTCAGGTGGAGAAGACAGGCAATAAATACTTAGTAAAAATTTGAAGTGTAATTTCAGGCAGTGATAGCACTGTGAAGCAAGATAAAGCTGGGTAAGAGGATGGAGAGTGAAGGGTGTGGGGTCTCTTGTTTTTTCATAATGCAGTCAGGGAAGCCCTTTCTGGGATGTTATATTGAGCGCTGAGCTGAATGAAGTGAGGGATAAGTCACATGAAGTTTAGGGAACTGGAAAGGGAAATAGAAAGAGTTAAGGACCCGATGTAGACAATAGTATGGCTATTTATATCCGGGATATCAATAGCATAAGGAAGAGGAAGAAGGCCAGTGTGGCTGGAGAGGAAGAAGAGAGAGGGAGAGAAACAAGAGGGAGTTCAAGGAGGGAGGAAGAGCCTCAGGTCACAGAGAGCCTTTAAAGGCCTGGGATTCTCCTCTCAAGGAAATAAGGAGTCATTGGAGGGTTGTGAGCCGTTGAACGACACTTTAAAATGATCACTCTGGCTAATGCGTTGAGAATAGACCGTGTCTTGGATTTCTGTGGACAGACTCCCACCCGCTCCCATGCCGTGGGCCACCATAAGTTTTATCTCCAGTCCTTCCTCAGCAATGAAACCAAAGGCACATGCCTAGCATGTCTCGTATGCTTCATTTCTCTCCCATCTTATTTCTTTCCTCCTCTCATTTCCCTAATTTTCCTGCCATTTCACCAATCATATGCAAAGGGTTTTAAAAAATACTTTATTGAGCATTTTTAGATATTATGTAGAAGGCAGGTTTTACAGTTTCTGGTCAACTATACTGCCAGAAACCCTGATTGCTTCTACTTTTCAGTGAAATAAGAAGCAACATCTCTACTCAAAGATATGGAGAACAGACTTGTGGTTGCCAAGGGGGAGAGGACGTCAGGGAGGGAAGGACTGGGAGTTTGGGATTAGCAGATGCAAACTATTATATACAGGATGGATAAACAACAAGGTCCTACTGTATAGTACAGGGATCTGTATTCAATATTCAAAAAACATAATGAGAAAGAATATATATATGTATCATTGAATCACTTTGCTGTATAACAGAAATTAGCATAACATTGTAAATCCACTATACTTCAATAAAATTTCTTAAAAAAGAAGCAGTCTTTAGTTGGGAATGAGAATGGTAGTATCGATGTGAGGAAAGAGGAGACTGCTTCAGAGAGTGGGAAAATCAATTCACGAGGGAAATGCAGGGTTTTTGTTTTTGTTTTTGATAAGGTCACAAGGGATTAGGCAGGGGTTGGTCATTGTGTTCAGGATTATAGCAATGGAAAGACTAAAAGATATAGTCTTTCCCCAGGAAATGTAGACTAGTTGGAGAAACAATGAGCAGTAACACATGAAATAATTAAAAGGTTTTATTTCATTCTTTCAACCATTTATTAACTCAATAACAATGTATCAATGATTATTTTAAAGCAGAAGACTAAAACACAGTCCCTGCTTAGATTCTAATAGGGTGAGGAAAAAAATGAGTTCCCTAACAGATGTATGTGCACCAAGGAGGCAGTGTCTCAGTTTGTCTGAAGGAGGGAGTGTGTGTGGTCAAGAACAGTGTAGAGAGCAGAGATGAGTCTTGAAGGATGAGTAGGACACTCCAGGTACACGACTGGAATGGGCAAGGAAGTGCATGCAGAGTAACAAAAGACACAAGGAAGAACTGAAAACACAATGTAACTCAGAGATGAAATTATTATTGGAGTTTGGTATAGTTAGGGAAGACTGCATAAAAGAAGTGGGGCTTGAAAAATTGGAAGGATTTGAAAGGGAGAATTAATGGGGAGGAAACTTTAGTCTGGGGAAAGCATTTACAACAGAGGTGGGAATACTGATGGCATATGTTGAGGTGGTTAGAAGGAATACGCAATGTGGGTAGTCACCACCATAAGCACTGTATATGCTACAATACATATTCTCCTCCTACAGAGTGTAGGGGTGATGGGGTGGGGAAAGACTAGATAGGATGTTGGGACTTCCAGATTGTAGAAGATCATGCCTAAGTCCAGGGTCCACCTCTGATGGTCAGTTGTCTTTGCAGGAATATGAAAGGAGAAACTTTCTCCTTTCTCTATTTCTGCCTCATAAAGCCTTAGCACATTTCTGAATCCAGTCTAGTTTCTGTAAGCATTTGAGAACATCTAGTGATGGACAAATATCCCTCAGGAGGGAAGCTAGGTGGCACTACGTTACTGCCCAGCCACTGGTCTTTCAGAGCTTAGGGCATCCTAAGCTCTGAAGTACAGAACTATTAGTGGAGCTTTGAGAAAGATGGCCTGGAAGCCTTCTAGAGAAAGAAAATTTGTTCCTTTCATGAATTTTTATGTAATGAATCACTGTGATTTGGACCAGAATTAGCTAGCTGATCTGCCTGAATTCTGCTATGAAGGACATAATTCTATTTGCAGATGAAGATCACACTGTATTTTTCTATTTGAGAAATGTCTTTATTGTATTCTGTAAGTAAAGCATTATAGTGATCAAAGATATATCACTATTTCCTCCTAAGCTTTAATAAAGAATAAAAAAGTCCTTTTTGTTAGTAAGAATTCAAAAGTTGAAGTTGAGAAATAATGTTGCTTTCTTTTTGCCCTTAGTGGTAGAGTTAGGACTCCCACCGAGAGCTAATGACAGCTAAATAAGTATTTGCCTGGATAACCTGCTGCTGTTTTGATTTCCTCAAAGTTTTTCTGGGGAAAGTAGCATTTAGAGCTAGGTTAATTTGATAACACTTTGTACCTGATGTAGCCAGTCAGTAGGTTTCGAAACAAAAGGTGCTTGCCTTTATGGCAGAGTGGAACGGGAAATGTGTCTAGACATCCTCCACTAACAGAACATGTTGGTCTAAGATATAAATTTGCCGCGGAATAAGTATGGTAGAGAACAAAGAACAAGTTTATCTAAGGTGGACTTCTTTTCCAGGGGCTGTAGTTAACATTAAATCTTGGCTTCCCTCCCCCATTTTTCCTCTCTCTTTTTTACCCCCCTCTTTTTCCTTTTTGGGCGCACTGCACGGCTTGGGGGATCTTAGTTCCCTAACCAGGGATCTAACCTGGGACACTGCAGTGAAAGGGCTGAGTCCTAACCACTGGACCGCCAGGGAATTCCCTCCCCTCTCTTGACTTCTACTTATTATTGTATGAAATTATGTTACCTAAGTTAAAAGCAAAATATTTAACCACAATCCTACCTAATGCTTCGGTTTCAGAGTCACCCCTTGTAGGAAGTTAGGGGACTATATGGGACATGGAGGAGAGTGTGTTTTGGGTCAGTAGGAGTCAGCTGAGGTGGAGGATAACTCAATCAGCATACTTTTTGACTTGCCTGGGATCATATTTATGCTACCATCATGAATAGCTGCATAATTTTTTGCACAGGATCCGGACGCGCCGGCCCAGCGGCCATAGCTCACGGGCCCAGCCGCTCCGCGGCACGTGGGATCTTCCCAGACCGGGGCACGAACCCGTGTCCCCTGCATCGGCAGGCGGACTCTCAACCACTGCGCCACCAGGGAAGTCCATAGCTGCATAATTTTGTATTTCCAATACTGTATTAAAATACATACATTTGGGCCCTAGTACCATGAGTAGGTGGAACTGTCCAGTTCAAAAATAATAATACAAATGGTCATTCAGAACTCAGTAAGATGTCAGGGCCCATGAAAAAATTATAGTTAGTGGGATTTCCCCAGTGGTCCAGTGGGTAAGACTCCGTGCTCCCAATGCAGGGGGCCTGGGTTCGATCCCTCGTCGGGGAACCCAACGATCCCACATGCATGGCGCAACTAAGTCCGCATGCCACTGAGTCCACATGCTGCAACTAAGAAGTCCACATGCCACAACTAAAGATCGCACATGCCACAACAAGCCACAACTAAGACCCAGTACAGCCAAAAATAATAAATAAATAAATAAATAAAGTTAAGTATTCTTAAAAATTTTAAGAAGACTTTAAAAATTATAAAACAAAAATTACAATTAGTGAAACAAATATGGTAGAAAAATATTCTGTGAGATGATTATTTCACTCTTAACTAACCTGATTTTGATGAACTAGAAAGTAAGAAAAAAAGACATATAATGCTTCCTACTTGTGTGTTTATGCACATATTCTGACTATCTCAGGTTAAAAGCCTTCAACTGTGGTTTTGAAAAGTCCTGAATGTTTCTCCATAGAATATGTTAACTCATGAAAACAAAACTAAACAAAACAACCACTCTTCCACCCAAAACATTAAATTCAGTTCTTCGTAAAAAGGATTGTTTCCATGTTTAATAAAACTTTTATTGTCAAAATGTTTATTTTCCCCTCAATCATTCTCTTTCTCTCTCTATTTTAGCCCAATGAGAGAGCAAATTTCTTTACCTCACATAGTCATGAGAGTCACAGAGATCTGAACCAACCTGTAAACCCTGTGACTTTATAATAATACCAAATCGTCATAATAATTCCTAATTATTAATATAACAGCAAACACTTATAGAGCACTTACTATGTGCTAGGGCCTGTATTAAGCTCTTTTTATATATTAATCAATGAATCTTCATAATAATTCTAGGAATTAAATTGTTAATTCAGTAAAATTCAAAGCAATTTTCTGAGTTTATGTAAAAATTACTGGAATCTTCCAAATGTTCTGAAGTTATTCTTAGTAATCTTCCTTTCAGATCTGCCTTGAAGAAAATGTTCTAAGGATCTCTGTTTCTCCCTAATGTCCCAATTTCCCAAAGCAGAAAGCTGACTGGAGACTTGAGAAGAGCATCTTATTCCTTGTTTTTCAGCTTAGACGTAGTATTACAACCAGGCTAGGATTTATTGCCCTTCTCAGCAGCTTTATTGAAAAGCACATCACATTCTATTGGCTGGGGAAAGGACGTTTGTTCTGTTCTTCTAAAATGCGTAATTGTGCACTTTATTAAAGCTAAAGTTAAGGAATTCTTTCTTTCTCAGCAGGCCAAAGGCAGGCAATGCTCTGACAATAACCTCCTGTTATCCCAAGCGTCCTGCTGGAGGTTCATATTGTGACTGTGAATTGTCCCCGTTACATGTTCCTGGGGGTTAAGGGATGTGTTTAATGTCAGCCAGACTCCTCGCCTTCTCCAGAAATAAGGGTAATGCCAGCACCTCAGTTATTAGGGCCGTTAACAGTTTCTTCATTCAGCACGGCCTTGGTTTCCTGTTTTGATAACCCAGTACTGTACGTTCTCTTTCAATCTGGCAGAAGCGGTGCAAGGTTCTTGTTAGTCAGCTTTATTAGATGCTCATGTCCTTTGGAGGCTAGTTTTTGTATTTATTTCCAACATGAAGATCATGGGTTTGAGACCAGCTGAAAAATGCTCAACCTCTTCAAGATATCTCAGGGCACGCTCAGTCTGGTGTCGTGAGAGTGCCTGAAAGCTCAGGGTCCACATCCCAGCTGTACTGGTCATTGCCTCGGGAACCATGTGAGAGTCACTCAATCTCTTGGGGCCTCAGTGTCCTCAACTGCTTTGTGGGGTTAGATAAACTATCAAAACAATATTAATATTAAAAATAATAGCTATGCGGCTGCTTCCCACTAGCTATTGGTTTTACATTTGGTAGTGTATATATGTACATGCCACTCTCTCACTTTGTCCCAGCTTACCCTTCCCCATAGCACAGGGAGATCAGCTCGGTGCTTTGTGACCACCTAGCGGGGTGGGATAGGGAGGGTGGGAGGGAGGGAGATGCAACAGGGAAGACATATGGGGATATATATATATATATATATATATATACACACACATATATATATACATATACATATATATATATGTGTATAGCTGATTCACTTTGTTATAAAGCAGAAACTAACACAGCATTGTAAAGCAATTATACTCCAATAAAGATGTTAAAAAAAGCAGGAATAATAATATCAAAACTACAGTTATGATGTTTATTGAGTATTTTGCCAAGAGCCTTAGATGACATCTCTCATTTAATCCTCACAACAGTACTGTGAAGCAGGGACTATTATGGCCCCATTTCACAGAGTTGACTGGCGAGGGATTAGCACATTCATTTGCTTGCTGTCGGGTAGTCAGTAAGTGGTAGAGACTGTACTTGAGGCACTTGATTCTGTTTATTCTCAAAGTGTGACCCACAGACCAGCAGCATCAACAATATCTGTGAACTTATTAAAAATGCAAATTCTTGGGCACACTCTAGCTCCTTTGGGTGATTTCCATGCACACTACATGTTGAATCACTGTACTAGAACCTGTGTTCTCAACCTCCATATTGTGGTTTTCTGCATTCAATGAAGTTTTCAGATTGTCTGGAACATTGCCCTGTTGACTCTGGTTGGTTATGTGGTTGTCTCCCCGACCATCCCTTGCCCCTCCCCCCAACTTTGTGCATGTCCATCCCTTGTGCAACTGTGTGTCTGCTTCACAGAATGACCTGTGCCCAGAGAAGAAGCAGTCAAGGGCATATGAAGAGCATATTTTTCTCTTGTAATTGCCAGTATCCTTCCTCATGCACCATCAAAGTTAATGCTTATTAAAGTTTTGTTGCCAGAAACCACTGTATTTTACAAGTTTAAAAAAAATACTCTGCATATGAGAACTTATGCCTGTTAAATGCATAAACTTCCCTTCATTCCTGGGAGAGAGCTTCTGATAAACTTTATCAGTTCCAGGAGATTTCGAGGTGTTTAGTTATGTGAATTAACAGGAGAACACTGCATACTTTTCTTTCTGTTGGAAAAAAATCAAGTTATGTTTATGACCACCAATGATAACAGATACTGTAAATACCACAATTTCATGTATAGCCAGATTGTTATATAAACCTTAAAGGGCCTTTAAAAATTCTTCTAGGAAAAAAAAAATGGAATTTTAATTTTTTCTATGTGGCCTCCAATTTATCCTCATCACCATTAGATATCATATCATCAATATGTTTTTTTTTTTCAGAGTCTGAATTCCTTCCACTTAGTTGCAAATAGTGAAGGGTATGATAGTAAGTGTTGCACTTGAAGAGTGTTAAGAAAAATATGACAGTAAAAAAGAAATGAAATTCCAGCAGGAAAGAGAAAAGGTATGTTTAGGTGTATCTTTTTTTAAAAAAATGAAAAAAAATACTATTAGAAAAATTCAGAAACTGTAATAAAGTACAAGAGGAAAATAAAAATCATTCACTCTCTTACTATTCAGCACTGTTAGCATTTTAGTGTATATATCTTTCCATACCTTTTTTTGGCATATATAGACATTTATACTCTAGCTCTGTATTTTACCAAAAACTAGGTATTATTTTGTGTACTGTTTTGTAAATGTAGTAGCTGTAGTTCTCCCTTCATATCAACCCATATAGATGTGTATAGCTTTCCAGGGTGACTCTTCTTGCTGGGAAGAATTGTTAGCAGGCCCTCACATAGTCCTGGTGGTGTTGGCTCCCATGTCGTGTATGCTTGGGACATATCCACAGTCACCTGTTCAGAATATAAGGAAATAATTGGGCAGTCATAATATACCTCTTATGGTTGGTCACTTCAAAATCAAATAAAATGACTAATGTGAAGCTTCCAAATCAGTCATTCTACTGCCAATGGCTTGCTTGCTTTCTGTATTTTAAATTTACAAGTACCATGCAGTTCTGTTTTAGAGAATTCAACTTGAAGACCTACTTTCTGTGATTAATAGCTCCATTTCCTTACCAATACAGAAATTCCAAAATAAAGTTTGACTTCATTTCTTTTGTTCTTTTATTTTCTCAGGGAAATTCTGCCCCAGGGAAAGCACTTTTAGGGAGATTCCAGCAATCAGATTCAGGCCATGTGAACCATGTGTTAACTGTTTAGTTATTGGAAGTACTTAGGGAAAGAAACTTTACTGTAAATCTAGAAGGATGTAGATTTAGGCCTTAACTACACATAAGTTAGCTTGGGAAAAAACTAGCTGAATTCAGGGTAACAACTAGTGATGAACTAGCTACTGCTTAAATGTACTTTGCTGCATTTTTTCAAGCTGATTTTTATGGGAGGCTAGAATAAGATTCTTTTTGGGTGGTAGGTTTCTCTGTTTTTCAAACACAAAGGTTTTACAACCACAAATGTTTTGCCAAGAGATGTTTACTCCAGAGACATGCCAATTCAAGAACAGAATACTCTGTCTGAATCTGATAATAGACAGTGGCAAATTCTTTATTTTAGTAAAGTATATTAACTGAAGAACATACAGGGCAGGCACTCATGAAGGAAAGTTACCCTTTTCTGCTCTAGATCATGATACACAAATAATAACATGTACTGGAATGGGACTTGGGGGACATAAGAACAAATTCTTGAAAGTGCACTGAACTGCCCTTGGATGGTTAGAAAGTATTTATGCAACTTTAAGAATTCCTCTACCACCTCTCCCTAGGCAGATATATGTAAAACAATAGTGTCCAGTTTATCAACAATTTTCACTTTCTGCTGACTTGAATCATTAACATTTCAAGTCTTTGGCTTCTTCTCTTTCTAAAGAATAGATGATATTCTTGATCATCTGTAAAGATTAAAGACTACAAATTATATATTTAAAATGTAACAAATAATTCCAGTTTAGAAGCTAGGCCTTAGAAAGGAAATTAGAAAACTGAACCATATATGTACCTTTTATCCTAATTCTGTGACTACCCAAAGTCAAAACAATCCACTGAGAATAAGCCAAACTGGTTATTAGAAACCTGTGAGTAAAAATAGGTATCCGAGAGAACAAAATGTTTGTTTGTTTGTTTGTTTGTTTGTTTTGTTGCGGTACGCGGGCCTCTCACTGTTGTGGCCTCTCCCGTTGCGGAGCACAGGCTCCAGACGAGCAGGCTCAGCGGCCATGGCTCAGGGGCCCAGCCACCCTGCAGCATGTGGGATCTTTCCAGACCGGGTCATGAACCCACGTCCCCTGCATCGGCAGGTGGACTCTCAACCACTGTGCCACCAGGGAAGCCCCAAAATGTTTTAAAAAATCTAAATTGATAATTTATGTAGATGCTTCCTACTCAAGGAGGTGGAGCATAATGTCCCAGCCCCTTGGATATGAGCTTCATGTAGTGATTTCCTTTCAAAGATTACAGTATGGAGAGTGTGCAGAGTAAATTTACAAAGAGGAACCTGGCAAACACTGTCCCAGCCAAGTGATCAAGGTGAACATTAACAGTGATTTGATATTAACAGACATGTTGATAGCATTTATTCTTGATATCATGTAATAAGAGCGGCACTCTGTGGTCTTCCTCCCCCAAACTCATAACTCCTGTGTAACCATGAAAAAAACACCAGACAAATTCTAGTAGATGGACATTGTACAAAATATCTGACCAGTGGTCCTCAAAACTGTCAAGGCCATCAAAAACGAGGAAAGTTTATGAAACTGTCAAAACCTAGAGGAGCCTCAGGAGATATCATAATTAATAGTAAAGTGATATCCTGGATAGGATGCCGGAACAGAAAAAAGACATTAGTAAGAGCTAAAGAAATCTGAATAAAGTATGGACTCTAGTTAATAATAAGGTATCATCAAATAAACTTATTTATAAAAAGAAATAGACTCACAGACATAGAAAACAAACTTATGGTTACCAAAGGGGATAGTCTGGGGTAGGGGTGGGGAGGGAGAGATAAATTAGGAGGTTGGGATTAGCATATATACACCACTGTATATAAAACAGGTAAACAACAAGGACCTACTGTATAACACAGGGAACTATACTCAATATCTTGATAATACCTATAATGGAAAAGAATCTGAAAAAGAATATATATATATATATATATATATATATATATGTGTGTGTGAATTACTTTGCTGTACACTTGAAACTAACACAACATTGTAAATTAACTATATTTCAATAAAAAAGAAAAAATAATAAGGTATCAATATTGGTTAATTAGTTGTGCCAAATGCATCATGCTAGCAAAAGATGTTAATATCAGGGGAAACTGAGTGTAGTGTATGGGAACTCTCTGTACTATGTTTGCAACTTTTTGGTAAATCTGCAACTATTCTAAAACTAAAAGTTTATGAAAAAATCTATAATAATTTGACAAAACTATTTATTTTTAAAGATATACTCGTGGAAAATCCATACCAATAGTGGAAAAGGGGAAAATGTTATCCATGGTAGAGGGAGTAGCATGTGCAGGGTCCTCAAGTGAGAAAGCATAGAGTGAATCTGACCACTGGCAATGGCTGCAGCACAGAGCTAAAAAGGAGGAAGTAGTAAGAGATGATACTGGACTCCTCAACTTGGGACCACTCACAGGGGGTCTTATTTTCCATGCTAAGAATTTTGGCCTTTCCACTGGCAATGAAAAGCCATCAGAGGCTTTTAAGGAAGGAAGTGGCATGATCTGGTCTTACTCTAGACAGCCTACCCCTACTGAGTAGAATGAATTAACACAGGAGACTGGAGGTAGAAAGAGCGGTCCAGCCCTCTTCAAGTCAAATTAAGAAAGCATGATGGGCTTCCCTGGTGGCGCAGTGGTTGAGAGTCCGCCTGCCGATGCAGGGGACGTGGGTTCATGACCCGGTCTGGAAAGATCCCACATGCTGCAGGGTGGCTGGGCCCGTGAGCCATGGCCGCTGAGCCTGCGCGTCCGGAGCCTGTGCTCCGCAACGGGAGAGGCCACAACAGTGAGAGGCCCGCGTACCGCAAAAAAAAAAAAAAAAAAAAAAAAAAAAAAAAAAAAAGAAAGCATGAGACTATGCAGCTCAATATCAAAAAAACAAACAACCCAATCCAAAAATGGGCATAAGCCCTAAATAGACATTTCTCTAAAGAAGATATACACATTGCCAACAAATACATGAAAGAATGCTCAACATCATTAATCATTAGAGAAATGCAAATCAAAACTACAATGAGATATCATCTCACGCCAGTCAGAATGGCCATCATCAAAAAATCTACAAACAATAAATGCTGGAGAGGGTGTGGAGAAAAGGGAACCCTCCTGCACTGTTGGTGGGAATGTGAATTGATACAGCCACTATGGAGAACAGTATGGAGGTTCCTTAAAAAGCTAAAAATAGAACTACCATACGACCCAGCAGTCCCACTAATGGGCCAATACCCTGAGAAAACCATAATTCAAAAAGAATCATGTACCACAATGTTCATTGCAGCTCTATTTACAATAGCCAGGACATGGAAGCAACCTAAGTGTCCATCGACAGATGAATGGATAAAGAAGATGTGGCACATATATACAATGGAATATTAGCCATAAAAAGGAATGAAATTGCGTTATTTGTAGTAAGGTGGATGGACCTAGAGTCTGTCATACAGAATGAAGTAAGTCAGAAAGAGGAAAACAAATACTGTATGCTAACACATATATACGGAATCTAAAAAAAAAAAAATGGTCATGAAGAACCTAGGGACAGAACGGGAATAAAGACGCAGACCTACTAGAGAATGGACTTGAGGACATGGGGAGGGGGAAGGGTAAGCTGGGATAAAATGTGGACATATATACACTACCAAATATAAAATAGATAGCTAGTGGGAAGCAGCCGCATAGCACAGGGAGATCAGCTTGGTGTTTTGTGACCAACTAGAGGGATGGGTTGGGAGGGAGGGTGAGAGGGAGAGAGATGCAAGAGGGAAGAGATATGGGGATATATGTATATGTATAGCTGATTCATTTTGTTATACAGCAGAAACTAACACACCATTGTAAAGCAATTATACTCCAATAAAGATGTTAAAAAAAAAAAGCAAGCATGAGACTAAATAAAGACAATGAAGTGAATGTGGGGAAAAGAGTGGTGGGAAAATGTTAATGCCTCCTCCATCTGTATGTCATTTTTTCATTCAGTAGGTCAACCAACAAATCTCAGAGGCCACTATATGCAGCCCTAAAGGTGGTGCACCATCTGTGAGGCTGAACACAGTGCCTGTACACTCTGTGAATAGCACCCCCTGGAGCAGAGCCATGGCATGCCTCTAGGGTGAGTGCTCTGGCTGGCACTGAGCTAGATGCTTAGTGAACAGTTCCGAACAAAACAGGTACAACCCATGTCCACATGTAGCTCTCCCTCCAGGGCCACACCAAGACTGGTGGCTCCCCTGGGCAAAGGAATAATTTGGCATTCCTTCAAACAGAGAGAGAGGAATCAGAGTGCTATTTGGTAAGAGCGCTCTGCCTCTTCTCTGTAGTCCGGAGCAGTTCAGCTCTGGACCCAAATTTGCAAATTTCATCCAGCAAAGCAACAGCCCTGGGGCTAACACTTCCTACCTCCTTAGAAGGCAGTTTAACTTGTCCCTTTGATTCTTTCACTCCTTTTAGGAGACAGTGTTCCTTCCATTCATATTCAGTATTCTAAAAGTAGTCAGGTCAATACACATTTCTTCCATCTTACCACATCTTGGCGAGGTTGTAGTACCAGGTGTTTTGTGGCTCCCCTTTTAGATTGGTGTTAGGGACAGCTCTCTGGCTGGGTTGCCTCTCAATCCAGCTCTAGTTTAATGTGGAAAATAAAGTAAGTAAATAAACCTTTATAGTACTTGGTTGACATTAACTTGATTTTGTGACTTAAATAATAAGATTACCCCAGTACTCCCAGGCAAATCTCTTTATCAGTCCTTTCTTGAAGCCTCTTCAGGAATAAAGTTAATGGCTGTGCGGGACTTCTTAGACAAGGTCTGAATAAGCCTGTGGGACAGAGTTTCCTACCTGTGATCACCATTCTCCACATCATGAGGAAAATGCTGCCCCCTCTGTGTACAGTGGAGCAGCGTGGGACGAAGCCCTGGAGAAGCGCTGATTTATACCAGTTGTATAAATAGATTTTGCCAAGAAATGGATTCATTTCTTCAAATAACTAGCTTATCAATATAAATTGCATATAAATAGCAGCAAGGGAGACAGGAGGCAAGGTGGGAGCTTGGTTTTGTGTGTGAAGTCCCATACATTAGATTGTGAGGCTCCAGAGTGGAAAGAATAGGTAGGGGGCCAGTGTACATCCCCTTTAATTCTTTCTTGGAATGGGTTGATTGACAATCAGCAACTTGGTAAGTATAGTTTGATGTCAGAACCTACATGCTTATTTCTGAATATTCTCCAGGTCCCTCCATGCCCTTTATAGTGAGCTGCTCTTCCTCTGTTTCTCTGCAGTCTCCAATAGCTAAATCTAACCAACACATGTCACGTCTAGATTAGTGTGAATTTAAGCCACCTTTACTTTTTGAAGGGGTATTTGTGTTCAGCTTCATTTTCATGGGGACATGTGAAGGTTTATGCCCTGGTAAAATCACTACAGACATGAGCTGAGAGTTAGGTGGGTTTGGGGGTCTGTTGCGAGGGACTTACCAGGGAAACCTCCGAATTCATACAGAGCAGAGGCTACTCATTCAGCTGTGTCCTCAGAGGCAGAACAGGAGCTGTGTAGCTTCATGGCTGTTGCTGAGGATTCAGGAGCATCAGCCCACCCTCCTTACCCTCTGGGCTCCTGAGTCGTTCCCATCAGTGATGCTGAAGACACAGCAGTTAGAAGATTTTTCTCTATCAACCACCTGACTTCTTTTGAACTCCAATTCCCTTACTTGCTAGTTGGGCAGATTACTTAACCTCTTGGAGCATCAGATACCTCATCTGTAAAATGTGGATAATAATAGATACCACCTCATGGGACTGTTGCGGGGAAGGTTGAATGAAATGGCGCTTAGCATGGTGCCTAGCCCTTTGTCAAGCTCTCAAGTGAGTTATTAGCTGTTACCATGAAAAGAAAAGCCAAACCAAGATGGTGCTTGCTACTATTTTCTATTGAGTTTGAACAAACACTGGTCTTGTTTCCACCAAGGAGAGGGAGGGGATGCATAGATGGAAGAGAAAACATGCAAGTTTCAGCAAGCTCCAAATGATCGTGTCAGACAGCTGGTGGTACTGATGCAGCTCAGACAATGGCAGGGATGCTCTGAGTGACACTTTTCCTACTCCCTAAAGACTTAGTGCTGAGATAATGACATAGATGACAGGTTTTCATTTTTTCCCCAATTTTCCTGCCTACATGGGTAATCTAGGGGCTCTATCTGTGTGCTGTATCTGATGAAGAATATGAAATTCTAATAAAGATGTCTAAAATGAATTAAATTTTTTGCATCCAAGAATAATGCAAAATCAATCCAGGGACTCTGGCATATCAGGTAAACATAAACATAGTCATACCATATATTAAGATTTTAAGAAGCTGCATTCTGGAGCCAATAATTTGAGCTCTCATTATTTTTAGACAAATTCAAATAGAAAAAAAGAAAACAGTGACTGCAACAGTAATTAAACATTATAATGAGTTATTTAATGGACAATAAATTCTCATTTCTCTGAGGTGATCAGAGGAAGTGACGTTGCCTGAGGGGTGGATGAGATAACAGGACATACCAAGCTCTCTCTCAGCCCTGTCTTATTCAGTGCAGGATCTCGTTCATGTGCTTTATATTAACCATTTCACATAGCAGCTCAGATTTAACTATATATATATAGTTTAAAAATATATATAGTTAAAAAATATATATATTTTTTAATAGATCTTTTTTTTTTTTTTTTTTTTGCCGTACGCGAGCCTCTCACTGTTGTGGCCTCTCCCGCTGCGGAGCACAGGCTCCGGACGCGCAGGCTCAGTGGCCATGGCTCACGGGCCCAGCCGCTCCGCGGCATGTGGGATCTTCCCAGACTGGGGCACGAACCCGTGTCCCCTGCATCGGCAGGCAGACTCTCAACCACTGCGCCACCAGGGAAGCCCCTAATAGATCTTTTTTTTAATTTTAATTTTAATTTTTGGCTGTGTTGGGTCTTCGTTTCTGTGCGAGGACTTTCTCTAGTTGTGGCGAGCGGGGGCCACTCTTCATCGCGGTGTGTGGGCCTCTCACTGTCGCGGCCTCTCTTGTTGCGGAGCACAAGCTCCAGATGCGCAGGCTCAGTAGTTGTGGTTCACGGGCCCAGTTGCTCCGCGGCATGTGGGATCTTCCCAGACCAGGGCTCAAACCCGTGTCCCCTGCATTGGCAGGCAGATTCTCAACCACTGCGTCACCAGGGAAGCCCTAAATAGATCCTTACTGGAGTATAATTGCTTCACAATACTGTGTTAATTTCTGTTGTACAACAAAGTGAATCAATCAGCCATATGCATACACATGTCCCCATATCCCTTCACTCTTGAGCTTCCCTCCCACCCTCCCTATCCCACCCCTCTAGGTGGTCACAAAGCACTGAGCTGATCTCCCTGCGGTATGCTGCTGCCTCCCACCAGACAACTATTCTACATTCGGTAGTGCATATATATCGATGCTACTCTCACTTCGCCCAGCTTTCCCCTCCCCCACCGCATCCTCAAGTCCATTCTCTATGTCTACATCTTTATTCCTGTCCTGTCACTATGTTCATCAGTACCAATTTTTTTTTTTTTTTTAGATTCCATATATATGTGTTAGCATACGGTATTTGTTTTTCTCTTTCTGACTTACTGCACTCTGTATGACAGACTCTAGGTCCAGCCACCTCACTACAAATAACTCAGTTTCGTGTCTTTTTATGGCTGAGTAATATCCTATTGTATATATGTGCCAAATTTTCTTTACGCATTCATCCGTTGATAGACATTTAGGTTGGTTCCATGTCCTGGCTATTGTAAACAGTGCTGCCATAAACATTGTTGTACAATGACTCTTTTTGAATTTTGGTTTTCTCAGGATATATGCCCAGTAGTGGGATTGCTGGGTCATATGCTAGCTCTACTTTTAGTTTTTTAAGTAACCTCCATACTGTTCTCCATAGTGGCTGTATCAATCTACATTCCCACCAACAGTGCCAGTGGGTTCCCTTTTCTCCACACCCTCTCCAGCATTTATTGATTGTAGAGTTTTTGATGATGGCCATTCTGACTGGTGTGAGATGATACCTCATTGTAGTTTTGATTTGCATTTCTCTGCTAATTAGTGATGTTGAGCATCTTTTCATGTGCCTCTTGGTCATCTGTATGTCTTCTATGATGAAATGTCTATTTAGGTCTTCTGCCTAAATTTTTAATTGAATTGTTTGTTTTTTTGATATTGAACTCCACCAGTTGTTTGTATATTTTGGAGATTAATTCTTTGTCCATTGTTTCATTTGAAAATATTTTCTCCCATTCTGAGGGTTTTCTTTTCGTCCTGTTTATGTTTTCCTTTGCTATGCAAAAGCTTTGAAGTTTAATTAGGTCTCATTCATTTATTTTTGTTTTTTTTTCATTACTTTAGGAGGTGGGTAAAAAAGATCTTGCTGTGGTTTATATCAGAGTGTTTTTCCTATTTTTTTTTTCTCTAAGAGTTTTATAGTGTCTGGTCTTCAATCCATTTTGAGTTTATTTTTGTGTACAGGGTAAGATAGTGTTCTAATTTCATTCTTTCACGTATAGCTGTCCAGTTTTCCCAGCACCACTTATTGAAGAGGCTGTCTTTTCTCCATTGTATGTTCTTGCCTCCTTTGCCATAAATTAGGTGACCATATGTGCATGGGTTTATCTCTAGGCTTTCTATCGTGTACCATTGATCTATATTTCTGTTTTTGTGCCAGTACCATACTGTCTGGATTACTGTAGCTTTGTAGTATAGTCTGAGGTTGGGGAGCCTGATTCCTCCAGCTCTGTTTTTCTTTCTCAAGATTGCTTTGGCTATTTGTGGTTTTTGTGTTTTGATATGAATTGTAAATTTTTTTGTTCTAATTCTGTGAAGAATTCCATTGGTAGTTTGCTAGGGATTGCATTGAATCTGTAGATTGCTTTGAGTAGTATAGTCATTTTCACAATATTGATTCTTCCAATCCAAGAACATGGTATATTTCTCCATCTGTTTATGTCATCTTTGATTTCTTTCATCAGTGTCTTGTAGTTTTCTGAGTAAAAGTCTTTTGCCTCCTTAGATAGTTTTATTCCTAGGTATTTTATTCTTTTTCATGTGGTGGAAAATGGGATTGTTTCCTTAATCTCTCTTTCAGCTTTTTCATCATTAGTGTATAAGAATGCAAGAGATTTCTGTGCATTAATTTTGTATCTTGCAAACTTAGCAAATTCATTGATTAGGTTTAGTAGTTTTCTGGTGGCATCTTTAGGATTTTCTATATATAGTATCATGTCATCTGCAAATGGTGACAGTTCCTCTTTTCCAATTTGTCTTCCTTTTATTTCTTTTTCTTTTCTGATTTCCATGGCTAAGACTTCCAAAACTATGTTGCATAAGAGTGGTGAGAGTGAACATCCTTGTCTTGTTTCTGATCTTAGTGGAAATGCTTTCAGTTTTTCACCATTGAGTATGATGCTTGCTGTGGGTTTGTCATATATGGCCTTTATTATGTTGAGGTAGGTAACCTCTATGCCCATTTTCTGGAGAGTTTTTATTGTAAATTGTTGTTGAATTTTGTCAAAAGCTTTTCTGCATCTATTGAGATGATTACGTGGTTTTTATTCCTTAGTTTGTTAATATGGTGTATCACATTGATTGATTTGCGTATATTGAAGAATCCTTGCATCCTGGGGATAAATCTCACTTGATCATGTTGTATGATCCTTTTAATATGTTGTTGGATTCTGTTTGCTAACATTTTGTTCAGGATTTTTGCATTTATGTTCATCAGTGATATTGGTCTATAATTATCTTTTTTTGTGATATCTTTTTCTGGTTTTGGTATCAGGGTGATGGTGGCTTTGTAGAATGAATTTGGGAGTGTTCCTCCCTCTGCAAATTTTTGGAAGAGTTTGAGAAGGATCAGTGTTAGCTCTTCTCAAAATGTTTGATAGGATTCACCTGTGAAGCCATCTGGTCCTGGACTTTTGTTTGTTGGAAGATTTTTAATTACAGTTTCAATTTCATTACTTCTGATAGCTCTGTTTATATTTTCTAATTCTTCCTGGTTCAGACTTGGAAAATTGTACTTATGCAAGAATTTGTCCATTTCTTCATAGTTGTCTGTTTTATTGGCATATAGTTGTTTGTAGTAGTCTCATAATCCTTTGTATTTCTGCAGTGTCATCTGTGATTTCTCCTTTTTCATTTCTAATTTTATTGATTTGTGTCCTCTCTCTTTTTTTCCTGATGAGTCTGGCTAAGTGTTTATCAGTTTTGTTTATCTTTTTTTTTAACATCTTTATTGGAGTATAATTGCTTTACAATTGTGTGTTAGTTTCTGCTTTATAACAAAGTGATTCAGTTATACATATATATATATATCCCCATATCTCTTCTGTCTTGCATCTCCCTCCCTCCTAACCTCCCTATCCCACCCCTCTAGGTGGTCACAAAGCACTGAGCTGATCTCCATGTGCTAAGTGGCTGCTTCCCACTAGCTATCTATTTTACATTTGGTAGTGTATATATGTCCATGCCACTCTCTCACTTTGTCCCAGCTTACCCTTCCCCCTCCCCATGTCCTCAAGTGCATCCTCTAGTAGGTCTGCGTCTTTATTCCCGTTTTGCCCCTAGGTTCTTCATGACCTTTTTTTTTTTTTTTTTTTTAGATTCCATATACACGTGTTAGCATACGGTATTTGTTTTTCTCTTTCTGACTTCACTCTGTATGATAGACTATAGGTCTATCCAACTCACTACGAGTAACTCAATTTCATTTCTTTTTATGGCTGAGTAATATTCCATTGTATATATGTGCCACAACTTCTTTATCCATTTATCTGTCAATGGACACTTAGGTTGTTCCATGTCCTGGCTATTGTAAATAGAGCTGCAGTGAACTTTGTGGCACATGATTCTTTTTGAATTATGGTTTTCTCAGGGTATTGGCCCATTAGTGGGATTGCTGGGTCATATGGTAGTTCTATTTTTAGTTTTTTAAGGACTGTCCATACTGTTCTCCATAGTGGCTGTATCAATTTACACTCCCACCAACAGTGCAACAGGGTTCCCTTTTCTTCACACCCTCTCCAGCATTTATTGTTTGTAGATTTTTTGATGGTGGCCATTCCGACCAGTGTGAGATGATATCTCATTGTAGCTTTGACTTGCATTTCTCTAATGATTAATGATGTTGAGCATTCTTTCATGTGTTTGTTGGCAATCTGTATATCTTCCTTGCAAAAATGTCTATTTAGGTCTTCTGCCCATTTTTCGATTGGGTTGTTTGTTTTTTGATATTAAGCTGCATGAGCTACTTGTAAATATTGGAGATTAATCCTTGTCAGTTTCTTCATTGCCAATATTTCTCCCATTCTGAGGGTTGTCTTTTCGTCTTGTTTATGGTTTCCTTTGCTGTGCAAAAGCTTTGAAGTTTCATTAGGTCCCATTTGTTTATTTTTGTTTTTATTTCCATTTCTCTAGGAGGGGTTCAAAAAGGATCTTGCTGTGATGTATGTAATAGAGTGTTCTGCCTATGTTTTCCTCTAAGACTTTGATAGTGTCTGGCCCTACATTTAGGCCTTTAATCCATTTTGAATTTATTTTTGTGTATGGTGTTAGGAAGTGTTCTAATTTCATTCTTTTACATGTAGCTGTCCAGATTTCCAGCACCACTTATTGAAGAGGCTGTCTTTTCTCCATTGTATATTCTTGCCTCCTTTATCAAAGATAAGGTGACCATATGTGCGTGGGTTTATCTATGGGCTTTCTATCCTGTTCCATTGATCTATATTTCTGTTTTTGTGCCAGTACCATACTGTCTGGATTACTGTAGCTTTGTAGTATAGTCTGAAGTCAGGGAGCCTGATTCCTCCAGTTCCGCTTTTCCTTTCTCAAGATTGCTTTGGCTATTTGGGGTCTTTTGTGTTTCCATAAATATTGTGAAATTTTTTGTTCTAGTTCTGTGAAAAATGCCAGTGGTAGTTTTATAGGGATTGCATTGAATCTATAGATTGCCTTGGGTAGTATAGTCATTTACATCAAGTTGATTCTTCCAATCCAAGAACATGGTATATCTCTCCATTTGTTTGTATCATCTTTAATTTCTTTCATCACTGTCTTATAATTTTCTGAATACAGGTCTTTTGTCTCCTTAGGTAGGTTTATTCCTAGATATTTTATTCCTTTTGTTGCAATGGTAAATGGGAGTGTTTCCATAATTTCACTTTCAGATTTTTCATCATTAGTGTATAGGAATGCCGGAGATTTCTGTGCATTAATTTTGTATCCTGCTACTTTACCAAATTCATTGATTAGCTCTAGTAGTTTTCTGGTAGCATCTTTAGGATTCTCTACGTATAGTATTATGTCATCTGCAAACAGTGACAGCTTTACTTCTTCTCTTCTGATTTGTATTCCTTTTATTTCTTTTTCTTCCTTGATTGCTGTCATTAAAACTTCCAAAACTATGTTGAATAATAGTGGTGAGAGTGTGCAACCTTGTCTTGTTCCTGATCATCGTGGAAATGGTTTCAGTTTTTCACCATTGAGTATGATGGTTGCTGTGGGTTTGTCATATATGTCCTTTATTATGTTGAGTTAAGTTCCCTCTATGCCTACTTTCTGGAGGGTTTTTATCATAAATCGGTGTTGAATTTTGTCAAAAGCTTTTTCTGAATCTATTGAGATGATCATATGGTTTTTCTCCTTCAGTTGTTAATATGGTGTATCACATTGATTTGCATATATTGAAGAATCCTTGCATCCCTCGGATAAACCCCACTTGATCATGGTGTATGATCCTTTTAATTTGCTGTTGTATTCTGTTTGCTAGTATTTTTTGAGGATTTTTCATCTATGTTCATCAGTGATATCGGCCTGTAGTTTTCTTTCTTTGTGACATCTGTGTCTGGTTTTGGTATCAGGGCGGTATCAGGTTGCCTCGTCAAATGAGTTTGAGAGTGTTTCTCCCTCTGCTATATTTTGGAAGAGTTTGAGAAGGGTAGGTGTTAGCTCTTTTCTAAATGTTTGATAGAATTCGCGTGAGAAGTCGTCTGGTCCTGGGCTTTTGTTTGTTGGAAGATTTTTAATCACAGTTTCAATTTCAGTACTTGTGATTGGTCTGTTTATATTTTCTATTTCTTCCTGGTTTAGTCACAGAAGGTTGTGCTCTTCTAAGAATTTGTCCATTTCTTCCAGGTTGTCCATTTTATTGACATATGGTTGCTCACAGTAATCTCTAATGATCTTTTGTATTTCTGCAGTGTCAGTTGTTATTTCTCCTTTTTCATTTCTAATTCTATTGATTTGAGTCTTCTCCCTTATTTTTTGATGAGTCTTGCTAATGGTTTATCAATTTTGTTTATCTTCTCAAAGAACCAGCTTTTAGTTTTATTGATCTTTGCTATCATTTCCTTCATTTCTTTTTCATTTATTTCTGATTTGATCTTTATGATTTCTTTCCTTCTGCTAACTTTGGGGTTTTTTGTTCTTCTTTCTCTAATTGTTTTAGGTGTAAGGTTAGGTTATTTATTTGAGATGTTTCTTGTTTCTTAAGGTAGGATTGTATTGCTATAAATTTCCCTTGTAGAACTGCTTTTGCTGCATCCTGTAGGTTTTGGATTGTCATGTTTTCATTGTCACTTGTTTCTAGGTATTTTTTGATATCCTCTTGATTTCTTCAGTGATCTCTTGGTTATTTAGTAGTGTATTGTTTAGCCTCCATGTGTTTGTAGTTTTACAGATTTTTTTTCCTGTAACTGATATCTAGTCTCATAGCATTGTTGTCAGGAAAAATACTTGATACTATTTCAATTTTCTTATATTTACCAAGGCTTGATTTGTGACCCAAGATATGTTCCATCCTGCAGAATGTTACATGAGCACTTGAGAAGAAAGTGTATTCTGTTGTTTTTGGATAGAATGTCCTATAAATATCAATTAAGCCCATCTTGTTATTGTATCATTTAAAGCTTGTATTTCCTTATTTATCTTCATTTTGGATGATCTGTCCATTGGTGAAAGTGGGGAGTTACAGTCTCTTACTATGATTGTGTTACTGTTGATTTCCCCTTTTATGACTGTTAGTATTTGCCTTATGTATTGAGGTGCTCCTATGTTGGGTGCATAAATATTTACAGTTGTTATATCTTCTTCTTGGATTGATCCCTTGATCATTATGCAGTGTCCTTCTTTGTCTCTTGTAATAGTCTTTGTTTTAAAGTCTATTTTGTCTGATATGTGAATTGCTACTCCAGCTTTCTTCTGGTTTCCATTTGCATGGAATATATTTTTCCATCCCCTCACTTTCAGTCTGTATGTGTCCCTAGGTCTGAAGTGGGTCCTTTGTAGACAGCATATATATTTGTCTTGCTTTTTTATCCATTCAGCCAGTCTATTTCTTTTGGTTGGATCTTTAATCCATTTACACTTAACGTAATTATGAATATGTATGTTCCTATGACCATTTTCTTAATTGTTTTGGGTTTGTTATTGTAGCTCTTTTCCTTCTCCTGTGCTTCTTGCCTGGAGAAGTTCATTTAGCATTTGTTGTAAAGCTGGTTTGCTGGTGCTGACTTCTCTTAGCTTTTGCTTGTGTGTAAGATTTTAATTTCTCCATCAAACCTGAATGAGATCCTTGTTGGGTAGAGTAATCTTAGTTGTAAGTTTTTCCCCTTCATCACTTAAAATATGTCCTGCCACTCCCTTCTGGCTTGCAGAGTTTCTGCTGAGAGATCAGCTGTTAACCTTATGGGGATTCCCTTGTGTGTTATTTGTTTCTCCCTTGCTGCTTTTTTTTTTTTTTTTTTTTTTTTTTTTTTTTTTTTGCGGTACGCGGGCCTCATTGCTGTGGGCTCTCCCGTTGCGGAGCACAGGCTCCGGACGTGCAGGCCCAGCGGCCCAGCCGCTCCGTGGCATGTGGGATCCTCCCGGACCGGGGCACGAACCCGCGTCCCCTGCATCAGCAGGTGGACTCTCAACCACTGCGCCACCAGGGAAGCCCCTCTCCCTTGCTGCTTTTAATATTTTTTCTTTTTATTTAATTTTTGATAGTTTCATTAATATGTGTCTTGGCATGTTTCTCCTTGGATTTATCCTGTATGGGACTCTGTGCTTCCTGGACTTGATTAAATATTTCCTTTCCCATATTAGGGAAGTTTTCAACTATAATCTCTTCAAATATTTTCTCAGTCCCTTTCTTTTTCTCTTCTTCTTCTGGGACCCCTATATTTGAATGTTGGTGCATTTAATGTTGTCCCAGATGTCTCTGAGACTGTCCTCAGTTCTTTTCATTCTTTTTTCTTTGTTCTGCTCTACAGTAGTTATTTCCACTATTTTATCTTCCAGGTCACTTATCCGTTCTTCTGCCTCAGTTATTCTGCTATTGATTCTATCTAGAGCATTTTTCATTTCATTTATTGTTTTATTCATCATTGTTTGTTTCATCTTTAGTTCTTCTAGGTCCTTGTTAAACGCTTCTTGTATTTTCTCCATTCTATTTCCAAGATTTTGGATCATCTTTACTATCATTATTCTGAACTCTTTTTCAGGTAGACTGCCTATTTCCTCTTCATTTTTTAGGTCTGGTGGGTTTTTACCTTGCTCCTTCATCTTCTGTGTGTTTCTCTGTCTTCTCATTTTGCTTAACTTACTGTGTTTGGGGTCTCCTTTTTGCAGGCTGCTGGTTCATAGTTCCCATTATTTTTGGTGTCTGTCCCCAGTGGCTAAGGTTGGTTCAGTGGGTTGTGTAGGCTTCTTGGTCAGGGGACTAGTCCTGTGTTCTGGTGGATGTGGCTGGATCTTGTCTTTCTGGTGGGCAGGTCCACTTCTGGTGGTGTGTTTTTGGGAGTGCCTTTGACCTTATTATGATTTTAGACAGCATCTCTGCTAATGGTTGGGGTTGTGTTCCTGTCTTGCTAGTTGTTTGGCATAGGGTGTCCAGCACTTTAGCTTGCTGGTTGTTGAATGGAGCTGGGTCTTGGCGTTGAGATGGAGATCTCTGGGAGATTTTCGCCATTTGATATTATGTGGAGCTGGGAGGTCTCTTGTGGACCAATGTCCTGAACTTGGCTCTCCCATCTCTGAGGCACAGCCCTGACGCCTGGCTGGGGCACCAAGAGCCTGTCATCCACACGGCTCAGAATAAAAGGGAGAAAAAGAAAGAAAGAAAGAAGTAGATATAATAAAATAAAATAAAAATTATTAAAATAAAAAATAATTATTAAAAATTTTTTAAAGTAATAAAAAAAAGAAAGAAAGAAGAGAGCAACCAAACCAAAAAACAAATCCACCAATGATAATAAACGCTAAAACTTATAGTAGAGAAAAACCAAAAAACCAAAAAAACGGACAGACAGAACCCTAGGACAAATGGTAAATGCAAAGCTATACAGACAAAATCACACACAGAAGTATACACATACACACTCACAAAAAGAGAAAAAGGGAAAACAATATATATATATATCGTTGCTCCCAAAGTCCACCACCTCAATTTGGGATGATTCGTTGTCTCTTCAGGTATTCCACAGATGCAGGGTACATCAAGTTGAATTGTGGAGATGTAATCCGCTGCTCCTGAGGCTGCTGGGAGAGATTTCCCTTTCTCTTCTTTGTTCGCACAGCTCTTGGGGTTCAGCTTTGGTTGGCCCCGCCTCTGCGTGTAGGTCACGTGAGGGCGTCTGTTCCCACCCTGACCGGATAGGGTGACAGGAGCAGCTGCTTCGGAAGCTCTGGCTCACTCAGGCCGGGTGGAGGGAGGGGTACGGATGCGGGGCGAGCCTGCGGCGGCAGAGGCCAGTGTGACGTTGCACCAGCGTGAGGTGCCGTGTGTTCTCCTGCTGGATCATGGGACCCTGGCAGTGGCGGGCTGCACAGGCTCCCGGGAGTGGAGGTATGGATAATGACCTGTGCTTGCACTCAGGCTTCTTGGTGGCTGCAGCAGCTGCCTTAGCGTCTCATGCCCGTCTCTGGGGTCCGCGCTGTTAGCCGTGGCTCGCGCCCGTCTCTGGAGCTCCTTTAAGCGGTGCTCTTAATCCCCTCTCCTGGCGCACCAGGAAACAAAGAGGCAAATAAAAGTCTCTTGCCTCTTTGGCAGCTCCAGTCTTTTTCCGGATTCCCTCTCGCCTAGCTGTGGCACACTAGACTCCTTCAGGCTGTGTTCACGCAGCCAACCCCAGTCCTCTCTCTGGGATCCGACCTCCGAAGCCCGAGCCTCAGCTCCCAGCCCCCGCCCATCCCGGCGGGTGAGCAGACAAGCCTTTCGGGCTTGTGAGTGCTGGTCGGCACCGATCCTCTGTGCGGGAATCTCTCCGCTTTGCCCTGTGCACCCCTGTTGCTGTGCTCTCCTCCATGGCTCCGAAGCTTCCTCCCTCTGCCACCCACGGTCTCCGCCCATGAAGGGGCTTCCTAGTGTGTGGAAACCTTTCCTCCTTCACAGCTCTCTCCCACTGGTGCAGGTCCCGTCCCTATTCTTTTGTCTCTGTTTATTCTTTTTTCTTTTGCCCTACCCAGGTATGTGGGGGGTTTCTTGCCTTTTGGGAAGTCTGAGGTCTTCTGCCAGCGTTCAGTAGGTGTTCTGTAGGAGTTGTTCCACATGTAGATGTATTTCTGATGTATCTGTGGGGAGGAAGGTGATCTCCACGTCTTACTCTTCCGCCATCTTGAAGCTCCCAATTTTGTTTATCTTCTCAAAGAACCAACTATATGTTTTTAATCTTATCTCCTTTCTAAGGCAGAATATACCAATATACAATGTTAATAGATCTATCTCTATCACAGCTCCTATAATAATTAAAATAATTGGAAATAATACTAAGCATTTATTATGCTTACTAATTATCAGGCCTTGTGCTAAACAGTTTACGTGTTTTGTATCCACTGAGCTCTAAATTTTATATTTAACTTACTACTTGACAATACCACTTGGATCACCCATAGGCATTTCAAACTTAACAGAATGAAAACAAAATATGATTTACTCCTGTACCTCTGATATTTTCCATCTTAGTAAATACCACTGGCCAGACAGTTGTAGAAATACATAGCAGTCATCCTTGAATTTGTAATTTTATTCATATTCTATATCCAATCTCTCAGACAGCCCTGATGTTTCTATCTCCAACATAAATATAAAATCTGCCTATTTCTCTCCAAATCCACTCTCACCATTTTAGTCCAAGTTGCCATCACTCTTCACTTTGGCCACTGTAATAGCCTCCTCCCAACTTTCACAGTTGTTCCCTAAATGCAGTGTACACAGAGATCAGAGTGACTTTCCCCCAACATTTGACTATGAAAAATTCAGCAAAGTTGAAATAATTTTTAGTGAACATTCATATCTACCACCTAGATTCTACCTTTAACACTTTACTTATGCATATTAGTTTGCTAGGGCAGCCATAACAAAATACCACAGTCTGAGTGGCTTAAACAACAAAAATGTATTTTCTCACAGTTTCAGAAGCCCAGAGGTTCAAAATCAAGGGTTAGTTTGTTCTGAGGCCTCCCCCTTGGCTTGGAGGTGGCTGCCTTCTGTCTGTCCTCACAGGGTTGTCCGTCAGTCTGTGTTGTCTGTTTCCTAATCTCTTTTTATAAGGATACCACTCATATTGGATTAGGGCCCACTCATATAATCTTACTTTACCTTAATTGCCTCTTTAAAGGCCCTATCTCCAAATAAGGTCACATTCTGAGATACTAGGGGTTAGGATTTTATGAATTTTGAGGTGATAAAATTCAGCACATAATACATATACTTGCTTTATTACATTTCTCTCCACCCATCTATCCCTCAATTCACCCATTAGTCCATCTTTTTGTTTTCTTGGCCTCACCGTGCAGCATGTGGGATCATAGTTCCGTGACCAGAGATTGAATCCGGGCCCCCTGCAGTGGAAGCGAGGAGTCTTACCCACTGGACCGCCAGGGAAGTCCCTAGTCCATCTTGGGTGCATTTCAAAGATATTGTAGACATCAGTATTCTTGCCTCTAAACACTTCAGCTTACATATAGTTAACTGGAGTTCAATATTTGAGTAGTTCTTTGTCTTGTTTGTTTTAATGTAAAATTTAATTCCTAAATTTACATCTGCTGAGTTTTGACTGTGTAACCTTAACCCTTATCAAGTATAACAGTAACCCCCTCTTCAGAAAGTTCCCTTCTACCCTCCCCAGGCAATCCCTGCTCCCACTCTCATCTCCAAGGAAACCACTGTTCTAAGTTTTTTCCACTGTAGGTTAGCTTTGCCTATTCCAGGATATCATATAAATGGAATCATGAGATATGTTGTTGCAGTACCAGTAATTCATTTCTTTTTGTTGCTGAGTAATAATCCACTTAAGAATATATTACAGTGTGTTTATAATTTTAAAAAAATTGATAGATATATGGACTGTTTCCAGTTTTGGGCTATTACGAATAAAACTGTTATGAATATTCTCGACACAAGCCTTTTTGTGAATGCATGTTTTCATTTGTTTTGGGTGAATATCTGGGAGTAGAATTGCTGGGTAGGTGTATGTTTACTTTTAAAGCGGAGTGATCTTTTAAAAATGTGTCAAATAATGTCACTCCTCTGTTTACAATATTCCAATGACTTCCATTGCTTTTAGAATGAAATTCCCGCAAGTATAAAGCCCAGAAAGACGGACTCCTTTCTCCTCAGCTCAATCTCCTGCTACTCCTGACCGCCTCCCCAGCCAGCGGGTCCCACTCCAGTCTTTTCCTCACACAAGCCAAGCGTGGTCCTGACTCACTTACATCCTTGCTGTTACCCCAGCCAAGAACTTTATTCTCCCAACCCATTACCTGACTGATTCCTGCTCATACTTCCAGTGTCAGCTTAAATGTTACCTTTTCAGAGAAAACTGAGTGTTAGAGAGGTTAAGTTATGCAGCTGGGAGAGCCGAAATGCAAATCCATGCAAACAGTCAATGTGACCCCAGAGCCCTTGCCCTAAGCATCTTAAAACACAAACCTTCCTTCAACTGTATGTCTTGTGATAGCTTCTTGCCTTGTCTCTCTCATCTACCATTCACAGTCTATTCCACTTCAGTCTGTTTTATTTTTTTCTTTGCTTTTTCTATTCCCTGAAACTATTTCTACTGAGGTCACCCATGACCACCTAATTGTCAAATCTGGTGAAAATAGTTTTCAGGCCCCACGTGACTTTGCCTCTCTGCAGCATTTGGCACTGTTGATATTTCCTTTCCTTGACACGTTGCATTTGGCTTATATAAACATATCATTTCATGGTTCTCTCTGCTTCTATAGCCCCACATTCTTGGGCTCTTTTAGGAGACCGAGAATTGCTGTTCCATTGCTTCCCCTTCAGATGTTGGTGTTTCAAGGTTCTTCCCCAGGTCTCATTCTTGTTGCACTCTGCACATTCTCCCTGGGAGATCTCATCTACATCCATGGTTTCAATCACCAATTGCATATTGGTTGTCTTCCCAGCTAGATCCCTAGCCCAGATCTCTCCCTGAACTAGAGACCCATAACTTGAATACCAATTAAACTTCTCCAACTGCATGTCCCAAAGGAACTGTGTTAGTCTTCAAAGATGGGCTTGATGAAGTATGCTTCTCTATCTTCAAGCCCCATGGAGTCTCCACTCCTTGAATCTGGGATGACCCTGTGAGTCACTCTTCACCATGATATGGTTCCCAAGGCTATGTCCTTAGAAACTTTGCAGCTTTTGCCTAGGCTTTTTTTTTTTTTTTTTTTTTTGGCAGTACGCAGGCCTCTCACTGTTGTGGCCTCTCCCGTTGTGGAGCACAGGCTCCGGACGTGCAGGCTCAGCGGCCATGGCTCACGGGCCCAGCCGCTGCGTGGCATGTGGGATCCTCCCGGACCAGGTCACGAACCTGCGTCCCCTGCATCGGCAGGCGGACTCTCAACCACTGCGCCAGCAGGGAAGCCCCTTGCCTAGGCTTCTTAAAATGCTTGCTCGTTGGACTCTATCTCTTGTCACCCAGCTATCTTGCTGAGAGAGGCTCAAGCTATATGGGGAAGCCACGTGTAGGTGGAAAAGCCCAGCTGAACTTCTATCCAAAAGGCAGCAACAATTGCCACCCACGTGAGTGAGCCACCTTGGACAGCAAGCCCAACTGAGCCTTTAGAAGATTGCAGCCCAGCCAACAACTGACAGTAATTATCTGAGAGCCTACAAGCAAGAATTGCCCAGCTGAACACAGTTGACTCATAGAACCATGAGCAACCATCACAAATTATTATTTTAAAGTGCTGTTTTAGGATGGTTTGTTATGTAGCAATAGATTGCGAGAACAGGCATCTCAAATGTAATATTCCCAAACCGAACAAACTGTCTTTTTCTTAAACTGGGCACTCCTCTTACATTCCGTGTCCTGGTTAATGTCATAGGTTCTACCCTATCCTGAACCTAGAAGTTATCCTTTCCTTTTCTTCTGGATCAACTTCTACATCCACCCAGTTTCCCTCCCAGTTCTGTAAATTTTATCACTTAAATAGCTCCTGTTGTTCTCCCTCCCTCCCTTCCTGCTCCTATTCCCTTTGTCGGGCCCCTCACCATTTATCACCTGTACAGCTATCTGACTGTTTTCACTGGTCTCCTGCTCACCCACCCCTCTGCAATCCATTCTGTACTGTGCTGTTGGTCATCTTCCTGAAACGTAGATCTGAGCTTGGGTATAAAGACTTTCATGGCTCCAGTTGCTCTCAGGGTTAAGTAAGAACTTTAGCAGGGTACATAGATTCTTCATCATCCTGCATATTACCTCTTCACTTCCATTTGCTTCCGATGCTCCCTCATGAAGACTCTGTCCCATTCATATTGACTGCCATTTCCTCCAGAAGGCCCTGACCTCTCATCTCTGGACCTTTGCATATATCTCTGTCTGTGCTATCCTCTGGTGGTTAAGAGCTCAGGCTCTGGTTCTCATTGTGCCTTTGACACTGTCTAGCTGTGTGATTCAGCCAAATTAGTTGGTCTTTCTGTGTATCAGTTGCTAGAATGGAAACAATAATAGAGGCTCTGTCATCTGGTTCTTGTGAGGATTAAAGAGATTGACACAGGTAAAGAACGTAGAACAGTGCTTAGCACATTGTAAACACATCAGTGCCTAACACAGCAGTAAGTGTTGGCTGCTGTTAGTACTTTTCCTTTCCCTGGAGTTCTGTCTTGGCTACCTGATCCTCTGCCTGTACTTATTTTCCCAGAAAATCAAGAGATCTTGACATATGTATGCCTTTCTCTCCCTGTCCTCATGCTTTGTAGATTTCTTTTTACTGTGCTTATCACCCTATGCATCAAATATTTAATTACTAGATAGAAGCTCTGGAACATACTCCTCAGTGCCTGGTATAGGACAGCAGCTCAATACATATTTGCTGTGTGAGTGATGGATGATCAAATAACCACATGGAAGAAACCAGGGCAGAAAATATTTTCAGTCAGCTTGAGGAAGTGAGAAGTAGGGAAGAAATGAATGAAAGAAGTTGGGTTTTGATGAAAACATTTTTTGTCAATAAAGCTCAGTTGTGGGGTATTGCAGCTTATTATTATTTTCTTTTCTTCCCAAGTCCATGTAAGTTGTACAGACAGTAATAAAAATTGCATCTTGAGCTTGTTACTGTATTGCCGTTTGGTTAATCTTGTCTTCCTGCCCTGCTGCCCCAGCACTACAAGGGGTTAATACGCACAGAGGGGTCACAGTGCCCTTCTCATTTCTCTCACACACCCAATCATCCACATTATTCCCCAAATATGAGAAACCAAGCAGGTTTCTTCACCCAAGAAATAGCTAAGTCCTGGCTGCAATTCATTCCAAAGATGCCCAAGGAAAGTGCCCTGGAAGAAAAATGGCTTGCTCACGGCAAAGGGGACTCAAAAGCCAGAGCTCCTGACAAGTGTTATTGAGGGTGGTAAACATAAGAACTTGACTCCCTGAGATTTGAGACTATGCCTACCGAGGAGAGGGAGAGATCTTATTCCGAGTAAGTTTATGACTGAATATGACACTAATGCATGTGGTTTTAAGGTTTCAGAGGAAGGGAATATGTTGTTTTCTGCATCGGGAAATAATGATCCCTTCTGTTAGGACTCTTTCTTCTTGGTGGCTGTGAGCCCTGGATTTGGGCAATCCAAGGGCTGGAGTGGAGTCCTGCTACTTATAAAATGTGTGTGTTTTGTAGAAGAGCATTCTTTCAGGATGCCTGCAGTTTACTGAGGGCTACTGCCCATGCTGCGATGCTCAGAGCAACTCTTTTGGTCCAACAGCTGTGCCCAGGGTAGGGTAACATTGGAACAGAGGCTTACACTGCAGTCTCCGTGAGAGGGGGATCAGGGTCCTTTCTTCAGCTGCAGCTCTTAGTGTTTTCAAAAGCAGCTGTAGGGGTTCCTTCAGGACCTGAGAGGAAGAATTTTCCCTTTGTAGAAACTACAAAGAGTTCATACGACACAAAAATTTCTACAGCCTAGGGGAGAGCCCCACTAGAAAAACAAAACTGCAACATATTTTATAATATTTATTTGAATAGGTGGGATTGTGTTCACTCAGTTTTTAAACAAATATTTATTGAACAATTACTGTGTGCCAGGTCCACCTTAGGAGCAGGAACTACTTCTTATTTATGTTTATGTCAACAGCACCTAATACAGTGCCTAGCCCATAATATGGGCCACGCGCTATATGCAATGCTGTTTCCCTCAGCCTGGCCAGAGCTCAGGGTATGGCTGATGTATGAGACTAGGTACTGGATCTCCTTTCTCTCCCTGAAGCTAACAAACCTCTCCTGAGATTTGAAGCTCCTGATTTTGGCTTCCTTAATCAACCAGGTCAACTAACTCAAGTCAGAGGGTCAGCGACTATTTGGATTGCTAAGATACTATTTAATGAGGATCTTTGTGACTAAGCTCCTAAAGTTGAACTTAAGCAAGTAACACTGGCTAAAAACCCCTGTTGGATAAACATTGCCACTCCCTTGAAAATTCTGGGAGTTCCAGCTTGGGTGCTGACCTTTCTTTTTTGTTTATCTATTTGTTTAGCACAAGCATTTCTTAAGCTTCCAATGTGTACAGAATGTGGCCATGGGTTCTGGGAAATACAGTGAGCTATGATCCCTGTCTGCAAGTTGATCACAGTTTTAAGTGGGAATGCAATAAATGACATACTCAGACAGCTTAACCTTTTTAAACATAGAAAACAACGTTTATGGGCAAGAGGTTTCAGCAACTCCAGACACAGTCTTGCCCAATTATTTGGCCACGACATACGACATTGTCTTCAGTCACAGAGAGGAAAAGAAATTGTGGGAAGATTGTCAAACATGTGGAATTAACAGTATGTTCTTTCTAGCCTCTGGGCCTTTGTACATGCTGGCTCCTCCTCTGCCCACCTCCCACCCCTCTATCAAGCTAACTATCAACTACAGTTTAATCCTATGAGCCCCTGTTGACCAGCTTCTACACACACACCTACCTGCAGTAGTTGCCCCTCCTTTGTGGTCTCAATAGTGCACTATAATTCTTCCTTTTTGATGACATTAATACAAGCTACCGTGATTTCCTCTCAACTTCTCTGTACCCCTTCTCCCACTGGATTGTAAATTCTGTGATTGTGGGGACCGTATCTGTCTTGTTTACCAAGACGTTTCTAGCGGCCAGCACCTAGTAGCCATTCAACAGCTACTTGCTGAATGCATGAATAAAATAACAAATGAACAGCAGAACCAACATTAGAGTACAATTTTTATCTGCTGTTCAATTACTTTGTGCAGTAACTTCCTAGGTATTTTACTGATCTCCATTTCTGTGGGCTTATGCTGGCATAAAGTTGTTGCAGTGATATAGTGTTTCTTAAATGCCTGTTACCTGTAGGATTTAGTGCTTGTTACAGGAAGAAGGATAAGATGCTACTGATCTGAAGTCACAGGCCTGATACCTGTACAACCCAGTTGGCTTGTCACCTGGAGCTCTCTGCCTTAAATTGAGCTGCCTCTGGACCAGTCATTTTCATTCATTACAGTTGCCAAGTGGTCCAGAGGTGTGTGACATAGTAGGAGAGGGGGTATGAATAGGTTAGAACAAACTACAAAAAGAGATTCTAGAGATATGTGACCCACCAAATTCCTTTTCCATTGCAAATAAGACCAAAATCTACGGAAATCACAGGGAATATATTCCAGAAATATAGCAGTAGAGGTGAAGGGGACATAAGTAGTGGTATTTAGTCTGAAGTGAAACAATTTCATTTCAAAAAGCAAAATATGGTAAAATTTATGGTCAATTTTTGTTCTGAAGTGTCCCTTCTGAAGCTCACCAAAATAAGTTTTCAATTTAGCTTCCTAAATCCAGTTTTTGCTCTGTTCGTTATTAGGGTTTTTTTGACTAAACAATCCATGCATAACTCTGCACTCTGTCCCGCTGTTTTCTGACTTAAATTATGGTCATCCAGAAAGGATTTCTTTTTCATATTAAAGTCTGGCAGCTTAGAAATATGGTACCTCCCTCCTGATGTATCATATACTTCCCAGAATTTTGAAGATTAAGATGAATCATCATAAGTGAAATGACCCTAACCAGAGAACACAGAGGGCTGGTACATGTTTGCCCTAACCTTCCGAGAGAGCTCTTCATCTCGTTTACAAGTTCTTGAGAGGTTGCCTTCCGTACTGTGATGAATGAGCTATCCGGACTGCCAAACCTCCCACGGCTTTACTGTGCAGGAATTGTTTCCTCAGAGGTCCTGTGCGTCTGGATTACCTTTTAATCACAGGCCATGCTATCTGCTGCATGTAAATAAAAAACATGCATGTTTCTAATCCTAGAGTTCAGGAGAGAATATATTTTTCATCATTTGGCAAATCAGGGATTTTTTTAGAGACACCAGAAGAAGGCACATTTCAGAAAGAGTTAAAAGCACTTCTTGGGCTTTCCTGATGGCGCAGTGGTTGATGGCGCAGTGCCGATGCAGGGGACGCGGGTTCGTGCCCTGCTCCGGGAAGATCCCACATGCAGTGGAGTGGCTAGGCCCATGAGCCATGGCCGCTGAGCCTGTGCATCCAGAGCCTGTGCTCCGCAACTGGAGAGGCCACAACAGTGAGAGGCCTGCGTACCACAAAAAAAAAAAAAAAAAAAGCACTTCTCTTAAAATGACCCAATTTCCCTCAAAAAAATTGTTGCTTAAAGTTGATGGGACATGCATTAAGAAATAAACTTTTCAATCTTGCCTGGGTAATGTGACCAGGGAATTAATTAGTCAATATCATGAAAGAGCCAACTTGCTAAATATAGCTCCTGTTCCTTAAAAATGTTATTTTTATCCATCAGAATAATAGCATTGTTATTAAATGTCATTTAGGGTTTACTTTGTGAAAGAAACTCAGCTTAGATATAGGGAATCAAATATGAAGATGACACAGCCCTGCCCTCAGTGTCCTTAAGTGGGAAGGTAGAATACACCCATTTAAAAAAAGCCATACTCAGCATCAAGGGTTAAATGCTTTATAACTGATGATTGATAGCACAAGAATGACTAATTCTCATCTAGAAAGAGAAGACATGGGCTCTAGTTTTGTTTCCACCACTTATTAACTTTGTAAGCTGGGAATATTCACTTAAATTCTTTGAGTTTTCAATTTTTCAAAGGCTAAATGGAGATGATGTCTGCCCTACCATCCCCATAGGGTTGATGTGAGTTTCAAAGAAGCTAAGGTTTATGAAAGCACATAATAAATTATAACACTAGTGCCCTGATCTATGACATGATCATTTTCCTTCCTCTGTCTCCTCATAGAATGAGAGTAACAAACTTCCTCTGTTTTGTCTTCTGTCTTAGTTTATGAAATCTCTGAAAGTTGTATTTTTGTGTGTGTGTATCACCACATCTTATTAACCTGAAGCACCAGAGATAAACAGACATCTGGACTCCTAAATAATATCCCAACACTTAATCTTGAAGACAACAATATGTTGCACCAATTTCAGAAAAGTGTCAGTGTCACTGTCAATTTACAGTGGAGGAAACAGAGCATTCATTCATGCAATACCTATTCAACAAATGTTTATGAAGAGCCTTCCCTGAACCAGGGACCCTGCTATTAAGAAAAGGCAGGGAGCTCAGTTTTAACCTTGACCTTTGCTGTTAATTTCTTGGCATTGGGTAAATCATTCATCTTCCTGTCCTTTAATTTCCTCCTCTGCTAACTGAAGCACACAGCCAATATTATGCCTGAAAATATTGAAATATAGAGACAAAGAATAAAAAGGAAGGGTATGAAACCCCTTTGCATTCATTCAGCTATATGAGAGGGTGGTGAGTGTTACTCTTGAGAGTTATGAGAGCGGACAGTGTTAAGAACAATTTGTTGGTGGAAGCCACTGCGAGCATTGGGTGGATACGGGAATTTGAGTGAGTTGGGAAGCTGGGGAGGGAGTTGGGGTGAGTTAAGACTGCCAGCTTCCAGAAAGGGAGCTTCGGGGGTAATTATCAGAGATGAGCCAGGAGATAGTGCTGCTTAGTATTTAGGGAACTTTAAAACTAAAGTTGTTATGGGCCAAGGGAATTTTTGAGGGATAATGAGAGATCTCAAATTTTGTCAATAAGTCTAAAAGTAGATGATGGGTCTACACTAGATGATTTGGCACTTTTTTTCATCCTGGATTAGACAATTTTGTGTGTGTGTGGTTTCTCAGCTTATTGTGAAACATATTAAACATAGGGGAAAGCAGTATTTAACTAAAAGATAAAGCGAGAACTCTGAGAACTCTGCACAATACTCTGTAATAACCTAAATGGGAAAAGAATTTGAAGAAGAATAGATACACGTATATGTATAGCTGAATCACTGTGCTGTACACCTTTAACACAATATTGTTAATCAACTGTACTCCAATATAAAATAAAATTTTTTTAAAAAGAAGTGAAAAAAATAAAAAAAAGTTAATGAAATAATATTCAAGATAGGAACCAAAGTGGACTAAGGGGGCCTCCCGAGAGGAAGAAAACTAACATGCGTTAAGTTCATGTGAAAGCTTGTGGAGCCCTGGGAACTTTCACATCCTCAAAATAACCTCATCATAGCCACACAAGGTAGTTGTCATAAAGATCTGAAAACAGAGGCACAAAGAGAGTCAGCAACTTGTCTAAAGTCAGGAATGACTATGTTGTTGAGCTTGGGTTTGAGCTGTGGAGAGTGTGACATTATTCTTCTCTCAGAGACTCTGTCATAGACTCAGCACCCTTGGCATCATCACTTTATCATTAGAGAATGGTCTCTCTTGGAAAAGAGAGCCCCTTTCATACCACTGTCGCCATGTTAGCATTATCGAAAGATATTATTCCAGTGGGGGCACTTGCATTCAGGTGTAGGCATCTGTGGCTTCTGCTGTGGTAACCTCTGGGGCTGGCATTTCACAAAACCTGCTCACCCTGCTTAGTTAGTTAACCATGGGGGAAGGGGGAGGATCCTCAGTCCCACTGTCATTTGGAAAAATGTCCAGTGAAAGTAGGCTATCAACTTCCCAGAGGCAAATCTTTTTGAATATGCATAGTTTCACAGACTCAGAGAAATTCAGAGCTGAAGAGACCCGAGAGACAGAATTTTTGCCCTACGGGCACAGTCTAGGTTAGGGGAAAGCTAGGACAAGAGTTCATTTATGGCCTTCCCGTCCTGTCCTCCTGGACTCAACGTTTTCCTGTTTGTGGCACTGGGTGCATGATTAAGCTATTTAAATCATTCCCGAATTTGTAATTTATTAACCCAGGAATAGGGCATTTATCACTTGAATCATCCCAGAAGCATGTGTCAGAGTTATGGAGGGAAAGCTTTATTCTAAAAATTCTGTGCTAAGCTATTTAAGGTGACTATCTTTGCCCACTTTGGGGACTTGTACATGCCTTACTGATCCCTGGACCGAGTTCTCTTAGCCCTAATGAACTTGGAAGTACCAGCCCCAAAGGTTCTGCTTGATGGTTCCCATCAAGAATAAAACTGAAAATAGGAACCCTCTGGTTGCTGACTAGGAGATAAACTTGCTTAAGCAGCCTGCTAAAAGCAGTGGATCATATGAAAAGCCACATGACAAACCAGAAATAATTGGAGCTTAAAAGATGCCAGTGTCAATGAGTAAGATTTCTTTAATCAGAGGATCTAGTTAAAGCAAATTCACCCACTCACAAGTTCTTAAGTGCCTGAGTTCTTTTACCCTGAACCATTTCACTTGCCCTGATATGGCAAATTAAGTGATTTAATTAACACAGAAATGTCAGCCTTTATTGACTAAACTAACTGTCCATGTTTTTTGCTTTACTATTAATTCATTTATTTCTCTATTCAGCACATCTTTAAAACCTATTATATGCTAGGTGTAGAGCAAGATACAAATAATACTTTATGCAACTTTTTCTGGTTTCTCCAGTGTAATGCTATTTCTCCCTTTCCTGAAACCTAGTGGCTCTTTGTTTGCAGGTCTCCAAAGAGATTTATGATATTTTGCATTGTATTGTAGTAACCCAAAAACATGTCTTATCTTACTACTCAGAACTAAGACAATTGAAGACAGACATGACACTTTATGAATTTTTGTAATTTTCATGATACTTAAAGTAGTCTTGGCATAGGGTATATTCTCAGGATTATGAAATGAATGACTGAATATTTGTTGAATTGGATAAGAAGTGGATTCAATGTAGGCTAAGTTATGCTGCCTTAACAAACAACCCCCAGGTTTCAATAACTCACAACACAATGGTTTATTTCTCATTTGTGTTAATGTCCACTGTGAGTTAGGTGTACCTCTACTTTCCATCTTTTTTATTCTGGCATCTGGACAAGAGGAGCAGCTAATTGGGACAAGCCTATCTTGTGGCAGGGGGACAAAAGAGATGACAGAAATACACGATGGACCAGAAGTGGCATATATCACTTCTGCTCAAATTTAATTGGCCAAAGCCAGTCATGTAGCTAAACGTCCCATGAAGGGCAGACAGTTATGATTCTTCCACAAAGACAGTAAATATTTGAGAATAATAATATAATCTACCAGAGAAGCCATCCTTACTTTTAAGGAGTTTAAAATACAGTTGAGGAAGTAGCTAGACACAACCACAATTTTAAAATTGAAGTGTAAGCAACATTTTATAGATGTAAGAGGAAGGAGAGATTTCTGTTGACTGGGGTTGGTCATCGATTTCTGTTGACTTAATAGAGGATGCGTCCTTCAGACTGGACACAAAAAGTAAGATTTTGTGAGAAGGAAACGGGGAAAGTTAGTCTAGATGAAGGAGAGTATTAGGAGACATATGAAGGTCCTCAAACAAAAGGTGTACTCAGGAAAAAAGTGGGTAGTACACTTTTGGTGGAGGGTAAGAAGCCACATAGAGAAATAATAGTGCATTAAAGTTCAGACTAAAGAAATTAGAATCTATTCAGTAGGATATGGCAAGCATTGGAGGTTTTGGAAGCTAATTAAAGGGGTTGGAGAGAAACTGAAGACATTTATAAGACTACCTGAAGTGCTCACTTTGGCAACACATATACTGTAAGACTACTTGAAGAGTCTAGGCAGGAGATACTAAAGGGAGAACCAGGGCATTGTCAAGTATAATGAAAAGGACAGAACATACATAGACAACCTTCACAGGAAATCAACAAAGCTTGAAAATTGATGGGTTTGGGGAGCAAAGGAGAGAGAGAGGAGAGCTACAGAGGCAGAGAGAGAGACAAAGAGAGACACACACACACAGAGAGAGAGAGAGAGAGAGAGAGAGAGAGAGGAGTTGAAGATGACTGAAGAGTGGTGGTGTCATTAATGGAAAAATTAGAAAGAACTGACTTGTGAAATGGGAAAACAATAAGCTTTATTTTAGCTATGCTGAGTTTGAAGAATTTCAGATAGAAATATTTAGCAGGCATATGGATCTATGGAATAGAGTTTAGGATTGTGATTATGATTGAAGATGTAGACCTGTGGGACCCCCTAAAGAGATGACAGTTGAAACCATGGATGCAGTGAGATTATCAAAGGGGAATATGGCTAAAAGGCAGAGTCTTGAAGGCTCCCCACATTCAGGGTGTGCAAAGATAAACCTGGGAGGGAGCCTGAGGAGCACTGATAGGGAGAAGAGGGGCAGAGGACAGGAGAGCCCAGGAGCACTGTGCTGAGGGAGAGGAGGGTCTGAGGAGGAGGCAGAGGTCAACAGTGTCTAACACTTTTAGAGAGCTCTAGGAGGAAGAGAAAGTGGAAAGTGGTACTGGGCTTAGAGGAGGAAATTAGTGATGATGGATAAGGAAACAACTTCAGTGCAGAATGGGGATGTTCTTTTGAGATATATCATAGTGAAAATTATAGACATTGAATGATGGAAGTGTAGTGGGAAGGAGTGGAATAAGAGCACAATGAGTGGGCTACCGTCTTGAAAAGAAGATGGATATATTCTTTGACGGGAGGGCAGAAGGAGAATATACACTAAGAGAGGAAATCGTCAATGGGAAGGAGTGACTTTAAGGTAGCTCTCACCACAGTAGAGAATAAGAAATATGTTAATTCTTTGAAATTTAAAAATAATTATATTATTGAAAAATCAGGTTACATTTTTTAAACCATGTATATAAAATTAGTCACAGGAAGCAGAGGGGATTTTCCAAGTGACTATATTGAATTTATTTTTTACATATTTAATGTCCAGCAAGGGCTTGCCATATACCCATATGCAATAAATCATTTTGGGACTATGTTATTGGGCTACAGGATGGATAATTTTAGGAAAATATGTTTGTTGCCCAGAGCTTATTAATTGGTCCAAGTGTCCTTTTGATGGGAGAAGGGCATTTCTGGCCTTTTATGAGGGCATATTAGAAAACTTTTCTTCCTACCAGTTTGAGGTTGTTGGTATTTCTTCAAAGTGACTGTGACCTTGGCAACCCACAGAGCTCTGGGGGGAAATAAGACCCAATCAGAGCATAATCTCATTATGCTAAGTTGCTGTCTGTGATATGAGGAAGAACTGGTGAACTTAGCAAAGAGGGATGTTTATAATATTTATTTCTTCATTCTTCATTCATCATTCACACTCATTCAACATTCTACAATATTTTCTGAGTACCAGCTGTGTGTCAGGTACTATTCTAAGTGCTGGAGACAGAGCCTCTCCACTCATGGAGACCACATTGCTGTGGACAAATAACAGTGTTACAAAAAGTCATGTAATGATGAACATTATAAAGAAAAAAATAAAGCAAGTTGAAGAGATAAAGAGTAAATTGAGGGTGAGGGAGTTGGGTGACTACTATTTCATATAAAACTGCCTTGGGAGGTCTCTGATGAGAAAACACTAAACAGAGATCTGAAAGATCTGGAGAAAGACGTCCTAGGAAGAGTGAACAAATGATGCTAAGACTATTCATTCTTGAGACAGGAATGAACTTGGCACGTTTTAGAAAGAGCAAGTTCTGTGTGGCAGCAGTAAAAAGAACAGGTGGAGAGTAATAGATATGAAGTTGGAAAGACAGGCCAGATCATGTGGGGCCTGGAAGGCTTTTATTTTCAGTGTGATGAAAAATCGTTGGATGGGTTTGGAGCAAGAAACCAACATGTTATGTTTTTAGAGGATCACTTTTTCTTTCTTTTTTAATTTTTTTGAATATTATCCTTTGTTTTATTAAAATTTATCTAATTATACATTTACAAAATTTAAGTTTTAATGATGTCTGTACTTAACAACTGGCTTAGAAAATTCTTGAAAACTTCACAATAAGCACTTGTCAACTCACACAAGCTGACTTTACCATGTCTTAGAGGATTGCTTTGACTGTTACATGGAAATAAACCATAAAAGGGCAAGACCTAAAGCAGAGAGACTAGGTAGGAAGCTGCTGCAGTAATCCAGCAAAAGAAGATGGAGGTTTGAATAAGGATGACAGTGGTGGTGACAAGGAGAGGTAGAAAGATTCCAGATGTATTTTAAATTTTTTTAAATAATAGCTTTATTGAGGTATAATTCACATACCATAACATTTGTTTTAATTGTACCCATTTAAAGTGTAAAATTCAGTCGTTTTAGAGATAGACATGACAGGACTTGATAATGGAGTTGATTCAAAGTATGAGGTGAGGGACTTCCCTGGTTGGCACAGTGGTTAAGAATCCACCTGCCAATGCAGGGGACATGGGTTCGAGCCCTGGTCCAGGAAGATCCCACATGCCACGGAGCAACTAAGCCCGTGTGCCACAACTACTGAGCCTGCGCTCTAGAGCCCATGAGTTACAACTACTGAAGCCTGCGTGCCTAGAGCCCGTGCTCCACAACAGGAGAGGCCACCACAATGAGAAGCCCGTGCACCACAGCAAAGAGTAGCCTCCACTCGCTGCAACTAGAGAAAGCCTGTGTGCTCTGCAATGAAGACCCAATGCAGCCAAAAATAAATTAAAAAACAAAACAAAACAAAAAACCCCCAAAGTATGAAGGGAAGAGAGTCATCAAAGATTTCATTTGGTTAGGGAATATGCAACTTGATGGGCACTAGTGACATTTGCTGAGATACAGAGAACTGAGGGGAAGAAAGCACCTTTATCCTTGGACTAGGAGATGACCTATAAGCACATAGAAAAATGCCTAGTATGTTGTAAATGTAAAATATATTGGCTACTTTTCCCCTACACACTTCCTCTCTATTTTTGGACAAAAAAGGCAAATCAGAAGTCCAGTTACTGAAATTAAGATATAGAGTCAGAGGGTTTCAGCAGGAAGACTGATCTGATGTTCAGAAATCCAACTGTGGATCTTTATATTTCCACTTTCTGGGGGCTGGAAAAGTCCATTAGTTATGGCAAAGGATTAATATCTCCTGGAAGCCAGATAGCAGATTATCATGTTGGATATTTTTAGTGGACCATACAATGGCTTCCATTAGTATCTTTTTGTGGAAAAAGAATAAGAGCATATATCAGATGAAGTATTCTTGCTGCCCAATAAATCATTGACATGTAAAATTTGGTGATCTCCATTGGGATTCCCCACCATTAATTCTACCATCCTGACTTTGTGATGTGCCAATAGCTTTTGTGAATTGTGTGTATTTATATAGTAAATTTATAAACAAATTTTAAGATTTATATATACATGTACACATATATAAGACTTAGGCTTAACAGTAATAATTCACATTCATTACTAAAATTATGGATAAAACAACTGGAGAAAGGCCAAATGAGTTGGATGTGGACAGGGAAATTCAGAGATAAAATTTTTAATGGGAAGTACTTGGTTTGGATTCTTGCCTTATTCTGAACCTTGAGAATCATTTGTCTTAGTTGTCTACAGTTATGTAATTAAACACATTAACGCTTAGTGGCTTAAGACAGCAATTTCTTATTATCTCTCCTAGTTTTGTGAGTTGACTGAGCTTGTCTGGGCAGACTTCACTTGGGGTCTCTCGTGCAGTTGCTGTTGTAGAGCTGCTGAGTTGGAACCATGTGAAGGTTCAACTGGGCTGAGTGTCCAAGATGGCTTCTTCATCACATGTCTGTCATTTCTGAGCTCCTCCAAGTAGTCTTTCTGTCTAGCAAAGTATCTTGCACTTCTGACATGGCAGCTCAGGGCTCCAAGAGGCAGGACATGGAAACTTCCAGTCCTTACAAAGACCAAACCCAAAACTGACACAATGTTATCTGCATGATATCCTATTGGTTGAAGCACTCAGGGGAGAGCTCAGATTCTGAGTGGTGAAGGAATGGACTTCTCTTTAGATGGAGGTGTTGTGTGCATGTAAAAGGGGGGAAAGAACTGATGACAGCCATTTGGGAGATAAACTACATTTAATCAGCATCTAATCAGTTTGTAATCATTCTCCTCTCATGCAGGAATTGCCAAGCCTTTTACAAAAGACTATTTTTAAAAATATTAAATTTAAAAAATTTTTTCCAAAAAATTAATATTTAAAAAATAGTCTTTGAAATCAGGAAAGAAACTACACTAAATATCTGGTAACTAGCACTATATTAAGTCCATTCTGTAGTCAGAAAATCAGAGATTTCCAATTGTATGGTGTCATATAAGACTTATGCAACATCAGAAAATGATTTTGACATATAGTTCCTTACTTATTATTAATTCATTACATGCTACTCCTCAAGAAAATAGGTAAGCAGATTTAGATTCTCCTGCAACTATTTGTTGGTTTTTAGGATCAACAACTTGATTACTCTTTGATTTTATTTTCAAGCCTAGACCTGTAGGCCAGTGGAAAGAATAATTTCCAGAATCATCCTGGTCATAACTTTTGGTCAATGTGATCTATTCAGTGTAACCATACAGAGGTCCCTAGATATAGACAACCATATGTGCCTTTGTCAATCATGTCCTGTGTATCAGATCTAGAGTACGGTTATACAAAATGGGAAACCAAACAAGGTGGAACAAGTCCAGAACGGACCAGGAGTTGAAATATCTGGGAGGAATCAGCAAGAGTTAGCAGGTGTAACATCAGGAGTCAACCAGAAATATCGCCATGATTTTCTGAAAAAGGGAGAAGGACCAGCAGCCCAAGCAGAACAAGAGCCAACATAAGAACTGAGCTGCAACCCAGGAGAAATTCCAACCTTAGGGTAGCAGCTGAACAGCCATATAGAAGCAGAGCAGTAAATTATTAACGAGCTGCTTTAAATACTTAATAACACAGAGATAGGGCAAAGCTAATAATGCAGGAAGCAGCAACTAAGGAAATACATTCATGAGTTGGACCAATAATTATTCAAGACAGGAAAGTCTTTTAAACTCAGCTACTCAACCCCTTCCCTCAAGAAATTTCCCTCAGACTGAACAAGAATCTGTAAAATCCATAACACCCCTAGGTTAAGGAATTCCCCATTCTTATTGTTATAAAGAGCTATTTCACACCCTCCTGTAATCATGAATTTTCAGTTAAACCCATGTAAATTGTTTGCGGGAGTGTTTGGCATGTGGCACTCAATGAAGGTTAGTTCCTTCCCTGCCTTTCTTTTAGTGACAAAGTATGCAAGAGACTACTTAGCAAGAAGCAGCTCTTGGCCCCATCTCATGAAGGTAGAGCTGATCTTGTTTTGTAATCAACATGTTGACGTCACCCATGCAGCCAGCCACACGCTACTGATCAATTTGAATAAAATTATAGTCACCATAGTTTTCTGAATTGTGCATGTAGATTCCCACATAGGAACAAAGTTGATAATCATGAAGAGTGGTTGCCTACACAGTCTTCTCTGATCCAAATTCCTTTGAAACAAAGTTAAATTGAGCCAAAAGAGGTTAAGGCCATCAGAAGGAAAAAAATTTGAGGGCCACACTGATCTCTATGATAAGGGCTTGGTAGAATTTTTTAGTAAAGGTCTAACATTGACTCTCTCATTTATTAAGATCTAAATAAAGATTCATATATAAAGGTGAAATGACCTCAGAATGAACACTTTCATGAGAATCCAAACTGTTGCATCCTGTATTAGCAGAAACTCTCAGCAGCACACCCTGATATAGAGGGCCAGCGATGAATACCGTAATTCACGTGAGGAATGACAAAAGCAGACGATTTCCAGAACTGCCTAGTTAATCAAAAAGCCTGGAACTATTTCCAGGATGCTTTCTTTAAAAGTCTAGACGAAACCTCAAGATAACCTTTGTACAATTGATCTAATGCCAATGGGATGTGAGAAGACAGTTAGAGATCCTCATTATCAAAGGCGTTTTACAGAGAATAAAGTGATTTGCAAAAGAAGACTAGGACAGAAAAGGTAAACACGAATCATTTGTGTGTGGTGGTTGGGGGGAGGGTGGGGGAGAGCAAGGAAACCTTCAAGGGAAAGAAGAAACAGTTCTACAATGTGGAGGAAGTTGATCAGACTTCAGCTTCCCCAGAGAATAAGCATAATATAATTATTAACTTGTACTTGGCACCAGCTTTATTCCCTGTGCAAAGAATTAACTCAAACCTAGGAAAAACCCTAAGAGGGAGGGAGAAACATTTTATTTGAAAGTGGGTGCTGTGGATAAAATAATAAATGAAAATATTTTTATTCTCACCAACGACTTCCAAGTGGAAGTTCCAAACCCTGCAATGACCAATGGGAAACATAAAGCTAGATGAGAGCATGGTTTACTTCCCTGTGAAAAAGTATTCCTCAGTGATTACTTGGGGTCCAGATGGAGCTTCGTCCTGCATCAAAGCTCTTATAGTTGGGTCTAATTGGAGCACTCTCCTCTTTCCAAGAATTTTTAATGACCAGAATATTTGGAACTTTGGCATTTCCTGAGAGGCTCAAATAACTCACACAAATAATTCTCATTTGACCCAGGTGCTATAGACACTCGTCATGAACGCCAAAGAAATCCCAGAGGTAAAATCGGTTGGTAGCAGTTTCTTTCCCAAATGAACATCGTTTTGTTGGGAGACACTGTTTCTGGGTAAAAGTTTTTGAAAGCTGTGCCCTCATCATCTGCAGTGCCTCCAAATGGCTGGGGGAGCACTCAGGTTCATAACCCTTGTCTCCGGTTCAATTTCAAAACCCAGCTTCTTGGTTGCTATTTTGAAACCGTGGGAAAAGGTCAATTGAATCTCAGGGATGGTCATGGAGAAATCACAGCTTAAAAACAAAACACTGAAAAAATACTTAAGCATCTTGCAGAACCTCAAGAAGCCAATGCTTTTAAGAGAGAAGCTCCAGCCCCTGAGGCTTGACAGGTACATGGAAACCCAGGAGCAGTGTGGGGCTGGGGTCTGATTAACAGTAGTTTAGGGTGCTCTCTTGATTGCTGCCGCCTGCAAAAGGGTTCTTGCACCAGCTATTTACGGAGAGTAGTGGGTAAACTTTTCAGTCAGCATCATTTGTATGCTTCTAGAGAATGTATGAATATTAATAAGTTGTAGGGACAAAGACCTGGGAATGTTATAATGTAGAATTTGTCAAGCAGTTATTTTAGTGATTTAGAATTAATTTATTCAATATCTACTTGTGTCAAACACCTACTAAGTACCAGCACTGTCATATGTACTGGGTGTGCAAGGCAGCCTCTAAACTCGTGGAGCTTACAGAACTGCTCTAAGACCAAATGTCTTCATTTAAGCAGTCAACCTCTCCTATGATTATTGTGAGGATTAAATGAGGTCATGCACGTCAACTTCTTTTCCATCGTGTGGCAAATAGCAAGCCCTCATTTTATATGTAGACATAGATGTTGACACAGACTTATGAAGGACAGGGTGCTGTGGCAGCATGCAGAAGGAGTACATCTGTCAATTTGAGGAAAGGCCCCCCTGAGGAGGTGAGTGCTGATGCAGGAATAAGTAGGAGAGCGCCTACAGAAGAGGAGGAGATGCCCTTCAGAAGCAGTGGTAGTACACGGGCACAGAAGTGAGAGGCAACTGGCAGTGATTCAGTGTAGCTGGAGAGCAGAGCTGCAGCTGGGAAGTTTTAGGGGATGAGGTGGTAGGTGAATGTGGGCTGGTAAACCAGCTCGGGGGGCGTCGGCTGATTTCCATAGACTGTTCCTGTTGTGGCTGATATCAGCTACCAACTACCAACGGGCATGCAAAATTCCTGGATTGTTAAAAATCAGCTCTGCGGCAGGTGAAAGTGACCTCTGGTGTACCCTGGTTGCTGGGTTAAGAGTTTGGATGGACTCTAGGGCAACAGGTAGCCCCTGACATGCTTTCAGCTGAGGAAACAGAGCATCAGGTCAGAGTTTTAGAAAGATCGCTCTGGCTTCAGTGAGGAGGGAAGAGGCAAGTCGGGAGGCTGGTGCAGGCCAGAAACTTAGTGGAATTGGGATGCAGGAAAAATATGGACTTAGAAGATACTGGAGCAATAGCTGATTGACCAGATGTGGAGGCTTAGGAGGGGGTAGCACCCAGGAAGCAAGTCTGGGATTTGGGTTTGGGGGACAGGGTGGACTCTGGCACCATTCTCTAAGAGAGGGAACTCAGAGAGCAGGAGATGTTTGAGAAGATGCAGACTCATTGACACGTTTAAACTTACTAGTTTTAGCTCTTCATCCAAGTGAGGATGTCCAGGAGGCAGCTAGCTCTCCGTCTCAGCCCAGATCTGGAATGGAGATTGAGATTAGAAGATTATCTGCATAGCAATGGTACTCGAAGCTTTGTTAGTGCCTGAGGTCACCGAGGAACCTAGAACAGAACCTTGAGGACATCACTGTTTAAGGGACTGTGCCAAAGAAAAGGAACATAAAAGGGGCAAAGTGGAGTGGCTGGACGGTTAGGAGAAGAATCACAAGAAGGTGATGGTGCTGTAGAGTCAGAAGTGAGCCTTTCAAGGGGATGATATTTGGTGACATTAAACACTAATGACAAATCAATAAAGGCTTGAAAGCAGCTATTGGATTCAACTAGGAAGTTGTGAGTATTAGCTTTGGTAAGAGTAGCTTTAGTGAATTCCATCTGCAGCAAGTTGGGTTATGAATACAAGGTTGGAAAGTGGAGGAAGTGAATGCAGGAGACTGTTTCAAAAAGCGTGGCTGGTCAGGGAAGAGGAAAATTCGGGGTGGTGACTGGAGAGGAAAGTGGGATCTAGGATGAGTACACTGTTGTTTGTGTGTGAAAGGAGAGACATGTTTTAAAATGTGAATTATTTAGCAAACACTTCGATAATACTTGCTGTAGATCAGGCACTGCTCTAAATGCTTTACACATATTCACTAATGTAATCCTCATAAAGCGAGATATTCTTATGACCTTCATTTCACAGATGGCAAAGAACTTGTGTAGGCCACGTGGCTATAAAGGGTGGAGTCAGGAATTGTCCATAGGCTACCTGATCCCAGAGTCTGTGCAGTTAATCATTGTCCAGTGGATCCCTTGCTATGTTCAGCAGACTGTGTGGATGGGAAGGAGTCATTCATGGAGATGGATAAGGTAGAGGAGAGGGAGGTACAGGAGAGGGAGGTAGAGGAGAGGGAGGTACAGGAGAGGGAGGTACAGGAGGTAAAGGAGAGGGAGGAAAAGTACTGGAGAGGGAGGTACAGGAGAGGGAGGAAAAGTACAGGAGAGGGAGGTAGAGGAGAGGGAGGTAGAGGAGAGGGAGGTAGAGGAGAGGGAGGTACAAGGGAGGGAGGTACAGGAGAGGGAGTTACAGGAGGTACAGGAGAGGGAGGTAGAGGAGAGGGAGGTAGAGGAGAGGGAGGTACAGGGGAGGGAGGTCTCCAAGACCTCCAAGGGCAGAGAGGACTCCAAGAAGTGAGGGGGAAGAGTGGGTGAGTGGGTAAGGAGAGGAGAGAGAGGAGAGGAGGAGAGGAAATGGTGGGAACGGGGGTGGTTCAGTAGTCAGGGCACCCTGGAGGGGTGGTATTTCCAAATGGGTCACCGTTCTGGAAGATGAAAAGACTGAAGGCTTTGGCAGAGGTCGATGCGGTTGGATCCACCTGTGGAAGTTCTTGAGAAAGGCTCATAGGAAGCCTCCTAGCGTGTGTGTGTGTGTGTGTGTGTGTGTGTGTGTGTGTGTGCGCGCGCGCGCACGCGCATACATGCGCTGATAAAATTTTTCCTATCTGGTGTCTTTGGTATTAAGAGTGGCAAGTCTTGTAACATTTTTTACCAACAGTACAATTCAATGGATGGATGCTTGGAATAGGTTGGCCGTATTACCTGTCAGGAGTGACAAGGGTTCCAACAGCCCTGTCATCTGGCTCCAGAGTGTCACTCTTGACCACATCATTACACTGTGCCCCCAAATATCTTCAGCATACATCAGATAAGAGGAAAAATGCCTTATTATTATTAGAGAAACATTACAGACAAATACAAGATAGGACAAAAAATTTCCTGAAAGAGAAATGAGCAAAAGATTTGAATGAGAACTTCACAAAGAAAGAAATGTGAATGACCAATAAACATATGAAAACATGCTGGCCCTTACTTATAATTAATGAAACACTTTTTCACCTATTGTATTTGCAAATATATAAAAAAATGAATTCCACAGAGTGTACAGAGTGTTGATAGCTACTTCTAATGGAATACTATATAGCCATTAAAAGAATGAGAGCTGCATGCTTTGCTGTGGAAAGAATTCTGCAATGTATTGTTAAGAAGAAAGAAAAATGAAGGTTCAGAATAATATGCATATGAATACTACTTTAAAAGTAAGGCTCTGTACATGGATATATGTGTTTGTAAATGGTCAGAAAATGTTTAGAAGGTTATAGAAGAGATCATTACCATATCTAACTCTGGAATTGGAGGCCTAAGGTGATATAGACCATGGGGATGGATAAAAACTCCTTTTAAAAATATATTTTGTTATGGAAAATTTTAATCATACACAGATAGAAAGAATGACACAATGAGCCCCCTGCCCATTTACCCATCACCTAGGTCCAACAATTATGAATATTACTTGATTATGTTATCCTTTTGTTCTGTTTGAAAAAAATACCATTGGTGTGTATTATTTTTATATAAAAAAATCCAACATGATGAAAATGATTTTCCCCAATGCTCTCACAACCAAAGGCTTGTTAGCCCAAACTCTAGTTTCCAGAAGCAGGAGAAGGCTTCAGAGACTAGGGATCTGGGGAGCTTTAGCCACGTTCCTCTTGAATTCTGTCAGCTGTGTAGCTAGAGGGACAGCTTACTTTATCCAGATACTATAAAAAGATCCTTAATTTAAAAAGCAACATCAAAGGAAGACTGTCCACTCTCTAAGGGGAATTTAATTTGTTCACCACCGCCCACCCATACCCCTAGTCCATGTTTTTAAGGTGGATTTTTTTTTTTTTTCGGTACGCGGGCTTCTCACTGCCGTGGCCTCTCCCGTTGCGGAGCACAGGCTCCGGACACGCAGGCTCAGCGGCCATGGCCAACGGGCCCAGCCGCTCCGCGGCATGTGGGATCTTCCCGGACCGGGGCACGAACCCGTGTCCCCTGCATCGGCAGACGGACTGTCAACCACTGTGCCACCAGGGAAGCCCTAGTCCATGTTTTTATTAAGGGACAACTTGATTTATCCTGCAGCTTATTTTTATCTCTTTGTTAAGATTTACTTCATTTCCCACCAGAGCCCAAAATTAGGAAAACAGTACCTTCCTCTTCAGATTGGTGTGTCTTGGACAGCTGAGCAGCTGTTGCCAGGTGTTACCCTTGGTCATAGTGTCTGATGAATGTCTCATGCCAGAGGTTCAGGGGAGCTTGGAAAAGTACATAGATTCTCAGGCCCCATTTGGGATAGAGTGTGGAATTCTACAGGCTGAAAAGGAGGATGCCTGCTCCCTGCATCCATCCATCATTTACTCAACAGCCATTCATTCCACATACCCTACCCTCTGCTAGGCTCTGTGCTAGAGTTAGGGTGATAAAGTTGAGCAGCACATGGCCCCTGCCCTTCGTGAGCTTATCAGGACTGGAAAGAAACTTTCAAGATTTACTTGGCTTCCTCTTTCTGGATTGCTTTTTCCTATCTGGTCTACTTATTCTTACTCATCCTTCAGAACTTAGTCACCAGTCACCACCTTTGATGAACAACAATTTACTGTTTCCTTTGTCAGGAACACCCTTCCTATCTTGTCCACCTAAACTTACTCATCCTGCAAAACTTGGGTCACTAGTCCCCATTGCTGTAGCCCTGCCTGACTCTTAGAATCCAAGCTAGTTACTATGCTTATCAGGTTGCATTATAGATTCTTACGTGTTTGCCCCGCTTTGGGGCAGAGCCTTTGATTCTCCAGTTTGTACACAGTGCATGGCATGTATGTTCTTTGCATGAATGCATAAAGGAAGCATAATTTCTTTGGGTTTTATGCCTTTAGGGTCTCATAACCCATAGGTGCCTTCAAAGATAATCTCCTTGGTTAGCAGCCCCTCCATAGCTGCTCCTCCTTCTTTCTGTGTTCTTTCAAAACACAAATCTTATCTGAGAGGGCCCAAGTCTCCAAATAAAAGAGCAGATGTATGTCTGCAGTCCCAGCCCTAAGCAACTAAAATGTAACGTTTATCCCGTGAAAGAGACATTGGTGTTAGTTTCAAAACCATTGCTTGATCCTTTCCACTTCAAATATTTAAAAGTATAAGAAGAATTTGGAATTTACAAATATTATCATGTTTATAGTGTCCTGCTATGAGGTCTTTGGGCAGCGTGAAAGTCATTGCTGGGCTTTTGTATGACTGTAGAACTCTTAAGAAAGACTGGGGAACATATGCCAGGTGAAGAATCATACTGAATAAGCACTAGACCAAGAGTCAGGGGACCTAGCTTCTCCTTCCCTTTTTTTTTTGCGGTACGCGGGCCTCTCACTGTTGTGGCTTCTCCCGTTGCGGAGCACAGGCTCCGGACACGCAGGCTCAGCGGCCATGGCTCACGTGCCCAGCTGCTCCGTGGCATGTGGGATCTTCGCGGACTGGGGCATGAACCCGTGTCCCCTGCATCGGCAGGCGGACTCTCAACCACTGCGCCACCAGGGAAGCCCTTCTCCTTCCTTTTGAGGCCTTAGTTTCTTCATTTGCAAAGAAGAAGAGGAAGAAGAAAAAGAAGGAGGAGGAGGAGGGGCGCGGGGAGAAGGAGGTGTCTGAGTGCTTTCAAGGGTTTCTTATGGCTTTAAGCTCAATGAATCCATGAGTCCATAATCCGGGACACAAATCTTTTCGGTAAATTGAAAGAGCAAGTTAATTTTCCTATCTGATCTCCTCTTCTAAAAGTTCCCATTGAGACATGGGATAATATTGTAATATTCTTTTTTTCTGTTAATAGTCCTTTTCTGTGAATTGAGACATTTACAGATAACAAGCAAGGAAGCAAGCAAAAAAAAACTCCCTGTGGGAAGTAGACTTCCAGAGAAAATTCCAATGTCCATTGTTTTTCTTGATTTCTTTTTGGCAAAGATATCTTAATTCTCATTGCCAGTGCATATTTTGAATTTCATCCAATGGGAGAGGAGATTCCATATATATTTATAACTCCCCTGCTGACAGCTCCCATTATGGGCAGGAACCCAAGCTCTCTGGAGTCAGGTTGGCACCTGAGCTTCTGAGCTATGGAAATCCCAAAGGCTCCCATGACCCTGCCTTTTGATACTACTGCCTTCCCAGCAACAGGACTGACATGGAACTTCTTTACTGTGCAGCTTTTTAAGTTTCAGTTTAAATTTTGCTTTAGCGTCCATGTTTCTGCTAGAACAACTCAGCACTGCTAGTTGGTAAGTATCTTCTCAATTCAGATTTACAACGAATACCAAAGTGGGAGAGGTAAAAAGTGACCTCCACCCAAAAGAATATTAGAATAACTACTAATAATTGCCATGTGCTGACTATATGCTGAGTTTTACCTCATTTCTCCCTCACACAGCACTGTGGGATAGGTACCATTATATGTCCCTTTTTTTTTTTTTAACATCTTTATTGGAGTATAATTGCTTTACACTGGTGTGTTAGTTTCTGCTGTATAACAAAGTGAATCAGCTATACATATACATATATCCCCGTATCTCTGCCCTCTTGCGTCTCCCTCCCACCCTCCCTATTCCATCCCTCTAAGTGGACACAAAGCACTGAGCTGATCTCCCTGTGCTATGTGGCTGCTTCCCACTAGCTATCTATTTTACATTTGGTAGTGTATATATGTCCATGCCAATCTCCCACTTCGTCCCAGCTTCCCCTTCCCCTTCCCCATGTCCTCAAGTCCATTCTCTGCATCTGCGTCTTTATTCCTGTCCTGCCCCTAGGTTCTTCACAAGCTTTTTTTTTTTTTTAGATTCCATATATATGTGTTAGCATATGGTATTTGTTTTTCTCTTTCTGACTTACTTCACTCTGTATGACAGTCTCTAGGTCCATCCACCTCAATACAAATAACTCAATTTCATTTCTTTTTATGACTGAGTAATATTTCATTGTATATATGTGCCACAACTTCTTTACCCATTCATCTGTCGATGGACACATAGGTTGCTTCCATGTCCTGGCTATTGTAAATAGAGCTGCAGTGAACATTGTGGTACATGACTCTTTTTGAATTATGGTTTTCTTAGGGTATAGGCCCAGTAGTGGGATTGCTGGGTCATATGGTAGTTCTATTTTTAGTTTTTTAAGGACTGTCCATACTGTTCTCCATAGTGGTTGTATCAATTTACAGTCCCACCAACAGTGCAAGGGAGTTCCCTTTTCTCCACACCCTCTCCAGCATTTATTGTTTGTAGATTTTTTTTTTTTTTTACTTTTTTTTTTTTTTTTTTTTTTTGCGGTACGCAGGCCTCTCACTGTTGCGGCCTCTCCCGTTGCGGAGCACAGGCTCCAGACGCGCAGGCTCAGCAGCCGTGGCTCACGGGCCCAGCTGCTCCGCGGCATGTGGGATCTTCCCGGACCGGGGCACGAACCCACGTACCCTGCATCGGCAGGAGGACTCTCAACCACTGCGCCACCAGGGAAGCCCCTATTGTTTGTAGATTTTTTAATGATGGCCATTCTGACTGGTGTGAGGTGATACCTCATTTTAGTTTTGATTTGCATTTCTTTAATGATTAGCGATGCTGAGCATCCTTTCATGTGTTTGTTGGCAGTCTGTATATCTCTTTTGGAGAAATGTCTATTTAGGTCTTCTGCCTATTTTTGGATTGGGCAGTTTGTTTTTTTGATATTGAGCTGCATGAGCTGCCTGTATATTTTGGAGATTAATCCTTTGTCAGTTGCTTTGTTTGCAAATATTTTCTCCCATTCTGCAGGTTGTCTTTTCCTCTTGTTTATGGCTTCCTTTGTGGTACAAAAGCTTTTAAGTTTCATTAGGTCCCATTTGTTTATTTATGGTTTTATTTCCACTTCTCTAGGAGGTGGGTCAAAAAGGATCTTGCTGTGATGTATGTCATAGCGTGTTCTGCCTATATTTTCCTCTAAGACTTTGTTAGTGTCTGGCCCTACATTTAGGCCTTTAATCCATTTTGAATTTATTTTTGTGTATGGTGTTACGGAGTGTTCTAATTTCATTCTTTTACATTTAGCTGTCCAGTTTTCCCAGCACCACTTATTGAAGAGGCTGTCTTTTCTCCATTGTATATTCTTGCCTCCTTTATCAAAGATAAGGTGACCATATGTGTGTGGGTTTATCTATGGGCTTTCTATCCTGTTCCATTGATCTATATGTCTGATTTTGTGCCAGTACCATATTGTCTTGATTACTGTAGCTTTGTAGTATAGTCTGAAGTCAGGGAGCCTGATTCCTCCAGTTCCGCTTTTCTTTCTCAAGATTGCCTTGGTTAATTGGGGTCTTTTCTGTTTCCATACAAATTGTGAAATTTGTTGTTCTAGTCCTGTGAAAAATGCCATTGGTAGTTTGATAGGGATTGCATTGAATCTGTAGATTGCTTTGAGTAGTATAGTCATTTTCACAGTGTTGATTCTTCCAATCCAAGAACATGGTATATATCTCCATCTGTTTGTATCATCTTTAATTTCTTTCATCAGTGTCTTATCGTTTTCTGCATAGAGGTCTTTTGTCTCCTTAGGTAGGTTTATTCCTAGGTAGTTTTTTCTTCTTGTTGCAATGGTAAATGGGAGTGTTTCCATAATTTCACTTTCAGATTTTTCATCACTAGTGTATAGGAATGCAAGAGATTTCTGTGCATTAATTTTATATCCTGCTACTTTACCAAATTCATTGATTAGCTCTAGTAGTTTTCTGGTAGCATCTTTAGGATTCTCTATGTATAGTGTCATGTGATCTGCAAACAGTGACAGCTTTACTTCTTCTTTTTATTTCTTTTTCTTCTCTGATTGCTGTGGCTAAAACTTCCACAACTATGTTGAATAGTAGTGCTGAGAGTGGGCAACCATATCTTGTTCCTGATCTTAGTGGAAATGGTTTCAGTCTTTTATCATTGAGAACGATGTTAGCTGTGGGTTTGTCATATATGGCCTTTATTATGTTGAGGTATGTTCCTTTTATGCCTACTTTCTGATGTGTTTTTATCATAAATGGGTGTTGAGTTTTGTTGAAAGCTTTTTCTGCATCTATTGAGATGATCATATGGTTTTTTTCCTTCAATTTGGTAATATGTTTTATCACATTGATTGATTTGCATATATTGAAGAATCCCTGCATTCCTGGGATAAACCCCACTTGATCATGGTGTATGATCCTTTTAATGTGCTGTTGGATTCTGTGCTGGTATTTTGTTGAGGATTTTTGCATCTATTTTCATCAGTGATATTGGTCTGTAATTTTCTTTGTTTGTGACATCTTTGTCTGGTTTTGGTATCAGTGTGATGGTGGCCACATAGAATGAGTTTGGGAGTGTTCTTCCCTTTGCTATATTTGGGAAGAGTTTGAGATGGATCAGTGTTAGCTCTTCTCTAAATGTTTGATAGAATTCACCTGTGAAGCCATCTGGTCCTTGACTTTTGTTTGTTGGAACATTTTTAATCACAGTTTCAATTTCAGTACTTGTGATTGGTCTGTTTATATTTTCTAGTTCTTCCTGGTTCAGTCTTGGAAGGTTGTGCTTTTCTAAGAAATTGTCCATTTCTTTCAGGTTGTCCATTTTATTGGCATAGAGTTGCTTGTAGTAATCTCTAATGATCTTTTGTATTTCTGCAGTGTCAGTTGTTACTTCTCCTTTTTCATTTCTAATTCTATTGATTTGAGTCTTCTTCCTTTTTTTCTTGATGAGTCTGGCTTGTGGTTTATCAATTTTGTTTATCTTCTCAAAGAACCAGCTTTTAGTTTTATTGATCTTTGTTATTGTTTCCTTCATATCTTTTTCATTTATTTCTGCTCATTTCTTTATGATTTCTTTCCTTCTGCTGACTTCAGGGTTTTTTTGTTCTTCTTTCTCTAATTGCTTTACGTGTAAGGTTGTGTTGTTTATTTGACATGTTTCTTGTTTCTTCAGGTAGGATTGTATTGCTATAAACTTCCCTCTTAGAACTGCTTTTGCTGCATCCCATAGGTTTTCGGTCGTTGTGTTTTCATTGTCATTTGTTTCTAGGTATTTTTTGATTTCCTCTTTGATTTCTTCAGTGAACTCTTGGTTATTTAATAGTGTATTGTTTAGCCTCCATGTCTTTGTATTTTTCACAGATTTTTTTCTGTAATTGATATCTTGTCTCATAGCATTGTGGTCGGAAAAGATACTTGATATGATTTCAATTTTCTTATATTTACCAAGGCTTTGTTTGTGACCCAAGATATGATCCATCCTGGAGAATGTTCCTTGAGCACTTGAGAAGTATGTTCTGTTATTTTTGGATGGAATGTCAATTAAGTCCATCTTGTTTGATATATCATTTAAAGCTTGCATTTCCTTATTTATTTTCTTTTTAGATGATCACTACAATGGTGAAACTGGGGTCTTAATGTCCCCTACTATGATTGTGTTACTGTCGATTTCCCCTTTTATGGCTGTTAGCATTTGCCTTATGTATTGAGGTGCTCCTATGTTGGGTGCATAAATATTTACAATTGTTATATCATCTTCTTGGATTGACCCCTTGATCATTATGTAGTGTCCTTCTTTGTCTCTTGTAATAATCTTTATTTTAAAGTCTATTTTGTCTGACATGAGTATTGCTACTCCAGCTTTTTCTGATTTCCATTTGCATGGAATATCTTTTTCCATCCTCTCACTTTCAGTCTGTATGTGTCCTTAGGTCTGAAGTGGGTCTCTTGTAGACAGCATATATATGGGTCTTGTTTTTGTATCCATTCAGCCAGTCTATCTATGTCTTTTGGTTGGAGGCGTTAATCCATTTAAATTTAAGGTAGTTATAAATATGTATGTACATATTACCATTTTCTTGTTTTGGGTTTTTTTATTGTGGGTCTTTTCATTGTCTTGTGTTTCCTGCCTAGAGAATTTCCTTTAGTATTTGTTGTAAAGCTGGTTTGGTGGTGCTGAATTCTCTTAGCTTTTGCTTGTCTGTAAAGGTTTTAATTTCTCTGTCAAAGCTGAATGAGATCCTTGCTGGTTAGACTAGTCTTTGTTGTAGGTTTTTCTACTTCATCACTTTAAATATGTCCTGCCACTCCCTTCTGGCTTGCAGAGTTTCTACTGAAAGGTCAGCTGTTAACCTTATGGGGACTCCCTTGTATGTTTTTTCTTGCTTTTCCCTTGCTGCTTTTAATATTTTTTCTTTTATTTAATTTTTTCTTTTTTCTTTTGCGGTACGTGGGCCTCTCACTGTTATGGGCTCTCCCATTGCGGAGCACAGGCTCTGGACACGCAGGCTCAGTGGCCATGGTTCATGGACCCAGCCGCTCCATGGCATGTGGGATCTTCCCTGACTGGGGCATGAACCCGTGTCCCCTGTATCAGCAGGCAGACTCTCAACCACTGCGCTACCAGGGAAGCCCTCTTTTATTTAATTTTTGATAGTTTGATTAATATGTGTCTTGGCGTGTTTCTCCTTGGCTTTATCCTATATGGGACTCTCTGTGCTTCCCAGTCTTGATTGACTCTTTACTTTCCCATATTAGGGAAGTTTTCAACTATAATCTCTCCAAATCGTTTCTCAGTCTCTTTTTTTTTCTTTTCTTCTTTTGGGATTCCTATATTTCAAGTATTGGTGCATTGAATGTTGTCCCAGAGGTCTCTGAGACTGTCCTCAATGCTTTTCATTCTTTTTTCTTTATTCTGCTTTGTGGTAGTTATTTCAACTCTTTCATCTTCTAGGTCACTTATTCATTCTTCTCCCTCAGTTATTCTGCTATTGATTCCTTCTAGAGAATTTTTAATTTCATTTATTGTATTGTTCATCATTGTTTGTTTGCTCCTTAGTTCTTCTAGGTGCTTTTTTAAATGTTTCTTGCATTTTCTCCATTCTATTTCCAATATATTGGATATCTTTACTATCATTACTCTGAATTCTTTTTCAGGTGACTGCTTATTTCCTCTTCATTTGTTTGGTCTGGTGGGTTTTTACATTGCTCCTTCATCTGCTGTGTATTTCTCTGTCTTCTCATTTTGCATAATCTATTGTGCTTGGGGTCTCGTTTTTGCAGGCTGCAGGTTCGTAGTTCTTGTTGTTTTTGCTGTCTGCCCCCAGTGGCTAAGGTTGGTTCAGTGGGTTGTGTTGGCTTCCTGGTGGAGGCGACTGGTGCCTGTGTTTTGTTGGAGGAGGCTATATCTTGTCTTTCTGGTGGGCAGGACCACATCCAGTGGTGTGTTTTGTGGTGTCTGTGAACTTAATATGATTTTAGGCAGCCTCTCTGCTAATGGGTGGGGTTGTGCTCCTGTCTTGCTAGTTGTTTGGCATAGGGTGTCCAGCACTGTAGCGTGCTGGTCATTGAGTTGAGCCAGTTTCACGTTGAGATGGAGATCTCTGAGAGAGCTTTCGTCGTTTGTTATTACGTGAGGCCGGGAGGTCTCTGGTGGTCCAATGTCCTGAACTCGGCCCTCCCACCTCACAGGCACAGGCTTGACCCCCAGTTGGAGCACCAAGACCCTGTCAGCCACACAGCTTTTGGGAAGTCTGAGGTCTTCTGCCAGCATTCAGTAGGTGTTCTGTAGGAGCTGTTCCTCATATCGATGTATTTTTGATGTGCTTGTGGGGAGGAAGGTGATCTCCACCTCTTACTCCTCTGCCATCTTGAAGCTAAATCGTGCCCCATTTTATTAATGAAGAAACTGAGTTTCAAAGAATTTAATATTGAGCCTAAGATTCCTCAGTCTACCAAATTTGTGTTCAGATCCAGAACATCTGACCCCACAGTCTGTGCATATAACTGCTATGCTATACTGTTTCTCAAGAACTGGATATGTATGCTATCAGAACTGGGAGACCGTTCTCAGCAGAACCACTGATATAAGGTTTTTAATGGATTCCAAAATGATAATAGAAGCTAATTATCAGTACATCTCCTGAGTTAGCCACAAGAAAAATCTTGGATATTACAGAAATAGAAGTCTTTATTAAATAAAGGATAAGTTTAAGAAACATCCACTGCGTATCCAGGATACAATTAATCCAAGATAAATTAATTAATTAAGGTAAATGACTTCAGGTGTTATAACAACTGCTCCCACACATCAGTGGCTTAGCACAAGAAACATTTATTACTCCCAGTTCAATGTGGTTGGGAGGTGGGCTCTGGTCCACACAGTAATTCAGGGTAGGATCTGGACTAGGGTGAGGAAAGCAGGGTGCTCATCTCAGGTACCAAATTTAAGGGAGTAACTCAGTAATCAAGATAAATAATATTTTAATGCAATATTTTGGAAAAATAAAAACTAATGCAAAAAATATTCATGATGAGCAAAGTATTGAAAATTTAAATTAAGACAGGAGCCAACAGGGCTGGGATAAGTGTGAGGTGATTCAGACTGAGTAGTGCTGGCTAATTAAAGACAAATTTTAAATATTCAACTAAAAGTAGAATGACCTTTACTCAGAAAACGTAGTTTCATAGGTGTGAGCAAAACAAAAGCATGCATTATTGCTCCCTCCCACCATGCCTAGAACCATGGTAAAGGGAAAAAAATGTCTCCAGACGAGTGGGGAACAAACATCGCATTTTTCCATCATTCCAGGTAAGTGATGGAGCACAAGGATGCAGAGACTGGAGTGAGCTTCACTTTAGCAACCATAGGACCCCAAGGAACTGGGTTTGCTCATCCAGACTGGGAGGAACATCTCCTCCACTAACGGGCTTTAGTTGGTGGCTGCCCTGATAAACAGCTCCAAAGAGCCTTTGGTTAAGGGACTTACTGAGGTAGTTATTATTGTCACGAGGAACAAGATACCCAGTAACCATCTTAAATAATACTGCTAAGAACCAACAATTACCTTACAGTTTGAATTTTATACCCAAATATAAACTCTTAAATGACAGACAAGTCATTATCCCCCTTTTAATGCAAGACAATCCGACTTCAATTAATTTGAAGCATAGTCTGCCGGTTCTAGAGAGGAAGCTAAAGTGGCAGCTGCAGGTGGGTCTGAGACTCAAGAAGATAGTCCTGGTCACCCTATGAGGACACCTTTCCTCAGACAGGTCTTCCCACCAGTCACGGCCACATGACTGTATTTCATTTTCTTCATGGCACTTCTCCCACTCTGACATTTTCTTCTTTAGTTGTTAACTTGTTTACTGTCTGTTCTTATGGCAAGCCTACCCTGTTGAGAATACCAGATCAGGGACCTTGTCTTTCTCGTTTGCCTCAGTACTCCCAGCACACAGAACAGTGCCTGGCATACAGGTGATTACTGGAATGAATAAGCAAGGAAGTTGGAGCCAATCTATTGGTTCTGCCTGGACTGCTCTTTCTTCACAAAATTCTTCCACAGTGATTAGCGCATGAGCAGACACTCAATACATGATAGCTATAATTACTGTTATTGGGTGTGTGGGTGTGTGAGTGGGTGGCTTACATATGGACCACTGGCTTGTAAGGAAGTATACTCACAGTACCACATTTAAGCTTTTGATGCTGTAAGAGAAATTCGATTTACACTATGCCATTATAATAAGTTTTACATATATAACTCCACATCAACAAACACTCTTATTTCATTTTTAAAAATTTTATTGAAGTATAGTTGATTTAGAATATTGTGTTAATTTCCACTGTACAGCAAAGTGACTCAGTATACATATACATATATTCTTTTTCATATTCTTTTCCATTATGGTTTATCATAGGATATTGAATATATTTATCTGTGCTCTACAGTAGGACCTTGTTGTTTATCCATCCTATGCATACTAGAACAAACACTCATATTTTAAAACAACCACATTTTCTAGGAATTTCTATGATTCTTGATGGATAATGAACATGAAAAGAATTCTGGTAAAGTGGCCATATGATGGCAGCTTTCGTAAATGTTAAACACTCAATATTAATGGAACATTATACACACACACACACTCGTGCACACACACACACATACATACATACTCAGGATAGATAGACAGATAGGTAGATAGATATATTCATACATATATACATGACTATAGGTAGATGTGTATGTTTCCTGACACATAAAAGTCACATGATATTAACATTCACAGCAGAGTTCTTGTCTGTCAAGTTCTACATTATCAAGCAGCACTTATCAACTAAATGGCTTAGAATAATTTATGATCCAAGTTCAAGGAACTGCCACTGGTTCAACATATTAATGACCCATATTAAAATTCATGTATTTCATCAAACTGGGTACATTTTTAGATATTTGGTCATATGACTCTGTTCGGTATCAGATGATCTGATTAATTTATAAGAATTCACAGTAAATTCACACTGTATTGATTTGGAGCTAACTCCATATTTTAACATTCTCCACATTTTAACATTTTAAAACTACCTGTATTTTAACATCCCTGAAATCAAGACATTTTATAATTAACATCTTATAAATATAGTATTTCTTTTTTTTTCTAAAAGCTGTTATTAAAGTAATGGTGTGTCTTCCCATCAGTGGCAACTTAGAATCAAGAAAGTGGTATTTGTATGAAACATGATAGATAGGTTTATAATCTTAACATATTGAGAACTCATACAAAATGATAATTAATGCAGTAAGACCTTTAGAGATAATTGGGCAAAGGACATGAACCTCCCATTCACATAAGAAAATTGTAACTAACCGGAAAATGTAAACGTCCTTACTAGTACTCAAATAAATGCTAATTAAAACAAAAAGGAAACTACATTTCTGTCTTTTAGATTAGCAAAGAAAAATTTTTTAAAAATCCAGTGCTAATTAGAGTGAAATAGAATGGGCATCAAATTTTGGTGGTATATTGGTACAAAATTTCTGGAAAGCAATTTGGCTGTATATATTAAAATTCTTAGTGTTCACACCCTATTTGTTCTTCTGGAATGTATTACAAGAGAACAATCAGAAATAGGTCAAAAATTTATTTACAAATAAGTGAAAAAAAGTCAAGATTCTAAATTTACATGCTATATTTCAGTTGTGTAAGGAATTCAGAAAAAAAATGATGATATTCTACTTGTGTGTACTTTACAAATAAATGCTTATTATTTTAATAACCAGAAAAAAATTTAAAAACTGAAAGGAAAGAAAATGACCATAGGATGTTTTGACAGAATTTCTATTTCTCCCCAAAGGAAAAGAAGGAAAATTTCTTACCACAAAGTTTGTCCTTGTATAAGACTTATCATCAAAAATGACATGTCTGGGAATTTTACACTTTTGTGTGGCACGATATTTCAAGATTTGTTAGATTCAGATGACTCCAAAGTCTTAGCCCTTGAATTTAAAATTTTTAGGATAATTGTTTTGAAGCTTGTTATTGTAATTATTTGATTCTTTTTTCAAACGCTGGCAGCTCACTGGTTAAACTTACCCTGTTAAGTATCGTCTTCCTGGATGAGGAAGTTTTCAATGTCCTCACTAAAGATGGTATTAGTCAGCTGTTCATTATCTCTTGCAAATAATAGTCAGATATGGTTTCCATAATGTAAATATTTATTTACCCAGAAATACAACAGAGACTATATGCGGCTAATTAACAGTTGTGTAAGAAGAACATTGCAAAATTTCCTTTTAATAGGACTCCTATGTCCATCCAATTCAATTCTACCTCAGCACGGAAGAGTCTCCCAGAGGTCTTTGGCTGTCTCCTCTTCTCCCTACTTCTCAGCCTCATCTGCAATCTTGAAATTTTAGTTTTGCTTCCATATTCTTTAAAAAAACAGCAACAAAATGCCTTGACTTGAGCCTTTGATATCAGAAAGAAAATAACCAGCTAAAACAGATACTAAATTTACATACAATGTATCTTCTGTATTTCAATAACTTCCTTCTTATTTTATTTACAGTTTCCTGTATTTATACTTTGGGTATTTTATTTAGGTATGCTGATGTAATGCATATCATTCAGGCCCTCAAGTATCTTGCAGGGAAGTTAAGGGTGGTAGGGTTGTGGGGCAGGTATATTATCAGCAATTATAGTTTAAGGTGAAGAGTATCATCCATTCTTTTATCCAACATAAGTTTACTGAGTGTGTGCCATTAGCCAGAGAGAGTTCTGGGCATTGGAATATAGTGAGGTATAAGGCATAGGCTTTGCTCCCTGAGTAGGAGGGTAACTGGACATTCTAAAAGCATGGAAGAGAGGTGGGCTTCCATTAATTGCTGATCCACAATAATCTCAGTTTCTTTTCCCCTCATCCCATATTCTCATTCCTAAACTCTGGCCAAGTGAATTTCTCATTCAGTAGGTCAGGGGTGAAAACTGGAACTTGATTTGTTTTGAAGCTTTCCTTGTAATTCTGATACACAGTCAAGTTTTAGAACCACTACAATGAAAAAACAGCCATAACCATCTCACTTGGAAGCAGGAGAAATTATTGAAAGCAGCAGAAAAACATTTCCTTGACTCATCTTTTTCCACACCATCTTGCTGCTGTTAGAATTTTGGTTTAGAATGTAAAATCATTAATGGTATTTTCTCTAACTCTGTTTGACTCTATAGATAAGACTGTCTTGTGCTCTTCCAGATGATTCTTGGCTTTGATAAGTTATTGAATTAATAGTCAGCTGAAGTTGTTTCTTTTGTTCTCATTTGAACTTTTCTTCTTATAAAAATGATGCTACAATCTAGTGTCTTATTGTTCGTCTGCTTGGGGCAAGCCAGTGACTCTTTTATAGTTTCACAGATGTGCCATGCTTTCTTGCCTCTGGGTCTTTGAACATGCTATTCCCTGTCGCATTCATTGGCTCATTTGTATTCAGATATCAGGTGTGAAAACATAATTAACTTTTACACATATGAGATCTCAAAAGATGTAATTTCCATGCGTCCTGTCATAGAAAGCTATTGATGATGGGTAAATCTAGATAGAGGAAGACAAGACTTGGGAAACAGCTAGCTAAGGAATAGCAGCCAAGAGAAGGAAGTCCCAGGATGACATTGGGCAGAAGGATGCAAAAATCCAGAGAGGAGAACCCTAGGGGAAAGAAAAGAGCTCTTGAAAAATAACACAGACAAATATTTAACAAATATGATGGAGTAATTAGTCATATAGAAACCTTTGCAAATGATAAAAGAAAGCAAAACAGAAGGTTGTTAACAAAGGAAAATGTAATTATTGCATACAGTGGCTGAGCAGTGAATAATATTTACATTATCTTTGTAATATGTCCATTGATTATTTCTCCTACCATTGTGATATACCTTTAGTGGGACAAGGGGAGAGGAGAACTGAGTGTGTGAGCAGTGGTGGTGTAAGGGCATTAAATCCTCTACGGATGCAAAAAATCAACAGGGAAGATGTAAATTTGATAAATCAAAAAATAATAGGCACATGAGAAAGTAATATGGAAAAATTGCCAGCAGAAATGACTATGAGAATTCAAAGTAGTTGCCTAAGTCAAGGATGGGTGGGGAATAGGGGATGTGTACAGGAGACTGTGCTGTTGTTTTTTCTATGAAAGTCTTTCAAATATTGATATTTAGAATATTTTTGTTATCATTGTGTTCAAAAAGTACATATATTCCTTGATTAAAAATATGAATCAACATGTATATATTAAGCAACCGCCACATGTCTGGCAAAGTGCTGAACTCTGCCCCTTATATAAGAGAAGCTAGAAAACATAGTTCTGACCCTCCAGGACCCTAAGTCACCTTGGAGGAGATATCAACCCATATCTAAAAAAGAGTACAAATGAACTTATCTTCAAAACAAAAATAGAGTTACAGATGTGGAAAATAAACTTATGGTTACCAGGGGTAAGGGGGTGGGGAGTGTAAATTGGGAAATTGGGATTGACATGTACAAACTACTATATATAAAATAGATAACTAATAAGGACCTACTGTATAGCACAAGGAACTCTACTCAATACTCTGTAATGGCCTATGTGGGAAAAGAATCTAAAAAAGAGTGCATATATGTATAACTGATTCACTTTGCTGTACACCTCAAACTAACACAGCATTATAAATCAACTATACTCCAATAAAATTTAAAAAAAAAAAAAACAATGAAAGAAAAAGGTGTGACCAAATCTGAGAAGAAATGCAAGAACTTTTGTATTTAAATTATGCGCACCTTAATCTTTATAAAATTGTATAAAACAAAAAGTATTGTCAAATTTATAATTCCTTCCCTTACTCCAAAGGCAATGAAAATGAATCGCTCTACTTTGGCTCCTTCTTAGGGATTTACAAATTTGGCCCCATTGAAGCCTCCCTAGTAGCAGGACTAAAGTGAAGTACTAGCCAAACACTGCATTTGTAATGCAATGGCGGCTTTGCAGTCTTCAGTCTTGGCTCCTTAAAAAAAAAAAGTTCTTAAGTGCTTCCTTTGCACCAGACACTTATAACGTGAGCAATGAATTCCTGTTCCCTTTGGCCCAATAACTGTCTTAAAGGATGCTGCAGAGATGACTGAAGAAGGACAAGCAAATAAGAAATTCAAAACAAGAGGGTCAGAATAATGGTGGGCAAAAAAGGAAAAAGGAGAGTACAAATGTAGTTTGTCAGGACTTTGGGGGACAGTTTCACAAATGCATTTCTTGCCACTGTTGCATATTTTACTTAGATGTCCTGTCACTTCCTCTGTGCCCTTTGTGACAGAACTATTTGTTAGGAAGGTTAAAATCACTGTGGAAGTTGTTTATGTGGCACGTTCCTTGACAAGAGATTTATCTTCTGGTCCTCTGAGAAGTATTAAGTTACAGCGGACACTTAAGCCTACTCAAGTTAGAAGGTGTTAAATGTTCTTGAGTAAAGAAAAAAAAGAAATCTCTGGAGGGAAGGTGTATCTCAGAGATCCACTATTGCGTCTACTCGGAAGTTTTTTCCCAAAGTTTACAAGATCAACCATCTCAGAGCCTGAGAAACTATCTGCCTCTTAGACTAGTAGATTATAAAGGTAATACACATTTACTACATTTTGGAAAAAGAAGACAAGTATACAGAAGAAATCAACCATTTCTTGTGATAACACTGCTTACAGTAGATTACTGTTAATTTTTAAGTGATACATGCATATATATAATATTATATATATTATATATACTATGTATATAATATCATATTAATTTGAAAAAGAAGTGCCATATTGTATATATATGTTTTGCTCTCATGCTTTTCTTCCACTGATATTCTGGTCCTTATTCGTGTGATAGATCAAGTTGCCACAAATTTGGGGTACATATCCAGGTCTGAAGGGAACTAGGCAAAGCCTTAAAGAAACCCAGTTGCTTTTTGCCTAGACCTGAAAACCTGTGGGATTCAGTTTCTACTAGAGTTGAAGGTTGCCTTGGAGACAAATTATTCTGTGGCTTTTAATTCAATTAAAGTAGATAATACATACATACATATATATATATATATTATTAAAAGTTATGTCTTTTCTGTTTATAGGTAACCTTTTCCTGGAAGGGTTTATGCCTGCTAAGTATTCATTGTTACATATTTTTACAGGGCTAAGCAGGACTAGAGAACTTCATGAAAAATTTTAAACAATTTTATTGTGGAAAAGTATACATAACATAAAATTTGCCATTTTAACCATTTTAACTGTCCATCTCTGTGGCATTAAGTACCTTCACAGTATTGTGCAAACATCACCACCATCCACCTCCAGAACATTTTTGTCTTCCCCAAAACTCTATATCCATTAAAAACAACTCTTCATTCACCCTCCCCACAAGCTTTGACAACCACCAGTCTGCTTTTCGTCTCTATGCTTTGGCTACTCTAGGTACCTCATAGAAGAGGAATCATACAATATTTGTCCTTTTGTGACTGCCTATTTTATTTTATTTTATTTTATTTTGCGCTACGCGGGCCTCTCACTGCTGTGGCCTCTCCCGTTGCGGAGCACAGGCTCCGGACGCGCAGGCTCAGCGGCCATGGCTCACGGGCCCAGCCGCTCCGCTGCATGCGGGATCCTCCCGGACCGGGGCACGAACCCGTGTCCCCTGCATCGGCAGGTGGACTCTCAACCACTGAGCCACCAGGGAAGCCCGTGACTGGCTATTTTATTTAGCATAATATTTTGAAGGTTCATTCATGTTTTGGTATGTGTCAGAATTTCCTTCCTTTTTAAGGCTGGATAATATTACATATTACGTATATACCACATTTTGTTTACCCATTCATTTGATGAATGAAAAACGAATTTTTTTAAACATCTTTATTGGAGTATAATTGTTTTACAATGGTGTGTTAGTTTCTGCTTTATAACAAAGTGAATCAGCTACACATATACATATATCCCCATATCCACTCCCTCTCGCATCTCCCTCCTACCCTCCCTATCCCACCCCTCTAGGTGGTCACAAAGCACCGAGCTGATCTCCCTGTGCTATGCCGCTGCTTCCCACTAGCTATCTATTTTACATTTGGTAGTGTATATATGTCCATGCCACTTTCTCACTTTATCCCAGCTTACCCTTCCCCCTCCCTGTGTCCTCAAGTCCATTCTCTACATCTGCATCTTTATTCCTGTCCTGTCCCTAGGTTCTTCATGGAATTTAAAAAAAAAAAATCTTTATCAATTACTCATGTTTGAATTTTGTCTCCCCTTGTTGTCTGTGGCAGAGTTGGCTGGGAGATGACCGTTTTGGGGTCCCTTTCCGTGGTGCAGAGTTGTTGGACAGTAGCACCCAGATGGATATTACATTTCCTAGTCCCTTTTATGTCCAGGTGGGCCCCATGACTAGTTTTTGCCACCAATGTGAGAGGAAGTGATACATCACTTCTGAACTGAGGTTCATGATCCTCTAAACACCTGCTGGCAGACTGACACCAGTGCAATATTAAAACCATGAGAAGGCAGAGCCACAGGTGGAAATAGCCTGAGTCACCACTTTGAGAAGAGCCTCCCAGGAGGGCCTCCCTGTTGGGAATTACATTGGATTTTGCATGATTGAGATTTTCCTATGGTAAGCCTCTGTGATTTGAGGGGTGTTATTCAGCCCTAATACAGCTTCTAAGACCCATCTATTTCAAGTTTCTTTTCCTGCCTTTCCAGTTCTTCTTTCTCATTGTCCATTACTGACTTTTTCCCTCTGCCTTATCTCCTGCTTTTCAGTCACCACGTCACATTCTCCTTTTTAATAGTGCCTGTGTCTATCTTTTCCTACCTAAATACTCTGCTATGATTTAGTTTAAGCAGAGACAGACCAAGAGGTATGTCAAGCCAGCTTAAAGCCTAGAATGCTAATCTATAAGGGGTGCTTAAAGACCATTAGAAATTTTGTTTACACCATAATCCTTTAAGGAGGAAATGGCAGCTGTTGGAGTGAGAGTTGAGGCCTTCATGGAATCTGCTTTAGTAACAGCAGGTGGTCTCTAAGCTGCCTTGGCAAGCAGGTGGGTTGCGGGCAATACAGGGCTGGGTGTTGATTAGCACCCAGTCCCTTCTCTAAACACATGTAGAGCAAATACGAGAAAATACCAGTTTGTAGGGGCAAATAATTAGCCAACTCAGGTCCTCCACATATTTTAGTCTGGCCCTGAGTTCAGGCCAGCAACTTTTCTTACTCTTTCTGGGCTGTTACATTTAATTCCGAATGGTTCTGCCATTCATCCTTCTTCCTGCTACCTGAGTGATCTTTCTGAGGCACAGCTCTGATCACGCTATCTTTGCCTTGAGGTTGCTCATTGCCTAGGGTAGAACTCCTTAGAATGGATCTGGCACCCCAGGCACTGGGAAGAGAGTAAGAGAGAACCACTTAAACCGTGCAGGCTTTGATGCTACCGTCCCAAATCATGAGCACACACCAGGCAATGAGGATGAGGTGGAAGTCATGGATGTGATATGCCAGGCTGTTTCTCACCTCTGAATCTTGACTCAGACTGCCCCTTCTTCGAGAATTCCAGAAGAGTATCCACTCATATTGCAAGTCTCAGCCCAAGGGATATCCTTCCTGTGAAATCTTTTCTGACAAGCTCTTCACCCTCCATTATGGGTTCCTTTCTGTCTTTTCTTCCTCTCCAAATCCAGGCAGTGGTTGAGGCAGAAAAGCTTAGATTTTTTCCAGCATTTAATCAGGTTCCATGGCAGTGTGAGAATAGTTACTGTAATATTGTTGTTTTAAAGGAAACTATATACTCTGGTTACACTGAGAGTCTTTGGAGGCTGCACGGTGCTCCATGCTTTATGCTATGTGCACACATGGTTGGTAATTGCTCCCTACTGGATCCCCAGACTACAGCATATGGACGATGGAGAGCAGAACCGTCCTATGGGCTAAGCATAAGAGTTTGAATGTGTCCTTTGGGCAGAGGAATGCTCATTTATCTTTTCCTCTTCCTGAACCCCCTTCTTCATTTGGGTGCAATCAATCATCCTTTTGCTGGGAAAAATAAATTAAATGTCTTACAGTGAGTTTACCTTGCAATTGAAGTAAAGATAGAGGAAGATTATTGTACAGGAAATCTCTTTGCCTTTCAAAATGTGACCTAAAGGCCTACTAACCTGAAAGGGGTTGGTCTGAACTTTGTTGCCAAAATAGTTGTTTAAAAAATATTTTTCGCAAGCACACTTGAAATACATCACCACCTGCTGCCATTGCTATCCATTAATTAATGGTCTCCAGGTGTCAGGCCAGCAACACTGGACCAATTGAATGTGAATGAAATTAATAACAATCTTGAGATGCCTGAGTTTGATTCCACTAAATGTTTGTTATAAAACTATGGTTTTATTGAGGATTTATAACCAAAGAAGATAGCTTATGAATAACGCCTCTGGGTGGTCTTTACTCACTTTGGGTTCCACCACTAGTTCTGACTTTCCAGCCACACTCCCTTGTTATTAAACAAACAGCCATGCAACTTACACATAGATTTGGTACTGAAAAGTGACATTTACTTGGGTTTTTTTTCTTTTTGGTGGAAGTGGTCAGACACTGAGATAGCATGGCCAAATGGTTCTTTCTTTTTTTAAAGTCTTTATATTTTTTAATATATTTTTTTATAAAATTGAGAGGAATGTACAGCTATTTCCCATATACCCCTTAGGCACATGCACAGCCTACCCCACTATCAACATCACCCATCAGAATGGTACATTTTTAACTTCAGATGAATCTACATTGACACATCATAATTACCCAAAGTTCTAAGGGCTCACCCTTGGTGTTGGACATTCAATGGATTTGGACAAATGTATGATAACATTTATACATCTTTTTAAAATCATATTTTTAGCTCCCTAAAATTCATCTGTGCTCTGTCTTTTCATCCTTCCCTGTGCCTACTCTTTGCAACTACTGATCTTGTTATCGTCTCCATAGTTGTGCCTTTTCCAGAATGTCATAGAGTTGGAATCATACAGTATGCAGCCTATTCAGATTAGCTTCTTTCACTTAGTAATACACATTTAAGTTTCTTTCATGTCTTTTCATAGCCTGATACCTCACTTCCTTTTAGTGCTGAATAATATTCATTGTCTGGGTGTATCCCAGTTTATTTATCCAGTCATCTACTAAAGGACATCTTGGTTGCTTCCAAGTTTTGGCAATTATAAATAAAGCTGCTATTGTAACTGAAAGTGTGTGTGGAGAGGGGGTCCAGCTGCTCACTGCTCAAAAGCCAATAAAGAGCCAAGATTTGTGGAAAGGAAAGTTTGCTTTATTTTGGATGCCGGCAAATGTGGGGGAAGGCGGACTCCTGTCCAGAGGCCAACTCCCTCCCAACTGACAATCGGGGGCAAGAGCTTTTATAGGCGGAGGGAGGGGGCTACATGTAGCAACAGCACAGTCAGCTCTGACAGTCATCTTGAAATTGGTCATGGGGTGGTCTGATCAGTGTCATCTTGATTGTTTTAAGTACAGTAAATCTTCAGTTCCAGGGTCAGTTTTTTCCTATTTCTTTGAGGCCAGTTCTTAGAATTGTGGCAGTTCATGTCATGGTTACAGTCTGGTCATTATGTAGTTAATTTTTCTACGTGGTAGGGGTTTCAGTACCTATGTGACAGCTCACAGGATATGGCTCAGAATATTATCTATAGCCCTTGAGAAGGAACTAAAAGTCCTTGACTATGCTTAACGACTAAACTATTATTATTTAGTCTTGTTGGACTGTTTTCCTTTGTTTCTGCATTTTCTGACTTCTTTGATTAAACTTATTCTTTAGCTAAAGTTTTTCCATAGAAGAAAGGCAGGCAGAGGACATGGGGGTCAAGGACCATAGGGTCCTGTTCCGTTTCACTGTGACTATCCTTTGGCAGGCTTGTGTGTGGACCTAAGTTTTCAACTCATTTAGGTAAATACCAAGGAGTATGATTCCTGCATCATATGGTAAGAGTGTATTTAGTTTTGTAAGAAACTACCAAACTGTCTTCCAAAGTGGCTGTACCATTTTGCATTCCCATCAGTAATGTATGAGAGTTCCTGTTGCTCCATGTCCTTGCTGGATCTTGATAGCTAGACATGATGCAGGTGAAAGGAACTGCTGTCAAGAGGCCTTTAGTAATGTGGTGGTGAGGTGTGGGAGAGGGGAAGTGTTCTATAGTCCTATGATTAGGTCTCAGTCTTTTAGTGAGCCTGTGCCTCTGGACTGGGAACTTCAGAAGTGTTTCTCACTTCCTGCCCCCTCTCCCCTTAGGTGGGACAGAATGGCTAGAACAGGCTGGAGGTGAGTATTTTCCTACATCCACACAGAGCTGACTGGAGTTAGATATTTGCTTTCCTCAATCAGTTCAGCTCTGATAATACCCCAGCAGGTTAGGCTCTGGTTAACTAGTTTCCCTTGAGAAGTTCATAATGTGGATAACTTTTATGGTTAAAAGTAAAAAAGATGGGACCACGTTTATTCTCAAGTCTTACCTTCTGCTGGAAAGTCTAAGGTTGAAGTGTGTTATTTAATTAGAAACTCTCATAATTTGTGTTTGCTTTTCTCCTAATACTGGTTTAATCACTCCTGGTCCCAAAATAGCAGAGCTACATGCTTCAGTGGGTAAAGATTTTAATTTCCTCTTTGTGGTTGGTAAAACAGCCCACTTACCCCTAATGGGATTTTTTCCACCTCACTGACATGGTAGCCACAAAATTTCCTTCCTCAAAATTCTCAGTTAGTAAATGGTGCGATTTGGATCTCACAGCTGGCAAGTGAAAAGGGAATTGCCCACTCCTTTGCCCTGCAGTCCTGGGAGGAAGTCTACACCTCAGCTCTGAGATTTCACAGGCCTGGAAGGACCCTCAGCTTCTTTCACCCGAAGCTCCTCCTCTTTCTCCTCAAAATTGCCTCAATAAGGTGACTGAGATTCTCAGTCAACAACTGGAGATGGAGCTTGAAGAGCTAAGGTCCCCAGAACAAAAGCTTTTGTTCTCACCCCAGGTGTAAATGATTAAAATGAGATTTGTAGCCAGAGCAATGAGGAAGCAGAAGAAAGCTGGCCAGTAAGTGGAAAGGGAAATGGGACTTTCCCAGCAAGAAGATTCTAAAACATGGGATGGGGGAGGGGAGAGGACTTACAGTGGCTTCCTCACAATTTTAACCCAGTCTTGCCTTTCACTAACACTGAGAGAAGGTGCTTGACAGATGCCTTGGGTGTCTTCCAAACAACCGCACCACTGAGACCCTTCTTATCCTCTTGGCTCCATTGCACGTGGAGTGCCTTTCCTGCTTAGAAAGGCAGTGGGTTCCTGGATGCTGTTGATAAATGAGAGAACAGAGACCAGGGCATTCAACTGGTTCCACCCCTGCTAAGAAAGACCATTCCTTTGTTTCAGCATCTGGTTTCATTTTGTGATTTCTGAGGGAACGCCATGTGTAGGAGAGGAAACTATCCCCATACATTTCCTCTGAAATAGAGCATTGTGTGGAATAGTTGACAGCATCAAGCTGTCCGTGCCATTCTTGGCTACCATTGGCTGAGGACTCAGGGAAGTAGACGTCTCACTGCATTTATGACATTGCAGTTTCTCTCATGCTCTGAGGTGCAATGAAACCTGACTGCTTCTCTAATGACTTCCTTATGCCCTCCACAGCTCATTAAGGGCTAAGAGGCCATCTCCTTTTCTAGTCTGTACTCATTCTAGAGTGTCATTTCACTGTTTGATTGGAATATTTGTTACATGTATTTTACTTGGTGAATATAATGTATTTTAACAGTGGTGTCGAGATGATATGAGTTCAACACAGGCTCTTGTTTTCTAGCTAGATGGTCCTTGTCAAGTTCCATGAACTCTCTGAATTAGTGTCATTGTCTTTACAGTGGAGATATCAACACCTAACTCTTCGGGTGGTGAAAAATAGTGTGAAAATATATGTATTCTGTGAACATACATGATAATATTATTACATTGACATGTTCTAACTTTTAAATCAGTACAGCTAAACAGTGAGCAAATTGCTGTTATAATGATAAGAACAACAATAATAAAATATAGGACATCACATTTCACCAAACAGTTTACATACATTTTCTTATTTAAGGCTGACCAACCTGGTGAGTTTTGCGTAGCAGGTACTTTTAAATAGCTACCATAGAAATTGGAGATTGACACTCAGAGAGGCAAACAAGTCACACAGTTGGTCAGCTAGGTATTGTGTATCCTATCGTTGAGGAGGATACTGACATTCAAAGATAAGTGACTTGTTGAAAGGAGCAAAGCTAGGACATAGAGATGAAAACTGGAACCCAATAGAGATGAGATCAATTTGAATTGATATCAAGTCCCATGCTCTTTTCATTATAGCTAATTAATTTTAATTCTCAAGAAATTTTCTGCTTCACATATCACTTTCTGAGAGAGGTGAGTTAGTATTTCCAGTTACCAGTTGTGACTTCTTGATGATTATGCATTTTTTTTTAGCATTAGAGAACATCCCTCTTCAACTCTTATGATGTTTTTATTTTCAAGTGTATTTTGATATTAAAATTTTTATCCTGGCTTTCTTTTGGTGCATATTTGTCTTTTCTCCTTTTAGTTTCAACTCTCTTTATCCTTTTCTTATAATTGGGTGATTCTTGTAAACTACTTACTCCTGGTCTTGGTTTTGCAAACATAAACTAAGACTCTCCTCTTTTTTTTTTTTTTTTTGCGGTACACGGACCTCTCACTGTTGTGGCCTCTCCTGTTGTGGAGCACAGGCTCCGGAAGCGCAGGCTCAGCGGCCATGGCTCACGGGCCCAGCCGCTCCGCGGCATGTGGGATCTTCCCAGACCGGGGCACGAGCCCGTGTCCCGTGCATTGGCAGGTGGACTCTCAACCACTGTGCCACCAGGGAAGCCCAAAACTCTCCTCTTTTGATCACTAAATTTATCCATATATTCTTATTTTAATTACTCTTATATTAAAACATTTCTGCTAGCTCATTTTATATATTCTAATTACCTTGTTTTCCTTAAAAACTATTTTCTCCTGCCTCTGGGTAGATTAAATTATAATCTAGCCAATTAAAAATAATACTCTATTTTTCTTTTTGTATGGCTTACTTACACATACTTTTTTCTGTCAATTTATTACCCTTCATATTTCCCTTCGATACAAGCAGACAATCATCTTAACACATTTTAATTTCCATTTTTTTGAAAAAAATTTCTCTTTTGTCCTCTAGCTCTTGCCTATTGTTATTTTCTGCAGTTTTAGTTCTGGGTTGATATAAATGAGCTTGAGACTTGGAGTTCTTTTGGTTTTTTAGTTCTTTTTTTTTTTTTTTTAAGATAGCAGTAACTTTTAGTAAGTTTATTAGTCCAATGGTTCCATCTCTGGATACAGCTCTCTCCTCGCCTGTACTCTGCCCTGGGAACTCTAACCACCTTGATCTCCCTGGACACTCAGCTCTGTCTCAGGGAATTTTCTGAGCTCTGCTTGTGATCTCAGGGAATTTTCTGAGCTCTGCTTGTGATCCCTATCCCTATGTCAAGGCCTGAAAACTCTCTCAAGTCAGTAGCTGGAGCAATCATAGGGTTTATGTTGTTTGTTTTCTCAGGGATTACCATCAGTCATTGTCTAATTCCAATGTTTTGAAAAACATTGTTTCATATATTTTGTCCAGTTTTTGGTTTCAGACTAGAGAGTGAATCTGGTCCTTGTTACTCCATCTTTGTTGGAAGCAGAAGTCCTTGTGCTTCAATCTCCCTTAGTAAATATTTATCCTTCTAACAAATAAAATGCAGTAGAAATGAGACTCCTGAGAGACAATTCTCTGTCAGTTTCTTGCATTTCATCATGTCTTCCAAGCAGAGATATTGACCACATTTGTTCTAGACTAACTTTGGAAGGATATTTCTGTAATAAACTGACTTAGAAGATAAAATAGTTATCTCCCTCCAGAGCAAAGGAAAGATTTGCTTAAAGTCTTGGAATAGAGATAGTGTCACTCTCCAGAGCAAAGGATGAGCATGTTTACTGTCCAGTAAAATATATTTGTATTTCCTAAGCTCAATGCTCCTCTTCTGTAATGCAACCCAGTGTATGAGGAGTTGTCACTTGACCCTCTGTTCATCACCCTGTGGAACTGGGGCTCCAGGCATTAGCGGAAGAAAATGCTTATTCTCCATCTACTGCTATTACTGCAAGTAATGATCTATCCTTTGTCTCTGACCCAAGAGTCTTGTGCCTTCTGCCAGCATTCATAAAAATGTGGCAGGCTAACTTGTTAGCGTGTAAACAATGTAAAATATCATACTCGTACTTGACCGACAAGATGGAATAGGCTAGGTCAAAAAGCAATATGACTTCCACTTGGCTTTTTCTCTTGAGGCACATGCCTTGGGAGTCCTGAGTCAATATGTTATACATTTGGCTACCTTGAAGTCCCTGTGCTGGAAAGATCACGTGGAGAGTCAGCGCTACATTTGAGATACTGATAGCAGTTCCAGCTATTCCACTCTTCAGGTGATTGAGTCTTCTTCAGCCCAGGAGCCCGTCACACGAGTGAGTAAACCTTCAGATAATTCTCCACACCAACCTTTGAGCCACTGCTAAAGTGGGTAGAGAGAGCTGTCCCCAGAGACCTGCCTAGTTTGCAGACTAGTGAGCAAAAGAAATGCTATTGTTTTCAACCACTAAGCTTTGGGGTGATTTGTTATGCAGTACTGGTTAACTGAAAACACTACGTATTTTATAGCTTCCTTCTGAGTTTCTTGCTCGTTTTCCTAAAGCACTTTCTCCAAAAGGTTTTTTTTTTTTTTAAAGTTCTTGTGCAGTAAACTTCTGAGACCTTATATGCCCCCAAAGAAATTTTTCTGTCACATTTCAGTAATAGCTTAGTTGGCTGTGAAAGTAAAAAAATGAAGTTCTTTTCTTTCAAAACAATATCTATTGTTTTCTTGCATTTAGGTTACTGTTGCAAAATCTGATATTACTTTTATACTTACTTCTTTATAGGTGATCTGCAGTTTGTTCCAGCAGCATTTTAGAATTTTTTTCTGTCTTTTAATTTTTAACATTTTATTATAAGATGTATAAGTACAGTTCTTTTCTTCGTTATGCCATTTTATAATTTATGAGCCCTTTCATTCCAAGGTCTTACATCTTTCTCTAATTCTGGGAAATAATTGGTCTTCATTCTTTCAAGTAGACCTTTACTTTTTATTGTTTTTCTCCCTTTTTCTGTGACTCTCATATAAATGTTGACTCTCCTAATTCTGTTCTTCACATCTCTTATTAAATCTTCCTTTATATTTTCCACAACTTTCTTCCTAGTGCTTTCATAGATTTCTTCATTCTCACCTTTCAGCTCACTAACTTGTTCTTCAACTGTATTTATTCTTCTATTATACCATATATTGAGTTCTTTATTTCAAATTTTATATTTCTGCTACAGTATTTCCACTTGGTTATACTCTATAACTGCTAGTTCTTTCTTTATGTTAATAATATCTCCCTCATCTTTTTGAAGACAATTATAATGTTTAATTTAAATAATTTACCTCTCTGGTTAATTAAGCCTTATTTTTCAGGTATAAGTTTTTCCGTTTGTTTTTTAATCCTGGTATCAGATGTCTTGTTAGTGTGCCTGTGAGCTCATAGTCCTCTGGGAGTATCAACTGGCTTTCATGAAAATGTTAAATTCCAGGCTAACTGTGATCCTTGTGGTAAGTTTCAGGAATAGGGGCAGAATGGGAAAGTCATCCCAGTAGGGGAGCAAGACTCTTTCATGACCCCCTTGCCATTCCTCTTCTCCACAGTTGACCCTGTTCCTTGACAAATTTTGTCATGCCTTCACCTAGGGGACTGTTCTTTCTGAAAGCTTTTTGCTTTGCTTGTAACCTACTGGATCTCTGTATAGTCTAGGGAGAATCACTTGAAGGAAATACATTTATTTCGCTATATTAATGGATTTGTTATGGTGATTCAAGCCTACACAGTGGAAAGAGCTGGTTAAACAGTCTCTGCTGGGCTGTTGTCTTCATTTCTGATGCTGGAGTTTGAAGTCTGTAGAGAAGTCAGTCAGAAAGGAAACGTGGATATAAAGTCAGAGACAGCAAGGAAAAACTGGAGCTCATAAGCATGAGTTGGAACCTGCAGTGCTGGATGGGAACCTGTGTCAGTTCTCACTGCTTTCAACCTCACGGCAGTGAGATGTTGGAACACTTCATCGTGGACCCAAGACATCTAGCTCTTGAATCAGAAAACATGAAGGAGTTTCTAAGAGAATCTGGATCATTTGCATGTCCGTGAAGTAAGCCAGCAAGGTGACAATGTTCATGAACTTCAAAAACTCCTGGTTATCTTGCTCTGACATTGTGAGGAAAAACAAAACAAACAAAAAAAACCACCCCAAAACCAAACCAAACCAAAACAATCTGAATGCTATGTCACTTCTACTATCCAATATTGTGCAAAAGTCTTTAACTGGAAATACAGAGAAAAAGAATTCTTGGAAATGTAGTTCATACTAGCTAGGTTGACACATTGCAAAGCTAGCACAACGTCAGCATATGGAAAGAGGAGGGAAAGGGTAGAAGGAATTCTCAGGGGCTGCTGCTCTTTCTGCATATATTGTTACCCGCTTCCCCTCTAGCTGGCCTCTGGCACTGCTCTGTTGTTTCTGGCTAACATTGCACTGACCTGGCTGGTTTTCTGTCCTGCAGTGGCAATACAGCAAACATCCTTATTGCCCTTCTAGTGCAATGAGGATGGATAGAAAAGAGCACAAGTCCAAATCTCTCCCTCAGCTTATTTCTCAGCCATGTTTCCCAGCTCCTTACCACCTTTGACTGGTGCTTTCCCACTTCCCCTCCCGCATCATTTCCATTAACTCCAACACAGCTGCCTCTGACTGGACCTTCTCCCAGTTCTCACATTAATGTTTCAGCCCTATCTTATTCCGCATCATGTGTTTGGTGACATCAAGGCTTGTGGGGGAAAAGCTAGCAAACCATGTATTTGCTCCCATGTCAGCTGTAAGAACATTTGAAATGTAGATTTTGGATTTTCCTATAAGAAATTATTAAGATAATATAAAGAAAATGATCAAAGAAATGATTGACTTTATTGGTTATGTTATTTTGCTTTTCTGGAGATTTGTTTGACACAGTTCTTTTCTTTTCTGACAAATCATTCTGAGGGGAAACAGAAAATGAAGATTATGCTTTGAATCATAGGATTTTTAAAGAGTTGTGCATTGTATATTTCAGTCCAGGCACCAGAGTAGAAATGCATTTAAGGAAAGCTGGTTGTCTGAACTGCTCCTCAAGACGACAAGAGAAGGCTATACCATGACCAACACCTGCTCTTATTATTACAAAATATCATTCATCTACTCCATTCTTCCCTTTGGATCCATAAATTCTAGCAGTATTTCCTTAGAAACCAGGAGGGAAAATAATCAACCTTCCTGTGCCTTTAATTTCTAACCATGGCTTATGACTGGTTAGAGCAACTGGCAGCATCCAGTCTGGTCAACACATTTCTGTGTCAAACTTTCCAGTGCTCCACAATACCAGGCCACAGGAAATCCAGGCAAATAATATAGATGGAATTTTATTCTTATTTGGACATCATAACAGAATTTAAACTCCCACAGATGACTAAAATTAAATTCATCCACTTAAGTCAGTATACCGTAAATAATGGTGTCTTAAAATTCTTTATTTTATTCAATATTTGGATGTTTCTTGGAAGTCACAGAGCATGCTGGTGAAATAATTATTACAGAAATGCTCCTAAATCAAGTAAAAAAAGAGACAGCAAGAGAGAGAGAGCAAGAGATGTCTAAGGCTCTTATTTGTCAATGCTCTTACTGTAGACTATTTTTGAAAGATATTTTGGAAGATAAATCTCTTGAGGGCAGGCCAGATATTATGCTCTTTCATTGCCTTAGAAGATCTGGGACACTGAGTAATCAAAATGAGGAAAGAACAAGAAGAGTCTTCAACACTTTAAATATCATAAAGAAGTTACCAGGTAGAAAGGGACAAGTGCAGTGAGTGCTTTTCCTGAAAAAATGACAGTGTCTTGACAATGGCTATGAAAACTTGATGACCCTTAACGTCTCATGGAAAAAGGAGTCAGTAAAACAACGTGAAGATGTAAAAGCGGGAATATAAGAAACACAGAAGAAAGATGACAAGGTGACAAGTTAAACATAATCCACAGAATAAGAAACCTCCTCCACATTACACCTACAAACGCCTGCCCTTTTGTTAATACATAAAAGAGAGCCTCTCACTGTAACTCCTTCACTTCCTCAGTGGGGGTAAACAAGATGACTAGGCAGTGTGAGGGTGACTGATGAGAGAGATTTTGCTGGGCAACAAGCTGGATGTGCATCCATTAAACTGTGTTTTACCTTAATCAGTCTTTTATTTGTTACCCCCAAGTCCTAGTTATTCAAGTCTTTCAACTGTACCTCACTTCTCCTGTATCACTCCACACACAAAATCGCAAAGGTATTAGTAGATTAAAGTAGACATATTCACTGAATAAGCCATGTGTGTGTTGGGGAAGAATGGTAGGGGGACCACTTTGACCTGAAAACTTCTAATTTAAGCCAACTTTCAAAGAGAGAAGAGAATAATCAGCTATTTGTGATGTTTTTTGATTATATATGAGATCTTATTCAAATTTTCAATCTACAGTCACAGGTCTCTGATGACATTTAATGTCTGTGATCTGGCACCAGTGGAGGATCCACCATGCTCTCAAAGAGTCCACCCATTTACCTTGGTGTTAAATTCCACCATAAAAGGGAGAGCCTTTTATTTTAATCTTTTCTTTCTATCCAGTAATAAAAAAAAAATAGTATTAGAGTGAATAAGACAATGGGATACAAAAAACAATATATAAATAAGTTATTCATATCAATTTTTCTAATGGAAGAATTACTATGGTTAATGAATGAGCATCAAAGGAAGGAAAATTCTTCAATGAAGAGTTGAAAGAAAGAGATGAAGAGTTTGGCGGGGAGGCAACAATTATCTTCTTGACAAATACCATTTATATAATATTTTTTTCACTGTCTGGACATCAGAGGATTGAGTTAATGATGCCCTCAGTTGATGGCACAATATCATCACTGGTCAAAGCAAGACTCCTCTGTTATTTTTTATTTTCTTCCATTTTATTCCTATTGCTCATTCCCATTCCACCTCCCCACAGGTAACCATTATAATGTATTCATTCTGTACCTTTTGGTTTGTACATGTTCTTTCAAAATACATGTTTTTGTCTACATTTAATTTATGTTTTATAATTCTATTTACTTTAAAATTTTCCTCAGGACCGTATATTTAAGATTCATCCACATACTCTGTGTACATTTAGTCCCTTGCTTCTAACTACCATACAATGTGTACATTTTCCCTATGATACATTTACCTAATGACAAATAACTTCCTCTACGCATTCTCTCAGTGATGTGCACCCAGATTACCTCTAGTTATCTCACTCCAAAGGATGCTGAAGTCAATGTCCATGTATGTGACCCTTAATGATCTGTGTAAGAATCTCTTTGGACCCTATAATTCTACTCCAAAGGTAGAATTGCTGATGATAAGGCTAGAATATATTTAAAACACTCTAGTTTGGGTGTTGGTGGCCACTTTTTCTTATATGTAAAGCTGGTACTGTCATTACCATCTCCATTTAACAGGTGATGGAAAGTTCAGACTTTGAGCTGCCTACCGTTACTCAGTGAGTAAAGAGTGAAACTTTCTCTTCTGACTACAAGGTTCTTCTCTATTTTTAGCATCATGTCACATTGTCTCCACAAGCTTGTCCTATCCTGAAACTGGAAAGTGGGTTAGATTTGTTGTATTATATTTACTGTGGGCGATCTAACCATTCCCTCCTTTGTGATTATAGTGTAATCAAATGCAAGGTTAGTGAAGGGGGATATACAAGTTCCCTGTTGGCTGAAGGCAATTCTAGCTGATCTCATTTAACTGTTTCCTGGTGTACTAGAAATAGTACCTCTGTATTAAAATTAGGCAAAATCAAGTGCATACAACTTGCTAACGAAGGTCTTAATGTGAATTTCTAGGAAGATGATTGACTCCTGAAGATCTGTCAAAAAAAGGGTAACAATGCTTTTAATTGGTACCCCTTGTATGTGAAACATATGGAAAGCCTGATGCCATGGGCTTGTGAGGAGGGAGACCAGGTTTAAATCTGCTGGGAAAAGAAAATAGAGTAAAACCGACTTATGATAGAGTCCTCGAAAATATTTTATAAATACTTAACGATAATAATCTGAGTATTAGAACAATTATATTTTGTAACTGACTTAGTCATTTTGTAGGCATTGTTTTAATGTTATTCCACACAAAGCTACTACATTCTTCTGATACTGTCACATGGCAGCCCCAGTGACCACACTGCAATACCTCTTTTATCAACGCAAGGTTCTCAGTCCCCAAGAAAGCCTGATACAGCCATTCCAGACATTCTTACATGGACATTTCTATCTTTTACAGGGGCTTTGAACTTCATGCTAAATCAAAGAATCCTCTTGGGAGGAAGAATGCATCCTGGAATTCACCATGGAGACTTACTTCAGGAGCAATGATTGAATCTCAACTTGGGGAGAGAGAGGAGGAGTCGTCTCTTAGAGATTCCTGGGACGCAGGAGTGTGTGTGTTTGGGGAGTGGAGGATGTTTTAAAAACTGTAATTCTTTACCTAAGAGATTTTGATCCCCTACTCAATGGTTTTTATCCATCCATCCACCATCTAACCCTACGATTTTTAGGAAAATTTCCTCTATGACTTTTTGGACAATAGCAATGTCACCCGTCACTTGAGCAGATGTCTTTTACAGAATCTGTAAAAGCATTAGGAAACTGGGTTTAGGGATAGGCCAGATTAGAATTTCAGAAAAAATTTCTCTTAAGTTCCCTCAATTTCTATGGCATTTTTATCTTTCAAAAAGTAGCACAGTGTATTAGTTCACTGGAAAAGCAGTGAGCTAATTTTAGGCCAAAGGCCTGGGTTGTCTTTATGCTTTCTGCTGTAAACAACCTCATGTACTTGAGCACATGATGGCTCTTCTGGGCTTTAGTTGGACTAGACAAATGCCAAGATCTTGTCCAGTTCAAAAGTTGTTAAGCTATTAAACCTAGAGGAAAAAGCAAACTACAATAGGAAATTAGAATATTATGTCTCTGATTGCCCTCATTTTTAAACTTTTTGGATCAAGTACATAAAATAATGTTAATTTCGTCTTGACACTTCTATCTGTGACTTAATGTTCTCCAGAACAAAACTATTGATACATATGGAGGCTCTGTGCTAAGAAGTAGGTTAGGCCATAGGAATATGTTTCTGGTCGCTTTTGTTCAATAGCCTAGGAAGAAAAGGGTATTTCCTTGGGGAGGACTCTTTGGAGAACAGTGGTTTTTATACTTTAGCAGCACCACAATCACACAGATTGCTGGGCCCCACCCCCAGAGTTGCTGATTCAGTAGATCTGGGGTAAGGTCTGAAAATTTTATTTCTAGTAAGTTTTCAGGTGATGCTGTTGCTGCTGGCCTGGGGACCACACTTGGGACCACACTATTAGAGAACATCGTTTGCCCAGTGTTGAGGCAGTGTTCTGAATCTCTCCATTTCAATCTCATCCCCAGGTTACACTATGTGATGGGCAGACTTCAAGATGATACTGTGACCTTCTGTTTCAGATTCCAGAAGACTGTTTTCCAGTAATGATCACCACACACACACACTCACACACACACACACACACACACACACGCATACACCCCAGCAACACAGAAAATGGAGAATAGGGCAAATTCACATAGGGTCACTCAATTTCCCCATTCTTCCTCTCTTCATGATCCAAAACTGTAGACAGTCTGGTTTACATAATTGGCCAAAAATTATTTTAAAAGATTGGTGTATTTTGGATGCTGTCTCATCAGTTTACCAAAGAATCCAATAGAAGCAGATCACAAATCACTGTTCACATATGCTCTCCCTTTCTCTCTGGAGTAGCTGATATTTATTGAGTATTTTCTGTTTACCATGAAATGTGTTGTTAACTCTATTTGCATGATCTTATGTAACCCTTGAGACAATCCTGTTAGGTGGGTGTTATTTTTAATCCTATTTTATAGATGGGGAAACCTTTGCCTAAAGAGGCAAAGTAACTTCCCTTGGGTTGCTCAGAAAGAAAAAGGGGTGGAACCAGGATTTGCAGTACCATCCTGCCTCCAAATATATAATCTTGTAAAACCACGAAACACTCTCTTTACTGTTTACATTCTGTAAAGTGGGCCTTCCTCCCAAGGATAATGTCAAAATGAATAAGATAACAGACTTGTTAAGGGCCACAGAGGAAGAATATATTATGCCTACAAGATATTATTTTTGAAATATTTTAGATGTTACTCTTTTTTCTGCAATAAATCAAATGCTACATTCTGTAAATTTATTATTATCTCTTTTACTTTCTTGGTATCTCTGATCTTTAAAGAATTAATTTTATGTCCTTTTCCTCAAAATAGTCATGCGTTCCTTTTCCTTGCTGATATTCAATGGAACTATTCAAAATTATTTTATTTGTAATGTATAACCAACCCTAAAGGCAGATATTCTGGTATCACCAGAGATTAGTGGAAAGAGCTCACTCAGGATTTGAGTTCCAGACCCAGCCAAGCTTCTGCTCCCTGTGATTCCGGTGGTCGCTGTTTGCTGCATTTACATCGGATGGGGTTGGGCTTCATCAGAGGGACTCAAATTTTTCTCCACCACAGTATAGAATGGATGATTTTCTTTTTCACAAACCCAGATTTAGGTGAAACCCATGAATATTTTGCAAGGATGCAAAACAAATAAGATTGCAGCCTTGGGAATTCCCTGGTGGTGCAATGGTTAAGAATCCGCCTGTCAATGCAGGGGACATGGGTTCGATCCCTGGTCCGGGAAGATCCCACATGCCGTGGAGCAACTAGGCCCATGTGCCACAACTACTGAGCCCACGTGCTGCAACTACTGAAGCCCGAGTGCCTAGAGCCCATGCTCTGCAACAAGAGAAGCCACCTCAATGAGAAGCCCACACACCGCAACAAAGAGTAGCCCCGGCTCGCTGCAACTAGAGAAAGCCCACATACAACAACTGAGACGGAGACCCAACTCAGCCAAAATAAATAAATAACTTAAAAAAAAAAGAATGCAATCTTTTTTTCCTAACTGCAGCAACAATAATAATTAACAGAATGTCTGTTATCTTACTAACCATGTAGCAGATAAGATAGACTGTGGGTTATGAGCAATTCACAGGAAACTTGCTGTTTAACTCCACCTCTTTACTCCCAGTCAGGAAAGCATTTCAGAATGCAAGTGAGTAAGCCTGATGACCGTCATAGGAGTTATCTGCAATCTAATCTATTTTTTAAAAATAAATAATTTCCAAAGAACAGCTCTTACACCTGATCACTGCTCTGTGGTTGAGAACCACAGGACTAGATGATTTTCAGATCTCTTCCAACACAAACATCTCATTTATGGTCTTGAAACTTTTGTCCAGTGGACCTTCACAGTGGTCTTTCTGGATTGACTGCTTTGAAGATAAGTTACACAGCACAATTATTTCTAAGTTTTGTCCAGTTTGCTAATCTAAAAAGAAAGGGTGTTATAGCAATTCTCTGAAAAAATTTAAGAACATCCCTGAGAAGAGAATAAAATTGCCAAATCCATTGCTGCTCCTGCAGAATCCTGAGAGGCATGGAAAATGTCAGGTTGCCCGGTGCCATCTGGCTTAAGAAGATTATTGTCATCTGAGGCAAACATGGTCTCCGTCCTGATTTAGAGGAAATAACAGAGCCCATAGATTCTTAGATGCCTGACTCCTTCAAGTGGGAAATCTTTTAGGTCAAAGCTGTCTATTTTCATTTTTACATTCAGCATTTCTCCCTATATATTTATTTCCCTCTGGGCTTCTTAAAAGCTTACCTAGAACATTTATAGAAAATATTTTTAATCTCCATAAGAACATTGAAATTTTTGCTATAATTTCATTTTTAAAGATTTTAATCGCTTAGTATTTACCCTATTTATCCTGGCACAGTCTTCAAAAGCAGAATATGCTCCTTAAGTCCTATTTTAGTTAAAGTGACAAATCACAGGCAAGCTTTTCTAATTTTTTATATGGCAGTCTTGGAATTTCCACAGCTTATGTTCTGAGCCAACAAAAACATACAGAGGGAATTTTTGAATTCAGTTGATTTACTTCACAACATTACTTCTTACAAATATATTTGCTTATCAGGGCAGAGAAATTTAAGTGTGATCTGGAAATGGAAAGTTTGTTCTGTGACATCAGAAGCAAAATGGATAAAAATAGTTTGCTCTGACAATACCACATCCCAGGAAAAGGTGATGCCTAAGTTATCCGTAAGGTTTTCCTGGACAGCCACTGGTACAGGAAGATCAAAAAAGATCTGCAGTTGAACTGAATTGAGGTTGTTTCAAAAGTAGGCACTGTGCTAGAGCAGAAAGGGCACTAGACATGGAATCAGAAAACTTCACTTCTAGTCCTAGTTTTCCTATTACCTAGTTGTGTGTTTTTGAGGAGGTCAGTTAACCTCTCTGACCCTCAGTTTCTTCCTCATTTAATGGAGATAAAAAATACTCAACCTGAGTACTTAGAAATGTTAAGTGGCTCACTTGAGATAAAACATATTAAAGAATTAACAAAATTATAAAGCACTTTATGAATGTGAGATATCTTTATAAAATCTTTCTATGATTCAATTAACCTTTGAACATATGATGTTTAAATTGGATGAGATGACAAGATTAATTGGGGTATTTCAACTCATCAGGATATGGTGTTTCTTTCATTAGTACTTGTTTATACCCTCAGAAGTCTATTATTTATTTGAAGCAGGGTTAGCAAATGTTAATGATTCTGCTATAGGATTTTGTTTGTTTCTATTTATTTATTTTTATTGTGGTATACTTGATTTACAATATTAAATTAGTTTTAGGTGTACAACATAGTGATTCAAAATTTTTATAGATTATACTCCTTTTACAGTTACTATAAAATATTGGCTATATTCCCTGTGCTGTATAATATATCCTTGTAACTTATATATTTTATTTATTACATTTTTATTTTATATTGAAGTATAGTTGATTAACAATGTTGTGTTAGTTTTAGGTGTACAGCAAAGTGCTTTGGTTATACATATACATGTATCTATTCTTTTTCAAATTCTTTTCCCATTTTAGTTATTACAGAGTACTGAGCACATTTCCCTGTGCTATACAGTAGGTCCTTGTTGGTTACCTATTTTAAATATAGCAGTGTGTTCATGTCACTCCCAAACTCCTAATCTATCCCTTTCTCCCACCCTCCCCACTGGTAACCATAAGTTCATTCTTTAAGTCTGTGAGTCTGTTTCTGTTTTGTAAATAAGTTCATTTGTATCATTTCTTTTTAGATTCTGCATATAAGTGATATCATATGATGTTTGTCTTTCTTTGTCTGACTTACTTCACGGAGTATGATAATCTCCAGGTTCATCCATGTTGCTATAAATGGCATTATTTCATTCTTTTCAATGGCTGAGTAGTATTCCATTGTATATATGTACCATATATGTAATGGATATATGTACCATATATCCATTGTATATATGTATATTACTCATTCATCTGTCGATGGACATTTAGGTTGCTTCCGTGTCCTGGCTATTGTAAACATCGCTGCAATGAACATTGGGGTGCATGTATACTTTCAAACCATATTTTTCTCCAGAAATATGCTCAGGAGTGGGATCGTTGGATTATATGGTAGCTCTATTTTTAGTTTTTTAAGGAACCTCCATACTGCTTTCCATAGTGGCTGTACCAATGTTTTGATTCTGCTATAGGATTTAAAGGAAGACTATTGAGTTACTCCTGTAAAGACCTTCTTCCATTCTACTCTTCTTCCAAAGTTCGGTGAGCTCTTAGAAAGACCAACCCTCCCCTGCTTATCTTAGTCTTACCAGTACAAATTGCCTATGAAACCAAATCCAGAAGATGGTGATAATTAGGTCTGATCTCTGACCTTCCTCTAAGAGATCATCAGGATGAAATCCATCTCTCTTTAGGTCCTTCTTCACAAGTCTAAACTTCTGAACTCATTATTAATAACTTTCTGTACATTCCTTATTCTGTGCCAATTCTACGTCTTCCAAGACTTTCATTGTGCTCTCCAGAATTTAAGATTAGTTATCTGCAAAATCTCTGATAATCTCTACCTTCATTAAGCCTTTCCTTCATCTTTTTATTCCAAGAGAAGACTGGCTTGGTTTGATAACACTCTTTCCACTGAAGTCCTAGCAGATGGTGACCCCCCACATGCCACTGAGCCTGAGTTTAGATTAAGGATTTTTCTTCTTCTCATTGCCAATTCCCAAACATTACTCCTCTCCACTACTTCCCAAAGCCCATCTTCTTTAACTTCCTGATAACTTCTGGTGACCCTTCTTCATTCATTAATTATTTGGACACATGGTTCAATCTCTTCCTCTCCACCACTCCTATCTTTATTTTTAATAAGTTGAATACCCTCATAGAACTGGCCTCTGACTTTTGACTTCTTTGCTTATAATAATCATTGCTTCTATAGAACCTAGTCATTCCATTTCATAGTCATTCTCTAAAACTTGTCATCACCCAAAATATTCCTAATCGTAATTTTGATATCAAGATTCCCATTTTCTGACCACTACCTCCTCATTTTTTTTTCAACTCACTTACTGTTCTACAGTCCAAATTTAACAGTTCTTTGATTCTTATTGTTACCATATACCATGTCCCAGATTCACCTTCACCTCCTATGCCCCTATTTTCCTCTACTGTCCTTACCTGGCAAACTCCCAACTTTGGTTAATCCAATATTACACCATACAGAATCTGCACTGCTGAAGCTGAACCTGGCTGCATGGAAAAATCAGTGATTCTTTTAGGTATGTGATTTCTTAAGATATTCATTTCACACCATATTCTATATCGAAGGCCACTAACAAATTTTTTTTAATAGACAAAAGGGGAAATGGGAGGAGAGATTTCTGAAAGAAACCGACCATTCTCTTATTCAAACACATTGTACTTCCATCTGGGGTTTGCTTTGTTTCCCTGTCTTTTCTAACTTACCTTCCCTCTGCTAGTTTATTTCTCTTCATATTTCTTTGCTTAATTCTACTAGAATGTAAACTCCGTAAAAGCAAGCAGGGATATTATCTGCTTTGTCACCACTGTAGTCCTGAGCACCTAGAACAGTGCTTAGCACATAAGAGGCACTCATAAATATTCATTTTGTCACCAGCCTTAGCTGTGGAGGGGAAATAGACATGTTCATGTCCAGGGGCCCAAATAGAAACATTGGGACATACAGAGTAGATACAACAGCCCAGAGCTTCACCCAACAGCAGGGAGTCTGTTTAAGGCATAAAAAAGCAATAGCATGTTTTTTAAAAAAGACATGCAATTGGATTTCCATGAGGTTTCTGCAAAGAAATATCTGCCTTGCAAGAGGACTTGTGCTGGTTTGCTTAGAGTCATAACACCTGGACAAGCAGATATTTGGTCAATTTATCTATAGTTCTTTTGCTACTCATTTTTAACCCAGAAATCATAATGATGAAAGGGAAGAACTTTGCAAACCATCTATCCTGCCACCTTCTGTTTTGCAGATGAAAAAACTTGGACCCTGGAAGTAAAGACTCAAGCCCTAGATTACACTTTTATTTATAGAGGCAAAACCCAGGTGTCCTTACTCCTGACTATGTCTTCCTAAACTGTTCAGTGCAATGCTGAGCTACAATTCTTAAAATGGATCTGGGTTACAAAAAAAAACTTATGTGTTTTTTATGAATACTGGAACTTTAATTTAGCACATAAATTTAAACAATTATGTTTAAAGGTAGATTTCCAAAGGTATTGTGCTTTGGGGGGAAAATGTCTATGATCTAGTCAAATGGCAGAAAAATATTTTTTATTGTTTTCTATACAAAACTCTGGTCATTGTAAATCATAAGATCATTCCCAATTAAATAAGCAATTTATTAATGGAGCTAACACATTTTGGTTTAGAGTGATTTTCTCCCATGGCATTTGCTTTTTTTTTCTTTCTCATGTATTTATTTGTCCTTATCTACCACAAGCTCATGAAATGTCCTCTCTAAGTAGCCCCTCACAATGTAAACAGATGTTTTGTAATCATTTTGGAACAGAAGAGGACCTGAATATTTTCATCTCCTCAGTTCCTTAGTGTTGCTCATGTTGCAAATGAAAAATAGAGTGGGAATCATTTGGGGTCAGGAAGTTTGTGGGACTGTCTTATGGGGCTGGTTTCCAAGGAAATCCCATTTAAGGCTGACTGGAGGCAACTGGAAGAATGGATAGGAAGTGTGTTTTGATGCTCAGGGGCTCTACTAATTTTTCTTCTAAGCTCCAACAAGAGGCAAAGAGAATTCCTCTTTTGACATTAGAATCTTAGGTCCCTAAGAGTGAATCTGAGGGGGTAAAGTGTGGGTGAAATGGGTGAAGGGGAATCAAAAGGTAAAAACTTCCAATTATGAGTCAAGAGTGAAAACTCTAATTTTAAACCCTAATTTAAAAAGATACATGCACCCCAGCATTCACAGCAGCACTACTTACAAGAGCTAAGACATGGAAGCAAACTAAACGTCCATTGACAGATGAATGGATAAAGAAGATGTGGTACATATATGCAATGGAATTCTACTCAGCCATAAAAAACCCCCAAAATAATGCCATTTGCAGAAACATGGATAGACCTAGAGATTATCATACTAAGTGAAGTAAGTCAGACAAAGAAGCACAAATATCATATATCACTTAACATGTGGAATCTAAAAAAATGATACAAATGAACTTATTTACAAAACAGAAATAAACTCACAGACATAGAAAACAAACTTATGGTTACCAAGCAGGAAGCTGGGGGAGGGATAAATTAGGAATTTGGAATTAACATATACACACTACTACACATAAAATAGATAAACAACAAGGACCTAATATACAGCACAGGGAACTATATTCAGTATCTTGTAATAACCTACAATGAAAAAGAATCCGAAGATAATTGTATATCTATATCTATATATATTAGGAAACTGTGACTGCCATTGCTAATTGCCTAATTCATCCATTCTCTTTTCTTATACAAAGAATCCTGATTTATTTGGGGCAACAATGTATTCAGTTAAAATATTCAATCTCCCTTGGGAGTGACACATATACACTATTGATATTATGTATAAAGTAGATAACTAATGAGAACCTACTGAATAGCACAGGGAACTCTACTTAATGCACTGTGGTGACCTAAATGAGAAGGAAATCCAAAAAAGAGGGCATATATGTATACGTATAGCCGATTCATTTGCTGTACATTAGAAACTAACACAACATTGTAAAGTAACTGTACTCCAATAAAAAATAATTCAAAAAAAATAAAGAGTTTCGTTTTACACTTGCAAATAAGCTAATTTACTTACTTTTGGGGTTAAGTTTTATATTTTTGAATTGTCATTTCTTGTTTCTGGCTTTGAATTTTTTTCATTTATTTAAGATATATGTATTAAATCTCAAAGAAGCAGCAAAAAGAAAAAAAGTAAAAAAGAAAAAGATGAAAAAAATATTCACTCTTCCACCTTTTCAATGAAATATAAGTGGAAGTCATTCCTTGGGACTTCTTGGAAAACTCTTTAAAACGGGATAATCTCCAATGGCTTTGCTTGTTTGCCCTTTGTTTTCTCTGGTTTTCTTGCCTGAAATACAGATGTAATGTTTGGAGAAGAAGCAGCAGTTCTATGATCATGAGGGTTAGTGACACATTATAGATGACAAACCCAGAGACTAGACTCGATCTTGTTTCTCAATGTTTTTATCAAGTAGCTGAAACAGCCTTGAACTGCATACCCTTAGATCTCACATTTGTTAAGTCACTGTGAAAGATTTCTATTACACAGGGCCTAATGCAGTTACAGACAAGATTTTTTTTAACCTATCCAGAGTAATTCTCAAAGTGGGGAGGAATTGACATTGTAGAATCTACCAAAGGGGTCTTTCACATTCCCTTCTCCATTCTGATATGCCCTCCAAAAAATGAATTGCTCCTCCTCTTACCTTGGTGAGAATGGCTGCCATTAAAAGCCACTGTTACTACTAGGAATGTCACTTGCCTCAGATGTGTTAGAAAAAGATAGGAACTTTACCTCCAGGGAAGCCCATAACAGATTGATTACTTGGAAGTCTTAAAGAGTTGGAGTTACTACAAATGTGGCTGGTATTAAACCGGCTGAAAGAAGTATGCCTGAAACTTCTGAGAGTCCATCCAGAGGAGCATCAGAAGATGCTTAGAATTTTGAAATGGACAATGAGGGGATTGGTGAAGTTAGGCTAGAAAGGATGGATAACACTGTCGACAATAAAAGAATTTTAACTTTGAAGGGCACCTTAATGGTCATCCAGTTGGATATCTCATATAAAACAAAACTTGACGCCTACCACATTTTTAGGAGGTGTCACCCAACCTTGCTTGACAACTTGCAGTGAGTAGGAGTTGGTGAATTCCTAAGGCAACCCATTCCATTGTTTAAAAGATTTAATAACTAGAATGTCCTTCTTCACAGTGAACTTAATAGTGTTGTATCTTAATATTAATACATGCCATTTACACAGCACTTTGCTATTTTTTATTTTAATAATACATTTTTAACCCATATCCTGAATATGATCATTTCAACATGTAATCAATATTTTAAAAACTATTTAGAAGGTAAATAATATTTGCATTTCTCTTTTTTTTCTTTTTTTGTTGTTAGTTTCTGGTGTACAGAAAGATGATTCAGTTATGTATATATATATATATATATATATATATATATATATACACACACATTGAATCACTTTTCTATTTCTTTTTCAGATTGTTTTCCATTATAGTTTATTATAAGATATTGAATATAGTTCCCTGTGCTATACAGTAGGACCTTGTTGTTTATCTATTATATATATAGTAGTATGTGTATGTTAATCTCAAGCTCCTAATTTATCCCTCCCTCTCTTTCCCCTTTGGTAACCATAAGTTTGTTTTTTGTTTTGTTTAATTAATTTATTTACTTTTTATACAACAGGTTCTTATTAGTTATCTATTTTATACATATTAGTGTATATATGTCAATCCCAATCTCCCAGTTCATCCCACCACCACCACCACTGCCGGCCCCCCACTTTCCCCACTTGGTGTCCATACATTTGTTCTCTACATCTGTGTCTCTATTTCTGCCTTGTAAACTGGTTCATCTGTACCATTTTTCTAGATTCCACATATATGCGTTAATATACAATATGTGTTTTCCTCTTTCTGACTAACTTCACTCTGTATGACAGTCTCTAGGTCCATCCACATCTCTACATATGACCCAATTTCATTCCTTTTTATGGCTGAGTAATATTCCATTATATATATGTACCACATCTTCTTTATTCATTCGTCTGTTGATGGGCATTTAGGTTGCTTCCATGACCTGGCTATTGTAAGTAGTGTTGCAATGAATATTGGGTGCATGTGTCTTTTTGAATTATGGTTGTCTCTGGGTATATGCTCAGTAGTGGGATTGCTGGGTCATATGGTAATTCTATTTTTAGTTTTTTAAGGAACCTCCATACAGTTCTCCATAGTGGCTGTATCAATTTACATTCCCACCAACAGTGCAAGAGTGTTCCCTTTTCTCCACACCATCTCCAGCATTTGTTGTTTATAGATTTTCTGATGATGCCCATTCTAACTAGTGTGAGGTGATACCTCATTGTAGTTTTGATTTGCATTTCTCTAACAATTAGTGATGCTAAGCAGATTTTCATGTGCCTCTTGGACATCTGTATGTATGTCTTCTTTGGAGAGATGTCTATTTAGGTCTTCTGCCCATTTTTTGATTGGGTGGTTTTTTTTAATATTGAGCTGCATGACCTGTTTATATATTCTGGAGATTAATCCTTTGTCTGCTGATTCATTTGCAAATATTTTATCCCATTCTAAGGGTTGACTTTTCATTTTGTTTATAGTTTCCTTTGCTGTACAAAAGCTTTTAAGTTTCATTAGGTCCCATTTGTTTATCTTTGTTTTTATTTCCATACTCTAGGAGGTGGGTCAAAAAAGATCTTGCTGTGGTTTATGTCAAGGAGTGTACTTCCTATGTTTTCCTTGAAGAGTTTTTTATTGTCAGATATTACATTTAGGTCTTTAATGCATTTTGAGTTTATTTTTGTGTATGATGTTAGGGAGTGTTCTAATTTCATTCTTTTACATGTAGCTGTCCAGTTTTCCCAGCACCACTTATTGAAGAGGCTGTCTTTTCTCCATTGTATATCCTTGCCTCCTTTGTCATGATTAGTTGACCATAGGTGCGTGGGTTTATCTCTGGGGTTTCTATCCTGTTCCATTGACCTATATGTCTGTTTTTGTGCCAGTACTATATTGTCTTGATGACTGTAGCTTTGTAGTAAAATCTGAAGTCAGGGACTCTGATTCCTCCAGCTCCATTTTTTCCCTCAAAACTGCTTCGGCTATTTGAGGTCTTTTGTGTCTCCATACAAATTTTAAGATTTTTTTGTTCTAGTTCTGTAAAAAATGCCATTGGTAATTTGATAGGAATTGCATTGGATCTGTAGATTGCTTTGGGTAGTATAGTCATTTTCACAATATTGTTTCTTCCAAGCCAAGAATATGGTATATCTCTCCATCTGTTTGTGTCATCTTTGGTTTCTTTCATCAGTGTCTTACAGTTTTCTGAGTACAGGCCTTTCACCTCCTTAGGTAGGTTTATTCCTAGGTATTTTATTCTTTTTGTTTCAATGATGAATGGGATTGTTTCCTTAATTTCTCTTTCTGATCGTTTGTCATTAGTGTATGGGAATGCAAGAGATTTCTGTGCATTAATTTTGTATCCTGCAACTTTACCAAATTCACTGGTTAGCTCTGGTCGTTTTTCGGTGGCATCTTTAGGATTTCCTATGTATAAGTATCATGTCATCTGCAAACAGTGTCAGTTTTACCTCTTCTTTTCCAATTTGTATTCCTGTTATTTTCTTTTCTTCTCTGATTGCCATGGCTAGGACTTCCAAAACTATATTAAATAATAGTGGCGAGAATGGACATCCTTGTTTTGTTCCTGATCTTAGAGGAAATGCTTTCTGTTTTTCACCATTGAGAATGATGTTTGCTGTGGGTTTGTCATATATAGCCTTAATTTTGTTGAGGTAGTTTCCCTCTATGCCCACTTTCTGAGAGTTTTTATCCTAAATCGGTGTTGAATTTTGTCAAAACATTTTACTGCATCTATGAGATGATCATATGGTTTTTATTCCTTAATTTGTTATATGGTGTATCACATTGATTGATTTGCGTATATTGAAGAATCCTTGCATCCCTGGGATAAATCCCACTTAATCATGGTGTATTATCCTTTTAATGCGTTGTTGGATTCTGTTTGCTACTATTTTGTTGAGGATTTTTGCACCTATGTTCATCAGTGATATTGGTTTGTAATTTTCTTTTTTGTAGTAGCTTTGTCTGGTTTAGGTATCAGGGTGATGGTGGCCTCATAGAATGAGTTTGGGAGTGTTCCTTCCTCTGCAATTTTTGGAGGAGTTTGAGAAGGATGGGTGTTAGCTCTTCTCTAAATATTTGATAGAATTCATCTGTGAAGCCATTTGGTCCTGGATTTTTGTTTGTTGGAAGATTTTAATCACCATTTCACTTTCATTACTTGTGATTGGTCTGTTCGTATTTTCTATTTCTTCATTGTACAGTCTTGGAAGGTTACACCTTTCTAAGAATTTGTCCAAATCTTCCAGATTGTTCATTTTATTGGCATAGTGTTCCTTATAGTAGTCTCTTAGGATGCTTTGTATTTCTGTGGTGTCTGTTGTAATTTCTCCTTTTTCATTTCTAATGTCATTGATTTGAGTCCTCTCCCTCTTTTTCTTGATGAGTCTGGCTAAAGGTTTATGAATTTTGTTTATCTTCTCAAAGAACCAGCTTTTAGTTTTATTGATATTTACTATTGTTTTCTTTGTTTCTATTTCATTTATTTCTGCTGTGATCTTTATAATTTCTTTCCTTCTACTAACTTTGGGTTTTGTTTGTTCTTCTTTCTCTAGTTCCTTTAAGTGTCAAGTAGATTGTCTACTTGAGAGTTTTCTTGTTTCTTGAGGTAGGATTGTATTGCTATAAACTTCCCTCTCAGAATGGCTTTTGCTGCATCTAAGGTTTTGGATCGTCCTGTTTTTGTTGTAATTTTCCTGTAGTTATTTTTTGGTTTCCTCTTTGATTTCTTCAGTGATCTCTTGGTTATTTAGTAACATATTGTTTAGCCTCCATGTGTTTGGTGTTTTTACATTTTTTCCCCCTGTAATTGATTTCTAATCTCATAGCATTTTGGTCAGAAAAGATGCTTGATATTATTTCAACTTTCTTAAATTTAGCGAGGCTTGATTTGTGACCCGAGATGTGATCTATCCTGGAGAATATTCCATGTTCACTTGAGAAGAAAGTGTAATCTGCTGTTTTTGCATGGAATGTCCTATAAATATCAATTAAATCTATCTGGTCTATTGTATCATTTAAAGCTTGTGTTTCCTTATTAATTTTCTGTCTGGATGACGTGTCTATTGGTGTAAGTGAGGTGTTAAAGTCCCCCACTATTATTGTGTTACTGTTGATCTCCTCTTTTATAGCTGTTAACAATTGCCTTATGTATTGAGGTGCTCCTATGTTGGGTGCATATATATTTATAATTGTTAGATTTTCTTGGATTGATTCCTTGATCATTATGTAGTGTCCTTCCTTGTCTCTTACAATATTCTTTATTTTAATGTCTATTTTATCTGATATGAGTATTGCTACTCCAGCTTTCTTTTGATTTCATTTGCATGGAATATCTTTTTACATCCCCTCCCTTTCAGTCTGTATGTGTCCCTGGGTCTGAAGTGGGTCTCTTGTACACAGCATATATATGAGTCTTGTTTCTGTATCCATTCAGCGAGCCTGTGTCTTTTAGTTGGAGCATTTAATCCATTCACATTTAAGATAATTATCGATATGTATGTTCCTATTACCATTTTCTTAAATCATTTTGGATTTGTTTTTGTAGGTCCTTTTCTTCTCTTGTGTTTCCCACTTAGAGAAGTTCCTTTAGCATTTGTTCCAGAGCTGGTTTGGTGGTACTGAATTCTCTTAGCTTTTGCTTGTCTGTAAAGCTTTTGATTTCTCTGTCGAATCTGAATGATATCCTTGCTGGGTAGAGTAATCTTGGTCGTAGTTTCTCCCCTTTCATCACTTTAAATATATTGTGCCATCCCTTCCGGCTTGTAGAGTTTCTGCTGCAAAATCAGCTCTTAACCTTATGGGAGTTCCTTTGTATGTTATTTGTCATTTTTCCCTTGCTGCTTTTAATAATTTTTCTTTTCTTTAATTTTTGTCAGTTTGATTACTATGTGTCTTGGCATGTTTCTCCTTGGGTTTATCCTGCCTGGGACTCTCTGTGCTTCCTGGACTTGGGTGGCTTTCCTTTCCCATGTTAGGGAAGTTTTTGACTTTAATCTCTTCAAATATTTTCTCAGGTCCTTTCTCTCTCTCTTCTTCTGGGACCCCTCTAATGCGAATGTTGTTGTGTTTAATGTTGTCCCAGAGGTCTCTTAAGCTGTCTTCATTTCTTTTCATTCTTTTTTCTTTATTTTGTTCCAAGGCTGTGAATTCCACTACCCTGTCTTCCAGGTCACTTATCTTTTCTTCTGCCTCAGTTATTCTGTTATTGATTCCTTCTAGTGTATTTTTCATTTCAGTTATTGTGTTGTTCATCTCTGTTTGTTTGTTATTTAATTCTTCTAGGTGTTTGTTCTTTAACTCCTCCAGGTCTTTGTTAAGCTTTTCTTGCATCTTCTCGATCTTTGCCTCCATTCTTTTTCTGAGGTCCTGGATCATGTTCACTATCATTATTGTGAACTCCTTTTCTGGAAGGTTGGCTATCTCCACTTCATTTAGTTTTTTTTCTGGGGTTTTATCTTCTTCCTTCATCTGGTACTTACTCCTCTGCCTTTTCATTTTGTCTATCTTTCTGTGAATGTGGTTTTCGTTCCCCAGGCTGCAGAATTGTAGTTCTTCTTGCTTCTGCTGTCTGCCCTTTGGTGGATGAGGCTATCTAAGAGGCCTGTGCAAGCTTCCTCATGCGAGGGACCGGTGGTGGGTAGAGCTGGGTGTTGCTCTGGTGGGCAGAGCTCAGTAAATCTTTAATCTGCTTGTCTGCTGATGGGTGGGGCTGTGTTCCCTCCCTGTTGGTTGTTTGGCCTGATGCAACTCAGCACTGGAACGTACCCGGCTCTTTGGCGGGGCTAATGGCAGACTCTGGGAGGGCTCACACCAGAACTTCTGCTGCCAGTGTCCTTGTCCTCACGGTGAGCCACAGCCACCCCCCGCCTCTGCAGGAGACCCTCCAACACTAGCAAGAAGGTCTGGTTCAGTCTCCTATGGGGTCACTGCTCCTTCTCCTGGGTCCTGATGCACACACTACTTTGTGTGTGTCCTCCAAGAGTGGAGACTCTGTTTCCCCCAGTCCTGTTGAAGTCTTGCAATCAACTCCCTCTAGCCTTCAAAGTCTGATTCTCTAGGAATTCCTCCTCCCATTGTTGCCAGACCCCCAGGTTAGGAAGCCTGATGTGAGGCTCAGAACCTTCACTCCAGTGGGTGGACTCTGTGGTATAAGTGTTCTCCAGTTTGTGAGTCACCCACTCAACAGTTATGAGATTTGATTTTATTGTGATTGAGCCCCTTCTACCATCTCATTGCAGGTTCTCCTTTGTCTTTGGATGTGAGATATGTTTTCTGGTGAATTTCAGTGTCTTCCTGTCAATGATTGTTCAGCAGTTAGTTGTGGTTCCAGTTCTCTTGCACGTCCTTCTACTCCACCATCTTGAACCAATGAGAACTTTGCTATTTTTATTTAAAGAGATTTCAGATGATCACTTTTGACTTGATAGTCATAAAAATCATGTGAATCACTTAAAATGATACTATTATCCCTATTTGAGCGTGTGTAAACAAGTGTAGAGAGGCTACCTATACTTGCTCAAAGTCGTGGAATTCCCAGGTGGAGTAGTGAATTTGAATTCAGGACTAATGGGATCTGAGTCAAGCTCTTTTTCAAATTGTTATTTATTCATTCAGTATTGATTTACTGAACCCCTACTATCTACTGGTCACTGTGTTAAGTGCTGAGGCTCTAGTGGTGAACAGGACACACATACCCCTGGCCTTCCTACAGCTAATAATCTAGTAACTACCTACCGGTAAGCCCTACCTTTAGCCTCTGATATAGCACAGAGCAGCAGGTATATTCCTTCCTTCACACATCAGTCATTTATTTATCAAATGACTTCATAGGTGTCTCTTATCCAAACTAAACATCCTATTCTTTTAACAGCTCCTACCAGGCCAGGGATTTTAAAACCATCTACCAGCCTTATCACTTTCTTCTGGACACCCTCTGTTTTGTCAGTCTCTCTCATAAGGACTAGAGCCTTGAATCAGACACCTCTGCTCCCAATATGGTCTTGGAGACTATGGCCTCAGGTGATAAGAAGGTTGAATGCTATGAGTTCACCTTGAGCTTATCAACATCTATTTTGGTTTCTCATGACAATGTTGCCCTGTGTTCA